>NC_053039.3:428493707-429743707 GCF_002575655.3 Aegilops tauschii subsp. strangulata
CGAGTATCTAAACAAATTCAACCATTTGGCCCGCTATTCTCTCCACGATGTTGCCACAGAAGAGTGGAAGATCGACCGGTTCCTTGGAGGCCTGAATCAGCATCTCAGGTGCACTCTCAGCATGTTCGATTTCCCAGACTTCCTGACTCTGGTGAACAAGGCCCTCATCGCAGAAAGGGAACACAAGCTTCTACACGACAACAAGCCCGTTGTTAATGACCACAAGTGCAAATTCGAGCCGAAGAAGGATATGCAACCCGTGCAAAAGGCTCGTACTTGGCAACAGACTCAGGTGGACTACAAACCCAACTGGCAGCAGAATGTCAACAAGACTACCACTCAAGTCAAGAACGTCGTGACTAGCCCGGTGCGTGAAGATTGTCAGCGCAACAATTCATGTTTCAGATGTGGTCAAACCGGACACTACGCCAGACAGTGTCCCAAGAACAACAAGCATGCAGCTCCATTTCATCCACAAGTCAACTACATGGAGCCGTATTCCGCCCCAGATATGATCCAAGGGCAAATTCATCACATCTCCGCGGACGAAGCCCAAGAGGACCCGGAAGTCATCATTGGTATGTTTCTTGTTAACGACATACCCACCGTAATTTTATTTGACTCTGGGGCTTCCCACTCTTTTATTTCGCGGAGTTTTGCTTCCCAAAACAATTTTCCTTGCTCGATTTTGGGAAAGCACATGCTGGTACAATGCCCGGGATCCCTACTCAGAAGCAATCTCGTCTGCCGAAATTTGGAGATTGACATTAAGGGCGTCAAGTTTCCAACATCATTGATAATCATCGATTCCAACAAATTGGACGTCATTCTGGGCATGAATTGGTTAACTCAATATCAAGTCTGCATCAGCTGTGTGACCAGATAAGTTACCCTAAAAAATATGGAAGGTCGCACAACAAGTTTTTATGCCCGCAAGCGCATACCCACAAAAGATATGGTTTTCGCAGCCGTGGCAGAAGAGGTGGTATTAATTCCTGTGGTCAGTGAGTATCCGGACGTATTTCCTGAAGAATTACTAGGCATGCCACCAGACCGCGAATTGGAGTTTGCAATTGACTTGGTGCTGGAACCACTCCGATACACAAGAAATATTACCGGATGCCTTCCTCGGAATTGGTGGAATTGAAGAAACAACTGGATGAGATGCTGCAGAAAGGATACATCCATCCAAGCTCTTCACCATGGGGTTCACCAGTAATCTTCATGGACAAAAAGGACGGCAGTCTATGAATGTGCGTAGACTACCGACAGCTGAATGACGTCACCATCAAAAACAAGTATCCACTGCCAAGGATTGACAATCTGTTTGATCAACTCAGTGGGGCCAAAGTCTTCTAAAAAATTGATTTGAGGACTGGATATCATCAACTCAGAATAAAGAAGGAAGATATTCCTAAGACCGCGTTCACCACTCGGTACGGTCTTTATGAATACACCGTTATGTCCTTCGGCCTCACCAACGCCCCTGCCTTCTTTATGCATATGATGAACAAGGTGTTTATGGAGTTCTTGGATAAATTTGTGGTGGTGTACATTGATGACATCCACATTTACTCCAAGAGCAAGGACGAACACAAGGAACATCTTCGAGCAGTTCTGCAAAGGCTTCGTGACCATCAACTTCATGCCAAATTCAGCAAATGTGAGTTTTGGCTCCAACAAGTGGGATTCCTCGGGCATGTCCTCTCGTCAGAAGGAATCTCAGTGGACCCAAGCAAGGTGAAGGATGTACTTGATTGGTCCGCATCCACAACAGTCTCAGAAATCCAGAGTTTCCTTGTACTAGCCGGATATTATCGCCGCTTTATCGAAGGATTCTCCAAGATCGCCAAGCCAATGACTGAGTTTCTTAAGAAGGATAAGAAGTTCGTGTGGACTGAGGACTACGGACGAAGTTTCAATGAGTTAAAAATCAGGCTGACATCGGCACCAGTATTAACACTTCTAGACATCTACCACAGTTTTGATGTCTACTGCGACGCATCCAGAAAAGGACTTGCGTGTGTACTCATGCAAGATGGCAAAGTGGTGGCTTATGCATCTCGCCAACTGCGGCAACACGAAGGAAACTATCCTACTCATGATTTGGAATTGGCCGCGGTGGTGCACGCTTTAAAAATCTGGAGACAATATCTGATTGGAAAGAAGTGCCAGATATTCACCGACCAAGAGTATCAAGTATATATTCACTCAGCCCGATTTGAACCTTCGACATCGAAGATGGCTCGAATTGGTTAAGGACTACGACCTCGAGATAAATTATCACCCGGGCAAAGCTAATGTGGTGGCTGACGCCCACAGCCGCAAACCAGCCAACCTTAACGCTCTAATGGATTCCTTGCCAACTGAGCTTTATGAAGAAATCATGCAGCTCAATTTGGTAATCACCGACGCCCGTCTTGCCAATATATTGGAAGTTGCCCCTACTCTCGAAGAAGAAATCCGCAGCGCGCAAGCGAATGATAAGGTGTTAAAAATATGTGTTCAGAAGGTGCAACAAGGGCGTGCACCAGACTTCTCTATGGATCAGCAAGGTTCGCTAAGGTTCCGAGGAAGACTTTGCGTACCCAACCAAGAAAGTTTGAAGAAGAAAATTTTGGCAGAAGCGCATGAAGCACCATACTCAATTCACCCCCGGTGGTACAAAAATGAGGACCTTCGTCAGGTATTTTGGTGGGATGGAATGAAGAAAGACATCGCATACTTTGTGGCCTGTTGCGACGTATGCAATAAGGTAAAGGCGGAACGCCCAAAACCCGCCGGATTCCTCCTGCCTCTACCGATATCCCAATGGAAATGGGATGATATCTGCATGGATTTCATCACCGGACTACCAAGGTCCCATTGAGGAAACAACGCAATATGGGTCATAGTGGACACCTTAACAAAGGTGGCACATTTCATTCCTATCTGGACCACATACCCGTGCAAACCAACATGCACAGCTGTATGTATCAAGAATCGTCAGTCTGCATGGAGTACCCAAGACTATCACCTCCGATAGGGGATCTCTCTTCACCTCCGCATTTTGGTCCCAACTACATCAAGCCTTGGGGACCGCTCTGAAATACAGCATGGCTTATCATCCTCAGACAGATGGACAGACTGAGCGAGTAAATGAAATACTCGAAGATATGCTCCGGGCATGTACATTGGCCCAAGGGGCCAAGTGGGAAGACTGTCTGCCCTACGCCGATTTTTCCTACAACAATAGTTTCCAGGCCAGCTTAAAGATGTCACCCTATGAAGCCCTGTATGGCCGGAAATGCCGCACTCCATTGAACTGGACTCAAACCGGAGACAGCCGCATTTTTGGGACTGACTTAATGCTCGAAGCGGAGAAGCAAGTCAAGGAAATCTGAGACAGACTGCAACTGGCCAAATCCCGATAGAAGCGCTACTATGATGCCAAACATCGTCAGATTAGCTTCGAACCCGGAGAACACGTATATCTCCGAGTCACCCCTATGAAAGGAGTCAAGAGGTTTCAGACCCGCGGAAAATTGGCACCCAGATATATCGGTCCATTCCCGGTCATGGCCAGAGTCGGAATAGTTGCATATCAGTTGGAATTGCCACCAGAACTGTCAGAAGTACACAACGTATTTCACATACCCAGCTAAGAAGGTGTATCTCGCCACCGGAGAAAAGGACTGATATGGCAGAGATAGAATTGGCTAAGGATTTGACCTATGAGGAAAAGCCAATCAGAATATTGGATAAGACAGAAAGGGTCACTCGCAGCAAAGAAATAAGGTTTTACAAGGTTCAGTGGGACCACCACACCGAAGAGGAAGCAACCTGGGAAAGAGAGGAATTTTTAAGGACTGCATACCCAGAATGGTTTTCCCAATTAACCGAATCTCGAGGACGAGATTCATCTTAAGTGGGGAGGTTTGTGACAGCCTGGATTTTGCCTTCTCTCTTTTTGCGGACTTGCCTTCTCTCTCTTTTCCGGACCTGGTTTTTATCGTGGTTTTGCCCTGACTTGATTTGGATTTTGGAATCATTTCAAATGGACTTGTCACTTAGGCATATCCTTGACTTTCACCCAAGTGACCTATCTACTTTATTCCTCTGATAAATCTCCGAAATAATCAAATGAATATTTTTCATAAAAGAAAAATATTCATTTTTCCCTCTGAAATTCAATTCAGAAACTTGTGCTCCAAAGCAACCCCAATTTTACTTGCTCAGAAAAATCTGAGATAAATCCTGAATATTCTTAGAACCTTGGCACACCTTCCCATGCAAAAATATTACATCACTTTTTGTAATATTTTTGCTGTAGAAAATCTTTTCACTTCTGGCCCAAACTCCCGGTTTGTACAACAAGTACATTTTTCCTTGAGTTTTTAGCCTTGATCTTTCTTGAGCTTAAACACCCTCCTAAGAAACCCTAAACCCCAGGAGATCAACCCTAATGGCATTCTAGAAGGTGGCCAAACTTGGCGACCAAGTTTCTGGTCAGAAACTTGTCAGCTTAGTTGAGTCCAATCTGGTCGGCCTAGGTACACTACAAAAAAAAGACACATGCGTGACATTTTGGGCCGAACGAAAAAAATTTCTGTCATACATATGACACTTCTATGACGATATTTGTGACAAAACCCGGTATCATCATAGATGTGGTGGGCTCCTACTTCTATGAAAAAAAATCATGACAGAAAATGGGCTTTTCGTCCTGGGCGGGCCGGAGATGCAGCTGCATGACATTCTTTGGGCCGTCCATGACAGAAAAACCGTGGTAGAAGCGAGGGGGAGGAAAATTTCGGGGAGTTCCCGGTTACGGTGGGAGGTCGGGGGCCGAGCGATGCGCGTTTCTCTCGTACACGTACGCGAGTTTGTGCGAGGCGTTGGCTCTAACTGAACCCGAGCGAGGCGTTGGGCTCTAACTGAACCCGAGCGATTGCACTGCAGGCTACGCGTTACTGAACCCGAGCGATCGATCGATGGCTGTTAACTGAACCCGATCGAGCGATTCCTTCGCTACTGCTGCTAACTGAAGCCGATCGATTGGATGAACAGTGAGCGTTGTGGGGGAGGGGGTGGATGAACAGTGAGCGGTGGCATTGCCTCTGGATGAACAGGACCCCCGTGGTGTGGAGGGCTGGATGAACAGTAGACGGTGGAGGGGTGCCCGTGGAGGGGTGGTTGAACAGGACCCTGTGGTGTGGAGGGCTGGATGAACAGTAGACGGTGGAGGGGTGCCCGTGGAGGGGTGGTTGAACAGGACCCCGTGGTGTGGAGGGCTGGATGAACAGTAGATGGTGGAGGGGTGCCCGTGGAGGGGTGGTTGAACAGTAGCCGGTGGAGTAGCGCGCGGTGGAGGATGGATGAACAGGAGCCCGTGGAGGCTGGAGGAGGTCGACGGTGGAGATGAACAGTATCCCGTGGAGTCCCGTTTTGCGGTACGCCACACCCCTCCCGATGAAGAGGACCCCCATTTCGACCGTAGGAGGTCCGTTTCGTCTGTTTTGCGGTACGCCACACCCCTCCCGATCAACAGGAACCCCGTTTCGACCGTAGGAGGTCCGTTTCGTCCGTTTTGCGGTACGCCACACCCCTCCCGATCAACAGGACCCCCGTTTCGACCGTAGGAGGTCCGTTTCGTCCGTTTTGCAGTACGCCAGACCCCTCCCGATGAACAGGATCCCGTTTCGAACGTGGCCGGTCGAACACAAGGCCGTTTCCTCCGTTCTGCGGTACGCCGGGCCTCGTTTCCATCGCCTGTTCCGTCCAAGCCCTCCCGATGAACACGACCACACATTCCATTTCGACCCAGCCGGTTGGCTCCCACGCGTTCCGTTGCCTCCTGATGAACATGACGCATTCCGTTGCCTCCCCATGAACACGACGACGATGCTGTTTCTCCGTTCCGACCCAGCCATGTCAACGAGCCCTCGCCGTACGTATGCGCGAGTAGGCGTTCGAGACCCCGCCCGTATGTACACATACGTGGCCGTATTTTCTTTCTTGCACCCTGGCCGCTGTACGTACGTGTACATGCTACGTGCGCGCCTCTACTACGACACGTGCGCGCCTCTACATCCACCAGTATATATGTACATACACGTTCGCGACCAGAATGACAACGCTACGTACGCTTCGACCAGGTGGGTCCCGACTGTCAGGCACTTCCTTGCGTGCGAAGATGTAGCTGGTGGGTCCCAGCAGTCAGGGGGGCGAATCGTTTTGTTTTTTTGCCCGAACGCACTTCCTTGCGTGCGAAGGTGTAGCTGGTGGGTCCCAGCAGTCAGGGGGGAAACGTTTTTTTTCGAAATACGATGGCCCGTCCGATGGGTCCCCGCTGTCAGGTGGAGGAATAATTATTTTGCGCGTAATAAGGAGGCACTTCCTTGCTGCGGCCGTGGTCCCAGCTGTCAGCGCATCCACGCACAGTACTCTTTCGATGGAAGTCGGTCGTTGACCACATTGACCACGCCGCGCCGAGAGCACCACGGCGGTGGACGACGGCGAGGCCTAGGAAGGGGACAACACAGAGGCAGGGAAGACTCGGCAGTTGTTTCCCACGCGGAGGGGAGTACGACTGTACGAGGGTTTCTTGGTTCGTCTGCCGTCGCCGGAGAATAACAGCAGGTGTGGGTGAGTAGAGGGATGGCTAGGCCAGCGATGGGAGTACGATGGGGCGGTGAGGCCTGCGCGGCAGCACAGCCGGCCGCGGGGAGGAGGGAGCAGGCAGTCCCGTCGGCGCTTGTTTGAGCGGCTGGAGCAGGAAGAGCAGAGATTGAAGAAGCACGACGGCCATTAGATGGACATCCAACAGTCAGTGCTTGTGCGTCAACCTTTTTTTAGGAAAGCCTCAAATCTGTGGAAAACAGCATACAGCCCATCTGCCATTATTTCTAATATTTTACAGCCCATTTGCTAATTCTTAAGGGTTTTTTTGGAGCCCATATTCTTTTTGTTAGCATTACAACCCATATTGTGGCCACGGTTAAAAAATTATACGAAATTTTGCATATTTCGGTGCGGTCCGAACTGTTTTTAATCCAAAAATTTCGACTCACATTCAAACTGATTTTAAAAATAAATGTATATCAATATAAAATCCAACAAATTCTCCACGCATAAAAATTAATGTAATTTAAAATCTTGAAATGAAAAAAAAGATATTTGAAACTAATTGCCGGTTTGATGTGTTTTAAAAATGTACAACCCATTTCTTATTACTGATGGGCCATTTTCTCGGCCAGCCGAATGAAAGCTCCCCTCGTCTTGAAAGATTTGCAGCCCAACAGGCCTGACAAAGCGACTTACTCGGCAAATCACAAAAAAACTGGGCTGTGGCCATGGACCCAGCTGTCAGCCTCTCCACGTACAGTACTCTTCCGATGGAAGTCGTTCCTTGACCACGTTGACCACGCCGTGCAGAGAGCACCACGGCGGTGGACGACGGCGAGGCCTAGGAAGGGGACTACGCGGAGCCGGGGAAGACGCGACAGTGGAAGCCCGCACGGAGAGGAGTACGAGGGTTCACTGGTTCGGCTGCGGTGTGAGGCTGCCGTCGCCGCAGGGCCTGGCCAGCGGTGGGAATAGTAGGGGCGGTGAGGCCTCTGCGACAGCACAGCCTGCCACGGGAGGCAGGAGCATGCGGCACGACCGACGCTGCTTTGGGCGGCTGGAGCAAAAAGACCAGAGGTTGAAGAAGCACTACGGCCGTTGGATGGACATCGTACGGTCACTGAAGCTAGAATCGTTCATATTGACTAAGTTGAAAAAGCCCTTCGTCCCCGTCAACTTAGTAGGCCCACAAGTTAGCCTCCCACCAAGGTGGGTCCCAGCTAGCCGGGGGAGTATTCATTTTTTTTGTGCGTAATAAGGAGGCACTTCCGGTGGGTCCGAGCTGACAGCGGGGGGAACGTTTTTTTCACGAAATACGGTGGCCCGTCCGGTGGGTCCCAGCTGTCAGGGGGAAACGAATTTTTTCGCAAAATACTGGTGGCCCGTCTGGTGGGTCCCCGCTGTCAGGTGGAGGAATAATTATTTTCCGCGTAATAAGGAGGCACTTCCTTGCGGCTGCAGTGGACCCAGCTGTCAGCCTCTCCACGTACAGTACTCTTCCGATGGAAGTCGGTCATTGACCACATTGACCACGACGCGCCGAGAGCACCACGGTGGTGGACGATGGCGAGGCCTAGGAAGGGGACGACGCGGAGCCGGGCAAGACGCGGCAGTGGATGCCCACGCGGAGAGGAGTACGAGTGTTCACTGGTTCGGCTCCGGTGTGAGGCTGCCGTTGCCGCGGAATAACAGGGTGTGTGGGTGAGTGGAGGGATGGCCTGGCCAGTGGTGGGAGTAGTATGGGGGCGGTGAGGCCTCCGCGGTAGCACAGCCGGCCACGGGCGGCACGAGCAGGCGGCACGACCGGCGCTGCTTTGGGCGGCTGGAGCAAGAAGACCAGAGGTTGAAGAAGCACTATGGCCGTTGGATGGACATCATACGGTCACTGGAGTATTGACTAAGTTGACAAAGCCCTCCGTCCCAACAATATGGTGGGTCCCAGCTAGCAGGGGGGTATTCATTTTTTTGGGCGTAATAAGGAGGCACTTCCTTGAGTGCGAAGATATAGCTGGTGGGTCCGACCTGTCAGCGGGGGAAGCATTTTTTTCACGAAATACAGAGGCCCTTCCTGTGGGTCCTAGCTGTCAGGTGGAGGAATCATTATTTTGCGCGTAATAAGGAGGCATTTCCTTCCGTGCGGCCGTGGACCCAGCTGTCAGCCTCTCCACATACAGTCCACTTCCGATGGATGTCGTTCATTGACCACGTTGACCAGGCCGTGCCGAGAGCACCAGGGTGGTGGACGACTGCGAGGCCTAGGAAGGGAACAACACAGAGCCTGGGAATACTCGGCAGTTGTTTCCCACGCGGAGGAGTACGAGGGTTTACTGGTTGGTCTGTCGTCGCCGGAGAATAACAGCATGTGTGGGTGAGTAGAGGGATGGCTAGGCCAGCGATGGGAGTACGATGGGGCCGTGAGGCCTGCGCGGCAGCATAGCCGGCCGTGGGAGGAGGGAGCAGGCAGTCCCGCCGGCGCTTGTTTGAGCGGCTGGAGCATGAAGAGCAGAGATTGAAGAAGCACGACAGCCGTTGGATGGACATCCAACAGTCACTGCTCTCGTGTGTTGACTAAGTTGACAGGGCGTTGCGTGTGCGTCAACCTTTTTTTATGAAATCATACGCGTCAACCTGTAGTAGGCGCACAAGTCAGCCTCAAATCTGTGGAAAACAGCATACAGCCCATCTGCCATTATTTCTAATAATGTACAGCCCATTTGCTAATTCTTAAGAATTTTTTTGGAGCCCATCTTCTTTTTGTTAGCATTACACCCCATATTGTGGCCACGGTTAAAAAGTATACGAAATTTTGCATATTTCGGTGCGGTCAACTGTTTTTAATCCAGAAATATCGATTCACATTCAAACTATTTTGAAAAATAATTTATATAAATATAAAATCCAAATAATTGTCCACGCATAAAAATCAATGGAATTTAAGATCTTGTAATGAAAAGAAATTGAAACTAATTCCCGGTTTGATGTGTTTTAAAAATGTACAGCCCATTTCTGGGCAAACCGAATGAAACTCTCCTCGTCTTGAAAGATTTGCAGCCCAGCAGGGCTGATAAAGCAAGTAGGCCTTGTTTGGGTATTTCTTAAAAAAATAGAACTGGGCTAGCCATTTTCAGCAAGAAAAAAACACAAGTGGGCTCATGATGTGGTAAACATAAATAAAACCCGGGCTAGACGGGCCACAGCCCCCGCACAGCCCCGTTGTTACCCTGATCCGTCGCTAAAACTAGTATAAATAACAACTGCTTGTTCCTAAAAAAAAACTGCGCGACTTGGTGGGTCCCTGGTGTCAGCCGCTCGTAGTGTAATTCTCTCGTTTATTGACTACGTTGACAATGGCGTGAGCCCCAGATGTCCAACCATTAGGAGGAACCATATTTTTGGGCTTGTACTATAGAGGCACTTGCTTGCGTACTGCCATGACGCTGGTGGGTCCCTACTGTCATCCTCTCCACGTACAATCATCTCCTTATTCCTCTCGGTTGTTGACAACGCAAGAGGGCGGCGCACCGCGCACGGCGAGCGAACCAAGGCCGCAAGGCGGAGGACGATGGCGAGGCCTCGGACGGAACGAACAGGAGCCGTTGAAGATGCGCCAGTCCAGTCGCAGGCGGAGGGGAGTACGAGGGTTGACTGGTTCGGGCGCGGGTGCGTGTTGGGGCTGACGTCGCCGGAGAATAACAGGACGTGTGGGGGAATAGAGGGAGGGACTGGCCAACGTTGGAGGGTACGTACGGTAGGGCGGCGGAGGCGCAGCCAGCCATGGGAGGCGGGAGCAGGCGGAGCCGACGGGGTGGTTTGGTTTGGGCGGCTGGAGGAAGAAGAAGACAAGAGATAGAAGATACACGACAGATGTTGGATGTCAATCCAACGGCTGGTAGGCAGAATCGTTTGTTGACTGGCTAGTAAGTCGACACCACCTTGGATAGGCTATTTCCTCGCGGGTCCCAAATGTCAGAATCCAAATCTGTCACGGTCATGCAGCCTTTCCTATGAAAATTTATAGCCCATTTGATGTGCTTGTTCAAAATAAGTTTGTGGGTGCTGGTGGGGGCTAATCACTTGGCTTTTGTAATGCACAGTGAGCTCAAGCAGCCGGCGAGAGTGATGTTATTTCCCTTGGTTGGGATTTGTTACAATATTTCACTCTAAATTAAACGAATGGCAAGCCATTTGCCTTGTTTCAAAGAAAATATGACAGTCACAGCCGAGTTGAAAAGGGCAGGAACATCTAACTCCTGCTTACAAACTGTACAAAAGCACGAGGGTTAATTGTTCATCAGGTTTACAAAAAAACAGATTGAAAAGGGCAACAACATCTAACTCCAGCACTGTTTTCCGCAGTCACAGTCAAATGGATCGGTCAGGTCCATAGAATGAACATCCTGGGTCGTAAAATTTACTGGATTATGACCACAATATGTTGTAAATAGAAGCCCGACACGTTCAGAAGCTCTTTTGCCCACCTGAAACTCCTTTTTTTGCTCTTTGACATACCCATCCGTCAAAACCATGCTGCTGATAAACTTAAGCCTGATGGACAATAGTAACCTCGCATTCAGCAAGAAGAATGTGACAAATCTTGTGTTTGCACGGTTGGCTACATATCGTTCTAGCGTTATTGTCTTCAATCGAATCTCATGAGAAGTGAGAAAATCCCGATGCTTACGAATCCACCGATTGGTTATAACTTTCTTACCCCGTCCTATTGCCTAAATAGACATGAAGATTGAAAACAGTTAAGGTCTAAAAGAAGAGTGTCGAAAGAGCAACAGCTGAACGGTTAATTCTAGTACACTATATGCGGGCTTCCAATGTGCGTGAAATTATCACCTTTATCTACAACTTCTCCAGACATGGAAAGCATTGCAGCAAGCCAATAATCTTGTTCAGATCAAAACTATTCATTTGGATATATAAGATCTTGAAGAATCCAGCACCATTGATAGGCCATCCATGGAGAAACTCTTCATTGAGCATAGAACATAATATTAGTACAAAATGTGTACTCCAAGATGATATATAAATTATGCGCAGAAATTTAAAATGCAGCTTATGGTTACAAGTGTAGATGATAATATAAAGTACCTGAAGAACTGTGGAGCCAAACACCATATTGAAATGAGCACAGAGATCATGTGTTACACCCAAGGTCTCCAGTTTAGGCGCAGAGAGGACGGTTATTTGCAACGGTGAATAACTAGAATCAAGGATCAACCTTTGAAGTGAAGGGTCATCTTGGATGATGAGCTGCCTTCTGTCAAAAGAAATTCCAATTCTTACAAGGTTAGGCGACTTTATTTGGAGACAACCGATTCTAACTATGAAAACAAGCACCAAGCACTCCAGCGCAGGGCAACTGGAGTGGATGATACTGTGCAATGAGGCCTCCGATATATGAACCCGCACAAGTGAAAGTTTCTTGAGAAATGGGAGTCGAAGGTTTAGTACCAGATTGTCTGGTAGGTAGCACAGCGCAAAGGTGGCGGTGTGGAGAGAGGACGAAAACCGCGAGATGGACATCGGTGTTGAGGGCACAAGTTCATGGCGTTCGGTATGTGGTATGTGATTTCCAGGGGAATAGTAGAACTCAAGCAGCTGTAGTTCTATGAATTCAGGGGGTTTCAGCCAGGCGTCCACCGTGCAGGGCATGGTATGCTTGCTCAGGTAGCATGACGGGATGCAGAGGCTTTGAACGGAGCCCTGGTGGGAGGAGATGATGGCTCTGGGGATTTCAAAATCATTGAAGAGAGATAGCTGACGACAGTCGAGATTAAGGGGCATGGCGCGCCATAGAGGGCGCCACCGAATTGAGAGGACTTGGGTGCGGCAGCAATCCTTGGTGGGGAGAAGCGAGATGATCCCCCAAGGACGGCGTCCGGGAGATCGCTGATGCGGTCCACCCGAGATTCTACGGGTTCCTGGGATCCGGTGGGGGCGGGGTCGCCGCTTCTCCCCGCGCTGCCGGGTGCGGGATCTACAACAGGCGTCGCCGCTGGCGGGAGCCTCATCTTCTGGGCGCTGGGGTCAGCCGACTCCATTTTCCTCCAGGGTGTCGCATCGCGCTCACGGATTTGAGCAGAGTAACGAATGACGAGCCTAGTTGTAGTGCGAGCGAAGAAGAAGGGGGAGCTGAGGGTTTTCTGTAGGAGTGAGGAAGAAGGGGAGCTGGGGTTTTCTGTAGGAGTGAGGTGAGGAATTTGGGGGTACGAGTGGAGCGAGCTGACGTGAGGTGGGTGGGAGCGAGGAGGAAGAAGAGCACCCAGTGTGGATGGGCTTTTGAATTGATTTTACTATTTACTAGTGTGGATGGGCTGTTTTATCTTGGGCCCAGAGAAACAATTACTACTAGTACAGTGGAGACACTCTACAGTTACCCAGAAAAACAATTACTACTAGTACAGTGGAGACACTCTACCGCTTCTGGCTCCTCCTAGGTCATTGAAACGTCTCCCTCTACTGAATGTCGTTATACTTTTGTTCACCGACATGCGGGCCATGCAGCGCGCGGGCCCAAATTCCATCCACCAAATTAGAAGGCAGTATGCAGGCGGAGAGTCACCCCGGTCATAGCGCGGCAGTAACGAGCTGTCGTATCACAAAACCCCACCTCCCCGCAGTCTAAGTTTGACGGACGAAGCAACCATCATTTCACTCTTCGCTGAATCCCCTTCTCCCTCGGACTATCCTTCTCCCTCACCGTCTTCAAGAAAGGCAACACTCGCATCTGCCACTGTTCTTCTCTCCGAACGAAGGGAAGGTAAGCGGATCCGTGATGTTGGTATATTTTCGTTCAGAGAAAAAAAAGAACTTTTGCAAAGCAGTAACCGATCCTCACTCTCTTTTTTGTTTCATTGTCATTGTGGTTGTGTTTTCCTTTCAGTGGTCTCCTAGTATTCGTCAGTTTCATGATGGACCAAGGAGAACCAGGCAAAGATCTGCCGATATTGGAGCAGACGCGGGAGGCTGATCCCCACGAGACAGAGAGCTCCAAGAAGATGGAGGCAACCACCGAGCTGACCCCAGATACGCTCACGGCCACTAGTGAGATGGTCAACGCCCCGTTTGAGGTTACAGCCCCCGTGGCACTGCAGGAGCAGTTTTCCCCCTTCGAGGATGTCCCCCCCCCCCCCCCGCTGAGCTTCCCAAGGTGATTTCCTTCTGTGCCGATCTTGATTGTGGTTTTTCATCTAAGTATGTGGTGATTTTTTTAGAAAAGGAAGTATGTGGTGATTAATAATGCAAAATTTTATTAGCTTCGATGCCATGCTATACATAGTGGTTTAAATAACTTGTGTTTCTTATACTGAAAAGTAATTCAAAATTTGTTTCTGTTTCAATTAGAGCCCTGATGCAGACAAGGATTGTGTGGTTGTACATCTCACTCGCTATGAGGCGGACGACCTGAATATACGCACTGGGAAAACAGAGTTCTTAGGCTGTTGGATCCTGGAAGCCATTTGCGGTTATACCAATGAAGAGTTGTATTCCAGCCTCACTATTGTTAGGCGTGTTGTCCAGGGTGTACTGAAGCACAAGAAGTTCAAAGCTACTCCTTCGTTTGTGAGGCATACTGTTCTTCTCAAGCTTACGCAGGAAGATGACGTGGCATGCCTCCACAAACAAGTTTATCAGTGGCAAGGCCACAAGGTTGTCTTCATGAAGGTTCACAGGATTGTGTCGGGTGGTAGGTGCGACATATGCCAACGGGTGGCTTATCATTGTGGGAGCCAGTAAAACATCGCCGGTGCCTGGAAACGGGATGAGGCGAAGACATGCATGCCGGCGGGTCTTACCCAGGTTCGGGGCTCTCTGTGGAGATAACACCCCTAGTCCTGCTCTGCGGGGTCTCCGCATGATCACTCGATCAATACAAGTAGCTACAAGTGCTCCTTGAGCTGTTTGGCTAGAGGAAGAGGAAGGGCAAGGCCAGCTCTCCTTTTCTCTCTATATGGTGTGTGGGATTCTATGAGATCAACCCTTTGCATGGGTGCCCCGGGGGGGTTATATAGGCCTACCCCCCAGGGGTACAATGGTAATCCGGCTGGGCGCAGGTCCCAGCCGTCGGTGTCTATGCTCGCCGGCTTCTCCGCCTGTCATTAGGGCCCGCTGACTGGTGGGTCCCGCCGGCTGCCGGCCTCTTAGCCGGCAGGCCGGCCCCACCGCTTGGGGGCTTTGTCGGCGGCTCGTTACTGTTGCATCGCCTCTGATGACGAGGGCTTTGTCGAGGTAAGCGTGGCTACGGTGTCACCGCCTTGCGAGCTCTCACTGTAGCCTCACCTAGTCTTGTCTCCTTAATGGGGCGAATGCTTCGAGGGAGAGAGGTCGCCGGCTATTGGGAGCCGGCCACCACCCTGGCCGACTAGAGGAGGCCAGGCCGCCTTCAGATGTCTCTCTCGCAAAGGGGCCCGCCGCCCACGGGCCGTACTGGCACCTGTCGTCGGTGACATCGAGGCCACCATGGCTACAGTGCCGCGCTGGACGGGGGATGGCTGGCCCGTACGGCGCCCTGTGGCCATGCCTTTTCCGGGATTCGGGGGTAGTGCGCTGTACTGCGGCCACGCCCCATCCTATCGCCGTTACGTGGGTACAGTCTTAGTGGGTGCAGTCTTGGCCGGCTCCTGGGAGCCGGCTTTCTTCATGGCCGGCTTCTGGGAGTCGGTCCACTTGGGGCCGGCTTCCTGGAGTCGGCTATCTCGTATCTTTCTTGGGGGAGGTTTCTGAGGCTGGGTCACCTTCTGGGAGTCGGCCCTGGGGATAGCCGGCCGGGGGAAGGCGGCCCTACGCTTTGTATGCTTGAAGGCTTGAATGGCCTGATAATTTTTCGAAGAGCCAGGGGGAGTCGGTTAGGCTACCCGTGGCCATTTACTCCGACCGTAGTCCCCGAAGCTGGTTGGGCTTCGAGGCTGAGAGGAGGTCGAGAAGCTCGGTCAGCTTCTTATCTTGACGAGCTAGCAGCTGGGCGCCGGCTTCGGTTGGGCGCGCCGTCTTGGCGAATTACTTTTTTAAAGTCGGAAGGCGAGAGTCTGTTGGCGCGTGCGCCGGGCTGCGGGTCGGCCGCTGGCCGCCTGCGAACCACGTGGCGTCCCTTGGCTGAAAAGAGCCTGCTAACCCACGCGCGCGACAAGACGTCGCTGCAGGCCGAGGGCCCACCACTCCTACGCCTAGGCCCAGGCGCGGATCCTTTGCGGCCCAAAGCCATCCGCACGTCTTCCGGCGGCGGTTTCCGCACGCCGTTAGGGCGCAATAATCGCGGGACGTGGGGGAGTGGGCGCAGTTAATCCCACGTTCTCCCCACGCCTCGCCTCCTCGGCTTCGCCGCACGAGGCTATAAGTAGGGGGAGGAGGGGAAGCGGCAGACGCTCGCACGCTCCTCTCCTCTCCGCCATCTTCTTCCTCCTGCTTTCCCTTGCAGCAGCGCCTTGCCACCGCGCCGTCCCACCATTCTTCACTCTGCCCCGCAGCTTTGCCGCCGCAGGGCCGTGCTTTTTCCGCCGCCGCGATCTTCCTCGCTAGCTTCTCGCCACCATGCAGTATGGCGGGGACTGGGACGGCTCCAACGTCCACATGGACCACATCGAGTTCCTCCGCAAGACGCGGCGGTTGCCCGGCGCGGACCAGGTGCGGGTCCGTCTCGCGCCTGCGAAGGAGATCACGCCGGCGCCGGAGGAGGGCGAGCGGGTAGTTTTCCGCTCGCATTTCCTGCGCGGCATCGGCCTGCCGGCGAGCGCTTTCTTCCGCTCCTTCCTCGACTTCTATCAACTTCGGCCGCACCACCTCACTCCGAACATGGTGGTGCTGCTATCCGCCTTCGTCACCTTGTGCGAAGGCTTCCTTGGCGTTCTCCCCACCCTCGAGCTCTGGGGGGAGTTCTTCCAATCTAAGCTGGGCACCCGCATGCAAGGCGTGCCGGCCCAGAGCGGCGCCTTCATCGCGATGCGGAGGCCGGCAGCCGACAACCCCTTCCCCGTCATCATGTTAATCCAGTCGGTGAAGCGCTGGCAGAAGTCATATTTCTACGTGAAGAACGTCGCCCCACAAGGCGACTACGTCAACTTGCCGGCTTACATAGCCGGCCCGCCGGCTGGGAGGCGGCCCCACTGGTCCTATCGGGCCGCGACGCTGACGCCGGCTGGAGCCGCGGCCGTCGCCCGACTGCGGGTGATGATCCAGTCGGAGGGCCTGACTGGGTCCGACTTGCTGGCCGCCTTCGTCGCGCGCCGGGTGCTTCCGCTTCAGAGCCGCCCTCACCTGATCTGTCAGATGAGCGGCCAGCTCGACCCGAGTCGGATGTGCACCAAGGACATGCCGCACGACGAGGTGGCCCATATGGTGAATTACCTTGCGAACTGCAAGCTCTCCGCAGAGTGGCGGTTTGGCAAGGAGCCATATTCCCGTGCGCATCCTCCACCCACGGTATGTTCTCTTTTTCCTTTTCTTTTCTTAGTTTTGTCGCCGAGTTCCTTCTGGCCGTCTCTGATCAGTCGGCACGCCTTGGCAGAGCCCTCTCCTTTGACCTGCAGCCGGGTCAGAGGCGGAGCGCCGATTCCTCCCCGACCGAGCGGAGCATGACCTAGAGGACCACGACTTGGGGGCGCCCGCCATGGATGACAACACCTTGGCGGGTGGCGGCGAAGCCGGCGGCGATGCAGGCGGCTCCGGGCTTGGAGCCAGTTTCGATGACTGGCCGGATGACGATGAGGCGGAAATCGTCCCACGCCGCCAGCCGGCGTCAGGCCATGGCGTGGGTTCCTCTGCCGCGCCACCTGCTCGGGGCGGCGGGCAGAAGCGCCGTGCCGCGTCGGGCTTGTTCGACAGTCGGCCGAAGAAGCCCAAGGGCGGGGCGGCGGCGACCAGGCGGGATGAGGCGGCCGCGAAGGCGGCCCCGCTTCCGCAAGGTGGTGAAGCAGCCACAGACGGTGTCGACGTAAGTGTATATTCCTTTGTACATTCTTTCTTTTTTTCTTGGTGATTTCTGAATCCTTGCCCTTTCTCAAAAAATCAGGGGTCCGCTTTCGCTCGAGCGGGTTGCTGCCGCCTCCGTCGTTGGATCGCCGGGAGGATCTGGGAGCACCCGCCGCGTGGACCCCCGTGCCGAGCTTCAGGCGGCGACGGAGCGAAACGCGCGGGAGGCGCGCGAGGAGCGGGAGGCGGAGGAGTTAAGGGAGGCTGCCGCCAAGGCAGCACAGGAGGAGGAGGCGGCGAGGGCGCGCGCCGACGCAGCGGCCAAGGCCCAAGCGGAGGCTGTGACTGCGGCAACAGCGGAGGGGGCCTCGCTCGTCACCCCTCTGCGCGTCGCGGCGCCTGAGGCCCCAGAGCCCCCGCCAGAGGAAGCCGGCGGCGACCAGCCGGGATTGGAGAGGGAGGACGACATCGTCGTCCCGGAGAGGGAGGCGGCACCGGCCCCGCCGACTGGGGCGAACCAAGGCAGCCTGCCTAACGTGCCGCCTGCGCAATCGGCCGGGGCAAGCCGGCCGCAAGGACGGATCTGGTGGTCCAGTCGCCATCGCGCCAGCGCACGGGGAAGGCCGCATCGGACCCGCATAAGGCCGCGGGCTCCAGCTCGTCGGCCCAGGACATGGAGGCAGCCAGCGCCAGCTCGGGGCGGACGCCGGGTGGAGGAACGGCTGTGGTGAAGGTGGCAGCGCAGGACGTTCGGAACCGGCTTCAGTCCCAAGCTGCGGCGCTGAGGAAATACAATGACGAGTTCTTTGCGACGCGGGCGGCCATTCGGGTTAGTCTTCTTATTTTTCTTTTTTGATCTTGGTTTCTTCCGTGGGGGCGCGTCAGTGCACCCACTGGGTGTAGTCCCTGAGTTCCGAGTAGGCTGCTGAGCAGGCGGCTTGGAACTTCTTAGCGGGCTTTGTTTTGCTATCTTGTTCTCATTCGCTCCTCTGCCTGTCTTGCAGGACTACCACAATCTCCGCGCGGCTGCCTTCAAATCCCAGGCTCGGGAGCTCACCCAGAAGAATGCTGACCTATCCAAGAGTTGGGGTAAGTGCTTCGTCTTTTATCTCACTTGGGGGTGCGTCAGCGCACACACTGGGTGTAGTCTCCGAGATTCGGGCCGACTGCTGAACAGTCGGGTCGGATCTCCCTTGACGACTTCTTCCTTATTGCTTCTTTCTTTTCTGCCATCCCTGCAGCGGCCAACGCCAGTCTGAGGGAGCAGCTGGGCGGGGCTCAGGCCGCCCTCCGTGCTAAGGAGGTCGAGTTTGACGCCTTAGCACAGGAGCGTGACCGCCTGGCCAAGAGGTTGGCCGACCAGAAGAAGAGCCACAAGGCGGCCCTGAAGGTGGTGCAGGACAGCGAGGCCTCCCTCCAAGCCGAGTATGAGACAGAGGCGGTCAGCTGGGCCGAAGCGAAGCAGACGCTGATCAACGGCTATGGCCAGATCGAAGACTTGGTTGACGGTAGGCCGCCTTCTTCTTCGTCCTTGCTTGCCGCTTGCCGTTTGGCTCATTTTCTGACTTGGTGTTTTTCTCTTCTTTCTCTTTCTTTCTTGCGCAGAGTACTTCCCTGGCTACTCTACCGCCGCCAGCCAGGTCGTCGAGGCCCACCACGAGGCACGAAGGCAGGCTGGCGCCGAGACCGCGCCGAACGCTCGCCGGTCGCTGGAGGAGCAGCTCTTGGCGATTCAGGCCCGCCTCCAGCCGGCTCATCGCATGCTCCGCCGGCTTCAGCGGGCTGGGGCGCAGGTGTTGGCCGCCCTCTGGCCTGGTGAGGTGATTCCCTGCACCCCCAGTCGGACTGCCGACGGGCTGGAGGTGGCGGTCGGCCGCTTCGAGGCCTGGAAGGCTTCTGCGGCTCGGTCCGGCGCCAGGCGGGCGCTGGAGTTCGCCAAGTCCTGGTATCCCGAGCTGAGTCTGGACCAGCTGGCCACCTGGCGGCAGGAGGCCGACACAGAGCTGGAGCCAGCGCGGCCGGCTATCATCCAGCAGGCTTCGGTGATTGCCGACTACACCGACACCAGCGCCTTCGCTCCTGAGGTGGACGACAACGGCGTTGCCCAGCCGGAGGAGTGGTTCAGGCTGAACCCGGCAGACGGCGAGGACTCGGCGGAGGAGATCGACACCAGCGACGAGGGCGAGGAGGAGGAGGAGGAGGAGGGTGAAGACGCCGCGCCAGATGGTGGAGCGGCCGGTCAGCCTCAGCTTGACCGTGCCTCCAGCAACAAGGCATGCGCGGGTGCACCGCCTGTAGCCGGCGATGATCAAGCTGAGACCTGCCAGCCGGCCACTCCTCTAGCCGGCGGCGCCGTCTCCACCGACCAGCCCGGCTCCCCTGTTGCGCCCTTAGTCTAGTCTGCTGCCTCTACCTTCCTGTTTTACCACTCTTGGAACAACATTTTGTTAAGTTTGCGCAATTCCACCCACTGGGGTTGTATTCGAACTATATTGACTGCCGGCCTGTTGGGGGCCTTATGTGTAAATATAATTATGCATGTGTTTGGCTTTCCCTTGTTCTTTGCTTTTCATCCTTCGGTTGTTTCCTTTGCCGCCCTCCCTTGGTTGCCGCCTTCCCAGCCGGACAGCTGCTCTGCAATCTGTGGCTGGAGAAGTGCTTGGCCAGTTGGGAGGGCAAGTACTCTAGCTTTGTTGGATTATAGCGAAGTGACTGGGAGGCCGGCCAGCCGTCTGGTTTGACAGCCGGTAGGCGTGGTTGGAGGCCGTCTTTGCGTTATATAAGTTCGTTAGTCCTTAGTCGTTTTTCGTGTGGGCATCCTTTCTGCCTTTGGCTTTTGCCAATCGGACAGTCGGTTCTTCGAGCTGCGACTTTCAATCAAGAGAGGGCTCGGGTGCCGGCACACTACTTGTCTGACTTCAGGTAGAACTTTTAATATAACTTAAGGCGGCCAGTCCACGGGCCGACTAGTCGAACCCGGTGCCAGACAGAAAATCAAATGTAATAATACATTCATGAGTATGACACTAGTCATTCATAGATAAAGGAGGGCAGTCCCCGAGTAATCCTCGGGGGAGCCGTTTGTCTCATATTTAATACAAAAACGGTAGCATGATACATACTGCTTTCAACTGTAAAATCTTCTCAGGAGGTTTGCGTTCCATGGTCGCTCCGACTCCTTGCCGGAATCATCCCTCTTGCGTGCTCTTGGTTTTTGTGCGTCGATCAAGTAGCAGGAGTCGTTGCCTAGTGCCTTGCTGATGATGAAAGGGCCTTCCCAAGGGGCCGAGAGCTTGTGCTAGCCGGCTGTTCGCTGGATCAGCCGGAGCACAAGGTCGCCCCCTTGGAAGGATCTTGGCTTGACCTTCCGGTTGTGGTAACGGCGCAAACCCTGCTGGTAGATGGCGGACCGGCTGAGTGCTAACAGCCGGCCTTCTTCCAGCAGGTCGACGCCGTCCTCTCGCGCTTCCTTGGCCTCCGCCTCCATGTACATGGTGACCCGAGGCGAGTCGAACTCGATGTCAGTCGGGATGACAGCCTCGGCACCATATACAAGGAAGAACGGAGTGAAGCCGGTTGACTTGTTTGGGGTAGTACGCAGGCTCCAGAGGACAGCAAGCAGCTTGTCGAGCCAGTAGACGGCCGAGCGCTCCAGTGGTACGACCAGGCGGGGCTTGATGCCGGAGAGGATGAGGCCGTTTGCTCGCTCGACCTGGCCATTTGACTGTGGGTGGGCAACGGACGCTAAGTCCAGTCGGATGCCTTGTGTCGCGCAGAAACGTGCCAGTGCTCCTTTGGCAAAGTTTGTGCCGTTGTCGGTGATGATGTTGTGTGGCACGCCATACCGAGTAGTGATGTCGGCAATGAATGTCACGGCAGTCAGCCCGTTCAGCTTCTTGATCGGCTTCGCTTCGATCCACTTGGTAAATTTGTCAACGGCGACAAGCAGATGTGTTAAGCCGCCATGGGCTATCTTGAATGGGCCCACCATGTCCAGCCCCCACACGGCAAAGGGCCAGGTGAGGGGGATGGTCTTGAGTGCGGAAGCCGGCAAGTGTTGTTTGGAACTGAAGACTTGGCATCCTTTGCAGCATTTGACTATCTCTTTGGCATCTTCCAAAGCAGTCGGCCAGAAGAAACCGTGGCCGAAGGCTTTGGCCACAGTGATCTTGAGGCTGCGTGGTGGCTGCATTCGCCTTGGTGGATATCCTTGAGGATTGCTACACCTTTCTCTGGCTCGACGCAGCGCTGGAAGACTCCACTGACGCTGCGCTTGACAAGTTCTCTATTTATTATTGCGTATGCTCTGGCTCGGCGTTGCACTAGTCTTAGCGAGATCTCATCAGTCGGCAGCTCTTTGTTGACTAGGAAGTTGAGGATGGGCTGGGCCCATGATGGAGCTGTGACTTTTTCTACTGTTAGTACGGCCACTGTGACTCGGGTGGGTGGGTTGGGTGGTGGAGGGTTGGAGTCGGCCACCGCTTCTTGTGCCGCTGCAGTCCCCAGGCCGACTGCTGCAGTCCCCGAGCCGGGTGCGACTACGGCAGTCCCCGAGCCGCCTGCTGGGTTCCTTCATTCGGATCCAACTGTATCAGGGGCAGGCGGTACGAAGATAGAGTCCGACTCTGGAGACGGCTTGATAGATGCTTTGAGGAGGCGCTGGAGAGAGACACTGGTTGGTATAGCCTGTCGGGTGGAGCCGATCCATGCCAGGGCATCTGCTTGGTCGTTGTCGGCCCGTGGCACGTGAAGGAACTCGCACCCTTCGAAGTACCCACTGATCTGCTGGACGAGGAATCGATAGCTCGCCATATTTGCATCCTTGGCGTCCCAGTCGCCAGATGACTACTGGACCACCAAGTCTGAGTCGCCGTAACACAGGATCCGGCGTATGCCGAGCTCTTTGGCTAGCCGGAGCCCGTGTATGAGTGCCTCGTATTCAGCCACGTTGTTGGAGGCGGCAAAGTGGATTTGCAGCATGTATCTGAGCTTGTCGCCTTTGGGAGAGGTGAGGACGATGCCGGCTCCCAAGCCGGTGCGCATCTTGGACCCATCGAAGCGCATCCGCCAATGAGTAGAGTCGGGAGCCAGCGGTAGGTACTGGGTCTCGGCCCAGTCGACAAGGAAGTCGGCCAATGCTTGAGACTTGATGGCGGTACGAGGCTGGTAGAAGATGGTGTAAGGCGCCAGCGCAATGGCCCATTTAGCCATCCGGCCGGATGCCTTGCGAGCTCTCACTGTAGCCTCACCTCGTCTTGTCTCCTTAATGGGGCGCATGCTTCGAGGGAGGGAGGTCGCCGGCTATTGGGAGCCGGCCACCTCCCTAGCCGACTAGAGGAGGCCAGGCCGCCTTCAGATGTCTCTCTGGCAAAGGGGCCCGCCGCCCACGGGCCGTACTGGCACCTGTCGTGGGTGACATCGAGGCCAACATGGCTACAGTGCTGCGCCGGACGGGGGATGGCTGGCCTGTACGGCGCCCTGTGGCCATGCCTTTTCTGGGATTCGGGGGTAGTGGGCTGTACTGCGGCCACGCCCCATCCTATCGCCGTTACGTGGGTACAGTCTTAGTGGGTGCAGTCTTGGCCACAGCCGGCTTTCTTCATGGCCGGCTTCTGGGAGTCGGCTTTCTTCATGGCCGGCTTCTGGGAGTCGGTCCTCTTGGGGCTGGCTTCCTGGAGTCGGCTATCTCGTATCTTTCTTGGGGGAGGTTTCTGAGGCTGGGTCGCCTTCTGGGAGTCGGCCCTGGGGATAGCCGGCTGGGGGAAGGCGGCCCTACGCTTTGTATGCTTGAAGGCTTGAATGGCCTGATAATTTTTCGAAGAGCCAGGGGGAGTCGGTTAGGCTGCCCGTGGCCATTTACTCCGACGGATTGAGCTGCTGCGGGACGTCCTCGATGATGTTCATGGCAAGGTCCGTCTTGTGTCGAGCCCAAATTATATCGAGGCATGAAATAGTTGCCCCAGCTAGTGTTTAATAGTAGTTTGGATTGTGTCTAATTATCCGAACCTTGCCTGTTATCGACCCCTCTGGGGCTAGTACTCTGTTTGAATCCGTCTATGGGAACTGCTGCTACTTTTGTGTGCCCATGAATCATGTGAGAACCATCGTAATTGTTGCCGAAACAGATGCATCCTCACTAGTTTTTTCATGAATATGGCATGGTAAGACATAAGTTGTCACGGTTTATCATACGAGCAGTGTGTGTTTTGATGAAATAGAGCACTCGTTCGAGAACCGTGCGCCGACGTATACATAAGTACTTGTAAACACTGTTGGTGCTACCCCACTTGTAAGCAGTTGTGCAAAACACGACACATTGGCTCAGCTCGCTTCAACACTAGGCTATCGACCAGCTAACAATCAACAATCTGCTGTCTGACATATAATCAAATATGTATCTTGTTACAGTGGTTCATGCAGTTAATTGAGGCCACAATATAATAAATTCCAAACGTTCACACGCTAGTCCAGCGCTCATGTGGAACACTCACATTAAACTCGTCATCATAAAAAACTTGAAAAGCATAAGTTAAGCAATTTTATACATCTCAATGATTCATAGAACATAACAAACATATACTAGTTCACAGCAAAAGACAAAGTTGTGAGAAGGTTTACAAATTAGGAAAAAAACAAGCAAGGCTTCTCTGAGCAAAGGGCCTCCTGGCAGGCTTAAATTTACTGGAGTTCACTCTGGTTTTTCTTGTTGCCACCATTTAGGGTTAGGTTCTCTCATTCCAGAATAACCAATTATAATTGTGGTCTCAGCTGGAATGCTGAACTGAACCATGCAGTGTACTGACCAGCTGAAATGCTTGTGCATTCCACTAAATTTAAACACCGCTATTTGCAGAAATAAGCAGACCACAATGCCTCTTGTCCGCGCACCTGTCCAAAAAACCGCCGTGCAGCCGTGCCAGGTAGTCCTCGGACCATGGATGAACTGGTAGAAAGTGCATTCCGGACTAGGATGCAGTTGTTTTCGCTCGTCCCTGCACTGCAATCAGGAAGTAAAACGTACGAATCAGCTTCTTTTAGATTGCGTTGGTCATTCTACCTTAGTTACTAGTACCAATGTAGGGATACCTTGAAGACGGGAGCTTAGACGACGGCAACGAGGGATAGCCATCTCATTTTGCGCAGTTGTACTAAAACTGAGGTGTGTGATTTTGATTGTGTGGATAGAAACGATACAGCGACAGACATCCCTGTTTGCGCAAATACGAAATACGGTTATTTAAACAGTGACAGATATTACTACTTTCCCCCGTTTCCTCTTAGAACCAAGTCCTAGATTCATGCTACAGCTTTCCCACTTTCTTCCCTGTTTGAAACAACGCTTTGAGTCGACTGTATGAACTAGCTTTACTTCTAATAATAGTAGAAGTCTAGGTGGCTTTGGAATAGCGGACGGAAGTAGAAAAGGATCCACACGAAGGGAGCTGGGGCAGTAGAGCAAGGCAGGTTTCGAAGGAATATATACCTGAGGGTCGTCGGCATGTGGCAAAGACGGCGTCGGGAGGCCGCATCTTGGCCACAATACCGCAGGGAGGAAGAAGGGGTCGGAGGCCCTCCCGAGCCGGCGCTCTCTCGGAGAGAACGGCACGGCCGCCGATCGGAACGCGCGGGCAGCCGTTGGTCTCCTCCCTCGCCGCTGACGACAGCGTGAACGATGCACCTACACCCCTGCCCCGGTCGAGGTTGTCTGGCCGGATTTGTGACAAGCCGTGAGCTGAGAGAGAGTGTGGCCGCCTATGAGTTGCTTAGATCTGGAGAGCATGAGAGAGTGAACAAGAGGAACCCTAGTAAAGCAATCGCTAAGGCTCCTGCTTTTATATGTAGTGGAGTGATTTTGTTGTACCAGCTTCAAAAAAATGCGCTCCTACGTGTACCCGCGAGTGGGTGTGAGAGAACTAGTGCGTGCGTGCACCACTTCTCTTCGTGAGAGTACAATATACTATGCCCAAAGAACGTTCGCCGCAAGAGTAATAGTATAAGTGTGTGACGTGTGAGCTAAAATAAAATGTGCGCGCTGTCTTTTGTTTTTAGAAGTTCTGAGGGTAGGGTGTGAAGAGCACATATGTGCATGACGTCTACCTGCAGATAGACGGTGGGTGCGACGTGCGAGTCTGCGAGAGGACTCGGGAGAGTCGTGACTCGTAAGGGTGCGTGTGCATGAGAGAGAGGGGGAACGTATCAACGCAATGCATGTGTCCGTAAATCATTATCCGACAAACATTCGCCACAAGCCTTTTCCTGAAGAACGCCGTAAGAACCGTTAGATCGGCATCCGACAGTGTCAGTTTTGCCATGTCATTTAACAGAACAGCCACTCCTCCTACACACAAATCTTCCACGTGAGTGTTAGCAACTGCCGTATGCTCCCTCCGTTCTGAAATGCAGGGCATATAGCTTTATTGAAAATTCGAACCTCGCAAACTTTTACCGAGTTTTCGTGTACCAAATTGCACATGTAGAATACCATGTATATATCATTTCATTCATCTTCGAGAAGTAACTATAAAGATGGGTGAGGAGTCTACAAAGAAAGACCATCGTATCACCCGCAGCAATTTCAAGCATCCTTTAGTGTCGATGAATATCATAGGAACTCTATATGATATGATTTTTATAGGATTTTTTCCTTTAGAGCCAATTGGTTCATAGGAATAGATTCATATACTCCACATTTCAAAGGAAATAAACATGATATCATTTCTATAGCTTTAGAGCCACTTGGTTCATATGAATGGATTCCTATACTCCTTTAATTTCAAAGGAAAATAAACATCAGTGTATATTCAATAGAAAAGTTCCTATGATATGAACCAAATTACATCTCTTTTCTAATCCCTCCTCATAGGAATTGAGATACATGTCATCTCTAGATTCAATAGAAAAGTTCCTATGATGTGAACCAAATGACATCTCTTTTCCAATCCCTACTCATAGGAATTGAGATGCTCCATGTCATCTCTTTCCCTACAACTTCCATGTATACATCTTCTATTCCTAAATAGATAGTACAACCCACTAGTAGCTTTTTTCCAAAACATGCAACTATGGCACAAGAACTATATAGTGTGCCAATAACTTTGAAAGATGGTCGCTGGATGAAGCTATCCCGACAGTGCAGAGATAGGCAAATCCGAGCACTACTGGCCGTTGGATATCATCAACATTCCACCAGATCTGGCACATGTACAATTTAGAAGACTCCATGGTTGAACTTTAGCATAATGCACAAACCTCAAAACACAAGCACTTCTCCTTTGTTCTAGAATCTTCTGTATCATAATTGATTATTATTTTTAAATGAATTGCCATTATTTGTTTTTTACTTTATGATTTACAATGCACAACCCCATGAATCTTAACATTTTTATAAAACTAATTGATTTTGAATGAGATGAACTATAAGAACTAAACGAACATCTACATCATGCATATATGACTCAAAGCTTTACATGCTATAGTGTGTACTTATTCGTAATTTGGTTTCGAAATCTCATGCGTTCAATACATGTGTACCGTACTAGTTTTGAGTAGAGTAGCAAATTTCACGCGGCCCCGGGTATATCAAAATGCAGGGCCCATGCATCATTGCCTTTCGGTCAAACCTACGTCCACAATTTTTTGTATGTACTATATCTCCACTGGTCCCTGAACCCAAAATGCTGCCTCGTTCCCGTAAAACCAAGTGGCCCACACATATTTAACGTGTCGACTCGAACCCGTTTACTACGACGTGGCCCCACACGCCGTAGTACTCCTACAAACCCTACCGCCGCACTCATCATCGGTTTTCTTCAAGAGGACGAGGGAGAAGCCGATTTGTAGTGGAGGCGCTTTAAAAAAAAGGATCTGTAGTGGAGACCCCTACCCTAGGGTGCCCTAGGTAGCTGCCGCACGCATCATTGTTTTATATTTTCTTTATGCTCTTGCGCCCTAGAGTGAAATGATGGTTGCTTCGTCCGTCCAGCTTAATGCGGTAAAGGTGGGGCTTTGTGATTTGACCCCTCATCGCTTATTTTCTACTACTGCGGCGCTACGACCGGGGTGCCTCCAATTCCAACCGCTGCTCCGAACTGTAATTTGGTGCATCGCACGTGGAACAAGACAGTGGATGAGCCACATTTCGGCCAAAGGGGTCCTGTTAAGTGTGTCGCCATTTCGTGTGCGGACTGACCCTGCTTGAGTTGCTACGCCAACACGACAGGAGCAGCCTACCACTTGGTTTTGCTCCTTGGTGAATCCCGACTATATTGATCTAAAAAGATACGTGCTAAACTACCCTCTCTGTTTTATTTTTTTATTTTTAGGCGTCTCGGTTTATAGGGCCTGCACGTAGTGCTAGGTCATCCATTTGACTAACTAAATATGAGTTACTATGTCACAAAGTATATCATTGGATTCTTAAGCGGATGTAGTTGTATTGAAAAGTCGAGGGCGGGGCTTTTCCTGTGCGGTAGGCGGGGCAGTTCCGCCTAGTTGGTTCGACAGAGACGCGAGAAGACGAGGGAGTAGGCTGCTGCAAACGTAGGGCTGTGTGATTTGACAGCGAGTTACTGCTGGACAGGTGGGGCCCCGTGATTTGACTTGCCATTATCATTTTAACTGTGGCGCTACGACCGGCGTGAGTCTCCCGATTCCTGACCACCTCCATACAGGTGCCTCTCCCAATGCTCCAATATGTAGTAGAGGCTGGCTCTTGCATGAGAGCCCACTTCTCCACTTTTTCCTTGCCTCGCTTTCCTCCACATGTGCAAAAATGCCATGTAAAGCGCACTATTGTACTTACTTTTACTTGCTCCTACAGGTGCTTAAGCTTGCCACATAGGCATAAAGTCTGATGTGGCAAGTTAATCAAGAAGAGAGAGACTAGTTTGGTGACCCAAGGAAGAAATGGTGCTAAGCGCGTGTACCTAGGTGAAAAGACAATTTTGAGTCTATAGCTAATTAAATGAAGCAAACTTAGCAACACCATTTCATTGGAAGAGGTCACTCCTTGGCAAATGCAATAAATATTAGTACTCCCTGTGTCCCATAATATAAGAACATTTTTGGCACTACACTAGTGTCAAAAACGTTCTTATATTATGGGACGGAGGGAGTACGAAGAAAGAGGTAGAGAGGAGTAAAAAAATTACACTTATAGCCAACCTTATAGCCAACCTTGTTGTAGTATGAGTGACTAAGTGATGACTATGTATGACATGCCAACATCAGATAGCCTAACACACCGTGTTAAATCTCCAAGGGCGCGACCGCGCGAGCGACGCGACGGTCGTGGTAGGCGCAACCATGATACGGGCTGCTGGCAGCCCTTGGATCTGAGATCAAACGGTCGCATGCTAAGTTGCTGAAAATTTGCAGAATAACCCTCCAGGATAGGATATTCACCCATAGGTCTAGAATCACGCCATGCAACCGTTCGATCTCAGATCCAAGGGCTCTCGGAAGCCCGTATCATGGGAGAATGGAAAGCCACTACCCTGACGTTCGCACGCTGGCAGTTCGCTCCTACTCGTCCCCGCACGTCCTTCAATACTACGGCGGTTCGCTCCTAGTCGTCCCGTCCATTCACATTACGGCAGTTCCACTAATCCTAACCCTCCTCCCAAATCCATGGCGTCCCAAATCTCCACGATCGGCGGTGAGTACAAGGTTAGAACCATCACCGGCGATGAGTTCGACGTCATCTACACCCGTTCTTCCGCGATGGTGAAAGGATGCCTTTCTCGCTTCAGACGCATGTTCGAAATCTCAGATGATGAGTGGGTCACTGGGCTAGATGTTGAGTACACCACAGTCCTGGGACGAGAGAAGGATCTAAAGGACGAAGAGAGGAAGAAGCCCGCCGTGATCTAGGTTTGCGTACATAATGTTTGCCTGGTCTACCACATATGCCATGCCGATGTTGAGTGCCAGGATTTTAAGAACTTCCTCAAGGACAAAATAGTGAAATTCGTTATTGTAGACTTTAAGAAGGACAAAGAAGTCCTGGGTCGGATTGGCCTCGTTGTAGGCAACCCCTTCGACCTCCAGAAGAATCGGTTGGTGCCCTCTCGTCAGCCTACAATGCTGACCCTGGCAGGAGCCATGGTTCATCCTTCGTACCGTAAACTGGAGAAACCTCATTACACGTTTCATCGTCATGCATGGCAGCGGAATGTACTAGATATAGACCACATCCACTACGCTGCAATGGATGGCTACCTTTGTTTCAATATCTACAAGGGTTGGATGAAGAGCAACAGCCAAGTGTGCGGTTCAAGCAAAGAAGTATCGGCCAAGAGGAAGAGGGACAAGGACGAAGTCGAGGACGTGGACGAGGACTCCGAGTAAGGTGGCAGTGTCGTTGCTCATGGTGGTTCTAAACTTCTAATGCAGTGTCTACCGGATTAGTTGCATAGTTTAATTTCAGGTGTGCTTAGTTTAATTTGAGGGGTGTGTTGTGCTGAGCCCCCAGCAGAACTATGTTATGTTTCTTCTCGTTACTTTAACTCTTCAGTATGTACATACTACTAGTATTTCTTTAATAGAATTAGCACCCCAATTAAGCATGTACTAGCTTTTTTAATAGTACTATATGCATAATTTGGCGATGAGCGCTCTCTATATGTACCACCTTTTTTAATTTCAATTTTTGCTCCATGGCGCAATCCATCGATAGTACTACTGTACAAACGTATACATTTTTTAAAAGGCTAGAGTACTATTCATCACATATATAGTCGGTTAAATTCTCAACCTAGAATGACGTGCATGCCATGTAGTAAACCGATACAGGGGAAGTATAGTAAAAATGAGGTGATTTTACCGAGCGATCGGCGTGGGAGCATGGCCTGTCATGCGGTCCCAAGTGTCATGATGTACCAAGGCGATGCGCGTGTCCCTCTTGAGGCAGAAGCAATACTACGTGGTTTGAGATGATGGCGAACCGAAGTGTGAAATAATGGTTGCTTCGTCCGTCTGGGAAGGTGCGGCATTGTGATTTGACGTCTCATTTCTCATTACTACTACTGGGCCGGTACGAGTGGGGTGCATCCCCCCTGCTGTTCTGCATTGTTATTTGGTGCTTGACACGTCGACCCGGTTGTTATATGTCCCACATGTCGGCGACAGGAAGTACAGAATTCATGAAAGGGAGCGTCGACGGAGGAGTATACTACAGAATTCATGAAATGGAGCGACTTAGTTTTGGAAAAATCTATTTTTACGGAGTACGTGCCCACTAGGGTTTATAGGGCTCATCTAAAAAACATTCGTTTTTCCGTTTGATAAGTCCCAATTCTAGTATACTAGTAGTAGTATCATTACATGTTGGATTTCGAGGTGCGTTAGATCACCCGACGCAAGCAGTGTCAAGAGGAAACTAACCAATGCATGTACAAGTTCATGGAAATTTAGTGGTCATTCATGCATTCGTTCTAATTAATGCCTCAGTAAACATAACTTCTTGAGATAAAGGAGCGTACTAATTACTTGTGCAAACTACGAAATTAATTCGACCACTCACCGTCTACCTTGGTTGGAGAGATTTTGAAATTCAGCCATAAACTGGAAAGGAGGGAGTAGTAACTTTTGTCTCGAGTACTATTTGTGGCCTTGTATAGATGCAAAATGTATTTTTTTATAGTGGCCTTGTATAAGTAAATGGAGGGAGTACTAACCAAAGTACGTAGTAGGGACGAGGAGTAAACGGAGGGAGTACTAAAATTTTCTCCTCGTGCTGCGAGCCACCGCGCGCGTGGGCGAGGGAGTGGGCGTAAAGGCGCACAGTAGTAGTAGTAGTAGTAGTAGTACTCGTAAGCAAGCTTCACCTCATCCTGTGAGCCACCGCGCCCGTGGGCGGGGGAGACGGCGTACTAAGCAAGCTTCTCCTTGTTTTGCGAGTTGACAGGACACATCAAAAGTACTCCAGTGTATAGAGCCTTGCCTCTAAGGTAGGCCCCACATGGTTTGCCTCTTTTTTTAATTTAACATAACGCGTCAAGTCGCAATTTGTTTGTTCACCCGTGGTAGATGATCCTCCCTCCACCAAGTGGACAACCAGTACACGTGCCAAATTACCACGTGGGCTGCCTTTTTCGTACAGAAATGAGCTCCACCGTGTACCCGCGCGGGTGTTGTTGGGAAAGAGACGGGAGTACGTGCGTTGTTCGTGCACCTCTTCTCTTCATGCACGTCCCCCACCTACGTGGGTGTGTGTGAGAGAGATACAAACCTAGACATAATGCGCCGTCCATCCCCATGCCTCCGCCCTGTCCGACCACCAGTCACCACCACGCCCCACTCCTCCTCACCATATCTCTCATCTTTCTCCCTCCATTTTTATATACAAGGGGCCACTATCAAATTTACAATTTGCAGATATACAAGGCCACTAACACTAATCGATGCAATATTAATGGTGTTTGCCTCGTGGTACTAGCAAAGGAGGACATTAATTATCCCTTGCATGCATGCGGGAGTTTGTAAAAAATGCATCTTGATGTTCCGTGCAATGCACGGGCATCTTGCTAGTCCATGAAAACAACACATGGCAAAATTCCACGGCGAACGAGGGATTTGAATCTGTTGGGAGGGGCTGTTTGGAGCTTGCCCGGGGTAGCCAAAATATTGGCGACCCTTTTGTCCACCGGTGCCTTTGCCACCGATGAACGAGGAATGGCTCGGTGCTCATGCTATCATGCATCCTCCAGCGCGCACGTTGGAGACAAGCTCGCACGACCTGTGTTTTTTTGTCCCACAACGCCGCTCGAGCCACCCGCAGACCGACCGGCAACCTACAAATTACGCCATCCAACCGTAGCCGCACATATTATGACAGCAACTCAACCAACCGGACGAAATTCACGCAAACACGTAGACAAACTGATATTTCATATAAACAACGACGGAAATCATATAAAATACCGGATTTTCATACAAACATGACGGATTTCATTACATTCAAATGAACTACGCGGTGCTAGTTCTGGACAGCACAGGTATATAATACCTGGCCTAAATGGTCGCCCGCCGATCGATTTGTGTTCCTCATGTCCGGTAGCACGATCACCGGACTGCCGGGAGCCCCGGAGGTATATGCTTCAGCGCAAAGGATGGCTCGCTTCCCCACTGCCCAACTGATATCATTGGCTGGTGCCGAAGATGATGGTGGCCAGCACCGGTTCGAGTTCATCACCGGCCACTACTTCGCGATGGCCGGCACCGGCTTGAGTTCATCCTAACATTCCCCTCTTCCATGGAGCCCATGCGGGGTCAACGAAGGTCCTCGCAACAAAAGGATCCGGCAAGACACCTGCTGTGTACGCCGGCGTCGCCTCCGCGGTGGCCTTCATGGGACCCAAGCGACGGCGGCCTCCCGTGTTCTACTTCTCCTTGATGATGGCGGCGGACGCGGAGGCGCTGGCCACCGACTCGTCGCTCTCCGCGCACCCGGCTTCTGTCACTGCTTGCATGGCGCGGCCGCCGGCATGGGAGTCTCCGCCACAGAAACGGGAGACGCGGTACGAGGCGGCGGCGTGGACGGCAGCAACGACGCCCGTGCGCCGCTCCTCGTCGAGCTGGCCTGGAGCGGCGAGTTGCTGAACCGCGCGCCGGCTAGGGGCGGCAACTGGCTCCGTCGGGCAAGGGGAGGGAGGTGGATCAGCGAGCTGCATAGCTCGTATCTGGCGGGCTACCCAGCCGTCTTGGATGCGGAATAACTACTCTTCGTAAGCCATTGTAAGAGTGGACAAAATGGTGGAGGAGATAGGGGAGCGGCGGAGGTGTGCGATTCTTGGCCGGCGTTTGGCCTCGTTTAAATAGGAGATTAAATAGATGGCGGACGGGAGGAGCTCGGCCGGCGTTGCGTTTAACGTCGGCCCGGTCATGAACGGACGTGTGTCCAGAGTGGGTTTCTCGGCTTCCACACGGGGGGGGGGGGGGGGTTTCATGGAGGCGTTTGAATGCGGCACGGAGGCGTGTTCAGCCGGGCGTGCCGCGAGTGGCGCCCTCGACTCTGACCTAGGACACCGCGCCGTTCTTGCACTGACGTGTGGGCTCTTTGGGTGCATGGCCTGCATGTCAGTGACCCAACGCAGGCAGCGCATAGCAAAGGAACCTTTGGTGGGCCAGGGCGGTCAGAAGCGGGCATTTCATAAACCGATGATTGTTCATTGAGTGTGACGTCATCTTTTTCATGTAGATAAGCCTACTATGTTGATAGGTCGTTCGATACGTTGTGATTCATAAATACCGCTGCAAACATCAATGTTCTTCTTATCACAGATAAGATTGATTAATACCCGTAACAATCCATGTCCTTAACAAAGGGTGCATGCACGTATAGGTTGAGCGTGTGTCTTGTGTCGTGTGCTGTGTGCATGCAGGCGTGCGAGTGTTGCATGCGTGCAAGGGTACGTTTCAGTGTTGCATGCATGGGTGCGTACGTGCGTGTGTTCATGAGTGCATGTGTACGTGTCAGTGTTGCACGCCAGCATGCGTGCGTGTGTACGTGTCAGTGTTGCACGCCTACATGCGTGCGTGTCTTGCGTGCATGCATGTGTACGTGCGGGGTGAGGCTACACATCAGTCGACTGACTTTTTCATCTCTGGTCATTAGATTTTCCAGCCGTTGGATACGAAATCTGGGGCCTCCAGTTTATCATCAAACTCCACCCCCCCCTGAGCCGCCAGCCACCACCGGCCGAACCGCCAGCCCCCGCCGCCCGCGGCCGGCCCGCCCTCCCCGAAACCACTCCCCACCGCCGGTCCCCCGCCGCACCGGCCATCCCTCTAGCCCCCCCCCCCCCCGCCGAGCTTTTTCTCCGGGGATCCCCACCCCACCACCCAATGAACGCCCCCCAACCGCCGGTGACTGCCAACCAGAGGTCTCACGACTTCGAATACCCACCGACCACTAATTTATTACCATTTCTGTCCTTCACATACGCGCTGACGGGTGGGCCCTATGGTAATGTGCGCTGCTGAATGTGGACCGTTTGACTGGTCAATTGATCGTGTTATCAACAAATTATGGAGCTATATGGTGAGCCAGTGACCGTATGATCACCCTAAAATGTACTCCTATTTTATTAACACAGTACAGACTCAAACTACCATTTCTTTCTTTCATATACGGGCTGACAGGTGGGCCCCACGGTTACGCGCCCCGATGGTGCAACACTAGTTGCGCCGTGTGGAACGTTTGACTGGTCAATTGATTGTGTCGTCAACAAAATACGGAGTTGTACGGGTGAGCCAGTGACCGTATAATCATGATATGTATTTGTTTAACATGGTACAGATGCAAGGGCTCATATATACGCGCAAGCACTCACCGCTATAAGCGCACACACGCGAACCCTACCCCTATGAGCACCTTCGAGAGAGTGGGCCAGCATATATGATCTTGAGATTTTATGAAGTCACCATAGGTGCCTCGTAGTCGAGTGGAACGTCTCCTCCCACTGAACGTACATCGCCGGAAAATACTGAAATTAACACAAGATAAATGCGAGCACTGGGACTTTAACCTTGGTGGGCTCGAGAAACCACTATCCTCTAACCATCCAACCACAAGTTGGTTAGCACGACAAAATGTATGTGGTGACCGTGATGAGCTTATTCTGAAGTCCAGTGACCATATCGTGCTTTCGCTTCAAATACAATAACCGTAAGTGTCGTCAACAAAATACGGAGCACGCATCAAATGCAAAGTCCGTCAGTGTCATCAACAAAATATGGAGACGTATCGTGAGCTAGATACCATTGTACTATTGTATATGCTTATTTTCTTAGTGGCCGATTGCGTGTGTGGTGTGGTGGGCACATCATTTCTAGTTGTGGTGGGTCAACATGAAGACTCATGGGTCGGTTCCATCCTGCGCCACATATAGGTTGGACCGAGACGTGTTATACGAAGACCCATGTGGAGGACTCGGTGTACAACACGAAGCTACCAGAGTCGCGGAGAACTCTATCCCCACTGGTGATAAGCCGACTATATATGATTTGTAACCCTAGGCCCTTAGTATGTTATACAAGCTTGGGGGCTAGTTCGTCGATAGTATACACACACGCACAATGCCTGGTATTCGCGTGTACTTTGTACACACCCCTATCACTAATATACAGTACCAGGAGTAGGCTCTTTCTTCAACTGCAAGGGTCCGATCCGAACTAGGGTAAAACTTTGCCTCGTATTACCATCCAGCCTAACAGCCAGGGGTATCCTACCGAATGATATGATGAAATCATATCTGCCAACTACTAAGAGAGAGGTGTGTCGGGGGGCAATGTGTGCGAGAGAGGCCTAAAGATAATGTGCGTGCGGGAGACACGTAGGCACATATATGTGCGTATAGAGGGCTAGTAGAGACCGTGCATGTGTATATATGCATGTGAGAGAAATAGTGTTTTCCAATTGAGATTAGTGAAAAGAGTGGTACATAGTAGTCAGAAAGAGAGAGAGAGAAACAGAGAGAGCATGTGCGTGAGACACCCCGACACCCTGAGAGAGATTGTGAGCATGTGTGATAGAGAAATGCCGATGCATATAAAGTGTGTGCACTTATGCGTTAGATAGAGAGATATATAACGCGTTTGTGAGAACGGGGCGAGGCATAGTGCATCTACATGTAAAAGGCGGTTCTACGCATTAAATTAAAATATAAATGGCATTATTATTTTTGGATGAGATCATGAATTTTGCAAATTGCGTATGGACGAAAATCGGTCTATCAGACACCCATACTCTATTGAATTCTAGCATGTGCATGTGTTTATTTCATATTATCGATCCATAGAGTGAGAGCGGTTTGAAATACAGGCAATGGATGCTTTTGCAATTCATATATAAACATTGATTAGTGCACTCCATGTTGTTAGTGTGAAGCACTTTATATATTTGTCACTTGCATGGATACATTCCAAATTGCTAGCTACAAAATAGAATACATGTCGAATTTAACATAAAGGGGGTTTCGAAGATTCGAATTCATAGGAAGTGCATTCATCTATTTGAACCCGAGATAATTGCATTTGTAAATTAGATGTAAAAGGGGGCATCAATCTTTGTTGTGAGTTTGAACATGCTATATATATTCATACGCATATCTAACTTTTTTTTGCAACCAAGGAGATTATATCTGGAACCAAGCATGAACTGAGGTAAGTTGCATATTTTTTAATATATACTCGTGTACAATGTATATTCAAATGTACCCCCTCCATTCCAAAATAATCGTAGCTTTAGGATTTTCAAGAGTAAAGATTTGTGAAGTTTGACAAATCCTGAAAGTTTAATTCAAGAGAATCGAAAACGTTAATGCTTCTACTCCCAAATATTGAACGAAGCGCCAAATAGGCCTCTGGTCACCCAAAACCGCGCGAGACTAATGTTTTGGTGGTAGGAAATTACTGTCCTGACTCTGGCCCGTGTAACCTATCGGCCCGATGTCCAAAGGTCTAAACCGGGGTAGGTTTGTAACTTCACCAAGACGCCAGTCTCAACCACCTCCGAGAAGCATTCATATGCCGTGGGCACCTACGCATGCGCTCGGCCGAAATCTATCCCGCCCACATTTGGGACACCTGACATGACTGTCCTACCCCCAACCCGCAATATGTCCGAAATTTTAGATGGGGGCAAAGTTTGTAACTTCCCCAAATTTCAAACAAGTGCGTCTCAAACCCAAACATTGTTCCCCCTTAGTTCCCCGCCTCCCTCTGTTTCCCCATTCATACTCTGTGGGCGCGAAAACGCCCTCTCCACCAGCCGCGAAACCCCAGCATCCTCCGTCCTCCACCCCATAGCGGCCAATCCACCGCCGCCCTCCTCCATCACGCCGGAGCCGGTACCCCGACGTCGTCGTCCAACGCAACTGCAACCGCAAAGCCCTTAAGGACTTAGCAGCTGAAGCCAAGGCAGAGCTGCCTCCACGACGCCGACGCTGACGTGCGCCGTACCAGAACCACTCCGACCACGCCGTCCTGCGCCTCACTGCTGCGGCTCCACTGTCGCAGCCGTCCACCGCACCGGAGCTGTTCCCACTACGCCGTCGTTCGCCGCCTCGGATCTGCTTCCCCGCCACCGACAGACGGCCACCACACCACACTCAACAACTTGGCCATGGGTTCGTCCAAGGCTGCACCGTCGTCCACAACTTCTGGTTTCCGGAGAACAACAAGAAGATCGTCGGAAAAACAGAAGGAGGACACAACACTGCCAGCAGAAAGAGGTACTCCTCTTCCCTTATTCTTGCAAATCTTACGTCTCCGCTCACACCGTATTCATCCCACGAAAGAAACTAGTTGAGCGCTTCTTACTGCATCTTCTTCCTGATACTAAATGCACAAGGTTTCCTCCCTTTTACTATTTCACCTTTGCTAGAGGTCAGTAGCCCGCCTGGATTTCAATTTAGGGTCAGTCGAACCACAATTAAAAGAAGCAGCACCCGCTTAGGCGCGCGGAGCACCTAGTCCGCCTGTTCCCCGGGGAAGCGCCGCATCGGTGTCTATCATAGGGGTGTGGGGCGCGGGAGCTGCTTGCGCCCAATCTAGAGGTCGGCGGGGCTTGAATGGATGGCCGGGGGGCGGTGCCAAGCACGGCGGTGCGGTGAGGTCGAGGGGAGGGCGCAGGCAGGGGAGGAATACAGGGCCGGTGGTCGCTGGCGTTTCGAGGAAGATCGTCAACACTGACTGGCTGGAGGTAGATGAAGGCGATTTGCCCGTTCTTTGTACATCGGACGGTGCAGAAAAAATGGACTGACATATTTGCTTTCAGTCGACTGTTATTTTCATAGAATCCTGTAGTAATTTAGTGTGCCATGCATGTTGTAGAGCTATCATATGTCTCCCATCATTTATTTCTCACCGACCTGCTATCTGCTACCTTTACACTGTACTAATTGTGCACACACTTCACCCATACTCACACTATTGTTTTTTTATGCATGTGTATTTCAGACTCTGACGCAGTGTTGATGAATGCAGAAAAGAAAAGACAGAAGTCGCTCCAGTGTAATTCGAAGATAAGCACTAAGCGTTTCAGCACTCTAATGGGTGAAGTGTCAGCAGTTGGAGACAGTAAACGTAGCTCTGCAGTTGATGATCTCAATTGCCACAAACAACCATCCCAGGTGCTTGCTTTAACTTCGCGCTGTCAAATGTGGTTGCATGTTGCATATGGTATCTAGCTTGTATTGCTTCCAATTTGGTTAAATTGCATCTGCTTACTTTACACATTATACCTTTGATAATGATATGCCTTCCTGTTTTTGATACATACTACATATGTCTATTAACCATGTTCGTACATCAAACTAATGCTCTTTTGTATCCCTCGTCAATCACTTATGATGAGACAGTCACCCGAGTGGGTTACTGTGAGACGCCCTACTCGTTTAAAGAGTGTAGTGTCATCCTCCCCACATGATTCTCAAGAAACAGCAAGGCTAAATGAAGATAGTCAACGTAGCTCTCTAGTTGATCACCACAATTCCCCCACACCACCATCGCAGGTGCTTGCTCTTACTTGGCAGTGTGATATGTGGTTGCATGTTGCATATGGTGTCTACCTTGTAATGCTTCTAATTAGGGTAAATTGCATCTGCTTAGTTAACACATTATACCTGTGAATATGACATGCCTTCCTGTTTTTGGTACATACTACGTCTTTCTATTAACCATGTTCTTACATCAAACTACTTTTCTTGTGTATCCCTCATCAATGCTCCTAATTTGTTAAATTGCATCTCCTTAGCTTACACATTATACATGTGAATATGACACGCCTTCCTGTTTTTGGTACATACTACATCTGCCTATCACACCATGTTCTTACATCAAACTACTGTTCTTGTGTATCCTGCGTCTATCGCTTATGATGAGACAGTCACGCGCATGGGTTAATATGAGACACAATACTCTTATAAAGAATGCAATTTCATCCTCTCCACATGATTCTCAAGAAACAGCAAGCCTAAATGAAGATATTGAACGTAGCTCTGTACCTGAAGACCGCACTTCCCCATCATAGGTGCTTGCTCTAACTTTGCAGTGTGATATATGGTTGCATGTTGCATACGGTGTCTAGCTTGTAATGCTTTTAATTAGGGTAAATTACATCTGCTTAGTTTACACACTATACCTGTGAATATGACATGCCTTCCTATTTTTGGTACACACTACATCTATGTGTTAACCTTGTTCTTACATGAAACTACCTCTCTTCTGTATCCCGCATCAATCACTTACGATGAGTCACCTTTATTCGTTGCATATTGCATATTATTTCTAGCTTGTTGCCACGTATTGCTTCTAATTTGGTCAAATACATTTGTTAGGGCACCCTTTTAATTTGGCAGAGTGATATTGGTTTCATCTTTCATATGGTTTCTAGCTTGCATCGATTCTAACAAGTTCAAGCACCTTGTGCTTAGTTTACACTTTATACATCATACATGTCAATATGTCACGCCGTCCTGTTTTTCATACATATTCCATCCTCCTATCATGCGGCTGCCTTACATGAAAGTAGTGTTCGTCAGTATCATGCATCAATGAGTTCTGAAGAGCAAATTTTATTCCTTTTTCTTGTGGGTTTGACTTGACAATGCAAAATCAAGAAAGAGGAAGGAAAAGAGTTAGGAAGGCGATGATGGTGGTCCTCTGCAGCAACGTAAACGGAGCATCTTTACCGATTCTCCTTGTACTGATAGTGCATTACAAGGTCCAAGTCTCCGCTCCCCTACTCCACCATCCAAGGTGCTTGCTCTAACTTGGCAGTGTGATATCTGGTTGCATGTTGCATATGGTGTCTAGCTCGTATTGATCCTAATTAGTGTAAACTGCATCTGCTTAGCTTACACATGATACATGTGAATATGACATGCTTTCCTGTTTTTGGTACATACTATATCTGTCTATCACACCATGTTCTTACATGAAACTACTCTTCTTGTGTATCCTGCATCAGTCACTTATGATGGGACACCTTTAAGTTGGCAGTGTGATATTGGTTTGCGTCTTGAATATGATTTCTAGCATGTATTGCTTCTAGTTTGATGAACGTCACCTGTGACGAGACAGTTTTAACTTGGCAGAGTGATATTGATTGCACCTTCCATATGGTGTCTTGCAGTGTTTCTAATTTGTTGAAGTGCCTTCTGCTTAGTTACCACATCATAGGTGTGAATATGTCAAGCCGTCCATTTTTTCGTGCATATTCCATCCTCGTATCATGACTTTGCCTTTCATCAGAGTAGTGTTCGTCAGTATCATGCATGAATGAGTTCTGAAGAGCGAATGATATTCCTTTTTCTTGTCGGTATGACCTCACAATGCAAAATCAATAAAGCTGAAGGAAATTGGCAAGGCATTGGATGATGGTGGTCCTTCCGAGCAACTGAAACGGAGGTTCTCTACAGATTCTACTCCGCCATCCTCCCAACAAGATTCGCAAGACAACGCAAGGCTAGACAGTCAGCGTAGCTGTGTACATGATGAGCACATCTCCCCTACTCCACCATCACAGGTGCTTGCTCTAACTTGGCACTATTATATGTGGTTGCATGTTGCGTATGATGTCTAGCTTGTATTGCTTCTAACTTTGTTGAATTGCATCTGCTTACTTTACACATAATGCGTGTGAATATGACATGTGTTCCTGTTTCTACATCAGACTACTATTCTTGCATATCCTGCATCAGTCACTTATGATAAGGCACCTTTAAGTCGCCACTCTGATATTGGTTGTGTCTTGCATATGATTTCTAGCATGTACTGCTTCTAATTTGTTGAAACGCCATACAGTTTGAACTTGGCAGAGTGATATTGGTTGCATCTTTCATATGGTGTCTAGCTTGCAGTGCTTCTAATTTGTTGAAATGCCTTCTGCTTAGTTACCACATAATTGGTGTGAATATGTCACACCATCCTGTTTTTCATACATATTCCATTCTCGCATCATGTGTTTGCCTTTCATCCGAGTAGTGTTCATCAGTATCATGCATGAATGAGTTCTGAAGAGCGAATGATATTCCTTTTTCTTGTCGGTATGACCTCACAATGCAAAATCAATAAAGCTAAAGGAAATTGGCAAGGCATTGGATGATGGTGGTCCTTCCGAGCAACTGAAACGGAGGTTCTCTACAGATTCTACTCCGCCATCCTCCCAACAAGATTCACAAGACAACGCAAGGCTAGACAGTCAACGTAGCTGTGTACATGATGAGCACATCTCCCCTACTCCACCATCACAGGTGCTTGCTCTAACTTGACACTATTATATGTGGTTGCATGTTGTGTATGATGTCTAGCTTGTATTGCTTCTAACTTGAATTGCATCTGCTTACTTTACACATAATGCTTGTGAATATGACATGTGTTCCTGTTTCTAGAACATACGTGTACATGATGAGCACATCTCCCCTACTCCACCATCACAGGTGCTTGCTCTTACTTGGAACTGTTATACGTGGTTGCGTTTTCCATATGATGTCTAGTTTGTATTGCTTCTGATTATGTTGAATTGCATCTGCGTAGCTTACAACTTATACCGCCAAAGATCACTTACCCATAAGACACATTTAACTTGGGACTGTGATGTTGGTTGCATCTTGCATTGTCTTCTAGCTTGTACTGCTTCTAATTTCTTGAAATGGCACTTACGACGCGACACTTTTTACCTGATAGAGTGATATTGGTTGCATGTTCATATGGTGCCTAGCTTTCATTTCTTCTAATTTTGTTGAAATGCCTTACGCTTACTGTTTTTTCATACATATTCCATCCTCCTATCGTACGTGTGAATATGAAACGCTGTCTTTTTTTGTATATATTCCATCCTCCTATCCTGCGCTTGCCTTACATCAAAGTAGTGTTCGTCTGTATCATGCATCAACCAGTTATGCAGAGCTAATTTTATTCATCTTCTTGTGGTTTTGACTTCATAAGGCAATATCAGAAATTAGGAAGGAAAAGAGTAAGTTAGGCGATGTTGGTGGTCCTCCGGACCGACGCAAACAGAGACTCTCTAGATTTGCCACTGCTACTGCTAATGAAGTTGAAGTCCCAAGTCTACATGATGAGTTCATGTCCCATACTCCACCATCGCAGGTGCTTGCTCTAAGTTGACAGTGTGATAATTGGTTTCATGTTACATATGTTGTCTAGCCTATATTTCTTCTATTTTGATTAAGTTGCACGTGCTGAGTTCATATGTTATACATATGCATATGACATGGCTTTCTGTGTCTAGAATACACTGCCTCTATCTATCATACCATGTTCTTACATCAAAGTACTACTATTGTGTATCCCGCATCAGTCACTCATGATTGGACGCTTTTAACATGGCAGTTTGATAGTGGTTGCATCTTGCATTGATTTCTATGTTGTAATGCTTCTAATTTTTCGAATTGCCACTTATGACAAGACACTTTTAACTTGGCAGAGTAATATTGGTTGCATCTTTCATATGGTGTCAAGCTTGCATTACTTCTATTTTCTTGAAAATCCTTCTGCTTAGTTTGCACATCGTAGCTGTGAATATGTCACGCCGTCCTGTTTTTCTTACATATTCCATCCTCATACGGTTGTCTTACATCAAAGTATTGCTTGTCTGTATCATGCATCAATGAGTTCTGAAGAGTGATTTTATTCTTTTGTGTTCTGGGTACAGCTTGACATGGCAAAGTCAACAAAGAGCAAGGAAAATAATATAGTAGGGAGTGTTGTTACTCGTCGGGTGAAACGGAAAAGGTTCTGCCGTCGAGATTCTGCTAGTACTTATAGTGCAGTAGAAGGTCCAAGTCCACCGGCTAAATCTACAAACACAGTATCACCTGCTCCACCAGCTGCAGCATCCGCTTCAACTGTACCAGCATCTCAACCAGTTACTCGTTCGTTTGCTCCGGAACTGGCCAGTTCCCAAGCTGCCTTCACACCTAACACAACTTCCAAAGCACTGTTGACACAACAGGACTTGGCAAGATCAGATGAACCTCATGAGCATCAACACCAAGACGGTACCTGACCGAGTCAAGTTGCAGTTGCATGCTCCTTTATATGTACTCTCACAAGTTTAACTAGCACCACGGCGCAAGCGGGAACAGACATCAGGGATAATGCTTGACAGATTAACAAAATCTAAAGGAGGAAGAATGGAGATCCATTTTGAGGCAGGTTTAAAAAGGCCACGTGATGCTACAGAGTCAGCCAAGTTAGTATCAGAGGTAGCCGTTGCCGTTAGGTGTCATGCACGTATCCTCCCAACGTGGATCCAGTACAGGAATGAGAAAGACAATACCCAGTTTAACACCTTCCTTGACCATTTATTCGTAAGTAATGTTATTCATCCCAATTAGTAATATTGTCTTGCTCTGTCCCATACTTTCTAGCTTCCTCCTAATAAGACTCACATTCTTTTTTCAACAGATGAGGTTCAAGTTGGATCCGAAAGATGATGCAACTAAACAAGCATGCACTCATGTTTTTCAGTCTGCTCTGCGACAGTATCGGTACCACCTTAGAAAATCTCACTTTGAAGGCAAGGCTAACAATGAAATCGCCCAAACATCTCTAGTGGAATATATTACAGATGAAGACAGGACAGCCCTCGTTAAACACTGGTCTGATCCAAAGTATCAGGTAGGCTATATGTATTTGATCAAACCACATATTGAACTTGTATTTATGTATGTGCCTTACAAGTGTATCTTCTTCTAGGCTAACTATTTGAAGAACAAAACCAACTGTTCTAAAGTGAAATTCCAATAGACAACAAGATCTCGTAGCTATATTGCACACTGCGAGGCTCTTGTAAATAGCTGCTACTTCCTTCTTCTTTTTGTGCCATATTATCGTATCTATATTGACTTGTTCCAAATACAGAGGAAAGCCCGTGCGGACCAAAAAGAACCTGAACCGAATGCAGTGCAAATCTTCAAGGATTGCCACACCAGCAAGATGAAGGGCATGAGCACACCAGTTCAAGCCGATGTTGTAAGTCCTTACTCCTCCTGCCTTGAACTGATTGGTACTGTGATGTGTTCATTTAACTACTTGGTTTGCAGCCAATGTCAGTTACTCTGTTCACTTTTATTCACAGTTGTCTTAACGTATCATTTCACCTTACATGGTTTAAAAGAGATGAAGGATATTCTTTTGGTCTTGATCTGTAATCTAGTTGTTATGTTCACGTGCGCACACAATGATAAAATAGCCTGTTTGTTGTATATCTGTTTGCCCATGATATGAATGATGTCATACTATGTTCATCCTACTTTAAACCATGTCTCTTTATCCTTAGATGTCAACGAATGTGAGAAAATAGACAATACAGTAGGCATGCTACATGGACATATGTTCCGAAAGTGATTTTATTATGTAGTTGGCACTACAATACATGCTAATGTATTACAGTAGTTCACCAAAATAAGTTATGTATAAACATTTAACCTACTTTGTTTGTTTTTGTCTCATTAGTAACTTATCTGGTACACTAATCTACAAGTTCAAACTTTCAGGATGCTATGGAACAAATGATTGAACAGCCACAACCACCTGAAGGTGACGAGGTGTAACGCCCCGGATCCGATGCGCCAGGTGTCTGCCAGTTATTCGTTGTCGTTGCCATGTCATTTGCTTGCGTGTTGCATTTTGCCATGTCATCATCTGCATTTCATATCATGTCATCATGTGCATCGCATTTGCATACGTGTTCGTCTCTTGCATCCGAGCATTTTCCCCGTTGTCCGTTTTGCAATCCGGCACTCCGTTGTCACCCGGCGCCCCCTTTTGCCTCTTTTCATGCGCGGGTGTTAAACTTTCTCGGAATGGACCGAGACTTGTCAAGTGGCCTTGGTATACCACCGGTAGACCACCGGTCAAGTTTCGTTCCATTTGGAATTCGTTTGGTACTCCAACGGTTAACCGGGTAACCGCAAAGTCCGTTTGTGTGTTGCAGCAAAACCCCCCCTTCTAACAGCCCCAAAACACCTCTAAGTCTCCGCCATGCTCTCGGTCGTTCGATCACGATCGCGTGGGCGAAAACCGCACCCCGTTTGGACTCTCCTAGCTCCTTCTAGCTATAAAAACGCCTCCTCCCCCTCCATTTCGGGTCCGAAACCCTAGTTTTCCCTTCTCGCCGCCGGACATGTCCGTCCCGGACCGGACGAGATCCCGCCGCCGCTCCCGGCCAGTGGCATCGCGCCACGTCACCTCCCGCGCCGTCCCCGCCGCCGCGGCCCGCCCAGGCCCGCGCGGCCGCCCGAGCCCCGCCGCCCGTCGCCTCCAGCGCCGGCCCCGTCGCCCGCCGTCCCGCCGCCGTCATCTGCCGCCGCCGCCATGCTCCTCGCCGCCGAACCTCGCCGGAGCGAGCCCCGTCGGCCGACGCCGCCGGAGCCCTCCGCCGCCTTGGTGCCCGCGCCACCCCGCAGGCCCTCGGCTTCCGTGCCGGGGATCGCCTCTCCCGTCGCCGCACCTCGCCTCCCGTGCTCCGCCGCCCCGCCGTGGCTCCTCGCCGGCCGGCGCCGCTCCGAGCCGCTCCAAGCTCGCCGCCTCCTCGTCGCCTCCTTCTTCCCCCCCCCCCCTCGCCGGCCACCGTCCCCGCCACAACTCCGGCGAGCTCCTCCGCCAGATCTGGAGCTGGTCAACGCAGAGGTTGACCCCGAGCCCCCTCTAAATTCCTCCAAGTCTTTTCCCTAGAATATTTTATTGTTGTGTTCATAGCATCATAACTTTGTGCATGCATGTCCGTTTTGTGCGTGTAATATATCAAATTGTTCGTCTCGTGATGCTCTTCATTTTGTTCAATTGCACCATGTTCATTAGAGGTCATCTTGATGCCCAAATCTCTGTTGGAAGAGGGCTAGTTGCTGTTATTCTCTGGTTCTTATCAGAACTTGGAGATTTGTCATTTTTGTATCATTTAATCTGTGCATCTTATGAGTTTGAGCTCTACATGTGTTTTGTAGTATGCCATGCCATATTTCCAAGGGTGTATGCCATGTATTTTTGTGATCTCTGTGGTGACTAGCACAAGCATGCAAAGTAGGTCCCGTAATGTTTCTGATTTCAGGGACTTAGTGTTTTCTCCAAGTCTTTGTCTGCTGTTATTTTGTTGCCATGTAAACTTGATGCTACAGAGAGATCCATGCATATTTTGGAGATGTTCAGTAAGGATGTTTTGTAGCTATTGTTGTAATTGATCCATTCCTGCCATTGTTTGCAATTATGGAGTGCCGTAGAATGACTCAATCTTGCTCTACTTTTGCTATAAAATATTTCTGGCAGATTCTTAACATGATACGCAATTTTGCCAAGCTTATTGTAGTTGATCCTTACATGCTATGCTATTGTTCTTGCAATGGATAGCTTCATAAACATGCCATCTGGCTGTAGGTATGCTTGGTTTGTCATGCATTGCTCTGTAGTGAGTGCATCAAGCTCACCAACATGCCTACATATTATTATTTCTGCCATGCTCTGTTTTCTGCTAAGTCTGAAACCTGTTAACGAAACTTGCTATATTTACATGCTTGCCATCATATTTACATGCTCAGTAAGGGACTTGTGTCATGTGCATTTAGTAGAACACTTCCATGCCTTGTTTTGCTATGTTAAGTTCCTTTAGCATGTTGATATCGTGCTCTGAACATTGCAACCTGATGCTATTTCTGTCATGTCCAGTAATTTTGCTAAGTCTGTGAACCTGTTATTATTTGCAATCTTGCCATGTCCTTTTGAGCATGTTCTATTGATTTCTGGAGATAGCTCAGTGTTCATGTTTTGTTGTGCTTTACCTGTACATCATGCCCATGCCTTTTGTTTTCATGTTAAGTTGTTGTAGCATATTGTTTTGATGCTTGCTAGATGCATAGTTGCTGTTTTGGCCAGATTGTTGCTATGTCTTGTTTGGAGAGTGTGTGTTGCACCGTTGCTCCGTTTTGAGCATGCTCTATATGAAACTTGCTTAGTTTTGCATGTAGTCTCATATTATCATATTGCATCCTTGTTTTGAGGTGTTTGCTTGATGTTTGTATGCATTTTGCATCAATGCCATGTTTACCTTGTTTTGCTCATATCTTCTAGTCCGTAGCTCCGAGTCTAATGAACTTTATATGTAACTTGACTAGAATTTCGTGTAGATCATCATGGTGCTCTTTAACTTGCTGTATAACAACTTCAACTTAATGCTTATTCAGTTCTGGACCAATTTTGAAATTTGCATATGAGGACTTACCGGAATTGTTATAGGTTGTTTCCGGCCTCATTTAAACTTGCCTTGGCGTGTTGTCCTTGTATGCATCATCTTTTGTCATGAGTAGCTTCATATAGCCTTGTCATGCATCATACTTGGTTGAGCATCATGCCTTGTTCTTGTGTGGTGTGTTTACCTTGTTGTGTGCTTTTTCTCGATAGTTCCCGTGTCGTTGCGATCGTGAGGATTCGTTCGTCTTCGTGGCTTCATCTTCTTCATGGATTCGTTCTTCTTCCTAGCGGGATTTCAGGCAAGATGACCATCACCTTGGATCTCATTACTATCATTGCTATGCTAGTTGCTTCGTTCTATCGCTTTGCTGCGCTACCTATTCACTTGCTCCTCAAGCCTCCCATTTTGCCATGAACCTCTAACCTTTGTCACCCTTCCTAGCAAACCGTTGTTTGGCTATGTTACCACTTTGCTCAGCCCCTCTTATAGCGTTGTTAGTTGCAGGTGAAGATGAAGATTGCTCCATGTTGGATTATGTTTTGTTGGGATATCACAATATCTCTTATATTATTAATGCATCTATATATTTGGTAAAGGGTGGAAGGCTCGGCCTTATGCCTGGTGTTTTGTTCCACTCTTGCCGCCCTAGTTTCCGTCATACCGGTGTTATGTTCCTTGATTTTGCGTCCCTCACACGGTTGGGTGATTTATGGGACCCCCTTGACAGTTCGCCTGGAATAAAACTCTTCCAGCAAGGCCCAACCTTGGTTTTACCATTTGCCTAGCCTATTTCTTTTCCCTAGGGAGTTGCTCTCTCGAGGGTCATCTTATTTTACCCCCCCCCGGGCCAGTGCTTCTCCAAGTGCTGGTCCAAACCGAGCGATGTCCGGCGCCCCCTGGGCAACCAGGGTCTATGCCAACCCGACGTCTGGCTCATCCGGTGTGCCCTGAGAATGAGATATGTGCAGCTCCTATCGGGATTTGTCGGCACATTCGGGCGGCTTTGCTGGTCTTGTTTTACCATTGTCGAAGTGTCTTGTGACCGGGATTCCGAGACTGATCAGGTCTTCCCGGGAGAAGGAATATCCTTCGTTGACCGTGAGAGCTTATCATGGGCTAAGTTGGGACACCCCTGCAGGGTATTATCTTTCGAAAGCCATGCCCGCGGTTATGTGGCAGATGGGAATTTGTTAATACCCGGTTATAGAGAACTTGACACTTGACCTTAATTAACGCATCAACCGCGTGTGTAGCCGTGATGGTCTCTTCTCGGCGGAGTCCGGGAAGTGAACACGGTTTCTGGGTTATGTTTGACGTAAGTAGGAGTTCAGGATCACTTCTTGATCATTGCTAGTTTCACGACCGTTCCTTTGCTTCTCTTCTCGCTCTCTTTTGCGTAAGTTTAGCCACCATACATGTTTAGTCGCTGCTGCAACCTCACCACTTTACCCCTTCCTTACCCCTTTAAGCTTTGCTAGTCTTGATACCCATGGTAATGGGATTGCTGAGTCCTCGTGGCTCACAGATTACTACACCACCAGTTGCAGGTACAGGTTTTGCGATGATCAAGACGCGAGAGCGATGTTTACTTGTTTGGAGTTCTTCTGCTTCTTTGATCAGGGGATAGGTTCCAGGTCGGTAGCCTGGGCTAGCAGGGTGGATGTCGTTTGAGTTTCTGTTTATGTTTCATCCGTAGTCGGATGTTGAGCTTATGTATTGATGTATTCTTGCGGCATTTGTATGCCTTGTATGTATCCCCAAATATATTATGTAATGTTGATGTAATGATATCCACCTTGCAAAAGCACTTCAATATGCGGTTCTATCCTTGGTGGGGCCTTCGAGTCTCCTTAGGATAGTATCGCATATTGGGCGTGACACGAGGCTACTACAGGCATAATGTCACCTCTTGTTGCAGTGCGTCAGTATCTCTCCACTAACAGTGCAAAAAGCACCTTCCTGCATAATTCTGGGTTGGTTGTCAAGGTAACCTCGTCCAAATCGCCTACTGAACAAAATCTTCCTGCTAGGCAGAGTGATATATCTGTGCTCCAGACACAAGTCCAATCCCTAATGGACGTTGTTTCGGAAACAAGAATAGTGGTTGAGAAATGTCGTCAAGATATGAATGGTTTTGAAACCAGACTATCAGACATTCGCTTCGTTATTCAAGAGCAATGGCGGAAAAAAGGTGGAGATTGTGCTGCTCCATCAGATTCTACAGCCTGAAATATTAGCACTCGGGTCAAATGATCTGTGCTTCTATACATCTGATGGTGCTTTTATCTGGAAGGACTGTAAACTTTATGCCAACAGGCCTTTTGTTGTATGGTTGGAATTTATTTTGTTGTGATACAACATTTATGATGCTGCCTCAGGCTGCAGTAATTATGACGCTATTTTTGTATAGTGTAGGTTTATCTTAGTAATGTATTCGGCCGAAAGCTTCGTAGGAGCCCAACATGCCAACATTCGTCGGGCCCATTCCAATTGAGCTAAAAATGATTACGGGCCGAAATTGGCATGTAGCCCACTAAAAATATCTGGGCCTAAATCAGCATAAGCTTTCATATTTTTCTGGTAGGCATGTGCCCATAGTGGGCCTTTAACAGGCCTAAACATAATTTGGGCCCTCAGTAAAAATAGGCCGTTTACAGGTGTAAATATCTCGAGCCCATAAAAAACATGGGACTTTAATAGACCGAAAGTGAGATTAGGCCCTGATTGTGCCAAATAACCCACTGGACTTAGCAGGCCGAAATGGTGGCCCATTTACGATGCGGATCTTTGACAGGCCGAAATTCGGATGGGCCGTAAATGCGCCGACCTAATACACGGGCCTTTAATAGGCCGGAACTTCGGTCGGGCTAGATTATCGTCATTTTTATATGGGCCGTTAATGGGCCCGATATGACGTTGGGCCACATATGGCCCATGGTTTACGTCCGGCGTTAACAGGCCGAAAATGACAACAGGTCGAAAGTGGCCCAAAGCTATAGTGGGCCTCTAACAGGCCGAATGTCAGACATGGCCGAATATGACCCAAATCCTTCACGGTCGTTCATGGGCCGAAAGTTTTGATGGCCTGTAAATGGGCCCAAATGAAGCCGGACCTTTAACAGGCCGGAAATACACCGGGCCGTAATTCGGCCCAATTACTTAGCGGATTGTTAACGGGCCAGAAGTGACCATGGGCCGCGTTGATGACAAGTTTAGGACAGGCCGTTGACGGGCCGATTTGACAGAGAATGTTGGGCCTTTAGCTGGGCCGGCCCATTATGGTCTATAGAATCTTGTGGGCCTTTAGCTGGGCCGGCCCATTGTGGTCCGCAAAATCTTGTGGGCCTTTAGCTGGGCCGGCCCATTATGGTCTGCAAAATCGTGTGGGCCTTTAGCTGGGCCGGCCCATTATGGTCCGCTAAATTTTGTGGGCCTTTAGCTGGGCCGGCCCATTATGGTCCGCGAAATCTTATGGGCCTTTGGTTGGGCCGGCCCATTTAAACTTTGTGGGCCACTTTTGGGCCAGTCCATGTGTCAACATATCATAGGCCCATCTCGACCGTTGGATGAGTGACCCTGTGCCAACGCGGAGCTGACGCGTGGATCCGTCAGCCAATGAGAATTTTACACGTGGAAAATCGGCATTGGTCGTGGCTGTTAACGGGTTATCGGATCCAAAATCCGACCCGATAGCTTAATGGCGTTCCGTTACGGTGGATGCCACGTGTCGGTCACCCTTGACGAAAGCACTTCTGTGACGCGCGATTTATCGTCATGGAAGTGGACACTTCCGTGATGATAATTTTGGCAATGTCATGGAACACTTCTACGACAGCACATGTATGACTATCTTGATTCTGTCATAAATTTGTCATGGATGTACATGCATGACAGAAAACGCGACCTACTGTGACAAACACGTATCATCACAGAAGTGTATTTTTTGTAGTGGTATGAACCATCACCCCTCCTAGACTAAACACTGCACGGTCGAGCGCGTAGACAAGGTTTGGCCACTCCTGGGCGTTGTTTTGACCATGCCAGCTTGGTGACCGCGCGAGCACACGGCGCCTGGCAGCGTCTCGACGCACTCTAGCTGGTGCCTTCCCCTCTGTTTCGCGCGTGCTCGTTCCAGCGCTTGCCATCGACTGTCGCGCCGCGCCACAAGCCCCGGCCCATCACCCTTGACCGCTCCCTGGCGCTCGCCGACGCCGAAGCCGCCGCAGCAAGCACGGGCATGTCGCGGCCAAAATGCCACAGTGCGCGCGTGCGCTTGTCCACTTCCCCAACCGCCTCCTATGCTCGTCCACGAGCGTGGGCAAGCTCCTGCTTTACGCTGAGCGTTTGCCCCCTCGCGTTGGAGCTTCTCGTCGCTGTTCGCCGTGTGTCCAGAGAGCTCCGGCGGTGACACGTCCCCCCCCCCTCTTCGCTCCGGCTATATATAGCGCTTCCCTCCTCGCTTTCTAGCCAAGCACCACTCCACACCACTCCACGAACACGTAGACCAGCAGCAGCTCGGTCGGGCAGGCCTCTGCCCGTCGCCCCGACCAGAGGACTCCGGCGATCCACGCAGGCCAGCCGCCGCTCTCCGGTGCCTCTCGAGCTCAACCAACTGCTTGGGTGGGGCATTGGTGACCTATTGGTGCTTCTTGGATGCCGCCGAGCCCTCAGAGCTGCCCCTAGCCATCGTCTTCAACCTCTCCGGAAAACCCCGTCCACCACCGAAGCTTGCAAGCTCGACCACGAGCAGCTCCGTCCACCCCACGCCAAGCTACGGTTACGGGCAGGTGCGCCTCGAGCCCCGCTTCAATCCTATCCCTCCAGCCTAGCCCCAAACCCCCTCATCGCCGGCGTGAGCTCCGGCGAAGCCCCACCTCTCTCCGATCTTGCTCACCCCCCCCCCCTCTCACCTGACGCGCGGGACCCGCCTGTCAGTCTCACCACTCGTGCCCGAAGCGGTACGAGTGGAGGCGTAGTTCTGTTTTACGCCTTCGACGTCACCCCCCCCCCTCCCCAGGATTTCTGTTCAATTCAAATATTATTCAGAAATTTGACTGAACTTTGACCAGCCACCATTTCTAAACCATAAGTCCAAATGATTTGAATCTTTTTGCATTGTCTTTGTTTCAGAAAGCTCTAGCAGCACACCAAAAGGTGGATTTTTCCTTGCTGCCTAGAATTTCTGGTGATTTTCAGAATGTGTTTTGACAATTATTTTTTTGTGGTTTTAAATTCTTTTCAGAAGGAGAAGCTTGTCTTGAAGCAAACCAAGAGGGGTGTGATCCTCATGTACACTAAGGCAAGCCACACCAGCATTTGGATGGTGTTATTTCATTATCTATGATTTTCTACTTGAATATGAGTTCTTATTTGCATTTAAAATTTGATAAATAACTTTGGTAAATTACTAGTTACTTTATTTTGCTTGATATGCTTGTTTTAGTTACTGGTTGAATGCATGAACTTGTGTGGTTAAGTAGAGTAAGCTTTTGCACTATACATATTGCTATGGAAATTAATGATAGCTATTTTACTAGTGATATTTTCATTTAAATAAGAACTAAATAAAATATTGCTTGATAATAAAAATGAGTTATAACCAGAAAGTTTTGATCTTTAAGTGTTGCAAGATGATTATGTGGTTAGCTTGATCCATGAATATGAGTTGTTTGCCTTGCATGACGAGTAGTTGCATGATTCTTTTGTATTATATCAAGTTTACAATAAAAAGGTTTTATCAAAGTTAAACTTGATTAAGTCCAACTTAAATATGATGTTGATCACCTCATGGTGCCACTGAATCGGGTTTTTAATTCAGTGCGACCACATTTACCTTATGGGAAGGTCTTGATTCGGTCCTTTGTTGTGGCTCTCACCGGTGCCTACTGCCTCCCGCGAGGGAATGTCATGGGCGTGCATACCCTGGCCCGGTAGGCAGACATAACCTTGTGTGCTCGTTTTTGTTTTTATGGTACCTTGTCCCCGTTTGGGACCGTTTTGCTACGACGTGGCCATTGGTGTCTTTGGTAGACACGGGGCCACCCAAGACCTAGCCCTGAGAGGGAGTTGGTCGGAGTGGCCGGGGAGAGTGCATGACAAAGGGAGGGTTTCGTCTGAATTCTTTGGTCCACCCGAATGGGAATGCGAGGCCCGGTGTTCCGTAGTGTGGGTAAAGTGCGCTACCTCTGCAGAGTGTATTTAATCTATCGATAGCCGCGTCCTCGGTTATGGGCATAGCTCATGAGTAAGTCACACCATGGATCAACTTTTCTAATAAAACTGGCAAACTAAATGATATTTGTGATGCTTTGGTTCGTGGTGAATCATGAACTCTTGAGGTGTTCATGAGTGATTTGGTTTCACGTGTGATCCCGGTGCGGTCACCGTTTGGTTACGAGGTAACCGTCTGGTAAGCGAGTCCGTGAGACTCGGAGCACGTATTGTTTGCATTGCATATGTAGTGTTTCTTGTGTTAAATTAATCTGGTTAATTATCATGATATTGTCTGTCATCGTGCTTATGTTTGTTTTGAGCTTGCAAGTACATTCAATGTACTGACCTGGCGTGTTATGCCAGCTTTCAGGCAAGTCGGTTCGCATCGGAGCGCATCTCGTGTCTAGGCCATGTCCATGTCGGTGTCCCTGTGCTATGGAGTGCCACTTCGTCGTTCTTCCGCTGCCGCGTAGTTTGTGTGATCGAGGCCCCCGTCATGTTCATTAAATAATGTACATATTGTCCAGCAACACCGTGTGTGCCGCTTGTCCTCGACTCTAGATGTAATACCAGACCTATGTAATCCGCTAGTATCAATAAAGAGGTCGTTTCTGTACCATGTTGTTGTGTATTGCCAGAAGACTTGATCTCTGGGCTGGCAATGCAAGGTAAACCGGTTGCTCTGAGCCGGGGTGCCACACGTGATCCATATCAACTAAACCATGTCCGATCATCACGTGAGATGGAGTAGTTTTCAATGGTGAACATCTCTATGTTGATCATATCTACTATATGATTCACTTTCGACCTTTCGGTCTTAGTGTTCTGAGGCCATATCTACATATGCTAGGCTCGTCAAGTTTAACCCGAGTATTCCGCGTGTGCAAAACTGGCTTGCACCCGTTGTATGTGAATGTAGAGCTTATCACACCCAATCATCACATGGTGTCTCGGCACGACGAACTGTCGCAACGGTGCATACTCAGGGAGAACACTTATACCTTAAAATTTAGTGAGGGATCATCTTATAATGCTTCCGCCGTACTAAGCAAAATAACATGCGTAAAGGATAAACATCACATGCAATCAAAAATATGTGACATGATATGGCCATCATCATCTTGTGCCTTTGATCTCCATCTCCAAAGCATCGTCATGATCTCCATCGTCACCGGCATGACACCATGATCTCCATCATCTTGATCTATATCAACGTGTCATTACATGGTCGTCTCGCCAATTATTGCTTTTGCAACTATTGCTATCGCATAGTGATAAAGTAAAGCAATTATATGGCGCTTGCATCTTATGCAATAAAGAGCCAACCATAAGGCTCCTGGCAGTTGCCGATGACTTTAACAAAACATGATCATCTCATACAACAATTTATATCTCATCGCGTCTTGACCATATCACATCACAACATGCCCTGCAAAAACAAGTTAGACGTCCTCTACTTTGTTGTTGCAAGTTTTACGTGGCTGCTACGGGCTTCTAGCAAGAACCGTTCTTATCCATGCATCAAAACCACAACGATTTTTCGTCAAGTGTGTTGTTTTAACCTTCCACAAGGACCGGGTGTAGTCAAACTCGATTCAACTAAAGTTCGAGAAACTGACACCCGCTAGCCACCTGTGTGCGAAGCACGTCGGTAGAACCAGTCTCATGAACGTTGTCATGTAATGTTGGTTCAGGCCGCTTCATCCAACAATACCACCGAATCAAAGTAAGACGTTGCTGGTAAGTAGTATGACTATTATCGCCCACAACTCATTATGTTCTATTCGTGCATATAACATCTACGCATAGACCTGGCTCGGATGCCACTGTTGGGGAACGTAGTATTTCAAAAAAAATCCTATGATCACGCAAGATCTATCTAAGAGATGCATAGCAACGAGAGGTCAGAGTGTGTCTACGTACCCTCGTAGACCGAAAGCGGAAGCGTTTAGTAATGCAGCTGATGTAGTCGAACTTCTTCGCGATCCAACCGATCCAAGTACCGAACGTACGGCACCTCCGCGTTCAGCACACATTCAGCTCGATGATGTCCCTCATGCTCTTGATCCAGTTGAGGATGAGGGTGAGTTCCGTCAGCACGACGGCGTGGTGAAGGTGATGATGATGTTACCCGCACAAGGCTTCGCCTAAGCACTACGACGATATGATTGAGGTGTGTAACTGTGGAGGGGGCACCGCACACGGTTAAGAGAAACTTGTGTGTTCTAGGGTGCCCCCCTGCCCCCGTATATAAAGGAGGGAGGGGGAGGCCGGCCGGCCCTAAGGGCGCGCCCAAGGAGAGGGGTCGTACTAGGACTACCAGTCCTAGTAGGATTCCTCCACAAGGAAGAGAGGGGGAAGGAAGGAAAGGGCGAGGGAGCAGGAAAGGGGCGCCGCCCCCCTTTCCCTTGTCCAATTCGGACTGCTAAGGGGAGGGTAGCCTGCCCTGGCGGCCCTCCTCTCTCTCCAATAAGGCCCATGGTGGCCCATTAGTTCCCCCGGGGGGTTCCGATAACCCCTCCGGCACTCCTTTTTACCCGAAACTATCCGGAACACTTCCGGTGTCCGAATAACATGGCCCAATATATCAATCTTTATGTCTCGACCATTTTGAGACTCCTCGTCACAACCGTGATCTCATCCGGGACTCCGAACAAACTTCGGTCATCAAAACACATAACTCATAATACAAATCGTCGTCGAACGTTAAGCGTGCGGACCCTACGGGTTCGAGAACTATGTAGACATGACCGAGACACATCTCCGATCAATAACCAATAGCAGAACCTGGATGCTCATATTGGCTCCTACATATTCTACGAAGATCTTTATCGTTCAAACCGCATAACAACATACGTTGTTCCCTTTGTCATCGGTATGTTACTTGCCCGAGATTCGATAGTCGGTATCATCATACCTAGTTCAATCTCATTACCGTCAAGTCTCTTTACTCGCTCTGTAATACTTCATCCCGCAACTAACTTGTTAGTCACATTGCTTGCAAGGCTTATAGTGATGAGCATTACCAAGAGGGCCCAGAGATACCTCTCTGATATATGCACTGACAAATCCTAATCTTGATCTATGCCAACCCAACAAACACCTTCGGAGACACCTGTAGAGCATATTTATAATCACCCATTTACGTTGTGACGTTTGATAGCACACAAAGTGTTCCTCCGGTATTCGGGAGTTGCATAATCTCATAGTCTGAGGAACATGTATAAGTCATGAAGAAAGCAGTAGCAATGTAACTGTAATGATCATAATGCTAAGCTAACGAATGGGTCTTGTCCATCACATCATTCTCCTAATGATGTGATCCCGTTCATCAAATGACAACACATGTCTATGGTTAGGAAACATAACCATCTTTGATAAACGATCTAGTCAAGTAGAGGCATACTATGGACACTCTGTTTTGTCTATGTATTCACACATGTACTAAGTTTCCGGTTAATACAATTCTAGCATGAATAATAAACATTTATCATGATATAAGGAAATATAAATAAAAACTTTATTATTGCCTCTAGGGCATATTTCCTTCGCCCATAGCAGCCACGTAAAATATGCAACAACAATTAGAGGACGTCTAACTTGTTTTTGCAGGGTATGCTATGTGATGTGATATGGCCAAAAGGATGTGATGAATTATATATGTGATGTATGAGATTGATCATGTTCTTCTAATAGGAATCACGACTTGCATGTCGATGAGTATGACAACCGGCAGGAGCCATAGGAGTTGTCTTAATTTATTGTATGACCTGCGAGTCAATAAAAACGCCATGTAATTACTTTACTTTATTGCTAACCGTTAGGCATAGTAGCAGAAGTAATAGTTGGCGAGACAACTTCATGAAGACACGATAATGGAGATCATGGTGTCATGCTGGTGACGATGGTGATCATGCCGCGCCTCGAAGATGGAGATCAAAGACACAAGATGATATTGGTCATATCATGTCACTTTATGATTTGCATGTGATGTTTATCTTGTTTACATCTTATTTGCTTAGAACGATGGTAGCATAAATAAGATGATCCCTCACTAAAATTTCAAGAAATGTGTTCCCCCTAACTGTGCACCATTACGAAGGTTCGTTGTTTCGAAGTACCATGTGATGATCGGGTGTGATAGATTCTAACGTTCGCATACAATGGGTGTAAGCCAGATTTACACATGCAAAACACTTAGGTTGACTTGACGAGCCTAGCATGTACAGAAATGGCCTCGGAACACGAGAGACTGAAAGGTCGAACATGAGTCGTATAGTAGATGCGATCAACATGGAGATGTTCACCATTGATGACTAGTCCGTCTCACGTGATGATCGGACACGGCCTAGTCGATTTGGATCATGTATCACTTAGATGACAAGAGGGATGTCTATCTGAGTGGGAGTTCATTAAATAATTTGATTAGATGAACTTAATTATCATGAACTTAGTCTAAAATTGTCTTTACAATCTATCTTGTAGAACCAATGGCCCACGCTAATGTTGCCCTCAACTTCAACGCGTTCCTAGAGAAAACAAAGCTGAAAGACGATGGTAGCAACTATACGGATTGGATCCGTAGCTTGAGGATCATCCCCATAGCTGCCAAGAAAGCATATGTCCTTGAAGAACCGCTAGGTGACGCACCCATTTTCCCAGCAACTCAAGACGTTATGAACACCTGGCAGTCGCGTAGTGATGATTACTCCCTGGTTCAGTGCGGCATGCTTTACAGCTTAGAACAGGGGCTCCAAAAGCATTTTGAGCAACACGGAGCATATGAGATGTTCCGAGAGCTGAGCATGGTTTTCCAAGCTCATGCCCGGGTCGAGAGATATGAAGTCTCCGACAAGTTCTTCAGTTGTAAGATGGAGGAAAACAGTTCTGTCAGCAAGCATATAATCAAAGTGTCTGGGTTGCACAACCGCTTGTCTCAGCTGGGAGTTAATCTTCCAGATGACTCAGTTATTGATAGAATCCTCCAGTCGCTCCCACCAAACTACAAGAGCTTTCTGATGAACTTCAATATGCAAGGGATGGAGAAGTCCATTCCTGAGTTATATTCAATGCTGAAATCAGCGGAGGTGGAGATAAAAAAGGAACATCAAGTGTTGATGGTGAATAAGACCACTAGTTTCAAGAAAGGCAAGGGTAAGAAGAACTTCAAGAAGGACGGCAAGGGAGTTGCCGCGCCCGGTAAGTCGGTTGCCGGGAAGAAGCCAAAGAATGGACTCAAGCCTGAGACTGAGTGCTTTTATTGCAAGGGAAATGGTCACTGGAAGCGGAATTGCCCCAAGTACTTAGCGGATAAGAAGGCCGGCAACGTCAAAGGTATATATGATATACATGTTATTGATGTGTGCCTTACCAGCGCTCGTAGTAGCTCCTGGGTATTTGATACTGGTGCGGTTGCTCACATTTGTAACTCAAAATAGGAGCTGCAGAATAAGTGGAGACTGGCGAAGGACGAGGTGACGATGCACGTCGGGAATGGTTCCAAAGTCGATGTGATCGCCGTCGGCACGCTACCTCTACATCTACCTTCGGGATTAGTTTTAAACCTCAATAATTGTTATTTACTACTCATTTAAATCCGAGAATAATGGTTGTTCTATTTATATGAGAGATATGTTTTATGGTCATGCCCCGCTGGTCAATGGTTTATTTTTATTGAATCTCGAACGTGATGTTACACATATTCATAGTGTGAATGCCAAAAGATGTAAGGTTAATAATGATAGTCCCACATACTTGTGGCACTGCTGCCTTTGTCATATTGGTATCAAACTCATGAATAAACTCCATGCAGATGGACTTTTGGAGTCTCTTGATTATGAATCATTTGACACGTGTGAACCATGCCTCCTGGGGAAGATGACCAAGACTCCGTTCTCTGGAACAATGGAGCGAGCAACCAACTTATTGGAAATAATACATACTGATGTATGCGGTCCAATGAGTGTTGAGGCTCGCGGTGGCTATCGTTATGTTCTCACCCTCACTGATGACTTAAAGTAGATATGGGTATGTCCACAATGAAACACAAGTCTGAGACCTCTGAAAAGTTCAAGGAATTTTAGAGCGAGGTAGAGAATCAACGTGACAGGAAAATAAATTTCTTATGATCTGATCATGGAGGAGAATATTTGAGTCACGAGTTTGACACGCACTTAAGGAAATGTGGAATTGTTTCACAACTCACGCCGCCTGGAACACCTCAGCATAATGGTGTGTCCGAACGTCGTAATCGCACTCTATTGGATGTGGTGCGATCTATGATGTCTCTTACCGATCTACCGCTATCATTTTGGGGTTATGCTTTAGAGACTACCGCATTCACTTCAAATAGGGCCCCGTCTAAATCCGTTGAGATGACACCGTATGAATTATGGTTTGGGAAGAAACCTAAGCTGTCGTTTCTGAAAGTTTGGGGATGCGAAGCTTATGTCAAGAAACTTCAACCTGAAAAGCTCGAAACCAAATCGGAAAAGTGCGTCCTCATAGGATACCCTAAGGAAACTATTGGGTATACCTTCTACCTCAGATCTGAAGGCAAGATCTTTGTTGCCAAGAATGGATCCTTTCTGGAGAAAGAGTTTCTCTCAAAAGAAGTAAGTGGGAGGAAAGTAGAACTTGATGAGGTACCCCCTCTTGAACCGGAGAGTAGCGCAGCACAGAAAGATGTTTCTGTGGTGCCTGCACTGACTAGAGAGGAAATTAATGATGATGATCATGAAACTTCGGATCAAGTTGCTACCGAACTTCGTAGGTCCATGAGGACGCGTTCCGCACCAGAGTGGTACGGCAACCTTGTCCTGGAAATCATGTTGTTAGATAACGGTGAACCTTCGAACTATGAAGAAGCGATGGCGAGCCCGGATTCCAACAAATGGCTTGAAGCCATGAAATCCGAGATAGGATCCATGTATGAAAACAAAGTATGGACTTTGACGGACTTGCCCGATGATCGGCAAGCCATAGAGAATAAGTGGATCTTTAAGAAGAAGACTGACGCGGATGGTAATGTGACCGTCTATAAGGCTCGGCTTGTCGCTAAGGGTTATCGACAAGTTCAAGGGGTTGACTACGATGAGACCTTCTCACCTGTAGCGAAGCTGAAGTCCGTCTGAATCATGTTAGCAATTGCCGCATTTTACGATTATTGGATCTGGCAAATGGACATCAAAACAGCATTCCTTAATGATTTCCTTAAGGAAGAATTGTATATGATGCAGCCGGAAGGTTTTGTCGATCCTAAGAATGCTGACAAAGTACGCAAGCTCCAGCGCTCCATCTATGGGCTGGTGCAAGCATCTCGGAGTTGGAACATTCGCTTTGATGAAATGATCAAAGCGTTTGGGTTTATACAGACTTATGGAGAAACCTGTATTTACAAGAAAGTGAGTGGGAGCTCTGTAGCATTTCTCATATTATATGTGGATGACATACTATTGATGGGAAATGATATAGAACTTTTGGAAAGCATAAAGGCCTACTTGAATAAGTGTTTTTCAATGAAGGACCTTGGAGAAGCTGCTTACAGATTAGGCATCAAGATCTATAGAGATAGATCGAGACGCCTCATTGGTCTTTCACAAAGCACATACCTTGACAAGATATTGAAGAAGTTCAATATGGATTAGTCCAAGAAGGGGTTCTTGCCTGTATTGCAAGGTGTGAGATTGAGCACGGCTCAATGCCCGACCTCGGCAGAAGATAGAGAAAATATGAGCATCATCCCCTATGCCTCAGCCATAGGCTCTATTATGTATGCGATGCTGTGTACCAGACCTGCTGTGAACCTTGTCGTAAGTTTGGTAGGGAGGTACCAAAGTGATCCCGGTATGGAACACTGGACAGCGGTCAAGAATATCCTGAAGTACCTCAAAAGGACTAAGGATATGTTTCTCGTTTATGGAGGTGACGAAGAGCTCATCGTAAAGGGTTACGTCAATGCTAGCTTCGACACAGATCTGGATGACTCCAAGTCACAAACCGGATACATGTACATTTTGAATGGTGGGGTAGTCAGCTAGTGCAGTTGCAAGCAAAGCGTCGTGGCGGGATCTACATGTGAAGCGGAGTACATAGCTGCCTCGGAGGCAGCACAAGAAGCAGTCTGGATGAAGGAGTTTATCACCGACCTAGGAGTGATTCCCAATGCGTCGGGCCCGATGACTCTCTTCTGTGACAACACTGGAGCTATTGCCCTTGCCAAGGAGCCCAGGTTTCACAAGAAGACCAGGCACATCAAGCGTCGCTTCAACTCCATTCGTGAATATATTCAAGATGGAGACATAGATATTTGTAAAGTGCATACGGATCTGAATGTCGCAGATCCGTTGACTGAACCTCTTCCACGAGCAAAACATGATTAGCACCAGAACTCTATGGGTGTTTGATTCATCACAACGTCACTAGATTATTGACTCTGTGCAAGTGGCAGACTGTTGGAAATATGCCCTAGAGGCAATAATAAAATAGTTATTATTATATTTCCTTATTCATGATAATTGTCTATTGTTCATGCTATAATTGTATTAACCGGAAACCGTAATACATGTGTGAACACATAGACCACAACATGTCCCTAGTGAGCCTCCAGTTGACTAGCTCGTTGATCAGTAGATGGTTGAGGTTCCCTGACCATGGACATTGGATGTCGTTGATAACGGGATCACATCATTAGGAGAATGATGTGATGGACAAGACCCAATCCTAAGCATAGCACAAGATCGCGTAGTTCATTTGCTAGAGCTTTTCTAATGTCAAGTATCATTTCCTTAGACCATGAGATTATGCAACTCCCGGATACCGTAGGAATGCTTTGGGTGTATCAAACGTCACAACGTAACTGGATGGATATAAAGGTGCACTACAGGTATCTCCGAAAGTGTCTGTTGGGTTGGCACGAATCGAGGTTGGGATTTGTCACTCCGTATGACGGAGAGGTATCTCTGGGCCCACTCGGTAATGCATCATCATAATGAGCTCAATGTGACTAAGGAGTTAGCCACGGGATCATGCGTTACGGAACGAGTAAAGAGACTTGCCGGTAACGAGATTGAACAAGGTATAGCGATACCGACGATCGAATCTCGGGCAAGTAACATACAGATGGACCAAGGGAATTGTATACGGGATTGATTGAATCCCCGACATCATGGTTCATCCGATGAGATCATCATGGAACATGTGGGAGCCAATATGGGTATCCAGATCCCGCTATTGGTTATTGGCTGGAGAGGCCTCTCGGTCATGTCTGCATGGTTCCCGAACCCGTAGGGTCTACACACTTAAGGTTCCGTGACGCTAGAGTTGAAATGGGAATTGTATGTGTCTACCGAAAGTTGTTCGGAGTCTCGGGTGAGATCCCGGATGTCATGAGGAGTTCCGGAATGGTTCGGAGGTAAAGATTTATACATGGGGAGTCCTATTTTGGCCACCGAAAAATGTTCGGGGTTTTTTCGTATTGTACCGGGAAGGTTCTAGAAGGTTCCGGAGTGGGGCCCACCTGCATGGGGGCCCACATGAACGTGGGTAGTGGGGGCAAGGCCCCACACCCCATGTCAAGGCTCACCAAGATCCCCCCCTAGAAGGAATAAGATCATATCCCGAAGGGATAAGATCAAGATCCCTAAAAGGGGGGATAAGAATCGGTGGGGAAGGGAAAGGATGGGATTTCTTTCCTCCCACCTTTGCCAACGCCCCAATGGACTTGGAGGGAAAGAAACCAGCCCCCTCCACCCCCTATATATAGTGGGGAGGTGCATGGGAACTGCAACCCTTGCCCCCTGGTGCAGCCCTCCCCCTCCAACTCCTCCTCCTCCTCCGTTGAGCGTAGCGAAGCTCTGTCGAAGAACCACGAGCTCCACCACCACGCCATCGTGCTGCCGGAGTTCTCCCTCAACTTCTCCTCTCCCCTTGCTGGATCAAGAAGGAGTAGACGTCCCCGGGCTGTACCTGTGTTGAACGCGGAGGCGCCGTCCGTTCGGCGCTTGGATCGGATCTTCCGTGATTTGAATCGCCGCGAGTACGACTCCATCAACCGCGTTCTTGTAATGCTTCCACTTAGCGATCTTCAAGGGTATGAAGATGCACTCCCTCTCTCTCGTTGCTAGCATCTCCTAGATTGATCTTGGTGACACGTAGGAATTTTTTGAATTATTACTACATTCCCCAACATATACAACCGGTGATCGCTCTCTCACACGATGACGAGGAGAGGATCTCCGGGTAGGATTATGCTATACATTGACACTTGTTACTATACCAGCCACTCTCTTCTACTGCTTCAAGATGGAGGTTGCCAGAAGCGTATCTTCGATAGGACTACCTTCTCCCCCTCTATTCTGACATTCTGAAGTTTAGTCCACAGACACTACCCCTTTATTGATATTGATGCATATGTAGTGTAGATCTGATGTAAGTCTTGCGAGTACTTTGGATGAGTACTCACAGTTGCTTTGCTACCTCTTTTCCCTCTATACCCGGTTGCTGCGATTAGATGGCGGATCCCAGGAGCCAGATGCCACCGACGATGAATTCTACTACCCCGAGGATGCCTACTACTACATGGAGGCCGCCGATGACCAGGAATAGATAGGAGGCTCCCAGGCAGGAGGCCTTGCCTTTTCGGTTGATGCTACTTTTGTGCTAGCCTTCTTAAGGCCAACTTGTTTAACTTATGTCTATATTGACATATTGTTGCTTCTGCTGACTCGTATGTATTCGAGCCCTCGAGGCCCTGGCTTGTAATATAAAGCTTGCATGACTTTAATTTGTGTCTAGAGTTGTGTTGTGATATCTTCACGTGAGTCCCTGATCTTGATCGTACATATTTACATGTATGATTAGTGTATGATTGAATCGGGGGCGTCACAGTCACACTGAGCCTGCCAAGGTGTGCGGTGAACCAAGCTTCGATTCCTCGCATCCTAGCTTGTGATCAATGCTCTCCTGCTCATGCACGGCCATTTGCGCAAGTTGAACCCCACACGGAGGAGAACGAGCTCGTCCTGCAGTCGCCGTCGCCCGAGAAGACGTTGTCATCGCCAGCGATCTCGCCTTCATCCGCGTGTAGTACCCCCCTCCCCCCCCCCCCCGTGTCCACGAGCCTTCTTGGGCAGCCTAGCATCCCCGCCCAACTTCGTTGAGCCCCCTAGAACCGTCAAGCTCATTGGTGAGCATCACCGCCTCCCTCTCCCTCCTGCTTGCATGAAAATGCTATTTGAAATGACTTTGTGTGGGCCCCACATGTCAATGATACATCTCGCCTGACAAGAGGGACCCACCCATAGGTAAAATACCGCTTTGACAACGTCCACATCAGCAAACCACCTAAGCAAACCCACGCAATACAACTTCTGAAATGGTATTGGATAGATCAGGGGGTTAATGGAGCGGCAACAACACACATGGAGCAGAAAGTGCTAGAGCGGAACACATGAGCAACATGTGTTAAGTTGTGATCCAAATCCATATAAAGTATAAAGGCTAACTTATGACGGAGCGGAGTGGAGGCCCATCATCGAGAGGCTTGGATCAATATCGACCTAGCTCACCGCTCCTATATATATATATATATATATATATATATATATATATATATATATATATATATATATATATATATATATACTGGATCAATATCGACCTAGTATATATATATATATATATAGGGTGGGCCTATTCTAATAACACCCCTTAAGACCTTATTCTGCTAACACTAGGCTTATTCTGCTAACACGGCCGAGGACCCACAGCTACAGACTAATCCAGCAAAAATGCCCGCCTTATCCTCTCGTCACCCACCCAAAATATCTCTCTCTCCCCCTCCCCGACGCCCCACCCCCATTCCCGCCGCCGCACCACCACCTCCCCTGCTTCCCCCACGCCGGTGCTGCACCACCACCTCCCCTGCTTCCCCCATGCCGCCGCGGCACCACCACCTCCACCTGCTTCCCCCGCGTCGTCGCCGCTCCACCACCTTCCTCTGCTTCCCCCCTGCCGCCGCCACACCACCACATCCCCTGCTTCCAAATGCCGCCCGCGCCCGGCCACCGCCCAAACTCACCCCGGCGTTCCTGTCCTATGGCGCTGCAACACCGCCCAGCACCTTGATCCGTACCTGCCTCTCCTTGCGAATCCTCCTCCCCATCCCGAGCTCTCCTCCTCCTAGCCAAGATCAATGGCCGTCACAGCCCACCCCTTGGGCCTAGCCAATCCCCACTCCGCACCTTCCTTCTCTCCACCATGGCCCCGCCGCCATCAGCCCCAGGGCCGGCCAACAACTCTGGCCACGCCCCTGCCAAGCAACCATTGGATCCACTCCGCCACCGATGCACATCTCCCCAACTCCCCTCCCCTAGCGCGCTCACCTCCCACCTCGGGGGTCACTGGATCGGGATCCAGGCCGGGGGCTCCCCCCAACTACGCAACACCGCCAGATCAGCCTCCCCGCCGCTGGTGAGTCGGCCCTCTGCCCACCTCCACCGCTGGAGCAGCACGACCGTGCTGGTGCAGTGCACCGCAACTCCGCGTGCAGTACAGTCGGTGTGTGCCCCCTCAATTTCTCCTCCACGACTCCACGCCACCATGCAGCTCGGGCAGCACGCGCGTGCAGTTCGGCCGTCCCGCAATGGCCGCCGTCCTCGCGGGTGCGCCCTACTGGCCATGTCATGCACCATCGGGACCGCGGCTGCCTCCAGTCGTTGGCGCACTAGCTTCCTCGACGAACAACCCATCTAGAAACGAGCTTCCCCTCCTCCCCTTGCAGCCCATACATCCGGACTTGCAGTGCGCTGGGCGCGCGATGCGGTTTGGCGCGCCTGGCCATGCAGTTGACCGCTCCTGGTGTAGTCCACTACTTTTTTCGGTTCGTGCGGTTCTAGTGCAATGCATCTCATGTCGGTCTGCTGTTGCTAATTGCTGCAAATCAGTTTAAGTTTCTTTTGCAGGAGGGAGGCGAAGAAGCAAACAAAGAGATAGAGAAATGCACTGCACACTCAGACTAAAAAAATGTTGTTGATGATGGTTTGCTAGTTAATGAATCATGTCGTTAAATGTGTATTATGAAGTCCACTATTTGCACCAAGAAGTTTTGGCTGAGCCTGTATCTCAGCTCACCGGTCGTCTCTCCTGCAGTTTGATTATGTAGCATAGCTTTTTGTTTAGCTGGTGTGCAGTTCGGGATACATAGCCGAGTTGTTCAACAGAAAAAATGCAACTTCGATGGTGGTTTGCTGGCTGTTGACTTTATTGTTTGCTCTAGCTATTGACTTTATTGATTAATACGGAAGAAGACTAACAACGAAAAAAGAAGGAAAGAAGTGCACTGCAGCCCCTTAGTGGTTCACCTTGTATAAAAAAGAGAAAGAAATCCCCGCAAAAAGTTTACTTTCTTTCTCGAATGCAATTTTTTGTATGTGGGACGATTGGAAAAAATAGTTCACTCCAATTTGTGTAGCGGCTCATTACACCTATGTATGAAGTGCATCGTGTGTCTCAAAAATCAGTCGACTACATCAACACGTGTAGTGCGTTTGGTCCTCAGATGTGGTTCATTTTTCAGATTGATGTTGTTCACTTGCACCTAACATGAAAGTGTGAAAAATTTAGTGAAACAACAAGATGGTAATGCGGTTCACTTCGATATATGATGTGGTTCGCTTGCCCTAGTCTCCGTGGTCCACTCTCGTCAATAAAAAATGTTGCAAAAAAGACAACAAAAACTCGTCTGAGAAAAAAAAATACGTTCGACAAAAGAAATCATGAAGTTTACTTGACCGTCTGATGCAATGCGATTTTTACTCTGAAGCAGTGCAGTCGGCCGAATGATGTTGTTCATCCCGTAAGTGCAAAAAAAATTACGGAAGCGAAGAAAAGTAATGTGGTTCATTTTTAATAGTGTAGTGGTTCACTTACGCCCGATGTGAAGTGCACTCTACTTTCTCGTCCTTGAACAAATTACGTTTAAATAAAATAAACCATGCAGTTCTCTAACACATCTGATGCAGTGCGGTTTTTCATCCGATGCAGTGCTGTTTTCAGTCGGATGAAGTACCCATGTCGATTTGGGTGTCGCGAAAAACAGTGTCCGCATTTCGGTAAATTTAAAACTGCTCATAAACCGTAAGGAATTAGAGAGAGTGTTCTACATGAAAAAGTTGCATATCGTCGATATCTTCCCAACGGCATATCATTTGAATCATTTCGACAACCGGTTTGTAAAAATTCGCAAAAAACGGCCGCTGCCACTCGTTGTCCGCCGCACGATTTTCAAAATTAACTTAAAACTGTAAGGAATCTCAAAACCATTTCTACATGTGAAAGTTGCGCCTTGTCCATAGCTTTCCAACAACGTATTACACGCCTCATTTCAACAAACGGTTCAAAAACTAGAACAAAAACAATACCGAAAATTGCAAAATTTCAAAAAAACAGAATTCCGCGATTTAGTAAATTTGAAACTGCTCTTAAAACGTAACGAATTAGATAAAATAATAGATATGAGAAAGATGAGCCTCGACGATATATTTCCAACGGCGTATCACTTGCTTTATTCTGATGAGCGGTTTAGAAAAAATCATGAAAATACGCTCGCTGCCACTCGTCATCCGCCGCACCATTTTTGAAACTGCTCTTAAACCGAGAGGAATCTCGAAAAGTGTTTAACATGGCAAAGTTGCGCCTAATCAATAGCTTTCCAATGGTATATTATATGACTCATTCTGATAAACGGTTAAAAAATTAGATCGAAAACAGTACCGGAAAAACACTGCGTGCAGTTTTTTCCGACATGAAGTTCACTCGTGTGAGTACTGCAGCACAGTTGGTTCAAATAATGACGTGCACTTGCGTTGAGCATGCAGTGCGGAAGTGTTATCAGAATAGACGGGCTATATATATATATATATACCCCCGAGATAATCTTACGATCACTTCATAATTAAATTATATTTAGAATTCAAATAGTTACATTCTATTGATTCACTACGTAAAATTTGGTATAAGAAAATAAAAATATAGGTCATCAGAGAAGAAAATTTGGAGTTTATGTATATTTTACACTGTGTTTTTACGTTTGTAATTTTACATAACATAAAATATTTTTTACGATGATGATATATTTTCTTACGGTCTCTTTTTACGTCAGAAATAAGACAAAACTGACGGAACATAAAATTACAGTGCATTGGTGGTAAAATATAGGGGGTGAAGAATAACTATTCCTCACCCAGGGTGACGAATAGTCAATCCCGCACTGCACGCTATTGGTGGTAAAATATAGCTCGTCTATTCTGCTAATATTAGCAGAATAGTTATTCTGATAACACTTCCGCACTGCACGCTTAATAGAAGCGAACTGCATCGTCTTCACGTTGGGCACTGCAATGCTTCACGGGAGAACTGCTTCATTTTCTGGTGTTCCGCCCGTGTTTTCTGTGTGGAATCGGGTGTTGCGGGATGATTTAGTTTGTCTCTGCATCTCATTTTACCTTTATTCTTTCTAATTTACAGGAAAATCTACTAGAGTGCTTGCAAATCGAGGGATTTGGCGGACGAGCTTTCTCTGTTCATTCGTGTTCGCTTCAGATGCAATTTTCTTGTGCTCGCATGTTGTTTTTTAGTAGGAATTCTTTGATTGCATTCATTTTAATCGGTCCGTTCACTCTATAATTTGTTAATTTTTAGGAGTTAGTTTTCAATTCCTGTTACTTTGATTGTGGGGGCGGGTGCGCTTCATCCGCTCCTCTGTTCTTGATGATTTTTTGGATTTTGCGCGTCCATGCGTGTTTGAATATTGTAATTAGTGTTGCTATAGGTTTGAATTCATTGTATTGCGGTATAATTGTAATTTTTTTAATTGCATTTTTTAAATGAGAGCTGATGCTGTTCGTCCAGTTGCCGTTTCTTCCATGTAATTTTTTGCGGGGGTATTTTTCGATAGTTTAGTGGTTGGACAATTTTTAGGCGAGTTATGGAAGTGCGAGTGAAATTGACACCTCTGTTAGTCTACCACATGTCTGGAGTTCTACTGTTTTTAATTTTATTTGTTGTAGTTGTGGCATACGTTGTAGTGCACTGCATTTTCGTTAGTAGTGTACTTCGTTGTAGCTACAATAAAATGGTTATGGCAGCTTATGAGATATCTGTTTTTCTTGAACTGAATTCTGTGTTCTAGAGGACTTCATAATATGCACTTCTGTACTGCTTTAGCAGTGTGGTTGATGTTCTATTGTGCTATTAGAATGGATGGTCCATTATATGCTTGTGTTAGCTGAATAGTTATTATAAGAATTTTGTTGAACTGCATACTATGAGAAATGTTTTTGAACATCATATGTTAACTGCAAAGTTTCGACCATTCGCATTTCCTTGTTACTCTTCAGAGGACTACTTTTTTTATTATTAGTACCACAATATGTGCTTGAGAGAACTGCATTACTGCCAACAGCAACTTGTCTAAAAAGGATGATTAAATGATGCAGTTGAGGTTGCATACTTTAAATAGGCATCGTTCAAAGTGTCTGATGGACATAATTTTCAAAGCATACAGCATAAGCAAAGCATTAGAAATATTGGTTGCTTCATATTAGACAGCCTAGAGTGCAAATATTGTAAACTTGAGGGAGTCTTCTTCTTTGTAGAAAAACACCATGGCCACTTCTCCGACGTCAAAGCCATTCTGGGAGACAAAATCTTTCCAACCAGTAGTTATGTTGATGTAGACTTCAGAGTCGATGTGGTAGTCAGCTTGCATGTCTGCATACCCATTCTTGTGTTGTGTCTCCAAAGTAACCTTCCCTGAACTCGGAGCAGGAAATTTTATTGTGGATGGCAGTTTCTGCATATTGGAATGGGTGGAAAAAGAATTTTATAAGTAAACAGCAAATGTTTTTCTTTATACTTAGGATGATCTGTTTATGTTGACTTAAATACTTACATATATATGACTGCTATTTTCTAAAGTAGTTGCAATGTATGAACAAACTTATATACGAAATTGACCTCGAGTTTTACTAGGATATATATTATACTGCAACATGCTTGTACTGCAAGGTGAGTTACAGTGTACTTCGCCAGCATGTTAACAGAACTGCAACACTGATCTACTGACCCTTTTTTTTGTTCGTGTGTTGGGGTTCTGATCTAACCAGTGTCGATACGTGGTGTGGTACTGAAGAAAAATAGGTGGAAGCATCTAGTCTTAATAGCTAACAAATCTGAACAACAATACAAATTATGTTTTGTATTTTGTTGACACTACTGAACAAATTGATTGAACTATATATTCAGATGTGGATTTGCAGGCTAGATTATGTCCAAAATTGTGAGGGGAAAAACATACCCAACTTTCTTGCAGATATGTGGTTGTGAGGCGATGAAGAAATGGCGGCTGAAACTCCCTATTGGGTATCATCAGGCACCCGAGCATACTGCGCCACTCGGTGTTGGTGAGCTCTAGACCTTCTACGTACACGCATGTGTCCGCTACCAGCCCCATCCTTGCCAAACACCCGCACTTACAGTCCATGGCGGGTTCAGTGGAATTCCAGAGAAGAGCTGGGGATGGGATGAACCCTAGATCAACGATTTGAAGAAAAGAAGAACGGGGGAGGAGTTGTGTTAGTCTGGAGCACGAATGGATACGTTTTTATGCAACCAATTGACCAACGGAAGTAATAAATGTTTGTGGTTGGTGTTAGGTGGTGGATTGGTTCCGATTCAGTGTCCGCGAATGCATTTGAGTAGCAAGAGGACTGCTTACTTGAAAATAGCGAACTGCATTGTCATATCAAGACGAACCGCGGAACGCGTGGTTGGGCCTGCGTTTGTGTATGGTATGTGGGATTTTTTTTAATTTTCAGTGGCCTCTCTTTTTGTGTGTTGGGCCTGTGTTCGGGGAGTGAAGATGCATTGGGCCCAAGTCGGCCTATGAGCACGGCTGGTTCCCGGTGCGTTGTGTGCGGCCTAATATTTAGTCCCACCTCGCCCGCGGAAGGCGCGCCTAACCTGTTTATAAGCGCTAGCGAGGCAGCCGTATCGAACTCCTCTGGTTACTTATTTGGGCGCTTATACACGGCGCTCGTTGCTCTATGCTCTCTAACCTGTGGGCCCATGTGCACCCGGCCCCACGCATCGTGGCTCAGAACGACTCACCTGCTGTGGGCGCAGGCCTACTACGAGACTGGCTGGGGCCGGCAGCACCTGGGTGGTCAATTTTTTTTCTTTGTATTTTCTATCATGTATTTTTTTCAATGTAAGGGCGTGCACTGCTTAGCAAACCATCTGTGCACTGCATTGATCAGGGTTCTATACTGCATGTGCGCGCATTCCGTACTACATGTACAGTTCTCATTTTTGTTTTCATGTTTTTGCTCTTATGTAATCTTTTTTCCAATGTAGGGGGGTGCACTGCTTAGTAAACATACATGTACTGCATTGATTATGTTCCTGTACTGCATTTTCATATATTTCCGCACTACATTTTTTTCAATGTAGGGGAGTGCACTACTTAATAAATTATGCGTGTACTGCATTGATTACGTTTCTTTACTGCACGTTCATATATTTCCGCACTACATAAATAGATCGCATTTTATTTTTGTGTTTTTTCTCTTATGTATTCATTTTTCCAAATTTAGGGGTGTGCACTGCTTTGTTGCGTATGTGTAAACTTCATTCGACAGAGTCTGTACTGCATTGGTACACAACTTGCACTACATGCGTCCTATTTGCACACTGCATCTTATTTCGTTTTGTGCACTCCTCAAATCTAATGATATATAAGCAAACAACAGAAAACAAATTATCACATGCATTCTGTACGACAAGTTCATCATCAGCAAACTAATTTCAACAGAAAGCAATCTAACATAATCAACGTTCATCATTACAAGCGATTCTGCATGGCAAGCAAACTAAGTTTAGCAAAAGCAAATGATCACAAGCAAACTAACGAGATACATAAACAAACAACATAAAGCAAATTTGATGATAATTCTAAAACGACGCTGGCATTGTTGGCTCTTTGGCCGGCACCATCTTCTTCTTCACCAGGTAGCGTCTCCCCATCCCCAGCTTCTCCTGGCGCGCTTCTTGGGGGGCTCCTCCTTCTCCAGCTTTGCACGGCGAAGCCCGTCCTGGGTGAGGGTGATGCGGTTTCATATCTCGTACGCTGCATAGGCGTCCTTTGCCACGTACTCGATGTGCCTGATGGACAGAGGCAGGGTGGCCCAGTGCTTGTGTTCGTCGTCGGTGATCTTCTTCTTCATGTTGTTGTAGTAGTCATCGATGAGCATGCCGGAGACGTCTCCAAGGGAGTCCAACTCCTTGGTTGCCTCGGGCACCCTCCACTCCTTCTGGATGTCGACGAAGTTGGCTTCCTCCAGATTGACGCGCACTAGCCTTTTTTTGTCGCCGTCGATGGAGAAGCCTGCAAAGGTGTACCTGGGGTCGGCGAGGAAGTTGTCGAAGACTGTGCACCTTTCAGCGGCGCTCAGTTGGAAGAGCAGCACAGGGTGTTTCTTGCCGATGGAGAGTTGGCAGAGGGCGGGTTTCTACGTCGCTTCAGGCTCGTTGTTGTACTCCTGATCAATGCTGACGATCTTGTGGCGCTGGAGGTTGAGGTGGCGCTTGTACTGTGTGAGGGTGATCGCCATCTGCTTCTTGTTGTTGGTGTGGATGACGTGCAACTTGGTGTTGCCGTGGGCCTCCACGCCCTGCTACTCGTCGGCGAACACCATGGCCGGCAGTAGGGGTTGGTGTTTTGCGTGGAGATGGATGTGATGGAGCGATTTGGTGGCAGCGCAATGGATACTTGTGTTGTTGTGGATGAGAAGCCCTTTGGCGGGGGTCTGAATTTAAGGGGAGGACGCGGGGTGGATGGCCGCATCGGATGAACTGCACGATCTCGCTAACGATGTGGTTGTGCAGATCGTGGTTTGGTGTTGTGTTTGTGATCGTGGGCTTGTGGCGATGGAACCGCTCCGATTGGGTGGTTGTATGCGAACGTGGTTTGTTTTAACGTGGTTTTTTTTATCAGTAATTTTTTTAACCACCACTTTCTGTGTGAACGGGCATTTGTCACGTTTATATGTATCCTGCGTGACAATGAAACTGCATTGGTTAGAGTTCTGCACTGCATCGTCTACAGTAGAGAACTGCATGTTGTCTACAGGTGCGTACTTCACCATTTTTTGCGTGTCCTTGCTGCAGCCCTTGAATAAAGTACGATGTATTCCACAATTTTACGAATTTTTCGCTGTGTCCTATACCGTGTATTTATTCATGTAGGTAATCCAGAACTGGATTGCTATACTGTACTGCTTCGTGTCACGAAATGCACTGCATTTTTCTAGTGCTGCGTACTGCATCTATTTTTTTGCTTGTACTTACTATAGTCCCTGGTATGGCAGGGGTAGGGGGGTTGCCCCCCCCCCCCCATTTTTTTGTGTGGCACTTGTTTGAAGGTAGACTATTTCTTTTTGGATGCGTTTTCTTAACATGCGTGTTGTCTTTTATTTTAACTTTTTTACGAGCTGCATTTATTTTATTTTGTTTTACCGATTGAACTTCATTGTTCTTCATAGAGAACTGCATCATGTGCGTTTTGATGTGGTCTTTCTTATTTTAGCCGGGCCGTTTTTTGGGCCGGCCTGTTTTATGTTGCCCTTTGCCACACGCGGGCCTCCTACGTGTCCGTTCCAGGCGATCCCACCGCTCCGCGTGGAGACCCGCATTGTTGGACGTCGCAGACTGCATTTGTACGTTGACTTCGGGCTTCCTGCGTTTTATTTATTAATAGCGAACTGTAGTTTCTGGCAGTGCCCACGCACATTTTCTTTTGTTGTTGTTATTCATTTAAAAAATGTTTCTCATTTTTCTTTGATGTTTTATTTTTGAAGTTATTGTTTTTTCTTAGTGGGCCTTCTTAGGCCTGTGTTCGGAGAGTGAACACGCATTGGGCCCAAGTCAGCCTGTGAGCACGGCTGGTTCCCGGTGCGTTGTGTGTGGCCTAATGTTTAGTCCCATCTCGCCCACGGAAGGCGCGCCTGACCTGTTTATAAGCGCTGGTGAGGCAGCCGTATCGAACTCCTCTGGTTACTTATTTGGGCGCTTATACACGGCGCTCGCTGCTCTATGCTCTCTGACCTGTGGGCCCATGTGCACCCGGCCCCACGCATCGTGGCTCAGAACGACTCGCCTGCTGTGGGCGCAGACCTACTACGAGACTGGCTAGGGCCGGCTGCACCTGGGTGGTCAATTTTTTTCTTTGTATTTTCTATCATGTATTTTTTTAATGTAAGGGCGTGCACTGCTTAGCAAACCATCCCTGCACTGCATTGATCAGGGTTCTGTACTACATGTGCACGCATTCCGTACTACATGTACAGTTCTCATTTTTGTTTTCATGTTTTTGCTCTTATGTAATCTTTTTTCCAATGTAGGGGAGTGCACTGCTTAGTAAACATACATGTACTGCATTGATTATGTTCCTGTACTGCATGTTCATATATTTCCGCACTACATTTTTGTTCAATGTAGGGGCATGCACTGCTTTGTAAATCATCCGGCACTGCATTGATCAGGGTTCTGTACTACATGTGCACGCAGTCCGTACTACATGCACAGTTCTCATTTTTGTTTTCGTGTTTTTGCTCTTATGTAATCTTTTTTTCAATGTAGGGGAGTGCACTGCTTAGTAAATCATGCGTGTACTGCATTGATTACGTTCCTGTACTGCACGTTCATATATTTCCGCACTACATATATAGATCGCATTTTTCTTTTTGTGTTTTTCTCTTATGTATTCGTTTTTCCAGATTTAGGGGCGTGCACTGCTTTGTTGGGTATGTGTAAACTTCATTCGACAGAGTCTGTACTGCATTGGTACACAACTTGCACTACATGCGTCCTATTTGCACACTGCATCTTATTTTGTTTTGTGCACTGCTAAAATCTAATGATACATAAGCAAACAACAGAAAACAAATTATCACATGCATTTTGTACGACAAGTTCATCATCAGCAAACTAATTTCAACAGAAAGCAATCTAACATAATCAAAGTTCATCATTACAAGTGATTCTGCATGGCAAGCAAACTAAGTTCAACAAAAGCAAATGATCACAAGCGAACTAACGAGATACATAAACAAACAACATAAAGCAAATTTGATGATAATTCTAAAACGACGCTGGCATTGTTGGCTCTTTGGCCGGCACCATCTTCTTCTTCACCAGGTAGTGTCTCCCCATCCCCAGCTTCTCCTGGCGCGCTTCTTGGGGGGCTCCTCCTTCTCCAGCTTTGCCTGGCGAAGCCCGCCCTGGCTGAGGGTGATGCGGTTTCATATCTCGTACGCTGTGTAGGCGTCCTTTTCCGCGTACTCGATGTGCCTCATGGACAGAGGCAGGGTGGCCCAGTGCTTGTGTTCGTCGTCGGTGATCTTCTTCTTCATGTTGTTGTAGTACTCGTCGATGAGCATGCCGAAGACGTCTCCAAGGGAGTCCAACTCCTTGGTTGCCTCGGGTACCCTCCACTCCTTTTGGAAGTCGACGAAGTTGGCGACCTCCAGATTGACGCGCACTAGCCTTTTTTGTCGCCGTCGATGGAGAAGCCTGCAAAGGTGTACCTGGGGTCGGCGAGGAAGTTGTCGAAGACGGTGCACCTTTCAGCGGCGCTCAGTTGGAAGAGCAGCACCGGGTGTTTCTTGCCGATGGAGAGTTGGCAGAGGGCGGGTTTCTGCGTCGCTTCAGGTTCGTTGTTGTACTCGTGATCAATGCCGACGATCTTGTGGCGCTGGAGGCTGAGGTGGCGCTCGTACTGTGCGAGGGTGATCGCCATCTGCTTCTTGTCGTTGGTGTGGATGACGTGAAACTTGGTATTGCCGTGGGCCTCCACGCCCTGGTACTCGTCGGCGAACGCCATGGCCGGTAGTAGGGCTTGGTGTTTTGCGTGGAGATGGATGTGATGGAGCGATTGGTGGCGGCGCAATGGATACTTGTGTTGTTGTGGATGAGAAGCCCTTTGGCAGGGGTCTGAATTTAAGGGGAGGACGCGGGGTGGGATGGCTGCATCGGATGAACTGCACGATCTCGCTGACGATGCGGTCGTGCAAATCGTGGTTTGGTGTTGCATTTGTGATCGTGGGCTTGTGGCGATGGAACCGCTCCGATTGGGTGGTTGTATGCGAACGTGGTTTGTTTTAACGTGGTTTTTTTTATCAGTATTTTTTTAACCACCACTTTCTGTGTGAACGGGCATTTGTCACGTTTATATGTATCCTGCGTGATAATGAAACTGCATTGGTTAGAGTTCTGCACTGCATCGTCTACAGTAGAGAACTGCATGTTGTCTACAGGTGCGTACTTCACCGTTTTTTGTGTGTCCTTGCTGCAGCCCCTGAATAAAGTACAATGTATTCCACAATTTTACGAGGTTTTCGCTGTGTTCTATACCGTGAATTTATTCATGTAGGTAATCCGGAACAGGATTGGTATACCGTACTGCTTCGTGTCACGAAATGCACTGCATTTTTCTAGTGCTGCTTACTGTGTCTGTTTTTTTGCCTCTACTTACTACAGTCCCTGGTACGGGAGGGGTAGGGGGGTTGGGGGGGGCCTTTTTTGTGTGGCACTTGTTTGAAGGTAGACTTTTTCTTTTCGGATGCGTTTTCTTAACATGCGTGTTGTTTTTTATTTTAACTTTTTTTACGAACTGCATTTATTTTATTTTGTTTTACCGATTGAACTTCATTGTTCTTCATAGAGAACTGCATCATGTGCGTTTTGATGTGGTCTTTCTTATTTTAGCCGGGCCGTTTTTGGGCCGGCCCGTTTTATGTTGCCCTTTGCCACACGCGGGCCTCCTACGTGTCCGTTCCAGGCGATCCCACTGCTCCGCTGACAGGGAGAGAGACGGAGAACAATCCCCTCTCCTCTCTTGCAGTTCCTCCCTCGAGCAAACCCGCCGTCGCCCGCAGCAACCTCCGTCGCCCGAGGAACCGCCGCCCTCAAGAGGTTCTTATTCCTACATTCCGCGTCGTCGTCTGCTCCGCGAGCCCTTGCCGCTGCACACCCGCAGCCCTTTCTTGTCTGTTCCCATCGCCGCACCCTCCCCCCCCCTCCCCGCCGTCGTCGCCACCGCGGTCGCCGCACCTTTTTTGTGGTACGTTCCGCTTGTTCTTGGTCTTGATCGTCCCCTCGTCTTGTTTTGTTATTCTCGTAGTTGATGTTTCTGTTTTGCTTGTGTAATTTTTCCGTAGGCACCCGATTTTATCTCGATTTGGAGTCGATACTCGTGTGTAGCAAGGTGGATCTAGGGTTTCGTGAGATTTCGTTGATTTTGTTGCTTATATCTGTCACTTCGTCATTGTGCTACAGGCAAACGCCATGTCTTCGCCGAGCAGAGTGGGAGGAGGAGTTCAGGGTATGTGGAGTGCTTATTTTAGGCTTTTGTTTATTTTGTTTGATGTTTATCTAGTTTCCTAAATCATCCTGCATATTGGTTTATGCTCTGTTAGTTGTCAGCGTTCGTTTGCATTATTTTGTCACGTGATGTTTTGTAATTTCTGTTTCTGGTTCTTTTTTAATCAAGTAGGTGATTGCGGTTCTCATAATGATATACCAATTGGCTCTCGTTGTCCTGGTGGTAAGGATCATGGTGTCGAGGGAGGACATCAATTGAATTCGCCGATTGAAACTTCTCCCATAAGTGTGGCCCCTCCTTCTGGTATGTGATTGATTTGTTTATTTTGTGTATGCTGGTTACTTTGATGTTGTACCAATTGGCGTTGCCTTGCTGTATCTAGTCCGGCATTTTGTTGGGAACAAACATGAAGTTAGTGTATGCGGCACTGTATTTATTTTGTATATGTGGATTCCACTATATGTATGTGTGAACTGCATTGATGTTTTATTCAAGTTTTTTGTGCAATGCATTATTTTTTATTTTTAGCTTATGGTCGGAGCACTTCATTTTATATGTCTAAGTGTACTACATTTGTTCTTTTTGTGCACTTTTTAAAGACCATAGTCAAACTTCATTTTGACACAGTGTCTGTTTTCCATGCTGGGGCGCCTGGGTTTGAGGAGGTTACTCAATTGATTAACCATTATTTTGCAGTGGGTAATGTTGGTGTGAGCTTTGACCAGAGACGTCCCGTTTTGTCTGAGACACAATCGTAGTCTGTTGATGGTACACAGGAAGTTACACAGGATTGGATGGTCTCGGAACAACTTCGTGAATATGAGTTGAAGCAAAGCAAGAAGAAGTTGAGGTTTGAAAGTGACTCAAAAGAGTTTGCGGAGAAGGAGAAGCAGAGGAGAGCTACAGATGGTGCCAAGGGTGCCAAATTTGCCAAGGTGAAGAAGCCTTCTTTGCAGAAGAAGAGGCTGAGTACTGTTGCTGAGGAAGGTGGTACACCTCGGCGGAGTCCACGTGTTGCTGGCATGAACAAGAATCTTGGCAAGAGAACTGCTGAAGCTGGTGGAAAGGATGATCCTCAGTCCAAGCGACTACATGTCACTGAAGGTCCCAACTCTGATGATGACGACTTGTGCTTGCTGATTTTGTGAGGGATGTTCATAGTGGTAGACGCAAAGACTGTGGTTCATCTAAGAGTCTACCCAAGCGTGCCTGTGATGATGTCGATGAAGATGTTGGTGGTGACTCTGGCGAGGAGGTGGATGTTGTTCCAAAGGTTTGTTGAAGTGGACTGCATTTGTTTCCTTCATTGTTATTCTATCTGTGTTTTCTCTGTCTCTTTTTTATGGCTAGTCTTCTAATGTGGATTGCATTTCCCTTTACACAGAGGAAGAAGTCTAGTAAGAGCAATGCAGCTGAAGATGATGCTGAGGGAGATGATTATCGATTTAACAAGACCGTACGTTTGTCGCTTCCCACTGTTTGCAAGGCTGCTGCCTTGTTGAAAGAGGCACACTGTAGTCGTGTTCGGGATGCTAGATTTGGTGTTAGCTTTGAACTGGCAGTAAAGAAAAATGTGTCGCACATTCTTATGTGCTATCTGATGGGAGTGATTGACCCTGCCACCATGATAATGAACTTTGGGAATGGCAGGGTTCTTCGAATCAATCGTGATGCAGTTCATCACATTTTTGATTTACCCATGGGACGTCACACCGCACCATGCCTGCTGCCAGCGGCCATGATGACTCGTTGAGTGCCCTCAAGGATGAGCTTGGCTTTGACCATTCAAAAAGAATAGGTGTCAAGGACTTGCTTGAGAAGTTGAAGGTGTTGGTGGAGGAAGATGATCATGTGACTGTTGACCTTGCCGTGAAGGTGTTCTTCCTGATAATCTACTAGAATTTGCTGTGCCCCGAGCTTGCAGTTCGTTTGGGTAGAGTTGCTGCAATGGTAGAGAACATGGATTATGCGGCTATGGCTCAGATGGACTTTTGCCAGCTTGTTGTTGATGAGTTGCAGGCATCTGTGGTGAGGTGGCAAACAGAAGGCAGCAAGCAGAATTGTGCAGAGGGTTGTGCCATTGTCCCCCTGATTATGTATCTTGACTGCTTGAAGCTTCGCAAATTTTCAGTCATGCACACGTTGACGCCACGTGCGTCATACCTGACGACCAAGGACCTGATGAAGTTATACAATGAGGATGTGCTTGTGAAGGGAAAGATTTACTTGGAAACTTACAAATTTGGGAAGCTGCCGGTTAGTGCATCTGAGTTTTTAATATCATTTTATTTTAAAAAAGGTGCGGCCATTATAAATCTGAACATTTCTAGTACTCATATGTGTACTTCTCTTTGCCTCTTGTCTTTTTTTTGCAATGGAAGGCGTCAGGTGATATTGTGTACAACCGTCCTATTGCAATTGTATGCGGCAGCTCTAATGCGGGACCTAGCACTCATGCTAGGTTTTATGAGCCTATATGTAGCCAGTTTCCTGCCTGTGATGATGAGGTGCCGCGTAGTCGTGGTTTCATGGCTCGACAGATGTTTGATAATAGAAGCTCTTCTAAACAGACATTTGTTGGCGGCAAAAAACACGAGGAGATTGATGAGCTTCTTCTGAAGGTTTTGAAGTTGACTGAAGATTTGCCAACCTCTGGTGACAGGTTGAGGACAGTTGCTGGTTTTTTCCCTGTTGGCCATGGCCCACGAGATGAAGATATTGTTGCTGCTCACAATTTTGATTGTGGTGTGATTGAAAGCCTGAAGATTGCAGTGACGAATGTTCGGTCTTCCTATGCTCAATTGAGACATTCACAGGAGGAAAAATGCGGTCGGTATGAGAAGGATGCTGGGCATATTTTGGATGAAATGAACCATCAGGACGCTAGTGTTGGCGCTGATAATGTATGTTCTAGGTTTTTTGTGGCTTTGAACCTCTTTTGTGTATTATGTGGATTGCTCCTCACTATTTTTGTTTTTTGTGATAGGCTGGAGTGGAATCTTCTGGTGTCCATGGAACTAGGGACGATGGAATTGGTCAACGCCGACTAGTTTGACGGGCATTCCACCTAGCTTCCTCGTGAGCGTGGAACACATCTTGTCCACGTCTTCACCCTTGCTTGTGCAAACGACGTGGAGCTTGTGGTTGCCGTGGAGGTCGACGTCGTGGAGCTCCCTGGTGTACCTGTGGCGTTGCTTGTACAGAGGTGCATCCACCATGACTCTGCTCTGCTCTCTCGTGTTTGTTCTGGAGAGAGAGGTTACTGAAAGGAAGTGTGGAGAAGAAGATGCAATGGGGTTTTTTGGGGTACGAAGCAGTTCTGTTTTCTCCTCTGCTCTCCTCTAATCTCCTTGACAGGACGTCAGAGAGGTGGAGCGGGGTGGTAGCGTGGTGGGGCTCTGTTTTCAGTTACGTGGCAACTACAGAGAGGTTCTGCTATGAGGAGGCTCTGTTAGTGCGTTGGAAATCCGGAACGTCGTCGCCTCTTTTTTCGTGACTTGTTCAGGTATGGACGCAACTGTCAGAAAATGTGATGATTGTGTTTTCGGTGAATTTTCCTAGGAAGTGCACTTCTTTGCTATCAGAACGGAATTGCGTACGTCCATATAGTGTACTGCATGGAAGTGAAGTTTATTCTTCGTGCACTGAATTATATCGGATTCGTATTCATACAGATGTACGCACATTTAGTTTCTTGATGGAGTTCTTTCATGTAGTTCTTTATTTTATAACGGACTTCTTTGCTCAACTAACAGGGCTGCATTCTTCATTTTAGCCATACTGCAATGCAGTAGAAAGAGAACTGCATTTCAGAAAAATTAATACTTCGTGCTTCCACGTGGAGAACTGCATTGTTGGACGTCGCGGACTGCATTTGTATGTTGACTTCGGGCTTCCTGCGTTTTATTTATTAATAGCGAACTGTAGTTTCTAGCAGTGGCCACGCACATTTTCTTTTGTTGTTGTTATTCATTTAAAAAATGTTTCTCATTTTTCTTTGATGTTTTATTTTTGAAGTTATTGTTTTTTCTTAGTGGGCCTTGTTGGGCCTGTGTTCGGGGAGTGAAGACGCATTGGGCCCAAGTCGGCCTGTGAGCACGGCTGGTTCCCGGTGCGTTGTGTCCGGCCTAATGTTTAGTCCCACCTCGCCCGCGGAAGGCGCGCCCGACCTGTTTATAAGCGTTGGCGAGGCAACCGTGTCGAACTCCTATGGTTACTTATTTGGATGCACGGCACTCGCTGCTCTATGCTCTCTGACCTATGGGCCCATGTGCGCCCGGCCCCATGCATTGTGGCTCAGAACGACTCGCCTACGGTGGGCGCAGACCTACTATGAGACTGGCTGGAGCCGGATGCACCTATGGTGGTCAAATTTTTTTCATTGTAATGCAGGGGCGTGCACTGCTTAGCAAATCATCCGTGCACTACATTGATCAGGGTTCTGTACTGCATGTGCACGCATTCTGTACTACACATGTTTGCGCTACATTTTTGTGCACTGCATTGGTAGCATTTATCTTTATTGTTTCCCTCTTAGTAGCATTTTTTCTAGTGTACAGGTGTGCACTGCTTTGTTGCCTCTATGTGCACTGCATTCGTCATGGTCCTGTGCTGCAGGTGTACACATTTTGCACTGCGTGCATGCTTCTTTGTACTAAAGTTGTGACTGGTTATGCCAACGATGCGGACTGCATGGCTTACATTTAAGGACTACATCAGGTGCACTAATTCTGCTTTTGTGCACTGTGCGAAAGCGCTTTTCTTTGTGCTTCATTTTGAGCATGTACTGCACTTCATGCACACATATAGTGAACTTCCTGGTAAGACTTTGGAGAACTGCACACATAAAATGGTCTGTGGATTATAATTTTTTAGAGAATTATTATTTAATGATCTGCGGTTAGTTCGTGGGAATTTCTGCACTCAAAGTCTTTGTAGAACTTCCTGGTAAGACTTTTTCTTTGGTAACATAAACCTTTATTGATTGTCCTTCATTCTTGGTAATGTAATTTTCATTAAGTCCCCTTTAATTTTTAGTTTTGACCTTTTTGCATTCCTCTTCTATAAATGTAGGCCAACTTCTACCCTTCCTTTGCAGTTCATTTCTCCTCTAGCCGCAACTTCTCTCCTTTCTCTAGCCTCTCTTTATTTTTTTCCTTTTCTAGGTTTTTGTTGCGATGGCTCCAGGCCCCTGCGCGAATCTCTCCTGCTGCGGCCATGGTTGTGGTGTGCCGACGCACTATGATTGCTCAGCTTGCTCGCAGGCCCGTCGTGCTCGTCGTGGGGGGAAGGTATTGTGCCGAGCTGGGCGAGCGGAGCAGCTTGCATATGGCACAGTATTCACCGAAGGATTGGATATGGGCCACATTAACGTTTCTGTGTTCTATTCTGCCCTGCTTCGTCGTGGCCTTGGCCGCACAAGTCCTTTTGTCCATCAGCTTACGCCAACAGATGTGGAGACTCACTACAAGATGGTATTTTTCGCTTGATCTGATTTTTTCTTTGTGTTTTCTTTTTTTTCTATAATTCCGTACTAGTCTCAACTTCTACTTATTTTGTTTTATTGAAGTGTACTACACTTTGTACTTATATCTTGTTTTATTTTTTTGCTTGTGTGCATGGAGCTCGTGTTTTATTTTGCATGGTTACAATATGTGAACTGCTTAGATACTAGATGAGAAGTAATAGTTTCCATAATTTTCCCCGCTTGTACGTTTTGTACTACATGCAGGTAGTCTCAAGAACTTCATAATAGTTCTAAGCGTACTTCTTGTTTGCAAGTTCCGCACTGCACATTAGATTGTGTTTAATCTGTACTGCTTTTTTGCAGAAAATTCCCCAACGAGCTGTTAGGTATCTCCGGCTCAAGAAGAAGGGAATTCTCCAAGTTGTTCTTGGTAATGGACACCTTAAACCAGCCAAGTACCGTGTAGGCGTTGACGGGCGGCTGTGTCTGCAGAAAGGGTAGAAGGAATTTGTCATTGATAGTGGCCTGAAGTCTGAGCAAGTTGTTGTCCTCAACTTCTTTGAACTCGAGGATCGTACGGTTAGAATCACGTTTGACGTGATTGGTTAAGGTTATGAGGTTGATTTGTAATAAGTACTTTTGCGTGTTGAATTCTTCATCTTTTTGATGTGTTTTGTAATAAGCACTTTTGTGATCTGAACCGCTTCAATTATTATTCTGAACTTCATGCTGCTAGTGAGCTAGCTGCATTTTTTACATTGTTTTTGGATCAATATGTGTCAAAGTTTTACTCTAGACTGCTATATATATGGTATACTCTATACACCATTTCTCTTTAGATGGTTTAGTTGAATAACTCATAGTCAGTGGGAAATTTGTGTTTACACAAAATTTAAACTGATACATAAGTCATACAGATAAGCAAACTGCTATGTATATGATTAATTTATTGAAGTTCATCTATTTGGTCGTTAACCTGCTGCTTCTCCGCGGTGACTGGAGCGTGTCTAATGTCGCACTTTCTTTTGTTTTCCGTGGCGGTGTTGCTGGTTCTTGTCTCTGCACCGTTGTGTTTGTAGTCCCTCGCGTGCTGGTTGATGGTGGCTTTTGTTTTTGAGTGTTGTGAACTGCATCCTTCTTTGCTCCCGCGTGCTTGTTGATGGTTGCTTTCGTTTTCCAATGATGTGAACCGCATCCTTCTTTGCTCCCTGCGTGCTGGTTGATGGTGGCTTTTGTTTTTGAGTGTTGTGAACCGCATCCTTCTTTGCTCCCCGCGTGCTGGTTGATGGCTGCTTTCGTTTTCCAGTGCTGTGAACTGCATCCTTCTTTGCTCCCCGCGTGCTGGTTGATGGTGGCTTTTGTTTTTGAGTGCTGTGAACTGCATCCTTTCGTGCTCCTACCTTGTTTTTTGAAAGTGGTGTCGTTCTCGGTTGTTTCTGTACAGCATCATTCCCTTGTGGTGGTCTTGTTGGCATTATTTCTTCATGTTCTTCGTCCTCTTCACTCTCTTCTTCCTCCTCTTCTTCCTCTTCCTCATCTTCATCATCTGTTTCTCCATAAGCCACTGCTTCTTCAGTATCTTCATGTTCTTCGTCCTCATCACTCTCTTCTTCCTCCTCTTCTTCATCTGCTTCTTCATAATCCATTTCTTCTTCAGTTGTGTCACCATCTTCTTCTTTGATTTCATCTTCTTCATATTCCTCATTTTCTGATCTTGTTCTTTTGGGGCAGGTTCTTGAATTGTGTCTCTTCCTCTTTTTTGCAGATGCTACAGCGTCTCGGTTTCGCCCATTTCTTAGTGTTGTGAGTGGAATTTCTATTTGGTTGTGCATCGCCGTGTCCTCGGTTTTCTTGTTCATGTCTTTTTGTACATGTCCTGGAATTGTGGCCGCTGATTTCATTACATGTCTTGCACTTTCTTATTCCCAGTGGGTGACCATCACTGTCCAGCTCAGGCTGTGGCTTACTGTTTTTTCATCATTTTTCTCCTTGCATGCAACCTTTTTCTGGGTTGCGTCGCCCCTTTCTTCCTTCCTCTTGTGTTTGAAACAGGAGGTGGAAGAATTATTTCTTTTTTTATAGCACCAGTTCTGCTGTGTTCAGTATTTTCTACTTGCTCGGCATTATTGTCATGTTGGGATTTCTCTGCTTGATTTAGTTTTGCTGCTGCTTCTTCTTCGTTGAGCACATCAACTTCCTCGATCAGTGCCCTCATACCAGACAACGCTCTGTGGCACCCAGCGTCGGACCTTGTCGCTCTGTTTGCAAGGTCCATTGATGTTTCTGTCAGCAATTTTCTACGACAAAAAAGCGAGGTTCCATCTGGTGCTGTTTGTTCATAGTCTCTTCTGTCAAACGTTGCATTTGATCTTGCATTACGGGTGTATCTTTTCATGATGTACACCTTAGGAATCTTGAGTACTCTCAAATGAGAAAGCATGCATAACACATGGACGCAAAAGAGCCCTGCAGACAACACATGATTTCTTTGTTTTGTAAGTGAACTGCATGAAATTAATAAACACATATTTTTCGTTATTTGTTCATTTTAAAGAAGTGAACTTCATTTGGTTTTGTGAATTAGTCATGCATGTGGACTTTTAAAGTTCAGTAAGTGAGCTTCCGTGCATGACTATCAGAAACTAGAATTTTTTGTGATAGGAGTCTCACCTGTGTGTGTCCAGAGTTTGCACTCACATTCGTAGACACCTTTCTGTTCATCGGAGACCACTTGGAAATTATGCCTTGCCCAGTCAAATGCATCCGATCTGTTGTAGTGGTGTACGAGATACTTTGTTGGGTTCTCAGCGCACCGTTCTGCTCTGAATGCAGTGCTATGGTAGAGTGTTTCTTTGAAATCTGCAAACACTGCCCTTGTATACACTTTTGATAGCTGAACTTCGAACCCAAACTGGGTTGTTGTCTTTACCTCTGACTGCATGATCAGAAATGCACTGTTACGAACCAGAGAAATGAAAAAATTGTTTGTTTTTGTTGTTATATTTTTGGCAGTTTTTGATTGACATTTTGTTTACCTCATTTGCTACTGTCTCTGCGTGCTCGACGGCCTTCCTGGTCTGAATGCACTTGTCCACCTGCTGAGCAAACAAATGGAGATCATGCTTCTCTTTGACAAAAAATTTCTTCAATATGTGGTTCATGCTCTCGCTTCTCTGTGTGGAAGTCATCCGAGCACAGAAAATTTCCTTGTAGTAAGCCGAGATCCACTCGTGCCTGTCATCCCACAGCGAAATCATCACTTCATCGTCTTGCAAGTTGTATCTCTGAATGAGGTCCTTCCATGCTCGTTCAAATTCTGACGGCATTAGTGGGTGGTTCAGCACCGCATTGAGGTCATCCTTGAGTTTCTCATGCGCCTTATACAGCAAGGCGAGGTGGTCTTTGTACTTCTTCATGATATGCCGCCGACACAACTTATGCAGAGTATGTGGGAGGATAGTTTTAAATGCTACCTTCATCAAAGAACACTGGTCTGAGAAGGCACAAATAGTGTTTTTTTATTAAGTTGTTTGTGTGTGTAAGATAGATGGAAGAAATATAAGTGCACCAAACAAACGTAAGTATGTAGGTGTTTTTTTGTACCTGTGAGCATGCAGATTGGCGGCTTGTTGTTCATACACCTCAGAAATGTTTTGAAAACCCACTCGAACAACGGTATTGCTTCATCTCGCATGAGTGCAACAACAAACATGGTGCTCTGTAGATGACGGTTCACTCCCACGAAGACTCCCAGCGGCATGTGGAATTTGTTAGTTATATACGTCGTGTCAAATGTAACGCAGTCTCCAAAATCTTCATACGATCCTTTGCAACTTGCGTTGGCCCAAAAGACGTTTCTTACACGGTTATCTGCATCAACGTCATAATCATAGAAAAACTCTGGGTTTATCTTCTGCATATTCTCGAAGAAATCCAGAAGTTTCTTGACGTCATCTTGGGACACTTCTCTGGCAAACTTTTGTTTCCTGCATTTTCAAACGCAATGCAAACTCATCTCATCAAACAGGAAATAATTACCGACAGGATGCTCAAGCGATATGGTTTGTGATGTGCTTACTTGTTTACCCAGTCGCGGCTAGTATGTCCCATGTACTGCAGACCACCGGACATACGCCACAGCGTTGACATCATCTGAGCGTGTGTGTGGTTGCCCAGTTGCATGTCTTTCACTAACTGGTCTATCAAAGGATCGTCTTTTTTGTGCGATCGCATGTGCAAAAGCATCCTAGGGCTTTCCAGCATCTTGTGATTGTGGTTGAGTTCAACCATTTCTATCACAAATTTGCCATCCTTCCTCTTTTTGACTCTAATCTTCGCCTTGCAGTCAATCCTTTTTTATGTCTTTTGATGTTTCCGGTGATAATCTGACACAGTCTGCTTGTGCGTCCCTTCTCTTGAGCAGACAATGTAGGCATTTGTCCTGTGTTTTGCCCTCTTGCGTATGCCAAACCCTGCACATCTTGCATAATTGTTGTAAAAGTCCCATGCCTTGTTGTACGTGGTGAACTTCATTCCAGCGGCAGGTATGAGGTTCAGCGGCATGTTTTTATCCTGCATTAAGTGCAATGCTCTATGAGATAATTTGTTTTGTTCTGTTTTTTAAATACGAGGAGTGCATACGAGTTTAATAAAGCATTGCAATGTTCATAAGTTTTCAGAAAAATCTAATGTATTAGATGCTAGGTCAAACCTCACAAGAAATATCAGTGTGCACTGCAATGTTATCTGAATGGACTGCAACTATTTTTTTTTTTAGAACACAAACTTACATGTGTGTAGAGTCGTTCACCCGATGGTGTTTGCAGCTCGCCGGGTTGTATTGGACATGGCGGGGTTATAGCAGATTTGAGTAGTTGAGGATCTCGCAACGGCAATAGTGAGAGGATTTGTACCTGCTGTTGACTTTTGACCGAGGCACCGTTGGTGGTCGCAGTGTCGAAGTTGATGCAGTAGGTCTGCTTGGAGCTCTGTTTTTTGGTGCAGCAGGTGGACGCTGACCTCTGTTTTGGGGTGCAGCAGGTGGACGTGGTGGTAATCCAGTGTTGTGATGATGTCTAACTGGATTGTATTGAAAATTTTGGAGCGGTGGCACATCATCATAGTCATAATCATATTCATCATCTGCTGTAACATCGTGTTCAACTGCATCATCATTGTCTGTTCGGACATGCTGACCAAACATAGTGAACTCATGCTTATACTCTGGGTTGAGAACTGTTATTGGCTCATCTTCATCGTCGTCATCTTCATCCTCCTGTCGGTGAGTGCCCTCCCAGATGAAGGTGACATCGTCGTCATCCTCGACTACCTCTTCTCCCTGGAAAAAAATCCTCTTCCGGAGAGTACTGGACCCTGTTTGTTGTCGTGAAGAATCCTCGAGGAATTTCAGGGGTAACCTAGCCAGTATCTCTTTCAGAAGAAGCTTTACTCTTCTGAAAGTTGTTGTTCCCTGGGTTGTCAATTATGCGCGGCATTTTGTATCTGCTGAACGTCATTTCCTGCACACAAAATGACCGAGTTGCATTGTCAGGCAAAATAAACTGAATCATGCGAACTGCAATGTGTTTCAAATGGTACTGGAAACTAATGCACGCTGACTGCATCACCCTGCAAGGTGAACTGAAGTAACCGCACTGCATCGTTGTCCGTAATGAACCTACACAAGCGTACTGCATAACCGAGCAAGTTCACTGCATTTTCCCCCACAACGAACCGAAGCAACCGCACTGCATCGTTTTTGTAGGCGTACTGGACTGCGTGTACTGCTTTGGCTGGAATAACTAAACTGATATGGTTGAGGATGTGTACTGCTTACCTCGTGTTGTAGTGATTTCTTGCGTTTGCAAGAGGAAGTTCCCTTCTCGTCCGTCTGCACAACTTTCGCGTTCGCCCGTGCAGTCCACTTGCCCTTTAGAAGTTCATGAGTGGTCTGGACGTTGCTCAAGGTGAACGGAGACGGAGGATTTGCTCTGAAGGTCGATGCAGACTTAATCCAAGGAGCTGCCGTGGATGAAGGAACCTTGCGCACGGTCCTCCTCGCTCGAATTGGTTTGATGTCAAGGCAGCACCAATCCACATCTGATGAAGTACAGGTAATTGCAGGCCCGGAGGAGTTCGGTGGCGGCGCTACCGAGCTGCTGCCGCGGAAGAAGGATGATATGCTGGTGGGGGAGGTGTTGCTCGGTTGCTGCCGCGGAAGAAGGCCGAGAGGCGATGGGCGGCGGCGCTGCTTAGCCACTACCGCGGAAGAAGGCCTGGAGGGGAAGGGCGGCGTCGCTGCCGGCCGCTGCCGCAGAAGAAGGCCGGGAGGGGAGGGGAAGTGGCGCTCCCAGGCCGCTGCCGCAGGAGAAAGCGGGGAGGGGAGGGGAGGCATCGCTCCCAGGCCGCCGCCGCGGAAGAAGGCCGGGAGGGGAGGGGCGACGGCGCTTCCAGGCCGCTGCCGCGGAAGAAGGCCGGGAGGGGAGGGGCGGCAGCGCTCCCAGGCCGCTGTCGCGGTAGAAGGTCGGGAGGGGTGGGGCGGTGACGATCTGGTGGGGGGATGTGGAGAATAAGGCTGGTGTTATTAGAATAAGACTCTTAAGGGGTGTTATCATAATAGACGCACCCTATATATATATATATTGTGACGCCCCAAGACCGACGCTTTAGACGCCTTCCTTGTTTTCGTTGTCGCCGTGTGTTTTATTTGTTTGTTGCATTCATCATCGCATTGCATCCGCCTGTTTTCATAAAACTTGTAGTTGCTCGTAGTTGCCACGTACCCCTTGTCTTCGTCGACCATTCCAGACCAATCGGGTTTTCGCTTCCCTCTTGACCGTGACCACCTAACCTCTCTCGTTGGCCCCCCCTCGCGTGCGCGTTCGAAACTTCCCCGAACCCGAACCGGACTATCGTGACCGTTGGGTTCAGATTATCCCCAAACATCTATAAAACATCTCCGTTTTCTTAATTGGACTTCCTAACCTATTTTTTTCTCAACCGACTGATTTCGATCGGGTGATCCAAATCTTTCTCCTTTCTCTATTTATAGTCCAACCTCACCTAATCTAACCTAACCCTAAAACCTAGGAGGTTTGTCCCTCCCCGCCGCCGCCGCTCCAAGTTCTTCCTCGGGATCTCCTCCCGATCCAATCTCCCCGACCATCTCCCTCGTTTTCAGCGCTGCCCAATCCATCGATCCACCCAACCAGCAGCTCCTTCTCGTCCCCGTACCCGCTGCAGCGGCTCCACGACGGCCACCCCGACAGCCCCGCCGCCGGCCGACCAAACCAGCAGATGAGCGCCGTCCCCGTCCCCCTTTTCTTCCCGTGCTCTCCGTCCTCCATTTCCCTCTCCCTTGACTTTCCCTCTCTTTCGTCCTCTGTACAGGACTGCAAATATGGCCACCATCGTTGCCTCCCGCCTCGCCATCGATCCGGCTGGATCTGGACGGGAGCATGCTCCTCCGCCCGTTCTCCTCGCCTAGCACGCCAAGTTTGCCACCGCCGCTCCTCTGCATCTTGCCTCTGCCTCCCGTGCTTCTGTGTGGGGTAGCCCACGCGAGGTCGAGGACAACCCGAGCGCCAAATCCCCTTTGCCTTCGATCGCCTGCGCCCGTTGACTGCATCCCGCGCCAAGGCCCTGCGTTCCCTGCCTCCTCCTCCTCGTCCTCCATCGCCTAGAGCCGGAATCTCGTCAAGTCCCGCCGCGCCCCTGTTCATCTGCTGCTTCTAGTCCTGCGCCAACCTCTGCATCGAGCAGCGGAGGACCACGCCGCCTTGATCCCCTTCGGCAGCAGCCGTCGCCGCTGGCCTGCTACCTCGCCGCCCGGATCCGCTTCCTCCGGCCACCTCCAGCGCCACCAGTGCATCGCCAGCTGGCGTCCTCTGCCTCGCCATCCCCTGCCGCGGCCTCTGCTTCATCTACAACGAGCAGGTCGCTCATCCCGCGCCCGCTCGCGTTGACCAAGCCAGCGCCAGGCCCAGCCTGCTTCTTTGCCAAGGCCCAGCCGCTTACCTCAGCCCCTCCACCGACATGGGCCTCAGCCCGTGGTGAGCAGCCCAGTTCCATCATATTCGGCCCGATATGTTTTTTTTCCTATTGCGGCGAATTTAGCTAATTTCCAGAAAAACTGCATGTTTACAATTTGCACCCTCATGTTCATGCATATAATAACTCAACAACCGTGCATCGGATTAAAATGTTTTAAACATGTAAAATGCTTAAAATTTCATCTAGTTTCATAATATGCTGCTTTCATCCATGTTTAAAAATTTTAAATGTGCTGTTTGAATTAATTTGCATAAATAGCATGTTAAAATGAATTATTTCATAACTAATTAACCGTAGCTCCGAATTGAATGTTCTTTATATGTAAATGGGGTAGAAAAATGCCTAGTTTAACACGCTGCACTTTATTTTGATGTTTAACAATATTAAAATTGTGTTTAGGACAGAACAGTAGCAAATTCGAAATATGCATATGACGATTTCCCGGAATTGTTGTTTGTTGTTCCGGCCTCAATTAAACTTGCCTAAATAGTTAGTTTACTTATGCTTCACCCCTTCCCATATTTAATAAAATTTAATATTGTTGGGTATATAAACGGGAGAGAACTAAATAAATAAATGTGGTGTTTCGTCAATATGCAACTCGTTGCATATTGAGCTCCACTTAATTTGTAGTATTGTTTGTTGCACTTTGCCATGCCATGCTCATTAAATCGGACTTGCATCATACTTGATTGTGCATCATGCCAAGTTGATGTGATGGTTCTTTACCATGTTGTTTGCTTCTTTCCGGTTTGCTTCTCTCGTTAGCTTCGGTTTCGTTCCGGAGTTGTGAGGATTCGTTCGACTACGTCTGTTTGTCTTCTTCATGGACTGGTTCTTCTTCCTTGCGGGATCTCAGGCAAGATGACCATACCCTCGAAATCACTTCTATCTTTGCTTGCTAGTTGTTCGCTCTATTGCTATGCCGCGCTACCTACCACTTGCTATATCATGCCTCCCATATTGCCATGTCAAGCCTCTAACCATCCTTTCCTAGCAAACCGTTGCTTGGCTAAGTTACCGCTTTTGCTCAGCCCCTCTTATAGCGTTGCTAGTTGCATGTGAAGATGAAGTTGGTTCCATGTTGGAACATGGATATTTTGGGATATCACAATATCTCTTATTTAATTAATGCATCTATATACTTGGTAAAGGGTGGAAGACTCGGCCTTATGCCTGGTGTTTTGTTCCACTCTTGCCGCCCTAGTTTCCGTCCTATCGGTGTTATGTTCCTTGATTTTGTGTTCCTTACGTGGTTGGGTGTTATGGGAACCCCTTGACAGTTCGCTTTGTATAAAACTCCTCCAGCAAGGCCCAACCTTGGTTTTACATTTGCCTACCTAAGCCTTTTCCCTTGGGTTTTCGCGAGCCCGAGGGTCATCTTTATTTACCCCCCCCCCCCCCCCCGCCAGTGCTCCTCTAAGTGTTGGTCCGAACTAGAGTCCTTTGCAGCGCCACCTCGGGGAAACTTGAGGCCTGGTTTTAGTTGTACGGAGTGCTCATCCGGTGTGCCTGAGAACGAGATATGTGCAGTTCTTATCGGGATTTTCGGCACAGTCGGGTGGTCTTGCTGGTCTTGTTTTACCATTGTCGAAATGTCTTGTAACCGGGATTCCGAGCCTGATCGGGTCTTCCCGGGAGAAGGAATATCCTTCGTTGACCGTGAGAGCTTGTGATGGGCTAAGTTGGGACACCCCTGCAGGATATAAACTTTCGAGAGTCGTGCCCGCGGTTATGTGGCAGATGGGAATTTGTTAATGTCCGGTTGTAGAGAACTTGACACTTGACTTAATTAAAATGCATCAACCGCGTGTGTAGCCGTGATGGTCTCTTTTCGGCGGAGTCCGGGAAGTGAACACGGTTCTTGTGTTATGGTTGTGCGTAAGTAGTTTCAGGATCACTTCTTGATCACTTCTAGCTTCACGACCGTCGCGCTGCTTCTCTTCTCGCTCTTATTTGCGTATGTTAGCCACCATATTTGCTTAGTGCTTGCTGCAGCTCCACCTCATTACCCCTTTCTTACCCATAAGCTTAAATAGTCTTGATCTCGCGGGTGTGAGATTGCTGAGTGCTCGTGACTCACAGATTCTACCAAAACAGTTGCAGGTGCCGATGATACCAGTGTAGATGACGCATCCCAGCTCAAGCGGGAGCTCAATGAAGTTCTTGATCGTTGCTTTGTTTCGTTTCCCATTGATCAGTAGTGGAGCCCAGTTGGGACGATCGCGGATCTTGCATTTGGGGTTGTCTTCCTTATATTTTGGCTCCGTAGTCGGACCTTGTTTGTAATTTGGATGATGTATGTTTAACTTGTATTTGTGTGAAGTGGCGATTGTAAGCCAACTCTTTATCCCATTCTTGTTCATTACATGGGATTGTGTGAAGATGACCCTTCTTGCGACAAAACCACCATGCGGTTATGCCTCCAAGTCGTGCCTCGACACGTGGGAGATATAGCCGCATCATGGGCGTTACAAGTTGGTAATCAGAGCCATCCCCGACTTAGGAGCCCCCTGCTTGATCGAATCGCTGACGTTGTTGAGTCTAGAACAAAATATTTTGAGTCTTAGGATTATATACATCAGAGAGTTGGATTCTTTTTACTCCTCGGTCCCTTCGTCGCTCTGGTGAGGTCTCCTGACGTAGATGTTTCGTCTTTCCTCTCCTAAAATTTCACTAAAAAAATTTAGGATCACGCGGGTATCTTAGAATCGTCCCGATATTCTTGTGACGAGAACATTGTTCTTGGTGCCTCCTGACATTTAGGGGTTGTGGCAGTGTCCCGGGGAGTTGAGCTCCGAGGTGTTGTCGTCACAATTTTATCGTTGCAGTTCTGGGATACCTGAGTTTCACCGACATCGAAAATCTCTTTTATGCAGTTGTTGGTGAGATCACCTCGACGCCATCCAGTACTGGGGCGGGAGTTCGGGAGTATTGCCATAACTCGTATAACGGATGCTTTTCGAAGGTTGACATACACGATTTCTGGAGTTTTCTTGGTTATGTGTTGACGGATGGATACAGCTGGATCTAGGGATTGTTAGTTTGGGTGAGATATATTGCGTCCCCTGTATCCCCAACACCAGATTGCATAACCAGAAAGTTTCGGGAGTTTATAAGTGGGAATTCAAGTATCTTGTAGGATATCTTTCCAACACACACATGATACGATATGGGATCTATCATATGTTTGTTTCCGGCTTATTCTGCAAGCCAAATCCTTTGTTTTTGTTTTGTTTTGTGGTATTCGAGTTGCTTCAATGCCAAGTGTTGATTCCATACCTTATTCTAAGTGGTGTTCTCGTATTTCTATGTGGATGCTAATCCTTCTTGTTCATCAAGGTTGTCTTTTCAATCCTTTCCAACCGGCGTGCTTATCTTCAAGTGGTTCCGATCATTTCAACATTCGCAAGATCACCTCTCAGTTGTCTCAACGGTGTCTGTTTCATCCGTACCAAGTCGTCTTTGTTTTCCCGCCCTCCCTCCCTTTTTCTTCAAGGACTTAGATTTCTTAACCAAGTATCCTTTTTATTGATGGGAAGTCTCTCCATTCCTTTCCTTCAATGTTCTTACCCGGTGGTTCTCATGAAGATGCTTTACTAGTTTATCATTCTTCGTTCTCTTTTCTTCTCCGGTGGATTCAATTCAAGCTTTGTCGATCATATCCCTTTCCTCATTTCACAATGCTTTCTCATTCCGGTGCACCAATTAATCATTCACTTCTCGCCATTCAATTGTTCCGGAGTGCCGAAGATATCTCAGAAGATTCGTGTTTCCATTCTTAATCCGTTCAAGTTATTTCGAGGTTGTTATCTCATTCAAGCCATATAAATCAACCGGTGCAATCTCCCTTTCAAGTAATCATTCGAATGTGTTTCTTTTGAGTGGGCCCTAACCCACGGGTCTTTTCCTAGGATCTTACCTGACTCTTCTAATCTTCCCGGAGTTACTCTCAAATTATTTTCCAAGTTTGACGTAAGAATGAATTATCATCAGTCAAATGTCTTCCTCCAAGATCTTTTAAATCCTTTCCATCGTTGGTTCAACCTTCCTAATTTTCATTCCGGAGTGCCTCAACAATTCATGGTGGTGTTTCTCGTCATCATTCTCAACATTTGAAGACCAAAGAAGAGTTTCTCTTCAATCTTATCCGTTCTCTCAAAGATGCGGGGTTCTAACTTGTTGCCATCCTCTCAAATTGTTTCCAATCGCGCAATTCTTTTCTTACCCATCCGGAGCATTTCATGAGTTGTTTTCGTTTCTTGATCATCCAAAGGCCATCATTTCAGAAGATTTCTTCGTTCTAAGTTTTCAGCCTCGTTCTCCAATTATTCTAAATTGATGTCTCTTCGTTCATCTCCATATTCTTCCGGTGCATCGTTCAAGTATCCTCTAGTCAGCTCGTGATATATTCGTTCTCATGTATCTAAATTCCCTCGAGTATCTTCGCTCGTTCTTTAATTCTTACGGTGTTTCGTCCTCTTTTCTTCAATTGTTTTTCATTCTTACGGTGGTTCGTCTAAGATTCCTCTTTCTTTGTTCTCATATCAATTCATTCGTTGTTTCCAAATCCCACCGGTGGTTCCATCAATACCTTCTTCAAGTTTACGGTATATCTCTCTTAATCCTTTCTACGAGAATAAGTAGTATGCCAAATCCGTTGCTTGTCATCAATTTAAATTGGTGAAGGATACGCATAACATAATTCTTATTATTGTTCCATCCAAGTGATCTAGTTTCTTCTTTCCAAAGTTGTTCATCATGTCATTATTCTCGGTTCGAGATCCTTCATCTTTTCTTTTCCGGAGTTCCAAGTTTTCCGCATTATCTCTTCGCGAAGCTCCATCTAAATATTGCAAGGCTTCACCTTGTGTTCTCAACTTCTCTTTTTTTATCATCCTTTTATTACCGGAGTTCTTCATGGAGACTCCACATGGTGGTTCATCAAGGTTTCCTTTCAATCTTCAATTGTTCTTCAAGATTTCTCTCGGAGTTAAGATCCGCCAAGCTATACTCTAAAATAAACATGGTGTTCAACCCAAGTTTTGTTTTGTGGAGTCCAAGCATCCTTCGTCTTGCATTCCGAAGTGCAATTCTTCCTACCTTATCTTTTGAGATGGCGTTATATCATTCTTGACAATTTCCATTCTTGTTTCGCGATTCACATGTTGTCAAGAATGAGGTATTTTAAATCCATCAATCTCTTCATTGGAGTTATCTTGGGTTATATTTCACCTAAAGCCTTCCCTAAGGAATGTTGCTATTGTGGTGCTTATCAATAATCCAAGTTTTCCTCCTATTCTCACGATGAAAGAAGTTTTCACCTCTTCGTTGCTCTCAAGCAATCAATTGTTTTTCGTTAGTGGTCGTTTGTCACCTCATAATGTTGAGATGTTCCCATAAGCCCACTACAAGCTTATTCTTTTCGTTGTTGGTTTTCCAACAACTCCATCCAAGCCATTCTCCTAAGGATGCTCTTTCAAATTCATTGGAGGGAGAATTTGTTGTTTCCTCTTCTTCGTTCTTTGCATTTCATCCTTTCACTTCTACCGGAGGCATTGTGATGTTGCTCTCTTCGATCAATCATATCGTTTGGCCAAGATCATATTCTTTTCCTGGCTTATCCATTTAACTGGAGTGTCTTGTCCTCTTTTCAAGTCATTTTCATCGTCTCAAGTGTTGCCCCTCTTTTAACCGAAGTGCTGCCCGATTCTTTATATCTCATCCCCTTTTGATCAGAGTGTTTCAAATGCACTTTTGACCGTTGGACTCGTCATTCATATCCTCAACCTCCAAGTTTCCGATGTTGTTCCTTGTTCCTCTTGTCCAACGGAGAATTTGCAATCTCATTCATCTCCATTGTATTATTTCTTTCAATTTGTTCAACCTCTCAAGGTTCGTGGTTTCACTCTTTTGTCAAGAAGCAACTTTGTTTTACCTCTTCCTCTTCCTTTTCTCTCCGGTGCCATCCCTAGATCTCGGGACGAGATCTCTTGTAAGTGGAGGAGTGTTGTGACGCCCCGAGACCGACGCTTCAGACGCCTTCCTTGTTTTTGTTGTCGCTGTGTGTTTTATTTGTTTGTTGCATTCATCATCGCATTGCATCCGCATGTTTTCATAAAACTTGTAGTTGCTCGTAGTTGCCGCGTACCCCTTGTCTTCGTTAACCGTTCCAGACCAATCGGGTTTTCGCCTCCCTCTTGACCGTGACCACCTAACCTCTCTCGTTGGCCCGCGGCCCCCCTCGCGTGCGTGTCCGAAACTTCCCCGAACCCGAACCAGACTATCGTGACCGTTGGGTTCAGATCATCCCCAAACATCTATAAAACATCTCCGTTTTCTTAATTGGACTTCCTAACCTATTTTTTTCTCAGCTGTCTGATTTCGATCGGGTGATCCAAATCTTTCTCCTTTCTCTATTTATAGTCCAACCTCACCTAATCTAACCTAACCCTAAAACCTAGGAGGTTTGTCCCTCCCTGCCGCCGCCGCTCCAAGTTCTTCCTCGGGATCTCCTCCCGATCCAATCTCCCCGACCATCTCCCTCATTTTCAGCGCTGCCCAATCCATCGATCCACCCAACCAGTAGCTCCTTCTCGTCCCCGTACCTGCTGCAGCCGCTCCACGACGGCCACCCCGACAGCCCCGCCGCCGGCCGACCAAACCAGCAGATGAGCGCCGTCCCCGTCCCCCTTTTCTACCCGTGCTCTCCGTCCTCCATTTCCCTCTCCCTTGACTTTCCCTCTCTTTTGTCCTCTGTACAGGACTGCAGCCATGGCCACCGTCGTTGCCTCCCGCCTCGCCGTCGATCCGGCTGGATCTGGACGGGAGCATGCTCCTCCGCCCGTTCTCCTCGCCTAGCACGCCAAGTTCACCACCGCCGCTCCTCTGCATCTCGCCTCTGCCTCCCGTGCTTCTGCATGGGGTAGCCCACGCGAGGTCGAGGACGACCCGAGCGCCAAGTCCCCTTTGCCTTCGATCGCCTGCGCCCGTTGACCGCATCCCGCGCCAAGGCCCTGCGTTCCCTGCCTCCTCCTCGTCGTCCTCCATCGCCTGGAGCCGGAATCTCGTCAAGTCCCGCCGCGCCCCTGTTCGTCTGCTGCTTCTAGTCCCGCGCCAGCCTCTGCATCGAGCAGCGGAGGACCACGCCGCCTCGATCCCCTTCGGCAGCAGCCGTCGCCGCCGGCCTGCTACCTCGCCGCCCGGATCCGCTTCCTCCGGCCACCTCCAGCGCCACCAGTGCATCGCCAGCCGGCGTCCTCTGCCTCGCCATCCCCTGCCGCGGCCTTTGCTTCATCTACAACGAGCAGGTCGCTCATCCCGCGCCCGCTCGCGTTGACCAAGCCAGCGCCAAGCCCAGCCTGCTTCTTTGCCAAGGCCCAGCCGCTTACCTCAGCCCCTCCACCGACATGGGCCTCAGCCCGTGGTGAGCAGCCCAATTCCATCATATTCGGCCCGATATGTTTTTTCTTCCTGTTGCGGCGAATTTAGCTAATTTCCAGAAAAACTGCATGTTTACAGTTTGCACCCTCATGTTCATGCATATAATAACTCAACAACCGTGCATCGGATTAAAATGTTTTAAACATGTAAAATGGTTAAAATTTCATCTAGTTTCATAATATGCTGCTTTCATCCATGTTTAAAATGTTTAAATGTGTTGTTTGAATTAATTTGCATAAATAGCATGTTAAAATGAATTATTTCATAACTAATTAACCGTAGCTCCGAATTGAATGTTCTTTATATGTAAATGGGGTAGAAAAATGCCTAGTTTAACATGGTGCACTTTATTTTGCTGTTTAACAGCATTAAAATTGTGTTTAGGACAGAACAGTTGCAAATTGGAAATATGCATATGAGGATTTTCCACAATTGTTGTTTGTTGTTCCGGCCTCAATTAAACTTGCCTAAATAGTTAGTTTACTTATGCTTCACCCCTTGCCATGTTTAATAACATTTAATATTGTTGGCTATATAAACGGGAGAGAACTAAATAAATAAATGTGGTGTTTCGTCAATATGCAACTCGTTGCATATTGAGCTCCACTTAATTTGTAGTATTGTTTGTTGCACTTTGCCATGCTATGCTCATTAAATCGGACTTGCATCATACTTGATTGTGCATCATGCCATGTTGATGTGATGGTTGTTTACCATGTTGTTTTCTTCTTTCCGGTTTGCTTCCCTCATTAGCTTCGGTTTCGTTCCGGAGTTGTGAGGATTCGTTCGACTACGTCCGTTTGTCTTCTTCATGGACTCATTCTTCTTCCTTGCGGGATCTCAGGCAAGATGACCATACCCTCGAAATCACTTCTATCTTTGCTTGCTAGTTGTTCGCTCTATTTCTATGTCGCGCTACCTACCACTTGCTATATCATGCCTCCCATATTGCCATGTCAAGCCTCTAACCATCCTTTCCTAGCAAACCGTTGCTTGGCTAAGTTACCGCTTTTGCTCAGCCCCTCTTATAGCGTTGCTAGTTGCAGGTGAAGATGAAGTTGGTTCCATGTTGGAACATGGATATTTTGGGATATCACAATATCTCTTATTTAATTAATGCATCTATATACTTTGTAAAGGGTGGAAGACTCGGCCTTATGCCTGATGTTTTGTTCCACTCTTGCCGCCCTAGTTTCCGTCATACCGGTGTTATGTTCCTTGATTTTGTGTTCCTTACGCGGTTGGGTGTTATGGGAACCCCTTGACAGTTCGCTTTGTATAAAACTCCTCCAGCAAGGCCCAACCTTGGTTTTACATTTGCCTACCTAAGCCTTTTTCCCTTGGGTTTTCGCGAGCCCGAGGGTCATCTTTATTTACCCCCCCCCCCCGGGCCAGTGCTCCTCTGAGTGTTGTCCGAACTAGAGTCCTTTGCAGCGCCACCTCGGGGAAACTTGAGGCCTGGTTTTAGTTGTACGGAGTGCTCGTCCGGTGTGCCCTGAGAACGAGATATGTGCAGCTCCTATCGGGATTTGTCGGCACAGTCGGGTGGTCTTGCTGGTCTTGTTTTACCATTGTCGAAATGTCTTGTAACCGGGATTCCGAGCCTGGTCGGGTCTTCCCGGGAGAAGGAATATCCTTCATTGACCGTGAGAGCTTGTGATGGGCTAAGTTGGGACACCCCTGCAGGGTATAAACTTTCGAGAGCCGTGCCCGCGGTTATGTGGCAGATGGGAATTTGTTAATGTCCGGTTGTAGAGAACTTGACACTTGACTTAATTAAAATGCATCAACCGCGTGTGTAGCTTTGATGGTCTCTTTTCAGCGGAGTCCGGGAAGTGAACACGGTTCTTTTGTTATGGTTGTGCGTAAGTAGTTTCAAGATCACTTCTAGCTTCACGACCGTTGCGCTGCTTCTCTTCTCGCTCTTATTTGTGTATGTTAGCCACCATATTTGCTTAGTGCTTGCTGCAGCTCCACCTCATTACCCCTTTCTTACCCATAAGCTTAAATAGTCTTTATCTCGCGGGTGTGAGATTGCTGAGTGCTCGTGACTCACAGATTCTACCAAAACAGTTGCAGGTGCCGATGAACAAGTGCAGATGACGCATCCCAGCTCAAGCGGGAGCTCGATGAAGTTCTTGATCGTTGCTTTGTTTCGTTTCCCGTTGATCAGTAGTGGAGCCCAGTTGGGACGATCGCGGATCTAGCATTTGGGGTTGTCTTCCTTTTATTTTGGCTCCGTAGTCGGACCTTGTTTGTAATTTGGATGACGTATGTTTAACTTGTATTTGTGTGAACTGGCGATTGTAAGCCAACTCTTTATCTCATTCTTGTTCATTACATGGGATTGTGTGAAGATGACCCTTCTTGCGACAAAACCACCATGCGGTTATGCCTCCAAGTCGTGCCTCGACACGTGGGAGATATACACGGATATTGTCTTTGGAGGCCGAGCTCCATGGAGCTCGGTTTTAAAAAAATTGAATTTTGTCGAATTTCATATTTTCTACATTTCAAAAAATTCTGAAAAAAAACACACGTATACATGAAGGCATAACACACATGTGTATAAATTTTCACGGCAAAATACGTTGAAATGAGGGCTGTGCAAAAAAGACAAATCTGGGGCTTTTTAACACATGATACTATTCATCCTCCCAGACCATGAATTTGTCTTTTTTGTACAGGTCGCATTTCAACATTTTTCATTCTGAAATTTTACACACATAGAAATAACATACTTGTTTACTTGCACAATTTTTTTCAGATTTTTTTGAAACCGAAAAGTTTGAATTTTGATTTGTTTTCATAAAAAGGCCTCCATGGCTCCCGGGAGCCAAACGTCTATATATATATATATACCCGTTGTAAGTCGCCACACTGGATAAGACCATCATTGGAAATCCCCGACGTTTGTAACATCTCACGATCTAGTGAAGTCTCGTTGGCCGGTGATACGTCTCCAATGTATCTATTTTTTGATTATTTTATTCTATTATATTATTATTTTTATATACTTTATGTGCCATTTTATATTGTGTTTATGGACTAACCTATTAACTCAGTGCCCAGTGTCAATTCCTGTTTCTGCATGTTTTTGGTTTTTTAGGAAATCCGTACCAAACAAAGTCCAAACACGACGAAACTTTTTGATAATTTTTTCTGGACATAAAGAGACCCTGGAAGTTTCGAGAGGAGACCAGAAGATGAACGAGGGAGCCGCAAGGCAGGGGCGCACCTTGGTGCCTTGTGGCCCACTCGTCGCTCCGTTTGCCTTAATTCCTGACCTATAAATTCCCTAATATTCATATAACGCTAGAGCGAGACCCACATGCATGCAAAGAAAAATTGGGTTCTCTCTCCTGATGGTCCCACATTCATGCACTGCAGCCAGTACAAGATCACCTCGTCTCTATCTTTTAGTAGTCCCGCATGCGAACTACATCCATGCAAATCGCTCGGTCCACCAGAGAAGCGTACCCCCAGGTCCCAAACTAATGCACGTTAGCTATTGATTGCTTAATAAAACCTGCAAAAAATCAAAAAATATCAAAAAAGAAACTTAGTGGGAAGTAGGGTTGTCACGACCGGTTTTCCAATAAAAATATTTATTGAGAAACCGATCCCTTTTACGGACCAATAGAGAAGAATCCTTCTCACTGGCAGACAATATCTTGATCACAGAAGAGAAACCAGGAGTACTAAATATAATACAAGGTTGAGCGGAGACTGCTCAACAATTTATTACAAGCACGCCAATAATACTTAAAGGTGGATAGGGTGGCATAACTACTAACTCACAATAAAAGCGGTGGTGGAAAATCACAGTGAAGCGGGTGACATGACTCCTGAAACTAACAGCTCTTCGAGCGTCGGAGTGAGGCTCGAGGATACTTATTGTGGGTGGCGGAAGCGTATATAATACAAGTGACCAATATCCAGGATCGCACGGGACTGACTGGGATTCCTCTAGGCGTCGGACTCACTATCAAACTCTTCATCCATGAGATCGCCTTCGTCAACATCTGGCCAAATCAACAAGCCAGGTGAGTACTATGAAAGTACTCGCAAGACAGTTCGGACATAAGATATAACAAATGTAAACATGATGCATATGAACAGATTAATAGAACGTACTCAAACAACGAGATGGCAATGCATGGGAAATAAAAGGGAAGTCGGGCGGTAGTCCTCCCGAAATCCCAAAGTAATACTGAAGGCCAATCGAGTGTCTGAATGACTCCTCGAAAGGATACAAATGAAATAACAATGCCGCAGTCGGGCGTCAAGGCGGCACCACATAAAGGGCTTATAATGGAAAAAAAATAACAGTGCGTGCCACAGTCGGACGTCTGAAGCGACATCACATAAAGGGCTTATATCAAAAGTAAATAACGGGCGTGCCACAGTCGGACGTCTGAGCGACATCACATAAAGGGCTTATATTGAAAGTAAAAGACAAGAGTGCCACAGTCGGACGTCTGAGCGACATCACAAAAGGGCTTATATTGAAAGTAAAAGACAAGAGTGCCACAGTCGGACGTCTGAGCGACATCACATAAAGGGCTTATATCAAAAGTAAATAACGGGAGTGCCACAGTCGGACATCTGAGCGACATCACAAAAGGGCTTATATTTCACAACTTAATAATTCAGTAGCTCATGAATTTAATTCATTTCAAGGGAATATTCAGGTACGAGATAAAATAAAGGTTAGTCCATCCACAGGAATAACAATTCAAACGGGTATACCACTCAAGCTCGTTCACCGGGGATTTACCACGAGGATTGACATAGATATGGATATACTGGCCATGGTCCTTGACCATGGACACGATGACTCGGAAGGATTTGACTCTGCAGAGTTTGTACTTTAACCACAGCCAACGGATTTCAGTAGTCACGGGGACTAGTTCCGTTTACGGTGTTTTAGGAGAAACACATCTAACCAGTACACACCCATTCAACATTCCGATGCCAGGAATCACCCTCGGCAACGTTCAAGAAAAACCTTGAGACGGGGAGGCTACAACCTCGCGTAGCATGGGATCAAATTTATATACGCGCGCTCTAAGGGGTGCCCCCCTCTCGATCCCAACCGGAAACACCCATGCCCCTGACCGGATGACTGGCTTTAATCCAGGGCCATGGAACCCTCATCCCGGCCCCTCTATTTGGTGTGTACAAGGAAAGAGGTTAACAACTTACTAAACCGTATTCTTTGCAGAAAACATGTGGCAGCACGAAAGGGGAAGAACGGTAACGTGGCTCAGTCCACGTTAACGTTGGATTTTAATCGAATGACGTAAGACCGGCATGCTACAACAATACCATCTTACTACCTTTCATGTCACCACATGATCAGGTCATCTCTCATCAAAGATCACGGTAACTTCGAGACACACGGTCAGTTGCCTTGCATGCAACGTAATACTCACCGATGCTCATATGCCATGCACAAACCATTCAAGCAAACATGCAAAACACCTATCATATCGAAGGTTCAAACATGCTTGCCTGGTTCGGAGAAGTCGGAGTCTAGCTCGGCAAAGTTCGCGGCTCCGTCACCTCCTCCGGAACCTACGGTATAACGAAATCGTATACTAACGTGAACATCGATGTGTGCATAAAAATTGTTCCAAATTTTTTCCAAATAAATACTATAAAAAACTAGACAAAAATTCAAGACTGTCAGAAAAAGAATCAATCAAAAATCATCTTTTATTAAAAAGTTATAAGGTTTTTAGTCCAAGGACCAATCTGTGATGAAACAGAAAAGAACCAGGGACTCGTTTGAAAAACCAGAAAACGGTTCGGAAAGAAATGCGCCAGCCCAAAGGGAAAGCGCATTTGCCCGAAGGCGCTAACAGAAAACGGTTCAAGGGGGGGAAGAAGAGAGGCTGACGGGGGGTCCCACCCGTCAGGTTTAAAAACTCCAAAGGAGCTCGCCGGCGCCCGAAGGCTGCGGTGGTCGCCGGCGTTGAACCACGGCGAGGCAGAGAGATCGGAGGGTACCAAGAGGTTCAGGGTGTTGTTCCGCGTCGGTGGGTGGTGGACTTGGTCGTCGGAGAGCACCACGTCGACGGCGACACTTTCTCCGGCGGACGGTGGTTCGGGCGATGGTGGAGAACTCCGGTGGGTGCTGCAAACTCCAAATTGAAGCGCGGGTCAGCAGAGTGGATGCATTAGGAAGCTACTGGCAAGAGCTGAGAGGTAGAGGTGCACGCACGGGGGTGAATCGAGCTGGACCCCGTGGCGGGTCGAGGCGGCCGAAGTTGGGGAAGAAGGCTCCCTCGGGGCTCTTCCAGTGGCTTGGCGTGGTATTGGTGGAGTGCAGAGGTGGTGTGGGTTCGAGTTCGAGCTCGGGGCCTCCTTTTATAGGCGATCCGAGGGGGCGGCCGTGAACGGGGTAGCTCCGGCGAGCGATTACGGCGAGGCAGTGGTTGGGCAGGGGGTTTAAGCGGCTAGGCACCATCAGGGAGGATCACCGGTGCCGTTCCCCCGCTAAACCTTGGTCGGGCTTGGCGTAATGCGCCGATCCTCGACGGAGCGGCCGCACGGGCACGGCGGCGGCAGAGAGCATGCTCCGCGCCTAGCAGTTCACGACAAAGGATGGCAGCGCGCACGGGTGAGTGGATGGCCACGCGGCGGCCTCCGGTGGCTTGGGCGGCGCGGGACGGCGCCGTCCAACGCTGCGCCTCTCTAGCAGCCGCAAAGCCGTTGCTGCCGTCGCTCACGGGTGGCGCACCTCCTCCTGCTCGTCGCCGACGCCCGCAAACCTCCAGACGATCGTGCGGCGCAGGGATAAGAAGGAGGGAACAGGGAGCAAGGCGCCACCGTGGTACTGGCGAGATCGAGAACGAGCTCTGAAGAGAACGACAATGGTTTACTGAAATTGTTTACTGAACTTCTGAATTTGACAGAAACAGTGCTCTGCAGGTGTTCGACGAAATGATTTGGCATGAAGAAAAAAATTTCTGGAGCTGGGACTTGGTGAGGTGACCTCTCAATGCATCCAGAGGCTGCCTGAATTTTCTCAGATTTTTAGGAGGAGAAAACAATTGAATTTCATCAAATTTGGCAAACATGGTCCAAACTTGCAGCATGCACAATTTGAAATATTTGAACTGGAGACCAGTGGATCTTCATGGATCTTGGTTGAGGGCTCTAAGGACTAGCTAGGGAAATAGGTTTGGAGGCAAAACTCAAAGTAGAAAGGGTAGGCCCTTTGTAAATCTCCAAGAGCTAGAGTAGAGGGCAGAAAATATTTTGATAAGAAATAAAAGGAAGAAAAATTTATGGGGAGGTTCAAACTGCTGGATTTGAAGTATATCATGATCCAAAGATGGGGAAAGGCTTTTGGGAGGGGATTTCCACTTAGGTCATGGCAAGAGGGATTTTTTGAAAGGGGAAAAGATCATTTCAAATGCCATAGGGCTATTTAAAAGATTTTCAAAAAAATATTTTTCCAAATGAAAAACCTTTGAGCCAACATGAGATGAAAAACCTCCAAGACCAAAGATCAAGTCTTGGGTGAATCCAAACAAAAAAGTACTTGTCATAAAAAGGAAATTTTTGAGAGGGAGAGTTCTTTAGAAGAAAATTTAAATACCCTCCTCAAATCAAATAAAAGATTTTGATAAAACCAAAAATAAAATTCTTGGGTGTCACAACACCTACCCCCTTAGGAAAAATCTCGTCCCCGAGATTTCAGCTGATCCTCTAATAGATGTGGGTACCCTGCCTGAAGAAAATCTTCTCTTTCCCATGTAGCTTCATCCTCGGTGTGATTGCTCCACTGAACCTTGAAAATTTTTGTTGTTTTCTGTCGGGTCCTCCTTTCAGACTCTTCCAATATCTTCACTGGCCGCTCTCTGTAGGTGAGATCTGGTTGTACATCAATGCTCTCATGAGATACATGCTTCTCCGGGTTGTTCACACATTTCCTCAACTGTGAGACGTGAAACACGTCGTGGACGTCTGACAGCTCTTTGGGTAGGTCTAGCTTGTAGGCTATTGTGCCTCTTCGTGCAACTATACAGAAGGGTCCAATAAATCTCGGGGCTAGCTTCCCCTTAATTTTGAACCGTTGCAGGCCTCGCATAGGAGACACTCGTAGGTATACGTAATCACCGGGTTCAAAGCTGACCTCACGATGCTTTTGATCGTAATAGCTCTTCTGTCGACTTTGAGCTGTCTTGAGTCTGTCCCTGATCTGTTTAACTTTCTCCTCGGCTTCCTTGAGCATGTCTGGGCCGAAGATACGACTGTCGCCTGTTTCTGACCAATTTAGTGGGGTACGACATCTCCGCCCGTACAATGCTTCAAAAGGTGCCATTTGCAGGCTGGCTTGGTAACTGTTGTTGTAAGCAAACTCGGCATACGGCAAACTTTCTTCCCAACTGGATCCATAGGTGAGCACACAGGCTCTCAGCATGTCCTCTAGGATTTGGTTCACGCGTTCCGTCTGTCCATCAGTCTGAGGGTGGTACGCTGTACTGAAAGCTAGTTGCGTGCCCAGAGCTTGCTGTAGGTGGTCCCAAAATTTAGAGACAAATTGAGTGCCTCGGTCAGATATTATAGTCTTTGGGACTCCATGCAAACAAACTATACGGGAGAGATAAAGCTTGGCTAGCCTTTGAGTGGAGTAGGTCGTCTTCACGGGAATGAAATGTGCTACCTTGGTTAGCCTATCTGTGATGACCCATATGGCATCATTTCCGCGTTGCGATCGAGGTAGTCCGACGATGAAGTCCATTCCAATTTCATCCCATTTCCACTCAGGTATCCTGTTTGGCTGGAGTAGCCCTGCTGGCTTTTGATGCTCGGCTTTAATGCGCTGACATGAATCGCAACAAGCAATAAATGCGGCTATATCCCTTTTCATACCGTGCCACCAAAATCTTTCCTGAATGTCTTTGTACATTTTGGTTCCTCCGGGGTGGATCGAATATGGAGCGGTGTGGCTTCAGTTAGGATTTGATGCTTGAGTTCCTCAATGTTTGGTACGCAAAGTCTGTCCCCGTACCATAATATTCCTTCATTGTCTGTGACGAACTCTGAAGCCTTGCCAAGGCTCATTTTTCTCTTTATACCTTCAATGCTGGGATGTCCCTGCTGAGCCTTCTTAATTTGTTCCATTAGGGTGGGATGTATCTCCAGATTTGATACGTTGCCCTCAGAAACTAACACCATGTTGAGTCTAGCGAACTCCTGCTGAAACTCAGGCCTCAAGTTCTGTGGATTGTCGTTGCCCGGGCTGGGGTTCCGACTAAGAGCATCTGCCACTACATTTGCTTTCCCTGGATGGTAGTGAATGCCGACATCATAGTCCTTGACCAATTCCAACCAGCATCGTTGGCGTAAACTTAGCTCTGGTTGTGTGAAAATATATTTAAGGCTCTTATGGTCCGTATATATTTCACAACGATTTCCCAACAGAAAGTGCCTCCATTCCTTGAGTGCATGGATGGCCGCTGCTAGCTCCAAGTCATGAGTTGGATAATTTTCCTCATGCTTCCGTAGTTGCCTGGAAGCATACGCGACAACTTTGCCATCCTGCATTAGCACGCACCCGAGGCCCTTCCGGGATGCGTCACAATACACTTCAAAATTCTTGTGTATGTCTGGCACGATCAAAACTGGTGCTGTTGTTAGTTTCTTCTTGAGTTCTTGGAAGCTTTTCTCGCACGCTTCCGTCCATACAAACTTCTTGTCTTTCTTGAGAAACTGTGTCATTGGTTTTGCCACAGTGGAGAATCCTTCAATAAATCTTCTGTAATATCCGGCCATTCCCAGGAAACTCCGCACATCTGTCACGTTGGCTGGTGGTTTCCAGTCAAGTATGGCTTTGACTTTTTCTGGGTCTACGGCCACGCCTTCTTGGGTCAATATATGGCCTAGGAAACCAACTTGTCTTAGCCAAAATTCACACTTGCTAAATTTGGCGTACAAGTGATGTTTCCTTAATTCTCCCAATACAATTCTGAGATGTTCAGCGTGTTCTTCTGGTGTCCTTGAGTATACCAGAATGTCATCAATGAACACCACAACAAATTTGTCCATGAATTTCATGAACACTTTGTTCATGAGGTGGACGAAATATGCGGGGGCGTTCGTCGGTCCAAACGGCATTACTGTGAACTCATATAATCCGTATCTGGAGGTGAATGCTGTCTTAGGGATATCTTCAGTCCGTACTTTCAATTGATGATATCCCGATCTCAAATCAATTTTTGAGAACACCTTGGCTTGCGCGAGCTGGTCAAACAAATCATTTATCCGTGGCATCGGATATTTGTGTTTGATGGTGACCATATTGAGAGCTCGATAGTCTATACACAACCTCAGTGTCCCATCCTTTTTCTTGGCGAATAACACTGGTGAACCCCATGGTGAGGAGCTGGCTCGAATAAATCCTTTGTCCAGTAATTCCTTTATTTGCTTTTTCAATTCTACCAACTCTGAGGGTGCCATTCTATAAGGTTTCTTATAGATGGGAGTGGTGCCAGGTGCTAGTTCAATGCTGAACTCTATCTCTCGGTCTGGTGGCATGCCTGGTAGTTCTTCTGGAAATACGTCGGGAAATTCGCACACCACTGGAACTTTTCTCAATTCTGAAATGTCCACTTTGTTCAGCTTTGGTTGCCGTGACCGTGGTCTCTCTTGAGCTGTAACTTTTATTGTCTTGCCGTGATGGTGAGTGAGGATTACAGTCCGATTGAAACAGTCAATAAATCCCTTGTTGGTGGTCAACCAATCCATCCCTAGGATGACATCCAGTCCTTTATTTTCCAACATGATGAGATTAGCCTGAAACTTTAGTCCTTCGAATTCAATAATCACTCCTTGGCAGTAACTCTGAGTGATCTGCTTATTTCCGGGGGACTTGATGATCATAGATTTTTCCAAAGGAAGTATCGGAAAACCATGTTGTAAAACAAAACTCTTCGAAATGAACGAGTGAGAAGCTCCAGAATCAAACAAAACCATGGCAGGTACTGTGTTGACAGGGAACGTACCGAGCACGAGGTCTGGGGCATTCTGCGCTTCTTCCCTGGTCACATGGTTCAGGTGACCCTTCCTGTGGTTGTTGTTGGGATTGAAATTGTTGCGCTTGGGGGCTAGATTATTCCCACCATTGTTCGGCTTGGGGGCCGAGTTCCTTGGCTTTGGGCACTGTTTGGCATAGTGCCCTTCTTCACCACAAGCATAGCAAGTGACCCCTGGACGGTATGTAAAGTCCTTGTCCCTTGAATGAAACTGGCTGGTTGGCCTTAGAGCAGTAGTCGTGGATTTTCTCGCTTCATTCCTCTGAACATCAGTCTTGCTTTGGTTGTTGCGAGCAAGAGTCGTCTTGTCCCTCTTTCGCTTACGAATATCCTCCAGACTGCGGCGCTCATTCTCCAAAGTAATGGCCTTGTCAACCAGAGTTTTGAAATCTGGGAAAGTGTGTACAACCAGTTGGCATCTTAGTGCCGGTGCCAGGCCATCCAAGAATTTTTTCCATCCTCTTGTTCTCAGTCATATGCTCGTCGTAGGCGTAACAAGATAGCTGGGTAAACTGACTGTTGTATTCCGTCACGGTCATGCCTCTCTGCTTGAGGTCATCAAATTCTCTTTTCTTGATTTTTATGATGCTCCTGGGGATGTGTGCCCCACGAAAACCTTCCTTAAACTCCTCCCAGGTGATGTTATGTTCACTGGGATGCATGTGTAGGAAGTTCTCCCACCATGCTGCAGCTGCTCCAGTGAGGTAGTGAGGTGCATAAAGCACCTTCTCATGGTCAGAACATTGAGAAATAATCAACTTTCTTTCGATGTCACGAAGCCAATCATCGGCTTCAAGCGGCCTATCAGTGTGAGCAAACGTTGGAGGGCGTGTCTTCTGCAGTTCAGACAACTTGGAGTGTGGTTGGTATGGCTCACGGTGATTTCCCATATTGATGACGTGATTCATCATTTCTTGGTGTTGCTGCTGGCTTTGTTCGAAAAGACGGCATACTTGAGATAAGGCTGCTTCGCTGTCCTGTTGACTAGACTGTCCCTGAGTGAAGTTGTTGCTTGTCTGTGTTCCATAAACTTCTTCTGGTTGATTGGGCATGGAACGAGTCCACGGACGAGACATTTTCCACTCTGGGGTATTATTTTGCAAAACTCATGAGAAGAACTGTGTGGCACAAGGAAAATCTTGCAAAAGGCAAAAATTTAAAAGACCTCAAGATTTTTCAAGAAAACATTTGACTGCGCACGGAGAAGGACTGCTTAGCACATATCTTACACGCGACACGCAAACATACTATACATCACTCAGGATGTGCGTACACACTCCTGACATGTTATTAGGCTAGCACACTCCTCCGGGATCCTACATGATGCGCACACAAATACTACAAACTAACGTACATATAAAACATATCATACATGCAGGCACAACGCGCGGCGACTAGGCGCACTCAGTCGGAGATGGTGAAGATGTCCTTCCCCTTGCCGAGGGTAAGACCCAGCGGTGCAGGAGACTCAACCTCCACCTCCTCCCTAATATGCTCCAGGCGTGTAGCACTACGCTGAGGTGATGGCGCGGGTGCGACAGGCGGTAGTGCGGGTGCGGCAGGCGGTGCAGCTCTGACTGGAGTAGGAGCAATGACCCGGTCGAACTCCTCAGTGGTAGGCAGACGGCGAGCGGTGGCCAAAATGGCAGGTGAATAGGACGCTGAGGACGAGACGAACGTCAGTGGCGGTGCCATGTGGAGAAGCTCCTTCCTGCTGGCAGAACCGCCCCGAACTAAGTCCATGCGGGCAGCCACAAGATCGTCCACGAGGTTGTCGAAATCTTCCTCCAGAGCTTTGAGATATTCAACAAGCATCTCGATAGCTTCATCTCGCTCTCCCCTATGGCAGGCGAATGCATAGTGACAAGTATATGGCACATGGCATGGGAGGTAGCGGTAGCGACGAGTCTTCATCGAAGGAAGAATGTCCCGAAGGCGAGCTATCGCCTCACGGGCAGCCATCTGCATGGCATGCCTCTCCGTAGGCATGGCCCTTCCCACAAAACGGAAGTGGCGAGACGCAGAACGTCCTCCCTTGAATTGCACCACGGCCTGGTGCATAGACACGTCGTCGCTAAGCTTGTGCTGGTAAAGCGTGAACTCCGGACGAGTCGTTGGCCCGATCGCGAGCTTGGTGATGGAGACGACGAGTTTGACAAACCCCTCGGGCACATTAGTGAACACCCGAGTCTCGCAGTTGCTGCCAGCCATCTACAAAAGTAGGCAAAAATTCTGAGTAGTCATATCATAAATTTATGATGACCAACAGAAAATAGCTACATTTGCAAAATGCTGAAAAAGCACTAAAGACGCTAATAACCGATTAGCGATCACACCTAGTGGCTTCCTACAGTCAGCCTGGCTCTGATACCAAGCTTGTCACGACCGGTTTTCCAATAAAAATATTTATTGAGAAACCGATCCCTTTTACGGACCAATAGAGAAGAATCCTTCTCACTGGCAGACAATATCTTGATCACAGAAGAGAAACCAGGAGTACTAAATATAATACAAGGTTGAGCGGAGACTGCTCAACAATTTATTACAAGCACGCCAATAATACTTAAAGGCGGATAGGGTGGCATAACTACTAACTCACAATAAAAGCAGTGGTGGATAAATCACAGTGAAGCGGGTGACATGACTCCTGAAACTAACAGCTCTTAGAGCGTCAGAGTGAGGCTCGAGGATACTTATTGTGGGTGGCGGAAGCGTATATAATACAAGTGACCAATATCCAGGATCGCACGGGACTGACTGGGATTCCTCTAGGCGTCGGACTCACTATCAAACTCTTTATCCATGAGATCGCCTTCGTCAACATCTGGCCAAATCAACAAGCCAGGTGAGTACTATGAAAGTACTCGCAAGACAGTTCGGACATAAGATATAACAAATGTAAACATGATGCATATGAACAGATTAATAGAACGTACTCAAACAACGAGATGGCAATGCATGGGAAATAAAAGGGAAGTCGGGCGGTAGTCCTCCCGAAATCCCAAAGTAATACTGAAGGCCAATCGAGTGTCTAAATGACTCCTCGAAAGGATACAAATGAAATAACAATGCCGCAGTCGGGCGTCAAGGCGGCACCACATAAAGGGCTTATAATGGAAAAAAAAATAACAGTGCGTGCCACAGTCGGACGTCTGAAGCGACATCACATAAAGGGCTTATATCAAAAGTAAATAACGGGCGTGCCACAGTCGGACGTCTGAGCGACATCACATAAAGGGCTTATATTGAAAGTAAAAGACAAGAGTGCCACAGTCGGACGTCTGAGCGACATCACAAAAGGGCTTATATTGAAAGTAAAAGACAAGAGTGCCACAGTCGGACGTCTGAGCGACATCACATAAAGGGCTTATATCAAAAGTAAATAACGGGAGTGCCACAGTCGGACGTCTGAGCGACATCACAAAAGGGCTTATATTTCACAACTTAATAATTCAGTAGCTCATGAATTTAATTCATTTCAAGGGAATATTCAGGTACGAGATAAAATAAAGGTTAGTCCATCCACAGGAATAACAATTCAAACGGGTATACCACTCAAGCTTGTTCACCGGGGATTAACCACGAGGATTGACATAGATATGGATATACTGGCCATGGTCCTTGACCATGGACACGATGACTCGGAAGGATTTGACTCTGCAGAGTTTGTACTTTAACCACAGCCAACGGATTTCAGTAGTCACGGGGACTAGTTCCGTTTACGGTGTTTTAGGAGAAACACATCTAATCAGTACACACCCATTCAACATTCCGATGCCAGGAATCACCCTCGGCAACGTTCAAGAAAAACCTTGAGACGGGGAGGCTACAACCTCGCGTAGCATGGGATCAAATTTATATACGCGCGCTCTAAGGGGTGCCCCCCTCTCGGTCCCAACCGGAAACACCCATGCCCCCTGACCGGATGACTGGCTTTAATCCAGGGCCATGGAACCCTCATCCCGGCCCCTCTATTTGGTGTGTACAAGGAAAGAGGTTGACAACTTACTAAAACGTATTCTTTGCAGAAAACATGTGGCAGCACGAAAGGGGAAGAACGGTAACGTGGCTCAGTCCACGTTAACGTTGGATTTTAATCGAATGACGTAAGACTGGCATGCTACAACAATACCATCTTACTACCTTTCATGTCACCACATGATCAGGTCATCTCTCATCAAAGATCACGGTAACTTCGAGACACACGGTCAGTTGCCTTGCATGCAACGTAATACTCACCGATGCTCATATGCCATGCACAAACCATTTAAGCAAACATGTAAAACACCTATCATATCAAAGGTTCAAACATGCTTGCCTGGTTCGGAGAAGTCGGAGTCTAACTCGGCGAAGTTCGCGGCTCCGTCACCTCCTCCGGAACCTACGGTATAACGAAACCGTACACTAACGTGAACATCGACGTGTGCATAAAAATTGTTCCAAATTTTTTCCAAATAAATACTATAAAAAACTAGACAAAAATGCAAGACTGTCAGAAAAAGAATCAATCAAAAATCATCTTTTATTAAAAAGTTATAAGGTTTTTAGTCCAAGGACCAATCTGTGATGAAACGGAAAAGAACCAGGGACTCGTTTGAAAAACCAGAAAACGGTTCGGAAAGAAATGCGCCAGCCCAAAGGGAAAGCGCATTTGCCCAAAGGCGCCAACAGAAAACGGTTCGAAGGGGAGGAAAGAAGAGAGGCTGATGGGGGGGTCCCACCCGTCAGGTTTAAAAACTCCAAAGGAGCTCGCCGGCGCCCGAAGGCTGCGGTGGTCGCCGGCGTTGAACCACGGCGAGGCAGAGAGATCGGAGGGTACCAAGAGGTTCAGGGTGTTCTTCCGCGTCGGTGGGTGGTGGACTTGGTCGTCGGAGAGCACCACGTCGACGGCGACACTTTCTTCGGCGGACGGTGGTTCGGGCGATGGTGGAGAACTCCGGTGGGTGCTGCAAACTCCAAATTGAAGCGCGGGTCAGCAGAGTGGATGCATTAGGAAGCTACTGGCAAGAGCTGAGAGGTAGAGGTGCACGCACGGGGGTGAATCAAGCTGGACCCCGTGGCGGGTCGAGGCGGCCGGAGTTGGGGAAGAAGGCTCCCTCGGGGCTCTTCCAGTGGCTTGGCGTGGTATTGGTGGAGTGCAGAGGTGGTGTGGGTTCGAGTTCGAGCTCGGGGCCTCCTTTTATAGGCGATCCGAGGGGGTGGCTGTGAACGGGGTAGCTCCGGCGAGCGATTACGGCGAGGCAGTGGTTGGGCAGGGGGTTTAAGCGGCTAGGCACCATCAGGGAGGATCACCGGTGCCGTTCCCCCGCTAAACCTTGGTCGGGCTTGGCGTAATGCGCCGATCCTCGACGGGGCGGCCGTACGGGCACGGCGGCGGCAGAGAGCGCGCTCCGCGCCTAGCAGTTCACGACGAAGGATGGCAGCGCGCACGGGTGAGTGGATGGCCACGCGGCGGCCTCCGGTGGCTTGGGCGGCGCTGGACGGCGCCGTCCAACGCTGCGCCTCTCTCTGGCAGCCGCAAAGCCGCTGCTGTCGTCGCTCACGGGTGGCGCACCTCCTCCTGCTCGTCGCCGACGCCCGCAAACCTCCAGACGATCGTGCGGCGCAGGGATAAGAAGGAGGGAAAAGGGAGCAAGGCGCCACCGTGGTACTGGCGAGATCGAGAACGAGCTCTAAAGAAAACGACAGTGGTTTACTGAAACTGTTTACTGAACTTCTGAATTTGACAGAAACAGTGCTCTGCAGGTGTTCGACGAAATGATTTGGCATGAAGAAAAAAAATTCTGGAGCAGGGACTTGGTGAGGTGACCTCTCAATGCATCCAGAGGCTGCCTGAATTTTCTCAGATTTTTAGGAGGAGAAAACAATTGAATTTCATCAAATTTGGCAAACATTGTCCAAACTTGCAGCAAGCACAATTTGAAATATTTGAACTGGAGACCAGTGGATCTTCATGGATCTTGGTTGAGGGCTCTAAGGACTAGCTAGGGAAATAGGTTTGGAGGCAAAACTCAAAGTAGAAAGGGTAGCCCCTTTGTAAATCTCCAAGAGCTAGAGTAGAGGGCAGAAAATATTTTGATAAGAAATAAAAGGAAGAAAAATTTATGGGGAGGTTCAAACTGCTGGATTTGAAGTATATCATGATCCAAAGATGGGGAAAGGCTTTTGGGAGGGGATTTCCACTTAGGTCATGGCAAGAGGGATTTTTTGAAAGGGGAAAAGATCATTTCAAATGCCATAGGGCTATTTAAAAGATTTTCAAAAAAATATTTTTCCAAATGAAAAACCTTTGAGCCAACATGAGATGAAAAACCTCCAAGACCAAAGATCAAGTCTTGGGTGAATCCAAACAAAAAAAGTACTTGTCATAAAAAGGAAATTTTTGAGAGGGAGAGTTCTTTAGAAGAAAATTTAAATACCCTCCTCAAATCAAATAAAAGATTTTGATAAAACCAAAAATAAAATTTTTGGGTGTCACAAGGGTTCGGGGATGAACGGACGGGATGAGCTCGTGTGTCTGCTTGGTCAATCGAGTGCAGTGGCAATTTTGAGATTTCACAAGGTCCCACTTGCAGGAGGGCAAATCATCAAAGATCAAAATAAGGTGTGGCAAAACGAATATTCATTTATGAGCTCGAGCTCACCTGCTCTTGGTGAACAAGAAATAAAAAATACTAGAAAATAAAAAATAAACTGATTTTTTTGGCAATGAAGCCACTCAAATGTGTGATGTCCGGGCAAAATTTCATCGTGTTCGGACATCTGAGGAGCTCGTGGCAAAAAAGACAAAATCGGTCCAAACAGTAAACTTTCTCGCAGACCTCAACTTTTTTTGCGAAGAGCTACTTAGATATCAAACACCACAAAATTTGGCATGGACATCACACACTCGAACATCTTCTGTGGCAAAAAGATCAGATTTTTTATTTTTTTTTAGTATTTTTTGTTTTACTATTCACGCAAGGGAGCAGACGAGCTCGGGAGCCGAATTGTTGTGTCCGTTGCAAAAAAAACTACAAAGTAAGGAAGGGCAAATTCTCAAAGTCCAACGTAAGTAGTGCCAAATAATCAGATTCCTCCAAAATGGGATAGTGGGTTGGGGGGGGGGGGGGGGGGGGGGGGGGTTTAAGATGATGCATCTTAGAATTTAAGAACTTTTTGAAGTAATATGTATAAATTGTTTGATACGAGTATTACTTTTGGATGCACTTGATTTTTTGTACATCCTCACATATACATATATTGATTGATTGGTTGATTATTATGTCGATCTACATATTGAAGGGCACGTGGTTCTAGTTTGGGTCTCGGCTCCCGAAACCTTGGGGACGGGCCCCTGATCGATCACATCTCCGCAACCTGGCTCGTCGGCCAAGTGATGGCGATGGGGCTCGTCACCGAGTGCTTGCCGTCGCTCCACTCGATCGACCCGAACGTGTGCTTCTCCGTGACGTTCCCAAAGGTTCGCTGCGCGAAGGTGATCGCGTACTCCTGCGTCCCCTGCGTCGCGCTGAACTGCAGCCTCCGCGGCTTCACCGTCACATGCACGCCCGCGGGGCTGGTGATCTTTGGCCTGTACGTAGCCCTGGCGTTGCTGCCGACGTTCTTCACGACGCGGCGCTGCGTGATCGCGCGTTTGTCCGGGCCGAACAACGCCGAGAAGGCCGGGTAATTGAGGTCCCCCGCGGCGGCGGTGCCCAGCCGCGTCGAGCAGTTGGTCGCCGCGCTGAACACGGCCATCTGCTCGGTAGTGTAGCCGAGCGCGCACAGGAAGGTGATGTAGTCCTCCGTGCCGGCGTCGTACACCAGGCCTGGATCGGCGGCGCGGTTGGGGTCCACGTGTCCTGCCCCGCGCGCGAACGGCGTGGACGCCTTGCCCGTGGACATGTCCTCGACGACGGCGCCGGCGCTGTCCACGTTGTACGCGGTGGTCATCAGGGCAGATTTGATCGCCGCCGGGCTCCACTTCGGCCTCGCCTGGCGGAGCAGCGCGGCGATGCCGCTCACCAGTGGGCACGATATCGAGGTGCCTGACATGATGTTATACTGCACCCGTCTCATGTCGCCGTCGAGCAGCGAGGGCGAGACGGCGCCTGTCCAGGCGGCCAGTATGTCCACGCCGGGGGCGGTGACATCCGGCTTGAGGATCTCCGGGACAAGCCGGCTCGGGCCGCGGCTGGAGAAGGATGCCATTCTAGGCGAAGGTGGCGACCGCCCGACGACGGTGCCGTGGAACACGATCGTCGCCACGGGGTATGCTTGTGTGCTTAAGTACTTCTTGATCTTCTCGGCAGCGGCAAATGTGACGGCACTGGCGGGGAGGATATGGGCGCTGGTTCTGGCCTGCCCGCCCTGTGCTTCCTCGCTACCAAGCACCGCTCCGGCGCCACCGGCGAGTTTGACTGCATATCCTTTCTCTGTCCGCCCATTCACTCCGGGGTCGCACAAAACAATCTTCCCGGCAACCATGGTGGGATTGAGCTTCCCGACTTCGCAGGTTTTAGAGCCCACGTTTCCGCCGTACACCAATGGTAGCTTTGTCGCCCCAAGCGGCTTGCCGGTGTACAACGAGGTGCCTGTGAAGGTCTCGCCATTGCCGAGAACGACGACGGCTGGGAATTGGCGGTTGATGGTGGACGCGCCGACGGTCAAGAACCACGGCGCGACGTTGACGACGGTGGATTCGACGGGGCCGGAGTTCCCCGCGGAGGCGGAGACGACGATGCCCTTGCTGACAGCGTGGAACGCGCCCACAGCGGTGGTGTCTTTGTAGAACTTGCGTGCCTTCCTGGTGCCGAGCGAAGCAGAAATGACGTCGACGCCGTCCGCTATGGCCTCGTCGAACGCGGCGAGGACGTCGGAGCTCGCGCACCCTTGCCAGCACGCCTTGTAGACGGCGATGCGCGCGCCCGGGGCCGCGCCGACGGCTCTTCCCTCGCCGTAGCCGTAGAAGGACGCGTCCGGCCCGGCAGAGCCGGCGGCGGTGGAGGCGATGTGCGTGCCATGGCCTTCGGTGTCGAGCGGCGACATGGACACCGTCTCGCCAACTGCACGGCGACCGCGCGCAGCCTCGTGGCCCTTGCGGAAGAACTTGGCGCCGACGAGCTTGCCGTTGCAGTACGCGGAAGCGTTGAACTCCGGAGTCGACACGCAGCCGCCGCGGAACGTCCGGGGTGGCGGCGGCAGCGACGGGTCCGCGGCGAACGACGCGCGGCCGAGCGGGTACACGCCGGTGTCGATGACGCCGATGACGACGTCGACGGCGTCGTTGGACGCCGGGAGCAGCCCGGACGACTCCGAGAGCCGGAGGAAGGACGGCGTGAGGGTGGTGTGCAGCTCCTGCATGGCGTCGGGCACGACGGCGAGCACGGAGCCCGAGGACGCGAGGCGCGAGGCCCGCGAAGCCCGTGGCGGCGTGCGCGTAGGAGTAGAGCACCCTCGGCGCCGGGCGCGACATCTCCACGGGGACGTGGTCGCGCAGGAAGGAGGCGTATGGCCGGGTGGCCAGCAGGCCGCGCCGCGGCAGCCGGGGCGCATGCGCCGGCGCGACGTGCACAATGTAGGAGGACATGCCGTCCGTCTCGAGCCCCTCCGGCGGGGCCATCGCCGCATTTGCCGGGCCAGTGATGGCGAGCAGCAGGCACAGGGCCACGAGCAGCGGCGGTATGGTCAGCTCCATGGGTCGATCGATGCAGCCCTCGGTCGATCGGGGGCGCTATAAAGCAGACGAACTGGCCAACGGGTGGCAGCGGAGATGATGAGGTGGAGGTGGGGCTCGTGCTCGTCATCGCTCGCATGTTATCCTGTTTCACGTGGCTGCCCTGGCCCTACTCCAGATATCCGGTGGACCGTAGTATGTATTCCAAATTAGTACCAGTACTATGCCACTAGAGTTGCCATGTGCGTATTTCTATGGCGGACGCTGCTGCGTCGTCCGACCACACGATCCAACCAACCTCTCCCACGCCACTCGCTCTCTCGTGGAGTAAATTGCATAAAACCATCGCTTTAAGGGCTAGGTTTACGAAAAACACTAGGATACAGTTTCTCTGTGAAAAGCACCATGTCTAGCGTAATTCTTTTGCAAAAACCACTAATCGGCGGATCGGGCCGCGTTAAGTGAGTTTATGATAGTTGGGGCCCATTTTTTGCCTACGTGGCATAACATTTCGTGCCAGATCAGTGTTAATCTAAATTTACAAACGAGTCCTTAGATTTTACACAGACACCCCTAAATAAAAAAACATAAACGCAATCCCCTCCCCAGACGCATCAACCCCGACGCCGGCCCTCCGGCCCTCCTGCGCCTTCTCGCGCTCGCCGGCGAGCGACGACGACCGTGCCTCACCGACATCCCCTCCCAAGGCGCATCAACCCCGACGCCGGCCCTCCATCTCGCCTCCCTGCTTCCTCGCACTGGGCCCCGAGCGCCTCACCACCGGAGCTTCGGCGAGCCAACGCCGATGACCACCAGGACCCCGACGCCACCAGATCCGGCCGGCCTCCGCCGCCCTTGCTCGTTCCCGGCCGGATCCCGTTGGTAGAGCCCCGTCCCTGCTGCCTCCTCTACATCGACCGCCGCCTGTGGCCTCCTCTGCCTCGTCCTGTTCTGGATCGAGGAGAGCGACGACCCGATCCATCGTCCTGTTCTGGGGCCGCGCCCATGGAGGCTTGGGGCGGCAGATGAACCTCGCCGGCGTCGAGGTCGAACAGCTCCTCGGCCAGCAGGCGGCAAGGGGAGGGCCACGGGAGGCGTCCTCTGCCTCGTCCTCTACCTCGGTGCAGCAACGGCGACGGCGGCCTCTGCCTCGTCTGGGGTCGGGATGGGGGCTGCCAAGGTTGGAACGGGTGGTGGCCGTGGTCGGGAGGGGCGACAGCGGTCGGGTCGGGATGGGGGCTGCCGAGGTTGGAACGGGTGGTGGCCGGGGTCGGGATGGGCCTGCGACAAATTTGTTTGGCAAGGAGAGAAATTTGGGGGGGGCTTTTTCGCATGAAACCTAAACTGTTATGCCACGTAGGCGAAAAATGGGCCCCATATGTCATAAACTCACTTAACGTGGCCCGATCCGCCGATCAGTGGTTTTAGCAAAAGAATTACGCAAGACATGGTGCTTTCTGCAGAGAAACTGTATCCTAGTGTTTTTCGCAAACCTAGCCCTCAAAGTGGTGGTTTTATGCAATTTACTCCTCTCTCGTGCCTCTCGCTACGAAGCACGCGCCCCCTGACGTAAGCTTTCATACGTATAACCCTCACGTTCTTACGTGATACATCTACGAATAGAGTACGAAGGCATGCTTAACCTTTTAAACAAAATCCTCTCACTCCCCTGAATTTCACCGGGTAGGCCTTAGTCGCTAATCCTAGCCCGATTAGTCACCTTCACGTTAGTTTTTATGTAAAACCCTGACGTAAGCTTTTGTACGTGTAGCATTGTCCTGCTCCGACAATGCTACATATGCGAATAGAGTAGGAAGGCCCACGTAACCTTCCAAACAAAATCCTCTTGGCCCCTTGAATTTCACCGGGGATGGACCTTAGTCGCTAATCCTGGCCCAATGAATCACATTCACGCCAGTTTTTACATAAAACCTTCACGTAAGCTTTCGTGCGTGCAGCATTGTCCCGCTCCGAGAATGCTACATATGCGAATAGAGTACGAAGGCCCACGTAACCTTTCAAACAAAATCTTCTCGGCCCCTTGAATTTCAGTGGGGGTGGGCCCTAGTCACTAATCCTGGCCCAATGAATCACATTCACGTCAGTTTTTACATAAAACCTTCACGTAAGCTTTCGTGCGTGTAGCATTGTCCCACTCTGATAATGATACATCTACGAATATAGTACGAAGGCCTACGTAACCTTCCAAACAAAATCCTCTCAGCCCCTTGAATTTCACCGGGGGTGGACCCTAGTCGCTAATCCTGGCCCAATGAATCACATTCACGCCAGTTTTTACATAAAACCTTCACGTAAGCTTTCGTGCGTGTAGCATTGTCCCGCTCCAACAATGCTACATATGCGAATAGAGTACGAAGGCCCACGTAACCTTCCAAACAAAATCCTCTCGGCCCCTTGAATTTCAGCGGGGGTGGGCCCTAGTCGCTAATCTTGGCCCAATGAATCACATTCACCGATTCACGTCAGTTTTTACATAAAACCTTCACTTAAGTTTTCGTGCGTGTAGCATTGTCCCGCTCTGATAATGATACATCTATGTATATAGTACGAATGCCTACGTAACCTTCCAAACAAAATCCTCTCGGCCCCTTGAATTTCACTGGGGTGGGCCCTAGTCGCTAATCCTGGCCCAATGAATTACATTCACGCCAGTTTTTACATAAAACCTTCACGTAAGCTTTCGTGCGTGTAGCATTGTCCCGCTCTGATAATGATACATCTACGAATATAGTACCAAGGCCTACGTAACCTTCCAAACAAAATCCTCTCGGCCCCTTGAATTTCACCGGAGGGTGGGCCCTAGTCGCTAATCCTTGCCCAATGAATCACATCCACTTCAGCTTTTACATAAACCCTCATGTAAGCTTTCGTACGTGTAGCATTGTCACGCTCCGATAATGCTACATCTAAGAATAGAGTACGAAGGCCTACGTAACCTTCCAAACAAAGTCCTCTTTGCCCCTTGAATTTCACCGGGGGTGGGCCCTAGTCGCTAATCCTGGCCCCACCTACACGCCAGTTTTTACGTAAAACCTTCAGCAAGCTTTCGTACGTGTAGCATTGTCCCGCTCTGAGCTACATCTAGGAATATAGTACGAAGGCCTACGTAACCTTCCAAACAAAATCCTCTTGGCCCCTGAATTTCACCGGGGATGGGTCCTAGTCGCTAATCCTGGCCCAATTAGGCCCCCTTTGTTTGGGCTACAGATTTTGAGAATCGCTATGGCTGTGGATTCCTGAAAATCAGTTGTAGTTGTGGATTCCTGAGAATCACAAGCTAGTTGTTTGTTTACCCTTCTATTGGAACTGCAAGGGCTATGAAATGTCATTAATGTCCCTGAATGCTGGGTACTTTTGAGTTTAGACTGAAATGACAAGTACATATACTACTTAAGTGCAAATTAGCCGATTTTTCTCGAATACGCACGATTGTGCGTATCATCTTGTATAGAAGAAGGGGGGGAATCCCAACCACCGTTGATGTTACATAGAGTTAAACGCTACATCAACATCAACACACAGCACAACGCATACAACCCACCGCTCCACCTACGAAGCACAGAATACCAGACTACTCACTGCCCGCCCGCCCCACTAGAAGCTCAGACGTGCTATCTACTTCGCCCTTCAACAGCTCGCCTGCTGCCAAGCTCTACCCTCCGTGACGACACGCCTAACTACCACCTCCAACGATGGAGAAGCGCAGTCGAAGACAATTGCGTTCCTGTGCTTCCAAAGCTCCCAAAGCCCGAGGGTAAGAAGCGCCCTCAACTCCTTTGGCTTATGCGCACCTGACGTTCTTGCTACACACCACTCCTTTAGGGTGTCTTGTGCTGTTGGGGGCCACTGCGGTTTCCCTAGGGCTGAGCACAGAGTTCTCCACACTGTTCTAGCGAACACACACGTTAGAAGAATATGGTCGATGGTTTCCTCCTCCTGATCACCAAACGGGCATGCATCCTGGTGCGGGAGACCGCGTCTGGCGAGCCGATCTGAAGTCCAGCATCTGTTTCTCATGGCCAGCCAGGTGAAGAAGCGGCACTTCAGAGGTGCCCTAGATCGCCAGCAAAAGTCTGTCGTTGGCGCCACCTCCCTACCAACGAACTGTACGGCATAAGCGGAACGGACCGAGAACTGACCAGTTCCCAAGCCCAAGATATGGAGTTGGAGACCTGGTCCTGGAGCTGGACCCCTTGCAATCTCTGCCAGACCTCGAGATATTCCATCAGAGCTTCATTATGCCATGTCGGGGCTGATGTCACGAGTCCAAAACCAAGCGAGATGGCCTCATGAACTATCCGTGTGGTCTTTACTCGCTTTGGGACTCTCTCGTAGATTCCGGGTGCAAACTCCTGTATCCGCAGCCCATGTAGCCAATGGTCTTCCCAAAAGAGAGGTTCCTTGCCATTCCCTACTGTCACCTTGGTGGCTACTGCAACTACCGCTAAAGATGCCTTGGGGAGAGCAAACTTGAACTCTGCCCAAGGTCGATCTCGATCCAATCTAATTCACTAGTACAGTCAAGGAAAAGGAGCAATCAAGGCATGGAACGCGTATGCTCGTCTGCCTCATCTAATTTACTAGTTCAACACATGTACGTGTTCGTGCACACGTGCACGGCTTCAGCGCAGTCAACCGCTACAATGCATAGACTGTTATTCTTCAGTCGTGCCTGTAGACAGGCGTAGAACGCATATGCTCGCCCGCTTCGCCATGCCACTGGACCATTCCCTCCTCTCCCGGCCGCCGCTCTCCGAGTCCACGTGCCGCCTGATTCGCCATGCCATTGGACCATTCCCTCCTCTCCCCAGGGCCGGCCCTGTGTTTTGGAAGGCCCTAGGCGAACTCAACGATATAGGCCCCTATGTCCTAAGACCACACACACACACACACACACACACACACACACACACACACACATATAAAGTAACTTTCAATCATACATTTTTAGTTTAAAATTTGACTACAATAATTCAAATGACTCCGTCAAGAACAACAATAACCAAATTCGAACTAACACCATCAACAACAATAATACTAAAGATCGCAAAATGAAACTAACATGACATGATTACCTCAAATAAGAACCAAATTAGACTGACTCCAACGACAATAAGAACCTTTCAGTGGTAGAATTTTCAGATCACTTTCTTTCTTTTTCCTCCTTTTTTCAGCACCCGACAATTGCTTCTTCTTAGGTAACATGGCAGGCTAGTGTCCAAAAATCATGAAGAATAGATCAAAAGAGGATACAAAGAATTAGGAATTTATACAGCGGATGATTGGAACCCTAGACATGTACATAGAATGGCAAAAAAAATGATAGATTGGATCAGGAAATTTTAATTGGAGGATGGATCATGGATGTATAGTTGAATATGTACATACTAAATAAAGAATAAATAAACTATTGAAATTGTCAAATTGGGGTTTGGGGGATGGACAGAAAGTGAGGAGGATGGATGGAAACGTTTAGACATAATGACTTGCAGACTTTGAGGGATTGGGGACGGCCGCGTTGGAGACTTTGTCAAGACTTGCAGTCGGATGTATACTTGTAGCTGTAGGTATTGCCGCAGTCCCGCCTCGCTGGATGCCGGATGGCCGGGCTGCCAGACTGCCGTGTGGCGCCGGCGCGCAGCTCCAGCGAGCAGCGGCGGCCGAGGCGAGGGCGACGCGGCAAGGCGCCAAGCGAGGAGGCCGACGGGCGTCACGGGCGACGGTTCATCACGATCGACGAAGAAAACAGTCGTGTGCCTGTTAACTGGCGTGAGTCACGGCACCCGATGATTCGCGTTCGCCAAACGATCGCGATAGCTGCTATCTGATGGGCCTAGCCCATCTTATTTCGTTTCTTTTATTCTTTTGTATTTTTACCTATTTTTACTGGTCTATGGGCCCCCCCTTCGCCTGGGCCCTGGGCCGTCGCCCCATCGGCCATACCCCAGCGCCGGCCCTGCCTCTCCCGGCTCGATCCGGTCGAACCGTTTCCATCCCACGCGCCCCCGCTGCCAGTTCAGGTCGGTCGCGACCGGCCTGTCCTCCACCTGGTCGTCCTTCACCAGGCCGGTCCGCTTTTACCCCGATATGGGGGCTGTTTGGTTGCCACCCTGGAGGTCGTGCCTGAGAAAATTGTGTGCCTGACAGTAGCCGGAGAATCTTTTGATATTTGCCTAGCCAGGTAGGATTGCGAAGAAGCTGTTTGGTTGGTGCCTGGCTTGTCAAAGTGCTTACATACAAGATGTGCTACTATTTAAGAATGGGCTCACGTGGGTGCCCTGTTTTCAGATGTGATTAGGAGCTCAGGCAGCGCCCAGGCGCAAGAATTCGAAGGCCTGAGACAGGCTAACTGCACTGCACGTACTACAAGATAGGCTAAGTATGATGAGGGGTTCTCAGGCTAGGCTGGTGGTGGAAACTTCAGGCCGTCAAGCAAAAATGTCTCAGGAAGCTGTTAGGTAGGAGTCCGGCCAGGCAAGGGCACGTCAGGGTGGCAACCAAATAGCCCCATGGTCCTCCGACGGGAGCCCATGTCCCATGGGCACCACGGGAGGAGACGGCCGATGAAGCCCTATGGGAGACTGACGTCCATTGAAAGCACATGCTCTGTTCCTTGATGAGGGTGTGGTGGCAGTTTTGTTGTAAGTTCGACTGGCAATAGGGGCAAGGGTTCAAACCGAACCGTTTTCTTTTGTGGGAAGCTGCAGAATCGACAGAATCATCCAAATCGCGGCTTCCAGATTCTCTTCCCCGGCAATTCAGTTTTTAAAATCGATTCTAGCCAGCTAAAGGAAATCTGGCGTGTTTGTTTGAGTTTCTGATTTTGGAAGGTCCAGAATCCGGGAATCAGTAGCTAGAGCTCAAACGAAGGCCACCTTAATCACCTCCAAGTCAGTTTTTACGTAAAACCCTCACGTAAGCTTCGTACGTGTAGCATTGTCCCGCTTCGATAATGCAACATCTACTAATAGAGTACAAAGGCCTGTGTAACCTTCCAAACAAAATCCTCTCGCCCCCCTGAATTTCACCGGGGTGGGCCCTAGTCGCTAATCCTGGCCCAACTAATCATCTCCACGTTAGTTTTTACGTAAAACCCCCACGTAAGCTTTCGTACGTGTAGCATTGCCCCGCACGCTCGCTCCTACATGTTGGTAATCTAATGGGATCATGGGAGCAGCTCGGGAAGAAATCTAAGACAAGCTTTTTACATGTGTCATGTGTGCAATAAAAAAGTTCTACAACAAACGCACGAAAGGCTAAAATTTAAATCAACATTTTGTTACAATTAACACAACGAAAACTACCAAACATTTTTCAACAACGAAATGCAGTACTCGACTAAAAAACGCTACATTCTTAGTCACTCAACACTTCTTTGCAACGGACCCCCAAAATTTATTCAACAAAAATACCAACTTATCCAACATCACACTGTCGTGAGTTACGGCCACCTGCCGCCAACAAAGAGTTCAAGTAATAGGTGATTCAGCATTGCAGCAAAGCGCTCCCTAGCCCACAACACCATGAAAAACATTTGCAGCACGACACAACATTTGCAGCACGACACAACATTTGAAGCACACCAATGGGCATCACAAATATGTCACGCATGTGTTTGCAACAGAACACACATGAGCTTGCAGCGCCTCGAGAAGAAAATAGAGGAAGGGTTAGGGGAGAAATCGGATCCAAATCGCTGATTCATTAGCGAGCAGATGGGAAACTTATCCGAAGAAACAAAAATTAGATTCCCCCCCCCCCCCCCACCTCATCGCCGACCACCATGGCCGCCCACGACATGGGGAGAGAGAGACCAACGGGGAGCCCTAGAGAGGTGAGCAAGGAATAAACCAACTAGGGAGAGTTGTCACAAAGGGCAGTTCCTCCACGGAGACCCTTGAGTTGCATTCTACTAACTTTTACTGGACGTCAGTTGTGAGTTTCTTTGGGAGGGGTGAGGGGGGGGGGGGGGGGGCAAGAGAAACTAAACATCTCACCTGAGTCTGTATTCTAAAGTGTACAGGTGGACCTCTGCATGCTGAGTATTATTAAATAAATATACGCAAGTGTGGCCACGTGCATATGCTCTGTGTTTTTGACTTTTTTTATACAAACTTATGTTTTCCACAGAGCATCGCAAAGGATCTTGTTGATTTTTTTCAGCTGGATTCGTTCAAATCGTTTCAACTTCTGTTCCAGTGAATTTTCAACTTTGAGCATTATTCCAAAACAAATGTTCATGTCTATCAAGTCAAATATTTTCTTATTTATGAAAAAGTACCACTATAGTTAATACAAATGTTTATGCTTATCTAAAAAGTATTCACGAATCCAAGAATAAATTGAAATCAATGAGGAGACGAAAACAAAGAGATAAAAATATGAAACACCAAAATAGGAAAAACAAAAGAGACAAAATAAATAGAAAGAACAGAAAAAATAAAGAAGCAGCAAAAATATGTAAGTGTGAAAAGAAAAATATAGGAAAAGAAAAACAGAAAGCATCCAATCAGTTGGGCTGGGCTCATAACGGTTCGTGGTGCGCGGAGACCATCGCGGAAGCCCGAGCCACACTTAACCCAGCCCATATTTGTTCTAAAAAAACTTAACCCAGCCCATCCTTCGTTGACGCCTCGCCGTCGGCAGGCTTCCAGTCTCCGCCACCGCTCATCGCAGCTCGCCCCTCCACCGCCACGCCACCTACCCTTCCGTCGCCCTCGTAGGCTTCACTGCACGCCCCTGCCCGGCTGCCCCTCCGACCCCACCCCGCGCTCAGGACCTAGCACCATCCGATCTCCCACCTCCCATAGGCGCGCCGCCTCCGGGACACCGGGCGGTAGGGCGCGAGCCGCGCGGCAGGAGGAGGAGGAGCATGAGGAGGCGGCCGGGGATCGCCGGCTTGCAGAACGCGGCGGCGACTCGCGTACGTGCAAATTCTTCTACTGGTTAGCCTTTATGGCGCGTGGGTTTCCATCCTTTGGATCCTGAGATGCGACTGTGCTTGGGAACTTCCAGGACAAATTCCGTCAGGTCGGGGAGAATGTGGCGAAGGTCAGGACGGATGTCATGCAGGAGCAGCTCGCGACCTTCAGGTCGCAGCTCGAAGAATTCGCTCGCAAGCATAAGGTAATTCATTGCTTGCGGTAGTTGAAGGGAACTGAAGTGGAGGGGACGAATTGCTCACGGTAGTTCCACTGAATTGACATGCTACTAACTATTTTTCTGATCTACTATCTTCCGCACTTGTTTGTATCTGCTATCTTCTGGATTCTAACAATCACAAATGGAATGACTATTTTTGGCAAAACTGATAACAGTCTACTTACTGCTTCTATATGAATTAAAGTTGTCAATTAAACTTGGAAAGGGGAGCAAACATAATGTGCTGTTGCGATTTTTTGTGTGGTGTGCGGGATTACTCATATATACTCCGGTCTGACTAATATTGCTATACTATTGGGAAAGATGTCAAGAGGGGGGAAAATCAGCCATTTTGATAATTTCCATCATGGCACACCTTATCAAATTTGCATCCAGCAGATTGTACTGTACATATAGAAAGCTATTATGTTACATTTATGGTTTATGGGGGGAAAAAGCAATGCCAGCAACTTCATTCGTTGATTTCTACTATTTTAGTGACATGTATTACCCTGGGGTTTGGCCAATTGATCAGTGATCAGTTAATCACCTCCTTATCAAACCAAGTGAAACCTAATATTATGCTAAAACGTCTGTCTGGATCCAGAGAACACCAAGTAGAACTTTATTTCATACCATCTAGTATCAGTTAGGTGTAATTGATTGCTATTTTTTGTGATAGCTGATAGTTCTAGATTCCACTCTTCTCGTGGCATGATTCCAGTCATCCAGTGTGGTGGTATTACACTTTTATCCGCATGTGCTACAAGAGATGAGAATAAATTTCTAATGGCAAAGCATATTTCTGTTACCTCTGCTAATGCTATGTATACGATTGTGCTAGTGCAGAGTGACATCCGTAAAAATTCGGTATTTAGACAGCAGTTTCATGAAATGTGTGCAAAAGTTGGAGTAGATCCATTGGCATCCAATAAAGGAGTTTGGGCAGAGCTCCTAGGAATCGGTGACTTCTACTATGAATTGGGTTGGTATACTTAAGCTTCCTTTGATATTCTTTGGATCTTGTAAGTTTCTCTTATACCTTTTTATGCTCAGCTTAACATCCATCTCTACCATGGCAGGTGTTCAGATCGTTGACATATGCATAGCAACAAGATCGCATAATGGTGGTCTTATTGACTTGCTAGAACTCCGCAAACTTCTCTGCCAGAAAAGAAAAACTGATCTTGGTTCATTATCGTCAGATGACTGTTTACGTGCTATAAGTAAGCTGAAGGTCAGTCTTATAAGTTTATATTGTCGAATAATATGTTTGGGAAATTGATGTTTCACATCATTTTAGAGTTTGCATTATAATTAATGGATAATCCTTGCTCAGTACAGTGTTATTTGATGTACTTTTATAGCTTTCTGGCTCTTGTAATCCTTCATTTGTGAACTTGCAGGTCCTTGGTAGTGGTTTTGAAGTAATTTCTGTTGGGAAGAAAAAGCTTGTGCGATCGGTTCCTACTGAGTTAAATAAAGATCATAATGGGATACTTGAACTAGCCCAGGTTTGTGTTTTTTAACACAATGTTACAATACAAGCATATCAATTGGCATATGTTGAAAATCAAAATCCCCATACAGTACATTGGATAACTCTTTTGCCAGTTAGGTACTCCCTCTATATCAAAATATAAGACGTTTTTTGACACTATCTTAGTGTCAAAAGGCGTCTTATATTTTGATATGGAGGGACTACTAGACAAGCAAGGCATAGGTTGATAGAACCTATCAAACTGAGAACATGCATAAACTGGTGTAACCTATACCATAATACCACATTAATCTAGTTGTAACATCATTCATATGCAGGCTAAAGGCTATGTCACCGTAGAACAAGTAGAAAAGGAGTTCTCATGGTCAGCTGGCCGTGCAATCGATGCCCTTGAAACTTTGCTAAAGGTAAACACCGCCTCTGGATTTTCTCTTTATGATAGCAATCTACATGGTTCATTCCTGCGCCAAAAGGAAAGAAAATCAGCTTTGTTTTCTAGAATGCAAGTTATGTTGGAACTCTGATATATTTACTCTGAACGGGGAACACTGCGATGAGCCATGTGCACTCCCATGGACACTTTTCATGCCCAGATTAGAATTAGCCAGTAAAAATTCTTTGCCGCGTGTATAAAATCGGCGATTTCTAACCCATGAAACTCTGTTGTGTGATCAGGAGGGACTTGCTATGATCGATGACGGCCACAGTGATGGCAAGCGTAGATACTGGTTCCCGTGCGTCACCCTCAGCCCGGATGCCTCCGGTTCTGAAGCAAAGTCATAATGTACCTGAGCTGTTGTATTTTTACCCTTGTGTTCATGATAGCTGGAACCACCTGTACTACTGGAGCAGTTACATTTTTTGGCTATGTCCTGTGTAAGAAGGAAAAACATTACCGTAGTACCTGAAAAAGTAAATCGTGTGCGATCATTACTAAATAACTCTCTTGTTTTTTCAGTAAAAAAATGTTGCCGCTGGTCGAATTTTACTCCTTTTGTAGAAATCCATTGTCTTCAATTTTAAGCAGTGCTACTGTACACACGATCATTTCAGTACGATTCTTGTCCGACACAAAATTTACAGCTATCATCACATCTGTTCTGCAGGCTGCAGCCATCGATTGGAGTATCGTATGCACAGTAATTCCGAATTTTTAGCGTGAAGACATGGAGTTTATATGAGTTTTTTTTTGGACTTTAGTACTCTCTCCGATCCATATTAATTTACGCTGGTACGCCTCAAAAACAATTCACGCTGGTTTAGTACAAAAGTTATGGCCTGTTCTTATAGCAACTCTAGCGAACCCCGCATCCGGCCGGCCCGCAAAACGCGTTTGCAGTTCGTGAAAAAAGGCCTTTGCGGGCTGGCTTAGACGACCGCAGATGCAGACCCCCCAAACGGAACCGTATAAAAGCATATTCGTGGAATATACATTTTTACGGGTTGGCTTTTGCGGGGTCTGCTCGGGCACCGCTGCGTCGACCCGCAAACAGAAAACGCTCAATTCTCAAATTTGACATAGGTGCCCACAAATAAGTTCAAATTCAAACAACATAATACAGTTTACGCGTAAATAAAAGTCTCAGTTTAGTAGGACAAACGCAAAAGATGGTCTTGCAAAAGAGGGTCCGGCATCATCTTGGTCGATCTTCACTCCGCGCCATCAAGTCCATCTTGAAGTTCATCGCCACCACCGAATCCACCTCCGGCGCTTGTTTCAACTCCCGCACCGAAATCATCGACATTGCCACCATATGGAGCAGAGAAAACATCTCCGGAACTGTAACACGCACCGGCCGATGCAACCATTCTCCTCTTCAAGATTTCTCTCCTTGCCATATCATGCCATGTTTTGGTGAGGTCGTCCATATCATTGCGGTTCATTGACATGATCTTATTCTCTTCGGCGAGCAACTTGGATATGGCTTTGTTTTCAGCGGCACGTGCTCTTCTCTCCTCAATGGCCGCTTTGCGCAGCCCCTCTTCCTTGAGCAACAGCCACTTTTCTTACTTCTCCTTTGCCTTCTTCTCGGCTAACTCTTTCTTGATCTCCAACGACTTCAACAACATCAACTCATTTGATTGCACCATGGCATCAATCTTTTCCCTCAAGCTCGATGCTTCTTGCTCTCTCTTCATCTTCTCCTTAGTCTTCTTGTCGCCATCGGGCTTGTTCAAATTTCTTGGGCCATCATCATCCTCATCTTCATCCATGTTGGTAAGTGAGCCTCTCTTCCGTGGGGATTCTTTGTCGATCAACTTCCATTTCTCGCACTTTTGGAGCAAGTCCCAACAATGCTCTAGTTTGAAGAATTTGCCTTCCGAAGCTTCCATGTCTCTGTATCTATGTTGGGCAATTTTTTCCTACACAATGTGAACAAAGTGAATGATGCAATCATTTCATATGATGCAATATGATGATGCACAACTTGAACAAAGGCAAAACAAACTCACATAATCGGATTCCATGGTTCCACTTGGAGGTGCATTGCGTACTTGCTCCAAGCAAGCTGCTCAACGGCTGCACATAGGTTTGATCACCTCCCAACGACCTTGAAGCGACCGAAATGTGCGTGGAGTCCTATTGGGGTACTTTACCATCATGCGGAAGTATTGATCTTCGATCCTTTGCCAATACCTCTTGGCGGTTTGAGAAGTACCCGTGCATGCATCAGGAGACACCGCACTCCATGCATTGATGAGAACTTGATCTTCCAAGATCGTGTAGTTCTTCGATCTCTGGCTTTTCCCAGTTTTTATTTGCGATTGCTCATACGCTTTCGCTTCGATCTCCTCTAATTCTTCCTCACAACCATGATCGTCCACGCCGCCCTCCGTTTCATTGTAGTCGAATGCGGCGAACGGGGCTTGATCAATGTCAACGGCGTTGGTGTCCAACAAGTTCACGAACTCAACAGTTGCATTGTTCGAACCACCGCTATAGTAAACGACAACAAGTCACGAGCTATCACAAAATGGCGAAAAGCAAAGAAAATTGCCATGACCGAAGACGCATACCTTCCGGCCATTTCGTCGAACACCTCGCTTGCGGGGGGAGCAGCACCGTTGAACGGCATCGCCGGGGCACCTCTTTCCGGGATGGAGTGAGCGGATGAAGGAGGCGGCTTCTTTGTGGCCGGAATCCTCTTCCTCTTGCCGCCGGTGACCTTGGCGACCTTCTCCGCCGCCGGCCGAGATCGCAGCAGCGTTGGCGCCCGAAGCGTGGGCCCTCGTGGCGGGGGCTGCCGGATTCCCGTCCTGCACGACCACGTTGCCCTGCCGCTTGCAGGCAGGCGCGGCGCTTCCTTGGGCGACGGCGGGGCCAACATGGCCGGCGACAAGATCCGCCCGAGGGAAAGGAGCGTGCGCGACCTCGACAGTGACGGGGGAGAGCAGGGAGTCATCCATGGCGGCGAAGGACGGCCGGGGAAGATGCACCGGAGCGTGCGGTGGCGGGGCAATGGTGGCGAAGGGTGGGGGGAACGGGAGCGGCCGCGCGAAAATGTCCCTCCCGCCAAATCTCGCTGCGGATAGGGGCTGAGCTCGGGTCGTCCTCCTAACCCGTGAATCTAGAGGTCGGGGGAGATGTTTTGCCGTGCCCCGTGCTACCTCTTGAGCATTGCGTTGGTTTTCCCTTGAAGAGGAAAGGGTGATGCAGCAAAGTAGCGTAAGTATTTCCCTCAGTTTTTGAGAACCAAGGTATCAATCCAGTAGGAGGACACGCACGAGTCCCTCGTACCTACACAAACAAATAAATCCTCGCAACCAACGCGATAAGGGATTGTCAATCCCTACACGGGCACTTACGAGAGTGAGATCTGATAGATATGATAAGATAATATTTTTGGTATTTTTATGATAAAGATGCAAGGTAAAGAAAGTAAAATAAAAACGGCGTCAGAAATAGCTTGTTGTCGGGAAATTAATATGATGGAAAATAGACCCGGGGGCCATAGGTTTCACTAGTGGCTTCTCTCATGAGCATAAATATTACGGTGGGTGAACAAATTGTTGGGGAACGTAGTAATTTCAAAAAAATTCCTACCCACACGCAAGATCATGGTGATTCATAGCAATGAGAGGGGAGAGTGTTGTCTACGTACCCTCGTAGACCGTAAGCGGAAGCGTTTTATCAACGCGGTTGATGTAGTCGTACGTCTTCACGATCCGACCGATCCAAGTACCGAACGCACGGCACCTCCGAGTTCTGCACACGTTCAGCTCGATGACGTCCTCGCCTTCTCGATCGAGCAAGAGGGGCGAAGTAGTAGATGAGTTCCGGCAGCACGACGGCGTGGTGACGGTGTTGGTGAAGAACAATCTCCGCAGGGCTTCGCCTAAGCACTACGAAAACTATGACGGAGGATAAACTAGAGGGGACGGGGTTGCCGGCACACGGCTTGGTGTTTCTTGATGTGTCTTGGGTGCTAGCCCTACCCCTCTATTTATATGTTGAGCCTTGGGGTCGAAACTTGGAGTAAAAGCCTCCACAAAGTCGGTTTCACCCGAAAGGCAAGAGTCCTTCTCGGACTCCAGGGCCAGACGCCAGGGTTCCTGGCGTCTGGACCCAGACGCCAGGGACCCTGGCGTCTGGCCCCTGGACTCCGCAAAACTTCCTTTTGCGCTTTCCAAAAACCTCGTGGGCTTTCCCCTTTGGCCCAGATAAAGTGTTGTCGTGCCCAAACATTTCGGGAAACATCCGGAACCCCTTCCGATGGATTCCGGAGCCTTTCCGGAGATCAAACACTACTATCCACATATCAATCTTTACTTCCGGACCATTCCGGAGTTCCTCGTCATATCCGTGATCTCATCCAAAACTCCGAACAACATTCGGTCACCAACATACATAACTCATAGTACTATATCGTCAACGAACGTTAAGCGTGCGGACCCTATGGGTTCGAGAACTATGTAGACATGACCGAGACACCTCTCTGGTCAATAACCAATAGCGGGACCTGGATGCCCATATTGGCTCCTACATATTCTACGAAGATCTTTATCGGTCAGACCGCATAACAACATACGTTGTTCCCTTTGTCATCGGTATGTTACTTGCCCGAGATTCGATCGTCGGTATCTCAATACCTAGTTCAATCTCGTTACCGGTAAGTCTCTTTACTCATTCCATAATACATCATCCCGCAACAAACTCATTAGTTGCAATGCTTGCAAGGCTGAAGTGATGTGCATTACCGAGAGGGCCCAGAGATACCTCTCCGACAATCGGAGTGACAAATCCTAATCTCGAAATACGCCAACCCAACAAGTACCTTTGGAGACACCTGTAGAGCACCTTTATAATCACCCAGTTATGTTGTGACGTTTGGTAGCACACAAAGTGTTCCTCCGGTAAACGGGAGTTGCATAATCTCATAGTCATAGGAACATGTATAAGTCATGAAGAAAGCAATAGCAACATACTAAACGATCGAGTGCTAAGCTAACGGAATGGGTCAAGTCAATCACATCATTCTCCTAATGATGTGATCCCGTTAATCAAATGACAACCCATGTCAATGGCTAGGAAACTTAACCATCTTTGATCAACGAGCTAGTCAAGTCGAGGCATGCTAGTGACACTCTGTTTGTCTATGTATTCACACATGTATTATGTTTCCAGTTAATACAATTCTAGCATGAATAATAAACATTTGTCATGATATAAGGAAATAAATAACAACTTTATTATTGCCTCTAGGGCATATTTCCTTGAGTCTCCCACTTGCACTAGAGTCAATAATCTAGTTCACATCGCCATGTGATTTAACATCAATAGTTCACATCACCATGTGATTAACACCCATAGTTCACATCGTCATGTGACCAACACCCAAAGGGTTTACTAGAGTCAATAATCTAGTTCACACCGCTATGTGATTAACACCCAAAGAGTACTAAGGTGTGATCATGTTTTGCTTGTGAGATAATTTTAGTCAACGGGTCTGTCACATTCAGATCCGTAAGTATTTTGCAAATTTTCTATGTCTACAATGCTCTGCACGGAGCTACTCTAGCTAATTGCTCCCACTTTCAATATGTATCTAGATCGAGACTTAGAGTCATCTAGATTAGTGTCAAAACTTGCATCGACGTAACCCTTTATGACGAACCTTTTGTCACTTCCATAATCGAGAAACATATCCTTATTCCACTAAGGATAATTTTGACCGCTGTCCAGTGATCTACTCCTTGATCACTATTGTACTCCCTTGCCAAAATCAGTGTAGGGTATACAATAGATCTGGTACACAGCATGGCATACTTTACATAACCTATGGCCGAGGCATAGGGAATGACTTTCATTCTCTTTCTATCTTCTGCCATGGTCAGGCTTTGAGTCTTACTCAATTTCACACCTTGTAATACAGGCAAGAAACTCTTTCTTTGACTGTTCCATTTTGAAGTACTTCAAAATCTTGTCAAGGTATGTACTCATTGAAAAACTTATCAACCGTCTTGATCTATCTCTATAGATCTTGATGCTCAATATGTAAGCAGCTTCACTGAGGTCCTTCTTTGAAAAACTCCTTTCAAATACTCCTTTATGCTTTGCAGAATAATTCTACATTATTTTCGATCAACAATATGTTATTCACATATACTTATCAGAAATGTTGTAGTGCTCCCACTCACTTTCTTGTAAATACAGGCTTCACCGCAAGTCTGTATAAAACTATATCCTTTGATCAACTTATCAAAGCGTATATTCCAACTCCGAGATGCTTGCACCAGTCCATAGATGGATCGCTGGAGCTTGCATATTTTGTTAGCACCTTTAGGATTGACAAAACCTTCTGGTTGCATCATATACAACTCTTCTTTAATAAATCCATTAAGGAATGCAGTTTTGTTTATCCATTTGCCAGATTTCATAAAATGCGGCAATTGCTAACATGATTCGGACAGACTTAAGCATCGCTGCGAGTGAGAAAATCTCATCGTAGTCAACACCTTGAACTTTGTCAAAAACCTTTTTCGACAAGTCTAGCTTTGTAGATAGTAACACTACTATCAGCGTCCGTCTTCCTCTTGAAGATCCATTTATTTTCTATGGCTTGCCGATCATCGGGCAAGTCAACCAAAGTCCACACTTTGTTCTCATACATGGATCCCATCTCAGATTTCATGGCCTCAAGCCATTTTGCGGAATCTGGGCTCATCATCGCTTCCTCATAGTTCTTAGGTTCGTCATGGTCAAGTAACATGACCTCCAGAACTAGATTACCATACCACTCTGGTGCGGATTTCATTCTGGTTGACCTATGAGGTTCGGTAGTAACTTGATCTTGAAGTTACATGATCATCATCATTAGCTTCCTCACTAATTGGCGTAGGAGTCATAGGAACAGATTTCTGTGATGAACTACTTTCCAATAAGGGAGCAGGTACAATTACCTCATCAAGTTCTACTTTCCTCCCACTCACTTCTTTCGAGAGAAACTCCTTCTCTAGAAAGGATCCATTCTTAGCAACGAATGTCTTGCCTTCGGATCTGTGATAGAAGGTGTACCCAACTGTCTCCTTTGGGTATCCTATGAAGACACATTTCTCCGATTTGGGTTTGAGCTTATCAGGATGAAACTTTTTCACATAAGCATCGCAACCCCAAACTTTAAGAAACGATGACTTTGGTTTCTTGCCAAACCACAATTCATATGGTGTCGTCTCAACGGATTTAGATGGTGCCGTTTTAACGTGAATGCAGCTGTCTCTAATGCATAACCCCAAAACGATAGTGGCAAATCGGTAAGAGACATCATAGATTGTACTATATTCAATAAAGTACGGTTATGACGTTCGGACACACCATTATGCTGTGGTGTTCCAAGTGGCATGAGTTTGTGAAACTATTCCACATTGTTTTAATTGAAGGCCAAACTCGTAACTCAAATATTTTACCTCTGCGATCATATCGTAGAAACTTTTATTTTCTTGTTACGGTGATTCTCCACTTCACTCTGAAATTCTTTGAACGTTTCAAACGTTTCAGACTTGTGTTTCATTAAGTAGATATACCCATATCTGCTTAAATCATCTGTGAAGGTGAGAAAATATCGATATCCGCCACGAGCCTCAACATTCATCGGACCACATACATCTGTATGTATGATTTCCAACAAATCTATTGCTCTCTCCATAGTTCCGGAGAACGGCGTTTTAGTCATCTTGCCCATGAGGCACAGTTCGCAAGCATCAAGTGATTCATAATCAAGTGATTCCAAAATCCCATCAGCATGGAGTTTCTTCATGCGCTTTACACCAATATGACCTAAACGGCAGTGCCACAAATAAGTTGCACTATCATTATTAACTTTGCATCTTTTGGCTTCATTATTATGAATATGTGTATCACTACGATCGAGATCCAACAAACCATTTTATTGGGTGTATGACCATAGAAGGTTTTATTCATGTAAACAGAACAACAATTATTCTCTAATTTAAATGAATAACCGTATTGCAACAAACATGATCAAATCATATTCATGCTCAACGCAAACACCAAATAACACTTATTTAGTTTCAACACTAATCCCGAAAGTATAGGGAGTGTGCGATGATGATCATATCAATCTTGGAACTACTTCCAACACACATCGTCACCTCGCCTTTTACTAGTCTCTGTTTATTCTGCAACTCCCGTTTCGAGTTACTACTCTTAGCAACTGAACCAGTATCAAATGCCGAGGGGTTGCTATAAACACTAGTAAAGTACACATCAATAACATGTATATCCAATATACCTTTGTTCACTTTGCCATCCTTCTTATCCACCAAATACTTGGGGTAGTTCCGCTTCCAGTGACCAGTCCCTTTGCAGTAGAAGCACTTAGTCTCAGGCTTAGGACCAGACTTGGGCTTATTCACTTGAGCAGCAACTTGCTTGCCGTTCTTCTTGAAGTTCCCCTTCTTCCCTTTGCCCTTTTCTTGAAACTAGTGGTCTTGTCAACCATCAACACTTGATGTTTTTCTTGATTTCTACCTTCGTCGATTTCAGCATCACGAAGAGCTCGGGAATTACTTTCGTCATCCCTTGCATACTATAGTTCATCACGAAGTTCTACTAACTTGGTGATGGTGACTAGAGAATTCTGTCAATCACTATTTTATCTGGAAGATTAACTCCCACTTGATTCAAGCGATTGTAGTACCCAGACAATATGAGCACATGCTCACTGCTTGAGCTATTCTCCTCCATCTTTTAGCTATAGAACTTGTTGGAGACTTCATATCTCTCAACTCGGGTATTTGCTTGAAATATTAACTTCAACTCCTAGAACATCTCATATGGTCCATGACGTTCAAAACGTCTTTGAAGTCCCGATTCTAAGCCGTTAAGCATGGTGCACTAAACTATCAAGTAGTCATCATATTGAGCTAGCCAAACGTTCATAACGTCTGCATCTGCTCCTGCAATAGGTTTGTCACCTAGCGGTGCATCAAGGACATAATTCTTCTGTGCAGCAATGAGGATAATCCTCAGATCACGGATCCAATCCGCATCTTTGCTACTAACATCTTTCAACATAATTTTTCTCTAGGAACATATCAAAAATAAACACAGGGAAGCAACAACGCGAGCTATTGATCTACAACATAATTTGCAAAATACTATCAGGACTAAGTTCATGATAAATTTAAGTTCAATTAATCATATTACTTAAGAACTCCCACTTAGATAGACATCCCTCTAATCCTCTAAGTGATCATGTGATCCATATCAACTAAACCATGTCCGATCATCACGTGAGATGGAGTAGTTTCAACGGTGAACATCACTATGTTGATCATATCTACTATATGATTCACGCTCGACCTTTCGGTATTCGTGTTCCGAGGCCATATCTGTTATATGTTAGGCTCGTCAAGCTTAACCTGAGTATTCCGCGTGTGCAACTGTTTTGCACCTGTTGTATTTGAACGTAGAGCCTATCACACCCGATCATCACGTGGTGTCTCAGCACGAAGAACTTTCGCAACGGTGCATACTCAGGGAGAACACTTATACTTTGATAATTTAGTGAGGGATCATCTTATAATGCTACCGTCAATCAAAGCAAGATAAGATGCATAAAAGATAAACATCACATGCAATCAATATAAGTGATATGATATGTCCATCATCATCTTGTGCTTGTGATCTCCATCTCCGAAGCACCGTCATGATCACCATCGTCACCGGCGCGACACCTTGATATCCATCGTAGTATCATTGTCGTCTCGCTAACTATTGCTTCTACGACTATCGCTGCCGCTTAGTGATAAAGTAAAGCAATTACAGAGCGATTGCATTGCATACAGTAAAGCGACAACCATATGGCTCCTGCCAGTTGCCGATAACTCGGTTACAAAACATGATCATCTCATACAATAAAATTTAGCATCATGTCTTGACCATATCACATCACAACATGCCCTGCAAAAACAAGTTAGACGTCCTCTACTTTGTTGTTGCAAATTTTACGTGCCTGCTACGGCTTAGCAAGAACCGTTCTTACCTACGCATCAAAACCACAACGATAGTTTGTCAAGTTGGTGCTGTTTTAACCTTCGCAAGGACCGGGCGTAGCCACACTCGGTTCAACTAAAGTTGGAGAAACTGACACCCGCCAGCCACCTGTGTGCAAAGCACGTCGGTAGAACCAGTCTCGCGTAAGCGTACGCGTAATGTCGGTCCGGGCCGCTTCATCCAATAATACCGCCGAACCAAAGTATGACATGCTGGTAAGCAGTATGACTTATATCGCCCACAACTCACATGTGTTCTACTCGTGCATATAACATCAACGCATAAAACCAGGCTCGGATGCCACTATTGGGGAACGTAGTAATTTCAAAAAAATTCCTACGCACACGCAAGATCATGGTGATGCATAGCAATGAGAGGGGAGAGTGTTGTCTACGTACCCTCGTAGACCGTAAGCGGAAGCGTTTTATCAACGCGATTGATGTAGTCGTACGTCTTCACGATCCGACCGATCCAAGTGCCGAATGCACGGCACCTCCGAGTTCTGCACACGTTCAGCTCGATGACGTCCTCGCCTTCTCGATCCAGCAAGAGGGGCGAAGTAGTAGATGAGTTCCGGCAGCACGACGGCGTGGTGACGGTGTTGGTGAAGAACAATCTCCGTAGGGCTTCGCCTAAGCACTACGAAAACTATGACGGAGGATAAACTAGAGGGGACGGGGTTGCCGGCACACGGCTTGGTGTTTCTTGATGTGTCTTGGGTGCTAGCCCTACCCCTCTATTTATATGTTGAGCCTTGGGGTCGAAACTTGGAGTAAAAGCCTCCACAAAGTCGGTTTCACCCGAAAGGCAAGAGTCCTTCTCGGACTCCAGGGCCAGACGCCAGGGTTCCCGGCGTCTGGACCCAGACGCCAGGGACCCTGGCGTCTGGCCCCTGGACTCCGAAAAACTTCCTTTTGCGCTTTCCAAAAACCTCGTGGGCTTTCCCCTTTGGCCCAGATAAAGTGTTGTCGTGCCCAAACATTTCGGGAAACATCCGGAACCCCTTCCGATGGATTCCGGAGCCTTTCCGGAGATCAAACACTACTATCCACATATCAATCTTTACTTCCGGACCATTCCGGAGTTCCTCGTCATATCCGTGATCTCATCCAAAACTCCGAACAACATTCGGTCACCAACATACATAACTCATAGTACTATATCGTCAACGAACGTTAAGCGTGCGGACCCTATGGGTTCGAGAACTATGTAGACATGACCGAGACACCTCTCTGGTCAATAACCAATAGCGGGACCTGGATGCCCATATTGGCTCCTACATATTCTACGAAGATCTTTATCGGTCAGACCGCATAACAACATACGTTGTTCCCTTTGTCATCGGTATGTTACTTGCCCGAGATTCGATCGTCGGTATCTCAATACCTAGTTCAATCTCGTTACCGGCAAGTCTCTTTACTCGTTCCGTAATACATCATCCCGCAACAAACTCATTAGTTGCAATGCTTGCAAGGCTGAAGTGATGTGCATTACCGAGAGGGCCCAGAGATACCTCTCCGACAATCGGAGTGCCAAATCCTAATCTCGAAATACGCCAACCCAACAAATACCTTTGGAGACACCTGTAGAGCACCTTTATAATCACCCAGTTACATTGTGACGTTTGGTAGCACACAAAGTGTTCCTCCGGTAAACGGGAGTTGCATAATCTCATAGTCATAGGAACATGTATAAGTCATGAAGAAAGCAATAGCAACATACTAAACGATCGAGTGCTAAGCTAACGGAATGGGTCAAGTCAATCACATCATTCTCCTAATGATGTGATCCCGTTAATCAAATGACAACCCATGTCAATGGCTAGGAAACTTAACCATCTTTGATCAACGAGCTAGTCAAGTAGAGGCATACAAGTGACACTCTGTTTGTCTATGTATTCACACATGTATTATGTTTCCGGTTAATACAATTCTAGCATGAATAATAAACATTTGACATGATATAAGGAAATAAATAACAACTTTATTATTGCCTCTAGGGCATATTTCCTTCACAAATTACTGTTGAGCAATTGACAGAATTGAGCATAGTTATGAGAATATCTAGGTATGATCATGTATATAGGCATCACGTCCGAGACAAGTAGACCGACTCCTGCCTGCATCTACTACTATTACTCCACACATCGACCGCTATCCAGCATGCATCTAGAGTATTAAGTTTAGAAGTACAGAGTAACGCCTTAAGTAAGATGACATGATGTAGAGGGATAAACTCATGCAATATGATATAAACCCCATCTTGTTATCCTCGATGGCAACAATACAATACGTGCCTTGCTGCTCCTACTGTCACTGGGAAAGGACACCGCAAGATTGAACCCAAAGCTAAGCACTTCTCCCATTGCAAGAAAGATCAATCTAGTAGGCCAAACCAAACTGATAATTCGGAGACTTGCAAAGATAACCAATCATACATAAAAGAATTCAGAGAAGATTCAAATATTGTTCATAGATAAACTTGATCATAAACCCACAATTCATCGGTCTCAACAAACACACCGCAAAAGAAGATTACATTTAATAGATCTCCACGAGAGAGGGGGAGAACATTGTATTGAGATCCAAAAAGAGAGAAGAAGCCATCTAGCTAATAACTATGGACCCGAAGGTCCGAGGTAAACTACTCACACATCATCGGAGAGGCTATGGTGTTGATGTAGAAGCCCTCCGTGATCGATGCCCCCTCCGGCGGAGCTCCGGAACAGGCCCCAAGATGGATCTCACGGCTACAGAAGGTTGCGGCGGTGGAATTAGGTTTTTGGCTCCGTATTTGGTAGTTTGGGGTACGTAGGTATATATAGGAGGAAGGAGTACGTCGGTGGAGCAACAGGGGGCCCACGAGGGTGGAGGGCGCGCCCTGGGGGGGTAGGCGCGCCCCCCTACCTCGTGCCCTCCTCGTTGATGTCTTGACGTAGGGTCCAAGTCCTCTGGATCACGTTCCCGAAGGTTTCATTCCGTTTGGACTCCGTTTGATATTCTTTTTCTGCGAAACTCTGAAATAGGCAAAAAACAACAATTCTGAGTTGGGCCTCTGGTTAATAGGTTAGTCCCAAAAATAATATAAAAGTGTATGATAAAGCCCAATAATGTCCAAAGCAGAATATAATATAGCATGGAAGAATAAAAAATTATAGATACGTTGGAGACGTATCAAGCATCCCCAAGCTTAATTCCTGCTCGTCCTCGAGTAGGTAAATGATAAAAACAGAATTTTTGATGTGGAATGCTACTTGGCATAATTTCAATTTAATTCTTCTTAACTGTGGTATGAATATTCAGATCCGAAAGATTCAAGATAAAAGTACAATATTGACATAAAAATAATAATACTTCAAGCATACTAACTAAGCAATTATGTCCTCACAAAATAACATGGCCAAAGAAAGTTCATCCCTACAAAATCATATAGTTTAGTCATGCTCCATTTTCGTCACACAAGAATGCTCTCATCATGCACAACCCCGATGACAAGCCAAGCAATCGTTTCATACTTTAGTAATCTCAAACTTTTTCAACCTTCACGCAATACATGAGCGTGAGCCATGGATATAGCACTATGGGTGGAATAGAATATAATGATGGGGGTTATGTGGAGAAGACAAAAGGGAGAAAGTCTCAGATCAACGAGGCTAATCAATGAGCTATGGAGATGCCCATCGATTGATGTTAATGCAAGGAGTAGGGATTGCCATGCAACGGATGTACTAGAGCTATAAATATATGAAAGCTCAACAAAAGAAACTAAGTGGGTGTGCATCCAACTTGCTTGCTCACGAAGACCTAGGGCATTTGAGGAAGCCCATTGTTGGAATATACAAGCCAAGTTCTATAATGAAAAATTCCCACTAGTATATGAAAGTGACAAAACAAGAGACTCTCTATCATGAAGATTATGGTGCTACTTTGAAGCACAAATGTGGTAAAAGGATAGTAACATTGTCCCTTCTCTCATTTTATTTGGGCCTTCCTTTTATGTGGCCTTTCTCTCTTTTTTATTTTTTTATCCTCACTTGGGACAATGCTCTAGAAAATGATGATCATCACACTTCTATTTATTTACAACTCAATGATTACAACTCGATACTAGAACAAAGTATGACTCTATATGAATGCCCCGGCGGTGTACCGGGATATGCAATGAACCAAGAGTGATATGTATGAAAGAATCATGAATGGTGGCTTTGCCAAAAATACTATGTCAACTACATGATCATGCAAAGCAATATGACAATGATGAACGTGTCATGATAAACGGAACGGTGGAAAGTTGCATGGCAATATATCTCGGAATGGCTATGGAAATGCCATAATAGGTAGGTATGGTGGCTGTTTTGAGGAAGATATAAGGAGGTTTATGTGTGAAAGAGCGTATCATATCACGGGGTTTGGATGCACCGGCGAAGTTTGCACCAACTCTCAATGTGAGAAAGGGCAATGCACGGTACCGAAGAGGCTATCAATGACGGAAAGGTGAGAGTGCGTATAATCCATGGACTCAACATTAGTCATAAAGAACTCACATACTTATTGCAAAAATCTACAAGTCATCAAAAACCAAGCACTACGTGCATGCTCCTAGGGGGATAGATTGGTAGGAAAAGACCATCGCTCGTCCCCGACCGCCACTCATAAGGAGGACAATCAAAGAACACCTCATGTTTCAAATTTGTTACATAACGTTTACCATACGTGCATGCTACGGGACTTGCAAACTTCAACACAAGTATTTCTCAAATTCACAACTACTCAACTAGCACAACTTTGATATCACTACCTCCATGTCTCAATACAATCATCAAGCATCAAACTTCTCTTAGTATTCAGCACACTCATAAGAAAGTTTTTACTAGTCTTGAATACCTAGCATATTAGGATTATTTAAGCAAATTACCATGCTGTTTAAGACTCTCAAAATAATCGAAGTGAAGCATGAGAGAATAATAGTTTCTATAAACAAAACCACCACCGTGCTCTAAAAGATATAAGTGAAGTACTAGAGCAAAAACTATATAACTCAAAAGATATAAGTGAAGCATATAGAGTATTCTAATAATTTACGAATCATGTGTGTCTCTCTCAAAAGGTGTGTACAACAAAGATGATTGTGGTAAACTAAAAAGCAAAGACTCAAATCATACAAGACGCTCCTAGCAAAACACATATCATGTGGTGAATAAAAATATAGCTCCAAGTAAAGTTACCGATGGAAGTAGACGAAAGAGGGGATGCCTTCCGGGGCATCCCTAAGCTTTGGCTTTTAGGTGTCCTTAGATTATCTTGGGGTGCCATGGGAATCCCCAAGCTTAGGCTCTTGCCACTCCTTGTTCCATAATCCATCAAATCTTTTACCCAAAACTTGAAAACTTCACAACACAAAACTTAACAGAAAATCTCGTGAGCTCCGTTAGCGAAAGAAAACAAAAGACTACTTCAAGGTACTGTAATGAACTCATTATTTATTTATATTGGTGTTAAACCTACTGTATTCCAACTTCTCTATGGTTTATAAACTATTTTACTAGCCATAGACTCATCAAAATAAGCAAACAACACACGAAAAACAGAATCTGTCAAAAACAGAACAGTCTGTAGTAATCTGTAACTAACGCAAACTTCTGGAACTCCAAAAATTTAGCCAAAATAGGAAGACCTAGACAATTTGTTTATTGATCAGCAGCAAATGGAATCAATATTTTATCATGTTCTGGTGATTTTTAACAATTATTTTCGTGAACAGAAAGTTTCTGGAATTTACAGCAAGATCAAATAACTATCATCCAAGAAGATCCTATAAGTTTATCTTGGCACAAACACTAATTAAAACATAAAAACACATCTAACCAGAGGCTAGATCAAAGATCTATTCCTAAACAGAAGCAAAAAGCAAAAAACTAAAAATAAAATTGGGTTGCCTCCCAACAAGCGCTATCGTTTAACGCCCCTAGCTAGGCATAAAAGCAAGGATAGATCTAGGTATTGCCATCTTTGGTAGGCAATCCATAAGTGGCTCTCATGATAGATTCATATGGTAATTTTATTTTCTTTCTAGGGAAGTGTTCCACGCCTTTCCTTAATGGAAATTGGAATATAATATTTCCTTCCTTCATATCAATAATTGCACCAATCGTTCTAAGGAAAGGTCTACCAAGAATAATAGAACATGAAGGATTGCAATCTATATCAAGAACAATAAAATGTACGGGCACATAATTCCTATTTTCAATAATAAGAACATCATTAATTCTTCCCATAGGTTTCTTAATGGTGGAATCCGCAAGGTGCAAGTTTAGAGAGCAATCATCAAAATCACGAAAACCTAGCAAATCACACAAAGTCTTTGGGATCATGGAAACACTAGCACCCAAATCACACAAAGCATAGCATTCATGATCTTTAATTTTAATTTTAATAGTAGGTTCCCACTGCTACCTCTTGAGCACTGCGTTGGTTTTCCCTTGAAGAGGAAAGGGTGATGCAACAAAGTAGCGTAAGTATTTCCCTCAGTTTTTGAGAACCAAGGTATCAATCCAGTAGGAGGCTACACACGAGTCCCTCGCATCTACACAAACAAATAAATCCTCGCAACCAACGCGATAAGGGGTTGTCAATCCCTACACGGTCACTTACGAGAGTGAGATCTGATAGATATGATAAGATAATATTTTTGGTATTTTTGTGATAAAGATGCAAAGTAAAATAAAAGGCAACGAAAATAGCTAAGTGTTGGAAGATTAATATGATGGAAAATAGACCCGGGGGCCATAGGTTTCACTAGTGGCTTCTCTCGAGAGCATAAGTATTTACGGTGGGTGAACAAATTACTGTTGAGCAATTGACAGAACTGAGCATAGTTATGAGAATATCTAGGCATGATCATGTATATAGGCATCACGTCGGAGATAAAGTAGACCGACTCCTGCCTGCATCTACTACTATTACTCCACACATCGACCGCTATCCAGCATGCATCTAGAGTATCAAGTTCATAAGAACAGAGTAACGCTTTAAGCAAGATGACATGATGTAGAGGGATAAACTCATGCAATATGATATAAACCCCATCTTGTTATCCTCGATGGCAACAATACAATACGTGCCTTGCTGCCCCTACTGTCACTGGGAAAGGACGCCGCAAGATTGAACCCAAAGCTAAGCACTTCTCCCATTGCAAGAAAGATCAATCTAGTAGGCCAAACCAAACTGATAATTCGAAGAGACTTGCAAAGATAACCAATCATACATAAAAGAATTCAGAAGATTCAAATATTGTTCATAGATAAACTTGATCATCAACCCACAATTCATCGGTCTCAACAAACATACCGCAAAAGAAGATTATATCGAATAGATCTCCACTAGAGAGGGGGAGAACATTGTATTGAGATCCAAAAAGAGAGAGGAAGCCATCTAGCTAATAACTATGGACCCGAAGGTCTGAGGTAAACTACTCACACTTCATCGGAGAGGCTATGGTGTTCATGTAGAAGCCCTCCGTGATCGATGCCCCCTCCGGCGGAGCTCCGGAACAGGCCCCAAGATGGGATCTCACGGGTACAGAAGGTTGCAGCGGTGGAATTAGGTTTTTGGCTCCGTATCTGGTAGTTTGGGGGTACGTAGGTATATATAGGAGGAAGGAGTACGTCGGTGGAGCAACGTGGGGCCCATGAGGGTGGAGGGCGCGCCCAGGGGGTAGGCGCGCCCCCCTACCTCGTGGCTTCCTGGTAGCTTTCTTGACGTAGGGTCCAAGTCCTCTGGATCACGTTCGTTCCGAGAATCACGTTCCCGATGGTTTCATTCCGTTTGGACTCCGTTTGATATTCTTTTTCTGCGAAACTCTGAAATAGGCAAAAAAATAGCAATTATGGGTTGGCCTCCGGTTAATAGGTTAGTCCCAAAAATAATATAAAAGTGTATAATAAAGCCCAATAATGTCCAAAACAGAAGATAATATAGCATGGAGCAATCAAAAATTATAGATACGTTGGAGACGTATCAAGCATCCCCAAGCTTAATTCCTGCTCGTCCTCGAGTAGGTAAATGATAAAGACAGAATTTTTGATGTGGAATGCTACTTGGCATAATTTCAATGTAATTCTTCTTAATTGTGGTATGAATATTCAGATCCGAAAGACTCAAGATAAAAGTTCAATATTGACATAAAAATAATAATACTTCAAGGATACTAACTAAGCAATTATGTCCTCTCAAAATAAGCTGGCCAAAGAAAGTTCGTCCCTACAAAATCATATAGTTTAGTCATGCTCCATTTTCGTCACACAAGAATGCTCTCATCATGCACAACCCCGATGATAAGCCAAGCAATTGTTTCATACTTTAGTAATCTCAAACTTTTGCAACCTTCACGCAATACATGAGCGTGTGCCATGGATATAGCACTATGGGTGGAATAGAATATGATGATGGGCGTTATGTGGAGAAGACAAAAAAGGAGAAAGTCTCACATCAACGAGGCTAATCAATGAGCTATGGAGATGCCCATCGATTGATGTTAATGCAAGGAGTAGGGATTGCCATGCAACGGATGCACTAGAGCTATAAATATATGAAAGCTCAACAAAAGAAACTATTTGGGTGTGCATCCAACTTGCTTGCTCATGAAGACCTACGGCACTTGAGGAGGCCCATTGTTGGAATATACAAGCCAAGTTCTATAATGAAAAATTCCCACTAGTATATGAAAGTGACAAAACAAGAGACTCTCTATTATGAAGATCATGGTGCTACTTTGAAGCACAAGTGTGGCAAAAGGATAGTAACATTGTCCCTTCTCTCTTTTTCTCTCAATATTTTTTTGGGCCTTCTCTTTTTTTTATTCCTCACTTGGGACAATGCTCTAGAAAATGATGATCACCACACTTATATTTATTTACAACTCAATGATTACAACTCGAGACTAGAACAAAGTATGACTCTATATGAATGCCTCCGGCGGTGTACCGGGATATGCAATGAACCAAGAGTGACATGTATGAAAGAATTATGAACGGTGGCTTTGCCATAAATACTATGTCAACTACATGATCATGCAAAGCAATATGACAATGATGAACGTGTCATGATAAACGGAATGGTGGAAAGTTGCATGGCAATATATCTCGGAATGGCTATGGAAATGCCATAATAGGTAGGTATGGTGGCTGTTTTGAGGAAGATATAAGGAGGTTTATGTGTGAAAGAGCGTATCATATCACGGGGTTTGGATGCACCGGCGAAGTTTGCACCAACTCTCAATGTGAGAAAGGCAATGCACGGTACTGAAGAGGCTAGCAATGGTGGAAAGGTGAGAGTGCGTATAATCCATGGACTCAACATTAGTCATAAAGAACTCACATACTTATTGCAAAAATCTACAAGTCATCAAAAACCAAGCACTACGCGCATGCTCCTAGGGGGATAGATTGGTATGAAAAGACCATCGCTCGTCCCCGACCGCCACTCATAAGGAGGACAATCAAAGAACACCTCATGTTTCAAATTTGATACATAACGTTTACCATACGTGCATGCTACGGGACTTGCAAACTTCAGCACAAGTATTTATGAAATTCACAACTACTCAACTAGCACAACTTTAATATCACTACCTCCATGTCTCAAAACAATCATCAAGTATCAAACTTCTCTTGGTATTCAACGCACTCATAAGAAAGTTTTTACTATTCTTGAATACCTAGCATATTAGGATTATTTAAGCAAACTACCATGCTATTTAAGACTCTCAAAATAATCTAAGTGAAGCATGAGAGATCAATAGTTTCTATAAAACAAATCCACAACCGTGCTCTAAAAGATATAAGTGAAGTAGTAGAGCAAAAACTATATAACTCAAAAGATATAAGTGAAGCACATAGAGTATTCTAATAATTTCCGAATCATGTGTGTCTATCTCAAAAGGTGTGTACAGCAAAGATGATTGTGGTAAACTAAAAATCAAAGACTCAAATCATACAAGACGCTCCAAGCAAAACACATATCATGTGGTGAATAAAAATATAGCTCCAAGTAATACCGATGGAAGTAGACGAAAGAGGGGATGCCTTCCGGGGCATCCCCAAGCTTTGGATTTTAGGTGTCCTTAGATTATCTTGAGGGTGCCATGGGCATCCCCAAGCTTAGGCTCTTGCCACTCCTTGTTCCATAATCCATCAAATCTTTTACCCAAAACTTGAAAACTTCACAACACAAAACTCAGCAGAAAATCTCGTGAGCTCCGTTAGCGAAAGAAAACAAAGGGCCACTTCAAGGTACTGTAATTAACTCATTCTTTATTTATATTGGTGTTAAACCTACTGTATTCCAACTTCTCTATGGTTTATAAACTATTTTACTAGCCATAGATTCATCAAAATAAGCAAACAGCACACGAAAAACAGAATCTGTCAAAAACAGAACAGTCTGTAGTAATCTGTAACTAACGCAAACTTCTGGACCTCCAAACAATCATCCAAAATAGGAAGACTTAGACAATTTGTTTATTGATCAGCAGCAATTGGAATCAATATTTTATCACGTTCTGGTGATTTTTAACAATTATTTTCGTGAACAGAAAGTTTCTGGAATTTTCTGCAAGATCAAATAACTATCATCCAAGAAGATCCTATAGGTTTAACTTGGCACAAACACTAATTAAGACATAAAAACACATCTAACAAGAGTCTAGAACAAATATTTATTCCTAAACAGAAGCAAAAAGCAAAAAACTAAAAATAAAATTGGGTTGCCTCCCAACAAGCGCTATCGTTTAACGCCCCTAGCTAGGCATTGATAATTTTAATGATGCTCACATGAGAGACAGGAATTGAAGCGCAAAGGGAGCATCATAAAATACGTGACAAACACATCTAAGTCTAACATACTTCCTATGCATAGGCATATAATAAGCAAACAAATTTGCAAGGCAAGCAAAAACTAGCATATGCGAGGAAGCGGAAAGAAACAATAGCAATCTCAACATAACGAGAGGTAATTTAGTAGCATGAAAATTTCTACAACCATATTTTCCTCTCTCATAATAATTACATGTAGGATCATAAGAAAATTCAACAATATATCTATCACACAACATATTCTTAACACGATCCACATGTATGCAAAGTTGACACTCTTCCAAAATAGTGGGATTAACATAAACTAAAGTCATGACCTCTCCAAACCCACTTTTATCAAAAATACCATAAGATTGAACATTCTCCAAATATGTGGGATCTAAAGTTGACACTCTTCCAAACCCACTTTTAATATTATTGCAAACACTATTATCAATCTCATATTCATCATGGGGCTTAAATAAATTTTCAAGATCATAAGAAGAATCACCCCAATCATGATCATTGCAACAAGTAGTAGACATAGCAAAACTAGCATCCCCAAGCTTAGGGTTTTGCATATTATTAGCACAATTGACATCAAGAGAATTTATAGTAACATCATTGCAATCATGCTTTTCATCGAAGGAACTACCAAGTATGGGTGCAATAGCAACGATCTCATGTTTAACATAAGGAACTATAGCAAATTCATCTTCATAAATATTGGCATCATGGCCACAAGAATAGCAAGCATCATGTTCATCAAGGGATATTTCAATCAAATCATAGGAATCATCATTATCTATAGATTCATGCATATCATTATTTCCTTCCAAAGCAACGGTCATTCTCTCAATAAATTCTTTGACATAGACATTATGAGCATAGTTTTCATAGCAATATTTAAGTATGTCAAAATTTTCAGATTCGTAGAGAGTAATATCATACTTTTCAATCAAAGAAGCAACTTCATAAGCACCCTTAAAAGAAACAAATTCTTCAATTTGTTCAATATCATAGTAACTATAAACACCCTTTGCATAAGAAGATAAGATTTCATTTTCATTAAACTCACATAGGTAGGGAAGGTGTTTTTTAGGGTTCTTAGAGCAACAAGTAAAATCATGAATTTCACAAAGATTCCAAGCATAACACAGCAATCTGTTTATTTGACCCCATAAGAGTTTCCCTTTTTCAGACAAACGTTGACGCACAAAATGAGCATGCTCATCTAAAGATTTCCCATCAACTAGGCTAGTTGGGGTTTCAGCACGAACGCATAAAGACCGGAGATGATCCAAGTAGAACACTTTAAGTGGATCCATATCAATAGATTTTTAGCAAGCAAAGATGCAAGCAAATAGAAGGCACGTGGAAACACAAACAAAAAGACATACGGGAAGAAGGCGAAGAAAAGGCAAAGGGGGCGAATAAAACGGCAAGGGTGAAGTGGGGGAGAGGAAAACGAGAGGCAAATGGCAAAAAATGTAATGCGGGAGATAAGGGTTTGTGATGGGTACTTGGTATGTTGACTTTTGCGTAGACCTCCCCGGCAACGGCGCCACAAATCCTTCTTGCTACCTCTTGAGCACTGCGTTGGTTTTCCTTGAAGAGGAAAGGATGATGCAGCAAAGTAGCGTAACTATTTCCCTCAGTTTTTGAGAACCAAGGTATCAATCCAGTAGGAGGCTACACACGAGTCCCTCGCACCTACACAAACAAATAAATCCTCGCAACCAACGCGATAAGGGGTTGTCAATCCCTACACGGTCACTTACGAGAGTGAGATCTGATAGATATGATAAGATAATATTTTTGGTATTTTTGTGATAAAGATGCAAAGTAAAATAAAAGGCAACGAAAATAGCTAAGTGTTGGAAGATTAATATGATGGAAAATAGACCCGGGGGCCATAGGTTTCACTAGTGGCTTCTCTCGAGAGCATAAGTATTTACGGTGGGTGAACAAATTATTGTTGAGCAATTGACAGAATTGAGCATAGTTATGAGAATATCTAGGCATGATCATGTATATAGGCATCACGTCCGAGATAAGTAGACCGACTCCTGCCTGCATCTACTACCATTACTCCACACATCGACCGCTATCCAGCATGCATCTAGAGTATCAAGTTCATAAGAATAGAGTAACGCTTTAAGCAAGATGACATGATGTAGAGGGATAAACTCATGCAATATGATGTATACCCCATCTTGTTATCCTCGATGGCAACAATACAATATGTGCCTTGCTGCCCCTACTGTCACTGGGAAAGGACACCGCAAGATTGAACCTAAAGCTAAGCACTTCTCCCAATGCAAGAAAGATCAATCTAGTAGGCCAAACCAAACTGATAATGCGAAGAGACTTGCAAAGATAACCAATCATACATAAAAGAATTCAGAAGATTCAAATATTGTTCATAGATAAACTTGATCATAAACCCACAATTCATCGGTCTCAACAAACACACCGCAAAAGAAGATTACATCGAATAGATCTCCACTAGAGAGTGGGAGAACATTGTATTGAGATCCAAAAAGAGAGAGGAATCCATCTAGCTAATAACTATGGACCCGAAGGTCTAAGGTAAACTACTCAAACTTCATCGGAGAGGCTATGGTGTTCATGTAGAAGCCCTCCGTGATCGATGCCCCCTCCGGCGGAGCTCCGAAACAGGCCCCAAGATGGGATCTCACGGGTACAGAAGGTTACGGCGGTGGAATTAGGTTTTTGGCTCCGTATCTGGTAGTTTGGGGGTACGTAGGTATATATAGGAGGAAGTAGTAAGTCGGTGGAGCAACGTGGGGCCCACGAGGGTGGAGGGCGCGCCCAGGGGGTAGGTGCGCCCCTACCTCGTGGCTTCCTGGTAGCTTTCTTGACGTAGGGTCCAAGTCCTCTGGATCACGTTCGTTCCGAAAATCACGTTCCCGAAGGTTTCATTCCATTTGGACTCCGTTTGATATTCTTTTTCTGCGAAACTCTGAAATAGGCAAAAAACAACAATTCTGGGCCGGGCCTCCGGTTAATAGGTTAGTCCCAAAAATAATATAAAAGTGTATAATAAAGCCCAATAATCTCCAAAATAGAAGATAATATAGCATGGAGCAATCAAAAATTATAGATACATTGGAGACATATCACCCACTCATCATAAAGTTTTCTAGGGATAGAAACTTCCAACTCAAGTTTTTCTTCATAAGATTGCATTAAAGCATCAACGATATGTTTAGTAAAAGCCTTATGTTGACTATAAGCATGAGGAGAATTTAGAACGGATTGCAACAAGGAAATACAATCTATCAAAGAGCAATTATCATAATTAAATTCCTTGAAATCCAAAATAGTGGGTTCATTGAGATCTAAAGTTTTAACTTCTTCAATCTCCCTTTTATCAATTTTAGCATCAAGATCTAAAAACTCAGAATTTTTGGAACGCCTTCTAGGTAAAGGTGGATCATATTCAGTCCCATCACTATCAAGATTCATATTGCAAAACAAAGATTTAATAGGGGACACATCAATAACTTTTAGATCTTCATCTTTATTTTCATAGAAATTAGAAGAACACGCTTTCACAAAGCAATCTTTCTTAGCACGCATCCTAGCGGTTCTTTCTTTGCACTCATCAATGGAAATTCTCATGGCTTTGAGAGACTCATTGATATCATGCTTAGGAGGAATAGATCTAAGTTTCAAAGAATCAACATCAAGAGAAATTCTATCAACGTTCCTAGCCAATTCATCAACTTTAAGCAATTTTTCTTCAAGCAAAGCATTGAAATTCTTTTGCGAATTCATAAATTCTTTAACACTAGTCTCAAATTCAGAAGGCATCTTATTAAAATTTCCATAAGGATTGTTGTAGGAATTACCATAATTATTAGAGGAATTACTAGGGTACGGCCTAGGATTAAGGTTTCCTCTATACGCGTTGTTACCAAAATTATTCCTACCAACAACATTCACATCCATAGATTCATTATTATTCTCAATCGAAGTAGACAAAGGCATATCATTAGGATCAGAAGAAACACTTTTAGTAGCAAATAATTTCATAAGTTCATCCATCTTTCCACTCAAAACATTAATTTCTTCTATTGCATGCACTTTTTTATTAGTAGATCTTTCGGTGTGCCATTGAGAATAATTAACCATCATATTATCTAGGAGTTTAGTAGCTTCTCCTAAAGTGATTCCCATAAAAGAGCCTCCCGCGGCCGAATCTAAAAGATTTCTAGAAGCAAAATTCAATCCGGCATAAATTTTTTGTATAATCATCCACAAATTCAAGCCATGTGTAGGGCAATTTCGTATCATTAATTTCATCCTCTCCCAAGCTTGTGCAACATGTTCATGATCAAGTTGCTTAAAATTCATAATATCATTTCTAAGAGAGATTATTTTAGCGGGAGGAAAATACTTAGAGATAAAAGCATCTTTGCACTTTTTCCAAGAATCAATACTATTTTTAGGCAAAGATGAAAACCAAGCATTAGCACGATCTCTAAGCGAAAAAGGAAATAGCGTCAATTTAACAATATCATTGTCCACATCTTTCTTCTTTTGCATATCACACAAATCAACGAAGCTATTTAGATGGGTAGCGGCATCTTCACTAGGAAGGCCAGCGAATTGATCTTTCATGACAAGATTCAACAAAGCAGCATTGATTTCACAAGATTCAGTATCGGTAAGAGGAGCGATCGGAATGCTAAGGAAATCATTATTGTTGGTATTGGTAAAGTCACACAATTTAGTATTATCTTGAGCCATCGTGACAAGCAAGCAATCCAACACACGAGCAAACAAGAAGCAAGCGAAAAAGAGGCAAACGGAAAAGAGAGGGCGAATAAAACGGCAAGGGTGAAGTGGGGGAGAGGAAAACGAGAGGCAAATGGCAAATAATGTAATGCGGGAGATAAGGGTTTGTGATGGGTACTTGGTATGTTGACTTTTGCGTAGACTCCCCGGCAACGGCGCCAGAAATCCTTCTTGCTACCTCTTGAGCACTGCGTTGGTTTTCCCTTGAAGAGGAAAGGGTGATGCAACAAAGTAGCGTAAGTATTTCCCTCAGTTTTTTAGAACAAGGGTATCAATCCAGTAGGAGGCCACGCACGAGTCCCTCGTACCTACACAAACAAATAAATCCTCGCAACCAATGCGATAAGGGGTTGTGAATCCCTACACGGTCACTTACGAGAGTGAGATCTGATAGATATGATAAGATAATATTTTTTGGTATTTTTATGATAAAGATGCAAGGTAAAGAAAGTAAAAAAAAACAGCATCAGAAATAGCTTGTTGTCGAGAAATTAATATGATGGAAAATAGACCCGGGGGCCATAGGTTTCACTAGTGGCTTCTCTCATGAGCATAAATATTACGGTGGGTGAACAAATTACTGTTGAGCAATTGACAGAATTGAGCATAGTTATGAGAATATCTAGGTATGATCATGTATATAGGCATCACGTCCGAGACAAGTAGACCGACTCCTGCCTGCATCTACTACTATTACTCCACACATCGACCGCTATCCAACATGCATCTAGAGTATTAAGTTCAGAAGAACAGAGTAATGCCTTAACTAAGATGACATGATGTAGAGGGATAAACTCATGCAATATGATATAAACCCCATCTTGTTATCCTCGATGGCAACAATACAATACGTGCCTTGCTGCCCCTACTGTCACTGGGAAAGGACACCGCAAGATTGAACCCAAAGCTAAGCACTTCTCTCATTGCAAGAAAGATCAATCTAGTAGGCCAAACCAAACTGATAATTTGAAGAGACTTGCAAAGATAACCAATCATACATAAAAGAATTCAGAGAAGATTCAAATATTGGTCATAGATAAACTTGATCATAAACCCACAATTCATTGGTCTCAACAAACATACCGCAAAAGAAGATTATATCGAATAGATCTCCACTAGAGAGGGGGAGAACATTGTATTGAGATCCAAAAAGAGAGAGGAAGCCATCTAGCTAATAACTATGGACCCGAAGGTCTGAGGTAAACTACTCACACTTCATCGAAGAGGCTATGGTGTTCATGTAGAAGCCCTCCGTGATCGATGCCCCCTCCGGCGGAGCTCCGGAACAGGCCCCAAGATGGGATCTCACGGGTACAGAAGGTTGCGGCGGTGGAATTAGGTTTTTGGCTCCGTATCTGGTAGTTTGGGGGTACGTAGGTATATATAGGAGGAAGGAGTACGTCGGTGGAGCAACAGGGGGCCCACGAGGGTGGAGGGCGCGCCCTGGGGGGTAGGCGCGCCCCCTACCTCGTGCCCTCCTGGTTGATGTCTTGACGTAGGGTCCAAGTCCTCTGGATCACGTTCGTTCCGAAAATCACGTTCCCGAAGGTTTCATTCCGTTTGGACTCCGTTTGATATTCTTTTTCTGCGAAACTCTGAAATAGGCAAAAAACAGCAATTCTGGGCTGGGCCTCCGGTTAATAGGTTAGTCCCAAAAATAATATAAAAGTGTATGATAAAGCCCAATAATGTCCAAAACAGAATATAATATAGCATGGAACAATCAAAAATTATAGATACGTTGGAGACGTATCACCCCGCAAAAAAAATTGCGGGCCGGGGCGGGATGCGGGGTCTGATCTGGCAAGTTTTCCTGCCCCGACCCGCACTTTAGCGGTTATTTTGCGGATCGGGGCGGGATGCGGGGTCTGCTAGAGTTGCTCTAAACCTCTCCTATTTTGAGCTTTACAAACTCCGAACTGGAAATCGGATTAAACGCATTAGCTCTAAGAAGCTAAAATTCTTGAAGCTAACTCGGGTCGTAGTGCAATTTAGCAAAGCCAGTAAAGCCGAGCTCCACATTTAGAAGAATCTGGAGTTCCACCTATTTATGATCGATATGCCACCACCCAGGAAAAGTTTCACCTATTTACGATCAATATGCTACCGCCCAGGAAAACGATTCAACCTCCACGTACAGGCGCACAAACCCCTCGAGGGCTCTGACCGAATCATTTTCCCTCTCATTTCTCCCTCGTTTGCTAACCCTCTCCCCGTTCTCTCTGTCAAACCCTACCGCCGCCGCAAGGGCCGCTCTCCCGTCGCCGGCAGGATCCTCTCCTTCGCCTATAGATCCGGCCATCCCAGCCCTTTTCCTGTCAGATCCCATCCTTAGCGCCACTAGTCCCGCCGTCAGCGAGCTCACTCGGGCGCCATTGATGCCTGAGAATGCCTCCCGAGCCAGGAGCAGCATCCCAACGACTGGCCCTCCTCTCCTACAATGGGCTGCTTCCAGCCGGCCCAAGTTGGGAACAAACAGGCATGCGGTCCCATCAGATGGCCTGCCAGCGTAGTGTAGCGCTAGGAGAAACTATAGGGTTGTCGAACGGTTTCCCAGTGCCAGGTGAAGCAAGAAGCCAAGCAAGAAGTTTTTCTCGAATGCCCACAAGCATGCGCATCATATATTAAAGAAAGAAAGGGGTAAAGAGCCCCTGTACAACATTATGGGCAGCCACGCCCAGTCCACCTAGATTACATAAACGGATTACTCATGACCTACCCACCGCGACAAACTACCAAAGAAATCATCCATGTCTCCTTTGAGAAGACCGGCTGTAGCCCACGTTCTGTCCTCCTCCAAGATCCTGGCTCCGATGCGTGTGATTGATGGCGACTCGCCATCAAACACAATACCATTCCTATGCTTCCAAAGCTCCCAAAGGACGAGCACTAAGATCGTGCGGTGGTCTCGCAACCGTCCATCTGTGGTGTACTTGTTATGACACCAAGCCACCAAGGTGTCAACCGTGGTGGGCACCCAATCTGGCCTACCGAGGGACGTGCATACCTCATGCCACACCGACCTAGCAAAAACACACCCCAACAAGATATGATTGATTGTCTCCTCACTCTGATTGCAGAACGGGCATGAATCCTGGTGCGGTAGGCCTCTCCGAGCAAGCATGTCTGAGGTCCAGCATCTGTTCCGCAAAGCCAACCAGGAAAAAAAGCGACACCTCTGTGGTGCCCTCGACCTCCAAGTAAAATCCGCTGTCGGACTGACCACCCTTCCTACGAACTTGGCCGCATAAGCTGATCTGACAGAGAAAGCCCCATTGTTCTCCCAAGCCCAAGAGAGCTTGTCTGGTGAGCCGAGCTGTAGCTGAATGATGGCCACCCGATGCCAGAGATTCACGTACTCGCGCAACTCATCCAAGTCTAGATTCGGATTAATATCCAAAGGCCATGTGACCTCCTATGTAGCCGTGCACATGGACAAACTGTTACGCTTTCGAGGCGGAACCTTAGCATACACCTTCGGGGCGAGGTCTTGGACCCGAGACCCGTCAAGCCAACGGTCCTCCCAGAAGATGGTATTAGAGCCGTCCCCCAGAGTTGTGTGGGCACCCGAGCAAAAGAGTTGTAGAGATTCAGTCGGAACATGGATGTCGAACTCGTTCTAGGGCCTCATTTCATCAGCTCGACGCAGCCAAGGCCATCTAGCTTGCATGGCTATATTCAGCCATCTCAAGTTTGGAACTCCCAAACCACCTGCCCACTTGGGTGTGCACACAATATCCCACGCCACCGAGCACTGCCCTCTGTTAGCCTCAGCTTTTCCACACCACAGGAAACCTCTGATAATTTTGTTCATCGCTGTTATAGTCTTGGCCGGCAGGTCCAAAGCCATCATGGCGTGGATGGGTATGGCGCACAGTACAACTTGCACTAGAAGAAGCCTTCCACTCTTGGGCATCCCGAACCACGCCATGTGGGGAGGCGTCTCGCCAACTGCTCCACCAGGTATTACAATTGTGCATTGGTCTGCTTCCGAATGGTGAGGGGAAGTCCTAAGTACTTGCATGGGAAGTGGCCGAATGAGAAGCCAAGGGATTGCCCCACCAACAGCTTCTGATCATCCGAGCAACGGATAGCGAAGGCCGCGCTCTTGCTCTGGTTGACCCAAAGGCCAGAAGCTTCCCCAAAAGCCTCCAAAATGTCGGCCGTGACAGCCAAATCCATTCGGCCCGGCTTGACGAATAGCATCACATCATCCGCAAAAATGGATATCCGCTGTTTCATCCCAACCCTCGCCAGCGGTGCTAGTAATCGGCGAGCAGCAGCCAGCTCGAACAGCTTATGCAAAGGCTCCATAATCAAAATGAAGAGCAATGGTGATACCGGATCGCCTTGGCGTAGCCCACAGCAGTTGAGAATATCGTTTCCCAGCACTCCATTTATCAGCACCCAAGTCGCCGCCGTGCCTAGGAGATCAACAATCCAAGAGATCCATCTTTGGCCAAACCCCATGCGACTGAGGACCTCAATCAAGAAAGGCCATTGGACATTATCAAAAGCTTTAGTGATGTCCAGCTTGAGCATCACCGCAGGATCTCTTAACGCATATAGCCTCCGCGCCGTGCATTGAACCAGCATGAAATTGTCATGCAAAGATCTCCCTTTTACGAACGCGCTCTGATGCACGCCCACCAGCCTAGGGAGATCATTCGCCAGCCTGACCGCTAGGACTTTGTCAAATAGCTTAACAGCTCCATGAACAAGGCTAACCGGGCGAAAGTCCTTGATGTCAACGGCACCATCCACCTTGGGCAGCAAGGATATGAGAGCTTTATTTATCGCCTGGAGGCCTCACATATCACCAAGGTAAAACGTGTGGAAAGCGCGCATGATATCATCCTTGATGACTCCCCAACATGTGGCATAGAATCTCCTAGTGAATCCATCCGGCCCAGGGGGCCTTGTCCAACGGCATACACTTGACAGTCCGCTCCACCTCCTCAGCCGTAAAAGGAAGCTCAAGATGCGAGAGATCCAGGGTGGGAAGATCAAGTGCGTCAAGGTTGAGTGTGTGCACCCGCTGAGTGGGAGTTCCCAAAAGATTGCCATAGTAGTCATCCACCATCTCCACAGTGCTCTCCTGCCCCATGAAAGTCCCACCATCCCTAGACAGCCGAGTCATATAGTTCTTCCTTCTTCGGTGCCTCGCATGCCGATGAAAGAACTCCGTATTTGCATCCCCATCCTTGAGAAAGAGCATCCTGGATCTTTGTTGAGCTATCGTCCGTTGCAGCAAACATAGGCCGAGTAGCTTGCATTTGAGGGTACGACGTAGAGTGACCTCCCCCATGGAGAGGATCCTAGAGTCAGAGGCCAAATTCAACCGGTAAATCAGCTCCATTGCCACACCAATTTGTAGGTTCACATTTCCTATCCACTTGTCACTCCACCTCAGCAGGGCTTTTGCCGTGGCCCCAAGTTTATGATGCAGTACGACATAAGGGTTGCCCATTGAAGGAACCGATCCCCATGCTGCCTGAACAATGTCCATGAAGCCGTCAACTTTAGGCCAAAAAGCTTCAAAGCGGAAGCGCCGGCCAACCTTCCAATCGGCATTGAGCTCTAGGAGCAACGGGCAGTGATCGGAGATGGCCGATCCCAAGGCTCCCAGAAAGCAGGAGGGGTGTAGATCATCCCAGTCATTCGTCGAAAACACATGGTCAATTTTCTCCAGAGTGGCAAGCTGCTGTTCGTTGGACCAGGTATATCTTCTGCCGTTGAGGTACACCTCCTTCAGTTCGAGTCTATTCAGCGTGGACCGAAAGCGAGACATGATCCTCCTATTGATCACCTGGTTGTTCTTATCTTCAGGGTTTAGGATGAGGTTGGAGTCCCCCACTATGGACCAAGGGCCAACATGGAGATCACGTATCTCACAAAGCTCCTCCACGAAGGCAACCTTGTCCGCATCAAGCTGGGGGCCGTAGACCCCAGTGATCCACCAATGAGACCCATCGTGCGGCTTGACAAGCGCCGTTAAGGTGTTTTCAGTGTAGTGCGGGTTGGACAATGCCACTTGCGTGGCATCCCAAGCCAAGATGATGCCGCCACGCGTGCCAACAGCCGGCAAATAAAAGAAGTCCTCAAATCTATTACCCATGCAGTGACGAACTACGTCCAGAGATACAACTTCAAGCTTAGACTCCTGAAAGCAAACTACAGATGGTTTGGATGTGGCCACAACCTGTGAAATGGCCGTCCTCCTCGCCGGCGTGTTCATGCCCCGTACATTCCACACAAGCACTCTATTTGGTTGTGCATCCATCAGAAAACGTCCACAAAGATCCACCAGACCCGGCAAGTTCATGCCGCACCCACCACACCGGCGGGCTGCTCCTGCAGCGGAGATGCTGGAGGCTCCCAGCCAAAGAGAGCCAAAATTGCCGTGATGTGGCTATCTGAGAGTGGCTGTGAGAATTGCTCCACATACACGCCTTGAGCGCTTCCTCCCCAATGGTCTCTCCTTCGTTGGCCAAGCACAACTTTCTGATGATGGCTTGCTGATGTTTAGATGCAGCCGAGCCTCTGCCCAACCTCTTCGCTAGCCGCACGCTTCTCCTGGGCGTAACATCCAAGTCCCTCTTGGTCCTGGGTCTTCTCTGCCTGGTTGCCGACGGCCTTTGTCCCGAGGGGGGGGGTGGGTAGGCAGGATAGGGAAAGGTATACCCCTGATCTGGGAGGCAAAATCCAAAGCCTCAACATGCATACTAGTGCAACCAAAGCACCCAACTCGTCCTGCAGCATCTCGCCTGATAGCGCCGAAAGGCTCACCATGCACGTAGGCACATCGCCCCCGCATGCATGCAGATGAGCGGGGTCCCGCATGTCACGCGTCGCCCTCCCATGGGCTAAAGTAATCTGGCTCCCACTCGCCACCCGAGGAAGCGGACAGGAAGTGATCTTCCGGAGGAAGCCACGTGGGGTCCGCCTCCCAACCCGCACTGTTGGAGTTAATTGCACAGAAGTACCACAATTGAGGCATCACATGCAGATTGGTACCATGATTGCTAATTTTTGCATGTCAGTACCAGCATTGCTCCAGACTTTTGCAAAAAAGTCTAAACCGCGTATAAACACGTATTGACGGTGTATCTGACTGGCGGGCGCCACCTGTCAGGCGCCGATGTGGCATTTCTTTTACAGAAAACCCCCTACCTTGCACGTAATCACATAAACGCCCAATTATTTTGCGGGAAAAAGGCTCCGGTGAGAGACTTTTTTCGTTCGCAATATTACAACACCGAATCGGACTTTTCTGAAAGTTTTCGTTACGTTGGACAAAGAAATTAAATAAACGAAAAACACACGCCAGCATGATTCGAACCTGCAACACGCGGTGCACAAGCTGGGCGCGATAGCCACCACAACACAACAGCTACTGTGTTAGTGCCCAGGCGTTGTCCTATTTATACATACTTAAATGCGAAGGGCCGGCGGTTAAGCCCAGCTAGGCCCGCTATTTTTATTTTGTTTCGCGTTTGGCTCGTTCGTTTCCCAGGTTTCTTTTAATTTCATTTCTTTTATGTTTTTCTTCCTTTGTTTTTTATTTCTTTTTCTCCTTATTTTTTAATTCATTGGGTTGGTTTTCCTTCTGGATTTTTAACATACTTACTGAACATTTTTTAAGATAGGCTCAATTATATGATGAACATGTTTTCAAATTAGCATGAACATTTTTTTAATGTACGCCGAGCACTTTTTCTGCGTATAGTGATCATTTTTAATGCATGATGAACTTTTCTTCACAAATTTTGAACATTTATTTAATGTATTAAATTTTTGTAATATACGTTGAACATATTTTAAATGCATATCCAATTTTTTAAAAATATATGTTGAACATTGTACATAATGCGTGGCTGGTTTTTCCTAAAAAAAACTTTTGTTTCTGGTTTAGCTTATTTTTAGGTTTTTCTTCCTTTGTTTTTTATTTCTATTCCTCCTTATTTTTTAATTCCTTGGGCTAGTTTTTCTTCTGGATTTTTAGCATACTTACTGAACAGTTTTTAAGATAGGCTCCATTATATGATGAACATGTTTTCAAATGAGCATGAACATTTTTTTAATGTACGCCGAGCACTTTTTCTGCGTATAGTGATCATTTTTAATGCATGATGAACTTTTCTTAACAAATTGTGAACATTTATTTAATATATTAAATTTTTGTAATATACGCTGAACATATTTTAAATGCATATTCAATTTTTAAAAAATATTTGTTGAAAATGTACATAATGCACGGTGAAACAAAAGTAAAACATAAGAGAAATGAAATGAAATGAAAGCTTAATGCACGATGAACTTTTCTTCACAAATTTTGAACATTTATTTAATGTATTAAATTTTTGTAATATACGTTGAACATATTTTAAATGCATATTAAATTTTTTTAAAATATATGTTGAACATTGTACATAATGCGTGGCTGGTTTTTCCTAAAAAAACTTTTGTTTCTGGTTTAGCTTATTTTTAGGTTTTTCTTCCTTTGTTTTTTATTTCTATTCCTCCTTATTTTTTAATACCTTGGGCTAGTTTTTCTTCTGGATTTTTAGCATACTTACTGAACAGTTTTTAAGATAGGCTCCATTATATGATGAACATGTTTTCAAATGAGCATGAACATTTTTTTAATGTACGCCAAGCACTTTTTCTGCGTATAGTGATCATTTTTAATGAATGATGAACTTTTCTTAACAAATTGTGAACATTTATTTAATATATTAAATTTTTGTAATATACGTTGAACATATTTTAAATGCATATTCAATTTTTTAAAAATATATGTTGAACATTGTACATAATGCGTGGCTGGTTTTTCCTAAAAAAACTTTTGTTTCTGGTTTAGCTTATTTTTAGGTTTTTCTTCCTTTGTTTTTTATTTCTATTCCTCCTTATTTTTTAATTCCTTGGGCTAGTTTTTCTTCTGGATTTTTAGCATACTTACTGAACAGTTTTTAAGATAGGCTCCATTATATGATGAACATGTTTTCAAATGAGCATGAACATTTTTTTAATGTACGCCGAGCACTTTTTCTGCGTATAGTGATCATTTTTAATGCATGATGAACTTTTCTTAACAAATTGTGAACATTTATTTAATATATTAAATTTTTGTAATATACGCTGAACATATTTTAAATGCATATTCAATTTTTTAAAAATATTTGTTGAAAATGTACATAATGCATGGTGAAACAAAAGTAAAACATAAGAGAAATGAAATGAAATGAAAGCTTGGCAACGAACGAGCCGAACACGAACCAAAAAAAAAGTAGCAGGCCTAGCTGGGCCTAACCGCCGGCCCTTCGCATTCGTCTCTGTATAAATAAGGCAACGCCTGACCACTGACACAGCAGAGGCTGTGTCGTGGTGGCTAGCGCGCCCAGCGTCTGCAACACTCGTCGCAGGTTTGAAACCTGTCGGGGCTTCTTTTTCATTTATTTAATTTCTTTGTCCAACGTAACGAAAACTTCAAAAAAGTCCGATTCGGTGTTTATCTCTCACCAGAGCCCTTTCCCACAAAATAATTGGGCGGTTATGTGATTACGTGCAAAGTAAGGGGGTTTTCTGTAAAAAAAATCCACGTCGGCGCCTGACGGGTGGCGGGCCAGTCAAATACACCGAACCTTTTTGCAAAAGTCTGGAGACACGTAAAAATTAGCAATCGTGGTATCAATCTGCATGTGATGCCTCAGTTGTGGTACTTGTGTGCAATTAACTCGCTTGTTGCCCACCTCCAGCTCCCAGGAGCCAATGAACGCGATAAGGGGAATCTCCGTCAGCCCCCACTCCCCGCCCCGACAGCCGCGTCGCAACGCACGCCACCCGAGGGGGAGATGAAGCACGAGAAGGTGTGGTGGCTGCGGGGGAGGGGGGCAGCCTCGGATCCAATGCTGGGCACAGGCCCACCACGGCACCCACTCCCGAGTCCGATCGCGCGGGGGAGCTGGCAGCCCATTCGAGACGCTTTTGATGCACAGACTGCGAGCAGATAGGCTGATCCTCTGCAAAAGCCGCGCCATGCTTGTCATGTGGGGTTGGCTGGTCAACCGTGGCCGTTTGAATCTGGTGCAGCCTAGCACATGGCACCGAGCCGGCAGAGGAGCGAACGGATGCCGGCGAACGCTCACGAGCCGGGGCCCTGCGCGGAGCAGCCCCGCGACAGCGGCGACGCGATCTGGAGCGGCCACGCCTATGGCGTCCACCAAGCTGCCCATCAGAGTCCTCATCAGCCGACGATGGCGGCGGCGGAGGAGATCTGGCTGGCGGCCACGGCCCCACAATCCTAGGGGCAACCGGCGGAGCAGCCCCGCGACAGCGGCGACGCGATCTGGAGCGGCCACGCCTATGCCGTCCACCAAGCTGCCCATCAGAGTCCTCATCAGCCGACGATGGCGGCGGCGGAGGAGATCTAGCCGGCGGCCACGGCCCCACAATCCTAGGGGCAACCGGCGGCGCTTCCTGCACGATATCGACCGGATATCATAGCCAAGCAAGAAGTTGAGGGTGTGTTTGGTTGACGTCCTCGTTGCTTTGTGCCTGGCCTGGATCCTGCCTAGAACTTTTTTTAGACAAACTCGCAAAGCTTTATTAAGTCGTCACAATGTTTACAGGGACGGATGGCAGATCTCCGGGGTGACCTAACCAAACACGGCGGCCACCCCCTAGAGAAAGTGCATGCTTCGCGAGAGTGTGAGCTTCAAAGTTTGAGCTCCTAAATTCATGACTAAATTTACAAAAATCAAAAGACGAAGAGTGATCTAAGATTTCATGTATGATTGCTCCATAACTGGGTGCATTCTCCTTCTGGATGTCTCCAATGACAACTTTGCAGTCTGAGGCCACATGGAGACGCCTTAGGTATAGATCATTCGAGAGGGCTAGTGCCTCCCACACAGCCAGGGCCTCAAGAACTTGCGGATCGGCAATGTGCCGAAAAACTAGCACTGAGCCTCCCAAAAACCTACCTGTTGCATTTCTGTTGATTGCTCCTACTGCACCATAGCCTCCATGACGAGAGACCGCAGCGTCGACGTTTACTTTCGCACAGTTCGCCACCGGTGGCTGCCACTGCCTCGGCCTGGGTGCCCGGACTGGTGCAGTCCTTGTGTTCGGCGTATGAACTATGAAAATGGAGCTCGGATAACATCCTTGTGATGAAACCGTTTATGGTCACGGGTGACTGGAAGATATCCTCGTGAATCGCCTTTCGACGCGCACTCCAGATTGCCCAGACCGTAACAATTGTCCTCACAAAATCATCTTTGCTCATTATTTCATGTATATGAAACAACCAATCCTTGGAACATTCGCTCGAGCATTCTTCCTGAACCAGCATTTCGATGAGGTGTTCTGGCGCCAAAGCCCAGACGCTACTGGACATCGGACAGGTGAAGAGAGCGTGCCGCGAAGTGTCCCTAGCCCCACACAAATTGCAGTTATCCTCTGGCGACATATTACGGTGCTTCAGAAGCTCGCCAGTAGGCATGGACTGTCTAGCTAATCTCCATACAAACATTCTAATCTTAGATGGTACTTGTATGTGCCAAATGCTGCTCCACTGCTTACTCTCATGCTGGGTGTGCGAGGAACCTTCCGATTCGTGTAACCAAGCCTCCCGATGTATTTTCATCCTTAGGATCATGCGGTATGCTGACCTGACACTGAAAATTCCGTGGGTTTCTTCATGCCAGCCCCAAAAATCTGCAACTTTACGTGTACATAATGGTATCTTGAGGATTTCCTGAGCGTCAAACGGGTGAAAACAGTACTGATCAGACCCTCATTCCATGTGGCCGTGGTGGCATCAATGAGATGTTTGACAAGTGTGGGCGGGTTCTGTACAAGGGAGGTAATGGGGCGCTTGAAGCTGTCCCTCGGAATCCAATTGTGATCCCATATGTTCGTTGTTTCTCCATCTCCTACCCTTCTGACTAAACCCTGCACCAGTACGTCCCGGCCATTCAGTATGGCTCTCCAAATCTGTGAGGGTTGCGGTCCCAACTCCGTCTCAAGTAACGAGCATTCTAGGAAATACATTGATTTGAGGATCTTTGAGCTAAGTGAAGATTCATCAGTTAGGGTTCTCCAAGCCTGACGTGCCAGTAATGCAAGATTAAAGATCTCCAAGTTTCGGAAACCGAGGCCGCCCATGTGTTTCCCTGCCTAGAACTGGCTGGAGAATGTTTGGTTCAAGTACACATGAGTTGATGCTCGCCTGGCCTGGCAACTTGAAAACTTTGCTTAGCCTGGCCAGTGACCCATGCACCTTGATTAGCCTGGCCCATGCGCTAGGAATGGGTCGCCTGGGTGCTGCTTGGCAACAATTCTTACTTTAGTTAGCTGAATTCTCTTGTGGGCTAGGTCTGACACAAATGAATTTTCCACCATAAACCTTTTTCAGCTAGGTAAATTAATTTTTTATTATATTAATCTTTTAATAAATATGCAAAAATACGAGATTATTTAGCATGAAACCTAAGTTAATTAAAAAATTCGAAATTATTTAATATTAAAATTTACTAATTTTAGTGAATTCGAAATTAACCTAATATACTAATTATTATATTTTATGTGTTTATGCAAGATCTTTTACGGGTTGGCGAAACCAACGAGACGGCCTACGGGTATGCAACGGTTGTGTTAATCCTACTTAGTATTCTTTGTATTTGTCACTATGTTGCTTCAAAAGCAACTAAGTTCTTTCACTTGATGTTTATATTGCGAATTTATGGGATAAATTCCTATCGTCTTTCAGACAGTTCCACCAGAAGGGAACACTTCTTTACGGCTACAAGGTTCTCAACAGACACCACACAGACTAAACAAAGAACTACCGACAGAGATTTCTCTTATAGGATCCCTAGCGTAAGAACACATCTCATAAATTCATAATAGAAAGACCAAGTGAAACACAAAACCACTTCATTTCGACAACATAATTTACATGCGGATTTCCCTTTCGGGAGACCCCGAAGGGATTACAAAGAGAAAAGAAGACTACCTTATGCCTACCTCCACCATATGGAGATACAATGCCTTAAATTCTTTATTACAACTGGAGCTAGCTACTACTACTACTACGACTACTGAGGAGTATGAGGGTTGTGGTACTCAGATGTTGCGATGCTCTGGAGTTTGGTATTGTGTGTGTCTGCAACGCTCAGTCCTCCTGCTTTTCCGCCTTTTATAGTGCGTGAGGGATGCTAGACGCTCCTTTCTTTATTTATCTGCGTCATAGCTAGAGCCTGGAGTATCCCGTAGCTCAACACGCCTTATGCATCGCTGAAGTGCCTCAATGTTTGCACAATCAAGCCTTGCGTGACTCCAAATGCTAGACTGATATTTTTTTTCAGACTGAGAATTTTGTCCAGACAGAAGACCTTGTCGTAGCCGAGAAACCGACTTCTCGTTGCATGGTAAAATATTGTTATGACATGGCTGGGTATACAAACCAGCCCAATATATTAACTCCGTTGCTTGCAAGCGAATCTATATGCATTGTTATTTACACAGGCCAACACACTTTTCATGTTTTGTTGTGTGCGCAATGGAGCCATGCATTCTTTAGTAGTCCTGACTCTTCTTGGCTGAAATCTTTAGCTATAATCTTGTGCTCCCTTATGCGTGCATGCATTCCATGGCTGACATTTTTTTTTGGGGTCTATCCCGCCCATATTATTGATAATACCTTATCAATATTTCGAATCCCATCAATATTCAAATTTTATCAATATTCAGGTGTAAGTACATGCAATCAAACACTCCATGCCTGGCTAGGCACAAAATTGCTAGTTTCCAAGCTGGCTCCAGGCATCACTTTTTCTCGTGCATGGAAGCCAAGTCGTGAACTAAACACGGCCTGACTCTGAGAAGCTTTTGAGAAGCTGTAGTTCGGCCCTTAGTACAACTTTTATTTTATACTAAACCAACGCCAATTAATTTGGATCGTAGGGAGTAGTAGTTTTTCCCTTTTACATTTTTTTTTATTTTTACATTTCCTGAGTTTTTTATTTTTACATATTACTCTATTTCTTTTTGAGATTCGGATACGATATGTTGCTGTGAACCAACCTGTGGTTGGATGGTTAAAGGGACTGTGGTATCCCCTGCCCATCAGGGTTCAAATCCTATCCTGGTGCTCGCATTTATTCCTAGATTTATTTCAGGATTTCCGGCGATGCGCATTTAGTGGGAGGAGACGTTCCCATCGACGACGAGGCGCCTACGGTGACTTCGTAAATCTCAAGATGATATTCCGGCTCAGTCTTTCGGAGGTGCTCATAGGGGTAGGGTGCGCGTGTGTGCGTTCACAGGGATGAGTGTATGCGCGTGTATATGAACGCTTGTGTCTGTACTGATGTTAAAAAAAGATACGATATGTTGCTGGACAAGAAAAACATGGGCCACGGGCTGCGAGCCCACAGCCAATGACGGTGCGGGAGAGTCTTCCCCGTTTCTATCGGTCTCCTTGGGTGACAGGGAATTCCCAGAAGGGGAAAAAAAGCTGAAAAATGGCAGGAGAAATGGCGATGGAGAAGCGTCGGCGTCGCCACGCGCCACCGGCGGTCGCCTCCTCCTCTTCGACCCCCGCCGAGGCCTCCGGCCACACGCCGTCCCCTCCGCCGGACCTCCTCCCGGACATCGCCCGTCGCCTCACCTCCCTGGAGGACTTCTTTTCCCTCCGCGCCTCCTGCCGCGACTACCGCGCCCTCCTCCCGGCGTCCCGCCCCCACCTCGCCTCCCAGGCCCCGCTCCTCCTCGTCTCCCTCTACCCCTCCTTCGCCGAGGCGCTCTTCCACCCCCGCCTCCGCCGCCTCCACCGCTTCCGCCTCCCCTGGGGCCACCACCTGCCCCCCTCCCGCCTCACCCTCCTCTACGCCCACGGCTTCCTCGTCACCGCCACCACCGCGGCCGCCCAGTACCCCCCCAGGCTCCTCCTCCTCCACCTCTTCACCGGCGACCAGCAGCGCCTCCCCAGGGTCCCCACCCCCTTCTCCCGGGCCATCCTCTCTGCCGACCTCCTCGTCGTGCTCTTCCTGCCCGGCAGGTCCACCGTCCAGCACTGCCGCCCCGGGGATGCGCTCTGGCGTGTGGCCACCGCCGATGCGCCCCACGTGTTCGACGATTTGATCTTCGTTGACGCCACCCTCTACGCCCTGGTTGGCCTCCGTCTTGCCACGCTGGAGCTGTCCGAGAGTTCGCTGGAACTGTCATTCCTTGGAGGAGAGTATGATGAGGAGAACAGGCCGGTGGGGGAGCGGTTCATGCTCGGGGAGTGCGACGGCGAGGTGTTGCTCATCAGCGAGGAGCAGGCAGAGACGGTTGTGTACCGTGTTTTCCGGTGGGTGCCTGGGGAGGGAAAGTGGGTGATGATAACAAGCTTGGGTGGGCGAACATTGTTTCTTGGGTTCCACGGATTCGCGGCTTGCATCGGCCCAGGTTTCCCTGAGATTCGAGGTGATTGCATATATGCTGCTGGGCGACGCTTGGGTGAATGGTTCGAGTATTCCTTGGTTAATGGAACTTGTGATGTCTGCTATGCTGAATATGTGGGCGCACCACCCCTGAACAGCGATTCACCTCTCAGACCTCCGGTTTGGGTCTTCCCCAGCTTGATGCCAGCCTGAGAAAGGTTACCCAGATCATTGAAGAACAGTGATGCTGACATGAAGTAAGAAAAGGTAAATTTGATCCCTGGGCTTGCTGTGCTAAAATTTACCATGTCAATTCTGTATAATAGACACTTCATGAAGATCTTTTGTGTGCCTGTTAACTGCTATCTTGGTTGAGGTAGTGAACACTAACAGAACACACTTGTTGAACTTGATCATAGGAACTAATGATACTTTGGTGAATGCAGACAATGTTTATTTAGGTATTATGCAATTCGTCGCAATCTCTCTGAACTCTGAAGCTTATTTAGCCTCTTTCTTGCCTTACTGATTTGAGATTGTTGCAAGTGAGGTATCATATGGAAGAACTGTGCCAGCACCTTTTGTCAAATTTCCAAATATCCCAGGAATTCAGATCAGATGGTTATACTTATACGTTTCCTAGTAGTGTATGGTTAAGAGTCTTCATAACATATGAATGTATCACCTGTGTAGACATATGTACAATGGGGAATATTTCAGAGTTGGAGGCAATATTGAGATAAATTTGTATCATCTTAGAGGAGTTTAGTCATGGATGTTGGCCGGCTTCTGTTTTCGGATTAAACCAGTGGCTCTCTCAACTTGTTTGTTTCTGAATGTAGTAATGCATGTAATGCTGCAAATCCTGTAGAATTGTTACAGTTAGTTCTATGGTAACAAGAAGACCAATAATAACCAACATCGAAACATAAGAGTGTACTATTCTTATATGAGCTGTATTCTTAATACTAGGACTCAGACTACACTCAACTTTTAAACCCATTTAAGAGTAAAACTATCGTAGAGAAGTCACAGTCGAACAGGTTCAAATTTGGTTACATGATTACCTGCCCTCAAAAGTCACGTTGGTGAGATCAGAGGAATCCAAACAATTCCTAATTTATTTACATGGTTCCTACAGATCTGTACCAGAAACTTATATTTGTGCAAACTTGTGTGACATTTCAGACAATCACTTGCTGAGGTCTGGATACATGTTCATAATGTGAAATGGAAGCAGACCTTTGACTTACGTTATTCAGAAATCAGAATCCAATACGCTTCAACTGTGCTCCCTAATAATAACATTTAGGTCCGAGAATGTTCATATACTTATTTGAGCTACTTGGACTGAGTGTGTCATTTGTATTTGCAACAACATATGTTATGTCTGCTTAATCGGAAAATGCCCGTGGAACAATTATGCTCCTACCAAGTAGCACGCTGGGTGGGGTGCAAATCGACTGAAACTTGTTCTGCGTCGTAAATTCTGTAAGCTAAACCCTCTGCATCGTTTGATTTCCAGGCCGTTGATCCTCACCAGGTGCGTGCAAATGGATTGATTGCTGCTGAATGTGAACCATGTGCGGGGCTACTGAAGGTCTTCCCGGATGCTGATAAACCTGGTCATCTTCTCAGTTGTCGATCTTTCCTTTGCGTTTCCTTGTTTTACCTTGCTGTTGACATCTGGTGCTATAGAGCAACAAACATCAGAGTATCAAAGAGAAGCATGGTAACACAGCTGGACCTTCCCTGCAAATTCCTGTGACAATTCATATATGTTGTTCATGTTGTGTGTCTCCTGTCAAAGTTTCTTATGCTACGAGAACATGTATGTTTTTCTGATTCTTGTGGGAATTTCGAGCCGTTTCTGTCGAAATTTCAACGGTCCAAACAGGGCTGCATAATGCAAATGCAGTATCTACACTAACGTTGTACCTATATTGCTGTATTTTCATTTTTTTTAAAACAAAACATTCTTCCATGTTTTAATTTGTTTTTGAAATAAAACGTTCTTCCAGAGGCCGTTGCCTAGGGGCAGTGGGGCTCTCTGTCTCTTTTTGTGTGGGTCCCACGTGCAGTGGCGGCAGGCGTTGAGTGGAACTCATCGCCGTCCTCGTCCAATCCAAACCGCAGCAGAGCTGAGCACGCTGTAGCCGGGAAACGCACACCACGGCACGATGCCACACGCCGCGTTCCTCCGCCCGCTCATCCCGCCGCCTCTCGTCCCCGCGAGGCCGCTCGCCGCGCGATGCCGCCACCTTCGCGGCGTCCGCGGGAGTTGCGCCCCCGGCGAGGGCGCCCCCGGCGCGGAGTGGCTGAGCTCGGCGGTCGGGGAGAAGGTGGACGAGCTGCTGCGGCGCGAGGAGAACCGGGCGCTGCTGGACGGGGTCGAGGCCGCCGAGCGCCGCGTGGAGCTCGCCCGCGCCAAGCTCGCGGACATCGAGCGCCAGGAGGCCGCCGCCCGCCTCGCCACCGAGGAGGTCCGCCGCCTCGAGAGGCGCCGGGACGAGGTACGCGACATCATAAGCCGCGGCTGCACGTAACCTGTTCGATGCTTTGCCTGCTCGGCTCGACCAGTGGTGCTCTGGCGTTGCGTGGGTCACTCGTAGGAGGGCGACCATACGTGAGCGGCCAGTGGGCAGTCAGTACGTAGCACGGACCGCCACCGTCACCCTCAGTGCGCCGCTGCTTATTTCTGGCGCGATTCTACGCTACTGTGGATATGGACATATGGTAGTACCGCTGCCTACCATGTCTCTACCATGTTTGGTGACCGCCGCTCTTGTGTTTGAACTAATGTGGCGCCGACGAACTTGAAGGACGATGAATGGTGCTCTTTAATTGGCCAAACAATAGAAGCTCTCAGTAGGCGCATGTGGTTCGTCAAGGCAATGTGTGCCGTGCAGAGCGGTGGGACTGCGATAGACGGACTAGATGCAGGGAATGTGAGATTTCCTTGAGTTTTATTTGCTCACAGACGAGAGAAGAACTTGTTGAGTCTAGATAGTTTTAAGAAGCCTGATGGGTGCCATATTGGCTTCTATCAGTAGACTTTTCCACCCTTTTTGGTTCAAGGCTTCAGGACGCCCTGTTGTTTGTTTGGTAAACTGAGATAATGAGATGCTTCCATTTCTTCTTCCAACATGAAGTACTAGTGGTGGCATGTGCCATGTTCATGTGGTCCCGTGATGATGAAGCAGAATGATTTATTGGTTGTGATATCAACTTTATATGATCATACAGTTCTGTAATCATCAAAATACCTTTCCTTCAATAGTCATAGGAAGACATCAGTTTTTTCTTGCTTGATGCATTTCTTCATAACATACTATATGTTTATAATGCTGCGTTACTTAAACAAGATTGCAGAGTCACAGCGGGAATTGCTACAGGCAAGAGAAATGATTGATGAAGCACAGTGTACCTTGACTTCTAGCCTTGAGGATCGAAGCTTTTGGAATACGTCAGGTGGAGAAGATATCGATAAAGATAGTGAGAGGCTTGAATCTGCAAAAGCTGCAGCAATTTCCTCTATAATCGGTGTTCTGGCTAGTTTGCCCATATCTTCCTATGAAGTCCACAGTTTGCCCCAACTGTTTTTTCGATCATCGGTTGTTCTCATAAGTTGTGCATTGTTTGGAGTCACATTCCGGTATGCCGTTAGAAGAGATCTGGATAATATCCAGCTTAAAACAGGAGCTGCTGCCGCATTCGCTGTTGTTAGAGGTAAAACTAGATGATGCCATTGCTAAAAACTTCTCGGCAAATATTCCTTTGCACGGTTATTTTCTTCACTGAAACTGAATTGCTTGCAGGTCTTGCTTTGTTGGAATCTGGGAGGCCCTTTGAGTTGAGCACTGATGCCTTAATGTCACTTGCTCTTGATGGTGCAGTTAGTGTTGTTGGGAGCATTTTTATATTTCTGTCTTCTGCTATTGCACTGGACTATTGTTTTAAGATGGGATTTTTGAGCCCATTCCCTGCAAGGAAACAATAGGTTCTGTGAATAATCAGGAATGTCAACACATATATTGGCTACTGCATTGTAATATGTAATGTTGCTGATTTCTTAGATTCATGATGGCAAATATTTCCCTGTGCAACCACCGTTTCCTCAAGTTTATCAAATAATGCTTTCTGTTTATTAGCTGTATCTTGTCTTGTTTCCTCAAATCTTATACTCCCTCTGTCCCAAAATAAGTGTCTTTGATTTAGTACAACTTTGTTGTGTAATTGAATTTTGCTTCCTTTGTATGTGTTCGTCCTGTATGATTGACTGGCCCCGAATGCAATTATTTGTTTCTGTTCCTCCCATATCATTGATCTTCGTCCCCAGTGGAATATTTGATTTTCTCTTGAATTAAATGCTTTCGATATCTGTTTCACAGGTTTCACACCAGCCTTTTGTGAAATGTTGCACAACCTTGTATCCGGTTCTCAGTTCAAAAAAGAAAAAGAAAATCTGGCATGTCCATGTATCAATCTTCATCTTTGCGCGGTGGGAATTCCCTACTCCTTATGATCGTCCAATGTTTTGAAATACTAATGAAGAAGCAACATTGTGTGATAGCTTTCTTATTAATGCTATGTACAGTACTTGTCTACTACTGTTCTTCCATCCATTTCTTGATTGCTGTTGAGCAACTAGCTGCTGAACTGTGCTGAAATTTGATACAGTGTTATTCTGGTATTTCATAAAGCGCCAAGCTGGATGGAGCCTGGGGACATGTTATTGCATTACAAATATGGGTCCGCGTGAAGTTGCTACTGTAGATAGATGGATGTAGAGCGGGCATTTCTGCTCTTGTGAGATTTGGCTACATGTACCTGGGGCTCTCTTCATCCATCAAGATTGTGGACGCAGCCTGTAACTGTTGAAAGTCGGAGCTTGCTGGCATTGCAAAGAAGACATGCATGTCTCAGCTCCATGCTGAATGGTGGTGGTGGTGGGGGATTGTGCAGGGAAAGCGTCTTATGAACCGTCATACGGACAAAGGTTGCCTCTCGTGTTCTCTTGTATTATTATTTTGATGATAACCTGATGAACGTGGTATTATCTTGCACGTATGGTTAATGTTGACCAGTTTTGGAGCAAACAGCCACACGTGGTCTGTCATGAGAACATCTTTGGATGCATTGTATGTGGTAAGCTAATTAGAGAGAGAGAACAAATGTAAACCACCTATATGTTTGCCTCTTGCTATTGTATATACAATGATTTTTTTCGAACCTGACCCTTGAAACTTCCTAACGTGTTTCAGCAGAAAATTTTCCCAATAGCTTGCACATACTTTCTTCATTTGCTTCAATATAAAGAATGCAAGATCAAACATCTCAGTTCATAGAACATGATTGCCTTGACATGGCATACAGCTTGAAAAAGGCACCAAAAACATCATCAACATTTGAATACTAATTAGTCCCGAGGGAGGGATGGGGGTATTGGGGAGGGGCATTCTTACTCTTGTACCATCCAGGTTGAATGCAAAATTGATATAGATCACTTGAGAAATTGTAGCAAAGAAAAGAGAATAAACAGTATTGACATCTAAAAATGTGGATATTAGCAACCTGCAACCGTACTATTACTTTTAAAAATGCAAGCAAAATACTGGGGACATGTGACCGAACTTCTGCCCACAAGTTATACGTATCTGCCAGCCATTAGCTGCCAATGTAGTTCTACACTGGGACTGGTAGAACCAGGGGTCCTACCGGACCTGCTCCGGAGGTTGTAGGGAAAGGATGGAGCGGGACGGGGCGATGATCGGGCGCGCCGGCGGCTGGGCGCTGTCGCGTCAGAGGGAGAAGGCGGCGGCGGCTAGGGTTCCGGCTCCTCTGGGAGCCGGGCAATAGGGATAATAATATTCTTATTGCTTAATTCCAAAAAGAGTCTTACAGCCTATATTTATAACTTAGATAACTTGCATAAGAATTAACCTAAGATAACTGGTGGGCCAAGCCCCTAACTACTGCCCGGTGGGCCTCCTCCGGCTATAAGCTAAACCGGTCATAACACTTCTCCCCGCCTGCACAAACAGCTCGTCCTCGAGCTGTAAGGTGGGGAAGCTGAAAGATCGTCGATGTCGCCTAGAGGGGGAGGGGGGGGGGGGGGTGAATAGGCGCTTTAAAATAATTACGGTTGAGGCTTGAACAAATGCGGAATAAACCTAGCGGTTAATTTGTCAAGCACAAAACCTACAACAACTAGGCTCACCTATGTGCACCAACAACTTATGCTAAGCAAGAAAACCTACTTAGGTGATACCAAGATATATGACAAGAAACAATATGGCTATCACAAAGTAAAGTGCATAAGTAAAGGGCTCGGGTAAGAGATAACCGAGGCACGCGGAGACGACGATGTATCCCAAGTTCACACCCTTGCGGATGCTAATCTCCGTTTGGAGCGGTGTGGAGGCACAATGCTCCCCAAGAAGCCACTAGGGCCACCGTAATCTCCTCACGCCCTCGCACAATGCAAGATGCCGTGATTCCACTAAGGGACCCTTGAGGGCGGTCACCGAACCCGTACAAATGGCAACCCTTGGGGGCGGTCACGGAACCCGTACACTTTGGCAACCCTTGGGGGCGGTCACCGGAACCCGTCAAATTGCTCGGGGCGATCTCCCCAACCTAATTGGAGACACCGACGCTTGCCCGGAGCTTTACACCACAATGATTGAGCTCCGAACACCACCAACCGTCTAGGGCGCCCAAGCACCCAAGAGGAACAAGCTCAAGGGTACCAAGCACCCAAGAGTAATAAGCTTCTCAACTTGTAACTTCCACGTATCACCGTGGAGAACTCAAACCGATGCACCAAATGCAATGGCAAGGGCACACGGAGTGCCCAAGTCCTTCTCTCTCAAATCCCACCGAAGCAACTAATGCTAGGGAGGAAAATGAGAGGAAGAACAAGAAGGAGAACACCAAGAACTCCAAGATCTAGATCCAAGGGGTTCCCCTCACATAGAGGAGAAAGTGATTGGTGGAAATGTGGATCTAGATCTCCTCTCTCTTTTCCCTCAAAAACTAGCAAGAATCCATGGAGGGATTGAGAGTTAGCAAGCTCGAAGAAGGTCAACAATGGGGGAAGAACACGAGCTCCAAGGATAAGGTTCAATGGGGAAGAAGACCCCCTTTTATAGGTGGGGAAAAATCCAACCGTTATGCTCACAGCCAGCACAGAGCGGTACTACCGCTAGGGCAGTAGTACCCCTTTGAAAAACAACAGCGAGGAGGCAAAAGGCCAGTAGAACCGCCGGAGCGGTACTACCGCTCGTCCCCACGGTACTACCGCTCGACCTCACGATACTACCGCAAGTGGTAGCGGTACTACTGCTTGCGAGCGGTACAAAAAAAATTACTTCCGTGCCTACTTCCGCTGAGCAAAACACGAGATTTTGGTCCGGAGCGGTACTACCGCTCAGGAGCCGCGGTAGTACAGCTCTGGAGCGGTACTACCGCTCAGGAGCCACGGTAGTACCGCTCCCAAGAGCGGTACTAAAAAATTACATCCGCAGCAGCCCCTTTAAAGGACACCAAAACTGACACAACTTCTGCAAACGGACTCCGAATTCGACGAAACCAAGTTTGTTGGAAAGCTAGCGAAAAGGGCTAACACAATCTTGATAGAAATACCAATAAGAAGCAAATGAGAAAAGGCCCAAAAGAAAATGGTGAGAACCCTTCCTCGGATAAGACCGGTAAAACCTCCAACATCGAAAACATCATAGAAGATGCATGCAAACTCCGATTTCGATGAACTCAAGCTTGTCATCAAGATGACCATAAGCTCTAAGACTCACAAAGAGAACCAAACAAGAACCAAGAAACATGATGCAATGATGCAATGGTTTGAGCTCTCGACGAACGATACGATCAAGCTACTCACTTGAGAGCCCCCCTTGATAGTACGACTATCGATCATATAACCCGGTCTCCCAACTACCACCATGAGACCGGTAAAATAGAAAACCTATCAAGGGCAAACCTTTGCCTTGCACATGGTCCACTTGAGCTAGATGATGACGATCTTGACAACCTCAAGTTGGACCACCTTTCTTGATTGCGTTGGCTCGATGAAGACTAGATGATTACTCCCCCATAGTCCACTATGGGTGAGCCACTCTTCGGCACATCTTCACAAGTCCATTGTCACCACAATGGATGGCAAGCTTCAAGCACTTGATCTCTTCGTGATGCTCCACTTGAACTTGCACACGGCAACCTTGATGACGATCACCACTTGATGTCATCCTCTCCATGGGTTGAGTGATATCTTCCTCTTGACGCAAGCCCATGAACACGTACCTAACCCCACACAGAACTCTCACATAGACCATGGGTTAGTACACAAAGCACAATGGACAATGATTACCATACCATGGGATCACTTGATCCCTCTCGGTACATCTTCTACGCTTTGTGAGTTGATCAACTTGATTCACTCTTGACTTAGTCTTGATCAACCTAGAATCTTTCCAACTCTCGGATGATGTCTTGAAGGTAAACATGAATGATCACACAATCTTCTTCTTCAAGACATGCTTGCAATAAGCTCAACTCTCACATGACCAATCTTTGGATAATTCCTTAATAGCACCTTGGTCAACACAAACTCTCCTTGAAACCAACACATGTACTCCAAGAAAAGCCTATGGACAAAACCTTCAAATATGACTCAAGGCAACCATTAGTCCATAGAGATTGTCGTCAATTACCAAAACCAAACATGGGGGCACCACATGTTCTTTCAATCTCCCCCATTTTGGTAATTGATGACAATCACTTTCAAGAGAGTTTATATAAAGAATTATGCATCACCATGCAATGCAACAACCAATGATGCATGAGTAAGAGATGCAAATGCTTAGGAACAAAACCAAAGCAAGAGGAGAGAATTCTCTAAACTTCTCCACAAAACTCTCTGAAACTTCTCCTCCATTGGCATCGATTGCGAAAATGGGAGAAAAGCTTAGAAGGCCAATATAAATTGTGTTCCTCCATAATTTGTGTATTTCTCAACAAGAGAGTGGAATGCAATACACAAGTTTGACGGTAAATACTAGGAGGAAAACAAACTATATTTAGGCCCAAAGTTTACAAAAGAAAGATATGCCACAAAGACATAAGAAAGAGAGAAACAAGCAAACAAGCAATCAAAAGATACCAATTGAAGCAAGCAATCAACGGATATCAATTGAGCCAACTAGACCAATGATCCTACGTGCCACATGAATGAAATAAATTATGATATGAGCAAAGGAGTGTTCTAGAGAAACTAGAGAAGCTCCCCATGATTTGTGCACAATTTAGTTTTGTAACTGTTGGAAATATGCCCTAGAGGCAATAATAAATGGTTATTATTATATTTATTTGTTCATGATAATTGTCTATTGTTCATGCTATAATTGTGTTATCCGGAAATCGTAATACATGTGTGAATACATAGACCACAACGTGTCCCTAGTAAGCCTCTAGTTGACTAGCTCGTTGATCAACAGATAGTCATGGTTTCCTGACTATGGACATTGGATGTCATTGATAACGGGATCACATCATTAGGAGAATGATGTGATGGACAAGACCCAATCCTAAGCATAGCTCAAAGATCGTGTAGTTCGTTTGCTAGAGCTTTTCCAATGTCAAGTATCTTTTCCTTAGACCATGAGATCGTGCAACTCCCGGATACCGTAGGAGTGCTTTGGGTGTACCCAACGTCACAACGTAACTGGGTGACTATAAAGGTACACTACGGGTATCTCCGAAAGTGTCTGTTGAGTTGGCACGGATCGAGACTGGGATTTGTCACTCCGTATGACGGAGAGGTATCTCTGGGCCCACTCGGTAATGCATCATCATAATGAGCTCAATGTGACTAAGGAGTTAGCCACGGGATCATGCATTACGGTACGAGTAAAGAGACTTGCCGGTAACGAGATTGAACAAGGTATTGGGATACCGACGATCGAATCTCGGGCAAGTAACATACCGTTTGACAAAGGGAATTGTATACGGGATTGATTGAATCCTCGACATCGTGGTTCATCCGATGAGATCATCGTGGAACATGTGGGAGCCAACATGGATATCCAGATCCCACTGTTGGTTATTGACTGGAGAGGCGTCTCGGTCATGTCTGCATGTCTCCCGAACCCGTAGGGTCTACACACTTAAGGTTCGGTGACGCTAGGGTTGTAGAGATATTAGTATGCGGAAACCCGAAAGTTGTTCGGAGTCCCGGATGAGATCCCGGACGTCACGAGGAGTTCCGGAATGGTCCGGAGGTGAAGAATTATATATGGGAAGTCCAGTTTCGGCCACCGGGAAAGTTTCGGGGGTTATCGGTATTGTACCGGGACCACCGGAAGGGTCCCGGGGGTCCACCGGGTGGGGCCACCTGTCCCGGAGGGCCCCATGGGCTGAAGTGGGAAGGGAACCAGCTCTTAGTGGGCTGGGGCGCCCGCCTTTGGGCCTCCCCCTGCGCCTAGGGTTGGAAACCCTAGGGGTGGGGGGCGCCCCACTTGGCTTGGGGGGAAGCCACCCCCCTTTCCCCTTGGCCGCCGCCCCCCCATGTAGATTGGTTCCAGGGCCGGCGCCCCCCTCCAAGGGGCCTATAAATAGTGGGGGGGGGAGGGAGGGCAGCAATACCACAGCCCCTGGCGCCTCCCTCTCCCCCTGCAACACCTCTCCCTCTCGCAGAAGCTTGGCGAAGCCCTGCCGAGATCCCGCTACATCCACCACCACGCCGTCGTGCTGCTGGATCTCCATCAACCTCTCCTTCCCCCTTGCTGGATCTAGAAGGAGGAGACGTCGCTGCTCCGTACGTGTGTTGAACGCGGAGGTGCCGTCCGTTCGGCACTCGGTCATCGGTGATTTGGATCACGACGAGTACGACTCCATCAACCCCGTTCATTGGAACGCTTCCGCTCGCGATCTACAAGGGTATGTAGATGCACTCCTTTCCCCTCGTTGCTAGTATATTCCATAGATGGATCTTGGTGATGCGTAGGAAATTTTAAAATTTTGCTACGATCCCCAACGGTGGCATCATGAGCCAGGCCTATGCGTAGTTACTATGCACGAGTAGAACACAAAGCAGTGGTGGGCGTAGATGTTGCCAATTCTTCTTGCCGCTACTAGTCTTATCTTGTTTCGGCGGTATTGTGGGATGAAGCGGCCCGGACCGACCTTACACGTACGCTTACGTGAGACAGGTTCCACCGACTGACATGCACTAGTTGCATAAGGTGGCTAGCGGGTGTCTGTCTCTCCCACTTTAGTCGGAACGGATTCGGTGAAAAGGGTCCTTATGAAGGGTAAATAGAAATTGGCATATCACGTTGTGGTTTTACGTAGGTAAGAAATGTTCTTGCTAGAAACCTATACAAGCCACGTAAAAACTTGCAACAACAATTAGAGGACGTCTAACTTGTTTTTGCAGCATGTGCTATGTGATGTGATATGGCCAGAAGATGTGATGAATGATATATGTGATGTATGAGATTGATCATATTCTTGTAATAGGAATCACGACTTGCATGTCGATGAGTATGACAACCGGCAGGAGCCATAGGAGTTGTCTTTATTTTTTGTATGACCTGCGTGTCATTGAATAACGCCATGTAAATTACTTTACTTTGTTGCTAAACGCGTTAGCCATAGAAGTAGAAGTAATCGTTGGCGTGACAACTTCATGAAGACACAATGATGGAGATCATGGTGTCATGCCGGTGACGAAGATGATCATGGTGCCCCGAAGATGGAGATCAAAGGAGCAAAATGATATTGGCCATATCATGTCACTATTTGATTGCATGTGATGTTTATCATGTTTTGCATCTTATTTGCTTAGAACGACGGTAGTAAGTAAGATGATCCCTTATAATAATTTCAAGAAAGTGTTCCCCCTAACTGTGCACCATTGCGAAGGTTCGTTGTTTCGAAGCACCACGTGATGATCGGGTGTGATAGATTCTAACGTTCGCATACAACTGGTGTTGACGAGCCTAGCATGTACAGACATGGCCTCGGAACACACGCAATACACTTAGGTTGACTTGACGAGCCTAGCATGTACAGACATGGCCTCAGAACACGGAGGACCGAAAGGTCGAGCATGAGTCGTATAGAAGATACGATCAACATGGAGATGTTCACCGATCTTGACTAGTCCGTCTCACGTGATGATCGGACACGGCCTAGTTAACTCGGATCATGTTTCACTTAGATGGCTAGAGGGATGTCTATCTGAGTGGGAGTTCATTGAATAATTTGATTATATGAACTTAATTATCATGAACTTAGTCTAAAATCTTTACAATATGTCTTGTAGATCAAATGGCCCACGTTGTCCTCAACTTCAACGCGTTCCTAGAGAAAACCAAGCTGAAAGATGATGGCAGTAACTATACGGACTAGGTCCGGAACCTGAGGATCATCCTCATAGCTGCCAAGAAAGATTATGTCCTAGAAGCACCGCTAGGTGAAGCACCAATCCCAGAGAACCAAGACGTTATGAACGCTTGGCAATCACGTGCTGATGATTACTCCCTCGTTCAGTGCGGCATGCTTTACAGCTTAGAACCGGGGCTCCAAAAGCGTTTTGAGAAGCATGGAGCATATGAGATGTTCGAAGAGCTGAAAATGGTTTTCCAAGCTCATGCCCGGGTCGAGAGATATGAAGTCTCCGACAAGTTCTTCAGCTGTAAAATGGAGGAAAATAGTTCTGTTAGTGAGCACATACTCAGAATGTCTGGGTTGCACAACCGCTTGTCTCAGCTGGGAGTTAATCTCCCAGATGACGCGGTCATTGACAGAATCCTTCAGTCGCTCCCACCAAGCTACAAGAGCTTTGTGATGAACTTCAATATGCAGGGGATGGAAAAGACCATTCCTGAGGTATATTCAATGCTGAAATCAGCGGAGGTGGAGATCAAAAAGGAACATCAAGTGTTGATGGTGAATAAAACCACTAAGTTCAAGAAAGGCAAGGGTAAGAAGAACTTCAAGAAGGACGACAAGGGAGTTGCCGGCCCGGTAAGCCAGTTGCCGGGAAGAAGTCGAAGAATGGACCCAAGCCTGAGACTGAGTGCTTTTATTGCAAGGGAAGTGGTCACTAGAAGCGGAACTGCCCCAAATACTTAGCGGACAAGAAGGCCGGCAACACCAAAGGTATATGTGATATACATGTAATTGATGTGTACCTTACCAGTACTCGTAGTAGCTCCTGGGTATTTGATACCGGTGCGGTTGCTCATATTTGTAACTCAAAACAGGAACCGCGGAATAAGCGGAGACTGGCGAAGGACGAGGTGACGATGCGCGTCGGGAATGGTTCCAAGGTCGATGTGATCGCCGTCGGCACGCTACCTCTGCATTTACCTACGGGATTAGTTTTAAACCTCAATAATTGTTATTTAGTGCCAGCTTTGAGCATGAACATTGTATCTGGATCTCATTTAATTCGAGATGGCTACTCATTTAAATCCGAGAATAATGGTTGTTCTATTTATATGAGAGATATGTTTTATGGTCATGCCCCGCTGGTCAATGGTTTATTCTTGATGAATCTCGAACGTGATGTTACACATATTCATAGTGTGAATACCAAAAGATGTAAAGTTGATAACGATAGTCCCACATACTTGTGGCACTGCCGCCTTGGTCACATTGGTGTCAAGCGCATGAAGAAGCTCCATGCAGATGGACTTTTGGAGTCTCTTGATTACGAATCATTTGACACGTGCAAACCATGCCTCATGGGTAAGATGACCAAGACTCCGTTCTCCGGAACAATGGAGCGAGCAACCAACTTATTGGAAATCATACATACCGATGTGTGCGGTCCAATGAGTGTTGAGGCTCGCGGAGGATATCGTTATGTTCTCACTCTCACTGATGACTTAAGTAGATATGGGTATGTCTACCTAATGAAACACAAGTCTGAAACCTTTGAAAAGTTCAAGGAATTTCAGAGTGAGGTTGAGAATCAACGTGACAGGAAAATAAAGTTCTTACGATCAGATCGTGGTGGAGAATATTTAAGTCACGAATTTGGTACGCACTTCAAGAAATGTGGAATCGTTTCACAACTCACGCCGCCTGGAACACCTCAGCGAAACGGTGTGTCCGAACGTCGTAATCGCACTCTATTGGATATGGTGCGATCTATGATGTCTCTTACCGATCTACCGCTCTCATTTTGGGGCTATGCTTTAGAGACTGCCGCATTCACTTTAAATAGGGCTCCGTCGAAATCCGTTGAGACGACACCGTATGAATTATGGTTTGGGAAGAAACCTAAGCTGTCGTTTCTAAAAGTTTGGGGATGCGATGCTTATGTCAAGAAACTTCAACCTGAAAAGCTCGAACCCAAGTCGGAAAAATGCGTCTTCATAGGATACCCCAAGGAAACTATTGGGTATACCTTCTACCTCAGATCCGAAGGCAAGATCTTTGTTGCCAAGAACGGGTCCTTTCTGGAGAAAGAGTTTCTCTCGAAAGAATTGAGTGGGAGGAAAGTGGAACTTGATGAGGTGATAGTCACCCCTTCCGAACCGGAGAGTAGCGTAGCGCGGGAAGATGTTCCTGTGGTGCCTACACCGACTGGGGAGGAAGTTAATGATGATGATCATGAAGCTTCGGATCAAGTTACTGCTGAACTTCGTAGGTCCACAAGGACACGTTCCGCACCAGAGTGGTACGGCAACCCTGTCCTGGAAATCATGTTGTTAGACAACGGTGAACCTTCGAACTATGAAGAAGTGATGGCGGGCCCGAATTCCGACAAATGGCTAGAAGCCATGAAATCCGAGATAGGATCCATGTATGAAAACGAAGTATGGACTTTGACTGACTTGCCCGATGATCGGCGAGCCATAGAAAATAAATGGATCTTTAAGAAGAAGACAAACGCGGATGGTAACGTGACCATCTATAAGGCTCGACTTGTCGCTAAGGGTTATCGACAAGTTCAAGGGGTTGACTACGATGAGACTTTCTCACCCGTAGCGAAGCTGAAGTCCGTCCGAATCATGTTAGCAATTGCCGCATACTATGATTATGAGATATGGCAGATGGACGTCAAAACGGCATTCCTTAACGACTTCCTTAAGGAAGAATTGTATATGATGCAGCCGGAAGGTTTTGTCGATCCTAAGAATGCTGACAAAGTATGCAAGCTCCAGGGCTCAATCTATGGGCTGGTGCAAGCATCTCGGAGTTGGAACATTCGTTTTGATGAGATGATCAAAGCGTTTGGGTTTACACAGACTTATGGAGAAGCCTGTGTTTACAAGAAAGTGAGTGGGAGCTCTGTAGCATTTCTCTTATTATATGTGGATGACATACTATTGATGGGAAATGATATAGAATTCTTGGAAAGTATAAAGGCCTACTTGAATAAGTGTTTTTCAATGAAGGACCTTGGAGAAGCTGCTTATATATTAGGCATCAAGATCTATAGAGATAGATCAAGACGCCTCATTGGTCTTTCACAGAGTACGTACCTTGACAAGATATTGAAGAAGTTCAATATGGATCAGTCCAAGAAGGGGTTCTTGCCTGTATTGCAAGGTGTGCAATTGAGCACGGCTCAATGCCCGACCACGGCAGAAGATAGAGAAAAGATGAGTGTCATCCCCTATGCCTCGGCCATAGGGTCTATTATGTATGCCATGTTGTGTACCAGACCTGATGTAAACCTTGCCGTAAGTTTGGTAGGAAGGTACCAAAGTAATCCCGGCATGGAACACTGGACAACGGTCAAGAATATCCTGAAGTACCTGAAGAGGACTAAGGATATGTTTCTCGTTTATGGAGGTGACGAAGAGCTCGTCGTAAAGGGTTACGTCGACGCTAGCTTCGACACAGATCTGGATGACTCGAAGTCGCAAACCGGATACGTGTATATTTTGAATGGAGGAGCAGTAAGCTGGTGCAGTTGCAAGCAAAGCGTCGTGGCGGGATCTACATGTGAAGCGGAGTACATGGCAGCCTCAGAGGCAGCGCAAGAAGCAATCTGGATGAAGGAGTTCATTACCGACTTAGGGGTGATTCCCAATGCGTCGGGCCCGATGACCCTCTTCTGTGACAACACTGGAGCTATTGCCCTTGCGAAGGAGCCCAGTGTTCAGAATGGAGACATAGATATTTGCAAAGTACATACAGATCTGAATGTAGCAGATCCGTTGACTAAACCTCTCCCTAGAGCAAAACATGATCAACACCAGAACGCTATGGGTGTTCGATTCATCACAATGTAACTGGATTATTGACTCTAGTGCAAGTGGGAGACTGTTGGAAATATGCCCTAGAGGCAATAATAAATGGTTATTATTATATTTCTTTGTTCATGATAATTGTCTATTGTTCATGCTATAATTGTGTTATCCGGAAATCGTAATACATGTGTGAATACATAGACCACAACGTGTCCCTAGTAAGCCTCTAGTTGACTAGCTCGTTGATCAACAGATAGTCATGGTTTCTTGACTATGGACATTGGATGTCATTGATAACGGGATCACATCATTAGGAGAATGATGTGATGGACAAGACCCATTCCTAAGCATAGCTCAAAGATCGTGTAGTTCGTTTGCTAGAGCTTTTCCAATGTCAAGTATCTTTTCCTTAGACCATGAGATCGTGCAACTCCCGGATACCGTAGGAGTGCTTTGGGTGTACCCAACGTCACAACGTAACTGGGTGACTATAAAGGTACACTACGGGTATCTCCGAAAGTGTCTGTTGAGTTGGCACGGATCGAGACTGGGATTTGTCACTCCGTATGACGGAGAGGTATCTCTGGGCCCACTCGGTAATGCATCATCATAATGAGCTCAATGTGACTAAGGAGTTAGCCACGGGATCATGCATTACGGTACGAGTAAAGAGACTTGCCGGTAACGAGATTGAACAAGGTATTGGGATACCGACGATCGAATCTCGGGCAAGTAACATACCGTTTGACAAAGGGAATTGTATACGGGATTGATTGAATCCTCGACATCGTGGTTCATCCGATGAGAGCATCGTGGAACATGTGGGAGCCAACATGGGTATCCAGATCCCGCTGTTGGTTATTGACTGGAGAGGCGTCTCGGTCATGTCTGCATGTCTCCCGAACCCGTAGGGTCTACACACTTAAGGTTCGGTGACGCTACGGTTGTAGAGATATTAGTATGCGGAAACCCGAAAGTTGTTCGGAGTCCCGCATGAGATCCCGGACGTCACGAGGAGTTCCGAAATGGTCCGGAGGTGAAGAATTATATATGGGAAGTCCAGTTTCGGCCACCGGGAAAGTTTCGGGGGTTATCGGTATTGTACCAGGACCACCGGAAGGGTCCCGGGGGTCCACCGGGTGGGGCCACCTGTCCCGGAGGGCCCCATGGGCTGAAATGGGAAGGGAACCAGCCCTTAGTGGGCTGGGGCGCCCCCCTTTGGGCCTCCCCCTGCGCCTAGGGTTGGAAACCCTAGGGGTGGGGGGCGCCCCACTTGGCTTGGGGGGGAAGCCACCCCCCTTTCCCCTTGGCCGCCGCCCCCCCATGTAGATGGGTTCCAGGGCCGCCCCCCCCCCTCCAAGGGGCCTATAAATAGTGGGGGGGGGGAGGGAGGGCAGCAATACCACAGCCCCTGGTGCCTCCCTCTCCCCCTGCAACACCTCTCCCTCTCGTAGAAGCTTGGCGAAGCCCTGCCGAGATCCTGCTACATCCATCACCACGCCGTCGTGCTGCTGGATCTCCATCAACCTCTCCTTCCCCCTTGCTGGATCAAGAAGGAGGAGACGTCGCTGCTCCGTACGTGTGTTGAACGCGGAGGTGCCGTCCGTTCGGCACTCGGTCATCGGTGATTTGGATCACGGCGAGTACGACTCCATCAACCCTGTTCATTGGAACGCTTCCGCTCGCGATCTACAAGGGTATGTAGATGCAGTCCTTTCCCCTCATTACTAGTATATTCCATAGATGGATCTTGGTGATGCGTAGGAAATTTTAAAATTCTGCTACGATCCCCAACAGTAACTGGATACAACGAGCACAAAATAGGATCGTCACTCCCCCAAGATCAATAGAACCTCACGACAAGTGCAAGAGAGCAACCGAGTGTTCTAAAGACACTAGTGAAGCTCTCCATGATTTGTGCACTTCTTACAATATTTGCATTAGGATACCGAGTGCACAAAATAGGATCATCACTCCCCGAAAATCAATAGAAACTCACAACAATTGCAGGTGAGCATATAGGAAACAAAGCCTAGCACTTGCAACAAACAAATGGTTGAGCAACATATAAAAGAGGCAACTTAAGAGTAGGCTCAACCAAAATGATGTGTGTGAGTCATGGCAAAGCACTTGAGAAGACTAATGTACGAATGAGCATTAAGCATCAACATAGTCTTGGATAGTGGAGATACAAGGTGCATGACATGTCCTCCCCACACACACCAAGCAAAAGGGTTCACAAGCACACTAAAAATGCAAAATGAATAACCAACACTTGTGACAACCCATGGTGAAGATAGAAGATGAAAGCCTCATCAAGATGAGGGATACCAATTAAGATGGCAAAAGCCTCGTAGAGATAAGCATGAGGAAAATAATCTTCACCACACAGGAGTGCATCAAGATGCAACGAGATAAGACATGCACTCAAGGCAAAAGCTTTCACGGAGCCACCAAAGAAATAACAAGAAAGACAAGGTGGACGTGAAAGAAAGGATATCATCTAGAGATGTAATTTCTCTCAAGTGTATAAGGTTCTAGGTAGACGAGATCATGATGATATATATCTACAAAGAAGGATGTACATCCGAAATAGTTACAACACGAAGGAACAAGATATCCAAAAGGAAGTCATAGATATACCAATAAGATATTTGCTTGGAAGCATAGCACATGGCTAGATATGGTCTTATTGTACATAAATGAATTCGTACCACACAACCATCAAAGACATCACAACTAGCAACAAGATATCATTGTTGGGATGCTTTGAGAAAGGAAACAAGTATCACAAGAGAGAATGAATAACATGCCATGATACAACCTACACAAGGTTGATGCAAGAAATGTGTGCATGAAGTATATGAAGATACTTGTTACCGAGTTAACATTGGAAGGATGTAGTAGATACCAATTGAAGGTACAAAGTAGTTCATTGATCATCCTAGCTTGACTCCAAAAAGCACATGGTGAAAACACCTTCCTTGTGAGTGAGCCGAGCATCCAATGCATCTCCAATTGTTCCTAGAACAACAACACAAACAAAATGGTACCCAAACTCATTGGGACCAAAGAGTTAGAAACACCAACAATACATAGGACAAACTCCACATAAATATGTGCATATAGATATGGAAATGAAATTCATGCACATCTCATCCAATTTGAGACTTAGTGGAGTTTCCCCTCTATATTGGGTCAAAGAGAGAAAGCATGCCACGGAAACTACATGAAGTTAATATGCATGCTCAAGACTTTCAAGAACCAATACCAAAATACAAGGAAATACCAAGTGAAAAGAATACCAAATGGAGAAATCATCACTTGGAGATATCATTAAAAGATACATCAAGGAATGAGATATCCATTGGAACCCACAAAATGATATCAAACTCCCAAAAGAGAGGATGGTTCCAAACAAACCAAGCTCTCTACAAAGTTTCATGATGGCACAAGTACCAAAAAGAAACGGCTTGCCGTCCACCAACACACACTTAAAATGGATCACAAGTTTAGTGTTTTATAGAAAATAGGATAGCTCCCCCACGAGTTGTGCATTATAGAGAATTTGCATTTGAATACAAAATGCACAAGGTAGGATCACCACGTTCACTATATCAAGGAAAACACTAGATAAGATCAAGAAAACATCAAGATCCTCAAGTGGCACGGAAGGCAATGGGAGTTGACACAAACCTGGCAAGAGATAAGGCAAATAAAAAGCAAACGCCAACGTGAAGATGATCAATAATTTCTACCACACATAAGTGAGTACCAATTGTCAAAAGACAAGAAGTATTTGGAAATAATTCCCGGTGGTAGATAGCAAGGGTATCCGACATCATCTTCACACCAAACACAAGCAAATTGCAACTTGTAGAGCTAACATGCCACGTAGGAACAAGATAATTTACAATATCAATTCTAGGTGACAATATCTCAAATGTACACATTTTCTAGGCTAGTAATATACATAGCATATTACTCCCCCATAATGTGATACCAATTAAAGAAAACTTAACAAGAGGCAAAAAGAGGATCCAACAAGAGATAATTAATGGACTATTTAGAATTTGAATTTCTCATGAGAAGACATACCACATAGTGACTAGATAAGCTTGCAATATCAATACTAGGTGGTATTCCTCATGTAAACACATTTATGGGACCGTGAGGTGCACAAAGAACATCACTCCCCCAAAATGGGATGTTCCATTAATCTCTCACAAGAGCCAACTAACATACAAACAAGATGCGCAAAGGCTCAACGCACTACACACACGTACATGATGTGCAAACCAACACACACATACTTGATTACTCAAGATAAGAAAATTGGAGGCACAACATATACAACCACATGCAAGGAACAAAACCAAAACATGCAAAGGGGCAAGTAACTTTCGATGTAAACAATTTAAGTACAAATTACCGGAAGGAGGCACATTGGATCTAGAATAGAAACTTCATAACCCAATTGACTTGGCTTGAGACAATAAGAATGATGAAGTCCCCTTAAATCTTCATAATGTAGCCAAGTCTCCAATGCCCTCCAACAACACCTATTGATCAAGTTTGAGCTAGTTGGTCCCCAACCAAGTTGGATCCTAAGAGGTTAGTCACAATAGGCTTGGCTACCCAAATGGTTCTTTTCTTGATGCCACTTTGAGCACCAACAAATTTGGCAAACACATTGCCAACCTTATCCTTCCCAAGAGAATAGATATCATCAATTAGAATAGGGTTGGATAAGGTACCATTCGTGCATGAAGAAGCGACGTGACCTTTTTCACGACATAGGTAGCAACGTCTACTCTTCACTTTCTTCTCACTTGATTTCTCAACTTGAGAAGCGTTAGATTGAGTCTTCTTGGGAAGAGGCCTTTCTTCAACTTGAGGTTGAGCATGAGAATGCACTTGTAGCTGCTTCCCTTGTTGCTTGTCACTAATGGCCTTCTTCTTCAATGGGCAAGATCTAACATGGTGCCCTTCAATTTTGCACTTGAAGCAAATAATCTTGGCCAAATCCTTGACGTGTTCTTGGCCCTTCTTCTTGTTCATCTTGGACTTCTTCTTGTTGTTGGAGTTGAATCCAAGTCCACCTTTATCATTGGGGGATTTTTGCACACTCAAGATATTGTTGAGTGTGGATTTCCCTTCATGACACTTTTCCAAGTCTTTCTTCAAAGAAGTGACTTGGGCCTTGAGCTCTTTGATTTCCTCTACATGGTTAGTCTCAACACAAGTACTAGAGAAAGTATAAGCTTCATCATTGGAGCAACAAGGCAAGGAAAGCAATTCATCACAAGATGTACCAATGTTATGCACAGACGAATTACGAGGACTAGCACAAGGCAATATAGCATTTTGACTAAAAGTAGTGCTAATGTCCACATGAGGCTCACTAGATGTTACCTTAGCAATCATAGCCTCATGAGCTATTTTTAGCACATTATGGGATACAAGAAGATCATCATGAGAGCTAGAAAGCTTTTCATGACTTCTTCCAATTTCCCATAATTGCTAGATAGCAACTCAAGTTGAGCCCTTAGCTCAACATTCTCCTTTAAAATGGATGCTTCACAAGAAATAGAGTTAGTAGCACAAGCATCATCATTAACAACAAGAGGAGAAGGCAACTTGGCAAGCTCTTTTAAATAAGAAGCTTCAAGTTGAGCATGAGACTCGGTGAGTTTGATGAGCTCACCCTTGACGACCCTTGAGCCATTTTCGAGGTGCTCAAAATCCTCAAGGAGTCTAGCATTAGCAACTTCAAGCTTAGCATTTTTAGTTTCAAAAACATTGGCCACCTCAAGAGCTCTATCATGAGATTCCTTCACTCTAGATAACTCTAGAGCAAAAGTCTCCTCAAGAGATTCCTTGGTGGTTTGTTCAAGTTCAAGAGCTTGAGAGAGGTCCGCAATCTCATTAGCGTAATCACGCTCATGACCTTCCATTTTATCAATGGTGACCTCATGCTCCTCAAGACGAGATTCCAACTCATCAATATATTTCTTGCCCTCAATAGCAATAGACATGATTTCCATGAAGTTGGAACGAGCAATTTTATTCTTAAGAAGGGCTTTAAAAATTATTTCCCCCTTAACTTTTAAGGAGGCAACATCATCATTCTCTTCATCATAATCGACATCATCATCACTCTTGCCATCATCAATATTATCACAAGATATATTGGGATTCAAAGTGGCAGATACCTTTGAAGCCTTGGCCATAAGGCAAAAAGCAATCGATGATGATGTAGGATCCCTTGAAGCACCGTTCAAGACCACATCTTGTTCCATGAAGTGTTGGGTTTCCTCTACATTGTTAGCACAACAACTTGAGGAAATAGATACATTTTTATCATGGCAACAAGACATAGCAAGCATATCATCATGAGATTTGAGCAAGCAATTTCTACAAGGTATGCAAGAACTTTTAACACAAGCATGTGAAACATTTAGAGTGCTCGAAGTGTTAAAGTGCAAAGGTGAAGGATTGCAATAATAAAGTGATGAAGGATCATCAAAAATAAGCTCACTATAATCATTGCAATGAACACCACTACTCACCATATCATTACCTTGTGGCAAACCACATGTAGGTGAAGTAGAAGAAGTTGAGAATACTATACGACCGGAGGTGGAAGGAGGACAATCATCTCCACAAATCTCGGACACGCCATATTTGTCTTGAAGCTTTGTCCACAAATCTGAGCATCCCGAAATGGCATGAGTTGAAATATAACTACATTGCTCAAAGCATCAAAAAGCACATTAGAAGCTTGAGCATTGATATAAGAGTTTTTCTCATCCTCTAAAGATAATCTTTGTGGATCCTTTGGAGGAGAAAAACCCATATCTACAATTCGCTCCAAATTTGGGTCCATGACCCTAAAGAGATTAAGCATGCGAATTACCCAAACATCGAAATTTGTGCCATCGAAACTAAGAGTGTCAGAGAATCCTAAACCCCTAGTCGACATCCTTACTCTCTAGGCGGTTAAGCCCTATAAAGAGAGACGAGGCTCTGATACCAATTGAAAGATCGTCGATGTCGCCTAGAGGGGGGGTGAATAGGCGCTTTAAAATAATTACGGTTGAGGCTTGAACAAATGCGGAATAAACCTAGCGGTTAATTTGTCAAGCACAAAACCTACAACAACTAGGCTCACCTATGTGCACCAACAACTTATGCTAAGCAAGAAAACCTACTTAGGTGATATCAAGATATATGACAAGAAACAATATGGCTATCACAAAGTAAAGTGCATAAGTAAAGGGCTCGGGTAAGAGATAACCGAGGCACGCGGAGACGACGATGTATCCCGAAGTTCACACCCTTGCGGATGCTAATCTCCGTTTGGAGCGGTGTGGAGGCACAATGCTCCCCGAGAAGCCACTAGGGCCAGCGTAATCTCCTCACGCCCTCGCACAATGCAAGATGCCGTGATTCCACTAAGGGACCCTTGAGGGCGGTCACCGAACCCGTACAAATGGCAACCCTTGGGGGCGGTCACGGAACCCGTACACTTTGGCAACCCTTGGGGGCGGTCACCGGAACCCGTCAAATTGCTCGGGGCGATCTCCACAACCTAATTGGAGACCCCGACGCTTGCCCGGAGCTTTACACCACAATGATTGAGCACCGAACACCACCAACCGTCTAGGGCGCCCAAGCACCCAAGAGGAACAAGCTCAAGGGTACCAAGCACCCAAGAGTAATAAGCTTCTCAACTTGTAACTTCCACGTATCACCGTGGAGAACTCAAACCGATGCACCAAATGCAATGGCAAGGGCACACGGAGTGCCCAAGTCCTTCTCTCTCAAATCCCACCGAAGCAACTAATGTTAGGGAGGAAAATGAGAGGAAGAACAAGAAGGAGAACACCAAGAACTCCAAGATCTAGATCCAAGGGGTTCCCCTCACATAGAGGAGAAAGTGATTGGTGGAAATGTGGATCTAGATCTCCTCTCTCTTTTCCCTCAAAAACTAGCAAGAATCCATGGAGGGATTGAGAGTTAGCAAGCTCGAAGAAGGTCAACAATGGGGGAAGAACACGAGCTCCAAGGATAAGGTTCAATGGGGAAGAAGACCCCCTTTTATAGGTGGGGAAAAATCCAACCGTTATGCTCACAGCCAGCACAGAGCGGTACTACCGCTAGGGCAATAGTACCCCTTTGAAAAACAACAGCGAGGAGGCAAAAGGCCAGTAGAACCGCCGGAGCGGTACTACCGCTCGTCCCCATGGTACTACCGCTCGACCTCACGGTACTACCGCAAGTGGTAGCGGTACTACTGCTTGCGAGCGGTACAAATTTTTTTTACTTCCGTGCCTACTTCCGCTGAGCAAAACACGAGATTTTGGTCCGGAGCGGTACTACCGCTCAGGAGCCGCGGGAGTACAGCTCTGGAGCGGTACTACCGCTCAGGAGCCACGGTAGTACCGCTCCCAAGAGCGGTACTAAAAAATTACATCCGCAGCAGCCCCTTTAAAGGACACCAAAACTGACACAACTTCTGCAAACGGACTCCGAATTCGACGAAACAAAGTTTGTTGGAAAGCTAGCAACAAGGGCTAACACAATCTTGATAGAAATACCAATAAGAAGCAAATGAGAAAAGGCCCAAAAGAAAATGGTGAGAACCCTTCCTCGGATAAGACCGGTAAAACCTCCAACATCGAAAACATCATAGAAGACGCATGCAAACTCCGTTTTCGATGAACTCAAGCTTGTCATCAAGATGACCATAAGCTCTAAGACTCACAAAGAGAACCAAACAAGAACCAAGAAACATGATGCAAGTATGCAATGGTTTGAGCTCTCGACGAACGATACGATCAAACTACTCACTTGAGAGCCCCCTTGATAGTACGGCTATCGATCCTATAACCCGGTCTCCCAACTACCACCAGGAGACCGGTAAAATAGAAAACCTATCAAGGGAAACCTTTGCCTTGCACATGGTCCACTTGAGCTAGATGATGACGATCTTGACTCCCTCAAGTTGGACCACCTTTCTTGATTGCGTTGGCTCGATGAAGACTAGATGATTACTCCCCCATAGTCCACTATGGGTGAGCCACTCTTCGGCACATCTTCACAAGTCCATTGTCACCACAATGGACGACAAGCTTCAAGCACTTGATCTCTTCGTGATGCTCCACTTGAACTTGCACACGACAATCTTGATGACGATCACCACTTGATGTCATCCTCTCCATGGGTTGAGTGATATCTTCCTCTTGACGCAAGCCCATGAACACGTACCTAACCTCACATAGAACTCTCACATAGACCATGGGTTAGTACACAAAGCACAATGGACAATGCTTACCATACCATGGGATCACTTGATCCCTCTGGGTACATCTTCTACGCTTTGTGAGTTGATCAACTTGATTCACTCTTGACTTAGTCTTGATCAACCTAGAATCTTTCCAACTCTCGGATGATGTCTTGAAGGTAAACATGAATGATCACACAATCTTCTTCTTCTTCTTCAAGACATGCTTGCAATAAGCTCAACTCTCACATGACCAATCTTTGGATAATTCCTTAATAGCACCTTGGTCAACACAAACTCTCCTTGAAACCAACACATGTACTCCAAGAAAAGCCTATGGACAAAACCTTCAAATATAACTCAAGGCAACCATTAGTCCATAGAGATTGTCGTCAATTACCAAAACCAAACATGGGGGCACCACATGTTCTTTCAATCTCCCCCATTTTGGTAATTGATGACAATCACTTTCAAGAGAGTTTATATAAGGAATTATGCATCACCATGCAATGCAACAACCAATGATGCATGAGTAAGAGATGCAAATGCTTAGGAACAAAACCAAAGCAAGAGGAGAGAATTCTCTAAACTTCTCCACAAAACTCTCTGAAACTTCTCCTCCATTGGCATCGATTGCGAAAATGGGAGAAAAGCTTAGAAGGCCAATATAAATTGTGTTCCTCCATAATTTGTGTATTTCTCAACAAGAGAGTGGAATGCAATACACAAGTTTGACGGTAAATACTAGGAGGAAAACAAACTATATTTAGGCCCAAAGTTTACAAAAGAAAGATATGCCACAAAGACATAAGAAAGAGAGAAACAAGCAAACAAGCAATCAAAAGATACCAATTGAAGCAAGCAATCAACGGATATCAATTGAGCCAACTAGACCAATGATCCTACGTGCCACATGAATGAAATAAATTATGATATGAGCAAAGGAGTGTTCTAGATAAACTAGAGAAGCTCCCCATGATTTGTGCACAATTTAGTTTTGTAACTGGATACAACGAGCACAAAATAGGATCGTCACTCCCCCAAGATCAATAGAACCTCACGACAAGTTCAAGAGAGCAACCGAGTGTTCTAAAGACACTAGTGAAGCTCTCCATGATTTGTGCACTTCTTACAATATTTGCATTAGGATACCGAGTGCACAAAATAGGATCATCACTCCCCGAAAATCAATAGAAACTCACAACAAGTGCAAGTGAGCATATAGGAAACAAAGCCTAGCACTTGCAACAAACAAATGGTTGAGCAACATATAAAAGAGGCAACTTAAGAGTAGGCTCAACCAAAATGATGTGTGTGAGTCATGGCAAAGCACTTGAGAAGACTAATGTACGAATGAGCATTAAGCATCAACATAGTCTTGGATAGTGGAGATACAAGGTGCATGACATGTCCTCCCCACACACACCAAGCAAAAGGGTTCACAAGCACACTAAAAATGCAAAATGAATAACCAACACTTGTGACAACCCATGGTGAAGATAGAAGATGAAAGCCTCATCAAGACGAGGGATACCAATTAAGATGGCAAAAGCCTCGTAGAGATAAGCATGAGGAAAATAATCTTCACCACACAGGAGTGCATCAAGATGCAACGAGATAAGACATGCACTCAAGGCAAAAGCTTTCACGGAGCCACCAAAGAAATAACAAGAAAGACAAGGTGGACGTGAAAGAAAGGATATCATCTAGAGATGTAATTTCTCTCAAGTGTATAAGGTTCTAGGTAGACGAGATCATGATGATATATATCTACAAAGAAGGATGTACATCCGAAATAGTTACAACACGAAGGAACAAGATATCCAAAAGGAAGTCATAGATATACCAATAAGATATTTGCTTGGAAGCATAGCACATGGCTAGATATGGTCTTATTGTACATAAATGAATTCCTACCACACAACCATCAAAGACATCACAACTAGCAACAAGAGATCATTGTTGGGATGCTTTGAGAAAGGAAACAAGTATCACAAGAGAGAATGAATAACATGCCATGATACAACCTACACAAGGTTGATGCAAGAAATGTGTGCATGAAGTATATGAAGATACTTGTTACCGAGTTAACATTGGAAGGATGTAGTAGATACCAATTGAAGGTACAAAGTAGTTCATTGATCATCCTAGCTTGACTCCAAAAAGCACATGGTGACAACACCTTCCTTGTGAGTGAGCCGAGCATCCAATGCATCTCCAATTGTTCCTAGAACAACAACACAAACAAAATGGTACCCAAACTCATTGGGACCAAAGAGTTAGACACACCAACAATACATAGGACAAACTCCACATAAATATGTGCATATAGATATGGAAATGAAATTCATGCACATCTCATCCAATTTGAGACTTAGTGGAGTTTCCCCTATATATTGGGTTAAAGAGAGAAAGCATGCGCAGGCCGACCCTTGGCGGCGACGCTCGAGTAGCTCGGCTGAGGTGAGCCGGCGGAACGGGCGTCGCGGTCGTGGCAAGGGGTGCCGCGGAAGCCTGCGCAGGCCGACCCTGCGCGGAATCCGGCGAGGGTAGCGACCCAGCGGCCCGGGACGGTGATTCCTGCTGGATGGCCACCGCGCGGCGCTCAAACGCGCGGGCGTAGTACATGGCTGTCTGGAGATCCTGGGGTCCCCTAAGCTCCACGTCCACGCGGATGTGATCCGGAAGTCCACCGATGAAGAGATCGGCCCGCTGCTGCGCCGTCACGCCCGACGCATGGCACGCCAGGGCCTGGAAACGGTCGGCGAAGTCCTGCACCGTGGAGGTGAAGGGAAGGCGGCCGAGCTCCGCCAGTCGGCTCCCGCGCATCGGAGGCCCAAAGCGAAGGAGGTAGAGCTCGCGGAAGCGCTCCCAAGGGGGCATGGCGCCCTCGTCCTGCTCGAGGGCGTAATACCAGGTCTGTGCCGCGCCGCGGAGGTGGTACGAGGCAAGCCAGGTACGCTCCGATGCGAGGGTGTGCTGCCCGCGAAAGACTGGTCGAACTGGTTGGGCCAGTTGAGGGGGTCCTCCGTGCCGTCATAGGTGGCGAAGTCGATCTTGGCGAACCGCGGCGGTGTCTGGGTCGGAGCGCTGTGTCGAGCTGGCTCAGAGGTGCGGAGCAGCGAGGCGGGTGGCGCCTGGTCGGAGTACTCCGGGTAGGGACCGGCGGAACCGGATGGCCCACCGAACTGTGGGAACGGAATCGGCTGATCGGGGGCCGTGGTGTAGACCGGCGATGGCGAAGACCCAGCCACCCACGCTGGAAGTGGCGACGGGGAGGGCGGGAACCGGACCTGATGGATCGGGAGGCGGTCGGCGAGGGTGCCCCCGAGCTGGGCAGGGGCGGCGCCGGTGGTTGCAGCGGCAGCAGCGGGGGATGGACGGGGGCAGCGGCTGCCGGGGACGGCAACGGCTGCAGGTGCCAGAGGGGCGCCGTCGATGGTGGGGGCGGCAGATGGCACAGGCCCGTGACGGCTGGTGGTGGCCTGCTGGAGTGCCCCGTCTGGAACGGTAACAGCGGGGGCCCGCCGCTTGCGGGTGCGCCCGGGAACAGCCACGGCGCAGGGTGGCCGTAGGTGGCGATCGGCGCAGCCGTCGGAAGGCCGTACGCTCCTGCCATGTACTGGTGGTACTGGTTCATGTGGAGCCCTTGGACGGCCGTCACGAGCTGCTGCAGCGTGCTGGTCATTTGTTCCAGCGTGAAGACGGCGGCTGGTGGCGGCGCGGAAGTGATGGGGGCCGGCGGTGGTGAGGAGCCCGCGGCGGTGACCGGGCCCGACAACGTGGGGGCCCCGGCGGTGGTCATCGGGGTGGACGTCATCGGGGCGGTGGTCATCGGCGCGGAGGTGACGACGGGCAGCGGCGGTGATGGCGTTGAAGAAGACATGATCAAACGCAAGCCTCTGGATACCAAATTGGTAGAACCAGGGGTCCTACCGGACCTGCTCCGGAGGTTGTAGGGAAAGGATGGAGCGGGACGGGGCGATGATCGGGCGCGCCGGCGGCTGGGCGCCGTCGCATCGGAGGGAGAAGGCGGCGGCGGCTAGGGTTAGAGGCGGCTAGGGTTCCGGCTCCTCTAGGAGCCGGGCAATAGGGATAATAATATTCTTATTGCTTAATTCCAAAAAGAGTCTTACAGCCTATATTTATAACCTAGATAACTTGCATAAGAATTAACCTAAGATAACTGGTGGGCCAAGCCCCTAACTACTGCCCGGTGGGCCTCCTCCGGTTATAAGCTAAACCGGTCATAACAGGGACTCACTACTTGTCTATGCACTCTAATGCCATAATAAGTTATTGATGATTGCCAACTTGCAGGCTGTCTGCCTGTTACCAGTCATGCTCGGGCGATGACAGCCCATTGTGTGGCTACTGTTCTATGAACAATTAGTGTGACAGTTCACAAGCAGAGCATACATCAAAACCCAAGTGAAAGCATCTGCATCTTACTGTCAGATAATAGACTTAGCTTCGCAATTTGCAAGAATCTTGAGAATAGAATATAAACAAAGTAAAGTGTATGAAGATGGAAACATCTCTTTGAAAAGCTAGCATGATGAAGATATCTGTACAGATGTCAAGCATCTGACTAACTAATGGATTTCAATTTAATCCGTACTCTGTCACGTGCTTAATCTGGATTTTGTAAGTTGTTAAAGAACAAAGACTATACTGGTCTAGTCCTGTCTGTGAGGAAAGCTCGCCTACTCGGTCCATGCTATGACCCTGAGGTGACTACTTTGTTAGAAGTTTGCATGATACCAGGAACCAATTAGATCTGATCGATTCTGTCAGTAGGGCTCCAGTATGCACATGCATCATGCCACAGTTTGGTGGTTGGATTATCTCTGAATCATCCACTACCTGTTGTGATTAGCGAGACTGACCTTTGCTTACCGTGAGAGTGCCACAGGTGTCCATATCCACCTCAGTGAAAGAATTTACTTCACTTGAGTCAGGCCAAGCCAGTTGCAACCAAAAGTCCATTCTTTTGTCTCCTGGACCATTCAATTATGAGACTGGTATGCTTATATAAAACCAGGCCTTGCATTTGAGGATCTGAGCTACTGTCTGGCTTTCACCTCTGACTCCAGATTGGCTCTAGAGAGATGGCCCTAAAGGTATACATTTAACTCCTGCTGACACACCGTTTGTCGGTGTATAGTGTATGCTGCAAAGTACAGGTCTTTGCAGTTTCTGCCTCTCTAAACTGTGATGTAAGATTCAAGTCCCTGGTCCTGTATTCAGTGATGTTGCTAATGACCTATGTATTCTTATGGCATCACCAGGTGTTCAATTGGCTGAATCGGAAGATGCATTCCAATGCGGAGTACTGCACCATTGATGATAATAAGGGTAAGCATGTCAGGACTCTGGATACCTCCCTTTTATGCCATCATGCATTTCTTTGTTCTTATTTATGTCGTCAACATTTTTTAATGGAACAGCCATGGAGAAGGAAGACTCTGTGCACGGGAGTGTGGCTGAGCAAGACACTGAAGCCCTGCTGTTCCGTGATGTGCTTCTTAATGGCATCCTTGCGATTGGCACGCTTGGCCACAACGTGAACTCCCTTTGCCCTGAGGCCCGCCATGAACAAGATGAGTTCATCGTCATGGATGAAGAAAAGGTGGACCAAGAAAAGTGCGAAGAGGAAAAGTGTGAGGACAAAGAAGAGGCATTCGCTACAGCACCAAGTGCACCAGAACCTGCTATTGAACCTGCCAAGATGCATTCATCGTCGATGAAAGAATACAACTTCACGTGTTCTGTAAAGGAAGAAATCCTGATGTGTGAAGTTGAAGTGGAGGATGTTGCTAAAGTCCAGGAACAACCACTTCTGATGGTAGAGAAGGTGGAAAAAGTGAGAACTACACTTGCTGATCTATTTGCAGCCGAAACATTCTCACCAAGTGATACAGGGGAGAAGAGTCACCAGAAGACTGTCATTATTGCTGGGGCATCCACTTCAAAACCTACATTGTGCATGAAAAAGACACATAAAAAGAAGCCAATAAAGCCAATGCCAGATCCGCTGAAGGCTACGAGAAAATTAAGTCGAGTATGGCTTTCTTCGTCCCTATCTTTTATTTGTTGCAACTATGCTCATTTTATGGAAATATTGCCATTAGTTCTTCTGCAAATTCATGTTAGCTTGTCATGTTACACTGCCTGTTACTTACCTAGAAGTGGTTCAGATTCACCACTTTACTCCACGGACATGACAGTGTTTTATATATTGCTCATTTTTTTTTTACCGGAAAGTAATCTTTATGCAGCTTAGCCTATCTTGATAACAAACAGTCACTAACATGTCATCATCTGATGGTATTGGTCATCTGTGGGAATAAGTAGGTCGTGAAGAAGATGCTGGGGAAGAAGATCCACCCAGAGCAGCTCAATGGACGTAGTAATGCAGAGGAACCTCCTCTGCTTGGTGCCTAGGCTCGCGGACAAGTTTGTTTTCTCTTATCTGGTAATCTACTATCTGGAATTTATTTCATCCGACCTTTGAATTATATATATCAATGATGTACCCTTCTCAAGGGTCATCAAATCGACATGCATGGTGTCTTGTGGATGGTTTGTTTACCATTTCAAGGTTTGTTAAGATTTTCTTCCTTGGGTCCCAGTATTTATAATAAAATTATGCTATTTCTGTGACAGTTTTAGTGTAGAATGGGTCCCCTTGGTCAAGTATAAATTTGTTTATGGGCCCAACGACTAAGTCATGACATACGAATCACATTTGAAATAAAGAATCTGTGCATTGTTTAGACTTAACCGTGGCAACACATTGGGATAATAGAACAAAATTACCGACGAAAATATTCCTTGAAACTGATGGTAGCTTTAAGTACTCCTGAAAGAATGATGTAAGTTTGAGTGTCATCATTCTGCGATCTCTTAATCCAATCATGGAAGATCCTCTGGTAGGAAGAGCGACACGAGTTGATACTCCTGGGGACTACTCCTAGAGTAGTACCAAGGCATGGGGTAGTACTAAACTACTACTTTGGGCCATGCCGCCAAGCTTTCTTGAGCACATGGGGCTGCCCAGTTGCGTGCGCAGAGCACCTGCACAACGGCGAGCCTGCAACGGGACGACGAGCACGCGCTGAAAATCGTAGCAGACAGGCAACTAAAACAGTGGGGCTATGGGCTGAAACTACGATGTACAGAGCATGCAACCGTAGCGGACTTCCTGACCATACAATACACAAACATCTCTGCGGTCTCTGCTCTTTTATCGCCTTGTGTCGTGGTATAGTTGAAGCTGTACAGATTTGATTGTGTGCAGACAGCAACTGAGATTGCCCTTTTGCTTTGCAGGATCATGTTACATTCCATTGGATCCCTACAGTGCTCCGGAGGTCCGGATTCCTTTGCTCCAGAGAAGCATCCAACCACAACGTACTACGTTCGCCGACAATGTTTCAGTGCCTCATCCGCTGCCTGTTCGCCCGCCAGTGCCGAAGAATAGCCTGCTGTCTAAATATATCTATCTCTACATGTCTTATTGTTGATTACATGTTGATTCGTGTGTAGAGCTACAGTTGCGGTGTCCTGTTGTCCTGTAAGATTGATGTTCTCGTCGTCTCCGTGTGTCGGTATCAATAAACCCTCCGCTTTATCCACTCGCGTCGTCTGCATGGTACCGTCCCGTCAACACTTCTTGTTCATCTTCGCATGGATCGTATCATTGATACCCAACCAACCCGACAGAACCAAGCCGAAAACTGCCAAAACGGCAGCGGCATGGCCGCATGGGCACACGACGGTGACGATCCGTAACTGTAAAACAGGAAGCCACGCTCTTTCTGTACGAAAGAGAATGCCCTGTTGGAAATGTCAGCACATTTTCAACTAATCTAATCCACGAGTATACAATAAATATGGCAAATTCGGTATGCATCTCATACCGATATCTAAGCATGTGAGCACGTACAGTACATAAAAACGAAACATCTATGAGTAGCATACATATGGCCAGCACATGAACGAGCAAATAGGGGATCAATGGATCATACCCTTCGGTTGGTCAGGCCAACGTGGCAGCGGCAGCATCGGCCGAGACCTTCTTCTTGGTAGCTTCGTCATCAGCCATGGAGTCGATGCCGAGGAAGTAGTGGAAGCAGAGGAGAACAGAGACGGGGACGGATCGGGAGCAGTCGCGTCAAGACGCTCCCCAAAAACCTTATTGCGTTCTCCCGGGCAGGACCGCGAACAACAGGGTTCCGGAGGCACCTGCTCTCCCGACCAACCGTGGGCGGTCATCGGAATGGGATCGCCTGAAGCAGCACAAAAAAATGAACAGTAGATGACGGCTAGGGTTGTGCAAGAGGGAGTGTTAGGTCACTCCACTGGCCAGCGCCTTCTTATATAGGCCGTCGGGTAGATGGGCATGGGCTCAGGCCCATGATCGAGTCCCCGAACAACCCATGGTCCAAGTCTAAGGATATGAAATCGTAAATAGCGAAAAATTCTTGTCTGCACGGTCTAAGTATAAGGAAATACAAAAAATTTGCTCATACAATTTCATCTACATCAAATTTATATATCAGAATAGCGGATAGAAGCATCATTAAAGGAGTCATGTCTACATACTTTATGCTTCTTTCCAATTTTTATGGTGGATTTGATAAGAATCCTTTTTGATTTCTTGATACATAATTGACAAAAAACGAAAACGTCAACGTTTGCTGGCTTATTTGGCAAAGAAAAATAGAGTATGTTATAAGAAGTTAATCGGTCAGTTGAATATTCTGGAGCAGTAATCTAATCGTTCAAATATATTTTTCTTGTTTTATTTTTTTAGTAGTCTTATAGTAAATATGGCAGTAAGCAGAGGCGGTACAAAAATATGTAAACTATAAAAACGAGTTAAAGTGGATTGGCCCACATTAGCACGTCCGCGTAATAACTCCACTAAAGGTGATCCTATTACCGGAATGGCGTCAGGTACACCTGTCAGAATTTTGACTGCCCAATAGCCAATTTGATCCCAAGGCAAAGAATAACCAGTTACACCAAATGATGCAGTCAAAACAGCCAAAACCACACCTGTGACCCAAGTTAATTCATGGGATTTATGAAAAATAGGATCTATAGGGCACATTCAGGATATGCCACTACTATAAAATCACTTATGAGTCATATTTTTTTCTTCCTTTTGGTATTCGAGTCGAAGAAGTACGAGAATTCTATAACTACCAAAAACTTTCGATCTTTTCATTGGAATAGTTTATTTAGTTATATAGTTAATTGTTTTTGGTACTGAAAAAATATATTACTACTAGAATTCTAATTCTAGTAATAAAATTAATTAAAAAAATTTGGAGGTTGATAGTTTATTTACCGAGGAAGAGTCAATCCTTCTCTTCTCACTTCAAGATTGATCATCTCGAGCCATCCGTTGAGGGTGAAAATTTAAGAATAAATAAGTTTTAAGCAAACTTGTTTAGTCGTCTTTTTCAAACTATGTTTCATTCATATGATAGAATTTGAATATGGGTTTCCATAAATTGGATCTTGGCGGAGGCTTCGCTGACATACTTACTTTCTTTTATCCATATTGCTCCATAGATAGCAAGTTTTAATTAGTATAGAAAAACTAAACCAATGATTAGTCCTACTATCTTAATTAGGTTCTAATTTAGTAGTATTCTCATTTTTATTTAATAGTCTCTTATTATTTTATTATTAAAATTAAATAAAGGAAGAGCTATTTCTTTTTCTAGATATTCTAGAGAAAGCGGGACAAAGTGAAACGAGAAAGTTTCCTTGTATAAGAATTAGATCTACATACACCATATCGTACAGAAATGTAACTCGATATTCAAACAACTATTCAGAGTTCCTAGAGCTCCTTGTACGGCCTATTGGAAAACCCGCTATCGGACCTGATTCATTGCCCATTGTTTTTCAAAATAAAGGGTTTCGTTTTTAGACTTTCTAATTGTTCCAAACTAATATAAGCCTCAAATTATTTTTAGAAATTAAAGTAAGCATGCTATCTAAATCAAAGTAAAGTCAAACTTTCTAGTATATTACGGCTTTATTACATTCACAGAAAGGAGATGAAATGAGAAATCTTTGCCATCCAATCTGATAAGAATATCATAAAGTATAAGTGGGAGAATATTTTTGTAGGAATGTTTTATCAATTCATGAGATGGATGTGTGGCCACACAGGGAAGGATCAAGTCTGGAACGATGATATACGAGATAGATTTGGGGTAGCACCAATTGAAGTGAAGCTTGTCCAACATCGTCTGATGAGATGGTTTGGGCATATTCATCGCAGGCCTCTAGAAGCTCCAATGCATAGAGAACGGCTAAGGCGTGCCGAGAATGTCAAGAGAGGTCGGGGTAGACCGAATTTGACATGGGAGGAGTCCGTTAAGAGAGACCTGAAGGATTGGAGTATTGATATGTCTCCGTCGTATCTATAATTTTTTATTATTCCATGCCAATATTCTACAACTTTTACATACTTTTGACAACTTTTTATACTATTTTTGGGACTAACATATTGATCCAGTGCCCAGTGTCAGTTCTTGTTTGTTGCATGTTTTTTGTTTCGCAGAAAATCCATATCAAACGGAGTCCAAACAGGATAAAACTGATGGAGATTTTTTTGGAATATATTTGAATTTTGGGAAGTGGAATCAACGCGAGACGATGCCCGAGGGGCCCACGAGGGTGAGGGGCGCCCCCCAGGGTGTCAGGCGCGCCCTGGGCCCTCGTGGCCACCCCGTAAGGCGGTTGGTGCCCTTCTTTCGACGCAATAAAGCCAATATCCGTATAAAAATTGTGTCCAAATTTCAGCCCAATCGGAGTTACGGATCTCCGGGAATATAAAAAATGGTGAAAGGCCAGAATCTGGAAGGCAGAAACAGAGAGAGACAAAGAGACAGATCCAATCTCGGCGGGGCTCTCGCCCCTCCGCCGCCATGGAAGCCAAGGACCAGAGGGGAAACCCTTCTCCCATCTAGGGGGAAGGTCAAGGAAGAAGAAGAAAGAGGGCCCCCCTCTCCCCCTCTCTCCTGGTGGCGCCGGAACGCCGCCGGGGCCGTCATCATGTGACGGCGATCTACACCAACACCTCTGTCATCTTCACCAACATCTTCATCACCTTCCCCCATCTATCTACAACAGTCCACTCTCTCGCAACCCGCTGTACCCTCTACTTGAACATGGTGCTTTATGCTTCATATTATTGTCCAATGATGTGTTGCCATCCTATGATGTCTGAGTAGATTTTTGTTGTCCTATCGGTAATTGGTGAATTGCTATGATTGGTTTAATTTGCTTGTGGTTATGTTGCTGTCCTTTGGTGCCCATCATATGAGCGTGCGCGTGGATCACACCATTGGGTTAGTTGTATGTTGATAGGACTATGTATTGGAGGGCAAGAGTGACAGAAGCTTCAACCTAGCATAGAAATTGATGCATACGGGATTGAAGGGGGACCAATATATGTTAATGCTATGGTTGGGTTTTACCTTAATGAACGTTAGTAGTTGCGGATGCTTGCTAATAGTTCCAATCATAAGTGCATAGAATTCCAAGTCAGGGATGGCATGCTAGCAGTGGCCTCTCCCACATAAAACTTGCTATCGGTCTAGTATAGTAGTCAATTGCTTAGGGACAATTTCGCAACTCCTACCACCACTTTTCCACACTCGCTATACTAACTTTATTGCTTCTTTATCTAAACAGCCCCTACTTTTTATTTACGCACTCTTTATTATCTTGCAAACCTATCCAAAAATACCTACAAAGTACTTCTAGTTTCATACTTGTTCTAGGTAAAGCGAACGTTAACCGTGCGTAGAGTTGTATCGGTGGTCGATAGAACTTGAGGGAATATTTGTTCTACCTTTAGCTCCTCGTTGGGTTCGACACTCTTACTTATCGAAAGAGGCTACAATTGATCCCCTACACGTGTGGGTTATCAAGTATCACCAAAGAACTAGCTATGGACAGGGGTGCGTGGAAGCTTGCTATCCATGTGCCAGAGCCATGAGTTGGTCACGAGATCTTATGGGTTTCACCTCTAGCCTACCCCAACTTGTTTGGGACTAAAGACTTTCATATTCATATGTATGAAATACATATATGAAGTACGTATGTGGAGTTCCCTCCTCTTCTTCTCCTTAGCATTCGGGAAAGACAAGAACATTTCAGGGTAGGAAACATTATCTAGAATTTCTCGTAGATTCGAACCCATAGCTGATGATAGAGCTAGAATAGATATCTTTTGTTTTCTCAACACAGGGAGGAAGTCCCTTCTAAATTGGATTTGTTATTGTAAGGGGATTTTTAAGTATTTATCTAAATAAAGGAACAAACGAGGATAAGAGAAATTTGCTTTGCCTCTGACCATCAAATTAAATGTGAATAACCTGTCTTCCTCTCTTTGAAACAAGAGGCGCTTCCGGTTCTGTGCATGCTTCAAACAATGTTGTCTTCTCCATATTACCATATATCTAGAGCCAATAATTTTCTATGAGGAACTACTGAACTCAATCACTTGCTGCCGTTACTCAACAATTTTTTGTTGAGGTCTATCCTGTAGAGGTAGTTAAATTGGATCAGTGATCGATTTCTAGGTTTCATCGTAAACCTAATTGGTTACTTACAATTACATAAATCAATAGTTCAAACTGCACTCAAAGGTAGGGCATTTCCCATTTATGTAGGAACTTTTGGTAAACACAACATAATTAACTCGATTCGTTAGAACAACTTCCATTGAGTCTCTGCGCCTATCATTTTCCTTTGTATTCTAGTTCGAGAACCCCTTGTTTTCTCAAAGCACGGATTTGCCTCAGGATTGCCCTTTTTAATTCCAAGGTTTCTCTGAATTTGGGGACTGGAGCAGGCTACCATGAGACAAAAGATCATCTTTCTAAAGAGATTTGATTCGGAACTCTTATATGTCCAAGGTCAATATGGAAATTCTTTCAGAGGTTTTCCCTTACTTTGTCCGTGTCAACAAACAATTCGAAATACCTCGACTTTTTCAGAACAGGTTCGAGTCAAACAACAATGATTCGAAGCACTTCTTTTTCCATTACGCTATTTCGGAAACCTAAGGACTCGATCATATGGATATGGAAAATACATGATTTCCGATCCTAGCGGGAAAATGAGGGAAACAGATACTCAACTTAAAGTGAGTAAACATAATTCCATACTCGATCTCATAGATCCCTATAAAATTCTGTGGAAAGCCGTATTTGATGAAAGTCGTATGTAGGGCTTGGAGGGAGATCTTTCCTATCTTTCGAGATCAGTAAATTTGAATTGAGACACCTATTCCATGACGGATTTTAACTTACCTTCTATTTTCGTGCCTTTAGTAGGCTTAGTATTTCCGGCAATTGCAATGACTTCTATATTTCTTTATGTGCAAAAAATAAGATTGTCTAGTACTTTTTAGTGTAAGTAATATAATATGGTAGGCGGAGGTTTGAGTGGAAAAAAATTGATGCTTCAAAAACAGTGTTTCCGGAAACATTTTGAGCATCAATTTTCTTTTGCCCTGCCTCCACGAATGTGATTTCATCACGAAAAAATTTGCACGCTTGTAGAAAAAACATTAGTGTTGCTTGCCAAAGAAAAAAATCAGATTTTTTTGATTGTGCTTACTATTCTTTTCAGATTTTACTGTTCAACCAAGCTCATGGGAGCACGAGCTCACAATAGCACTTTTGACACTATTTGACATATCTCGCTATCTACTATAGCTAAAGCTCTTGCTTTATAAGTGTACATGGGCCAAAATAATATGTAATCATTGGTACATCTAAATTTAAACCATAACGACCATGCATATAACTAAATAGCATGGAAAATAGAACCCTAACAATGTAGTATCCAATGTTTTTTGGGAGGTTGTTTTCACTTGGAGCTTCGGCATGCTAGTGACTGCTTTAAGGCACCCCCACAGTCTCTCACCATGATGCAACCATGAAGGAAAAAAAATCATCTACCCATAAATTTTTTTGCGAGAGAAATTTTCGACCTATTCATCAATCATGGCAGTACAGAGAACACGAGCGGTAATAGAATTACAACCAGGTCTATGGATCACCAAGCGACGACACAAGCACTCGAGCGAGCCGAAGGCACGCCGCCATCATCACCCCTCCCTCATCGGAGTCGGGCAAACATTGTTGTAGTAGACAGTCGGGAAGTCGTTGTGCTAAGGCCCCAAAGGACTAGCGCACCAGAGCAGCAAGCATCATTGATTAAGAGAGTTGTAGATCGGAAAGATCAAACATGCAACCGCACGAACAAAGATGAACAAAAATTGGATCGAAATAGATCCATCGAAGACCAGCACCACTAGTGCAGAACCGAGATATAGCACCGGTTCGTAAGGCCCTTTAGTGCCGGTTCTGTAACCGGCACTAAAGGGTGGGGACTAAAGGCCCCCCCCCCTTAGTACCGGTTCAGCACGAACCGCCACTAAAGGTCCACCACGTGGCACGAGTCAGCGCCGGGGGCGGGGAGACGGGGGGTTTTGGGTTCATGATTTCTTTTTCATTTAATTTTGTGTTTTCCATTTAATTCTTTTCCATTTGCTGGTATTTTACGATACTACATATTGTACATGTTATGCATATATATAAATAGAATTTCACGTAGAACCGATCATATAAATATATATATCATCGAATGTCTCGCACCACCATTCACACATACACGTGTATATATATATATATACGATTTGGTATATGCAATTTCTCCTACATGGAGACATTACCGCGGTAGCGGGTAATACTATTCTCCTTTGGGATCTATGACCTGGTCGAGCAAAAATCCCGCTATTTCCTCTTGAATTGCTGGTACACGGTCCGTTGGTAGGAGCTTATCCCGCACCTCATTGAACTTTTAAGAAGGATATCAATATGGATGTATTAGTCGTTGTGTGATTATATATCGATAATGATGTAAAAATTGTGAATAGTGTTCTGGCAAACGTACCCATAGCTGTCTAGTATCTTTGGTCCTTTCGGACGCCATCATGCGAATGTTCTTGCAAACATAGTATGCACATAAATCAGTCCCCGACGCCTGCTTCATGGCCTTTACGAGAATAGAATTTAATCAGATAATAATTAATCAAACATGATAATTAATGGTATTGAAACTAGAATTAAAGAGATGGTAGCTAGCTAGTACTACTTAATTACTTACCCAGGATGAAAACCAATACAGGTTTTGTTTCCATTCGCCTGTAACCGTTTTAATGAACTTTTGCCAAGCCCTGCCCGCCGGCAAAGAAAATGAATAAAGGAGTTATTAATTAGTTGATATCAGGAAATGACGAACTAAAGAGGCCGACATATAGTTCAATAATGATTGAAATTACCTGTTGACTATCCCCTTCAGGATTGAGTAGTCACTAGGTTCTTTAAGTAGTGAGTCCAGTACTTCAACTGTTGCTTCTTCAACTTGAATGACTAACAAGATCCAGTGGTAACTGCATGTGTCGGCGTTCTGGGAACGGGGGTCCCCAGACTTGCCTGCCTGCGGCCCACGGCGTGGCTATACTAGCAGGCCCGTACGGCCCATCTTCATCAACAAGGCATTCAAGACCCTCGCGAGGGGCCAAGCCTCGCGAGGCGGACGACACAAGACCCCCTCGGGAGCAGCCTCACCAGGTTGGCTCGCGAGGGGCGGAGAGATCAAGGCAGGGCAAACCTCGTGAGATTCTCGTGACGTGAGCAATGACGATCGATACCAGGCGGGCGCCAGCACGCACAGTGTCCTTGTTTCCTCTTTGGTGCTAAGGAAGCAAGCGCAGGCGCGGAGTACCGAGGCGTCAAGCAAAGGTTTCCATATCAGTGCAACAAGACCAAGACCAGCGGGACGGCAAGACGGAGGTCACAGTGGAGCCCAAGACGACGTCACCACCAGAGCCTTTTGCAGGCGAAGACCACCTTTAGTCAGGATAAGCTGTACTAGTTGTCCCCTTTCAAATTGGGCGTTGTTGGCTCCTTCCCGCTCAATATTTGGGGAGAGGACCAGGGCCTCTATAAATAGGATTAGCCACCACAGTAGGAGAAAACTGGTCTCGAACTCATTCAGTTCATCCTCACACCCACCAAACACAAGAACACCTCGCCTCAGGAGGCTGTTCTTCCCCTTGTACTGTTCATCCTCAGCCCAAGAGGCAATCCACCACCACCACACTAGAGTAGGGTATCACACCACAATGGTGGCCCGAACCAGTATAAATTTTGTGTCCCTTGTGTTGCGAGTTCGCCGAGTTAGCCCTTGAGATCTTAGTGAAGCTAGGACGTGGATCTGTAGGGGGAGATCTTCATGCCCACCCCAGTGTTCGAACCTTGAGGGTTTTGCCAGAACCCGTGATCCGACATTTGGCGCGCCAGGTAGGGGGGCGCCGAAGCTTCCTTTCTGTCGCTCCATGTCCCGTTGCTTCATCGTCTCCACGACGGACACTCGCCGCGCTCGCGCTGAGCACCGGGCCGCCCTCGCCGCCCGCGTTGCTCAGACGGCCCCCATCGGCAGGCCACCCCGTTGTTCTCCATCGCCTGCCACCAACGCCGCCCTCGGCCCGGCAGGGAACGAGCAGCAAGCATCCTCGCTGCACCCCTCGGTGCGGCGGGACGGCATCACCGCCACTCCATCGCTGACCCCGGCAGGTTCGTCATCCCACGCTCGTCGCGCTCCCGTGGACGCGCAGGCCGCTCTGTGCATGGCGCGCGAGCTCCTACGCTACCACCCCATTGACGACCTCTATGAGGACTGGCTCGACCGCATCGCCGAGCTTGTCAGTGCCGCAGGGGGCTCCCCTGCGCCGTCCCTCTCACTGCCTCGCCCTCCGCCAGCCGCGGGCGGCGTGGCCCATGGAGCGCCTCCACCACCTCTGCCCCAAGACAGAGTCTTGGCGCCAAGGCGCGCGGCCCCACGGCGCGACCTACCGCGTCCGGCGCTTGCGCAAGAAGAAAGGAGCTGCCAAGAAGTCCCTCGGCCATGAGAAAACGCCCCCGCGCTCCCTGCGCCACCACGGCAAGACCGCGTGCCGCCTGCGGTGGCGGCGCACGGACCCCATCAAGAACAAGTTCCCCACCAGCACAGAGTCCCGGTGACCACGGCAAGCTGCCGCGCCTTCACCCCTGAGCTGCGTAGCATCGCCTGGCTGGGCAAGTTCAAGCCGGATCTGCATCCTCGCTACGACGGCACCCCCGACCCCGTGGAGTTCCTGCAGCTCTACGAGCTGAGCATCGAGGCGGCCAACGGCGACGAGAAAGTCATGGCGATCTGGTTCCCCATGGCTCTCAAGGATGGTGCCCGCTCCTGGCTCCTGAACCTGCCTCCAGGCTCGATCTCCTCCTGGAACGAGATGCGCGACCGTTTCGTTGCCAACTTCCAGGGCACTCACGACCGCCCGCTGGACGCGGGTGACCTACGCCGCGTCAAGAAGCAACCAGGAGAGACCCTCCAGAAGTACATCCGGCGCTTCAACAACGTCCGCCTCAAGATCCCCAAGGTGACGGACGAGGCCATCATCTCTGCGTTCTCTAGGGCGTCCGCAATGTCAAGATGAAGGAGGAGCTCGCCATTCACGAGGAGCTGTGCACGTCTCTGGAGCTGTTCAACCTGGCGACCAAGTGCGCAAGAGCTGAGGAGGGGCGCCTCTCCCTCCTCGAGCTCCCGTCTGCGGACCCGGAGGAGAAGAAAGCCAAGTCCAAGGACGTGAAGTGCAAGGGAGCAGCCGTGCTCGCGGCGGAGCCAGACACCAAGTGCGGCAGAGACCAGCTCGAGTCATCCAAGAGCAGCCGACCGTTCTGCGCCTTCCATAACCTGCATAGCCACAACACCAGCGACTGCCAAGAGCTCAGAGCCATTCGAGAAGGACGCTTCGGTCGACGCCCCGAGCGCAATGACCGGGGCTACGGCCGAGGAGGAGGACATGGTGGCGGACGCTGGGATGACTGTGGCCCGCGCCAGGAGTGGCGCGACCGGCCTCATGAGGACCGCTGGCAAGATCAGCCTCACGAGGGCACCTGGAGGGATCAACCTCGTGAGGATCGTCCTCAGGGCAACGCCAGTCTTCCTCCACTACCTCCACCACCAAGAAGGAATGACGACCACCATCAAGATGAGGGGGCTGGGGGCTTCCAGGAGCCGCGTGCTATCGCCTGCATCTTGGGCGGAGCTCAAGCCCCAGCCTCGCAGCGTATCTTCAAACAGTTTGCTCGTGAAGTGAATGCAGTCCTCCCCAAGCTCGAGGCCACGCGCCCGCTCAGATGGTCCAAGTGCGCCATCACGCTCAGCTCGGCAGATCAACTCAAGTGCGCGGCTACCGCTGGCGCCCTCCCGATGTTTTGTTCACCAGTCATCAGCAACGTGCAAGTCACCAAGACCCTCATCGATGGCGGCGCGGGGCTCAACGTCCTGTTCGTCGACACGTTCGACAACCTCCAAGTGTCGTATGACCAGCTTCAGCCCACCAAGCCTTTCTCAGGAGTGACCGACGGCTCCACTACCCCGATCGGGCAGGTCCGCCTTCCCGTCACCTTCGGACAGCGCGACAACTACCGTACCGAGCTCATCGACTTCGACGTCGCCCACATCCGCCTGCCATATAATGCGATCCTTGGGTACCCAGCCCTGGCCAAGTTCATGGCGGTGACCCATCACGGCTACAATGTCCTCAAGATGCCAGGAAGCGGCGGAATCATCACAGTCCCGTGCGAAGAAAGAGACGCGGTGTGCTCCCTCGAGCGTGCCTTCCAAGCTGCAGCAATCGAAGACCCAGATAGCAAGAACGAGTACCCTCCTGAGGCCATCCCCAAGAAGAAGAAGCAGCTACTTCACGCAGGGCCTCAGGGGAGCGGCGCCTCAAGCGGCGCCACGTCAGGATCGGCGCCCGCGCCTGGGGCGCCACCCTCTCTCACATAGGAAGGCGCGCCCAGCACCCTCCTCGGGCAGGGCTCGGGGGCTCTCTTCTGGAGGGCCTCGGACCTCGTCAACATCACGAGGGAGGCGCTCGGGCACCACTTGGAGGCGTGCTTCGCGGCACGTCTTCCTCAGGCGGACACAGGGCGAGGAGCGCCCACCGCTCAGGAGTTCATCACCAAGACCACTCAGGAACTGCAGGACGCAAGGGCCATACGCGGCGGCCGCCGCTCACCAGGCGCAGCTCCCCATCCAGGCGAGGATGCCGGGCTGCGCGTCTGCATCGACGTCCCAGGGCTCAACAGGGCCGCATCTCAGGAGCTCTTCTGGCCTTCGCGCGTGGGATGCTGCGAGGGCCCGCCGCACAGCTATGTTCGCATGCCATTCGGCTTGTTGAGCGTTAGGGATGGCACCCGCAGGGTTTGGGTATGGGTGAAGCCACCCATACCCTTATCCATCATCCCAAACCTTACCCATCACCCGCACCCATACCCGTTGATGGGTACAATTTTTTTCCATACCCGTCACCCATCGGGGTAAATGGGTACCCGCGGGTAAAATTACCCAGATTTGCAACTCATCAATTTGAGCATTACATAGTCATAAACAACAACTTATAACAATAATTTATAAACAACAACACATCATGAAATCAACGCATACTCGTTCGTGGACTAGCTGTTGTGGTGCAGTGGCCTAACATGAATGCATGATGAGGTCTTGTTAGGGCTGTCGGATTTATGTACATATAATATGTTTAATATGTGGATAAATAATATATAAGGTCTATTTGTTAGAAATATATGCGGGTACAAGGGTACATGGGTATGGGTTATACTAAACCATACCCATACCCACTATTCCCGATGGGTATGAATTTTTCCTATTTATGTACCCATGGGTATTTTTTTGACCCATACCCTTGCCTTAATAGGGTTTTTACCCGCAGGGTACGTGGGTAATGGGTACCCATTGCCATCCCTACTGAGCGTGGCATCCGCTTATCAGTGCAACTTGCGGCGCGTCCTGGCGGCTCAGGAGGCCAGGCACCGCACCGTCCTAACGGAGATGGAGACGGTCCTCAAAGAACCGCCTGGACCCCCAGAGCCTCCTGAGGCTCAGGGACCCGGAGGCTCGTGAGAAGCGACACCTTCGCCACGTACCTTCAGCTGCCCCAGCATCCCTTCATCAACAGAACCAGGTGACATTTTCCAAGTTTATTTAGCTGGGAGCGCCCCTCGGGCTGCATCATTCCCAGGCCACGTGGGTCCGTCCCTGTGGCATGTATCCCTTTTCATGTCTTTAGCTTACCCTGCTGGGGGTCCCCCTCGGGCTGCATCATCCCCAAGACGCTCGGGCCTGACCCAGTGGCATGTATCTTCCCTGCATTTACTTAAGACAGTATGCTTTCCATGCTTAATCTACCTATGAATATCACCTGCTTGATTCTCACCCACCACGGGTGCCGCGCGCCGGTCGTCTTTCTTCAGGACCCTTCGAGTGAGAGGGTTAGGCACGGCGTCTGTGCTCGGGCCCATCCCTGCAGCGTCGATAAATCCAACGGCTGAGCTTTGTCTGGCGGGCCGGCCCCATTCACGTCACCTCCTGGGGTCGTTGGTGCTTGGCCTTCTCACGCGATAACCTCAGGAGATTTGTTCGGCACAGGTTGTCTGACCACCTCGCAGGACCAACACATCGAACAAGAACCAAGACCAGGCGCAACCCGCCTTGAGGTAGGGCCTCGTGAGTCCCGCGCTCGCTCACGAGTGCCCAGACACACCTCGTCTAGCCCTGCTGTGCAAGCCATGTGTCAGGGCGGGGCTGTACACGCCCTAGGGGCTCTCCCCAGTAGGGAGTCCCCCTCCCACGTACCAGTGGAAGCACCATGCTCCACGCTGGCCGTCGACACTGCCAAGGAGCGGCTATGCTCGTGCGCAAGTGGAAGCACTATGCTCCACGCTGGTGATAAACAACTGAGGGCAGCCTCACGGCCGTACCAACCTCAGGGAGCCCCAGAGCTCAGTGTCCGGCCTCACCGCAACGCCTCCCCTCGGGAGAGTCGCGCGAGGGGGCTGGGCACGGGGGCTGCGCTCGGGTCACGACCAAGCGTACGCCACCCAAGTCAGGTCCCCCGGACCTGGTCGTCGCGTGCCCCTCCCGAGCTGAGCCTCGGCAAGGGCAAAGGTATGGAGATTGTTTGCACGTCAAGGGGGACTCCTGAGCATCGTGACTCAGGAGCCTAACTGGTCACGTAGCCCCTCACTCCTTGGTTCCGTCCTGGTCTCCGGTCGGCCCAACGGCGGTTGAGGTATGCGCGGGGCCGGGCTCTACCGACGTAGAACACTAAACCTATCCTCGCGTCTCCTTCCTATAAGCTGTTTGCACGTCAAGGGGGACTCCTGAGCATCGCGACTCAGGAGCCTAACTAGTCACGTAGCCCCTCACTCCTTGGTTCCGTCCTGGTCTCCGGTCGGCCCAACAGCGGTTGAGGTATGCGCGGGGCCGGGCTCTGCCGACGTAGAACGTAAAGCAAATAGGAGGAAAATCGCAAAATCTCAAAACAAATATTACAAGACACATTGTTCTCCCAAACATCAAGCACAAGTTAAACGCCTCCACGAGGCATGATGCATGTTGCAGGAAAGATGCCGCGAGCAGGTCACCTCCGGACACCGCCATCGCCCACAAGAGGCGCCCCTCCCTTGGCAGCGTCACCTTCACCTGCACCGCCAGCCGGAGCCGCAGGATCGGTAGCACCGCTGGTCAAAGGCGCGAGAGCGAAGCCGCGGAACTTCTTCAGCAGGGCCTCCACCTGGCCCTTCACGGCTGCGGCAGTGGCCGCACAACACTCTTCGTCCACAGGCTCCAGCAGCTCGTCCAGGCGGGCAGCTGGATCGCGAAGATGGAGGTGACTGAAGACACGTGTCAGTGCAGCCGAGGAAAGAACATGAGCTTCCACCTCGGCCATAGGACCGATGCCGCTCACAACCTCCTCAAGCACGGCAACCAAGTAGGGAAGCAGCTGAGCAGGGCCATCCTCGTCGGTGGTCAGCGGCCTCTCCAAGCCCTTCTCGTACAGCGTCTTCAGCACCGCACGGGACCTCTTCTCGAGGAGCGAGAAGGCCGTGCGGTCTTCGGCCAGGACCTTCGCCTTGGTGTCAAGATCGACCTCCTTCGCCTTCACCTTCCGCTCCAGCTCCTCCAGCCGGCCGCGCTCCGCGGCCTGCGCCTTCGCCAACTCTCCCAGCTCGGCGTCGCGGTCCTTGATGGCGTCCTCTCGAGCCCTCATCTCCTCCTCCTTCGCCTGGAGGCCACGAGCTTCTTCCACGTGCTGGTCGCGCAGACTCTTCAACTCGTCCCCCAGCGCCCGACAGCGGTCGTGGGCGGCCTCGGCGTCCTTCAGCGCTGCCTCGCGATCGGCCGCAGCCTGGGCGGCGGCCCGCTTCTCCTTCTCGGAGGCCATCGTGGCCTGGCTCAACGTCGCTCGAACCGCCGAGTCAGAGTGAAGCCAGCCAGAGGCCAGCTCCAGGCGCCCGGCTACCACGCGCGGATACACGCCCAGGAGATCTTCCCGCAGCTGAGTCATCTCTGAAAGGGCACGCTCCAAGACAGCAGAGGAGGCAGAAGAACCTGGGAGTAATGGCACAGCAGGAGGAGGAGGCGACGTCATCGCCAGGGCTTGGGAGATCAAGGGCTCCTGAGCCTACGGGACCTCAGCAGCCGAACCAGACATCGACACTTCCGGAGCCAGCGGGGCCTCGGGGGCTGACCCCTCCGGACGACGCCCCTCCAGGCTTCGCGAGGGTGACTAGGCCGGGGAGGTGCGAGTGCTATCGCTTCCTTTCTTCGCGGAGGGGGGCGCGGCCGCTGCATCCTCCTTCCTCTTCTTCGCCGCAGGCAGCGTCCTGGTCAACCAAGGATGAACGTCAGGAAATAGCAGTACAAGCAAGAACAAGACGAAGCTCGAGCACTTACTGGTCCACCGCAGCATAGTCCACCCTCCGCTTGGTGAGCTTAAAGACCGAAAGCTTCGGAGCCTGAGGAGTGGGTGCACTGACTCCGGGAGTAGAAGACGGCGCAGTAGAAGGATCGGAGGCAGCTCCAGGCGGCGTCAAGGCGGGGGCAACATATCGAGAGACCAGCGATGACCTGCCCCTCGTCGGGACTACGGGCAGCTCCTCCTTCTCCTGGTGGGCATCGGCCTCGTTGTCGTCTGGCAGGGTGCGGAGGATGTCGGCCTTGCTCAAGGGGGAAGTCTCCCCCATCCCCTCGGGGGTCACCTCCGAGTCCTCCTCCTCTTCTTCCTTCCCACGAGACTCATCAGAAGACAGCTCCACCGGCGGCGGCGCTGTAGGGGCTCCGGAGGGCGCAGGCGGCACCATCCCGCGCCCGTCGAAGGTAGGACTGGCGGCCACGACCTGCTCCCAGTCCTGGCGGCGGAACAAGGGAACGAAGGCGCTCGGCGGATACTCTTGGTCGTCCCCGACCAAAAGGTGCAGAGCTGCAGCCAGCTCATCGTCAGGCAAGGCTTTCGGGCTCAGGCGAACCTTGTCCCCTTCATCCCCGAGCCGCCACAGGGGGCGCGTACGCGCCTGAAGCGGGGCAACACGCAGCATCAGGAATTACCTCAAGAGCATGGCCCCTGTCACTTTTGCCGCCTTCGCGTTGCCCGGCTTCAGGTCGACTTTCATCTGCTCCAACACCAACGTCGCCCGCTCATCAGTAAGCTTCGCGCAAGACCACCCCTTATCGGACTGGGGCATCTCCGTCGGCAGCACCAAGTGCGGATGGACGCACTTAGTTTCCATCATAACCCACTTGGCCCAGAAGTTGTCGGCCTTCTTCCCGGTCTTCGAGATTGAGTTGCAGCGATGAAATTGGCGCACCCAGAGATGCGACCCTCATTGACGCGGAGGAAGAAGAGGTGGCGAAGCAGAGCCACGACGGCATCACGCCAAGGTACGCCTCGCAGTAAAAGGCGAAGATCGATAGCAGAAGGATGGAGTTGGGATGAAGATGCAGCGCCTGCAGCCCGTAATGGCCGAGGACCTCATAGAAGAAGTCAGAGAAGGGGGAATCAGCCCCGCCATGACGTTGCTCGTGAAGAAGGGGAAGAAGGTGCTCCCCTCGGGCTCCGGCACGGCGGAGCCAGCCCAGAGTTCGGTTTTCCCCCTCTCATTGCTTTCCCCCGCCGCCAGAAGTCGCGCGGCGGCGAGGCTCTTCTCTGAGACGTTGGGCGCGTCGAGGGCCGGCTCGTACCAAGCCGGCGATGAGGCAAGCTTGACCTTCCGGGGCGCCATTGGTCGCTAAGGGGGGAGGATTGGAGCAGGTCTGGAGGTTTTGGCAGCAAGGAGCGAGAAAGGGGAACTGGAGCAAGGTGAAAAGGAGCAATGAAGGCAAGCACTGTCTGTGCCAACCTTTGTCAAGTCGGGCAGTTGCCGAGGCAGCGTGGGGAAGCGGAGACGCCCACGTCCAATCAACCACCACGCGTCGACCAAGGCCGCAGGCTATTGGGGCCCGCGGCGCTTCGCACTTGCCCTTTGGCTTCGCCTCGAAGCCAAGTCCGAGCGCGCCTTGGGCCCGGGGGCTACTGTCGGCGTTCTGGGAACGGGGGTCCCCAGACTTGCCTGCCTGCGGCCCACGGCGTGGCTCTGTTAGATGGCCCGTACGGCCCATCTTCATCAACAAGGCATTCAAGACCCTCACGAGGGGCCAAGCCTCGCGAGGCGGACGACACAGGACCCCCTCGGGAGCAGCCTCACCAAGTTGGCTCGCGAGGGGCGGAGAGATCAAGGCAGGGCAAACCTCGTGAGATTCTCGTGACGTGAGCAATGACGATCGATACCAGGCGGGCGCCAGCGCGCACAGTGTCCTTGTTTCCTCTTTGGTGCTAAGGAAGCAAGTGCAGGCACGGAGTACTGAGGCGTCAAGCAAAGGTTTCCATATCAGTGCAATGAGACCAAGACCAGCGGGACGGCAAGACGGAGGTCACCGTGGAGCCCAAGACGGCGTCAGCACCTGAGCCTTTTGCAGGCGAAGACCACCTTTAGTCAGGATAAGCTGCACTAGCTGTCCCCTTTCAAATTGGCCGTTGTTGGCTCCCGTACCGCTCAATATTTGGGGAGAGGACCAGTGCCTCTATAAATAGGATTAGCCACCACAGTAGGAGAAAACTGGTCTCGAACTCATTCAGTTCATCCTCACACCCACCAAGCACAAGAACACCTCGCCTCAAGAGGCTGTTCTTCCCCTTGTACTGTTCATCCTCAGCCCAAGAGGCAATCCACCACCACCACACTAGAGTAGGGTATTACACCACAACGGTGGCCCGAACCAGTATAAATTTTGTGTCCCTTGTGTTGCGAGTTCGCCGAGTTAGCCCTTGAGATCTTAGTGAAGCTAGGACGTGGATCTGTAGGGGGAGATCTTCGTGCGCACCCCAGTGTTCGAACCTTGAGGGTTTTGCCGGAACCCTTGATCCGACAGCATGCACATACGTTTGCATGTATAAATTAAGTGGGCATGTGCATAACACTCATCAACTACCCTAAACCCTATACACTTATTAACATCTAGCTAGTAAGCAAAAACAGAATTTGTAGTACAAGTTAGTGTGACTCACCGAAAGTTGTAAGGAAGTAGTATATCTCGATTGCTATTGAGGCGCTTCCAGAACTCTAGCATGTTGTTCTCTCCTTGTTGTCGATACCATGCATATGTCCATGTCTCTTCATTAATGGTATTTGGGTCAATGAACCCAATGCCATAGCGTCCAACTTTTTTCATTTCATACATCTTCATCCTGCATAATACCACAGAAAAGAATATAGTGAGGATAATTACAGGTAATTATCAACGAGAGCACTACAGCTAGCTTGAGACTTAAATTACAGAAAGAAATCACTTACAGACAATAGCAACTGACGAGAGATTTGTCGAGTGCATCTTGATTGAATAACTGAAATAGTTTTGTATACTCAACAGACAGAGCTAGCTCATGGAAGTAATGCTCGGCCTTGACTTTCACCATGAGGGACTCTCGATTGGTAGTCTTGGTAATTTTCATGTACCATTGATGCAATTCATACATTCTCATTGAGAGCTCCTTGACCTCCTCAGGCTTGACCAGAGGTTCACCGCGGACATATTTCCGTTTTAGCTCCTCCTCTTTAAAAGTTTCCATGGGCTCCAAGCCTAGGAGTTGTTCTACAGTGCATCTGATCTCTGCAGTCTGCCTTCTATGGTCGTTGGTTATTACCAGCTGATCGGCGCCGGTACTCGCATGTGTTGGTACAATGAGCGGGGGAGGGGGTCGATTGTATCGCCTGTTCTCCCAGATGGGGAACGGTTTTCCCGCTTTTTTTGGCAGCTGCTTGGCTCGAGCTCGAGCTCGACTCCTTCTGTTGTTTTGCTCGATGTGCTTTTATGATTTGGTGCTCATAGTCTGAGTCAACAGGCTTGGGAGGTGGTTGATACGTCTCCAATGTATCTATAATTTTTGATTGTTCCATGCTATTATATTATCCATCTAGGATGTTTTATATGCATTTATATGCTATTTTATATGATTTTTGGGACTAACCTATTAACCTAGAGCCCAGTGCCAGTTTCTGTTTTTCCTTGTTTTTGAGTATCGCAGAAAAGGAAACCAAACGGAGTCCAATTGACCCGAAAATTTGAGGAGATTATTTTTGGAGCAGAAGAAGCCCACGGAGTATCGGAGATGGGCCAGAAGAGTCCCAAGGCACCCACGAGGGTGGGGGCGCGCCCTACCCCCCTGGGCGTGCCCCCTACCTCGTGGCCGCCTCGGAGACCCCCCTGACTTGTTCCCGATGCCAAAAATCCCTATAAATACAGAGAGCCCTAGAACATAACCTAGATCGGGAGTTTCGCCGCCGCAAGCCTCTGTAGCTACCAAAAACCAATCGGGACCCTGTTCTGGCACCCTGTCGTAGGGGGGATCCCTCACCGGTGGCCATCTTCATCATCTCGACACTCTCCATGACGAGGAGGGAGTAGTTCACCCTTGGGGCTGAGGGTATGTACCAGTAGCTATGTGTTTGATCTCTCTCTCTCTCGTGTTCTTGATTCGGCACGATCTTGATGTACCGCGAGCTTTGCTATTATAGTTGGATCTTATGATGTTTCTCCCCCTCTACTCTCTTGTAATGGATTGAGTTTTCCCTTTGAAGTTATCTTATCGGATTGAGTCTTTAAGGATTTGAGAACACTTGATGTATGTCTTGCGTGGGATACCCGTGGTGACAATGGGGTATTCTATTGATTCACTTGATGTATGTTTTGGTGATCAACTTGCGGGTTCCGTGACCTTGGGAATCTATGCATAGGGGTTGGCACACATTTTCGTCTTGACTCTCCGGTAGAAACTTTGGGGCACTCTTTGAAGTTCTTTGTGTTGGTTGAATAGATGAATCTGAGATTGTGTGATGCATATCATATAATCATACCCACGGATACTTGAGGTGATATTGGAGTATCTAGGTGACATTAGGGTTTTGGTTGATGTGTGTCTTAAGGTGTTATTCTAGTACGAAATCTTGAATAGATTGATCAGAAAGAATAACTTTGAGGTGGTTTCGTACCCTACAATAATCTCTTCGTTTGTTCTCCGCTATTAGTGACTTTGGGGTGACTCTTTGTTGCATGTTGAGGGATTGTTATATGATCTAATTATGTTATCCTTGTTGAGAGAACTTGCACTAGTGAAAGTATGAACCCTAGGCCTTGTTTCCTAGCATTGCAATAACTTTAGGGTCACTTCTATCATTAGTTACCTTGCTTTTTTTATATTTTTAGATTACAAATACCCATATCTACCATCCATATTGCACTTGTATCACCATCTCTTCGCCGAACTAGTGCACCTATAGAATTTACCATTGTATTGGGTGTGTTGGGGACACAAGAGACTCTTTGTTATTTGGTTGCAGGGTTGCTTGAGAGAGTCCATCTTCATCCTATGCCTCCCACGGATTGATAAACCTTAGGTCATCCACTTGAGGGAATTTTGCTACTGTCCTACAAACCTCTGCACTTGGAGGCCCAACAACGTCTACAAGAAGAAGGTTGTGTAGTAGACATTAGTGGTTTTTTAGCCATACGAATAAAGTGGTCAACAATATCCTCAGGCAATTTCTCCTTTGGCGGTGGTGGCGGTTTCGGTCCAAAATGGGCGTCCACTTGGGCCTTCACTGCGGCTTCGTTTTGATCGTCGGTCATGTCGTAAGGCCTCATCGGAAGAGGCGCGAGGCTTGGACCATATTGAAATCGCTTGCCTCCGCCTGTACCTCCTATACTACCTTGACTTGTACCGCTGCGCACCATAGCTGCGGCGGCTCTCTTCCGTTGTTGCTGAGGCGGCGGAGACGGCTGATGTGGCTGACTTGGAGGAGGAGGAGTGGGCTGACGCGGTGCCGTACTTGGAGGAGGAGGAGTGGGCTGACGCCGTGCCGGACATGGAGCAGGAGGAGTGTCCTGACGCGGTGCCGGACTTGGAGGAGGAGGAGGAGTGGCCTGACACGTTGGCGGACTTGAAGGAGCAGGACTCTGCTGAGGCGGTGGCTGATGACTTGGAGGAGCGGGTGTCTGCTGCCGCGGTGGCGGACTTCGAGGAGGAGTCAGCTGACGCGGTGTCGGTGGCCTTGGAAAGATGATGCAATCCTTTCTCCATAGGATGATACGATGTATGGCCTCTCCCAGTGTGTGCTCCTCGTCAACTCCAGGAATGTCAAGCTCTAGCCCCGAATATTGGTCCACCACTTCATCAACCATTACACGAGCATAGCCAGCTGGAATCGGGTTGCAATGGAAGGTTGCTTCGGGGGGATTTGTATAAGTAACGGCATTCGCGACCTTCATGGATATGTTCTTCATTTTGAAGTGTAGCTCACAATTAGTGTTCTCCATGATGTCATCCACAGGGTATCTATCCAGCAGTACTGCCTCGCCCGGGGCGGAACCCACGTTGCTTCTTGGCATGGATGGGACGGTGCTATCCAATGCTGGATCATCCGCTAGCTGTTGCCGCTGCTGAGACCCCCTTTCCTGGCTAAGTGAGTCGATCTGCTGCTGCTGCCACTGAAATTGGAGTGCCAACTCCGCGTGCTTTTATTCTAGGCATTTAAGGCGTTCTGCTTCCTCCTTCCTCTGCTCCTCCTCCAGCTTCCTCTTCTTCTCCTCCTCCATCTTCCTTTTCGCACGACTTCTGTAGCCGGCGTTCCAGTCCGCAAACCCCTCATACCACGGAACAACGCCTTTGCCTCGTGTTCTTCCCGGCTGTTCAGGATTTCCCAGGGCGCGCGTAAACTCGTCGTTCTCTCTGTTGGGAGTGAACACCCCCGCTCGAGCCTCTTCTATTGCAACAAGTAACTTCTCTTCGGCTCCTTTAAGACTTGCCTTCTTCGAAACCTTGCCTGTCTTCGGGTCCAACGCCCCCCATGCGCATAGAACCAAGTCCTGCACCTGGGGGGCCAACTCAATGTAACTGGAGTGACCGCTGCATCCACCATCTCTTGCTCAGACTTATCCCACTTAGGCATTGCCACCGCGTAGCCACCTGGCCCCAGCTTATGGAACTGCTCCTTTTTTTGCGTCATTGGCCTTGTTTACTCTCGACCATTCCTTAGATAATTCCGATTCCTTGAATTTCATGAAAGCGGGCCAGTGATCTCTTTGCTTCTCCAGTGTTCTCGTGAATTCTGGAGTCTTCTTTCCTCCTGCGATGTACTTGGTATAGTTTTCTTGTGGTTGTTGAATGCAATTGCCATCTTCCTAAGAGTAGCGACCTTCACTTTCTGCACATCTGCATCTGTGAAATGATCTGGCAGGGTGAAATGTTCCATGAGAGATTCCCAAAGCAGATCTTTTGCTCTGTCGTCGACCCAAGTAAGATGTGGACGTTGCTTTGCTGGCTTTTTCCATTCTTGCGTGGAGATCGGGAGTTGGTCCTTCACAAGAACACCGCACTGATGAATGAACTTGTTCGCATTCTTCTTAGGCAAGATTGGTTCGCCATCAGTATTGATGGCATCGATGTTGTACTTTATGCCCTACTTCAACTTTTTAGCCGGGCCTCGCACTGTCCTGCTGCCTGTAGAAGATTTGCTCGATCCAGAGGGCTGAAAGAAGAAAGATCGATTGGTTAATATATCTTCAAATCATTTAAAACATGTGATGATCACCAGATGCCTGCTTATATAAATATATTTCACCGGTCTCTGTTATTTCAAGATCAACATTTTCTTTGTCATCATAATCATAGTTCTGGACTTCATCAATTAGGTCGTCACGATCGAATATCATATCACCCTCTCCGGTATTGTTCAGACATTGGGAGCCATCATCTTCTTCATTCTGATCATCTGGCCGGCGAGGGGAGCGTATGATCTCGAACAGGGCATCTTCTCCTTCTCTGCCGGTATTGTCCGCCATAGCTTTTATTTAACTAATCCAGAAGAAATATAAAACAATTTAGTATTCAAATTACAATGCATGCATGCAATCAATAAGGAAAAACTGAATCATAGTACATAATATGCATCATCGAATATAATCTCGAATACATCGTCTCGAATAATATATATAATCTCGGATACATCGTCTCGAATATTATATATCAAATACATCACTAGCTAGCTAGCTATTAAAGACCGAATCCGAATAATCTAGTTCACTCGCGGTTCCTAAGACGCGGGCGGTGGACATCCAAAGAGAAGGAACCATCACAGGATCATAGCTCCGGTGAGATCCCCGAAGAACCTGCCAGGTATTGGAGAACCTGACGTCCATAGCAGCCATGTAGCGACTGACGTGCTCGTCCTCCTCCCTGACACGGCGACGTACCACCTCCGGCGGGGCCGGCTCCCTCCACACCGAAAGTGGCCCATGCGAACGCCACCAAAGGACCTCAGGGTCGACGACGGGACCCGGGGCCGGGTTCCTCACCAAGCGGCGCGCCCCTGAAGGTAGCACCTTGATACGTCTCCAATGTATCTATAATTTTTTATTGTTCCATGCTGTTTTATTATCAATCTTGGATGTTTTATAATCATTTTATATCATTTTTTGGTACTAACCTATTGACATAGTCCCAAGTGCCAGTTGTTGTTGTTTTTTCATGATTTCTACATCGGAGGAAATCAATATCAGACGAAGTCCAGATGCCATGAAACTCCATGAAGAATTTTTATGGGCCAGAAGGAACACAACGGGCCCTGGTTGCACCTGGGGGGAGCCCCGAGGAGGGGACAACCCACCAGGGTGCGCCAGGAGGCCCAGGCGCGCCCTGGTGGGTTGTGCCCACCTCGGGTCCCCCCGGACTGCCTCTTTGCTCTATAAATACCCTAAAAATACCAGAACCCTAGGGGAGTCGACGAAATATTCATCCAGCCACCGCAGAGTCCAGAACCACCAGATCCAATCTAGACACCATCTCGGATGGGGTTCACCACCTCCATTGGTACCTCTCCGATGATGCGTGAGTAGTTCTTTGTAGACCTTCGGGTACGTAGTTAGTAGCTAGATGGCTTCCTCTCTCTCGCTGAATTCTCAATACAATGGTCTCTTGGAGATCCATATGATGTAACTCTTTTGTGGTGTGTTTGTTGGGATCTGATGAACTTTGAGTTTATGATCAGTCATATCTTTTTATATCCATGAAAGTTATTTGAGTTTCTTTGATCTCTTATATGCATGATCTCGTATAGCCTCGTATTTCTTCTCCGATATTTGGGTTTTGTTTGGCCAACATGATCTATTTATCTTGCAACGGGAAGAGGTGCCAGGTAGTGGGTTCGATCTTACGGTGCTTGATCCCAGTGACAGAAAGGGAAACAACACGTATGTATCGTGTCTACTAAGGATAAAAAGATGGGATCTATATCTACGCAATAGATAAACGGATCTTGTCTTTTTTTTGATAAAGGGTGTTTTTTATTGACTCATAATGTAGCATCGAGGGATACAATCATAATGAATATACACCCGGCCTCTGCATAACTAGGATGCACACAGCCAACACAACACACGCACTAACCAACCACACCGGCAAAAAGCAAAGTCATATAAGACCAAAGCCATGCCTATGCGGAGGGAGAAAACCCAAGCAATAAAAACAACAATTGACGATATACAACAGTGACCATCGGCGCCAGCCATCTCTTGACAACACAAGGACTACGAGAGGGGTTCTCCAACAGCGACGCCTCCAGGAAGGGAATGACGTACAAGCATCATCGTCGCCGGATCCAACCACCGAAAGTAGGGTCATGATTTTCACCCTTAAGATCAAATCTGAGCAAACTCCGAGCAATGTCATCATCATGGTAACGACGCAAAGAGCGCCGCCATTGCCAGGTATAACCAAAGGGTCGGGCCAAAGTTTTCACCCCGGAGCTCAAGATTGGGTACTCGAGAAGTACCACCCAAATCTAAGTCTATTATGTTGTCTCCGCCACTTTCCTCCATCCCAATAGCTGCATATGCGCATGGTCCTTGCGGAGAGCGATGACCTTTGTCCACACAGGTAAGCTGACGAGACTCGAAGGAGCCACTCGCCTCACCCGAAGAAGTCTTTAACGGGGAGAAAGGATAGCGGCACCGCCAAATCCTGAGTTGGAGACCCTCCAGAGGCCATGCACCATCCTCACAAGTGGCAGCCGATGCTGATCTGCATGAGACAACAGCATCACTCGCAGCCACTATCGCAGCAACGGATCTTGTCTACATCATGTTATCGTTCTTATTGCATTACTCCGTTTTTTCATGAACTTAATACACTAGATGCATGCTGGATAGCGGTCGATGTGTGGAGTAATTGTAGTAGATGTAGGCAGGAGTCGGTCTACTAATCTTGGACGTGATGCCTATGTAAGGATCATTGCCTAGATATCGTCATAATTATTTGAGGTTCTATCAATTGTCCAACAGTAATTTGTTTACCCACCGTTTGCTATTTTTCTCGAGAGAAGCCACTAGTGAAATCTACGGCCTCGGGTCTTCTTTCCATATATTTGCTTGCGATCTACTTTTCCTTTGCATTTTTATTCAGATCTACTAAACCAAAAATACAAAAATACTTTGCTGCACTTTATTTTATTTGCGATCTATTATTTCAATCTATTACAAATTTCTGGCATCATTACCCGAAGGGATTGACAACCCCTTTAACACGTCGGGTTGCGAGGTGTTCTTATTTGTGTGCAGGTGTTGTTTACGTTGTGTTGATTGGTTCTCCTACTGGTTCGATAACCTTGGTTTCTTCACTGAGGGAAATACCTACCGTCGCTGTGCTGCATCATCCCTTCCTCTTTGGGGAAATACCGACGTAGTCCTAGCAGACAGGAGCTTTTCTGGCGCTATAGTCAAAGAGCAATCAAAAGGAATTTCTAGCGCCGTTGCCGGGGAGGATCTTCAACATAACCAGGTTCCTAATCACAAATCTCATCTCCTTGCAATTTACATAATTTGCCATTTGCCTCTCGTTTTCCTCTCCCCGACTTCACAAAAATTTGCCGGTTTATTCGCCTCTCTTTTTCGTTCGCCGTTTTTCCGTCCACTTAGTTCTTCTCTCCGTTGCTATGGCTGATCCTAAAATGGCTAAGGGATTCCTCCCAAGTTTTAATAGTTTGGATAGGCGCCCCTCCGTCTCTCCAAGCTCATAAATAATGATGCGGTGGAAGGACTTGCCGGGGTTGTTAAGGAAAATCTTAACAATTTTGATGAGGTTGATCCCGGAATTTTTCGTTATCTACTTGATGAATCTTTGAAAGATGCTTGGGACAAGCTGTTAAGAATTCGAGCTAGCTATGTACCCCAATATCATATAGAGATATACCTGGAAAAAATTTATGCTGGTTTACCTTCTTCCATTAAGCAAGTTTTGGATTCTATATTTGAAAATGGTTTTCTTGAAGGGGATGCCGTAGATACTTATGAGAAAATAAAAACCATATTTGGGCACCCCAAGGGATAAAATGTTGAACCAACTACCCTTCTATGCTTTTATCAAAATGAAATAATCAAATAGACGAAGGCTAGTTTAGATACAAACTTTCGCAACGTGCTTAATCTTTCTTCTGCTATCAATGGTCATGTGATTTCACAAAATAGAAGATTAAATGCCATTGATAGGAAGTATTCTATTTGATTTCAGAAGGACAAGGATGACAAAACTTAGATCCTTGCTTTATGCCTAGCTAAGGGCGTAAAACTATAGCGCTTGTTGGGAGGCAACCCAACGAATAAAATTTATTTTTGCTTTTTTTCTATTCTTGTGTGTTTACACAGTTATTCTACTGTTATGATTGTGTTTTTTGTGTTTTAGTTAGTGTTTGTGCCAAGTAGAACCAATAGGATCTTCTTGGGTGATAGTTGTTTGATGTTGCTGAAAAAGACAGAAACTTTGGGCTCACGAAAACAATTGTTAAAAATCACCAGAACGTGGTAAAATGCCAATTCTTTTTGTAGAAGATCAATATACAAATTATACAGGTTGTCCTAGTTTGTCAGAATGTTTGGAGTTCCAGAAGTATTCGAACAAATCAGATTGCTATAGACTGTTCTGTTTTGACAGATTCTGTTTTCTTTGTGTTGTGTGCTTATTTTGATGGCTCTATGGTTTTCTTTGATGAGTTTTTGCCATAGAAAAGTTGGAATGCAGTAGATATCATACAAAAACAAAATATGAATTGGTTTGATACTGCACTTATAGTAGTGATTTATTTTTCTTACACTAACGGATCTCACGAAGGTTTTGTTAAGTTTTGTGTGATTGAAGTTTTCAAGTTTTGGGTTATCTTACGATGGATGAAAGAAGGATAGAAGAGCCTAAGCTTGGGGATACCCCGGAATCCCAAGCTATTATCCAAGAATGAGAAACCAACTAAGCTTGGGGATGCCCCCGAGTGGCATCCCCTCTCTCTTCTAACAACTATCGGTATTTTACTCGAGGCTATATTGTTATTCGTCACATGATATGTGTTTTGCTTGGACCGTCTTGTATGATATGTGTATTTGCTTGTTTTATTTTGTGTTTAAAGTCATCAATCCCTTCTGGACACACCTATTTGAGAGAGACAAAATTTTATCATGACTTGTTAGAATTGCTCTCTATGCTTCACTTAAATCTTTTATGAGCTAGGTCTTGCTCTAGTGCTCCACTTATATCTTTTTGAGCATGGTGTGCTTAGTATTTTTGAATAAATGCTCTCTTTTTTCACTTAGATTTATTTGAGAGTTCGTAAAATTTTGAAGAAATTCTCTCTTGCTTCACTTAAATTATTTTGAGAGAAAGAAAATTTGTTATGCTCATGATCTTCACTTATATTTGTTTGAGCTTATGAAATGCAACACATGAAAATTAGTCCCAAAGTGATAGATATCCAAGAAGGATAAAGAAAAAAATGTGTCATGAAGATCATTGGACAAAATAAACTTGATTCTTAGTAATAGTTTTGAGATATGATGATGTGATATGTGAGTTATGTTGATGAGTAATTATGCTTTAGTAAGAATATTGGTGTTAAGGTTTGTGATTTCCTATGCATGCACGAAAGTAAATAATCATGCAATGAAAATTATATCCTACTTGTGGTGCATTATTCGGTGTTAATTATGCTTAATGCTTGCTTATGAGATTATTCATTTCTTGGTTGGTCGCTTCTCAATCTTTTTGCTAGCCTTCATTTTGCACTAAGTATTACCTCTACTTGTGCATCCAAAATCCTTTAAACTAGTTTTGCCACATGAGTCCACTATATCTACCAATATGCGGTATTCACTTGCCGTTCTAAGCAAATTTGCATGTGTCATCTCTAATTTTCAAAATAAACTTCTCTTTTGTGTGTTTGTTTCGCTCGCGGAACGGTAATGGGTGGCTAATATTTTCCATGCTGGATGTGTTATTGTCACGATGAGTTTTTATTCACTTGTCATTGCACGAGAGTAAGGCAAAGGTTTTAGGGATTCCTAGTCCTGAAATGCAAAAATGAATTTACTTTATATTGTCAAAATAATAAATTCCTTTGAAAGTGTTGGTATGGAAGGCACCCGTGGATACGGCTAGCCATGGAAAGTGAAAGTGTGGAAAAAGGAATAAACTTTATTTTCTATTTGGGAACCGCCTATGGCATATCTAGCATGGAAAGTGTTCGGAATTCTGAGTCGTTTTCGTTGGTGGGATGGATACACCTCCCAAAATGTTTTTATCTCTATTTTTCGCTTTGAGCTCTAGCACCTCTACAAATCCCTACTTCCCTCTGCGGAGGGCCTTTATTTTACTTTATGCAATTTTTATTTTGAATTTGAGTCTCCATCTTCTCTCATAAAAGCACCAACTAGGAGGCAATATGATCGTACTTAAGTATTGGGTGTAGTTAATATTCGAGTGTGTTTCATGAATGGATCAATGTTTGAGCATGGTGGGCTAGGGATAACTTATTTTAGCATTGATATTTTGAAAGACATGGTTGCTTGTTGATATGCTTGAGTATCTAAATTATTATGTCAAAACTAGACTATTGCTTTGAATCACATAAAAGTCCAAATGTCCATGCTACAAATAAAAGAATATGATATGACATCATAAAAAACACTCCACATCAAAAATTCTGTTTTTACCACTTACCTACTCGAGGACGAGCAGGAGTTAAGCTTGGGGATGCTGATACGTCTCCAATGTATCTATAATTTTTGTTTGTTCCATGATGTTTTATTATCAATTTTGGATGTTTTATAATCATTTTATAGTCATTTATATCATTTTTGGCACTAACCTATTGACATAGTGCCAAGTGCCAGTTGTTGTTTTTTCCATGTTTTTTACATCGCAGGAAATCAATATCAGACGAAGTCCAAATGCCATGAAACTCCACGGAGAATTTTTATGGGCCAGAAGGAACACAACGTGCCCTGGTTGCACCTGGGGGGAGTCCCGAGGAGGGGACAACCCACTAGGGCGCATCAGGAGGCCCAGACGCGCCCTGGTGGGTTGTGCCCACCTCGGGTGCCCCCGGACCGCCTCTTTGCTCTATAAATACCCCAAAAATACCAGAACCCTAGGGGAATCGACGAAATATTCATCCAGCCGCCGCAGAGTCCAGAACCACCAGATCCAATCTAGACACCATCTCGGATGGGGTTCACCACCTCCATTGGTGCCTCTCTGATGATGCGTGAGTAGTTCTTTGTAGACCTTCGGGTCCGTAGTTAGTAGCTAGATGGTTTCCTCTCTCTCGCTGAATTCTCAATACAATGGTCTTTTGGAGATCCATATGATGTAACTCTTTTGCGGTGTGTTTGTTGGGATCTGATGAACTTTGAGTTTATGATCAGTCATATCTTTTTATATCCATGAAAGTTATTTGACTTTCTTTGATTTCTTATATGCATGATCTCTTATAGCCTCATATTTCTTCTCCGATATTTGGGTTTTGTTTGGCCAACTTGATATATTTATCTTGCAACAGGAAGAGGTGCCCGGTAGTGGGTTCGATCTTACGGTGCTTGATCCCAGTGACAGAAAGGGAAACAACACGTATGTATCATTGCTACTAGGGATAAAAAGATGGGATCTATATCTACGCAATAGATAAACGGATCTTGTCTAGATCATGTCATTGTTCTTATTGCATTACACCGTTTTTCCATGAACTTAATACACTAGATGCATGCTGGATAGCGGTCGATGTGTGGAGTAATAGTAGTAGATGCATGCAGGAGTCGGTCTACTAATCTTGGACGTGATGCCTATGTAATGATCATTGCCTGAATATCGTCATAATTATTTGAGGTTCTATCAGTTGTCCAATAGTAATTTATTTAACCACTGTTTGCTATTTTTCTCGAGAGAAGCCACTAGTGAAACCTACACCCCCGGGTCTTCTTTCTCATATATTTGGTTGCAATCTACTTTTCTTTTGCATTTTAATTTAGATCTATTAAACCAAAATACAAAAATACTTTGCTGCACTTTATTTTATTTGCAATCTATTACAAATTTATGGCATCGTTACCCGAAAGGGATTGACAACCCCTTTAACACGTTGGGTTGCGAGGTGTTGTTATTTGTGTGCAGGTGTTGTTTACGTTGTGTTGCTTGGTTCTCCTACTGGTTCGATAACCTTGGTTTCTTCACTAAGGGAAATACCTACCGTCGCTGTGCTGCATCATCCCTTCCTCTTTGGGGAAATACCGACGTAGTCCTAGCAGACAGGAGCTTTTCTGGCGCTATAGTCAGAGAGCAATCACACCTCCCAGTGCCAGCCCGGCGGAGCCCAGTCCCGGACATGGGTCCTCTGAAGCAGGACGTCGTCGCGAACGGGTCGACGGCGAGGATGCGGGCCGGGCAAATGTAACATTTTTTAAATGATTGGATGGTGATTTCTTATATACAAATTTAAAAAATGATATCGTTGCATATGTCAAAATTCTATATGCAAGTATACCATTTTTTAAATTCTATATGCAAATTCTAGCTAATTCATCTAACATTAATATATATATCTAGATAGTTAATTCGTCTAACATTTTGACAAAAGTATAAAAAACTAATTCATCTAACATTAATTAATATATCTAAGTCATCGAACTAAAAGTATAAAAAACAATTCATCTAACATTAATATATCTAGCTAATTCATCTAACATTTGACATTATAATCTAATTAATTAATTCATCTAAAACCTTTGTATAAAAAACAGAAAAAACTAAAAACTAAAAAAAAAACATCTGAGTGTGTGTGTGTGTGCGGGCTTGGGCGCGGCCGGCCATGGCGGCCGGGGTTCTCACAGCGGGACGACGGGTCGGGGCGCGGTGAAGCGACGGGGGTGGGGGCGGCGACGGGGCGGGGGCGAACGGGGTGGCGGCGAGACAGCGACGACGGGGACGGCGATGAGGGGTCAGGGCGTCGATGGGGACGGGGGCGGCGGTGACGGGGACATCGACGGCGACGGCGCGCGCCGGGGGTGGCGACGGGGACGGGGACGGCGACGGGCGACAACGCGGGACGGGAGCGGCGGCAACGTCGAAGCAGAGGAGAAGAAGTGGAGATGAAACTGTAAAATTTTCGTAAGTGTTGTATATATAGGAATGACCTTTTGTACCGGTTGGAGCCACCAACCGGTACTAAAGGTCAAATTTTGCCAGGCCAACCGGCAGGAAGGGCACCCCTTTAGTACCAGGTGGTGGCTCCAACCGGTACTAAAGACCCCCCCCCTTTAGTATCGGTTGGAGCCACGACCCGGTACTAAAGGGGTGCGCTGGCGCAAGTGCGATGCTGCAAGTTTAGTCCCACCTCGCTAGTTGAGGAGCGCCAATACAAGTTTATAAGCCCCGGCGCAGGCACTGCATTGAGCTCCTCTCTAATGCAGGCCTTCTGGGCCTAACTCTCCTACTCTGCCCTGTGGGGCCTACCGGGTTTGCGGGCCTGCATCCTAGCCCAACTACATGTTGGGTTTCTAGTCGTATGCAGGCCGCTGTGGCCCAGTAGGCGGGCTTTTTTTCTTCTCTTTTCTGCTTTATTTAATTTCTTTTATTTATTTCTGAGTTGTTTTTAGTTGTATTTAGAGTTTCTTTGTCAATATTTTTTGCTTTAGGTACAAAACATTACAAACTTTCTGTTAGTGCCAGTAGTTTTCAAATTTAAATAGTTTAAATTCGAATTATTTGAAATTTGTGTGAATCACTAGTTTGTGAATAACTTAACTTTAAAAATAGATTTTTCAGTGATTCTTTTTTCTTATGTTTAATATTAGTGTGTTTTATCATTATATTCAATTTAGTAACACTTAGGTTATTTAAAAAATGAAATGTCTTTGTAACAGATGAGTTTTCGTCCGAAACCCTGATACTTCGAAAGAGATTGTCCATTTTGTACACGAAGTGCATCCAGTTTTTGCCGTAACCCTCTCTACTTTTTTGCACAGGCTATGTGGGTGAAATGATGATACCATGCCAACTTTCAAACTTTTCAGAGTTCATTTGTAGTGCTTTTCAATTTCAGGGTCATTTAGCTCAAAAAATTCAGTAAATACATGAAAAATAGCAAATGATGTAAGAAAGGGTTGAAAATTGATGACGTGGCCTTGAATGGTGCATACTGAACGCACAAAAAGTCTGGAGTTGAAATAAGTTTAAAAAATGAAATGCCTTTGTAACAGATGAGTTTTCGTCTGAAACCCTGATACTTCTAAAGAGATTGTCCATTTTGTACACGAAGTGCATCCAGTTTTTGCCGTAACCCTCTCTACTTTTTTGCACATGCTATGTGGGTGAAATGATGATACCATGCCAACTTTCAACCTTTTCAGAGTTCATTTGTAGTGCTTTTCAATTTCAGGGTCATTTAGCTCAAAAATTCAGTAAATGCATGAAAAATAGCAAATGATGTCAGAAAGGGTTGAAAATTGATGACGTGGCTTTGAATGGTGCATACTAAACGCACAAAAATAGCAAATGATGTCAGAAAGGTACACGTTTGTCCGAAGCACAAAAGTACACGTTTCAAGTGCCAAAACACATAAGCACCCTAACTATTACAAACATATACAAGTCCGGAAACTCACTTGAGAAGAAAGTGATGACAGTGAAGCCGATCACATCCCAGAGTGGGATCTTTGGGGGTGAAACTTTTTCTTCGCGTGTGTCCCTTTGCGCCATAACCATGGACAATCTTCATCATTTAACTGGATGCTTGGGTCAATATTCACTCTGAATGAAGCAATTTCATCAAACTTTTCATAATCTTCTCATATGTCTATCTTGTCATCCATTCCCACGATGTTTCTTTTCCCTGAAAGAACTATGTGGCGCTTTGGCTCATTGTATGATGTATTCGCTTCCTTATCTTCTCTTTTTCTCGGCTTGGTAGACATGTCCTTCACATAGAAAACATGCGCCACATCATTGGCTAGGACGAATGGTTCGTCTGCGTACGCAAGACTGTTGAGATCCACTGTTGTCATTCCGTACTGCGGATCTTCCGTTACCCCGCCTCGTGTCATATTGACCCATTTGCACCAAAACAAAGGGACCTTCAAACCATGTCCATAGTTAAGTTCCCATATGTCCTCTATGTAACCATAATATGTGTCCTTTCCCGTCTTGGTTGCTGCACCAAAGCGGACACCACTGTTTTGGTTGGTGCTCTTCTTATCTTGGGTGATCGTGTAAAATGTATTCCCATTTATCTCGTACCCTTTGAAAGTCATTATATTCGAAGATGGTAACTGGGACAGCAAGTACAGGTCATCTTCGATAGCGGTGTCATGCATGGCAAGTGTCTGCAACCAACCGGCAAAAGTCCCCGTTTGTTCACGTGTAATCAAGTCGTCAGACTACTCCCGGTGTTTGGAGCGTAGAAAATTCTTGTGTTCCTCCATATACGGAGCCACCAATGCGGAATTCTGTAGAACCGTGTAGTGTGCTTGAGTGAGAGAATGCCCGTCCATACCTATTATTTCATCCCCTCCTAGCGTGCCTTTTCCACCCAGTCTACCCTTATGCCGCGATTCAGGAACACCAATCGGCTTAAGGACAGGAATAAAGTCAATACAAAACTCAGTGACCTCCTCATTTTCATGGCCCTTGGAGATGCTTCCTTCTGGCCTAGCACGATTATGAACATATTTCTTTAAGACTCCCAGGAACCTCTCAAAGGGGAACATATTGTGTAGAAATACAGGACCCAGAACGTTAATCTCTTAGAATAGGTGAACTAGGACGTGCATCATGATGTTGAAGAACGATGGTGGGAACACCAACCCGAAACTGACAAGACATTGCACCAAATCATTCTCTAACCTTGGTATGATTTCTGGATCGATTACCTTCTGAGAGATTGCATTAAGGAATGCACATAGCTTCACAATGGCTAATCGAATGTTTTCCGGTAGAAGCCCCCTCAATGCAACCGAAAGCAGTTGCATCATAATCACGTGGCAGTCATGAGACTTTAGGTCCTGGAACTTTTTCCCTGCCATATTTATTATTCCCTTTATATTCGACGAGAAGCCAGACGGTACCTTCATAGTGAGCAGGCATTCAAAGAAGATTTCCTTCTCTTCTTTGGTAAGAGCATAGCTGGCATGACCCTGATGTATGCCATCTTTTCCGTGCATACATTGCTGGTCCTCCCATGCCTCCGGTGTATCTTTTGTCTTCCCATACACACCCAAGAAGCCAAGCAGGGTCACGCAAAGATTCTTCGTCACGTGCATCACGTCGATTGCAGAGCGGACCTCTAGGTCTTTCCAATAGGGCAGGTCCCAAAATATAGATTTCTTCTTCCACATGGGTGCGCGTCCGTCAGCGTCATTCGGAACAGGTTGTCCGCTGATACATCCATTTTGCATCATGCTTTTAAATCGATATTTATTGCATTATGGGTTGTTACTACACATTATGTCACAATACTTATGCCTTTTCTCTCTTATTTTACAAGGTTTACATGAAGAGGGAGAATGCTGGCAGCTGGAATTCTGGGTAGGAAAAGGAGCAAATATTAGACACCTATTCTGCACAACTCCAAAAGTCCTGAAACTCCATGAAAGTCAGTTTTGGAATATATAAAAAATATTGGGCGAAGAAAGTACCAGAGGGGGGCCACCCACCATCCACGAGGGTGGGGGGCGCGCCCCCTACCTTGTGGGCCCCCTGGTAGGCCTCCGGTGCCCATCTTTGGCTATATGAAGTCTTTCGCCCTGGAAAAAATCAGAAGGAAGCTTTCGGGATGAAGTGCCGCCGTCTCGAGGCGGAACCTTGGTGGAACCAATCTAGGGCTCCGGCGGAGCTGTTCTGCCGGGGAAACAACCCTCCGGGATGGGGAAATCATCGCCATCATCATCACCATCGATCCTCTCATCGGGAGGGGGTCAATCTCCATCAACATCTTCACCAGCACCATCTCCTCTCAAACCCTAGTTCATCTCTTGTATCCAATCTTCGTCTCAAAACCTCATGTTGGTACCTGTGGGTTGCTAGTAGTGTTGATTACTCCTTGTAGTTGATGCTAGTTGGTTTATTTGGTGGAAGATCATATGTTCAGATCCTTTATGCATCTTAATACCCCTCTGATTATGAACATGAATATGATTTGTGAGTAGTTACGTTTGTTCCTGAGGACATGGGAGAAGTCTTGCTATAAGTAGTCATGTGAATTTGGTATTCGTTCCATATTTTGATGAGATGTATGTTGTCTTTCCTCTAGTGGTGTTATGTGAACGTCGACTACATGACACTTCACCATTATTTGGGCCTAGGGGAAGGCATTGGGAAGTAATAAGTAGATGATGGGTTGCTAGAGTGACAGAAGCTTAAACCCTAGTTTATGTGTTGCTTCGTAAGGGGCTGATTTGGATCCATATGTTTCATGCTATGGTTAGGTTTACCTTAATACTTCTTTCATAGTTGTGGATGCTTGCAATAGGGGTTAATCATAAGTGGGATGCTTGCCCAAGGAAGGGCAGTACCCAAGCACCGGTCCACCCACATATCAAATTATCAAAGTAACGAACGCGAATCATATGAGCATGATGAAAACTAGCTTGACGGTAATTCCCATGCATCCTCGGGAGCGCTTTCCTTTATATAAGAGTTTGTCCAGGCTTGTCCTTTGATACAAAAAGGATTGGGCCACCTTGCTGCACCTTATTTACTTTTATTACTTGTTACCCGTTACAAATTACCTTATCACAAAACTATCTGTTACCGATAATTTCAGTGCTTGCAGAGAATACCTTACTGAAAACCGCTTGTCATTTCCTTCTGCTCCTCGTTGGGTTCGACACTCTTACACTACTGGAATCAACTTCTTTGCCGTCCGCCATGGCAGACGGCAAAGGCACAGATCCCGGACGGCAAACTCCTTTGCCGTCAGCGAGAGGAAGGCAAACTGTTCGTCTAAACACGTGCCAGCAAAGGCCTTCTTTGTCGTCCGCTTCTTAGAAATCGACGGCAAAGGATTGTGCCGTCTGCCATCCAAGGCCAGCAGACGGCAAAGAGAACGGACGGCAGTGGGGTGGGGTGAGAGACGTTAGGGGCTTCACAACGCTCTTTGCTATCCGCCAGCGGCTGGCAGACGACAAAGAGCTTAGTTGGGCCAGCACTGGGAAGATGCCACGTGGCCAGCTATGCCGTCTACCAGCGGACGGCATAGATGTCACTTTTCCGTCTGCTAGCAGACGGCAAAATGACCAAATAGGTAGCCAGTGTTCCCAGTTTGTACAGGTAACTGCCACGTGTCCTCTTTGCCGTCCGCTAGCGGACGGCAAAGAGGCTATATATCCCCTGTTTTTATTTAAATCCATTTAATTACACATGGTTTCAAACACAGATATACATGCATACATATCCAACAGCATATAACAGCATGTCCAACAACATATTTCATCAAATCCAACATATATATCCAACAACATAGTTCAACAAAGTCCAACATATCCATATATACATAACCAGAAACAAGTTTCCAACAACATATCCATATAGACATACATATCCAAACAAGTTTTCATAAACAACAAGGAAGCACCAGAAGAATAGTACACTCCATGAATCCAAGCTTCCTCATGTAAAGCAAATCTGCAAATTGGGAAAGATGAAGTTAGAAGAAGAACAAGAAGACTAGCTAGAAGAAAAGGAAGAGGATGAAAAGAAGAAGAATATTGGAGCTAACCTAGCTAATTATGCCATTTTTGACCTAACTAAGCTTATTGTGTCATTTCAGAGGACAACAAGCTAAGTATATGACATTTATGAGGTTAGCAAGGTTATTATGCCATTTACGAATAAAAACAAGTAAGAGGAGGAAAAGAAGAAGAAGAAGAAGAAGAAGAAGAAGAAGAAGAAGAAAAGAAGAAGAAGAACTTCTTCTTCTTTTCTTCCTATTCCTTCTTTCCTTCCTCTTCCTTGATTTTCTTCATCTTATTATGTCATTTGTGGACTAAATAGGCTAAATTATGTCAAAAATGGACTAAACATGTTAAATAAGAAGAAAAATACCGTTATCACGGAGGTGTAGGAAAAATTGAATACCTCACATTACTAATATTACTCTGAATCGTCTATATATGCTCCGGGATCATTAAATGCATCATCATCATCACTATCAGTGACGTGCTCATCATCATCATCATCATCATCATCATCAATAAAATGCATCAACATGTGGGACGTGGATGTAGTGCTCGACACCGACGGACACATGTATCTCGCACCGATGATACTTGTTATTTAGGGTTCCATCGACACCGAGGAACCCCCTAACCCGCTCGTCCCCGGGCGCACTCAGGTATGGCGACGCACGGTCTACGGGTCAGCACTCGGACCGGGGGGTTCTCGGCATGGGCGTCAGGACCGGCATGACCCACTGGCTCCACCATCTATCCCCTCGGCAACCCTCTTCCTTTTTCCCTTTTTCCTCTTCTACTTATTCTTCTTTTTTTCAATTTTTTCTTCTTCTAATTATCTAAACCTAAATCTGGCAGTAACCTAATCCTACCACTATAACCTAAACCTAAACACAAATAACAGTAGAAAAAAATCACCTTGGCTCCGGCGGTGGTGGAGGAGGCGGCGGGGGCGGGGCGGCGAGCCAGGGGGTGGTGCGAGGCGGGGCGGCGAGCCGGGGCGGGGCGGTGGGGCGATGGGCCGGGGCGCCGGGCCGGGGCGGCGTGGCGGCGGGCGGTGTGGCGATGGGGCGACGGGGTGGTGGGGCGATGGGGCAGGGCGGCGTGGCGGCGGGGCGGTGGGGCGATGGGACGGGGCGGCGTGGCGGCGGGGCGAGGTGGCGGGGCGGAGCGGCGGTCGAGGGCGGCAGCGCGGGTGCTGAAGGCCAGAGGAGATCGAGAGAGAGAGAGAGAGAGAGAGAGAGAGAGAGAGAGAGAGAGAGAGGGGTAGGGGCACTGGCGCGACCCCTTTTCTGCTAGTAGGTCACAGCTCTTTGCTGTCTGCGAGCAGACGACAAAGAGCGTACCTAGTGGGGTGGGGCCGGGGGGAAACGACTGTTAAAACGGCCAGTTTCTTTGCCGTCCGCCGTCCGCTAGCAGACGGCAAAGAAAATGACCGTTAGGTCGTCCTCGTAGGCCCGCCACCCACCCTCTTTGCCGTCATCTAGCGGACGGCAAAGATACGGCTGATGGCAAAGCCTTCCATTGTCGTCCGTTTTCTCGTGGCTGATGGCAAAACCTTTCTTTGCCGTCCCTAGCTGACGGCAAAGAGTCGGCAGACGGCAAATCTGCTGATTCCAGTAGTGTTACTTATCGAAAGGACTACGATAGATCCCCTATACTTGTGGGTCATCAAGACTCTTTTCTGGCGCCGTTGCCGGGGAGTGAAGCGCCTTTGGTAAGTATAATTTGGTAAGGAAAATTTTATATAGTGTGCTGAAATTTCTTGTCACTTGTTACTATGGAACATAATCCTTTGAGGGGCTTGTTCGGGGTATCTTCACCCCGACCAGTAGAGCAAAGAGTTGCTCCTCAGCCAACTGAACCTACTGAATTTTTTTACTTTGAAATTCCTTCGGGTATGATAGAGAAACTGCTAGCTAATCCTTTTACAAGAGATGGAACATTGCATCCCGATTTGCACCTAATCTATGTGGATGAAGTTTGTGGATTATTTAAGCTTGCAGGTATGCCCGAGGATGTTATCAAGAAGAAGGTCTTCCCTTTATCTTTGAAGGGAAAGGCATTGCCATGGTTTAGCCTATGCGATTATATTGGATCATGGAACTACAACCGATTGAAATTGGAATTTCATCAGAAGTTTTATCCTATGCATCTGGTTCATCGTGATCGTAATTATATATATAATTTTTGGCCTCGCGAAGGAGAAAGCATCGCTCAAGCTTGGGGGAGGCTTAAGTCAATGTTATATGCCCCAATCATGAGCTCCCAAGAGAAATTATTATTCAAAAAAATTATGCTCGACTTTCTCTCAATAATCGCTCCATGCTCGATACTTCTTGTACTAGTTCTTTTATGATGAAGACTATTGAATTCAAATCGGATTTATTGAAAAGAATTAAACGCAACTCTAAAGATTGGGAACTCGAGGAAGGTCAGGAGTCAGGTATAACACCTAAGTTTGATTGTGTTAAATATTTTATGGATATCGATGCTTTTCGTGAATGTAGCACTAAATATGGACTTGACTCTGAGATAGTAGTTTCTTTCTATGAATCATTTGCTACTCATGTTGATCTTCCTAAGGAGAAGTGGTTTAAATATCATCCTCCCATTGAAGTAAAAGTAGTTGAACCTATTAAAGTTGAAGAAAAGACTATCACTTATAATGTTGATCCTATTGTTCCTACCGCTTTTATTGAGAAACCACCTTTCCCTGTTAGAATAAAGGATCATGCTAAAACTTCAACTATGGTCAACAAAAGTAATATTAGAACACCCAAACCCTCCGAGAAAATTAAAGTTGAACCTAGTATTGCTATGGTTAAAGATCACTTGGTTGATAATATTGATGGGCATGTTATTTACTTCTGTGATGAAGCTGCTAGAATTGCTAGACCCGATACTAGAAATAAACATAGACCTGTTGTAGGCATGCCTGTTATTTCTGTTAAAATAGGAGATCATTGCTATCATGGTTTATGTGATATGAGTGCTAGTGCGAGTGCAATACCTCATTCTTTATACGAAGAAATTATGCATGATATTGCACCTGCTGAGTTAGAAGGTATTTATGTTACAATTAAGCTTGCCAATAGAGATACTATTTCACCGGTTGGGATTGTTAGAGATGTTGAAGTCTTGTGTGGAAAAATTAAATATCCTACTGATTTTCTTGTTCTTGCTTCCCCAGAAGATAACTTTTGTCCCATTATATTTGGCAGACCCTTCTTCAATACTGTTAATGCTAAGATAGATTGCAAAAAGGATATTGTTTCTGTTGGTTTAGGGGATATGCTCATGATTTTAATTTTGCTAAATTTCGTAGACAACCCCATGATAAAGAATTGCCTAGTAAAGATGAAATTATTGGTCTTGCTTCTATTGCCGTGCCTCCTAATGATCCTTTAGAAAAATATTTGTTAGACCATGAAAATGGTATGTTTATGAATGAAAGAAGGTTAATAGATGAAGTATTCTTTAAACAGGGACCTATTTTGAAACACAACTTGCCTGTTGAAATTTTAGGGGATCCTCCGCCACCCAAGGGTGATCCCGTGTTTGAGCATAAACCATTACCTGATACTCTTAAATATGCTTATCTTGATGAAAAGAAGATATATCTTGTTATTATTAGTGCTAACCTTTCAGAGCAGGAAGAAGAGAAATTATTGAAAACTCTGAAGAAGCACCGTGCTGCTATTGGATATACTCTTGATGATCTTAAGGGCATTAGTCCCACTCTATGCCAACACAAAATAAAATTGGAGAAAGACGCTAAACCGGTTGTTGATCACCAACGATGGTTAAATCCTAAGATGAAAGAAGTGGTAAGAAAAGAAATACTAAAGCTTCTGGAGGCAGGTATAATTTATCCTGTTGCTGATAGTCAGTGGGTAAGTCCTGTCCATTGTGTCCCTAAGAAGGAAGGTATTACTGTTGTTCCTAATGATAAAGATGAATTGACCCCACAAAGAATTGTTACAGGCTATAGAATGGTAATTGATTTCTGCAAACTAAATAAAGCTACTAAAAAGGATCATTACCCTTTACCTTTTATTGATCAAATGCTAGAAAGATTATACAAACATACACATTTTTGCTTTCTAGACGGTTATTCTGGTTTCTCTCAAATACCTGTGTCAAAAGAGGATCAAGAAAAGACCACTTTTATTTGCCCTTTCGGTACCTTTGCATATAGACGTATGCCTTTTGGTTTATGCAATGCACCTGCTACCTTTCAAAGATGTATGACTGCTATATTGTCTGACTTTTGTGAAAAGATTGTTGAGGTTTTCATGGATGATTTCTTCGTGTATGGAACTTCTTTTGATGATTGCTTAAGCAACCTTGATCGAGTTTTGCAGAGATGTGAAGAAACTAATCTTGTCTTGAATTGGGAGAAGTGCCACTTTATGGTTAATGAAGGTATTGTCTTAGGGCATAAAATTTCTAAAAGAGGCATTGAAGTTGATAAAGCTAAAGTTGATGCTATTGAAAGGATGTCGTGTCCTTAGGACATTAAAGGTATAAGAAGTTTCCTTGGTCATGGCGGTTTTTATAGGAGGTTCATTAAAGACTTCTCAAAAATTTCTAGGCCTCTGACTAATCTCTTACAAAAAGATGTTCCTTTTGTCTTTGATGATGATTGTGTAGAAGCATTTGAAATACTTAAGAAAGCTTAGATTTCTGCACCTATTGTTCAGCCTCCTGATTGGAATTTACCCTTTGAAACTATGTGTGATGCTAGTGATTATGCTGTAGGTGCTGGTGTAGGACAAAGAGTTGATAAGAAATTAAATGTTATTCAATATGCTAGTAAAACTCTAGACAGTGCCCAGAGAAATTATGCTACTACTGAAAAAGAATTTTTAGCAGTTGTATTTGCTTGTGATAAGTTCAGACCTTATATTGTTGATTCTAAAGTAACTGTTCACACTGATCATGCTGCTATTAAATATCTTATGGAAAATAAAGATGCTAAACCTAGACTTATTAGATGGGTTCTCTTGCTACAAGAATTTGATTTGCATATTATTGATAGAAAGGGAGCTGAGAACCCCGGTGCCGACAACTTGTCTAGGTTAGAGAATGTTCTTGATGACCCACTACCTATTGATGATAGCTTCCCTGATGAACAATTAGTTGTCATAAATGCTTCTCGTACTGCTCCATGGTATGCTGATTATGCCAATTACATTGTTGCTAAATTTATACCACCTAGTTTCACATACCAGCAAAAGAAAAAGTTTTTCTATGATTTAATACATTACTTCTGGGATGACCCACACCTTTATAAAGAAGGAGTAGATGGTGTTATTAGACGTTGTGTACCTGAGCATGGACAGGAACAGATCCTACGCAAGTGTCACTCCGAGGCTTATGGAGGACACCACGCTGGAGATAGAACTGCGCATAAGGTATTGCAATCCGGTTTTTATTGGCCTACTCTTTTAAAGATGCCTGTAAGTTTGTCTTGTCTTGTGATGAATGTCAAAGAATTGGTAATATTAGTAGACGTCAAGAAATGCCTATGAACTATTCACTTGAATTGGTAATATTGATGTTTGGGGCTTTGATTATATGGGACCGTTTCCTTCCTCTAATGGGTATACACATACTTTAGTTGCTGTTGATTACGTTACTAAGTGGGTAGAAGCTATTCCAACGAGTAGTGCTGATCATAACACCTTGATACGTCTCCAACGTATCTATAATTTTTGATTGTTCCATGCTATTATATTATCTGTTTTGGATGTTTATGGGCTTTATTAAACATTTTTATATTATTTTTGGGACTAACCTATTAACCCAGAGCCCAGTGCAAGTTCCTGTTTTTCCCTTGTCTCAGTTGTTTGAAGAAAAGGAATATCAAACGGAGTCGAAACGGAATGAAACCTTCTGGAGAAGTTATTTTTGGAAGGGAAGCAACATGATAGACTTGGAGTGCACATCAGGAAAGAAACGAGGGAGCCACGAGGTAGGGGGCGCGCCCACCCCCCTAGGGCGCGCCCTCCACCCTCGTGGGCCCCTCGTGGCTCCCCTGACGTATTTCTTCCTCCTATATATACCCATAAACCCTAAAAACTTCGAGGAACAGAATAGATCTGGAGTTCCGCCGCCGCAAGCCTCTGTAGCCACCAAAAACCTCTCAGGACCCTGTTCCGGCACCCTGCCAAAGGGGGGAACCCTCACCGGTGGCCATCTTCATCATCCCGGCGCTCTCCATGACAAGGAGGGAGTAGTTCACCCTCGGGGCTGAGGGTATGTACCAGTAGCTATGTGTTTGATCTCTCTCTCTCGTGTTCTTGATTTGGCATGATCTTGATGTATCGCGAGCTTTGCTATTATAGTTGGATCTTATGTTGCTTCTCCCCCTCTACTCTCTTGTAATGGATTGAGTTTTCCCTTTGAAGTAATCTTATCGGATTGAGTCTTTAATGATTTGAGAACACTTGATGTATGTCTTGCCGTGCGTATCTGTGGTGACAATGGGATATCACGTGATTCACTTGATGTATGTTTTGGTGATCAACTTGCGGGTTCCGCCCATGAACTTATGCATACAGGTTGGCACACGTTTTCGTCTTGACTCTCCGGTAGAAACTTTGGGGCACTCTTTGATGTTCTATGTGTTGGTTGAATAGATGAATTTGAGATTGTGTGATGCATATCGTATAATCATACCCACGGATACTTGAGGTGACATTGGAGTATCTAGGTGACATTAGGGTTTTGGTTGATTTGTGTCTTAAGGTGTTATTCTAGTACGAACTCTAGGGATGTTTGTGACACTTATAGGAATAGCCCAACGGATTGATTGGAAAGAATAACTTTGAGGTGGTTTCGTACCCTACCATAATCTCTTCGTTTGTTCTCCGCTATTAGTGACTTTGGAGTGACTCTTTGTTGCATGCTGAGGGATAGTTATATGATCCAACTATGCTATTATTGTTGAGAGAACTTGCACTAGTGAAAGTATGAACCCTAGGCCTTGTTTCCTAGCATTGCAATACCGTTTGTGCCCACTTTTATCATTAGTTATCTTGCTGTTTTTATATTTTTCAGATTACGGAACCTATATCTACCATCCATATTGCACTTGTATCACCATCTCTTTGCCGAACTAGTGCACCTATACAATTTACCATTGTATTGGGTGTGTTGGGGACACAAGAGACTCTTTGTTATTTGGTTGCAGGGTTGCTTGAGAGAAACCATCTTCATCCTACGCCTCCCACAGATTGATAAACCTTAGGTCATCCACTTGAGGGAAATTTGCTACTGTCCTACAAACCTCTGCACTTGGAGGCCCAACAACGTCTACAAGGAGAAGGTTGTGTAGTAGACATCAAGCTCTTTTCTGGCGTCGTTGCCGGGGAGGTGAGTGCTTGAAGGTATATCTTTAGATCTTGCAATCGAATCTTTTTGTTTCTTGTTTTATCAGTAGTTTAGTCTATAAAAGAAAACTAAAAAAATGGAATTGAGTTTGTCTCACACGCTTCATCTTTTTAATATCTTTCGTGAGTATGATGGAAAGGAAAATTGTGCCAAAGTGTTAGAAGAAGAATGCATTAAAATGTTTGGCACTAGATCTTCGAATGATGAGCATGATTGCAATGTTGTTAGTATGAACTCCTTGGATATCCATAGTACTAATGATGATTGCACTAGTTATGATGAAAATGTCTCCTATAAATATGTCAATTTTTGTGGAGTGCATTGGGTTTGCAAGTACACACCAAATAGGGAAGATAGATATTGCAAGAGGCACAAGTACTTAGAAACTAAATTGTTGCAAGAAAGTCTTGATGTTTGTGCTGAAAAATTCAATATTTTCCGCGATCCTTGTGAACTTTGCAATGAACATGGTCATTTAAATCTCCAATGCAAATTGTTTCATGACCGAATCGTGTCCAAAAATTGTGATAATTTGATTACCCTTGAGCATCATAAAGAGCTTAGTCTTCTTTTGGGGTATGAGGAAATGAAACGTATAACTGAGGGTATTCCAAAGTTTAATCTTGATAGATTTCTTGATTTTGATCTAGAGAAAAATTATATGTATTGTGCGGTGAATTGCATTGAAAATCCTTATATTGCCAATTACATAAAGAAAAGAAATCAAATAGAAGATGAAGAGAGCACTAATGAAAGGGAGAGACTTCCCAATATCCTCCTATTATTTCTTATGATGAATCGGGTAACGAGGAGGAGCTTTCTATTCAACCAGTCTCATCAATAAGGAGCTCAAAAAAGAGGGATAAACCCGCACATGATGTGAAGAAGAAAAGGAAAAAAGGAAGAGAGGTAAAAAGATATCTCTCCCAAATAATGTTGCTCCTATTATTGTTGTGCCTCATGAAAATGAATCAAAAATAATTGTGGAAGATGATGCACTTGATGATAATCTCGTTATGCCTATTGCTTGTTGTGATTATTATGATTGGGAAGATAATGATACATCTTATGATCTTGAAAATATTTTTGGCACTTGCTTGGAAGAATATGATAATTGCTATACTATTGGTGCTATCCATACTATTAATGATGAGAGTGATTATGCTTATGATATGAAAAGGCCCAAACTTGGGGATGCTATGTTTGAAGAAGATGATGTTTTTGAGAATATATTTGCTGCAATTAATGTTTGTCCCAAGCTTGGGGAGGCTACGTTTAATGAAGATGATATTTTTAGTCTCCCAAGTTTTGATATGCAAATTTATAATGATGATAGCATGCCTCCTACTTATGATGATTATATTGATGGATGTGGATTTGGAAGAGTGTCAACTTTAGGAAGTAATGATCCCACTATTTTGGAGGATTTTTAATCTTATAATATTTATGAAAGTGGATTTGGAGAGGTTATGACTTTATTTAGTGATGTATCCACTATTTCGGAAGAGGTTTCAATTGATTATGATGAGAACAAAGTTGCTACTTATGATGATTATTGTGATGAAACTTATGCTATAAAGAGTAGTCATGATTATATTATAAAACTTGTCATGATTATGAGTACCCTTTCTCTGAACATTACTCTTTTAATGTGGAAACAATTTATAGTATTCAAGTCTCTTATGATACTCCCACTATTCCGAATGAGAAGAATTTTGCTTATGTGGAGAGTAGTAAATTTTCTATGCCTGTAGATCATGAAAAGAATGCTTTAGGTGCTGGTTATATTGTTGAATTAATTCATGATGCTACTGAAAATTATTATGAGGGAGGAATATATGCTTGTAGGAATTGCAATAATATCAAGTTTCCTCTCTATGTGCTTAAAATCTTGAAGTTATGTTTGTTTTGCCTTCCTATGGTAGTTGATTATTGTTCCCATAAGTTGTTTGCTCACAAAATCCCTATGCATAGGAAGTGGGTTAGACTTAAATGTGCTAGTCATATTCTTCATGATGCTCTCTTTATGTTTCAATTCTTATCTTTTATGTGAGCATCGTTGAAATCATCATGCCTAGCTAGGGGCGTTAAACGTTAGCGCCTGTTGGGAGGCAACCCAATTTTTTTTTGTTCTTGCTTTTTGGTTCTGTTTAGGAATAAATAATCCATCTAGCTTCTGTTTAGATGTGGTTTTGTGTTTTAATTAGTGTTTGTTCCAAGTAGAACCTTTGGGAAGACTTGGGTGAAGTCTTTATGATCATGTTGTAAAAAACAGAAACTTTAGCGCTCACGAGATTTGCTTCAACCTTTTACTGGAGAGTGCTATTTAGTTGATTCTTTTTGCAGATGATTACTATACAAATTCCTCAGATCCACCAATTTATTTTAGAATTTTTGGAGTTCCATAAGTATACGTTTGATACAGATTACTACAGACTGTTCTGTTTTTGACAGATTCTGTTTTCATTGTGTTGCTTGCTTATTTTGATGAACCTATGGCTAGTAAAATAGTTTATAAACCATAGATAAGTTGGAATAAAGTAGGTTTAACACCAATATAAATAAATAATGAGTTCATTACAGTACCTTGAAGTGGTGTTTTGTTTTCTTTCGCTAACGGAGCTCACGAGATTTTCTGTTAAGTTTTGTGTTGTGAAGTTTTCAAGTTTTGGGTAAAGATTCGATGGAGTATGGAATAAGGAGTGCCAAGAGCCTAAGCTTGGGGATTCCCAAGGCACCCCAAGGTAATATTTAAGTATAACAAAGCGTCTAAGCTTGGGGATGCCCCGGATGGCATCCCCTCTTTCGTCTTCATTCATCGGTAACTTTACTTGGAGCTATATTTTTATTCACCACATGATATGTGTTTTGCTTGGAGCGTCATTTTATTTTATTTTGGTTTGCTTGCTGTTTGAATAAAGTATCAAGATATTAAATTCTTAAATGTTAGAGGGACTTCACATAGTTGCATAATTATTAAACTACTCATTGATCTTCACTTATATCTTTCGGAGTAGTTTGTTGTTTGCTCTAGTGCTTCACTTATATCTTTTAGAGCATGGTGGTAGTTTTATTTTGAAGAAATAGATGAACTCTCATGCTTCACTTATATTATTTTGAGAGTCCTAAACAGCATGGTAATTTGATTGGGTTATGAATTTAGTCCTAATATGATGGGCATCGAAGAGGGATATAGTAAAAACTTTCATATAAAGTGCATTGAATACTATGAGAAGTTTGATGCTTGATAACTGTTTTGAGATATAAAGATGGTGATATTAGAGTCATGCTAGTTGAGTAGTTGTGAATTTGAGAAATACTTGTGTTAATGTTTGTGATTCCCGTAGCATGCACGTATGGTGAACCGTTATGTGATAAAGTCAGAGCATAATTTATTTATTGATTGTCTTCCTTATGAGTGGCGGTCGGGGACGAGCGATGGTCTTTTCCTACCAATCTATCCCCCTAGGAGCATGCGCGTAATACTTTGCTTTGATAACTTGTAGATTTTCGCAATAAGTATATGAGTTCTTTATGACTAATGTTGAGTCCATGGATTATACGCACTTTCTTCCTTCCACCATTGCTAGCCTCTCTAATACCGCGCACTTTTCGCCGGTATCTTACACCCACCATATAGCTTCCTCAAAACAGCCACCATACCTACCTATCATGGCATTTCCATAGCCATTCCAAGATACATTGCCATGCAACTTTCCACCATTCCATTTATTATGACACGCTCCATCATTGTCATATTGCTTTGCATGATCATGTAGTTGACATCGTATTTGTGGCAAAGCCACCGTTCACAATTCTTTCATACATGTCGCTCTTGATTCATTGCATATCCCGGTACACCGCCGGAGGCATTCATATAGAGTCATATTTTGTTCTAAGTATCGAGTTGTAATTCTTGAGTTGTAAGTACATAAAAGTGTGATGATCATCATTATTAGAGCATTGTCCCAGTGAGGAAAGGATGATGGAGACTATGATTCCCCCACAAGTCGGGATGAGACTCCGAACGAAAAAAAAAGAAAAGAGGCCATAAAAAAGAAGAGAAAAAGGCCCAAAAAAAAGAGAAGGGACAATGCTACTATCCTTTTACCACACTTGTGCTTCAAAGTAGCACCATGATCTTCATGATAGAGAGTCTCCTATGATATCACTTTCATATACTAGTGGGAATTTTTCATTATAGAACTTGGCTTGTATATTCCAATGATGGGCTTCCTCAAAATGCCCTAGGTCTTCGTGAGCAAGCGAGTTGCATGCACACCCACTTAGTTTCTTTTGTTGAGCTTTCATATACTTATAGCTCTAGTGCATCCGTTGAATGGCAATCCCTACTCACTCACATTGATATCTATTGATGGGCATCTCCATTGCCCGTTGATACGCCTAGTTGATGTGAGACTATCTTCTCCTTTTTGTCTTCTCCACAACCACCATTCTATTCCACCTATAGTGCTATGTCCATGGCTCACGCTCATGTATTGCGTGAAGATTGAAGAAGTTTGAGAACATCAAAAGTATGAAACAATTGCTTGGCTTGTCATCGGGGTTGTGCATGATTTAAATATTTTGTGTGGTGAAGATAGAGCATAGCCAGACTATATGATTTTGTAGGGATAGCTTGCTTTGGCCATGTTATTTTGAGAAGACATGATTGCTTTGTTAGTATGCTTGAAGTATTATTGTTTTCATGTCAATATTAAACTTTTGTCTTGTATGGATCTGAATATTCATGCCACAATAAAGAAAATTATATTGATAAATATGTTAGGTAGCATTCCACATCAAAAATTCTGTTTTTATCATTTACCTACTCGAGGACGAGCAGGAATTAAGCTTGGGGATGCTGATACGTCTCCAACGTATCTATAATTTTTGATTGTTCCATGCTATTATATTATCTGTTTTGGATGTTTATGGGCTTTATTAAACACTTTTATATTATTTTTGGGACTAACCTATTAACCCAGAGCCCAGTGCCAGTTCCTGTTTTTTCCCTTGTTTCAGTGTTTCGAAGAAAAGGAATATCAAACGGAGTCGAAACGGAATGAAACCTTCTGGAGAAGTTATTTTTGGAAGGAAAGGAACCTGATAGACTTGGAGTGCACGTCGGGAAAGAAACGAGGGAGCCACAAGGTAGGGGGCGCGCCCACCCCCCTAGGGCGCGCCCTCCACCCTCGTGGGACCCTCGTGGCTCCCCTGACGTATTTCTTCCTCCTATATATACCCATATACCCTAAAAACTTCGGGGAACATAATAGATCTGGAGTTCCGCCGCCGCAAGCCTCTGTAGACACCAAAAACCTCTCGGGACCCTGTTCCGGCACCCTGCCGAAGGGGGGAACCCTCACCGGTGGCCATCTTCATCATCCCGGCGCTCTCCATGACGAGGAGGGAGTAGTTCACCCTCGGGGCTGAGGGTATGTACTAGTAGCTATGTGTTTGATCTCTCTCTCTCTCGTGTTCTTGATTTGGCACGATCTTGATGTATCGCGAGCTTTGCTATTATAGTTGGATCTTATGTTGCTTCTCCCCCTCTACTCTCTTGTAATGGATTGAGTTTTCCCTTTGAAGTAATCTTATCGGATTGAGTCTTTAATGATTTGAGAACACTTGATGTATGTCTTGTCGTGCGTATTTGTGGTGACAATGGGATATCACGTGATTCACTTGATGTATGTTTAAGTGATCAACTTGCGGGTTCCGCCCTTGAACTTATGCATAGGGGTTGGCACACGTTTTCGTCTTGACTCTCCGGTAGAAACTTTGGGGCACTCTTTGAGGTTCTATGTGTTGGTTGAATAGATGAATTTGAGATTGTGTGATACATATCGTATAATCATACCCACGGATACTTGAGGTGACATTGGATTATCTAGGTGACATTAGGGTTTTGGTTGATTTGTGTCTTAAGGTGTTATTCTAGTACGAACTCTAGGGTTGTTTGTGACACTTATAGGAATAGCCCAACGGATCGATTGGAAAGAATAACTTTGAGGTGGTTTCGTACCCTACCATAATCTCTTCGTTTGTTCTCCGCTATTAGTGACTTTGGAGTGACTCTTTGTTGCATGCTGAGGGATAGTTATATGATCCAACTATGTTATTATTGTTGAGAGAACTTGCACTAGTGAAAGTATGAACCCTAGGCCTTGTTTCCTAGCATTGCAATACCGTTTGTGCTCATTTTTATCATTAGTTATCTTGCTGTTTTTATATTTTCAGATTACAAAAACCTATATCTACCATCAATATTGCACTTGTATCACCATCTCTTCGCCGAACTAGTGCACCTATACAATTTACCATTGTATTGGGTGTGTTGGGGACACAAGAGACTCTTTGTTATTTGGTTGCAGGGTTTCTTGAGAGAGACCATCTTCATCCTACGCCTCCCACGGATTGATAAACCTTAGGTCATCCACTTGAGGGAAATTTGCTACTGTCCTACAAACCTCTGCACTTGGAGGCCCAACAACGTCTACAAGGAGAAGGTTGCGTAGTAGACATCACACCTCTACTAAGATGCTTAAAGAAGTTATTTTTCTGAGGTTTGGAGTCCTTAGATATTTAATGACTGATGGTGGTTCACATTTTATTCATGGTGCTTTTCGTAAAATGCTTGCTAAGTATGATGTTAATCATATAATTGCATCTCCATACCACCCACAGTCTAGTGGTCAAGTAGAACTGAGTAATAGAGAAATCAAATTAATTTTGCAAAAAACTGTTAATAGATCTAGAAAGAATTGGCCAAGAAACTTGATGATGCATTGTGGGCTTATAGAACTGCATATAAAAATCCCATGGGTATGTCTCCGTATAAAATGGTTTATGGAAAAGCATGTCACTTACCTCTCGAACTAGAGCATAAGGCATATTGGGCCATTAAAGAGCTCAATTATGATTGCAAACTTGTTGGTGAGAAGCGACTATTTAACATTAGCTCACTTGATGAATGGAGAACTCAGGCCTATGAGAATGCCAAACTTTTTAAAGAAAAAGTTAAAAGATGGCATGACAAAAGGATACAAAGGCGTGAGTTTAATTTAGGTGATTATGTTTTGCTATACAACTCTCGTTTAAGATTTTCTACAGGAAAACTCCTATCTAAATGGGAAGGTCCTTACATCATTGAGGAGGTATATCATTCCGGTGCCATAAAAATAAACAACTTCGAAGGCACAAATCCGAAGGTGGTGAACGGTCAAAGAATCAAACATTATATCTCAGGTAATCCCATAAATGTTGAAACCAATGGTATTGAAACCGTAACCCCGGAGGAATACATAAGGGACACTTTCCAGAACGTTTCAGACTCCGAAAAGGAATAGGTATGTGGTACGGTAAGTAAACCGACTCCAAAACAGTTCTAATAGCAAATTTTCTCCGTTTTGGAATATTTAAGAAAATAGGAAAATAAGAAGTAGTCCGAAAGGGACACGAGGCATCCACAAGGGTGGAGGGCGCGCCCTACCCCCTGGGCGCGCCCCCTGCCTTGTGGGCACCTCGTGTGCCCTCCGGACTCCGTTTTCTTGCACGATACTTCTTTTGGTCGGTAAAAATTCATTATATAACCTCCCGAAGGTTTTGACCACCGTACCACGCAAATATCCTCTGTTTTTGTTTCGAGCTGTTTTTCTGTCAGATCTAGATTATCATGACGTCTTCAAGCGCCCCCAAGGACAAGTTCTTAGAGAAGGTTATCAATCCCTACCTCACGGAGGTGCTGCAACACCCTCAAACAATTGAGATGCGTGATGGGTTGCTGCACATCCGCGATGTCGAGGGACCAAGGAGGACTGGAAGCGTTGAGACAAGACTCGAAGCAATGGAGCAACAAGTTTTCAAGTGCCAGGGGATGGTGGAACGCGGACTCAACGCCAACCACATGATGATCGCGGAGTTCACCAACAACCACAAGCTAGATGCCAAGAACATTGGGGAGACCATCTTCAAGCTTCACGAGAAAATCGAGCATCTCCAAGCCCAGATCTATGACCTGCAAAACCAAAACTGTGAGTATGAATATAGATTCAAGAGGATGAGTTTGGCTGCAGATTTGAGGATCCCAGAGACTCGATCATCCTTCTATGATGGTGAGCCTATGCCTTGGAAGATGGACGACAAGCCTACATCATCAACAACTCCATCATCACCACCTCCGAGGAAAGAGACATAAACACATGGGTATGGGCACTCCCCTTGGCAACTTCCAAGCTTGGGGGAGGTGCCCCGGTATCGTATCACCATCACACTTCTATCTTTACCGTTTTCCTTAGTTCGATCCTTTTGGTAATATTTTGATCTAGTAGAATAAAGTTTTAGTATGATCTAGTTTTGAGTTTTTCTTTATGATCCTTCTATGTAATCAAGTCCGTGAGCTATATATAATAAAGATTAGTTTTGAGTCGAGGGCTTGGTTATCTTGCTATGATCATGAGGGAATAAAAGAAAGAATAAAAAAGAATTAAAGAGATCATATTGATCTTATGGAGAGTAGTGATTTCACATATAAAAGAGTATGATGAATAAAAGTTGTTGAGAGTTGACAAACATAGTTTTGGTCATCGTTACAATTGATAGGAAGTAATAAAGAAAGAGAGGTTTTCACATATAAATATACTATCTTGGACATCTTTTATGATTGTGAGCACTCATTAAAATATGACATGCTAAAAAGTTGATGTTGGACAAGGAAGACAACGTAATGGGTTATGTTTTCTTATATCCGAAATAAAGTATATTGTCATGGATCATCCAACATGTTGAGCTTGCCTTTCCCCCTCATGCTAGCCAAATTCTTTGCACCAAGTAGAGATACTACTTGTGCTTCCAAATATCCTTAAACCTAGTTTTGCTATGAGTGTCCACCATATCTACCTATGGATTGAGTAAGATCCTTCAAGTAAGTTGTCACTGTTGCATGCAATAAAAATTGCTCTCTAAATATGTATGATTTATTAGTGTGGAGAAAATAAGCTTTATACGATCTTGTGATATGGAAGCAATAAAAGCGACGGACTGCATAATAAAGGTCCATATCACAAGTGGCAATATAAAGTGACGTTCTTTCGCATTAAGATTTTGTGCATCCAACCATAAAAGCACATGACAACCTCTGCTTCCCTATGCAAAGGGCCTATCTTTTATTTTGCTTTATACCTTATGCAAGAGTCGCGGTGATCTTCATCTTTCCTTTTTACATTTTATCCTTTGGCAAGCACATTGTGTTGGAAAGATCCTGATATATATATATATATATATATATATATATATATATATATATATATATATCCAATTGGATGTAAGTTATCATGAACTATTATTGTTGACATTACCCTTGACGTAAAAGGTTGGGAGGCAACACTATAAGCCCCTATCTTTCTCTGTGTCCGATTAAAACTCCATACCCATAGTATTGCGTGAGTGTTAGCAATCGTGAAAGACTAAATGATAGTTGAGTATGTGGACTTGATGAAAAGCTCTTATATTGACTCTTTCCGATGTTATGATAAATTGCAATTGCTTCAATGACCGAGATCATAGTTTGTTAGTTTTCAATGAAGTTTCTGATTCATACTTGACATTGTGAATAGATTGTTACTTTAGCATAAGAAATCATATGACAATATATATATATATATATATATATATATATGTATATATATATATGTATATATATATATATGTTGTTGTTATAAGAATGATCATGTGCCCTCATGTCCGTATTATATTTTATCGACACCTCTATCTCTAAACATGTGGACATATTTTTCGTTATCGGCTTCCGCTTGAGGACAAGCGAGGTCTAAGCTTGGGGGAGTTGATACATCCATTTTGCATCATGCTTTTATATCGATATTTATTGCATTATGGGCTGTTACTACACATTATGTCACAATACTTATGCCTTTTCTCTCTTATTCTACAAGGTTTACATGAAGAGGGAGAATGCCGACAGCTGGAATTCTGGGCTGGAAAAGGAACAAATATTAGAGACCTATTCTGCACAACTCCAAAAGTCCTGAAACTCCACGAAAGTCAGTTTTGGAATATATAAAAAATATTGGGCGAAGAAAGTACCAGAGGGGGGCCACCCACCATCCACGAGGGTGGGGGCGCGCCCTACCCCCTGGGCGCGCCCCCTCCCTCGTGGGCCCCCTGGCAAGCCTCCGGTGCCCATCTTTGGCTATATGAAGTCTTTCGCCCTGGAAAAAATCAGAAGGAAGCTTTCGGGACGAAGCGCCGCCGTCTCGAGGCGGAACCTTGGTGGAACCAATCTAGGGCTCCGGCGGAGCTGTTCTGCCGGAGAAACATCCCTCCGGGAGGGGGAAATCATCGCCATCATCATCGCCATCGATCCTCTCATCGGGAGGGGGTCAATCTCCATCAACATCTTCACCAACACCATCTCCTCTCAAACCCTAGTTCATCTCTTGTATCCAATCTTTGTCTCAAAACCTCATATTGGTACCTGTGGGTTGCTAGTAGTGTTGATTACTCCTTGTAGTTGATGCTAGTTGGTTTATTTGGTGGAAGATCATATGTTCAGATCCTTTATGCATATTAATACCCCTCTGATTATGAACATGAATATGATTTGTGAGTAGTTACATTTGTTCCTGAGGACATGGGAGAAGTCTTGCTATAAGTAGTCATGTGAATTTGGTATTCGTTCGATATTTTGATGAGATGTATGTTGTCTTTCCTCTAGTGGTGTTATGTGAACGTCGACTACATGATACTCGTACTCACCGCGATAGAGGATGTAGTCATTTGGGCATGCATGTATCTTCTGCACCTCTAACCCTAGAGGGCAGGCAACCTTCTTTGCTTCGTACGTACTCTCGGGCAATTCGTTGTCCTTTGGAAGCATTTTCTTTAACATTACCAGCAACTTTCCAAATCCCTTGTCAGATACACCATTCTCTACCTTCCATTGCAACAATTCCAACGTGGTGCCCAGCTTTTTCTTGTCAGCTTTGCAATTCGGCTACAACAATTTCTTGTGATCCTTTAACATGCGCTGCAACTTCTTCTTCTCCTTTTCACTTGCGCAGTTTCTCTTTGCATCGGCAATGGCCCGACCTAGATCATCAGCGGGCTCATCTGATGCCTCTTCTTCAGCTTCTTCCCGCATTGCCGGCTCAGCTTATTCTCGCATTGCCGGCTCAGCTTCTTCCCCCATTGTTGTACCATCGTATTCAGGGAACCCACGGCCAGGATAGCTGTCGTCGTCCTCTTCTTCTTCATTGTCTTGCATCATAACCCCTCGTTCTCCGTGCTTGGTCCAAACATTATAGTGGGGCATGAAACTGGACTCAAACAGGTGGACGTGAATGGTTTTTACCTTAGAGTAATTCCGATCATTCTTATAGCCAGCACATGGTCAAGGCATAAAATCATGCGCCTGCTTGTTTGCCTCAGCCGCAAGCAGAAAAGTATGCACGCCATCAACGAACTGGGGAGAGTATTGTTCATCGTACATCCATTGCCGGCTCATCTTCATTACACACCACCAAAAAGACCAAATTAATACAAGTTCATACAACACTTATTCTCATAAAACAAACATACAAATAACTCTCTAGCTAAAGCATTTAAATGCAACAACAAATGCGATCAAGATCGCAACTAAAGTAACAATTGATCCAACGGCATAATGATACCAAGCCTCACTATCAATGGCATATTTTCTAATCTTTCTAATCTTCAAGCACATTTTCTCCATCTTGATCTTGTGATCATCGACGACATCGGCAACATGCAACTCCAATTCCATCTTCTCCCCCTCAATTCTTTTCAACTTTTCTTTCAAATAATCGTTTTCTCTTTCAACTAAATTTAACCTCTCGACAATAGGGTCGGTTGGAATTTCCGGTTCGCATACCTCCTAGATAAAAATATCTATGTCAACTTGATGGGCATAATTTGTCATAAACACGAAATGCAACAAATAGTTATAAAAGATAATATACCACATCTGAATCATAACCCGGACGAGGGCCGGCGGGGACGGATATGAAAACCATGGCACTATGTATAACAAACAACATACGGGTAAGATAATTAAACGAGTAACTATATACCTAAATCACACAAACATGATTTTTTATATATAAAAAAGATAAGAACAAGAGGCTCACCACAAAGTGGTGCCGGCGACAGGACGGTGCGGGCGGTCGACGGTGGTTAGGACGGAGACGGGAAGACACTAAGTAAACCACACCTACATATGCAAACTAAGAGTTATTTTGACCTCAAATTGCATATAAATCAAATACTACCACATATAATTCCTCCCAAAATAGAACCCACAGATCACTATACTTATAGAACATTGCAAGAGCTAATCTAGCAATGAGAGATGAAAGGACAAAGTTGCTAACCTTTGTGATCACTTGGATGGATGGGATGCCTTCAAATCTTCACAAATTTTAGCAAAAATGGAGTGTGAGCTCGAGAGGAAGAGGAAGAAAACAGAGGAAAGGGGAAAGTGGGAAGAACAGAGCACTCGGGCTCGACGAAGGGGTTTATATAGGATGACCTTTAGTACCGGTTGGTTATACGAACCGGGACTAAAGGTGCATCTCTAGTCTCGGTTCATATAATCAACCGGTACTAAAGGATCTGGTGGGGCCCCAGCCTGACACAAGCCTGCCACCACCTCTTTAGTACCGGTTCGTGGCACGAACCGATACTAAGGGTTCACCACGAATCGGTGCTAATGATCGCCGCCCGCCTAGCCGTTGGAACCGGCACTAATGGTCACATTAGTGCAAGTTCAGCTACAAACCGGGACTAATGTGCTTCACATTAGGCCCTTTTTCTACTAGTACACCGACCGAATCCCACGAGATCCGATGGAGACACACCTCCACACATCCGCCGAGAACGCTATTCGCACCATTGGGACGAGGATAGGACGTGGGAGACATTATTCCTACCAAGGGGCTTCGCCACCGTCACACAGCCCCAACCAAGACGCCGACCTAACAAAAAAGAGAACGGGGTCCCTCCCGCCGGCAGGGGGTCGAGATCCTCTGCACCTCCACAGCCCAAAGGCCATTGGAGATGGGGCGGATCGGCAGCGGTGCCGGCAGGAGGAGGAAGGAAACTTTCTTGAGGAGGAGGAAAGACAACTACATATTCCTTGCTCAAGGCTCCTTTATCTATCCATAGTTTAATTAGTTAACTCTCTTCTTTAGTCCTTACTAAGCCTATTTTTCTGAGGCATTTCTTTTAGTTTTTATACTTTTAAAATACTATTGTAAATAGCTTTCGTATAGCTTGTGATAGCTGACATACCTATAGCTCGTACCTCACCTTGTTGCTGCGAAAAACATGATTTAAAACCTTGGTGTTAACTAATAATTTTTGGACAAACTTGAATGATATATTGTAAAGTCGTGTGTTTACAATTTAGTCTATGAGGAGCTTTCTCTCATATTTTCGTAGAGGAGGAGAACATAGGGCATACTTTTCAAAGTTAATACAAAATTGAGACGATTATTGTGGGGCGTACTCCCTGCATCCTAAAAAAAGTGTACTTCCAACTTTATTGGCAGTCAAACTTTTTTATGTTAGACTTATTTATACAATAATATACCAATATTTATGCCATCAAATTAGTAGCATTAGATTCATGATAAAGTACATTTCCGCCATATACCTATTTGGTTTCATAAGTATTGATATATTTTTGCACAAATCCGGTCAAACTTTGAGATAATTTGACCGTCCAACAAAGTTAAAAGTACACTCTTTCAAGGACGGAGGGAGTAAGGAGTATGATTCTATTTTAAATTAAGTCTTTTTTATTTTATTTTTGAGAATCTGCTCGTCAGTTGAACAACAGGTCTTCATGCTCGGTAGTGGAAGCCAACTCGTGGACGTCGCTCGCGAGCAGCAGTGCCAGCGCGCGCGCGTGCTCCCCACCCAGCGAGTGCCTTCGCGCTCACCGCCCCTTCGCGATGTCGGATCTGAAACCCCGAGCCCGACGGCGACGTGCTAGCTAGCGAGCATCCCCCGTTCAGCGCCGTTATGATTAGGCATGGGGCGTCTCGCCCTTGCTCCTCGCGTCCGCCATCGCCGTCGCGGACGTGTCACCGGCCTCGCTTTGGATCCGCCGCGCCGTCCCTCGTCGTGGAGCGCGCAGCACGCGCACCTGCGCAGCTGGGGCGCCACCCTGGGGAAGCGACCGGCGGCGCTGGCGCTGATGGAGCGTGTGTCGTTCGTTAGCAGTGAGTGCCGGCTGGGTGCAAATCGCCAGATGCGCCTAATTTCATTTTGGAGAAGCCTAGGAATCTAGGACAGGCTGAAAGGTCAGGCTCTCAACGGCGATGGCTCAACCTCAACCATCGTTGGGCTGGGCTAAGATCATGGTGGGTTTGGATGCACTAACCGATTTGGATCGCCACTAGGCCACTATCCTCATCTTACACAATCATGTTTAGTCCCCGAGATATTTTCTACTATAAAGTTTGAGATCGCTCAAAAAAAAACTTATAAAGTTTGAGATCGCTTGACGCGCCACCCGAAGATTAAGAAGAAAAGAAGTTATAGTGGATATGGTATGAATAGTGTCACAAAAATGAAGATAACTGCACATTTTTTCACATTTAGATACGTCTTTTTTCTTTTTGTTGTGTGTAGACCAAATTTAGATTTGAAATTATATAGGATTGTAAACATACTTGTCGACACAACAAATTTTTTCAAAATTTTCAGAGCTTTTAGGGATGCTAACATGCATCGGGGGAGAGGTTTGAGCGCGCTAGTATTTTCTCTGTAAAATTGAGTTAATTGTGGGGGCATTTCAGGGTTGAGAAGAGAAGCTTTTTACAACGAAGGCTCTAGATGAGCCCGACTTTAAATTAATAAGGTCATCAACCGGTCAGGAATTACAACACACCAACACGACACAACGGCCAAACTTATACAAGGAGCATACTGGAAAGCAAACACAACACAACCAAAACAAGCATCTAAGAGGAGAGCATGACAAAGGGCATAGCTTGATTGGCGATGCATTCCACACATGGCACCTAAAAATCATAAACAGAGGGAGCAAGGCGAGGCACCACCAACCCTCACAGGGGCCGCAAAGAGTGGCCGCAAAGAGCTGGATGCAACCAGGGGCTAGTGGAGCGTAGCACCTCTTCTCTAGCAGCGAATGGGGGCCCTACCTCCTCGCCTTGGATCGAAAGGCGCGGCATTGTCGAGATGTAGAGACGCTCACCTGAGAGCAAGAAAAATACCGGCCGCAGTGCCCGCAACAACCCTAGGCAACCACCTTGATTTGGGCATGCCTTGTCGGCAGCACCGCCGCAGTCTTGAACAACCAAATGGAGTGGAAGAACTTCTGGTAGCAATCACCATCGAGCAGGCAACATGGTGTTGGGGAACGTAGTAATTTCAAAAAAATTCCTACGCACACGCAAGATCATGGTGATGTATAGCAACGAGAGGGGAGAGTGTCGTCCACGTACCCTCGTAGACCATAAGCGGAAGCGTTATGAGAACGCGGTTGATGTAGTCGTACGTCTTCATGATCCAACCGATCCAAGTACCGAACGCACGGCACCTCCGAGTTCAGCACACGTTCAGCTCGGTGACGTCCCACGAACTCACGATCCAGCAGAGCTTCGCGGGAGAGTTCCGTCAGCACGACGGCGTGATGACGGTGATGATGATGCTACCGACGCAGGGCTTCGCCTAAGCACCGCTACGATATGACCGAGGTGGATTATGGTGGAGGGGGCACCGCACACGGCTAAAAGATCAACTGATCAACTTTTGTCTCCAAGGGGTGCCCCCCTCCCCGTATATAAAGGAGTGGAGGAGGGGGAGGGGGTCGGCCTCCTATGGCGCGCCCCATGAGGAGTCCTACTCCCACCGGGAGTAGGACTCCCCCCTTCCAAGTAGGAGTAGGAGAGGGGAAGGAAGGGAGAGAGGGAGAGAAGGAAAGGGGGAGCCCCCCCCCCTCCTTGTCCAATTCGGACTAGAGGGGGGCGCGGCTGTCCTGGCCACTGTCGGTGTCAAAACCGGCGGATCTCGGGTAGGGGGTCCCGAACTGTGCGTCTAAGGCGGATGGTAACAGGAGGCAGGGGACACAATGTTTACCCAGGTTCGGGCCTCTCGATGGAGGTAATACCCTACTTCCTGCTTGATTGATCTGGATGATATGAGTATTACAAGAGTTGATCTACCACGGGATCGTAGAGGCTAAACCCTAGAAGCTAGCCTATGTTATGATTGTTGTTGTTGTCCTACGGACTAAAACCCTCTGGTTTATATAGACACGGTGGGGGCTAGGGTTACACAGAGTCGGTTACAAGGGAGGAGATCTACATATCCCTATTACCAAGCTTGCCTTCCACGCCAAGGAGAATCCCATCCGGACATGGGACGAAGTCTTGAGTCTTGTATCTTCATAGTCCAACAGTCCGGCAGAAGTATATAGTCCGGCTGTCCGAGGACCCCCTAATCCAGGACTCCCTCAGTAGCCCCTGAACCAGGCTTCAATGACGATGAGTCCGGCGCGCAGATTGTCTTCGGCATTGCAAGGCGGGTTCCTCCTTCAAATAATCTATAGAATATTTTGAACACAAGGATAGTGTCTGGCTCTGCAAAACAAATTCCACATACCACCGTAGAGAGAATAATATTTCCACAAATCTAATCTGCTGACAGCTTTTCATAACGTGACGCACTGCCGTGGTCTGGTCATGACGAACCGTTTTTCTGAGCCTGCCACTGCACGTGTTGCGACGCGGTTTTATTGGCATGTCCTGTCGAGGCAGAGATCGTGTCCCTTTTTTCACGGGATTCTCATCAATACGGGTATGGGTAACCCAATCGTGCCTGTTGGTATGACTCCTCGATTTTAGGCAAGTCCCAAACGGCCACGCGGAGGACGCTTGATATTCGCCCTCTTTATAAAGGGGCCAAGGCCTGTGCCTTTCTTCTCGCGCTCAGTCGAATCCTTCCCCCACCTCGAGTTCCAACACCCAAGGCTCAGGCTAGGCGCTTCGGACCTTCAATCATGTCCGGATCCAACCTTCAAGGTCGGTGGATGCCCTCTTCCATCACAGAGGAGGACATCAAGAGGCTAAGAGAGGCCAGGTATCTGACCGCCGAAATTTCGCACAGGCTGCCTGCTCGAGGGCAGGTCATCCCCACTCCCGAGCCTGACGAGAGTGTCGTGTTTGTCTCCCACTTCCTCCGAGGGCTAGGCTTTAATCTATATCCCTTTGTTAGAGGGCTCATGTTCTATTACGGGCTGGATTTCCATGACCTGGCCCCGGATTCCATCCTTCACATCTCGTCGTTCATCGTCGTGTGTGAGGCCTTACTCCACGTCACCGCACACTTCGGCTTATGGCTCAAGACCTTTAATGTGAAGCCGATGATGACTAATGGGCGACATGCAGAATGCGGAGGTGCCATAATAGGCAAAGGCGCCGACGCTCCATGGCCAAAGGGTTCCTTCCCGGAGGTGTCCAGCTTATGGCAACGGGAGTGGTTTTACATCACGGCTCCCCGTGGTACTAAGTGGGTAGTTGCCCCTGCTTTCCGCTCGGGCCCCCCGCCACAACTGGCATCATGGGTCAACAAGGGGCTGGACTGGGGGGCCAGCAAATGATGTGCCGACATTGCAGAGCCGCATCCGAGATCTCCTCGAAAGAGATGTCAGCCTTGTCAAGGTAATGCAAGTCATGCTAGTTCGTCGAGTCCTGCCTTGCAAACGTCGATCTCTCCGTATGTGGGAGTTCAACCCAGAAGGACCGCGAACTATTCAGCACTTCTTCGGCATGACACACGAAGAGATGTACGGATTGTTCTTCGGATCACAAATAAAGTGTCCGGACACCACCAAGGATGCGGGCCTGAGCTGCAATCGTCCAGATACCCAAGTAAGTAATTTCGCGGCCGAACACGTTGTCTTTTAATTTACCACAACATCATTCTGAAAAGTCGCCTTCTGACCAGGGCTGGATAAAAAAGGCGAAGATGATCAGGTGTTCGGCCCCCCTTCTCGAAGGCCCACCGGATCCTGTACTAGCCAGGATGCTTGAGCTTGCGCCTTATCAAGCGCCATCAGGGGAAGATAAAGGGAGGAACACAGCAGCCGAAAATGGGCCACACTCATTATTCATCCAGACCGGGGGAATTAGTGCCTCCGCGAAGGAGGATAACCAGGAAGAAGAATATAAAATTCCTTCTCCCCAAGGAAGGAAGAGGGCCGCCTCTAAAGACTTGGAAACAATGGTTTCCAAACGAGGGAAGAAACCTTCGTCAGGGGGCCTACCCCGGAGGGCATCCTTACCGCACAGTACCCGCAAGGGGACCAGCCCTCCACCGAGCTGTAAGTAAAAAGTACTTCATAGTACATATACCCTGCTTTATTTCTGAGAACAATAACCGAGACGTATGTCTTGTAGTCCGGACCGTAGCCCTTCTCGACAGAGTTCGTCATCGGGGGACCTTCTTCCGGAGATGATGGAGAGCAAAACGCCTCCCCGTGCCTCCCCGCCTCATGAGGCGGACGACCCTGAGGTGTCTGTTGGAAATATGCCCTAGAGGCAATAATAAAATGGTTATTATTGTATTTCCTTGTTCATGACAATTGTCTATTGTTCATGCTATAATTGTATTAACTGGAAACCGTAATACATGTGTGAATACATAGACCACAACATGTCCCTAGTAAGCCTCTAGTTGACTAGCTCGTTGATCAATAGATGGTTATGGTTTCCTGACCATGGACATTGGATGTCATTGATAACGGGATCACATCATTAGGAGAATGATGTGATGGACAAGACCCAATCCTAAGCATAGCACAAGATCGTGTAGTTCGTTTGCTAAGAGCGTTTCTAATGTCAAGTATCATTTCCTTAGACCATGAGATTGTGCAACTCCCGGATACCGTAGGAATGCTTTGGGTGTACCAAACGTCACAACGTAACTGGCTGGCTATAAAGGTACACTACAGGTATCTCCGAAAGTGTCTGTTGGGTTGGTACGAATCGAGACTGGGATTTGTCACTCCGTATGACGGAGAGGTATCTCTGGGCCCACTCGGTAATGCATCGTCATAATGAGCTCAATGTGACTAAGTATTTAGTCACGGGATCATGCATTACGGAACGAGTAAAGTGACTTGCCGGTAACGAGATTGAACGAGGTATTGGGATACCGGCGATCGAATCTCGGGCAAGTAACATACCAATTGACAAAGGGAATTGTATACGGGATTGATTGAATCCCCGACATCGTGGTTCATCCGATGAGATCATCGTGGAACATGTGGGAGCCAACATGGGTATCCAGATCTCGCTGTTGGTTATTGGCCGAAGAACGTCTCGGTCATGTCTGCATGGTCCCCGAACCCGTAGGGTCTACACACTTAAGGTTCGATGACGCTAGGGTTATAGGGAATAGATATACGTGGTTACCGAATGTTGTTCGGAGTCCCGGATGAGATCCTGGACATCACGAGGAGTTTCGGAATGGTCCGGAGGTAAAGAATAATATATAGGAAGTGAGGTTTTGGCCACCGGAAGAGTTTCGGGCGTCACCGGTAATGTACCGGGACCACCGGAGGGTTCCGGGGGTCCATCGGGAGGGGCCACCAACCCCGGATGCCTGCATGGGCCAAGTGTGGGAAGGGACCAGCCCCTAGGTGGGCTGGTGCGCCTCCCACAAGAGGCCCAGGGCGCATGGAAAAGGGGAAAGGGAAAACCCTAGGCTCAGATGGGCCTAAGGCCCACCTAGGGTGCGCCCCCCTTCTCTCCCCCTCTTGGCCGCCCCCTCTATCCAATCTAGGGCTGGCCGCCGCCCCTAAGGGGGGAACCCTAGATGGGGACGCAGCCCCTCCCCTTCCCCTATATATAGTGGGGGTTTTGGGGCTGCCATAGACATGAGTCTCCCTCTCTCTTGGTGCAGCCCTACCCCTCTCCCTCCTCGTCTCTCGTAGTGCTTGGCGAAGCCCTGCTGGAGTGCCACGCTCCTCCATCACCACCATGTCGTTGTGCTGCTGCTGGACGGAGTCTTCCCCAACCTCTCCCTCTCTCCTTGCTGGATCAAGGCACGGGAGATGTCACCGGGCTACATGTGTGTTGAACGCGGAGGCACCGTTGTTCGGTGCTTAGATCGGATTCGGCCGCGATCTGAATCGCTTCGTGTACGACTCCACCGACCGCGCTCTTGCAACGCTTCCGCATCGCGATCTTCAAGGGTATGAAGATGCACTCCCCTCTCTCTCGTTGCTAGTTAATCCATAGATTGATCTTGGTGATGCGTAGAAAATTTTGAATTTCTGCTACGTTCCCCAACAGTGGCATCATGAGCCAGGTTTATGCGTAGATTCTATGCACGAGTAGAACACAAAGTAGTTGTGGGCGATGATTTGATCAATTTGCTTGCCGTTACTAGTCTTATCTTGATTCGGCGGCATTGTGGGATGAAGCGGCCCGGACCGACCTTACACATACTCTTACGTGAGACAGGTTCCACCGACTGACATGCACTTGATGCATAAGGTGGCTAGCGGGTGTCTGTCTCTCCCACTTTAGTCGGATCAGATTCGATGAAGAGGGTCCTTATGAAGGATAAATAGCAATTGGCATATCACCGTTGTGGCTTTTGCCTAGGTAAGAAACGTTCTTGCTAGAAACCCATAGCAGCCACGTAAAACATGCAACAACAATTAGAGGACGTCTAACTTGTTTTTGCAGGGTATGCTATGTGATGTGATATGGCCAAAAGGATGTGATGAATTATATATGTGATGTATGAGATTGATCATGTTCTTGTAATAGGAATCACGACTTGCATGTCGATGAGTATGACAACCGGCAGGAGCCATAGGAGTTGTCTTTATTTTTTGTATGACCTGCGTGTCAATGAAAACGCCATGTAATTACTTTACTTTATTGCTAACCGTTAGCCATAGTAGTAGAAGTAATAGTTGGCGAGACAACTTCATGAAGACACGATGATGGAGATCATGATGATGGAGATCATGGTGTCATGCTGGTGACGAAGGTGATCATGCCGCGCCTTGAAGATGGAGATCAAAGGCGCAAGATGATATTGGCCATATCATGTCACTTTATGATTTGCATGTGATGTTTGTCATGTTTACATCTTATTTGCTTAGAACTACGGTAGCATAAATAAGATGATCCCTCACTAAAATTTCAAGAGACGTGTTCCCCCTAACTGTGCACCGTTGCGAAGGTTCGTTGTTTCGAAGCACCACGTGATGATCAGTTGTGATAGATTCTAACGTTCGCATACAACGGGTGTAAGCCAGATTTACACATGCGAAACACTTAGGTTGACTTGACGAGCCTAGCATGTACAGACATGGCCTCGGAACACAAGAGACCGAAAGGTCGAACATGAGTCGTATAGTAGATACGATCAACATGGAGATGTTCACCGATGATGACTAGTCCGTCTCACGTGATGATCGGACACGGCCTAGTTGACTCGGATCATGTATCACTTAGATGACTAGAGGGATGTCTATCTGAGTGGGAGTTCATGAACATAGTCAAAAGGTCTTTGCAAATTATGTCATAGCTTACGCTTTAGTTCTACTAAGATATGTTCCTAGAGAAAATTTAGTTGAAAGTTGATAGTAGCAATTATGCGGACTGGGTCCGTAAACTGAGGATTGTCCTCATTGCTGCACAGAAGGCTTATGTCCTTAATGCACTGCTCGGTGTGCTGAACCTCGAGCGTCGTTTGTGGATGTTGCGAACATCTAACATACACGTTTTGATGACTACGTGATAGTTCAGTGCGTAATGTTGAACGGTTTAGAATTGAGGCACTGAAGACATTTTGAAACGTCACGGAACATATGAGATGTTCCAAGAGCTGAAATTGGGATTTTAGGCTCGTGGCCACGTCAAGAGGTATGAGACCTCTGACAAGTTTCTTAAGCCTGCAAACTAAGGGAGAAAAGCTTAATCGTTGAGCATGTGCTCGGATTGTCTGAGTACTACAATCGCTTGAATCGAGTGGGAGTTGTCTTCCAGATGAGATAGTGATGGTTCTCCATAGTCACTGCCACCAAGCTATTAGAGCTTCGTGATGAACTATAACATATCAGGGATAGACATGATCATCCTTGAGCAACTCGCGATGTTTGACACCGCGAAAGTAGAAATCAAGTAGGAGCATCAATTGTTGATGGTTAGTAAAACCACTAGTTTCAAGAAGGGCAAGGGAAAGAAGGGATACTTCATGAAATGGCAAATCAGTTGCTGCTCTAGTGAAGAAACCCAAGGTTGGACCCAAACCCGAGACTAAGTGCTTCTGTAATGAGGGGAACGGTCACTGAAGCAGAACTACCCTAGATACTTGGTAGATGAGAAGGCAGGCAAGGTCGACAGAAGTATATTGGATATACATTATATTAATGTGTACTTTACTAGTACTCCTAGTAGCGCCAGGGTATTAGATACCGGTTCGGGTTCTAAGTGTTGGTGACTCGAAATAAAAGGCTACGGAATAAACGGAGACTAGCTAAAGGTGAGATGACGATATGTGTTGGAAGTGTTTCCAAGGTTGATGTGATCAAGCATCGCATGCTCCCTCTACCATCGAGATTGGTGTTAAACCTAAATAATTGTTATTTGGTGTTTGCGTTGAGCGTAGACATGATTGGATTATGTTTATCACAATACGATAATTCATTTAAGGAGAATAATGGTTACTCTGTTTATTTGAGTAATACCTTCAATGGTCTTGCACCTAAAATGAATGGTTTATTGAATCTCGATCGTAGTGATACACATGTTCATGCCAAAAGATATAAGATAGTAATGATAGTACCACATACTTGTGGCACTGCCATTTGAGTCATATTGGTATAAAACGCATGAAGAAGCTCCATGTTGATGGATCTTTGGACTCACTTGTTTTTGAAAAGATTGAGACATGTGAACCATGTCTATTGGTAGATATGCATGAAGAAACTCCATACAAATGGATCGTTTGAACTCACTTGATTTTGAATCACTTGAGACATGCAAATCATACCACATGGGCAAGATGACTGAAAGGCCTCGTTTTCAGTAAGATGAAACAAGAGAGCAACTTGTTGGAAGTAATACATTTGATGTGTGCAGTCCAATGAGTGATGAGGCATGCAGTGGATATCGTTATGTTCTTACTTCACAGATGATTTGAGTAGATGCTGAGAATATTTACTTGATGAAACACAAGTCTGAATTATTGAAAGGTTCAAGTAATTTCATAGTGAAGTTGAAGATCGTCGTGACAAGAGGATAAAATGTCTGTGATATGATCATAGAGATGAATATCTGAGTTACGAGTTTGGCACACAATTAAGACATTGTGGAAATTGTTTCACAACTAATACCGCCTGGAACACCATAGTGTGATGGTGTGTCCGAACATCAAAACTGCACCCTATTGGATATGGTGCATACCATGATTTCTCTTATCAAATTACACTATCGTTTATGGGTTAGGCATTAGAGACAACCGCATTCACTTTAAATAGGGCACCACACAATTCTGTTGAGACGACACCGTATGAACTATGGTTTAGAGAAACCTAAGCTGTCGTTTCTTAAAAGTTTGGGGCTGCGACGCTTATGTGGAAAAATTTCAGGCTGATAAGCTCGAACCCAAAGTGGATAAATGCATCTTCATAGAATACCCAAAACAGTTGGGTATACCTCCTATTTCAGATCTGGAAGCAAAAGTGATTGTTTCTAGAAACGGGTCCTTTCTCGAGGAAAAGTTTCTCTCGAAAGAATTGAGTGGGAGGATGGTGGAGACTTGATGAGGTTATTGAACCGTCCCTTCAACTAGTGTGTAGCAGGGCACAAGAAGTTGTTCCTGTGGCACCTACACCAATTGAATTGGAAGCTTATGATAGTGATCATGAAACTTCGGATCAAGTCACTACCAAACCTCGTAGGACGACAAGGATGCGTACTACTTCAGAGTGGTACGTAATCATGTCTTGGAAGTCTTGTTGCTAGACAACAATGAACCTACGAGCTATGGAGAAACGATGGTGGGCCCAGATTCCGACGAATGGCTCGAGGCCATAAAATCCGAGAGTGGATCCATGTATAAAACAAAGTATAGACTTTGGAAGAACTACTTGATGGTCGTAAGGCTGTTGGGTGCAGATGGATTTTAAAAGGAAGACGGACAATGATGGTAAGTGTCACCATTAAGAAAGCTCGACTTGTCGTTAAGATGTTTTCCGACAAGTTCAAGGAGTTGACTACGATGAGATTTTCTCACTCGTAGCGATGCTAAGAGTCTGTTGGAATTATATTAGCAGTTACTGCATTATTTATGAAATCTTGCAGATAGGATGTCAAAAACATTGTTTCCTCGATGATTTTCTTGAGGAAAGGTTGTATGTGATACAACCAGAAGGTTTTGTCAATCCTGAAAGATGCTAACAAGTATGCAAAGCTCCAGCAATCCTTCTAAGGACTGGAGTAAGCATCTCAGAGTTGGAATGTACGCTTTGATGAGATGATCAAAGATTTTGGGTTTATACAAAGTTTATGAGAAACTTGTATTTCCAAAGAAGTGAGTGGGAGCACTATAGATTTTTTGATGAGTATATGTTGTTAACATATTGTTGATCAGAAATGATGTAGAATTTCTGGAAAGCATACAAGGTTATTTGAAAAGTGTTTTTCAATGGAAAACCTGGATTAAGCTACTTGAACATTGAGCATCAAGATCTATAAGGATAGATCAAAAGCGCTTAATAGTACTTTCAAATGAATACATACCGTGACAAGATTTTGAAGGAGTTCAAAATAGATCAACAAAGAAGGAGTTCTTGGCTGTGTTACAAGGTGTGAGTATTGAGTAAGACTCAAGACCTGACCACGGCAGAAGAGAGAGAAAGGACGAAGGTCGTCCCCTATGCTTTAGACGTAGGCTCTACAGTATGCTATGCTGTGTACCGCACCTGAAGTGTGCCTTGCCATGAGTCAGTCAAGGGGCACAAGAGTGATCCAGGAATGGATCACATGACAGCGATCGAACTTATCCTTAGTAACTAGTGTACTAAGGAATTTTCTCGATTATGGAGGTGGTAAAAGAGTTCGTCGTAAAGGGTTACGTCAATGCAAACTTTGACACTAATCCGGATGACTCTGAGTAGTAAACCGAATTCGTATAGTAGAGCAGTTATTTGGAATAGCTCCAAGTAGTGCGTGGTAGCTGCATCTACAAGATGACATAGAGATTTGTAAAGCACACACGGATCTGAAAGGTTCAGACCCGTTGACTAATAACCTCTCTCACAAGCGAGATATGAACTAACCCCATGGGTGTTGGATTTGTTACAATCACATAGTGATGTCAACTAGATTATTGACTCTAGTGCAAGTGGGGGACTGTTGGAAATATGCCCTAGAGGCAATAATAAAATGGTTATTATTGTATTTCCTTGTTCATGATAATTGTCTATTGTTCATGCTATAATTGTATTAACTGGAAACCGTAATACATGTGTGAATACATAGACCACAACATGTCCCTAGTAAGCCTCTAGTTGACTAGCTCGTTGATCAATAGATGGTTATGGTTTCCTGACCATGGACATTGGATGTCATTGATAACGGGATCACATCATTAGGAGAATGATGTGATGGACAAGACCCAATCCTAAGCATAGCACAAGATCGTGTAGTTCGTTTGCTAAGACCTTTTCTAATGTCAAGTACCATTTCCTTAGACCATGAGATTGTGCAACTCCCGGATACCGTAGGAATGCTTTGGGTGTACCAAACGTCACAACGTAACTGGGTGGCTATAAAGGTACACTACAGGTATCTCCGAAAGTGTCTGTTGGGTTGCTACGAATTGAGACTGGGATTTGTCACTCCGTATGACGCAGAGGTATCTCTGGGCCCACTCGATAATGCATCATCATAATGAGCTCAGTGTGACTAAGTATTTAGTCACGGGATCATGCATTACAGAACGAGTAAAGTGACTTGCCGGTAACGAGATTGAACGAGGCATTGGGATACCGGCGATCGAATCTCGGGCAAGTAACATACCGATTGACAAAGGGAATTGTATACGGGATTGATTGAATCCCCGACATCGTGGTTCATCCGATGAGATCATCGTGGAACATGTGGGAGCCAACATGGGTATCCAGATCTCGCTGTTGGTTATTGGCCGGAGAACGTCTCGGTCATGTCTGCATGGTCCCCGAACCCGTAGGGTCTACACACTTAAGGTTCGATGACGCTAGGGTTATAGGGAATAGATATACGTGGTTACCGAATGTTGTTCGGAGTCCCGGATGAGATCCTGGATGTCACGAGGAGTTCCGGAATGGTCCGGAGGTAAAGAATAATATATAGGAAGTGAGGCTTTGGCCATCGGAAGAGTTTCGGGCGTCACCGGTAATGTACCGGGACCACCGGAGGGTTCCGGGGGTCCACCGGGAGGGGCCACCAACCCCGGATGCCTGCATGGGCCAAGTGTGGGAAGGGACCAGCCCCTAGGTGGGCTGGTGCGCCTCCCACAAGAGGCCCAAGGCGCATGGAAAAGGGGAAAGGGGAAAACCCTAAGCTCAGATGGGCCTAAGGCCCACCTAGGGTGCGCCCCCCTTCTCTCCCCCTCTTGGCCGCCCCCTCCATCCAATCTAGGGCTGGCCGCCACCCCTAAGGGGGGAACCCTAGATGGGGGCGCAGCCCCTCCCCTTCCCCTATATATAGTGGGGGTTTTGGGGCTGCCATAGACATGAGTCTCCCTCTCTCTTGGCGCAGCCCTACCCCTCTCCCTCCTCGTCTCTCGTAGTGCTTGGCGAAGCCCTGCTGGAGTGCCACGCTCCTCCATCACCACCATGCCTTTGTGCTGCTGCTGGACAGAGTCTTCCCCAACCTCTCCCTCTCTCCTTGCTGGATCAAGGCACGGAAGACGTCACCGAGCTGCATGTGTGTTGAACGCGGAGGCACCGTTGTTCGGTGCTTAGATCGGATTAGGCCGCGATCTGAATCGCTTCATGTACGACTCCACCGACCGCGTTCTTGCAACGCTTCCGCATCGTGATCTTCAAGGGTATGAACATGCACTCCCCTCTCTCTCGTTGCTAGTTAATCCATAGATTGATCTTGGTGATGCGTAGAAAATTTTGAATTTCTGCTACGTTCCCCAACAGTGTCGTCACGGAGGATTTCCCCTGATCCGCCTAGGCCAGAGGGTAACCCTTCGGCCACCCAAAGTCCGGAGTATTCGGCTCCTAAGGAGAGCAACAGAAAGAGTCCGGGACTGCCCAGTGCGCGACCAGACGCACTGATGAATCTTTTGGAGCAAGAGGCTATCTCAGAAGCGCATCGTACACTAATGGGTACGGTGGTTGTGAGGATTTCATTCGCCGAAAGCGGGTTGCATGAAGTTTTTATGAGCCTGCTGAGAGGCTTTGAGGTACGCAAAGTAATATTTATTTTTTGACGGTACCGCACACGCTAGGTGTGCCCTATGCAGATAGTAGCCCCTGAGACTCAGGTTGCTGTCAAAAAAGACGGCAAATAGAGGATCATAGTCCCAGGTAATAACCGTGCTGCTTTCATGTGCAGGCGGCTAAGGGTCCGGTGGCTAGCCGGACTGGTGAGTTTGCTGAACTGAAGCGGCAACTTGATGCGGCAGATGCCGACATCGTGCTTGTAAACAAGCGGTTTGACGAGGCACAGGGTACGTATTCTCCTATGATCAACACATATTAAGAGGAGCATGATGCTAGTATCTGTAATATGTTGTGACTGCAGATGGAGCTGCCGCCGTGGAGACCCTTCGGGCGGAACTTGCCCGAGCCAAGGAACAAGCCAGGAGGAGTGATGCAGCCGCCCTAAAGGCGGTCGAAGAGCTAAGAGCCGAACAGGCTGCCCATTGCCAGAGCAAAGAGAAAATAGCCAAGATGGCTGTTGAGCTGAAAGATGCCGCCGACCGTTATGAGCTTCTTGAAAAGGAAAACCGAACGAAGACGGCGGACCTGGAGAAAGCCACGGTAGCAGCCAAGGAAACCCGCTCTAAAATCAGAGCGGCGAAGAGGAGCTACGTCAAGCCGGAAATATCACGGCTGGGAAGCCCTTTTTGTTGTGGAGAAAGTTTGGAGATCCTAAGTATACCCTTCTGGGTCAATTATGGAGTTCTGCGGACGCGTACCTGGATTTGGCAGCAAGTGCTGCTGATGCAACCAAGTTTTTCGAAGATCAAAAAGATCACGAAGTAGAAAAGTTGTTCTGGTCACAGTTCAATGCTCCGGCGCGTCCGCTGTTGTTAAATGAGCAAATGGCCGAATGGGCCGAGCTCCATAGGTTGTACAGGCTTGCCATGAGGTCTGTTGTGGATCATCTTTGGCCGGAAGGACCAAAGCCGAATAGTTATTTTGGCTTAGTGCAACAATTCCTTGGTGCTGTGCCGCATATCGACGCTGTGAAGAGGTCGGCGTGCATAGAGGGTGCGCGGATGGCTCTTGCCCGTGTCAAGACATACTGGGCAGAGACGGAGCCCACCGCTATTGCATCCCAGAGTTTGGCGGTAGGCCGGGTACCGGCTGACCACTATTTTGAAGAAGTCTTGGAAGGCGCTCGTTTAATAGAGGCTCAGTGCTCGAAGAGTATCATGTTCTAGTGACATGTATCCCAATTGTAAGAACAATGTTATTTGAATTATAAAGGCTATGTTTATACTTTTGCCTGAAAGTATTATTATGCCTCCTGTGCGGTCGTTTATGTATGTATATATATATATATATACTGAAAGTTTGTAGTCGTCGGCTTCAGCCCCCACGCATATAATGCGGGGGTGTTCGCAAAAGCGCGTCTTCACACTTGACCGCCTGGCCAATGGAAGGAATTAATTACCTTCGTCAGTCGGCGAAAGAAAGAATTGATCCAGTTCATCGTCCCAATCCTTCCTCCAACGTCTTGGTCCATGAAGGAGGTGGTAGCGCGGCGAACGAGGCAATAGGACTATATTGCTTTAACACTTTCACTTAACCATAGGAGTTTGACAGTGGGGCTACGATATAGCCCCTGGTATTTCCGCGGCTATCCGAATACGGTGCGCGCACGTACATGACCGAGGAAACCGGTCCTTCGTTAATGCGGAGGAATCAGGGATTCCGATGAGTCATCGAGTGGTTGACCAGTCTCACACTTTATCATGACAGTCAGTTTTCGGCTTTCTCTACTGAGGTGCTCGTCCGGGTGAACCAGGGCACAATCCCAGTAGTTCTCCCGGTGCCACCTTAGCCGATAGAGCGGAACGTAAGGTAGCAAAACACGGGAGCCGAGCAAACCCAACATTTGACCAAAGACATGATTCGGAGCTGATGCATATAAGGCCAAACTCGCGACGCCGAACACTCCCTAAGGTATTCGGTCTTTACAACATATACCAGGCTGAGTGACGACCTTGATAATGAACCCCAAGTGTCCAGGTACGTGCATTATTCTGACGTGGCGAAATGCCAATAACGTCAGCATCCCTCTCGGTTATACTGAGTATCCGGAGGATGTGAAACAACAAGAGACAATAAAAAAGGTTTACACAGGGTCTTAATCTAAAAAAGAAACCTTTGAGCGGGGCCCTGCTGCACGTCTGCGCCTGTGTCTCCATTGTGCCGTATCCTGGAAGGGTGCAGCACGATTATCATCTGTAAAAGAGAAGAACTTAGGTGAAAGTTGTCGTGCGAAAAATTGGTTATTCTCAATAAACCATTAAAATTCAAGATAAGTAAGGTCGAGCCGAACTGTAGTCCTTTTTACATGCGGGAAGCCCCTGGTACCGCCTATGGGGGTATATCCATCAAACCAATCTCATGTTTAACTAAGTTGTTACAGCTAGTGATGAGCCGGACTCGTCTAGCCGTGTCCGCGGTCTTGACGACCGATCATTTATTCTGGTTGGAGAGGCCGTTTAGTGTTCGGCTGCTAAAGCCGCCACACGTTCTTCCTCGCGCGCAGAACGCTCAATATTTCCGCTAATTGTGATGATGCCACGTGGACCGGGCATCTTAAGCTTAAGAGAAGTGTAATGCGGTACTGGATTAAAACGAGCGAAAGCTGTTCTTCCGAGTAGTGCTTGATAGCCGCTTCGGAATGGAGTGATGTCGAAGGTTAACTTTTCACTTCGGAAGTTGTCGGGAGAACCGAATACAACCTCTAGTACTATAGAGCCCGTACAGCGGGCCTCTGGCCTGGTATTACTCCTTTAAAGGTAGTATTACTGTGGCTGATTCTTGTCGGGTCTATCCCCATTTTGCAGACTGTGTCCTGATATATCAGATTAAGACTACTGCCGCCGTCCATGAGGACTTGGGTGAGATGGTATCCGTCGATAATTGGGTCTAGCACCAAGGCAGCCAATCCTCCGTGCCGGATACTTGTCAGATGATCCCTGCAATCAAAAGTGATCGGGCAGGCCGACCAAGGGTTGAACCTAGGGGTGACGGGCTCTACGGCACGTATGTCTCGGAGTGCATGTTTGCTTCTCCTCTTCGTCACGTGAATCATGTTCACTGTTTTGACCTCTGGTGGGAATTTTTTCTGCCCCCCAGTGCTTTGCTGGCGAGGCTCATCCTCGTCTTCACCTGGTGTATCCCTCCCCTTGTGTTTCGCATTTAACTTGCCGGTCTGCTTGAAGACCCAACATTCTCTGTGGGTGTGATTTGCAGGTTTATCGGAGGTGCCATGAATCTGACATAATTTGTCTAGAATCTTGTTTAGGCTGGACGGTCCATCTCTGTTGCCTTTGAAAGGCTTTTTTCGCTGACCGGGTCGAGAGCCCCTAAATCCGGCATTTACCGCCATGTTGTCTGGGCTGTCTTCGTTATTTCGACGCTTGCTTTTACTGCGTCGTGGTTTTCCGTTACCATCCCTGACTTCGGATGTGCCTGGGTCGCTGGCGCTACTACATGCCAGCCAGCTATCTTCGCCCGCGCAAAAGCGGGTCATAAGGCTTGTTAGGGCTGACATTGTCCTTGGTTTTTCTTGGCCGAGGTGTCTGGCAAGCCATTCATCTCGGACGCTGTGTTTGAAAGCTGCTAAGGCTTCGGCGTCCGGGCAGTCAACGATTTGATTCTTCTTAGTGAGAAATCTGTTCCAAAGGTTTCGGGCTGACTCTCCGGGCTGTTGAATTATATGACTTAAATCGTCTGCATCCGGAGGTCGGACATAGGTCCCTTGAAAGTTAGCCCTAAAAGCATCCTCAAGCTCCTCCCAACTTCCAATTGAATTTTCAGGGAGGCTCTTCAGCCAGTGCCGAGCTGGTCCTTTCAACTTGAGGGGCAAGTATTTGATGGCGTGGAGATCGTCTCCGCGAGCCATATGGATATGGAGGATGAAGTCCTCAATCCAGACCCCAGGGTCAGTTGTTCCGTCGTACGCCTCTATGTTCACGGGTTTGAATCCCTCTGGAAATTCGTGATCCAGCACCTCATCGGTGAAACATAGGGGGTGCGCGGCACCCCTGTATTTGGATGTGTCATGGCGTTCTGATGGTTGTAGTGTTCGGTTTTGATTCTGCGCTAGAGCGCGCTTCCTAGATCCGTAGATGGGTATGGTCATGCCGGCCTTTTGATGCAAGTCCTTGCTTGGATCATGTCCTGACTTATGTGCGGCCTCGTTAGCCGCCCTATCGCGGCCACGAGGTGGTCGATCCGACCGGTCGGCCGTTTTATTTTTCGGCTGTGTGGGCTCTAAGGCCTCCTCATCGAATTTGGGTAATAGCTTGCGCTTTGGATAGCTCTTTGTGTGGTGACTGTGTAACACCCACGATGCGGCTATATCTCCCACGTGTCGAGGCACGACTTAGAGGCATAACCGCATTGTGGTTTTGTCGCAAGAAGGGTCATCTTCACACAATCCCATGTAATGAACAAGAATGGGATAAAGAGTTGGCTTACAATCGCCACTTCACACAATACATAAATAAATCATACATCATTCAGAGTACACACATAGACCGACTACGGTCAAAACCAAAAGAAAAGAAGATAACCCAACTGCTAGATCCCCGATCGTCCCAACTGGGCTCCACTACTGATCAACATGAAAAGAAACAACACAACGAACAAGATCTTCATTGAGCTCCCACTTGAGCTCGGTTGCGTCACCTGCACTGGTATCATCGGCACCTGCAACTGTTTTGGAAGTATCTGTGAGTCACGAGGACTCAGCAATCTCACACCCGCGAGATCAAGACTATTTAAGCTTATAGGTAGGAAAGGGTAGTGAGGTGGAGCTGCAGCAAGCACTAAGCATATATGGTGGCTAACATACGCAAATAAGAGCGAGAAGAGAAGCAACGGAACGGTCGTCAACTAGCAATGATCAAGAAGTGATCCTAAACTTCTACTTACGTCAGACATAACTCAAAAGCCGTGTTCCCTTCCCGGACTCCGCCGAAAAGAGACCATCACGGCTACACACGCGGTTGATGTATTTTAATTAAGTCGAGTGTCAAGTTCTCTACAACCGGACATTAACAAATTCCCATCTGCCACATAACCGCGGGCACGGCTTCCGAAAGATAATACCCTGCAGGGGTGTCCCAACTTAGCCCATTATAAGCTCTCACGGTCAACGAAGGATAAACCTTCTCCCGGAAAGACCCGATCAGTCTCAGAATCCTGGTTTACAAGACATTTCGACAATGGTAAAACAAGACCAGCAAAGCCGCCCGATGTGCCGACAAATCCCGATAGGAGCTGCACATATCTCGTTCTCAGGGCACACCGGATAAGTCAAGCTACGAGTAAAACCAGACCTCGAGTTTCCCCGAGGTGGCCCCGCAGGCTGCTCGGTTCGGACCAACACTCGAAGGAGCACTGGCCCGGGGGGGTCTAAAATAAAGATGACCCTTGAGTCTGCAGAACCCAAGGGAAAAGGGGATAGGTGGTAGCAAAAGGTAAAACCAAGGTTGGGCCTTGCTGGAGGAGTTTTATTCAAAGCGAACTGTCAAGGGGGTCCCATAAATCACCCAACCGCGTAAGGAACGCAAAATCAAGGAACATAACACCGGTATGACGGAAACTAGGGTGGCAAGAGTGGAACAAAACACCAGGCATAAGGCCGAGCCTTCCACCCTTTACCAAGTATATAGATGCATTAATTAAATAAGAGATATTGTGATATCCCAACATAACATAATCCAACATGGAGCAATCTTCATCTTCACCTGCAACTAGCAACGCTATAAGAAGGGGCTGAGCAAAGCGGTAACATAGCCAAACAACGGTTTGCTAGGAAGGGTGAAAAGGTTAGGGGTTGACATGGCAGTATGGGAGGCATGATATAGCAAGTGGTAGGTAGCGCAGCATGGCAATAGAACGAGCAACTAGCAAAGCAAAGATAGAAGTGATTTCGAGGGGTGGTCATCTTGCCTGAGATCCCGCAAGGAAGAAGAACGAGTCCATGAAGAAGACAAACGGATGTAGTCGAACGAATCCTCACAACCCCGGAACGAAACCGAAGCTAACGAGAGAAGCAACCCGGAAAGAAACAAACAACATAGTAAACAACCATCACAGAAACATGGCATGATGCACAATCAAGTATGATGCATGTCCGGTTTAATGAGGCATGGCATGGCAAAGTGCAACAGACAACACTACAAATTAAGTGGAGCTCAATATGCAACGAGTTGCATATTGACGAAACACCACATCAATTATTTAGTTCTCTCTCATTTATGGACCCAACAATATTAAATGTTATTAACCATGGCAAGAGGTGAAGCATATGGAAACTACCTATTTTAGGCAATTTAAATGAGGCCGGAACAACAAACAACAATTCCAAAAAAACCTCATATGCATATATTGAATTTGGTACTGTTCTGCCCTAAACACAATTTTAATGTTGTTAAACAGCAAAATGAAATGCACCATGTTAATCTATGCATTTTTCTACCCCATTTACATATAAAGTTTATTTAAATCCGAGCTACGGTTATTTAGTTATGAAATAAATCATTTTAACATGGCATTTATGCAAATTTAAACAAACATCATTTTAAACATTTTAAACATGGATGAGAGTGGCATATTATTAAACTACACAAATTTCTGAGCATTTTACATGTTAAAATCATTTTAATCCGATGCATGGTTTGTGAGATATTAAATGCATGAACATGGAGGGTCAATCTGTAAATATGCAGTTTTTGGATAATTAGACAAATTTGCAGCAACGGAAAAAAAACACTGCGGGCCTAATCTGGCTGGCCCACTGGTGCACAGGAGCGGGCACTGGACGCTGCTCACCATGGGCTGAGGCCCGGTCGATGGAGGAGGCCCAAGAGGGGCGCATGCAGGCCGGCTGGAGGGAAGGCCGAGGTGGGCGCTGGACCTTGCTGGCGCTGGAAATGGCCCAGACGCGCGAGGCAGGGAGGCTACGGGCGCGTCGCCCTCTGTTCGACAGAAAACAGAGGAGCAGCGGCGCTGGAGCTCGCGACGATGGCTCGCACGGGACTCCGGCGAGACGGAGAGGCAGGGGACAGACACGGGAAAGTGAGGGAGGCCCGGATCCTCCAGATCCGGTGGCGCTTGGCTTGTGGAGGCCGGCGGCGAGCTACAAGGCCATGGAAGCTGCTGTTGCCTGAAGAAAAAGACAGAGAAATTCAGAGGGGAAACCAGGGAAGAAGAGAGACCGCAGCGAGATGGCAGGGGTGCGACGGCCTGAGGAGAACCTACGGTTCGGCAGTGAGGAGGCCAGGAAAAGAGCGGGTCCGGCGGCATCGGATCAAGGCGGAGATGAAGTGGGGCGGCCGCGCGGACGGACGGCAGTGGAGGCAGGAGCTCCATGGGCGGCGGCGCTGGGTTGCTGCGGAGGAAGGCGGCTGTTGGCGGCCGATCTGGAGCAGGGACGCAGAGGCGGACGACGGGGATGGCCGTCAGCGACGAACCCCAAGGGCGGCGGTGTTGCATTTTCTCCATGGCCTCAACATGGTTCCCTGTGAGAGAGAGGCAGAGGCATGAGAGAGAGAGCGGGGGAGCATGACGGGGAGGAGGAGGCGCAAGAGAAGGCAAGGTCAGGGGCTCATCTGAGGCGGCGACGGCGAGGTTGTTGCTGCTGCTGCTAGGACGGCAGGGGCACGGGCGCTCGTGTTCGTGGAGGCAGGGGAGCTTGGAGCCTCGGGCCTGGATCGAGGGATCGGCGCTGGATCGATGGATGGGATGGGTGGAGTTGCTGGCTAGATGGGTGGATCGAAGAGAGGCCAGGGTTGGCCCGACGGGGAATTCCAGGGAGAGGAGGCAGGTGGATCGGGATGGATCCCGAGGAAGATGGTGAGTGGCGGCGGGGGAGGACAAACCTCCTAGATTTTAGGGTTTGGTCTCAAATTAGACTAGGGGTGGACTATTTAAATAGGTAGGAGATTAGGGGAGGGATTACTCGGTCCGTCCGATCGTAATCGGGCGGTCGAGAAAATTAGATAGGGAGTCCAAATAAGAAAACGGAGATGTTTTGTAGATGTTAGGGGATGATCCAGACCCAACGGTCACAACAGTCCGGGTCGGGTTCGGGGAAGTTTTCGGACGCACGCCGGAGGGGGTCGGTGGTTGTGCAGAGAGGGTCAAACGGTCAGACAAGAGAGAAGCGAAAACCCGATTGGTCTGGAACGGCCAACGCAGGCAAGGCGATCCGAGGGAAGGTGATGAAGGCAAAGGGAGAAACGTCAACGACGAGCGAATGCAAGTTTTAAAACATGACGGCAACAAAGTGCCGATGTAATGCAAATGATGCGATGATGAATGCAACACACAAATAAAACACACGCCGAACACGAAATATATGGAAGGCGTCTGGAGCGTCGGTCTCGGGGCGTTACAACACTCCACCACTACAAGAGGATCTCGTCCCGAGATCTAGGATGGCACCGGAGGGAAAACGGAAGATGAGGAGAAGAGGTAAAACTAAATTGCTTCTTGACAAACGAGTGAAACCAAAGAACCTTGAGAGGTCACAAAGCTTGAGGAAATGACACAACGGAGATAAGCGAATTGAGAGCACTCCGTAGTAAATGGAAGCAAGGTACACCATGAGAACCTTGAGGTTAATTGACACGATAGATATTTAAAACCACTCCGGTTAAAACAAGATAGGGAAGGGATAAGAATGATATAATTTGGGCAGCACTCCAACTGTAAATGGAAGGAATTGAACATGATCTTGACAAGATGAGAGGATACTCGATGAAATTAACAACACATTGCCTCCGGAACGAATGAAAGAATGGCACAAGGGGTAAGGAAGATTTCAGACAGCACTCCGGTTTAGAAGGGAGGCAAAACTTGACAGAATGGGAAGAACTTGAAAAGAGGGCACGACACTCCGGTTGGGAATGGATAAGCACGAAAAGAACACGGTCCTCACAAATCGAGATGATGAGTGAAGATAGCAACATCACCATGCCTCCGGAAGAAAAAATAGAAGATAGATCATTGGAATAAAGGAATGGAGAAGAAAATGACAACTTCTGCCACAAATAAGCTCGGAAAGCACCCTTCCAAGAAGGTTAGAACGGAGTTGTTGGGAAATCAACAACGAAAAGAACAAGCTTGTTGTGGGCTTATGGAACACATTTCAAAATTATGAGGTGACAACCCGCCACTAACGGAAACAATTGCTTGCTTGAGATCAACGAAGAGATGAAAACTTCTCTTGCCGAGAGGATAGGAGAAAACTTGGATCATTGAATAGACACCACAATTAGCAACATTCCTTAGGGAAGGCTTTAGGTGAAACATGACACAAGATAAATCCAACAAAGAGATTGGTGGATTTAAAATATTTCATTCTTGACAACATGTGAATCATGAAACGCGAACTCAATTGTCAAGAATAACATAACACCACCTCAAATGATAAGGTAGAATGAATTGCACTTTAGAATGCAAGATGAAGAATGCTTGAACTCCTCAAAACAAAACATGTGTTGAACACCATGTTTATTTTAGAGTATAGCTTGACGGATCTTGACTCCAAGAGAAATCTTGAAGAACAATTGAAGAATGAAATGAATCCTTGATGAGCCACCATGTAGAGCCTCGATGAAGAACTCCGGTAATAAAAGAATGATCAAACGAAATGGAAACTTGAAAAGAACTCCGGGAGAAGCCTTGCAATGATTAGATGAAGCTTTGAAATGATATAATTGAAATAACTTGGAGCTCCGGAAAGAAAAGATGAACAACTTGGAGCCGAAAATTTGATAACATGAACGAACTCCGGAAGAAGGAATTAATCACTTGGAGGAAAACAAGAATAAGAATTACATTACGCGTATCCATCACCAATTTAGATTGATGACAAGCAACGGATTTGGCATACTACTTATTCTCGTAGAAAGGATTAAGATAGATATAGCGCAAACTTGAATAAGGTCTTGAATAAGGATTAAGGTAGGATTGAAACAACGAATAAATTAATATGATAACCAAGAAAGAGAACTCTTGAACGAACCACCGCGAGAATTGAAAACAATTGAAGAAAAGAGGACGAAACACCGTAAGAATTAAAGAACGCGTGAAAATACTCGAGGGAAATTAGATACATGAGAATGAATAGATCACGAGCTGACTAGAGGATATTTGAACGATGCACCGGGAGAATATGGAGATGAACGAAGAGACATCAATTTAGAATAATTGGAGAATGAATCTGAAAACTTAGAACAAAGAAATCTTCTGAAATGATGGCCTTTGGATGATCAAGAAAATGAAAACAACTCATGAAATGCTCCGGATGGGTAAGAAAAGAATTCTCACAATCGAAAAACAATTGTGAGAGGATGGCATAAGCTAGGACTATGAATCTTCAAGAGAACGGACCAAGATTTAGGAGAAATTCTTCTTCGGTCTTCAGATGTTGAGAATGACGATGAGAAACACCGTCATGAATTGTTGAGATACCTCGGGATGAAAATTGGAAAGGTTGAACCAACGATGAAAAGAATTTAAAAGATCTTGGAGAAAGACATGACTGATGATAATTCATTCTTACGTCAAACTTTGCAATGAATTTGAGAATAACTCCGGAAAAAAAAATTAGAAGAGTTAGGTAAGATCCTGGGAAAAAAACCTGTGGGTTAGGGCCCACTCAAAAGAAACACCGTTGAAATGATTACTTGAAAGAGAGATTACACCGGTTGAATTAAATGGCTTGAATGAGGTAACAACCTCGAAATAGTTAGAATTGATGCGGAGTGGAAACACGAATCTTCTGAGATATCTCCAGCACTCCAGAACAAATGAATGGCGAGAAGTGGATGATTAAGAGGTACACCGGCATGAGAAAGCATTTGAAAGGAGGAAAGGGCTATGATCGACACTGAAAGCTTGAATTGTATTCACCGGAGAAGAAAAAAGAATGAAGAATGATAAACTTGAAGAACATCTTCCTGAGAACCACCGGGTAAGAACATTGACGGAAAAGGATGGAGAGGCTTCCCATCAATAAAAAGGATACCTGGTTAAGAAATCTTAGTCCTTGAAGAAAAAGGGTGGGAGGGAGGGAAAACAAAGACAATTTGGGACGGATGAAACAAACAACGTTGGGAAAAACTGAGAGGTGATCTTGTGAATGTTGAAATGATCGGATCCACTTGAAGAGAAGCACGCCGGTTGGAAACGAATTAACATGACGACCTCGATGATCAAGAAGGATTAGTATTCACATAGCAATATGAAAACACCGTTTAGGAAAGGTATGGATCCACACTTGGCATTGAAGCAACTCGAATACCACAAAACAAAAACAAAGGATTTGGCTTGCAAAATAAGCCGGAACAAACATATGATAGAGATTTCGCCCGAAGTTTTCATGGTGGGGCCCACACGGGCTCGATCGTACAGCACCATCATGTACAAGGCAGTGCACATGACATACGAAGCGTCCCCGAGTCGGCATAGCCAAGGACTCTTTAAGACACTACGAGACCACTGTAAAACCAACCGTGGAAAGACGGACCACTAGACGTCAAACCCCAATCTCATATCATGCATCTGTCGGAAAGATATCCTAAGAGCTACTTGAATTCCCACTTATAAACTCCCGAAACTTTCTGGTTATGCAATCAGGTGTTGGGGATACAAGGGACACAATATATATCTCACCCAAACTAACAATACCTAGATCCAGTTGTATCCATCCTTCAACACATAACCAAGAAACCTTCGGAAATCGTTTACCTCAACCTTCGAAAAGCATCCGTTATACGAGTTATGGCAATACTCCCGAACTCCCGCCCCAGTACTGGGTGGCGTCGAGGTGATCTCACCAACAACTGCATAAAAGAGATTTCGATGTCGGCAAAACTCAGGTATTCTAGAACTGCAACGATAAAATTGTGACGACAACACCTCGGAGCTCAACTCCCCGGGACACTGCCACAACCCCTAAATGTCAGGAGGCACCAAGAACAATCTTCTCGTCACAAAACCATCGGAACGATTCCAAGATACCCGTGTGATCCTAAAATTTTTTTAGTGAAATTTGAGGAGAGAAGAGTCAAAACTTCTACGTCAGGAGACCTCACCAGAGCGACGAAGGGACTGAGGAGTAAAAAGAATCCTACTCTCCGATATATATAATCCTAAGACTCAAAACATTTTTGTTCTAGACTCAACAACGCCAGCGATTCGATCAAGCAGGGGGCTCCTAAGTCGGGGATGGCTCTGATTACCAACTTGTAACACCCACGATGCGGCTATATCTCCCACGTGTCGAGGCACGACTTAGAGGCATAACCGCATTGTGGTTTTGTCGCAAGAAGGGTCATCTTCACACAATCCCATGTAATGAACAAGAATGGGATAAAGAGTTGGCTTACAATCGCCACTTCACACAATACATAAATAAATCATACATCATTCAGAGTACACACATAGACCGACTACGGTCAAAACCAAAAGAAAAGAAGATAACCCAACTGCTAGATCCCCGATCGTCCCAACTGGGCTCCACTACTGATCAACATGAAAAGAAACAACACAACGAACAAGATCTTCATCGAGCTCCCACTTGAGCTCGGTTGCGTCACCTGCACTGGTATCATCGGCACCTGCAACTGTTTTGGAAGTATCTGTGAGTCACGAGGACTCAGCAATCTCACACCCGCGAGATCAAGACTATTTAAGCTTATAGGTAGGAAAGGGTAGTGAGGTGGAGCTGCAGCAAGCACTAAGCATATATGGTGGCTAACATACGCAAATAAGAGCGAGAAGAGAAGCAACGGAACGGTCGTCAACTAGCAATGATCAAGAAGTGATCCTGAACTTCTACTTACGTCAGACATAACTCAAAAGCCGTGTTCCCTTCCCGGACTCCGCCGAAAAGAGACCATCACGGCTACACACGCGGTTGATGTATTTTAATTAAGTCGAGTGTCAAGTTCTCTACAACCGGACATTAACAAATTCCCATCTGCCACATAACCGCGGGCACGGCTTCCGAAGATAATACCCTGCAGGGATGTCCCAACTTAGCCCATTATAAGCTCTCACGGTCAACGAAGGATAAACCTTCTCCCGGAAAGACCCGATCAGTCTCAGAATCCTGGTTTACAAGACATTTCGACAATGGTAAAACAAGACCAGCAAAGCCGCCCGATGTGCCGACAAATCCCGATAGGAGCTGCACATATCTCGTTCTCAGGGCACACCGGATAAGTCTAGCTACGAGTAAAACCAGACCTCGAGTTTCCCCGAGGTGGCCCCGCAGGCTGCTCGGTTCGGACCAACACTCGAAGGAGCACTGGCCCGGGGGGGTCTAAAATAAAGATGACCCTTGAGTCTGCAGAACCCAAGGGAAAAGGGGATAGGTGGTAGCAAAAGGTAAAACCAAGGTTGGGCCTTGCTGGAGGAGTTTTATTCAAAGCGAACTGTCAAGGGGGTCCCATAAATCACCCAACCGCGTAAGGAACGCAAAATCAAGGAACATAACACCGGTATGACGGAAACTAGGGTGGCAAGAGTGGAACAAAACACCAGGCATAAGGCCGAGCCTTCCACCCTTTACCAAGTATATAGATGCATTAATTAAATAAGAGATATTGTGATATCCCAACATAAACATAATCCAACATGGAGCAATCTTCATCTTCACCTGCAACTAGCAACGCTATAAGAAGGGGATGAGCAAAGCGGTAACATAGCCAAACAACGGTTTGCTAGGAAGGGTGAAAAGGTTAGGGGCTGACATGGCAGTATGGGAGGCATGATATAGCAAGTGGTAGGTAGCGCAGCATGGCAATAGAACGAGCAACTAGCAAAGCAAAGATAGAAGTGATTTCGAGGGGTGGTCATCTTGCCTGAGATCCCGCAAGGAAGAAGAACGAGTCCATGAAGAAGACAAACGGATGTAGTCGAACGAATCCTCACAACCCCGGAACGAAACCGAAGCTAACGAGAGAAGCAACCCGGAAAGAAACAAACAACATAGTAAACAACCATCACAGAAACATGGCATGATGCACAATCAAGTATGATGCATGTCCGGTTTAATGAGGCATGGCATGGCAAAGTGCAACAGACAACACTACAAATTAAGCGGAGCTCAATATGCAACGAGTTGCATATTGACGAAACACCACATCAATTATTTAGTTCTCTCTCATTTACGGACCCAACAATATTAAATGTTATTAACCATGGCAAGAGGTGAAGCATATGGAAACTACCTATTTTAGGCAATTTAAATGAGGCCGGAACAACAAACAACAATTCCGGAAAAACCTCATATGCATATATTGAATTTGGTACTGTTCTGCCCTAAACACAATTTTAATGTTGTTAAACAGCAAAATGAAATGCACCATGTTAATCTATGCATTTTTCTACCCCATTTACATATAAAGTTTATTTAAATCCGAGCTACGGTTATTTAGTTATGAAATAAATCATTTTAACATGGCATTTATGCAAATTTAAACAAACATCATTTTAAACATTTTAAACATGGATGAGAGTGGCATATTATTAAACTACACAAATTTCTGAGCATTTTACATGTTAAAATCATTTTAATCCGATGCATGGTTTGTGAGATATTAAATGCATGAACATGGAGGGTCAATCTGTAAATATGCAGTTTTTGGATAATTAGACAAATTTGCAGCAACGGAAAAAAAAACACTGCGGGCCTAATCTGGCTGGCCCACTGGTGCACAGGAGCGGGCACTGGACGCTGCTCACCATGGGCTGAGGCCCGGTCGATGGAGGAGGCCCAAGAGGGGCGCATGCAGGCCGGCTGGAGGGAAGGCTGAGGTGGGCGCTGGACCTTGCTGGCGCTGGAAATGGCCCAGACGCGCGAGGCGGGGAGGCTACGGGCGCGTCGCCCTCTGTTCGACAGAAAACAGAGGAGCAGCGGCGCTGGAGCTCGCGACGATGGCTCGCACGGGACTCCGGCGAGACGGAGAGGCAGGGGACAGACACGGGAAAGTGAGGGAGGCCCGGATCCTCCAGATCCGGTGGCGCTTGGCTTGTGGAGGCCGGCGGCGAGCTACAAGGCCATGGAAGCTGCTGTTGCCTGAAGAAAAAGACAGAGAAATTCATAGGGGAAACCAGGTAAGAAGAGAGACCGCAGCGAGATGGCAGGGGTGCGACGGCCTGAGGAGAACCTACGGTTCGGCAGCGAGGAGGCCAGGAAAAGAGCGGGTCCGGCGGCATCGGATCAAGGCAGAGATGAAGTGGGGCGGCCGCGCGGACGGACGGCAGCAGAGGCAGGAGCTCCATGGGCGGCGGCGCTGGGTTGCTGCGGAGGAAGGCGGCTGTTGGCGGCCGATCTGGAGCAGGGACGCAGAGGCGGACGACGGGGATGGCCGTCAGCGACGAACCCCAAGGGCGGCGGTGTTGCATTTTCTCCATGGCCTCAACATGGTTCCCTGTGAGAGAGAGGCAGAGGCATGAGAGAGAGAGCGGGGGCATGACGGGGAGGAGGAGGCGCAAGAGAAGGCAAGGTCAGGGGCTCATCTGAGGCGGCGACGGCGAGGTTGTTGTTGCTGCTGCTAGGACGGCAGGGGCATGGGCGCTCGTGCTCGTGGAGGCAGGGGAGCTTGGAGCCTCGGGCCTGGATCGAGGGATCGGCGCTGGATCGATGGATGGGATGGGTGGAGCTGCTGGCTAGATGGGTGGATCGAAGAGAGGCCAGGGTTGGCCCGACGGGGAATTCCAAGGAGAGGAGGCAGGTGGATCGGGATGGATCCCGAGGAAGATGGTGAGTGGCGGCGGGGGAGGACAAACCTCCTAGATTTTAGGGTTTGGTCTCAGATTAGACTAGGGGTGGACTATTTAAATAGGTAGGAGATTAGGGGAGGGATTACTCGGTCCGTCCGATCGTAATCGGGCGGTCGAGAAAATTAGATAGGGAGTCAAAATAAGAAAATAGAGATGTTTTGTAGATGTTAGGGGATGATCCGGACCCAACGGTCACAACAGTCCGGGTCGGGTTCGGGGAAGTTTTCGGACGCACGCCAGAGGGGGTCGGTGGTTGTGCAGAGAGGGTCAAACGGTCAGACAAGAGAGAAGCGAAAACCCGATTGGTCTGGAACGGCCAACGCAGGCAAGGCGATCCAAAGGAAGGTGATGAAGGCAAAGGGAGAAACGTCAACGACGAGCGAATGCAAGTTTTAGAACATGACGGCAACAAAGTGCCGATGTAATGCAAATGATGCGATGATGAATGCAACACACAAATAAAACACACGCCGAACACGAAATATATGGAAGGCGTCTGGAGCGTCGGTCTCGGGGCGTTACAGACTGCCACCATACTTTTCTTCAGTGTCAAGCACTTTGTTCCATCTACTATTGAGCGTATTCTGCGCGGCCTTAAGCCTTTGCTTCTGCTTCTTCAGACTCCTCGCGGTGGCAATAAGCCTTCTACGGAGGTTCTCTTGTTCCAGGTGCCTTTCCGGGATGATGTGTGCGTCGTCGTCCGGACTGTTTTCCTCTCCGGAGAGAGGTTGGTGATCTTTATCCTCGGCGTCGACGTGATCGGACAGTGGCTCCGTACTATGTTCACCGTTCTCTAGTTCATCCTGCTCTATCACTGGGTCAATGTGGTCGTCGCTTCCTCTGGAGTCGACCGGGGTGTTATTTTTTCTTGTGCTGTTATAGCTGTTTTTGCCGAGGCGGGATTTGGAGCGGCGCCTGCGCCGTCGCTTTGGTTGCTTCTCGAGGGAGCTATCCTTCGCTGCATCCTTCCGTTCCTCGCCATTGTTTTCTTTGGAGGTGTCCACCATGTATATGTCATACGATGAGGTGGCAGTCCAGCGCCCTGTGGGCGGTGGTTCTTGTTCGTCTCCTGCATCGCCGTCCATACCATCGATGTCTTCGGAGCCGAAGTCGAGCATGTCGGTTAAATCGTCGACAGTGGCTACTAAGTGGGTGGTGGGTGGGGAGCGAATTTCTTCGTCGTCCGCATCCCATTCTAGCCGGACATAGTTCGGCCAAGGGTCTCCTGACAGGGAGAGAGACCTCAACGAGTTTAGCACGTCGCCAAAGGGCAAGTGCTGAAAGATATCCGCGGAGGTGAACTCCATGATCGGTGCCCAATCGGATTCGATAGGTACGGACGTAGGCGGCTCGGAGTCCATGGCCCGGGATGAATCCAACGGTTCGGCAACACGGGTCTCGGAGGAGGTGAAGTCAGTATTCGGCTCTATCGCCGCTGAGTGTGCGGTCTTCGTGGCGGGGTCCACCCACCCGTCCTCGGATGGCGCAATTTGTTCCGGATTGAGGGCCGGAATAGTTGCAAGTGTGATCTCCCGAACACTATCCGACGGCAGAGCTAAATCATGCTCGTCGTGATTGTGTGGTGCACCTGACATGGGCTCGAATCCGTCGAAGATCAAGTCTCCGCGGATGTCGGCAGTATAGTTCAAGTTTCCAAACCTGACCTGATGGCCAGGGGCGTAGCTCTCGATCTGCTCCAGATGGCCAAGCGAATTGGCACGCAGTACGAAGCCGCCGAATATGAAGATTTGTCCGGGGAGGAAAACCTCACCCTGGACCGCATCGTTGCCGATGATCGAAGGAGCCATCAAGCCTTATGGTGACGGCACAGTGGAACTCTCAATGAAAGCACCAATGTCGGTGTCAAAACCGGCGGATCTCAGGTAGGGGGTCCCGAACTGTGCGTCTAAGGCGGATGGTAACAGGAGGCGGGGGACACAATGTTTACCCAGGTTCGGGCCCTCTCGATGGAGGTAATACCCTACTTCCTGCTTGATTGATCTTGACAATATGAGTATTACAAGAGTTGATCTACCACGAGATCGTAGAGGCTAAACCCAAGAAGCTAGCCTATGGTATGATTGTTGTTGTTGTCCTACGGACTAAAACCCTCCGGTTTATATAGACACCGGTGGGGGCTAGGGTTACACAGAGTCGGTTACAAGGGAGGAGATCTACCTATCCGTATTGCCAAGCTTGCCTTCCACGCCAAGGAGAATCCCATCCGGACACGGGACGAAGTCTTGAGTCTTGTATCTTCATAGTCCAATAGTCCGGCAGAAGTATATAGTCCGGCTGTCCGAGGACCCCCTAATCCAGGACTCCCTCAGCCACCCCTCCTCTTCTCCCACTAAGGCCCATGAGGCCCAATATACTCCCCGGGGGGTTCCGGTAACCCCCCGGTACTCCGGTATATGTCTGAAACCTCCCGAAACACTTCTGGTGTTCGAGCATAGTCGTCCAATATATCGATCTTTATGTCTCGACCATTTCGAGACTCCTCGTCATGTCCGTGATCATATCCAGGACTCCGAACTACCTTTGGTACATCAAAACACAAAAACTCATAATACCGAACATTAAGCGTGCGGACCTATGGGTTCGAGAACTATGTAGACATGACCGAGACATGTCTCCGGTCAATAACCAATAGCCGAACCTGGATATTCATATTGGCTCCTACATATTCTACGAAGATCTTTATCAGTCAAACCGCATAACAACATACGTTGTTCCCTTTGTCATCGGTATGTTACTTGCCCGAGATTCGATCGTCGGTATCTCAATACCTAGTTCAATCTCGTTACCGGCAAGTCTCTTTACTCGTTCCGTAATACATCATCCCGCAACTAACTCATTAGTTGCATTGCTTGCAAGGCTTATAGTGATGTGTATTACCGAGAGGGCCCAGAGATACCTCTCCAACAATCGGAGTGACAAATCCTAATCTCGATCTATGCCAACCCAACAAGTACCTTCGGAGACACTTGTAGAGCACCTTTATAATCACCCAGTTACGTTGTGACGTTTGGTAGCACACAAAGTGTTCCTCCGGTATTCGGGAGTTGCATAATCTCATAGTCATAGGAACATGTATAAGTCATGAAGAAAGCAATATCAATATACTAAACGATCAAATGCTAAGCTAACGGAATGGGTCAAGTCAATCACATCATTCTCTAATGATGTGATCCCGTTAATCAAATGACAACTCATGTCTATGGCTAGGAAACTTAACCATCTTTGATTCAACGAGCTAGTCAAGTAGAGGTATACTAGTGACACTTAGTTTGTCTATATATTCACACATGTACTAAGTTTCCGGTTAATACAATTCTAGCATGAATAATAAACATTTATCATGATATAAGGAAATATAAATAACAACTTTATTATCACTACGATCGAGATCCAACAAACCATTTTCATTGGGTGTATGACCATAGAAGGTTTTATTCACGTAAACAGAATAACAATTATTCTTTGACTTAAATGAATAACCGTATTGCAATAAACATGATCAAATCATATTCATGCTCAACGCAAACACCAAATAACATTTATTTAGGTTCAACACTAATCCCGAAAGTATAGAGAGTGTGCGATGATGATCATATCAATCTTGGAACCACTTCCAACACACATCGTCACTTCACCCATAACTAGTCTATGTTCATTCTACAACTCCCGTTTTGAGTTACTAATCTTAGCAACTGAACTAGTATCAAATACTGAGGGGTTGCTATAAACACTAGTAAAGTACACATCAATAAGAAGTATATCAAATATACCTTTGTTCACTTTGCCATCCTTCTTATCCGCCAAATACTTGGGGCAGTTCTGCTTCCAGTGACCAGTCCCTTTGCAGTAGAAGCACTTAGTCTCAGGCTTAGGTCCAGACTTGGGCTTCTTCACTTGAGCAGCAACTTGCTTGCCGTTCTTTTTGAAGTTCACCTTCTTCCCTTTGCCCATTTCTTGAAACTAGTGGTCTTGTCAACCATCAACACTTGATGCTTTTCTTAATTTCTACCTTCGTCGATTTCAGCATCACGAAGAGCTTGGGAACCGTTTCCGTTATCCCTTGCATATTATAGTTCATCACGAAGTTCTAGTAACTTGGTGATAGTGACTAGAGAACTCTATCAATCACTATCTTATCTGGAAGATTAACTCCCACTTGATTCAAGTGATTGTAGTACTCAGACATTCTGAGCACATGCTCACTAGCTGAGCTATTCTCCTCCATTTTGTAGGCAAAGTGCTTGTCAAAGGTCTCATACCTTTCGACATGGGCATGAGTCTGAAATACTAATTTCAACTCTTGGAACATCTTATATGCTCCGTGGCGTTCAAAATGTCTTTGAAGCCCCGATTCTAAGCCGTAAAGCATGGTGCACTAAACTATCAAGTAGTCATCATATCGAGCTTGCCAAACGCTCATAACGTCTGCATCTGCTCCTGCAATCGGTCTGTCACCTAGCGGTGCATCAAGGACATAATTCTTCTGTGCAGCAATGAGGATAATCCTCAGATCACGGATCCAATACGCATCATTGCTACTAACATCTTTCAACTTAGTTTTCTCTAGGAACATATCAAAAATAAAACAGGGGAGCTAAACGCGAGCTATTGATCTACAACATAGATATGCTAATACTACCAGGACTAAGTTTATGATAAATTTAAAGTTCAATTAATCATATTACTTAAGAACTCCCACTTAGATAGACATCCCTCTAGTCATCTAAATGATCACGTGATCCAAATCAACTAAACCATGTCCGATCATCACGTGAGATGGAGTAGTTTTCAATGGTGAACATCACTATGTTGATCATATCTACTATATGATTCACGCTCGACCTTTCGGTCTCCAGTGTTCCGAGGCCATATCTGCATATGCTAGGCTCGTCAAGTCTAACCCGAGTATTCTGCGTGTGCAAAACTGGCTTGCACCCGTTGTATGTGAACGTAGAGCTTATCACGCCCGATCATCACGTGGTGTCTCGGCACGAAGAACTGTCGCAACGGTGCATACTCAAGGAGAACACTTGTACCTTGAAATTTTAGTAAGGGATCGTCTTATAAAGCTACCGCCGAACTAAGCAAAATAAGATGTATAAAAGATAAACATCACATGCAATCAAAATATGTGACATGATATGGCCATCATCATCTTGTGCTTTTGATCTCCATCTCCAAAGTACTGTCATGGTCTCCATTGTCACCGGCATGACACCATGATCTCCATCATCTTGATCTTTTATCAACGTGTCGTCACATGATCGTCTCACCAGCTATTGCTTTTGCAACTATTGCTATCGCATAGCGATAAAGTAAAGCAATTACATGGCACTTGCATCTTATGCAATAAAGAGACAACCATAAGGCTCCTGCCAGCTGCCAATAACTTTAACAAAACATGATCATCTCGTACAACAATTTATATCTCATCATGTCTTGACCATATCACATCACAACATGCCCTGCAAAAACAAGTTAGACGTCCTCTACTTTGTTGTTGCAAGTTTTACGTGGCTGCTACGGGCTGAGCAAGAACAGTTCTTACCTACGCATCAAAACCACAACGATTTTTCATCAAGTATGTGTTGTTTTAACCTTCAACAAGGACCGGGCGTAGCCACACTCGATTCAACTAAAGTTGGAGAAACTGACACTCGCCAGTCACCTGTGTGTGAAGCACGTCGGTAGAACCAGTCTCGCGTAAGCGTACGCGTAATGTCGGTCCGGGCCGCTTATCCAACAATACCGCCGAATCAAAGTATGACATGCTGGTAAGCAGTATGACTAGTATCACCCACAACTCACTTGTGTTCTACTCGTGCATATAACATCTACGCATAAACCTGGCTCGGATGCCACTGTTGGGGAACGTAGTAATTTCAAAAAAATTCCTACGCACACGCAAGATCATGGTGATGTATAGCAACGAGATGGGAGAGTGTCGTCCACGTACCCTTGTAGACCGTAAGCGGAAGCGTTATGAGAACGCGGTTGATGTAGTCGTACGTCTTCACGATCCGACCGATCCAAGTACCGAGCGCACGGCACCTCCGAGTTCAGCACACGTTCAGCTCGGTGACGTCCCACGAACTCATGATCCAGCAGAGCTTCGCGGGAGAGTTCCGTCAGCACGACAGCATGATGATGGTGATGATGATGCTACCGACGCAGGGCTTCGCCTAAGCACCGCTACGATATGACCGAGGTGGATTATGGTGGGGGGGGCACCGCACACGGCTAAAAGATCAACTGATCCACTTGTGTCTCCAAGGGGTGCCCCCTCCCCGTATATAAAGGAGTGGAGGACGGGGAGGGGGCCGGCCTCCTATGGCGCGCCCCATGAGGAGTCCTACTCCCATCGGGAGTAGGACTCCCCCCTTCCAAGTAGGAGTAGGAGAGGGGAAGGAAGGGAGAGAAGGAGAGAAGGAAAGGGGGCGCCCCCCCCTCCTTGTCCAATTCAGACTAGAAGGGGAGGGGGGGCGCGGCTACCCTGGCCGCCCCTCCTCTTCTCCCACTAAGGCCCATTAGGCCCAATATACTCCCCGGGGGGTTCCGGTAACCCCCCGGTACTCCGGTATATGTCTGAAACCTCCCGAAACACTTTCGGTGTCCGAACATAGTCGTCCAATATATCAATGTTTACGTCTCGACCATTTTGAGACTCCTCGTCATGTCCGTGATCATATCCGGGACTCCGAACTACCTTTGGTACATCAAAACACAAAAACTCATAATACCGATCGTCACCGAACGTTAAGCGTGCAGACCCTACGGGTTCGAGAACTATGTAGACATGACCGAGACACGTCTCCGGTCAATAACCAATAGCGGAACCTGGATGTTCATATTGGCTCCTACATATTCTACGAAGATCTTTATTGGTCAAACCGCATAACAACATACGTTGTTCCCTTTGTCATCGGTATGTTACTTGCCCGAGATTCGATCGTCGGTATCTCAATACCTAGTTCAATCTCGTTACCGGCAAGTCTCTTTACTCGTTCCGTAATACATCATCCTGCAACTAACTCATTAGTTGCATTGCTTGCAAGGCTTATAGTGATGTGTATTACCGTGAGGGCCCAGAGATACCTCTCCGACAATCGGAGTGACAAATCCTAATCTCGATCTATGCCAACCCAACAAGTACCTTCGGAGACACCTGTAGAGCACCTTTATAATCACCCAGGTACGTTGTGAAGTTTGGTAGCACACAAAGTGTTCCTCCGGTATTCGGGAGTTGCATAATCTCATAGTCATAGGAACATGTATAAGTCATGAAGAAAGCAATAGCAATACTAAACGATCAAATGCTAAGCTAACGGAATGGGTCAAGTCAATCACATCATTCTCTAATGATGTGATCCCGCTAATCAAATGACAACTCATGTCTATGGCTAGGAAACTTAACCATCTTTGATTCAACGAGCTAGTCAAGTAGAGGTATACTAGTGACACTTGGTTTGTCTATATATTCACACATGTACTAAGTTTCCGGTTAATACAATTCTAGCATGAATAATAAACATTTATCATGATATAAGTAAATATAAATAACAACTTTATTATTGCCTCTAGGGCATATTTCCTTCACATGGCACCAAGGTGAAGTGCAACAAGCGAGCAGAGCAACCAGCTACAATGGATAGCATGGGTACCTCCGGCTTCTGGTGTCCTGCTGCCGCCGAGAAGGGGAACCCTATCCCCTTCCGCCAGGATCGAAGACGTCGTCCAGCCAAACTAAGCAATGAGAGCCGCCAACAAAGAGACACCAGCCTGAAGCACGCCGACGCGTGCAACAATATGCTCCATTGCCAGCATCACCTCACACCCGAACAAACCAAACACCCCGAGCGATGCCTCCTAGAAAGGCACGCACACATGGCACCGCCCCATCCAATCCGAGACGAATTTTGGGCTTTCACCCAGGATTGGGGTCGGGGTGGAGGGGAGGGACCTTGGCGGTGCCTCCAAGGAGGACAGTGGTGACCTTGGCCATCACTACCGTCGAGTCAGGCTAGAACCGACCAGACTTTCCCTCGGTCCGTAACCACCTCCACAAGAACCCTCCTGCCACAGGGCCAATGGACGAGGCCACCTGCCGCCAGCCGGTGGGGGCGAGATGGCCGGGGAGAGGAGCTTGAACCTCCAGATCTGATGTAGGGAAGCACGACAATGCGGCCAACTCCCGCCTACGACTCACCATCATCACGGTCAAGCCTCCGACCAGCTTCACCTCTCGCAAGCGTCGCCTGCCGCTAGACGCCACCGCCAGACCTGCCAGTGTTGCCGCCCTAGGGTCCATTGTCCACGCCCAGGGCCGGAGTGATGAGATCCCGTCATCACCATCACCGGCGCCCGCACGGATTTGCCTACTGGTTGTCTCGGGTGGAGGCAAATGAGGGAGGAGGGTGGGAAGGTGGAGGCTGGAGGCAAACCCTAGTCTCCCCCGAGTCGCATGTCGAGGCGACGCGGAGGGCTCTCTCGTTTGGAGTTGACAAGGGAAGCTCAGGAAGCTAGTTTGAGAGAAGTTTCTTTTCCACGAACAAGAAATGTAGATGGGGCTGCCCAGAGAAACTAAACAAGTGCCGAGTTCCTTTTTGCTTCAGCTACCAGGAACTAAAATCCGGGTGATGTGCATGCGGATCATGTACACCACATCATCAACTTTCGCGGGGCTTTCGACTGAGTTCACACTATCCCTTATGACCACCAGTCTCAAAACAATGTGTGCCCATAAAAAAATCCGATGTATCTAGGGCTAGGGGAGAATGGAACTTGCTTTTTGGATTTGGACACTCTAGTCGTTCTCATATGCCATCTAGTTCAAGGTGATTCAAAGCTTATGAGAGGCTAATGCGTGCTTCTCCACACTGTTCTTCACTCGTGGGATCATCTTTTTTCCCTAGAAGGTTAGTTGTTTCGTATTAGTTTTATCTGGGTTTTAATTATGTTCTAGTTTTTTTCGTTCGTATATTGTGCTAGGATGCGGTATTTGTGTTGACAGGAGAGTGGAGTTGTTTAGTGTGTGGTTGTGGTGTACTTACACATTTCAGCCTCGGGGTTAGCCGGTGGTCGTTGTGTGAGCCCCTTGTGAGGGACGCAGAGTTTCTGATATCGAGATCAAATGCTCCTAGATGAACAACAAATTTGAAAGAAAAAAAACTGAATTTTTTGGGCAAACTTTAAGGAATGTTTGGACTGCATGCATAAATTCATCACGAAATCACATTGGTGGGAGGCGTGATACAAAAACAAAATCAATGCTCTGAAAAGGTTACTTTTAAACACATTTTGGAGCTTTGATTTTATTTTTTACTACGACTTCCACCAATATGATGTCGTGATGAAACTTTGTATTCACTTCAAACATTTCTTAAAGTTTGTCACAAAAAAATCATTTTTTTTATTTTTTTCTGATTTTACTGTTCACACCAGGAGCACTTGAGCTCAAGATTAGAAAGGTAATTTCGCCGTGTGAGCTCCTATTCACGTTAAAATCGTGGAACTGCTACTATAATGTTCACATGAGCCGACCTACGAAGCTCCCGCTCGCTCAGCTCATCTCCCTGCCCCACTCGCTCGCTCCGCTGCTATCTTGTAAAAAGCTGGCAATCTCTTTTTAAGATCGTTAACTAAAAGTGTGTCATGGATTTTAAATACTCTTGGATTTTTAAAATGTTACAAAATTTAAAAACCATGTTTTTTAAAGAATGTTCTAGATTTAAAAAATGTTCATTGATATTTAAAATATTCAAAAAAATTACAAAGCTCAAAAACTTAAAATATGTTTGTGAGCTTTAAAAATGTTAGTGAATTTTAAAAATGTTTGAGGATTTTTTTTAGAAAATCAGATTTAAAAAATGTTTAGAGATTTTAATTGATATTCATGACTTGAGATATGTAAATTAAGATTTAAAAGAGAAGAAAAGCCGAAAAAAGAAAAAAAAGAAAATTATAAAAAAAAGAAACAAACAGAAACCTCAACCGACAACACACACCCTTACAAGCGGCCCCCAGCAACCTCACAGCCCCCGACACACCAGGAGGCTTCAAATGTAGGAAGCTTAGTATCTTAAAAGATTTACTTCCTTACACCTAAGGAAAGGTGGACTCCATCCTCGTTAAAAAGACCAGATATTAGACATATCAGATTAATTTTGCATACCTCGGCGTAAAATGCTTCAATACATAGGAAGGATGTTGTGAGCGATGCACCATGGATATGTCAGCACTTTCGCCGGACAGGGGCGCCCCAAATCTCACCCGAACTAAGGTGATTACCAAAATGATGCCATATTGCTTTCTCGCCACATCCACTTCATTTCTCATTTTGGAGAAGCATAGGAATCAAGCACACACTGAAGGCTACTGGTGAGACTCACAACGGTGATAGCTCAACCATCATTAGGTTGGGCAAAGATCATGGTGGGTTTGAATGGACCAACCGACTTGGTTCGCCACTAGCACACTATTCTCATCGCCGGCAACCATGTTTGGCCTCGAGATATTTTGTAATTTTTTTGAGATTGCTCATCACGCTTGCCCCAAGATTGCAGAAGAAGATAATGCTCTAGTTGATACGGTATGAATAGTCTAAAAAAAGACAAAAGACAAAATTTCACACCCTATTCATAGTTGGCCTTTGTATTTTTTGTTTCTTTGCTATGTGTAGATCAAATTTAAATTCAAAATTTTATGGGAGTGTAAACATACTTGTGTCTGAAGAAACTAAACAAGTATTGAGTTCTATTTGCTTCAACTGCTAGGACCTAGAAATCCCTTTTAGAAGTTAAAAATGGCTGACGAATCATGTAGAACACATCATCAATTTTTAGGGGGTCTCTGCGACGAGTTCGCCTTGTCCCTTATGACCACCAACCTCAAAGCAACGCTATGCTCATAATTCTTTTTGGTGTATCCAGAGTTAGGAGGGGGTGATTCTCATATGCCATTTGGTTCATGGTAGTTTAGAAGCTTCTTTAGTTCCTTGCACCCGAGGAAAAGGTGGACTCCATCCTCATTACAACGACCACATATTTGATATACCTGATTAGTTTTTATACCTCGGTGTAAAATTCTCCAACAAATAGAAAGGATGTTGTGAGCAATGTGCCACACATATGACCGCACTTTCAACACGGGCACTCCAAATCTCATTCACACTAAAGTGATAACCTTAATGATGTCGCATTGCTTTCTCATGCACTATTTTCTTGGTACATTATGTAGGGCAACTTGACAATGAACCTTCCCTTTATTTCAAAGTGCTTTGTCCACTCATGCTCCATATATTCCTTGAGAGGTATAGTCAGGATCAAGTTTTGTCATGTGCCTATAACCTTTTGTGTACGAGCTATGTGTCCCACCTCAAATTGTAACACACGGTGTTATTGGTTGGCACAACCATAACCGGGGCAGCCGATGCTCATCCCCAGTTTTCACCGTTGCACCATCTCCGACTCGCTTATTGACCCCCCCCCCCTAACAAATCAATCACCTTCAAAATGATATGGCGAGTGTGGGACATATCTTCCTTTGGTTGTGGTTCCAGAACATCTCTATCTGGGTAATACTTAGCTTTCACAACTCATGCACAGAAGAAGGGATGATTTCTAAGTAAGTGACAACCTTGTTTTTCCAATATGGCCATACTAAAGGCATACAAATCCTTATATCCAAGCCCATTGTCCTTTTCTCGTTGTGTTAACTTACTCCAACTCAACTAGTGGAATTTGTTCTAACTCCCTTGATGTGCCCAAAAATTACCTATCAATCATACTCCCCATCTGTTTGCACATGCCCTAATCAGGTTTCTTTACCAGCTTTAGAAGAAGTCTTCTTGTACAACCATGAATTGTTGCCTAAATCTGATCCTTCAAACAACCAGCAGTCTAGCTCGTGGAATTTGCCACATAGACAAGCAATACCAAATATTTCTCGTTTCTTAATTCCCCATTTAAACCTAATTGTTGCAACTGCATCCCCCCCCCCCCCCCACCTACGTACTTGCTAAACATGATAGATAGGTTATCCACATTCACTATTTGTCCCAAGCAAACCTCGCAGAGTTAGAATATTTTGTCGGTGATACATACTATCTTCATTGACTTTAAGAAGAATTTTATTTGAGGATAAATGACTTTAAGAAGAATTTCATTTGAGAATAAAGGAGAGGTTTGATGGAGATCGTGGATAATGTACGTCTGGCGGTTGGGCGTTGGCATCCCCCTAGTTATTATTGTGACGCATTGAGCCAATGGCAAGGAAGATACACAAGTTCGAAAAGTTTATTGAATGATGCATTTGGTGGTACCATGTTACCGTTTTTTATTATGTTGTCGCGTAATAAAACTGGCATTAACTTTTGGTGGTAACTTTGCTCATTGAATTCTGGGCATATCATTCTTTATAAAAGCTTGAGGGCATTTATCCCTTGGATAAAATAGAAGCTAAGCATGTTCTCTACAACAACTTTTAGTTAAGGATTGCTTGGAACAGAAAAATTCCATAGGAATGAATCTGTGAAATGTTCCCAAGGCGACCTTTTGTTTGTTGATTAACTTTATAAATAACTATAGGAATTCTGCCATTTCTCTACCATTTGGGGGGGATTATTAACATCTGCACAAACATTATGTTTTCATTCCTTGTATTGTCTATCCTACGTTCGAAACAAGCCATGAATGAATGTATGTATGCATGTTTTTTTGGTTGAATATATGTATGTTGTTTGGTGCCAAAACTAGCCTTGCCAAAAAAAAATCGCCCATCATATATTTTGAATCTGTTTTTGATCTTTTGCCAAAAAAACATAATTTTCAATGAGTACCCATCTACTCCTATTTCTCTTGCAAATTCTTGGCAAAATAATTGGCCCAGGTGTGGGCAAAATAACGGGGAATTTGGAACATTTTGAGGAGTGCTGGGCGCACTTTCTTCGCCTGGCTTTCTCCGCAGGCCGGCCGTCTATCAGGATCTCAACGGTACAAAACGCGGCGAGCCTCACCATCCACCTGTCGCCTCCGCCACCAGCCCCACACCCCGCATATAACACATGTCCACCTCCATGACCGTCTCCGTCTCCGCCGCCGCATCTTCCTCCCTGCCTCCCCTCTTCCCCCGCCGCCGCTCGCCGCCGGCGTCCCTCGTCCCGGTCCGGAGCCTCCGGTCCCGCCCCCGCCCCCGCCCCCGCCTCCTCTCCTCCGCGCGCACGACCCCCGTCCTCCTCCCCGCCGCCGCGATGGCCGCCCCGGCCCCCGCCGCCTCCTCGAAGAGGGACCTGCTCATCTTCGACGCCGAGGAGAACCTCGCGGTGGCCCTGGCCAAGTACACGGCGGATATTTCCGCCAAGTTCGCCGCCGAGAGGGGCGCCGTCACCGTCGTGCTCTCCGGCGGATCCCTCATCTACGCCCTCAGGTTTGTTCCCGCCCGTCCTCCCCGGAGATCGCTCGTTCTCTGGCTGCTCGGGGGCTCCCGGATCGCGTGAGGATCCCTGATTTCTTTTTTGGTCTGGCAGGAAGCTGACGGAGGCGCCGTACCTGGAGACGGTTGACTGGAGCAAGTGGCATGTGTTCTGGGTAGACGAGAGGGTCGTGCCCAAGGACCATGAGGATAGCAACTACAAGCTCGCCCTCGATGGGTTCCTCTCCAAGGTATTCCCCACGGGTTCTTCCTAGATTTACCCTGCAACTGCCGGTTCTCTACCCATTTAGGCCTTTCCCATGGTAAGGCAGGACATTATGAGGATATAATTTTCTTTGCTTGAAATTGATGGGGAGTTATGGAGGAACAGGATTATGGCAATGCCTGGATTTGCTAACAGGTCATATAGCTTCACCATGTTAACCTCTGAATAAATTTGGGGCTGTTTGAGTGTATCCATGCCTAGTAAGAAATTCGACAAATATATTTGTGAAAGCATATGGCCTCTCTCCTCCACACCGTGCATTTCTATATAATCATGCGCAGCATATCTGGCTACAAAAAGTCATAATTAAACCCGTGTTATCAATTTATTGTACAAATTGTAGCGGTGCTCATAATCATTTACATGTATGGCTTCATGTCATATTTATGTTAACTTCAGTTGGAAATCATGTAAACAGTGTACAGATAACATGTGATTCTGGCAAGATATGATCTTACATAAGTTCAGTAACATTTGGGAAGTTTAACCCTGTAAATCTGTAGCTTTTTCAAATGATACAACTTTCATTTTCTGCAAGAAATTTAGTTAAGAGTCCTGTAGATAGTGTAGACCGCCTCACTTGAATGTATGGTAGCAACTCCCAGTTTCCACCTATTTAGGTCTTTCCTTTAGTAAGTTAGGGCATTTGGAAGACATAATTTGTGGCTTCCAGTGACGGGAAGTTGTAAAAAAATAAGATTATAGTAATGCTTGGATTTGGTAACAGGCTATTTAGCTTCACCATGTTAACTTTGGATAAATTTGGAGCTATTTCTGAGTGTATCCATGCCTTATAAGAAAATTGGTCAGTGCATCCATGTATGGCGTAACGCCATATTTATGTTAGCTTCAGTTGTAAATCATCTAGACAGCCGCGCAGATAACATGTGATTTTGGCAAAATATGGTTTTACATAAGTTCAGTTATGTGGCCTGGTAAAACATTTGCAGAGATGAGTCCTGTAAATCTGTAGCTTTTTCAAGATACAACGTTCATTTTCTGTTTCAAGTTTAGTTAGGGCATCTCCAATGGGAGACGCTAGCAGCGGCGCTTATGATGGAAAAAATAAATATCCCAGTAATCTTGCGCTTCCTCTTCCAACGGCGGACGCTAATAGCGGGTGCTTAGCGATCGCCTGACAAAGCATTTCAACTCACGCGGAGGAAGAAAGAAAAGGCTAGCGCTCACCTCCAGCTTTGGTGTCGACGCCAGGATTTGTCGTTCTTATTGCTGATTGGGCAGGATACTAGTCCTGGTGCTCACTCCGAGCGCCTCGCGTTGTAGGTGCCCTTACAGTTCTTTAGATAGTGACACATTCTTATCTATAATTGTTCCATTCTCATCAGTTTTGTAGCTACATGTAACTTTCTACCTATTGAGAAGTCTTTAACTGGGTCATGTCTTGTACTTTGTAGGTACCAATTCCTGCTGGTCAAGTGTATGCTATCAATGATGCCTTATCTGCTGAAGGAGCGGCAGAGGACTATGAAACTATCTTGAAGCAACTTGTTAAGAATGGCGTCCTTGCAATGTCAAAGACAACTGGGTTTCCCAGGTTTGATCTCCAGCTTCTTGGCATGGGCCCTGACGGTCACATCGCCTCTCTCTTCCCAGGCCATCCTCTTGTTAAAGAGAACAAGAAGTGGGTCACCCACATCTTGGACTCTCCAAAGCCGCCACCACAGAGGATCACATTCACGTTTCCGGTGATCAACTCCTCCGCATATGTCGCCATGGTGGTAACTGGGGCTGGGAAAGCCGGTGCAGTGCAGAAGGCGATTTCTGACAAGAAGACTTCTGATTTGCTCCCTGTTGAAATGGCTATACTTGATGATGGAGAATTCACCTGGTTCACCGACAAGGAGGCGGTGTCGATGCTGCAGAACTAGTGAGTCCCATGGCGATCCAAGGTTTAAGCTCGATCTTAAAATAAAAGTGAATCCGACGGTTGCATTCCTCCCTGGTGGGTTACCTGTAAGGTGAACTTGAGCTTTATGTAGTACTCCCTCTGTTCCATATTAGTTGTCGCTCAAACAGATGTACCTAGCACTGAAATACGTCTAAATACATCCGTTTTAGCGACAACTAGTAATATGGAACGGAGGAAGTATATTATTTCAGAGTAATGTGTTTCAGACACTCCCTCAACTTCCAGCATTTAGTAAATAACATTTGCTGAGGCATTGCCCAACGGGTGCTCAGATTATTTACCAAACTTGTGCTTTTAAATGTTACGGCCCCCGTGATTATGAAATGCAATGTCTGTTGCATTCTGTTACTGTCATGTTCCAAGGTGATTTGTGATCCGAAATTGCTATCCGGACGACTTTATATGCATACAATTCATGTCCGATGTTGTAATCCCACGATTCCCGCTGATGCATATATCTGACCGAATGGTGATTGAGCAGTGTCGTACAAATGTCGTAAAAAAATTGGTGCATATGTCTGACCGAATGGTGACTGAGCAGTGTCGTACAAACGTCGTAAAAAAAATCATCGTGGGCCTAGCACTACTCTTTTGTGATCATGGCAAGCATAGTTTATCTGATGTGTTGCCTATTGAGTCAATATGGTGGAGACTTCACTTGGTTCACTCACTGCAAGTGCAAGGCCAGCACTGGTGTGCCAATGTTGCAGAACAAGTGAAGCTAAATCACCCACAGGGCAGAGGGCCTGCGTTAACTGCATAACTGAAGCTGTCCTGCCTAGATTTTGTTTCTGAAGGGGGGGTCTGACCTGGGACCTGAGTAATTTGTTTCAGGCAACTACCAGTCACTTATTGAGAGAGAAATGTTGGTACAACTATTTTTTATTGAGGCATAAATGTTGGTATAACGGCATTCTCAATTTCTCATTTACTCATTGTTGTTGATTTTTTTTAGACGAACTCATTGTTGTTGATACATTCTCAAAGCACGGCCAGCCAGGGGAGGGGGGGGGGGGGGGGTCAAAGGGCCAAGGCCCACTAAGGCTTGACCAACAACAACAACCGCCAGCGCGGCTTGCAGGCCCTGAGTGGGCCTAGTGATTTGGTCTTGTAACTAGTGATGTGTTTCTTCCAACTCAGAAAAAAGGTGTACACGCTTTTCGAGATTCCCGCCAGATCAATGAAATGTGTATGTGCCTTCTTTTAGAAGTTATGCGCCCTCTATTTAAAGTCGAAGGAAGTAAGATAATAGAGTTTGGTTATTACGAGAAGGCTTGGTGGTCCGTGGAGAAGAGCACCAAATCCGGAGCTCGAAGAAGTTACCGGGTGATACCCCTCTCCTCGACCCCCGCAATTCTTGTAGCCTAATCAACCGGTGCTACCGGAGAGAATATGAGTCTGGTCATGCCTGACGTTTATAAACCTGGAACTTGCTCTTGAGTTTCTTTCTTTGGCATGGAAAAACTCATTCATATGTCATCAATGTATCTTCCGCCCAAGTGACAGCGCCAGGCCCAGGAAGCCTTGGCATAGGACGAGGCCTTATTCTTGACGGCTTCGTCGTCAGTCATGGAGTCCATGCAAGGGAAGTAGTGGAAGTAGAGGCGGACGGAGACGGGGACAGCTCATGAGCAGTCACGTCAGACGCTCCCCAAAAATATTATTGTCGTTCTCCTGGCTAGGATCTTGAACGACAAGGTTTCGGAGGCACCTGCTCTCCCGACCAACTTTGCACACAGTCGTCGAGATGGGATTGCCGGAAGCAGCACGGAGAGAGGAATAGTAGATGACGGCTAGGGTTATGCAAGAGGGAGTGAGTGAACTAGAACTAGGTGACTCCACTGGACAGTGCCTTCTTATATAGTGATTAATTAATTGTTTCTGACCAGCAAAAATAAGCTTCGGCTCGACTTATTCCCTCAACCACAGCGCACGTGTCATGGCGAGCGACGGTGGAGGAGCGTGTGTGTACTGCTCCTCTTTTCAGGCTGCCACTGTCATGTGGTAAAGCAACTCTTATAAAGAGCACACTTACTGGACTAAACTTTCTACCACTTGTCATGCACCTAAATGGGCCTTAAAGATTAATCAGAAATTATTGTCTTATATGAATATGAGCCTAAGCCCGTCTATAATCCAACAGCGCGTTCTTCGAATTTCTTCGATTTGAAATCCCGCGCAACAGAGGATTCGAATGTCTGCTTTCTTGGATTGTTTGTCGGCAGCATGTTCTCGGAAGCCACGGGGGTACGGCGGACACGAAGCGAAGTCGCGTGTGATCTGGCAAGGCCAAACCAACGGACACATCCAGATTGAATGCAGGGAACTGCCAGAATTCAGAATTGAATGCCGAGGAGGAGACGGGCCACGGACGCCCTCGTGGAGCCATGCGGTGGCCGGCCACCGGCCAATCCGGCCGTTTGGCCCGCGTTCGCATCTCTGCATTTCTCCATCCGTCGTCCACATGCACAGACTGCGTCTCGCAGCAATCTCTGAACAAGGATCAGCGCAGTATCTTAAAAAAAATATTTAAAAAATCCTCCTTTCTCTTTAGAGCCTCAGCCAGCAGGTAATGTGGCTCCTTCACATGAGCACGCACCGAATGGCCGAACATGCCTGGGATGCAGGGCACCTCGATGGAGCACGTCCCGGCCTGAGTATCTATATATTCTTATCATTATCACGCATGTGAAGTTCCTTGCGCCCATGCGCCATATTTGTGGATGTGGCCAAGGGAAAGGTTCGTTGAGATTCGGAGGCATCGCATCGGTCTTTGCTCCGGGGGACACGCCGCTCGCCGCTCGCCGCGTGCACGACGAGGAGTGGGAGGAGGAGGAGCCGTGTCGCTGCCGCCGTCCGTCAGTTGGGTTCATGACTTGCTGCCAAAGGAGCACTTCATCCCTTTCGCCTGGCCGTGGTCGGGTTGGAGCAAATTCGAGTGCAATTCCCGCGTTCCTCTTGGAGCATCTACGGTCGGACTAGCCAAATTTGACCCCTCAAATCGTTCATAGACGTGTCCAGTCAGTGTTCGAGTTTGTCTGTTTTGATTCCCTATTTATCCTTTCATACAGTTATGTTCTTCATTTTTTCCCTATATGTTCGGACACATGCATATGATTGGTGAAGAAGAAGAGAGAAAGAATCGCTTTTATAAGACGTTCTAGACAATTAGCTTTGAACTGTTTTGAGCACTGTCTAAACTTTCTAAAATGTCTTATGAAAGTGGATATAGGGGGCTAATAAATCTAGAAAAAAACATGCTTTGGGATGGGTCAAATCTTATGTGGTGGACGCAGGACCATTGGCCGAACACTGCTGGACACTCATACTCATCTCATATATGAGGGCAATATGAGGGATGCCGGACAGCCCAAACATTTTAGAAGGCTTTGAAGGATTCGGTTGGATCATTTTTTTTTCACTTTCTCCTGTCCGATCAGTGGTTCGTTCGCCCAGTCATTTTGAAAAGTCTGTCTGTAGATATTTCGCTCCTCAAGCAAGCGCGCTGTTGGTACCGGATCGCTACGTAGAACCTGTCATTTCTAAGCCGATCGTGGCACCACAAAATTAGAACACGACATAACACTACACTCTTGTTTTGGCCGGTTGACATCATCGATGGCAGGTAGCATATCGTGTCAAGCCAAGCCAAGCCATGCGTCGAGGTGGCGCGCGCACCGGCGCACGTACTGTTTCTTTTAAAACATCGTACGTTGTCACTGTCATGACAATTCTGGCACGGGCACGTAGTAGTACCACAAGTGTCAATGTGTCATCACCTTCCGCCGCTCATTGACGGACGACGACGACGCCTCTGTGCGGGTGCAGTCGTACGTGTCGCCCCAGCAATGCAAACGCGCGCGCGACCGGTTCAAAACGTCCCCGTCTATAAATCCAGATCTTCAACGCGTCCACGAGCTAAACGTGTCGCCCCGACAGTCAAAACTTGTATCCATCCCGCCCATGCCGTTTGGCAAGTTCACACATTATTGTTTTTGTTAATTTCTTTTGACGAGAAGAGTTCACACATTATTTCTTTTCGTGAATACGCAAAAGGCTTGCGTATCATTGTATTGATAGGAGGAAATAGAGTGATGGTTACAGGAATGATCTCATGAGCACATGCGTAAAGGAGATGGTGTGAATGAGAAAAACAAAGGCACGGCAGAGGGGGTGCCGCGCGACCCTAACATAGTATCCTACGTCTCGTCGATAATCTGGCCAAGCCCCTTGGCCCCGGCGCGCACCCAAGCGCGGGTGTCTTCCTTAATGCTGTCGGAGAGTCTGGAGATAGAGGGGTTGGCGGCGTTGAACACACAATCATTGCGGTGCTTCCAGAGTCTCCAGATGGTAAGGATGATGATGGTGGCGAGCCCTCGGCGAAGGGCAGTCGGGGAGCCATGAATGGCAGCAGAGAACCACTCGCGGAACTCGCAGTCCGGGTTAGGGAGTTCACACATTATTCATTGGTCTAGCACAAAATAATTCCTTGTTTAGTACCGTGTGGATCTCCTCCGATCTACCAAAGATTCATCCTTGCCACGCAAGATTAACCCTTGGCAACTGCCTGAGCCAACAAATCTTGTTTCAACCCAATTTTCCTTTTTCTTTTTGAGGATCGTTTCAACCCGATTTCCTAAACAGACAAGTACACCAGAGATACCCGCAAAACACACACACACACACACACACACACACACACACACACACACACACACACACACACACACACACACCAGAGATACATATACTCGCGCGACATGTTCAATTTAGTCACAAAGTTGGAAAAAATATCAATTTTCAGCCCCCAATATTGCAATTACAGTATACTTTAGTCAATTTAGTTAACATGCTTATTTGCAAAAATAAGTAACTTAGTTAACATGCTCCCTTTTGCAATATCTATCTCTTAAATTAAACATGGCGCTCCATGGCTGGTCTATAGACAAAACTTTCAATTTGTGAACATTTATGAAATTCGGGGAACTTCTTCTGAAACCCGAGAAAAATAAAAATAAATTCACAACATTTTTTGAAATTTACGAACGTTTTCAAAGTTCACGAATATTATTTAAATCCATAAACATTTTTTATTCATGATTATTTTTCAGATACATATTTTTGATTTTAAAATATTCATGATTAATTTTATTTTATCGAAACAGTTTAAATATTCTTTCTGTTATTTCTTCAGTTTTTCTTCCTCTTTGTTTCGTTTTCTTCACTTCTCCAGATAGTGTGACATTCCGACTTAATAGAAATGATAGACTACTCATATCAACAAAAAATTCCTTCTTTTCACGGAGCTCATTCACAAGGAACTTCAAAACTTAAGTGTGCTTGGCTTGGAGCGATTTAAGGGTGGATGACCGACTAGAAAATTGATCCCGAGTTTGTACACATGAGGACAAATTGCGCAAAAGATAGTAGTGTTGGTCTCTGCGGCTAGTCTAGATCCTGTTAGGTGTAACGACCGGGAACTTTTGGCTGTGTCCAGGGCGTTACAATGGGCCTAGGCACAATCCCACGGGGTGTCGGTTATTTTACTGCCATGGGAAGGGGCGGACTGGTTTTCTACTTCGTGCGTTTGCGAGGAGGTGGCATGAACTTGCTGGTGTTGGGCCAAGCGTTTTGATCGTCCCTTTCTCTGTCTTCTCCGTCATGCTCCTCGAGCGATTGATTCACGGTGGAAGCGCCACATCATGCTAGAGTAGGTGGAGAGCTTGAATGAAAAAAATCATGCAATGGAGATCCAAGCTAACATGAGCACCTGTCGGAGAGCCATTGTAGCTAGGCCCTGTGATAATTGATCTAGCCTCAAAGTTGGGAGGCGACTAGATTTAGATTGGATCCCTTTGTCGATGAAAAACAGTGCAAGGAGAGTGATTCTGAGAGGTAGAGGCACGAGTGAATTTAGTCGGGGGTGGGGCATGCATCATGCATGGTTATAGGGCCATGCCCAGTGACAGAGACAGGGCCCTGGGTCCGCTAGCATCAAGGCTTGTTGCTATTTTTATTGATGAACAATAAAAATAGTGATGAATTGTTGCTAACGATCCGTCTTTCTACACTTTGGCCCTCCCTAACCTTTTTTAACAGTATCCGGCCCCTCTAATTCAATTTTTCTGGCTTCGACATTAGCCATATGCCTATGCGTGCCAGCAAGGTACGTAAGTTAGAGAAAAGGAAGATTCATTTCGGTGATCTTATGGTCAATTCGATTTATGTAGGATGAAAACCGGCGAAACATTCAAATAAAAGCAACTAGCAATGGAAACACTGAACCAAACACCGTTGATCGAATAAATCAGGAATATCGGTCAACTCAGTTAAATTCAGTTCTTTGAATTTCGGTACAAAGATGCTCCTCTCTAACCGTAACCCCGCCCACCCTAAAAAAAGACTTACCCACGAATAGGAAAAGGTTTTTTGATTTTTAGTGTAAAAGTGCTCACCTCTAACCGTAATAGACCGGAAAATGGGACTTAACTAACAACCAAAAAACGACAAGCACACATTACCCTCTACTCCCTCCGACCTTAAAAGAGTGTACTTTCAACTTTGTTAAAGGGTCAAACTATCTTAAAGTTTGATCGAGTTACTAATTTGATGGCATAAATGTTGGTGTATTATTGTATAAATATGATCAAATATAAAAAAGTTTGACTTTCTAACAAAATTGAAAGTACACTCTTTTAAGGATGGAGGAAGTAGTCCTTACTAAATACCAAGAGGTTTGAGCAATTTCAATTGAAATTTTCACACTCCTTGAGCAAGCGCTTTTTCAGCACTACCACTGGTTTCCTCTGTTGTCGTCGTCTCTCAAAAGAAGTGTCTCAACACAAAAAATTTCTACAAAAGGAGGATGACTCCCGGCCTCTGCATTTGGGCGATTCATGCAGTTATTTTATTAATTATTCACAAAGACCTTACAAAGTAATACATCAGTAAGTCTGAAGCCAACAGCATGGCAACATTTGTCGCAACTCCTAACCACTTGATGAAGGGTGCCGAAAGTCCGAGCCGAATACCAAACAGACCTCGCACCAAAACGTAACATCTAAACCCGGAGGCCCCAGCCAAACCATTTGGCGGATTTGGGGCACACACCGGCCCGGCGCACTCTGACAGGTCGCCACCGCCGTCTTCCATCGATCCATCTTCAGAGCAGGTACTGACGCATCGACCTTGGCAGGTCTGCCCTCGATGCCACCATGGTGCCAGACAACGCCACCTCCCTACGCACGTCCATCATCATACATCCGTTGCCGAGACCCTGCTACGCCATGCTGCCGAGACTCCACATCATCGTTGCGTGACATGGGACATCGCTCCACTTCTAAGACCATCCGCTGGTCCCTCGAGCCAATGCACACCTCCAAGAATGACGTGAAGGAAATATGCCCTAGAGGCAATAATAAAGTTATTATTTATTTCCTTATATCATGATAAATGTTTATTATTCATGCTAGAATTGTATTAACCGGAAACGTAATACTTGTGTGAATACATAGACAAACAGAGTGTCATTAGTATGCCTCTACTTGACTAGCTCGTTGATCAAAGATGGTTATGTTTCCTAGCCATAGACATGAGTTGTCATTTGATTAACGGGATCACATCATTAGGAGAATGATGTGATTGACTTGACCCATTCCGTTAGCTTAGCACTCGATCGTTTAGTATGTTGCTATTGCTTTCTTCATGACTTATACATGTTCCTATGACTATGAGATTATGCAACTCCCGTTTAACGGAGGAACACTTTGTGTGCTACCAAACGTCACAACATAACTGGGTGATTATAAAGGTGCTCCACAGGCGTCTCCAAAGGTACTTGTTGGGTTGGCGTATTTCGAGGATTTGTCACTCCGATTGTCGGAGAGGTATCTCTGGGCCCTCTCGGTAATGCACATCACTTAAGCCTTGCAAGCATTGCAACTAATGAGTTAGTTGTGGGATGATGTATTACGGAACGAGTAAAGAGACTTGCCGGTAACAAGATTGAACTAGGTATTGAGATACCGACGATCGAATCTCGGGCAAGTAACATACCGATGACAAAGGGAACAACGTATTTAGTTATGCGGTCTGACCGATAAAGATCTTCGTAGAATATGTGGGAGCCAATATGAGCATCCAGGTTCCGCTATTGGTTATTGACTGGAGACGTGTCTCGGTCATGTCTACATAGTTCTCGAACCCGTAGGGTCCGCACGCTTAACGTTTCGATGACAACTATATTATGAGTTTATATGTTTTGATGTACCGAAGGTTGTTCGGAGTCCCGAATGTGATCATGGACATGACGAGGAGTCTCGAAATGGTCGAGACATGAATATTGATATATTGGATGACTATATTCGGACACCGGAATGGTTCCGGGCGTTATCGGATATATACCGGAGTACCGGGGGGTTACCGGAACCCCCCCGGAGGCTATTGGGCCTCATGGGCCCAATTGGTGGAAGAGGAGAGGCGTCCAAGGGGCAGCCGCGCGCCCCTCCCCCCCCAAGCCCAAATTGGACAAGGAGGGGGGGCGGCGCCCCCCTTTCCTTTCCCCCTCTCTCCTTCCCTCTCCTCTCCTAGTCCAACAAGGAAGGGAGGGAGTCCTACTCCCGGTGGGAGTAGGACTCCTCCTGGCGCGCCTCCTCCTGGTCGGCCGCACCTCCCCCCTTGCTCCTTTATATACGGGGCAGGGGGCACCCTAGACACAACAATTGATCGTTTGATCTTTTAGCCGTGTGTGGTGCCTTCCTCCACCATAGTCCACCTCGATAATACTGTAGCGGTGCTTAGGCGAAGCCCTGCGTCGGTAGAACATCATCATCGTCACCACACCGTCGTGCTGACGAAACTCTCCCTCAACACTCGGCTGGATCGGAGTTCGAGGGACGTCATCGGGCTGAACGTGTGCTGAACTCGGAGGTGCCGTGCGTTCGGTACTTGATCGGTCGGATCATGAAGACGTACGACTACATCAACCGCGTTGTGCTAACGCTTCCGCTTTCGGTCTACGAGGGTACGTGGACAACACTCTCCCCTCTCGTTGCTATGCATCACCATGATCTTGCGTGTGCGTAGGATTTTTTTTGAAATTACTGCGTTCCCCAACATGACGCCCCCAAGGAGGGAACGACACAAGAGTGCCGCCATCATCCGATCGACTGATCAAGGGTTTCCCCCTGAGGTAGCAAGAGGACTTGGGAGCTTCACCTCGATGATGCCTTCATCATCACAGGCTCCGGCCACCGGCCGAAAACCAGGTTTTCACCCGGATCCGTCCCAAGAACATCCAACCGACAACCTGTGCATCTGCAAGACCACCTTCAAAGCCCCGGAGCTAGCAGCCCGGATTCGGCGATCATCCACAACCGCACTGCCACCGTGGTGTATCCTGACGCTTTGGCCACTGCCGAAGGGCGCCACAACTGGAGCGTGGAGAGAGGGATGCCACCCCATCACTCCATGCCGAAAGAGCCGTTAGGATGAATCCTAAGCACACTCTTTACCGTCTCTGTACTGAACGGGTTCCTGGGTTGAATCCGTCGGACCGCCAGAGCAGCTCTGCCTTGGACATGGGTACGTCCACGCTATGCCGTTGAGGATGATCTGGGCTTCACCGTCCGCCACCGCCTGGGGCCGCCGCCCCGATATCCGTCGCGGCGTAGCGAGGCGACCACCTCGGACAGGCCATAACTGGAGGCCACCACCGCATGTACCCGGTCCAATCTGCCCGGTCCGCCACGTCATCCTCTGCACGCTGCCGCCACCAGCCTGCCACCAGCCGGCCACACCACTGCCCAAGGCCGCCGCCCGGAGCAAGCCCCGCCGTTGCCCAGATCCAGATCGGCCGCGCCTCCAACGCAATTGGTGCAAGGTTTGACAATGTTCATTGTGAAGGAAATGTGCCCTAGAGGCAATAATAAAGTTGTTGTTTACATTTCCTTATATCATGATAAATGTTTATTACTCATGCTAGAATTGTATTAACCGGAAACTTAGTACATGTGTGAATACATAGACAAACAGAGTGTCCCTAGTATGCGTCTACTTGACTAGCTTGTTTATCAAAGATGGTTATGTTTTCTATGCCATAGACATGTGTTGTCTTTTGATGAACAGGATCACATCATTAGAGAATGATGTGATGGATAAGACCCATCCGTTAGCTTAGCACTATGGTCGTTTAGTTTGTTGATATTGCTTTCTTCATGACTTATACATGTTCCTCTGACTATGAGATTATGCAACTCCCGAATACCGGAGGAAGACCTTGTGCGCTATCAAATGTCACAACGTAACTGGGTGATTATAAAGATGATCTACAGGTGTCTCCAAAGGTGTTTGTTGGGTTGGCATAGATCGAGATTAGGATTTGTCACTTCGTGTATCGGAGAGGTATCTCTGGGCCCTCTCGGTAATGCTCATCACTATAAGCCTTGCAAGCAATGTGACTAATGAGTTAGTTGCGGGATGAAGTATTACGGAACGAGTAAAGAGACTTTCCGGTAATGAGATTGAACTAGGTATGATGATACCGACGATCGAATCTCGGGCAAGTAACATACCGATGACAATGGGAACAACATATGTTGTTATGCGGTTTGACCGATATAGATCTTCGTAGAATATGTGGAAGCCAATATGAGCATCCAGGTTCCGCTATTGGTTATTGACTGGAGATGAGTCTCGGTCATGTCTACAGAGTTCTCGAACCCATAGGGTCTGCACACTTAACGTTCGATGACGATCGGTATTATGAGTTTATATGTTTTGATGTACCGAAAGTTGTTCAGAGTCCCGGATGTGATCACGGACATGACGAGGAGTCTCAAAATGGTCGAGACATAAAGATCGATATATTGGAAGGCTATGTTTGGACACCGGAATGGTTCCGGATGAGTTCGGGCATTTTCCGGAGTACCGGGAGGTTACTGGAACCCCCCGGGGAGTCAATGGGCCTTATTGGGCCTTAGTGGAAGAGAGGAGGAGGCGGCCAGGTGGAGGCCCCCCCGAGCCCAATCCGAATTGGGGTGGGGGGCCGGCCCCCTTTCCTTCTCTCCCTCTCCCTCTTCCTTCTTCTCCTACTCCAACTAGGAAGGGGGGAAACCTACTCCTACTGGGAGTAGGACTCCCCCCTTGGGCGCACCCTATGAGGGCCGGCCCTCTCCTCCTCCCCTCCTTTATATACGGGGAAGGGGGGCACCCCATAGACACACAAGGTGACAGTTGTCTTAGCCGTGTGCGGTGCCCCCTCCACAGATATCCACCTTGGTCATATCGTTGTAGTGCTTAGGCGAAGCCCTGCGTCGGTAACTTCATCATCATCGTCATCATGCCGTCGTGCTGACGAAACTCTTCCTCGGCCTCAGTTGGATCAAGAGTACGAGGGACGTCACCGAGCTGAACGTGTGCAGATAGCGGAGATGTCGTGCGTTCGGTACTTGATCGGTTGGATCGCGAAGACGTTCGACTACATCAACCGCGTTACTTAACGCTTCCGCTTTCAGTCTAGAGGGTACGTGGACAGACTCTCCCGCTCGTTGCTATGCATCACATAGATAGATCTTGCGTGATCATAGGTAAATTTTTTAAAATACTGCGTTCCCCAACAGTGGCATCCGAGCCAGGTCTATGCGTAGATGTTATATGCACGAGTAGAACACAAAGAGTTGTGGGTGATAATAGTCATACTGCTTACCAGCATGTCATACTTTGATTCGGCGGTATTGTTGGATGAAGCAGCTCAGACCGACATTACGCGTACGCTTACGCGAGACTGGTTCTACCGACGTGCTTCGCACACATGTGGCTAGTGGGTGTCTATTTCTCCAACTTTAGTTGAATCGAGTGTGACTACGCCCGGTCCTTGTTGAAGGTTAAAACAGCACACTTGACGAAAAATCGTTGTGGTTTTGATGCGTAGGTAAGAACGATTCTTGCTAAGCCCGTAGCAGCCACGTAAAACTTGCAACAACAAAGTAGAGGACATCTAACTTGTTTTTGCAGGGCATGTTGTGATGTGATATGGTCAAGACGTGATGATATATAAATTGTTGTATGAGATGATCATGTTTTGTAAAAGTTATCAACAACTGGCAGGAGCCTTATGGTTGTCGCTTTATTGTATGCAATGCAATCGCCATGTAATTCCTTTACTTTATCACTAAGCGGTAGCGATAGTCGTAGAAGCAATAGTTGGCGAGATGACAACGATGCTTCGATGGAGATCAAGGTGTCAAGCCGGTGACGATGGTGATCATGATGGTTCTTTGAAGATGGAGATCAAAGGCACAAGATGATGATGGCCATATCATATCACTTATATTGATTGCATGTGATGTTTATCCTTTATGCATCTTATTTTGCTTAGTTCGGTGGTAGCATTATAAGATGATCTCTCACTAAATTTCAAGGTACAAGTGTTCTCCCTGAGTATGCACCATTGGGAAAGTGATATGATCAACATAGTGATGTTCACCATTGAAAACTACTCCATCTCACGTGATGATCGGACATGGTTTAGTTGATTTGGATCACGTGATCACTTAGATGATTAGAGGGATATCTATCTAAGTGGGAGTTCTTAAGTAATATGATTAATTGAACTTTAATTTATCATGAACTTAGTCCTGATAGTATTTGCATAACTATGTTGTAGATCAATAGCTCGTGATGTAGCTCCCCGTTTATTTTTGATATGTTCCTAGAGAAAAATAAGTTGAAAGATGATAGTAGCAATGATGCGGACTTGGTCCGTGATCTGAGGATTATCCTCATTGCTGCACAAAAGAATTATGTTCTTTATGCACCGCTAGGTGACAGACCTATTGTAGGAGCAGATGCGGACATTATGAACGTTTGACAAGCTCGGTATGATGACTACTTGATAGTTTAGTGCACCATGCTTTACGGATTAGAACTGGGACTTAAAAAATGTTTTGAACGACATGGAGCATACGAGATGTTCCAAGAGTTGAAATTGGTATTTCAGACTCATGCCCGTGTTAACAGGTATGAGACCTCTGACAAAGTACTTTGCCTACAAGATGGAGGAGAATAGCTCAACCAGTGAGCATGTGCTCAGAATATCTGAGTACTACAATCACTTGAATCAAGTTGGAGTTAATCTTCCAGATAAGATAGTGATGGACAGAGTTCTCTAGTCACTATCACCAAGTTACTAGAACTTCTTGATGAACTATAATATGCAAGGGATAAAGAAAACGATTCCCAAGCTCTTCGCGATGCTGAAATCGGTGAAGGTAGAAATCAAGAAAAAGCATCAAGTGTTGATGGTTGACAAGACCACTACTTTCAAGTAAAAGGGCAAGGGAAAGAAAGGGAACTTCAAGAAGAATGGCAAGCAAGTTGCCACTCCCGTGAAGAAGCCCAAAGCTAGACCTAAGCCTGAAACCGAGTGCTTCTACTGCAAAGGGGAATATTCACTGGAAGTGGAACTGCCCTAGATACTTGGCGGATAAGAAGGATGGCAAAGTGAACAAAGGTATATTTGATATACATGTTATTGATGTGTACTTTACTAGTCTTTATAGCAACCCCTCGGTATTTGATACTGGTTCAGTTGCTAAGAGTGGTAACTCAAAACGGGAGTTGCAAAATAAACAGAGACTAGTTAAGGGCGAGGTGATGATGTGTGTTGGAAGTGATTCCAAGGTTGATAAGATCACCATTGCACACTCCCTTTACCTTCGGAATTAGTGTTGAACCTAAAATAAATGTTATTTGGTATTTGCGTTGAGCATGAATATGATTGGATCATGTTTATTGCAATACGGTTATTCATTTAAGTCAAAGAATAATTCTTGTTCTATTTACATGAATAAAACCCTCTATGGTCATACACTCAATATAAATGGTTTATTGAATCTCGATCATAGTGATACACATATTCATAATATTGATGCCAAAAGATGCAAAGTTAATAATGATAGTGCAACTTATTTGTGGCACTGCCGTTTAGGTCATATTGGTGTAAAGTGCATGAAGAAACTCCATGCTGATGGGCTTTTGGAATCACTTGATATGAATCACTTGATGCTTGCGAACCATGCCTCATGGGCAAGATGACTAAGACTCAGTTCTCCGGAACAATGGAAGCGAGCAACTGACTTATTGGAAATAATACATACTGATGTATACGGTCCGATGAGTGTTGAGGCTCGCGGCGGGTATCGTTATTTTCTGACCTTCACAGATGATTTGAGCAGATATGGGTATATCTACTTGATGAAACATAAGTCTGAAACATTTGAAAAGTTCAAAGAATTTCAGAGTGAAGTGGAAAATCATCGTAACAAGAAAATAAAGTTTCTACAATCTGATCGCGGGGACGAATATTTGAGTACGAGTTTGGCTTTCAATTAAAACAATGTGGAATAGTTTCACAAACTCATGCCACCTGGAACACCACAACATAATGGTGTGTCTGAACGTCATAACCGTACTTTATTGGATATAGTGCAATCTATGATGTCTCTTACCGGTTTACCACTATCGTTTTGGGGTTATGCATTAGAGACAGCTACATTCACGTTAAATAGGGCATCGTCTAAATCCGTTAAGACGACACAGTATGAACTGTGGTTTAGCAAGAAACCTAAGCTATCGTTTCTTAAAGTTTGGGGTTGTGATGCTTATGTAAAAAAGTTTCAAACTGATAAGCTCGAACCCATGAGGGTCGGCCCTCTCCTCCTCCCCTCCTTTATATACGGGGGAGAGGGGCACCCCATAGACACACAAGTTGACAGTTGTCTTAGCCGTGTGCGGTGCCCCCCTCCACAGATATCCACCTCGTTCATATCGTTGTAGTGCTTAGGCGAAGCCCTGCGTCGGTAACTTCATCACCGTCATCATGCCGTCGTGCTGACGAAACTCTCCCTCGGCCTCAGCTGGATCAAGAGTACGAGGGACGTCACCGAGCTGAACGTGTGCAGATCGCGGAGGTGCCGTGCGTTCGGTACTTGATCGGTCGGATCGCGAAGACGTTCGACTACATCAACCGCGTTACTTAACGCTTCCGCTTTCGGTCTACGAGAGTACGTGGACACACTCTCCCGCTCGTTGCTATGCATCACATAGATAGATCTTGCGTGATCGTAGGTAAATTTTTTGAAATACAGCATTCCCCAACACATTGGAAAATTTATAAACAACTACAATTGTAAATAAATATAATATAAAAATGTATTTTGGTGTGTATTTAGTACTCCCTCAGTAAAGATTATAAGATACGCTCTTTATATTTTTTTGAAGGGAGTAATACTAAGAGCATCTACAGCCAGACTTGGCAAATTCGACCCCTCAAACGCCCGCGGACGCGCCCGGGCGCATCCGCGGACAGTGACCGGTCTTCCCTCGAAAAATGCATTCCACATTTGGATACCTCAAATCCATATTATTACATGCAACGTGAAACCTAATCTACGCGGAGCTCGTCCGGTTCCGCTCCCCGCTGGCCCGGCTCCGCCCTGGCCATGTCCGGCGGCCGGCTGTGCTCCTCAGAGTGTTGGGCCGGTCGCCGGCGAGGTAGGGTAGGGCATGGGACACGAGCTGGCTCATGGGACTCAAGGCCCCGCCGTCTCCCATGCCCTACTCTTCCTCGTCGGAGACCGGAACCCGAACGGTGCCGGTGGACATCAGATCGATGATGGATCCATCCGGGGACTAGCCGCCGACGTCAACCACGATGCGGTTACGACGCCCGGACTGATGCGCGATGGGGCACCGGAGAATGCGACTCCGCCTCACCGACATCCGCCGCCGCCAGGGCTGCCGCCTCCTCCCGCGCCCGGTGCCTTGCATGGCGGGCACGCCATGCCATGGCCTCGTCGGACGAGGCCCATGGCGCGTCCCGATGCTCGGCGCGCCACCAGAGGGGTTGTGCGTCCGCCAGCGCATTCGGACGCGAGACGGACTGCACGGCCTCCGGCGAGGCAGCTATGGCCGGCCTAGCGCCGAATCCATGCCCCATTTGGGCGGAAGCAATGAATTCCCGACGGATGGAGTCCGAGCGCAGCCGTCCACGGGCCTCCTCCCGGCGCGGCGGAGCGCAAGCCGAACGGCCATCTCCTCCTCGGGGTCGCGCGGGATGAGCTTGGGGTCGAAGGATCTGGAGGTGAAGGACGCGGATCCGCTGCCCGCCATGCCGGAGAGGACCGGAAGGAGCCGGAGACGAGTTTGGATGACGGAGGGGAGTGGAGGGGAGTGGAGTGACTAGGATTTGGTCCGGCGAGCGGATGGGGAGGATTTTATGTGGGGTCGGGTGGGCTAGCGTAGGCCGGGTCCGACGTGGCGGGCGTGCCCGGGCGCCCCATATCTGCCTCATATTTGGGCTGGATATGGAGGGTGCCGGTCAGCCCGGGCATTTGAGAGGCCCGTCTGGGTCAAAAAATTGTGACCGGGCAGCCTGCCCGGGCGTTTGAGACGGGTTTGAAGGATTCGGTTGTAGATGCTCTAATTCTGTATTGTACTGTGGTCCTCGTGCCGCCACACGGTGGCCTGCATTTGGCCCGCATTCATATCTCCGCAACTCATTCGACCATATGAAGGACGAACACATGATCATCGCTGTTTGTTTAGCTTTCTCCTGAGAGCATCAACCAACAGGTCATGTGACTCCTTCACATGAGCGCGCGCCGAAAGACCAGCAGAACGTGGCCTAGAATATAGGGCGCTCCCGAATCTATCTATCCTCACCGTGCATCGCCATGCATGTGATGTGATGAGAAGTCCCCGGCCGGCCGCGTCGTATCATCCGTCGTTGCGGTTGTGGCCAACGGAGGAGTAGAAAACTCGAGGTTCGGAAGCATCGGTGTTGCTCCGGGGGACACGCCGGCCGCTCGCCGCATGTGTCGTGCTGCAGCAGCTGCTGCTGCTGTTGGGGTCTCGTCTCTCCCTATGGAATGGAATGAGTTCGGCTCTTGACTTGCTCCCGCTGTGTGTTTTTGGAGTGTATATCGTACTCGTTTTATACGGAGTTTGAGCGAATTCTCGTGGAATTCCCGCGATCGAAAGGGTGTTGTGGTGGGTGGTCACGTGAAGGCACGGCATCAGAAGTGTTTTGCATTCGCATTCCCCAGTGAGTGATCATGTGAATTTGGTTATAGGTCACCCCGTTTGGTTGTGGCCGAGGGATGGGAGGGAGAACTCGAGATTCGGGGGGCATCGGTCTTGCTACGGGGAACACGCACACGCCGCTCGCCGCATGGGGAGGAGCCGTGTCGCCGCCACCTGCTTTTTTAACCGCCTGTGGCACTAGTCCGTTTTGTCTAGCTATAACAAGCGGCTTCATTAAACAATTTTTTTACTACTTTATTTTAAAAAAAACTTTCAACCTATTCATCTTCAATAATGGTAGTACAACTAACACTGAAGCGAGCCGAAGGCGCGCCGCTGTCATCACCCCTCCCTCGCCGGAGCCAGGTAAACGTTGTTGTAGTAGACAGCCGGAAAGTCGTCGTGCGAAGGCCCCATAAAACCAATGCACCAGAACAGCAACCGCCGCAGATGAAGAGTGTAGATCAAACGATCCAACCTGAAGACACACGAAGGAACACGAACAACGAACAAATCCGAGCAAATCCATCAAAGACAGACCCGCTGAAGACACACCTCCACACGCCCATCGATGATGCTAGACACATCAACGAAACGGGGCTAGGCGGGGAGACCTTTATTCTATCTTCATGGAGCCACCGTTTACTACTTTGTTTTATCTTGCCAGCATCGTCGATGTTCATGCATGCATGAGCTTGGCGCACGCACGTACGTGGTAGTGGTACGTTGTTTTCATGGCAGTGTTTTGGCACGTAGCACCATGTACAAATGAATGAATTAATGTGCGCGGCTTGTGCCTGCTTCGGCAGCTCATGGATGACGCACACCTCTCCGCAGCCGTGTCGCCCCAGAAAGGAAACGAACGCGCGCGCGACCAGTTCAAAGAGTGGATAAACGAGTCCACGCAAAAAAAAAAACACCTTCCGTTTCTCCCAACCAAAAAAGCTTACGTCAGCCGTTACCGTTGACTACTCTACTAGCTAAGCCCAGATCTTCCACTGGCTAAACGTGCCGGCCAAAAGGGTCAAAACTCGACCGTATCCATCCCTTCCCGCCCATGCCGTTTGGCACATTATTGGTCTGCCACAAAAGAAAATTTTACTAGTGGAAACCGTGTGGATTTCTTCCAATCTACCAGATGGTTGACTAAAAAATCTAGCATTTGCATGACAAGAATATCTCTTGCCCAGCAAAAGCTAGCAGAAAACAAAAATCCAACCTTTGCAAGACAAGAGTATCTCTTGCCCAGCAAAAGCTAGCAGAAAATTTTATCTGAACCAACATTTTTTTTCTTCTAATAAAGAGAGACTCTTGTGGCCATCGACTGTGGACCAAAGACGCGACGATGGTGGGCGACGACGCCATGGTGAGGTCTTTGTGGCCAGCCGTGGACACAGAGGAGCACGGGCGTTGCCTGTTGCATCTCCTTCTCCTCCGGCCCTCCCCTTCGGCCGCCACAACGGGAGAGCGTGAGGTTGTGGGATGCGATGGCGTTGGTGGCAGATGATGAGAATGCGAAGTCAGACGGAGGTGGTGGTAGTCAAGGAGACTAGGGAGGCCAACAGGCGACGATGCCGTGATGGCAGATGACGGACGGGGAATTTGGGGAAGAAGTAAGACCCATTGACATGTAGGTCCCACCTTGAGGAGAATTTATGTAGCCCAACTTTTAGCGACTTTGTGTTTGTATGCGGAGGGGAAAGCCTTCATATATTTTGTACGTGAAGCGAATTTTTTTGAGCAATTTCAAGTGAAATTTCCATGCTCCTCGAACAAGCGTGTTTTTCGTTTTTGTACTAGCAGCAGCAGTAGCTGGGCTTAAACAAGAAATTCTACCACTAGCACAGTATTTTGGCCTGCCAGCGCCACCAACGTACATGCATGCCTGAGGAGCTTGGCAGCTACCATGGTGCCAAGGAGGCACGCACGCAGGAGTACGTTGTTATGATGGCATGGCAGTACGTATTAATTTTGGCACGCAGCAGTGCCATCCATGAATGAACGAACGGACGAATGTGCGCGCGACCAGTTCAAATCAAACAGAGAGTGGATGAGACGAGTCCACGCAACAACAACACCGCACATCTTCCGTTCCTCCCAAGCAAAAAAAAGCTTATCACGTCAACCGTTGACTTGACCGGCTAACTAAACCCCAGATGGAGATCTTCCACGGGCTAAACGTGTCGGCCTACAGAGTCAAAACTCCATCGTATCCATCCCGCCCACGCCGTTTGGCAACTCCACCACACACACCATTATTGGCCTGTAGGAGTATAGTACAACAACGCAATAGAAATTCGAAGAAACTCTAGAACAAGCCGTGTGGATGGATATCCTGCCATCACCTGCCAGACGGCTGACCCAAAGACTCAGACGGTGCTTGGATACGTTTTAGTCTCACGACTAAAAGTAGTGGGACTAAAACTTGCTAGCCTCATCCATGCTTGGATCCAAATACTAAAGAGACTAAAATCAAGTTAATGAGCATTTATTATCCTCTAAACCCTTCAATCCAGAACTCGCATGTGTTAGAGAAGAGGAGTTAAATGAGGAGAGAGAAGACTAATCTACATTTTAGTAGGGGTATCCCTGACTAAATTTTTTTAGTCTCAAGACTAGTTTTAGCCCCTCTTTAGTCAGGGGTGCTTGGAACTTTAGCCTCTATCCAAGCACCTTCTCAGCCTTGCGACCAAGGAGTACTACATCAAAACTTCTAGTTTCAAACCCATTTTTTTTTCAAAATGAGATGAGAAGCTGGCCAGTGAATGAGGATAAGCATGGACAATAATTGGGAGAAAAAAAAGGCAAGGATCTTGGGAAGTTGACCTAGAGAGCCGAGGACGCCGGCCGGCCGTGGGGCTCTTCAATGCCGGGCAGTTGAGTGTCCTGCGATGCGTGTCCTAGCGGCGGTAGGTCTGGCCATCGATGCCGTGTGTCTCGCTGACGAGCGGGCCCCGCGTGGCAGCCCGGGCCGGGCCCGTTGAAGCGCGCACGGCACCCCCACCCACCCCCCTCCCCTCTCTCCTCTCCGTGTGTGTGGCTTTATTGGCGTCACATGCCCCCCCTCCCTCCCTCTCCCCTACCACTTCTGTCCATTTGCCAAAAGCTTAGAGTTAAAGCACGGTGGGGGGAAAACCGGATTAACCTGTGGTAGGCGCCGGCGACGAGATCCTGGGGCGGTGGGGATGGCGCCGGCGAGGCGGGGGCGGAGGCCGTGCTGGTGCTGGTAGTGGAGGGTAGTAGGTGGGTGAGAGGGACCGACGGACCGACGGACGGACATGAAGGCCCTGCGGCGATCCAGCACCTCGACCTCTCCGTCCTCCTCCTCCTCCCCGACGGCCGCGTCGTCCCCGCCCTCCTCCTCCTGGATCCACATCCGCTCGCTCCTCGTCGCGGCCGCCTCGTCCAACTCCTCCTCATCCTCGGCGGCGGCGGCGGCCGCCGCGGCCGCGGGGAGCTCCGTGCCCGCCTTGGCGTCTGTTGCGTCTGCGGCGGCCGCGGCCTCGTCTTCGTCCTCGCCCGCCGCCTCCTCCTCGCCGCGCTCGGATCGGTGGGTTCCCTCCCCTTCCCCCTCTGGATTGGCCAAAGCCGGGGAGTAAAAATGCCAACTTTTCAGCCTTTCCATAGCTTCTGATCTAGTGCTGTGGGCTCCGGCGTACCTCGCTGTAGTTGAATTGGTGGCCTGGAGGCCACTGAAATGCTCGAATTAGTTTTTTGTGTTCTGTTTCGATCCAGTCGAGCTTTACATTGCAGCCTCGATTAGAGTAGATCGTGTGGTGATGGCTTGGCTTACTGCTTCAATCACTTGTCATTTCTACGAATGAGTTAGCTGTATACTTTGTTCTAAATATGCCTCTTTTGTGAGTTTAAGTATGTAAGTTATATTCTGGTGGTCTTTTGATCTAGTATAGTGATAATGTTAGTGCTCAACTTACAGATTTCAAAGTGTGCATTGGTGTTTGAACCGAGAGGTAGCTTGCTTGCTGCTGGCTTGAATTAAGAGCTACTTCAGGTAGCTTTTGTTGATTCTTAATGTTAGACGCCATGGTATGTAGGACCTTGGAGGTGGCCTGTCCCCCAAGGAAAGCAAATTTTGGTTCCTGAAAATAATACCGAATAATACTTTAAAAATTAGTAACACTGAATATGTTATGCATTTATTTGGTTTGATAGTGAAGCTTTCACACTTGAACGGTTACCTATGAAATTGAGCTAGTTCCTTCTGTGCAATTCTACTAACGCGGAGTTACGGAACATCGTCAATCATGAGCCATCTAAGCTTGTGTGCCCCAAACCAATTCCCAAACCATACATTTAAGTTTTGCTTATTGTTCTGTTGCCCTTCAGCTTGTTTGTTTTCACCAACGTAGTGATACAAAAAAAAAACTACATAGAAATGATCATATGTTCTCACTGAAGTCATTTCATCTAAGCTCACCCTGACCGCGGCTCCATTTTGAGCTTGAGCTTATATTGTTAGAAATTAATGTAAGGCTCGGCTATATATGGTTGATTTGAAATATGGGCGAGCAGTATAAAATCTATTGATGCAATTAACAATAAACCTGCCCTGGAAGTGGCCTAGTTTTAGTATAATAAGTAATAACTCCGAAAATCGTAACTGCGGGGAACTTATTCTATATGAAGCTGATTTGATAAACTAATCACCTCAATTTTATTTACAGTAGTGTATGCCTAATGATTTCTCATGCACACTGTTTTAAATTAAGTATGATGCATTTAAATAAGCATGAAAGTATGATTAAACTAAGGAATTGAAGAATTCACTGTTTATGTGCCGTATCTATGTGCCTATGAACAGTACTCCCTCTGTTCCAAAATACTTGACTTCCATTTGTCCAAAAATGGATGTACCTATATACTAAAACATGTCTAGATACATCTATATTTTGACAAATGGAAGGCATGTATTGTGGAACGGAGGGAGTAGATGCGAAATGTGCATGTCATGGCACTGGACTGCAGTATGGCACTGTAGTATATTGCTAGCTAGTTTGTTTGCCGACCTTTTCTTTCGTTCACCAATACCTCTGCTTATGCTCTTTGCTAAAAACATACAATTCCTTTTGTCAGGGGAGGAATTAAATCTCCGTGGTCTCGAAGGAAAAGGAAAAGAGTACTTTCTCGTCAACAGTGGGACGGTCAATTTTCAGCTAATGGGAAACTTCGTGATGGGGGAAAGAAGGTCCTAAAGAAAGTCCGTAGTGGGGTAAGCATAGTTAGGCATTTGCATATATGGACTGCATATGTACTTGTCTATGATGCTTGGTTGTAGTTTACACACTGAAAATTTACACTTCTTTTACTGTACCAGGGTATTGAACCAGGCATTCGGGCTGAAGTTTGGCCCTTCCTACTAGGAGTGTGAGTTTCTTGATCTCTTCCATTCTTAGTAGTAAATTCATATCTTTGACCAAATTTGAGATGTCAGCTACACACAAATATTCCCCAGAGCACCTTGTTGGATGATGATGTAGTCAGTTAAAGCAAAAGATAATCAAGATGATCGGCAAATGTTTTAGGGAGGAAATAGGCGCATATGGCTGTAGTAATACAGTAATAGCATTACCACCAAGTGCTATCCTGCAAAACGCAATGTGCCCACATGCGCATGAGCTTGGATGGATGTCTTTTTGGGTGTGTCATTCATGCCTATGGTCACTGCTGCTGTCATCAACACACTTGTCTTCATCATTGGAATGCTTGGTGTCATTCTTGATTGTGTACGAACCCGGCTTATTAACTAGTCAACTCAAAATAAGGACAGGGAATACAGTGCTCGTAAATCTCGTACGTATCGATCTTGTCATGAGCAATGAGTGTGGTCTTGTGACCTTATCTTATGAACATGGGCAGCAACCTTATAAGAATGTGTAATTGCAATATTACCTTCAATTTGTGGTTGATATCCTAAATTATGTTTAGATTGTGTTCAAAAAATTAGTTTATATGCTCTTATTTAATATACTTTGCCACTTCAAATCCAGAGAGATTTACCTTGTCGATTTTGTGTGCAGCTATGATTTAAATAGCTCCGAAGAGGAGCGGAATACCATCAGGATTAAAAAAAGGTACTATATTAATTACTGAAGAGTAGTTCTTTAATATAAACTGGTCTTTGCTTTATTTGTTTGGTTGAATGCCTGGTTTGAATTAATCATAAACATTTCGCTCAGTGTGCCATGATACCCTTTGTAAAGAACTAAAAATATGTGATACTGCATAGCCATAAACATTTTGCTCAGCACTATCTTATTCCCCTGATTAGTTTGCACGAGAATGGTGATGTGAATTTGTAACTGCCTAAAGCAAATGACCAAGTAAACCTATGATGTTCTACTTCTATTAATATCCTGCCTAATCTGTCAAGAGTTTTGGACTGACATAGCTTTCTGTTCAGGAAAGAGTATGAAAAACTTAGGCGGCAGTGCCAGCACATTCTGAATGGGTACAGAGGAAGTGGGCTGAAGTCAATAAATGAAGTGAATAATGAGGAGTGTTCTGCTCACGGAAGTGGTGCTGAAGGATCAGAATCGCCTTGTTTTGAAGATGTCAATGTCGAGAAAGCGTCTAGGTCACTCGAGGAACCGAAGCCTGAACACAGCGAGGCCGAGCAACCAGAAATCACTATGTGTGATGATGTTATAGAATCTATGGAAGAAGACACAAGCGAGTTAATTGATGCATATCCATGCATAGCAGAGTCAGAATCTTCTGATTCCGAATCATCGGATGAAGATGACTCTGGAAGGATATCCGTGTGTGGCGAGGAGAGCTGCGATCCGGATCCTAAATTTGCCAGGAGTACTTCGTTCAAGGCAGATATTTTTCGGTCTAGCAGAACCCCGGAGGACTTCGCGACATGGCAACGCATCATAAGGCTAGATGCTATCCGGGCAAATGCGGAATGGATTTCGTTCTCCCGTGACCAGGCTGAAGTCCCCAAGGAGAAAGCTCTACAGTCTGCAGCATCTGTTGGGTTGAAAGATTTTGATCATTTAGAGCCCCATATGATTTACCATGCTGCTCGGTTGGTCGGACTTCTTGAAGCATATGCGATCTACGATCCGGAGATCGGTTACTGCCAAGGTATGAGTGATCTCTTGTCACCGATAATCGCAGTGATGGAGGAGGACGATGCGGCATTCTGGTGCTTTGTGGGTTTCATGAGGAAAGCCAGGCACAACTTCAGGCTGGACGAGGTTGGAATAAAGAGGCAGCTGAAGATCGTGTCCCAGATCATCAAGCGCAAGGACTCGCACCTGTACAGGCACCTGCAGAAGCTGCAGGCCGAGGACTGCTTCTTCGTGTACAGAATGGTGGTGGTGCTCTTCAGGAGGGAGCTCACCTTCGAGCAGACCGTGTGCCTGTGGGAGGTGATGTGGGCCGACCAGGCAGCCATCCGGGCCGGGATCGGGAGGACCACCTGGGGGAAAATAAGGCTGCATGCCCCGCCGACCGACGACCTGCTGCTCTACGCCATCGCGGCCTGCGTCCTGCAGAGGAGGAAGCTGATCATCGAGAAGTACAGCAGCATGGACGAGATACTAAGAGAGTGCAACAGCATGGCCGGGCAGCTGGACGTGTGGAGGCTGCTGGACGACGCGCACGACCTGGTCGTTAACCTCCATGACAAGATCTGAGCTAATGCAGGTGCCAGCTCACCCTCGTTCTCGCGGCGGCGACAATGGAGGCCTCGTCGGAACTTTGAGGTATCTCTGCTGCTGCTGCTCGTCGAAAGCGTTCTGTTATCTTCTGTCAGGTTCCTGGCACACGAACGAACCCACTCCTAGGTATAGAGGATGTTGTAACCTAGAGCGAGGGCGCCTGAGCGCGCCCTGGCATACGAGGCACTGAAATACGACTGCTATTCATGGTTTAACCTGTTATAGGCGAACGAACAGATTTTTTTCACGGATGACGGTCTCATCCACGGTGAAGGTATGAAGTAATAACCGGCGCAGAGGTGCCTTTGCGCGCAGTTTGTCGATGCAAGGGTCCAAAACGTTCTCTTCTGTGTAATGGTATGTATGTTGCACTTTGCACGCCTGGTAGCAGCGGTACTTCCTGGGAAAGTACTCCTTTATAATAGATCTGATCTTTTTGCAAAAAAAGAAAGAGTCCAAAGTGTCTCATTTTGTGGCCTTGGAAGGTTGATTTTTTTATATCAGTTTATGGGTCCAACTTACTGTAAAATGGCGCTAAGTGTCAGACTTCCATACATACTTGCCACCTACTGCTTGAGGGAACAGTTCATTTCAACATCTTTTTTTGTTGTTGTTGTTGTGAGGAGATAGATTGCAACATCTGGGTAAAAATGGTATTAGAGGTGTCGTAGAGAGGGCAGGCTCCGTGAATTTAGTGCGCCCGTGGCGAAATGTAAAATGGGCCCCATAAATTTTTAAGAATCATATGCCTAAGAAGCTGATTATACAATACTTATTATTCCAAAATCGCCTAAAAAACTTATTATTCCAAAAAATATATACTAGGTACAGTGCATCGCTATTTTTTTTAAACAATACATTTTTAATTAATTTACAGAAATAATACATGGTTTAGATATTTTTCACAAATAATACGGCGTCAGCTTGGGGCAAGACGACTAGAACTAATCGTCTTACTTGTAAATGATTAGTGTCCAGTCGGCCTGGCAGTCGTCTGAAGGAGGGCCTCCAGTCGTTCTCCCTGAAGATGATTAGTTTCAGTCATCCTCTCTGAAGATGATTGAAACTAATCATCTTACCCGTGACTAATTAGTTTCAGTCGGCTTACCCTAACATGACAGCTGCATGCAAGCAAATTTATGAGCTAATGGAACTGTATTTCGGCTCCTAATTGTATCTCAGCACCCTCGCTTGAGCCTGATCTAATTGTGCACAACACTTTTTCATAACCGTTCCCGGAAACCCTTTTCCGCCGTCTTCTTTCCCGCCAAACCTGCCTTTCCGCCATCTTCTTTTCCACGAACCCTTCTGTTCCCGCCATCGTCTTTCCCGCCAACCCTTATGTTCACGCCAACTTCTTTCCCGCCACCCCTTCTGTTCCCGCCATCTTCTTTGCTGCCAACCCTTATGTTCCCGCCATCTTCTTTCCCGCCATATTTCTCTTCTCGACTTATAAAACCCCTCCTCCCATACAGAAAGGTTGGTGCATTGTAGTCTCGTCAAGATATCCCATTATCCTTTCGATCGTAGTTTCCACCCGAGTATGTCGAAATGTCTTCTGAGGTTAGCCAATAATTTCAAGATAGACAATAGGATAGTTCAGTGGGACGAACTTATCAGTAGTGACACCATACTGAATGAGTTGGCTCATGCATTAAGTAGGTGCGGGTGGCCTGCAAGGACCTTTGAGGAGATACGGAAAGAACTTCTTAGGTTGCATGTAAGGTGGACGAAGCAACTACATAAGAGTGCAACTTTCCTAAGGACTGCAGCAGAGCATACTTATTTATGGACTGACGAAAGCGAAGACGAAGACGATATCTTCATGCCGAGCAGCAAGGCCAAGACACCTGCATCGTCGAAGGGCAAGAGTGCCTCATCGTCGAAGGGCAAGAGTGCTGCATGCCTGCATCGACGGAGGATGACGATGATGTCTTCATGTAGTTTGTATGTTGCATTATCTAAGCTAAGTTGTACCGTTTAATTTTGATGTACTTGTATCTTAATTTTCTCTAGCAGTCTCTCCTGAAATGTAACTTGATTAACAATGCTAATGATAGAAATATGTCTCTCGCACACATAGGTAGAATATGTCTCTCGCACACATAGATAGATATATGTCTGACGCATACATAGGTAGAATATGTCCCTCGCATACATAGATAGATATAGTGCTAGACAAGCATCAGCCACGTCGTCCGCCACGTCGTGGAGGTGGTGGAGGCGGCGTCGTCCACATATACCTGTGGGGTGCCTGAACGTTACGGGGAGGAAGCTCAGACCATTCCTGGTCATACTGTGTTTCTTGTGTGGGAGGTGGTGCAGGAGTCGAATACATGTCCATCCACTCGTTGTGCTGCGACAAGAAATCATGTGTGTTATGCCCACCTTCATGGTCACTATCCCACCCGGATCCGGACATAGACACGTCATGTCCATATGCCTGATATCCGTAGGACCCTGCTGGATGGAGGAACATAAGTAATGACGAAATACATAGGCCCAATTGATATTGACAAGAATTAATATGAAGAAACATACCTGTAGGCGGAGGTTGCATCACGAATCCCGGTGTGGGACCTTGCTGTTGGGGTCCTGGCCAAAACACGTAGCCAGATGTGGGATCCGGCTGGTGCTGCCACGCCGAACTACCAGCCTGGTCAGGAGGTGGTGGCCTGGCCGTCCACTGCGCTGCTAGACATGGACGCGGCTTATGTCGGTGATGTGTGGGTTCGAGCTGACCAGTCGAGTGACGTGGCTGCTGCTAGTGCATAGAGTGACGCGGGGGATGCTGGTGAAGAATGTTCGAAGTGCGTGTGCACGTAATAGCCCGATACACAGATCATAGTTTCTCCTCAATGCGCGTCGTCCAGTTCTGGACCTGAGCCCGATGAATCATTAGAGGTGCAGACGACAGTGAACGCTCAAAGTTGGACACCTCCTCGCCAAGTCCGCGAGTCAACTCAGCCTGAAATTGTCAGGACGATTATTAGGTATGCACGACAAAGTATGTATGAACTACTTGCATTATATAAAGAGAATATATCTTACCGCGTGCTGCCTAGAGCCTGAAGTATCATAGTTCGGGTACATATCCGCCGTAGTAGGGGCAGGTATCTCATCTGGGTGAGTGTGATGAATGATGCATAACCATGTTCTGGTCATGTACCGCTGCAGATAGAGATTCAATTCATCCATATAAAAGTCATGATTCTCGTGCCACAGATGTGTGCTCGCAGTCTCCCATTGTGTAACGTATGGCTGAACCCTAACTAGCCACTCAGTAGTAGTCCTGTTAATCCCCTTCTTTGTGATCCTGTGGATGCCTCCTTGCAGCGGGGCCTCTGTAGGGGGAGGTGTCTCCAATTGCAGAAGACCAAATTGCCTCATAACCCTCTGCTGGGCCATCTCCTCGATGAAGACATCAAAGATGATCTTTGATTTCGTTATCCAATAATCGACATCTCTTGTGCACAGCACGGACAAACCGCCGGGGTATCTTGCATCTATGACTTCTTGCGTGTACGGCTGCCAGATCACCCAAGTGTACGCATCAAACTACTCATTTAATGCCGTGTAAGCTCGTCTGGTCTGATCACCAGCATAGCGTCTCTGCAGAAAACAAAAGTTAGATTGAGACATACCCTGCGATGTGTCCAACACAGAACGAAGGTAGGCATGTCGATGCCGTCAACATCGAACATGGTATCCATAGGCTCGTCAACACGTATGTCCGGTCGTCCTACGGAGAACCTCTCCCACGACCACATGTGCAGAAATAGAGGGCATCCAAGAAGGGCTGACGTGGGTGCCGTAAGCTGGCAGGCGTTGCACATAGCTCGGTATGTAGCCGCTAAGACAGTGGAACCCCAACTCCTCTGTGTGATCTGATTCGGTGTCTCAGCGCTCGCGATCTCCAGTGCAATAGGGCTATAGCTCGCGCTAATAGTGCTGACATGGTTCTCTGTGAACATCACCTTGCCGAGAAGCCATAATATATATGCCTCCAGACTACGAGTGATCTATGTCGCATTCAACGGGACCCTTGGATACCCCAGGAACTTCTGGATCTGTATTGAGCAAAAGAGTATTAGTACATAGTGAAGGTATCTTCTGTAAAACCAGATGCATGACAACTGAAACTTATGCAGCAGGGGAACTAACCTAGAAATGGAGCAACCATTCATACTTAGGTCCGTGATTATCCGATGTCACCACCGGAGCACGGTCATGAATACCCGCGAAACGTTGTGCAATACCAAGCTGCCAATCAGACGGTACATCCAACGGTCCTATGGCATGACCTGCCAACGGTAGTCCCAGCAAAAGGGACACATCCTGGAGAGTAGGAGCCATCTCTCCCGAGCGGAAGTAAAACGTGTGGGTCTCAGGCCTCCACCGGTCCACTAAGCATGTGAGCAAAGAGGCGTCGATGGCGAGGCGTTTGGAGGTCTCCGTGGACTCAACCAGACGCGCGAAAGGTAAAAGGCCAGCTGCTACTTCTTGAGCTTGCGTTGATTTTTCCCTTGAAGAGGAAAGGGTGATGCAACAAAGTAGAGATAAGTACTTCCCTCAGTTAAGAACCAAGGTACAATCTAGTAGGAGGCACAAGCAAGTCTCCAATATATGCACCTGCACAAACTAACAAACACTTGCACACAACGCGAAAAAGGGGTTGTCAATTCCTTCACAGTCACGAACAAGAGTGAGATCTAAAAGAGATAGGTATAAAAGATAATAAAAGAGCAAACTAAAGTAAATATAAATAAATTGCAACAAGGTCTTTTTGGGTTTTTTGGTTTATAGATCTGAAAATATATGATGGAAAATAGACTCGGGGGCCATAGGTTTCACTAGAGGCTTCTCTCTTGAAGATAGCATACGGCGGGTAAACAAATTACAGTTGAGCAATTGATAGAAAAGCGCATAATTATGACGATATCAAAGGCAATGATCATGAATATAGGCGTCACGTCCATGACAAGTAGATCGACTCCTTCTTGCATCTACTACTATTACTCCACACATCAACCGCTATCCAGCATGCATCTAGAGTATTAAGTTCATAAGAACGGAGTAACGCCTTAAGCAAGATGGCATGATGTAGAGGGATATATCCAATCAATATGATAAATCCACAAGTCATCGGATCTCAACAAACGCACCGCAAAAGAGTATTACATCGGATAGAACTCCAAGAACATCGAGGAGAACATTGTATTAAAGATCAAAGAGAGAGAAGAAGCCATCCAGCTACTAGCTATGGACCCGTAGGTCCATGGTAAACTACTCACGCTTCATCGGAAGGGCAACAAGGTTGATTTAGAGGCCCTCCGTGATCGAATCCCCCTCCGACAGGGTACCGGAAAAGGCCCCAAGATGGGATCTCACGGGAACAGAGGCTTGCGATGGCGGAAAAGTATTTTGGTGGACGCTTCTGATGTTTGGGGAATATTTGAGAATATACAGAAGTGGTTTTAGGGTTGGAGGACTCCCGAGGGGCCTACAAGCCCTCAGGGCGCCCCCCTAGGGCACGCCCCTGAGGCTTGTGGCCTCCTCGGGGATCTTCTGGCCCTCTCTCCAAGTTACGTGGGTGTCTTCTGGTCCAAGAAAAATCATCGTAAAGTTTTATTCTGTTTGGACTCTGTTTGATATTCATTTTCTGTAAAAGTCAAAAACAAGGAAAAAACAAAAACTGGCGTTGGACTCTAGGTTAATAGGTTAGTCCTAAACATAATATGAAATAGCATATTAATGCATATAAAACATCCAAAACAGATAATATAATAGCATGGAACAATAAAAAATTATAGATACGTTGGAGACGTATCACCAGCCCATTTCAACTTGCATGTCAGGACAAATCAGTTAGTGTGTCCCATTAATATACATGCTTGAAGGAAATAACTAAATCACGTACTGCTGAACCCTGATACGTCTCCAACGTATCTACTTTTTCTCATGCTTTTCCTCTTGTTTTGGACTCTAATTTGCATGATTTGAATGAAACTAACCCCGGACTGACACTGTTTTCAGCAGAACTACCATGGTGTTGTTTTTGTGCAGAAATAAAAGTTCTCGGAATGGAATGAAACTTTGCGAGGATTTTTTATATCAATAATAAGAATTTCAGGAGCCAAGACCCACCAGAGAGGGCCCCCTGGTTGGGCACAACCCACCAGGGCGCGCCCCCTCTCCTGGCGCGCCCAGGTGGGTTGTACCCACCTGGTGGCCCCGCTGACGACCCCCCTGATACTATAAATTCACATTATTCTAGAAAAAAATCAGGGAGAAAGAATTATCGCGATCCATGAGACGGAGCCGCTGCCAAGACCTGTTCTTCCTCGGGAGGGCAGATCTGGAGTCCGTTTGGGGCTCCGGAGAGGGGGATCTTCGTTCTTCGTCATCACCAACCAATCTCTATCGCCAATTCCATGATGCTCCCCACCGGGAGTGAGTAATTCCTTCGTAGGCTCGCTGGTCGGTGAGGAGTTTGATGAGATTCATCATGTAATCGAGTTAGTTTTGTTTGGGCTTGATCCCTAGTATCCACTATGTTCCTAGATTGATGTTGCTATGACTTTGCTATGCTTAATGCTTGTCACTTTGGGCCTGGGTGCCATGAACTCAGATCTGAACCGTTTATTAATTCATCATTATATCCATGTTTTAGATCCGATCTTGCAAGTTATAGTCACCCACTGCGTGTTATGATCCGGCAACCCCGGAGTGACAACAACCAGGCCCACTCCCGGTGATGACCGTAGTTTGAGGAGTTCATGTATTCACTATGTGTTAATGCTTTGTTCCGGTTCTCTATTAAAAGGAGGCCTTAATATCCCTTAGTTTCGAATATGGACCCCGCCGCCACGGGAGGGTAGGACAAAAGATGTCATGCAAGTTCTTTTAATAAAGCACGTATGACTATTTACGGAATACATGCCTACATTATATCTGTGAACTGGAGCTAGTGCCATATCACCCTAGGTTATAACTGTCACATGATGAATATCATCCAACAAGTCACCGATCCAATGCCTACGAATTTATCCCTATTGATCTTGCTGTGTTACTATTGCTATCTGAAAGAACATGCGGTGCCCCCATGTTTGGTTTTGGTAATTGATGACAATCTCTATGGACTAATGGTTGCCTTGAGTTATATTTGAAGGATTTGTCCATAGGCATTTCTTGAAGTTCATGTGTTGGTTTCAAGGAGTTTATGTGGTGACCAAGGTGTTATTAAGGAATTATCCAAAGATTGGTCATGTGAGAGTTGAGCTTATTGCAAGCATGTCTTGGAGAAGAAGATTGTGGGATCATTCATGTATATCTTCAAGACATCATCCAAATGAAGAGAGTTGAAAAGATTCATGGTTGATCAAGACTAAGTCAAGAGTGAATCAACTTGATCAACTCACAAAGCGTAGAAGATGTACCGAGAGGGATCAAGCGATCCCATGGTGTGGTGAGCATTGTCAATTACGCTTTGTGTACTAACCCATGATCTTCGTGAGAGTTCTTTGTGGGGTTAGGTTGCGGTGTGCAAGTTCAAGTGAAGCATCATGAAGAGATCAAATGCTTGAAGCTTGCCATCCATTGTGGTGACAATGGACTTGTGAAGATGTTGCGGTGTGCAAGTTCAAGTGAAGCATCATGAAGAGATCAAATGCTTGAAGCTTGCCGTCCATTGTGGTGACAATGGACTTGTGAAGATGTGCGGAAGAGTGGCTCACCCATAGTGGAGCATGGGGGAGCAATCAACTAGTCTTCATCGAGCCAACGCAACCAAGAAAGGTGGTCCAACTTGAGGGAGTCAAGATCGTCATCATCTAGCTCAAGTGGACCATGTGCAAGGCAAAGGTTTGCTCTTGATAGGTTTTCTATTTTACCGGTCTCATGATGGTAGGTGGGAGACCGGGTTATAGGATCGATTGCCGTACTATCAAGGGGGGCTCTCGATGAGTAGCTTGATCGTATCGTTCATAGAGAGCTCAAACCATTGCATGCTTGCATCATCTTTATTGGTTCTTGTTGGGTTCTTCTCTTTGTGAGTTTTGGAGCTTATGGTCATCTTGATGACAAGCTCGAGTTCATCGAAAACGGAGTTCACTCGCATCTTCTATGATGTTTTCGATGTTGGAGGTTATGCCGGTTCTTCTCGGTTGGAGGTTTCACTCCTCTATTTGTTGGCATACCTCCCCTGCCTCTTCTTACTATAACCAGTCGCTGTTTTGATGCTACTCATCTTCCTCTATCCAACAAGCTTGAGTTTGCTCAATTCGGAGCTCATATGCAGAAGTTATGGCAGTTTTGGTTTCCTAGCGGTAGTACCGCGGGCCGGAGCGGTAGTACCGCTTGGGGGCTACAAGCGGTAGTACCGCTCCTGAGCGGTAGTACCGCTGGTAGCCCCCAGCCGTAGTACCGCTGCGGTCTCGTGCTAGTACCGCCTCGATTCGAGGGGTCTTTTTCGTGTCGGGTTCTACAGTACTAGCCGCGGCAGTGGGGGCCGTAGTACCGCTCGTTTGCGGTAGTACCACCCTGCCACCGCGGTAGTACCGCTCTGGGCCCAGCGGCAGTACCGCGAGGGGGAGCGGTAGTACCGCTTATAGGGGCAAGCGGTAGTACCGCTGGCCAAGCGGTAGTACCGCTCTCTGCGGTGCTAAAGTGGGGGTAACGGTTGGATTGTTCCCCCCACTATATAAGGAGGTCTTCTTCCCCAATGAATCTTATCTCTTGAGCTCGTGTTCTTCCCCCATTCTTGACCTTCTTCGAGCTTGCTAACTCTCAATCCCTCCATGGATTCTTGCTAGTTTTTGAGGGAAAAGAGAGAGGAGATCTAGATCCACATTTCCACCAATCACTTTCTCCTCTATGTGAGGGGAACCCCTTGGATCTAGATCTTGGAGTTCTTGGTGTTCTCCTTCTTGTTCTTCCTCTCCTTTTCCTCCCTAGCACTAGTTGCTTCGGTGGGATTTGAGAGAGAAGGACTTGGGCACTCCGTGTGCCCTTGCCATTGCATTTGGTGCATCGGTTTGAGTTCTCCACGGTGATACGTGGAAGTTACAAGTTGAGAAGCTTATTACTCTTGGGTGCTTGGTGCCCTTGAGCTTGTTCCTCTTGGGTGCTTGGGCGCCCTAGACGGTTGGTGGTGTTCGGAGCTCAATCATTGTGGTGTAAAGCTCCGGGCAAGCGTCGGGGTCTCCAATTAGGTTGTGGAGATCGCCCCGAGCAATTTGACGGGTACCGGTGACCGCCCCCAAGGGTTGCCAAAGTGTACGGGTTCGGTGACCGCCCCCAAGGGTTGCCATTTGTACGGGTTCGGTGACCGCCCTCAAGGGTCCCTTAGTGGAATCACGGCATCTTGCATTGTGCGAGGGCGTGAGGAGATTACGGTGGCCCTAGTGGCTTCTTGGGGAGCATTGTGCCTCCACACCGCTCCAAACGGAGATTAGCACCCGCAAGGGTGTGAACTTCGGGATACATCGTCGTCTCCGCGTGCCTCGGTTATCTCTTACCCGAGCCCTTTACTTATGCACTTTACTTTGTGATAGCCATATTGTTTCTTGTCATATATCTTGCTATCACTTAGTTGTTTACCTTGCTTAGCATAAGTTGTTGGTGCACATAGGTGAGCCTAGTTGTTTTAGATTTTGTGCTTGTCAAATTAACCGTTAGGTTTATTCCGCATTTGTTCAAGCCTAAACCGTAATTATTTTAAAGCGCCTATTCACACCCCCCTCTAGGCAACATCCACGATCTTTCACTATCATCACTGTTACACTTGCTACAAAATACTGCTACTGTTACCGTTGCTACTGTCACTACTATCAAAACCATCAAACTACTTTGCTACTGATCACTTTGCTGCAGATAATTAATCTCCAGGTGTGGTTGAATTGACAACTCAGCTGCTAATACCTTCAAATACTCTTTGGCTCCCCTTGTGTCGAATCTATAAATTTGGGTTGAATACTCTACCCTCGAAAACTGTTGCATCCCCTATACTTGTGGGTTATCAAGACCTTTTTCTGGCACCGTTGCCGGGGAGCATAGCTATATTTGTTGAGTCACTTGGGATTATTATCATTTTATCACTATGAAGAATCTGAAGGATCCAAAGATTAAGATATTTCCCTTAAAGACGAGGGGAGGTAAGGAACTGCCATCCAGTTCTGCTTTAGATTCACCTTCTATTATGAGTAAACTTGCAACACCACCACATGCTATCAATTCTAATATGTCGCAAGTTATTGATGATGCTACTTCTGCTATGGATAATGCTTATGATGATTCTAGTACCTTGCTTGACAATGATGACGTGCCACTTGGTGAATTTCTTGATGAACAAATTGCTAGAGTTATACAACATGATGTTGTTGAATCTGATGATGAGCTTGAAACTGAAACTCCTGAAACACCTGCTAGAACTAGCCTTGCTAGATATGAATTTCCTAAGGTACCGGAAGGTTATGTTATGAGTGAAGAAGCAACTAGAGATATTCTTGCCTGCAATGATAGAGATGATCTGGAGAAATTATTATGCAAGTATAAAGAAAAATCTCTGAATGCTAGAATGAAATGTGATCCTAAGTTTGCTACTTCACCTATCTTTATTGCTGATAAGGATTATGAATTCTCTGTCGACCCAGAGTTAATTACTTTGGTTGAATCTGATCCTTTCCATGGTTATGAAACTGAAACTGTTGTGGCACATCTTACTAAGTTGAATGATATAGCCACCCTTTTTACTCATGATGAGAAAACTCGCTATTACTTTATTCTCAAATTATTTCCTTTCTCATTAAAGGGTGATGCTAAAGCTTGGTATAATACTCTTGCTCCTGGTTGTGTGCGTAGTCCCCGGGATATGATTTATTACTTCTCTGAAAAATATTTTCCTGCTCATAAGAAACAAGCTGCCTTACAGGAAATATTTAACTTTGTGCAAACTAAAGAAGAGAGTCTCCCACAAGCTTGGGGGAGGCTTTGCCAGTTACTTAATGCTTTGCCTGATCATCCCCTTAAGAAAAATGAAATACTTGATATCTTCTATAATGGACTAGCCGATGCTTCTAGGGACTTCCTAGATAGTTGTGCTGGTTGTGTTTTCAGGGAACGGACTATTGCTCAAGCTGAGGAATTATTGAATAAAATATTGAAAAATTATGATGATTGGACTCTTCCTGAACCACCGGCTAAACCCACTCCGAAGAAGAGGGGTATATTATATCTCAGTCCTGAAGATATGCAAGAGGCAAAGAAATCTATGAAGGAAAAAAGGTATTAAAGCCGAGGATGTTAAAAATTTACCTCCTATTGAAGAAATACATGGGCTTAATACACCACCATTGCCTAAGGTGGTAGAGGTAAATTCTCTTATGAAGTTCAATGAAAATGATAATCCTCACAATATGCATCCTAGTCAATGCCTTTATGAGTTTGAAAAGTACATTAGAAAACAAGCTCACTTCAATGCAAATGTTATGAAACAATTGAAATATAACTCTGATATGATTGCTCGCTTGAGTGACTTGTTATTTAGAATCTCAAATGATGTTAGAGGTGTTGGAAAACATGCTTCTATGGTACAAACTCAACTAGAACAAGTTGCTAAATCACAAAGAGAATTACTTGATGAAATGAATAATAATATGCATGACTTTGCTGTTAGAGTTGCAACTAGAGGAGGTAAAATGACTCAGGAACCACTTTATCCTGAAGGACACCCAAAAAGAATTGAACAAGATTCACAAAGAAATAACACTAGTGCACCTAGTCCTTCTAAAAAGAAAAAGGAAAATGATAGGACTTTGCACACTTCTAGTGAACCTGAAATAGAGAAACCTCCTGATAATGAAAATGAAACTTCTATCTCTGATGCTGAAACTCAATCTGGTAATGAACATCCACCTAGTGATAATGAAAAAGATAATTCTGATGTTCATGAAGGTGCTCAACCAAACAATGAAAAAGAACCAGATAATGATGTTGAGATAGAACCACCTGTTGATCTTGATAACCCACAACCTAAGAATAAAAGGTATGATAAAAGAGACTTTGTAGCTAGGAAACTGATGTCTACTATGCAACCTTCCTCTTGTAGACGTTGTTGGGCCTCCAAGTGAAGAGGTTTGTAGGACAGTAGCAAATTTCTCTCAAGTGGATGACCTAAGGTTTATCAATCCGTGGGAGGCGTAGGATGAAGATGGTCTCTCTCAAACAACCCTGCAACCAAATAACAAAGAGTCTCTTGTGTCCCCAACACACCCAATACAATTGTAAATTGTATAGGTGCACTAGTTCGGCGAAGAGATGGTGATACAAGTGTAATATGGATGGTAGATATAGGTTTTTGTAATCTGAAAATATAAAAACAGCAAGGTAACTAGTAATAAAAGTGAGCGTAAACGGTATTGCAATGCTAGGAAACAAGGCCTAGGGTTCATACTTTCACTAGTGCAAGTTCTCTCAACAATAATAACATAATTGGATCATATAACTATCCCTCAAAATGCAACAAAGAGTCACTCCAAAGTCAGTAATAGCGGAGAACAAACGAAGAGATTATTGTAGGGTACGAAACCACCTCAAAGTTATTCTTTCCGATCAATCCATTGGGCTATTCCTATAAGTGTCACAAACAGCCCTAGAGTTCGTAGTAAAATAACACCTTAAGACACACATCAACCAAAACCCTAATGTCACCTAGATACTCCAATGTCACCTCAAGTATCCGTGGGTATGATTATACGATATGCATCACACAATCTCGGATTCATCTATTCAACCAACACATAGAACCTCAAAGAGTGCCCCAAAGTTTCTACCGGAGAGTCAAGACGAAAACGTGTGCTAACCCCTATGCATAGGTTCATGGGCGGAACCCGCAAGTTGATCACCAAAACATACATCAAGTGAATCAATAGAATAACCCATTGTCACCACGGTTATCCCACGCAAGACATACATCAAGTGTTCTCAAATCATTAAAGACTCAATCCGATAAGATAACTTCAAAGGGAAAACTCAATCCATTACAAGAGAGTAGAGGGGGAGAAACATCATAAGATCCAACTACAATAGCAAAGCTCGCGATACATCAAGATCGTATCACCTCAAGAACACGAGAGAGAGAGAGAGAGAGAGAGAGAGAGAGAGAGATCAAACACATAGCTACTGTACATACCCTCAGACCCGAGGGTGAACTACTCCCTCCTTGTCACGGAGAGCGCCGGGATGATGAAGATGGCCACCGGTGAAGGTTCCCCCCTCCGGCAGGGTGCCGGAACAGGGTCCCGATTGGTTTTTGGTGGCTACAGAGGTTTGCGGCGGCGGAACTCCCGATCTATTGTGTTCCTCGATGGTTTTAGGGTATATTGGTATATATAGGAGGAAGAAATACGTCAGGGGAGCCACGAGGGGCCCACGAGGGTGGAGGGCGCGCCCAGGGGGGTGGGCACGCCCCCCTGCCTCGTGCCTTCCTCGTTGATCCCCTGACGTGCACTCCAAGTCTCCCGGATTGCTTTCTTTCCAAAAATAACTCTCTCGAAGGTTTCATTCCATTTGGACTCCGTTTGATATTCCTTTTCTTCGAAACACTGAAACAAGGGAAAAACAAAAACTGGCACTGGGCTCTGGGTTAATAGGTTAGTCCCAAAAATAATATAGAAGTGCATAGTAAAGCCCATTAAACATCCAAGATGGATAATATAATATCATGAATACTTCATAAATTATAGATACGTTGGAGACGTATCAGAAACACGGTAAAGAAAGAGACCATGGGTTCAAAAACCTATGCCTTTTCCACCCAAGTCAACCAAAAAGAATGATGATGAAGAATTTGAACGCTTTGCTGAAATGCTGAGGCCAGTCTTTTTGCGTACTCGCTTGACTGATATCTTGAAAATGCCTCCTTATGCAAAGTATATGAAAGACATCATCACAAATAAGAGAAAAATATCGGAAGCTGAAATCCCCACTATGCTTGCTAATTATACTTTCAAAGATGGAGTACCTAAAAAACTTGGAGATCCGGAAATACCAACTATACCTTGCTCTATCAAAAAGAATTATGTGAAAACTGCTTTGTGTGATTTAGGAGCTGGTGTTAGTGTTATGCCTTTCTCTTTATATAAAAGACTTGACTTGAATAAACTCACACCTACTGAAATATCTTTGCAAATGGTTGACAAGTCAACTGCCATATCTATTGATATTTGTGAGGATGTGCCCGTTGTTGTTGCTAATGTTACTATTTTGACTGACTTTGTTATACTTGAGATGCCCGAGGACGACAACATGTCGATTATCCTTGGTAGGCCCTTCTTGAATACTGCAGGGGCTGTTATCGATTGCAATAAAAGCAAGGTCACTTTTCATATTAATGGTAATGAGCATACAGTGCACTTTCCGAAGAAACAATTCCAAGTGAATGGTATTAATGCTATTGAAAAATCTCTGACAATCACTATTGGAAGTTTTCAAATACCTCTACCTACTGCCAAAAATAAATATGAAATGCTTATTGTTGGGAGATGCAAATCCCCATTGAGGTAACTTAGTGATTTACGAAAATTCTTCGGTTTCATGCTAATCGAAAGTGGTTGTTAATAAGACCTGATCAACCTTATTAATGAATCATTTTTGAGCGGTATGAAGTTGATAAATTTAGTAAGCACTACCTTCTGTCCCTACTTTTTATTCTCTATTTTTATTAGTTAAATAAAATAAAATGCCGTGATTTGTCTGTTTTCTGAATTTTTCGTGCAATAAAAAATGACCCAAAAATATAAGTGCTCAGAATGCCCTGAAAACTAAATACGATTTTTTCTGAATATTTAAGAATTTTTGGTGCAAATAATACTAGAGGGAGGTGCACCAGGTGGGCACAACCCACCTGGGCGCGCCAAGACCCCTAGGCGTGCCCTGGTGGGTTGTGGTCCCCACGTGGGCCCCTCACTTACCTCTTCATCCCACATCATCACTTACCTCCAGAAAAAAAATCCCCACTGCTCTCTCTCCCCCATGTTCTTGAGCCCAAACCCGCGGATTTCGATCTCTTTGCTCGAAGCTCCGTTTCCGAAACTGTTTCGGGGGATTGTTGCTTGGTATGTGACTCCGCCATTTGTCCAATTAGTTTTTGCTTTAGTGATTTATACTTTGAATAAATAGCTACTCTTGGTGCTGCTGTAGATGTTCTTGCATGTTGAATTCTTAGTGTTCTAAGTAGTTTGAATGCTTGCTATGACCTCTATGTATCCCTATGAGTAGTTGCTATCAATTTGGTGAAGTTTTGTTGGGAAAATTTTGTGAACTAAAAATTCAGATTTTTGTTCATAGGAAAAATTGTACACGGACAACCTGTTTGAAAGGAGTTCTTCGAGGAGACGATCCTCGGGGGCATCCTCTAGTGACAGTTCTGCTCGCCGGTCTTACGTTGAACCGAGTGAAAGTTCCACACGAGGTGCCGCCACGGAAACATGTTTATGGCCTTGCGATGAATATATGGTGCAGGTGGGCATCAAGGAGGAATTTGAGCAATATGTTCACAATGCCAGTCTCGGTCCCTACCTCTCAGATAAGTGTGAACAACGCCATCTTCTCGCTGAATCTTTTGTTAAAGAATTTAAAAAATTTCCACGTGAGTCTAGGGTGTTGTTTATGCTTTATAATAATCCATTTACTATTCCATTGGAGAATTTTGCTTACCATTGCAAACTTCCATTTTGAGGTTCGCTTGATGAGCCACCAAAGGCTGAGTATGAGTCTTTCTTGACTAGCCTTTGTTATGGTGAAAATTGGGGAGTGAAGCAAGGAAGAATAAAGAGCATCCACTTTCCCGCAATTCAGTACCTTGCATTATTTAACGGGAAATGCATAGTAGGCAAGCAAGACTGTAGCATACTCTGTGCGCCAGACTTGAGCCTCATTCACACCGCTTTCACTGGTAAAAGGAATTATAACCTTGGAGCAATTGTTGCACGTAGACTTCAGCATAACGCCAAAAGTGGCTGGTTCTATGGTGGAATATATGCCACGCGTTTAGCATGAGGGCTGAGTGTTTCACCTTTGCCTTTTGACCCTATCCTACCCATGCAGTATTTAGATTTTGATGCCTTAAAAGAGCATAAGATTCTCAAGGGAAGGGCTGATAACTTCACTTATAATTTGTTGTTTAACCAATCACATGTTGTGGACACATATTTGCCTGCGCCTGCTCTCTTTGATTACAACAGCAAGGAAAGGTATTTTGTTCTTGAGAGCGAGGCCCGAGCTCACAACGCAACAGTGTTGGCGGCACGGCGTGCCGAGGCATCCGCACCGAGAGCCTCCGTGAGCTACCATCACTACAAAAAAAGACACATCCGTGACAGTTTGGGCCGAACGAATTTTTTTCTGCCATACATATGACACTTCTATGACGATAATTGTGACAAAACCCGGTATCATCATAGATGTGCTGGGCTCCTACTTCTATGACAAAAAATCATGACAAAAAATGGGCTTTTCGTCCTGGGCAGGCCGGAGACGCAGCTGCATGACATTCTTTGGGCCGTCCATGACGGAAAAACCGTGGTAGAAGCGAGGGCGAGGAAAATTTCGGCGAGTTCCCGGTTACGGTGGGAGGTCGGGGGCCGAGCGATGCGTGTTTCTCTCGTACACGTACGCGCGTGTGTGCGAGGCGTTGGCTCTAACTGAACCCGAGCGATTGCACTGCAGGCTACGTGTTACTGAACCCGAGCGACCGATCGATGGCTGTTAACTGAACCCGATCGAGCGATTACTTCGCCACACCCCTCCCGATCAACAGGACCCCCGTTCCGAATGTAGGAGGTCCGTTTCCTCCGTTTTGCGGTACGCCACACCCCTCCCGATCAACATGACCCCCGTTTTGACCGTAGGAGGTCCGTTTCCTCCGTTTTGCGGTACGCCACACCCCTCCCGATCAACAGGACCCTGTTCCGAACGTAGGAGGTCCGTTTCCTCCGTTGTGCGGTATGCCAGGCCTCGTTTCCATCGCCTGTTCCGTCCAAGCCCTCCCGATGAACACGACCACGCATTCCGTTCCGACCCAGCCGGTTGGCTCCCACGCGTTCCGTTGCCTCCCGATGAACACGACGCATTCCGTTGCCTCCCCATGAACACGACGCATTCCGTTGCCTCCCCATGAACACGACGACGATGTTTCTCCGTTCCGACCCAGCCATGTACATGAGCCCTGGCCGTACGTATGCGCGAGTAGGCGTTCGAGACCCCGCCCGTATGTACACATACGTGGCCGTATTTTCTTTCTTGCACCCTGGCCGCTGTACGTACGTGTACATGCTACGTGCGCGCCTCTACTACGACACGTGCACGCCTCTACATCCACCAGTATATATGTACGTACACGTTCGCGACTAGAATGACAACGCTACGTACGCTTCGACCAGGTGGGTCCCGACTGTCAGGCACTTCCTTGCCTGCGAAGATGTAGCTGGTGGGTCCCAGCAGTCAGGGGGCGAATCGTTTTTTTGCCCGGACGCACTTCCTTGCGTGCGAAGATGTAGCTGGTGGATCCCAGCAGTCAGGGGCAGACGTTTTTTTTGCGAAATACGGTGGCCCGTCCGGTGGGTCCCAGCTGTCAGGTGGAGGAATAATTATTTTGCACGTAATAAGGAGGCACTTCCTTGCTGCAGCCATGGACCCAGCTGTCAGCCTCTTCACGTACAGTCCACGTCCGTTGGAAGCCGTTCCTTGACCACGTTGACCACGCCGCGCCGAGAGCACCAGGGCGGTGGACGACGGCGAGGCCTAGGAAGGGGACGACACGGAGCCGGGGAAGATGCGACAGTGGATGACCACGCGTAGAGGAGTACAAGGGTTCACTGGTTCGCTGTGGTGTGAGGCTGCCGTCGCCGCAGAATAACAGGGGGTGTGGGTGAGTAGAGGGATGGCCTGGCCAGCGGTGGGAGTAGTAGGGGGCGGTGAGGCCTCCGCCGCATCGCAGCCGGCCATGGGAGGCAGGAGCACGAGGCACGACCGGCGCTGGTTTGGGCGGCTGGAGCAAGAAGATCAGAGGTTAAAGAAGCACTACGGCCGTTGGATGGACATCGTACGGTCACAGGAGCTAGAATCGTGCATATTGACTAAGTTGACAAAGCCCTCCGTCCCCGTCAACTTAGTAGGCCCACAAGTCAGTCTGCCACTATACTGGGTCCCAGCTAACAGGGGGAGTATTCATTTTTTGTGTGCGTAATAAGGAGACACTTCCTTGCGTGCGAAGATATAGCTGGTGGGTCCAAGCTGTCAGCGGCGGTAACGTTTTTTTCATGAAATACAGAGGCCCTTTCGGTGGGTCCCTGATGTCAGGTGGAGGAATCATTATTTTGCGCGTAATAAGGAGGCATTCCCTTGCGTGCGGCCGTGGACCCAGCTGTCGGCCTCTCCACGTACAGTCCACTTCAGATGCACCGAGAGCACCAGGGCGGTCGACGACGGTGAGGCCTAGGAAGGGAACGACATGGAGGCAGGGAAGACTCGGCAGTTGCCCACGCGGAGGGGAGTACGACTGTACGGGGGTTTACTGGTTCGTCTGCCGTCGCCGGAGAATAACAGCAGGTGTGGGTGAGTAGAGGGATGGCTAGGCCAGCGATGGGAGTACGGTGGGGCGGTGAGGCCTGCGCGGCAGCACAGTCGGCCGCGGGGAGGAGGGAGCAGGCAGTCCCGCCGGCGCTTGTTTGAGCGGCTGGAGCAGGAAGAGCAGAGATTGAAGAAGCACGACGGCCGTTCGATGGACATCCAACAGTCACTGCTTGTGCGTCAACCTTTTTTTAGGAAAGCCTCAAATCTGTGGAAAACAGCATACAGCCCATCTGCCATTATTTCTAATAATGTACAGCCCATTTGCTAATTCTTAAGGTTTTTTTTGGAGCCCATATTCTTTTTGTTAGCATTACAGCCCATATTGTGACCACGGTTAAAAAATTATACGAAATTTTGCATATTTTGGTGCGGTCCAAACTGTTTTTAATCCCAAAATTTTGACTCACATTCAAACTGATTTTAAAAATAAATGTATAGCAATATAAAATCCAACAAATTCTCCACACATAAAAATTAATGTAATTTAAAATCTCGAAATGAAAAAAAGATATTTGAAACTAATTGCCGGTTTGATGTGTTTAAAAAATGTACAGCCCATTTCTCATTACTGATAGGCCATTTTCTCAGCCAGCCGAATGAAGCTCTCCTCGTCTTGAAAGATTTGCAGCCCAACAGGCCTGACAAAGCGACTTACTTGGCAAATCACAAAAAAACTGGGCTGTGGCCGTGGACCCAGCTGTCAGCCTCTCCACGTACAGTACTCTTCCGATGGAAGTCGGTCATTGACCACATTGACCACGCCGCGCCGAGAGCACCAAGGCGGTGGACGACGGCGAGGCCTAGGAAGGGGACGACGCGGAGCCGGGGAAGACGCGTCAGTGGATGCCCACGCGGAGAGGAGTACGAGGGTTCACTGGTTCGGCTGCGGTGTGAGGCTGCCGTCGCCGCAGAATAACAGGGGGTGTGGGTGAGTAGAGGGATACCCTGGGCCAGCGGCGGGAGTAGTAGGGGGGCGGTGAGGCCTCCGCAGCATCACAGCCGGCCACGAGAGGCAGGAGCACGCGGCACGACCGGTGCTGCTTTGGGCGGCTGGAGCAAGAAGACCAGAGGTTGAAGAAGCACTATGGCCGTTGGATGGACATCATACGGTCACTGGAGCTAGAATCGTTCATATTGACTAAGTTGACAAAGCCCTCCGTCCTCGTCAACTAAGTAGGCCCACAAGCCAGCCACCCACTATGGTGGGTCCCAGCTAGCAGGGGGTATTCATTTTTTGGTGCGTAATAAGGAGGCACTTCCTTGCGTGCGAAGATATAGCTGGTGGGTCCGACCTGTCAGTGGGGGGAACATTTTTTTTCGCGAAATACAGAAGCCCTTCCCACGTACAGTGCGTAATAAGGAGGAACTTTCCTTGCGTGCGACCATGGACCTCGTGGGTCCCAGCCGTCAGGCTCTCTACGTACAGTCCTCTTCCGATGACTCTCGTATGTTGACCACGCCGCGCCGAGCGCACCGAGGCGGTGGACGACGGCGAGGCCCCAGACTGGAACGACCCGGAGATGGGGAAGATGCGGCAGTGGAGTCGCAGACGGAGATGAGTGGGAAACTTGACTGGTTCGGGTGCGGGGTGGGCCTACACTCGGCAGAGAATAACAGGAGGTGCGGAGTGGAGGGATGGCCTGGCCGTCGGCGGGGTAGCGTTTCGCTGAGGAGCGCAAAACAACGCCGCTGGACGCCGAAGGCTGGAGCAGGCGGTTCCGGCAGCGCTGGGGGAAGAAGACGAGAGATTGAAGAAGAATGCCGGCCGTTGGATGTAAAACCAACGCCTTCTTAGGCTTCGACCTACTGGCCCACATGTCAGCCAGTCCATTTGTTTTTTAGTCCATTTGGTGGGCTGGGTGAAACAATGATGTAGCATCTATGCAGCCCATTTAAATCCCATTTGCATTTTTCTCAAAATCCGTGGACTTGCTGGGCTGGGTGAAAATATCATGTTGGGCTAGACGGAGAAATGTTATAAAAACATAAACACATGATTGCACGTCAGTAAAATCTTTGCAAGCTTATGTACGCAATCACTAGGAGTTAACTTGCCAAGTTATATATAAACAGTTATTATTATTATTTTGTAAGAACTTTCAACTTACGAAATAAAATATCATTTTAATTTGATGAGTTAATAGTACGTGGGGTATTATTATTTTTTAGGCTAGACGTGGGACAGTTGAGTTGGTTCTAGGGGAAAGTACTGGGAGAAAACTCAGTTTAGATCGAAAAGAAAGTGGGAGAAAATTCAGAGACCTGCTGGGTCCAACTGAGGAGGGGAATATGTTGGGAGGAAGGAGATTCAAAGCACGACAGCCGAGTGAACTATTTTTTTTACGCACAAGTGAACTAGTTTACATACATAAGCAAATAGCCACTAAAAAGCAATCAGGTTAATGGGTTCTTAAAAGAAATATTTCGGACAAAACAGATAATTACGACACATAGGATAATGCATGAAACACTCAGATGATAAAGGTGCTTATAAACAGATAAAGTACAACATCTAGACCTTCCTGGCACGCTTGATCATGACGCTGCGGCTGTCCGTGTACTCGTCGGTTACGGGAAGCAGACACACCCTCATGTCCAAGATCTGCCTGTACATGTCGTAGCATGCATATGCGTCCTTGGCCACGTAGGTTATGTAGGCTAGATTCAGAGGTACCTCCCACGTGTTCAGGTCGCCTTCTTTCATGTTGGCATATCAGGGGTCGATGATGGTCTCAGCGAGGTCAACCACGGAGTCCTTCTCCTGCCCGTTGCTGATGATCTTGTATTGCTTCGGGATGTCGACAAGCTTGTTGCACCAAATGGCCGAATCGTCGCGTTCTTCCTTCTCTCCATCGTAGCGAAGGTGCAGTCGGCGCTGCCGATGAAATGGGCGAATGCTCCAGAACCTGGTGCAGCCATAGGACTGAGGCGAGGCAGAGCTTCACCGAGTCCGTATCGTTGGTGTACATCACATTCAACTTGGTGCAGCCATAGGACTGAACGGCGAACTCAAAGGGGAACTCCTTGCTGAAGTCTATATCCAGCAGGCTCACCCCTCAGATCGCCATTGGAGTCTCTTCGAGTGAACGAGTGTGTAGGCGGCGGCAACAATTCATTTTTTCAGCTCTTGGGGAACTGGATTCAACAGTAAGCTGAGTGTGTACAGGCGACAACAGTTACTACCCCTCCCTCGTCCGCTGCACGCCCGGCAGAAGATGCACCCTCGGCCACACGTCGGTCCACGAGCGGGTCTGTATTGGTATTGTAATAACAGGAGTTAGTGGTCACTTTACTTAAATTTAATTAGCTTTAATAGAAATTTATACTTAAAACAAGCAATGCATTCGCTCGTTGTATCAGTGCCACAGGATCAACATGCACAACAATTAGAATTATTATTCTCAGGACGCTCCTGATCAGCACATTTGTCGCACTTTCACAAAGATAATACTACCAAGTTTGAACTGTTTGTTATGGTTGTTGTCCTCTGCATCATCATGCCGTGTTTCCCAGCTTGCAAGATTCAGAACCAACAAATAAGATCCAAATAATAAGTACAACAAAGATGCCTACACATCTCATTGATTCCCAGCTTGCAAGATTCAGAACCAACAAATAAGATCCAAATAATAAGTACAACAAAGATGCCTACACATCTCATTGATTCCCAGCTTGCAAGATTCAGAACCAACAAATAAGATCCAAATAATAAGTACAACAAAGATGCCTACACATCTCATTGATTCCCAGCTTGCAAGATTCAGAACCAACAAATAAGATTCAAATAATAAGTACAACAAAGATGCCTACACATCTCATTGATTCCCAGCTTGCAAGATTCAGAACCAACAAATAAGATTCAAATAATAAGTACAACAAAGATGGCTACACATCTCACTGATTCCCAGCTTGCAAGATATAGAACCAACCCATTAGAGCCTTTTGATAAAGTGAATATCGGTGTTAAATCCATCTTGGCTAGTCATGTCATACAATCGAAGAACTTGGCGAATGCTCTTGACCGTCACAACATCTGTAGTTGAGTATTCCTATTTGCACATCGCAGATAATAAAGAGCATGATTACTATAATACTGTCACTAGTGGAAGTCAACCTGCAGCTCCACTCGATGATTCAATTCATGCCACTTTTTCTGCAGTTCACCTGAAATGAAGCAAAGATTGCATCATTCAGCTATGGCTCATCTTGCAAAGGCTAATAAAATGTTGCACGAGATTACCAGCAGAATTTGATGGAGATTTTGGAAACTCCAATCACCATTTTGTGCAGTTCCACCAAAATTGAGAGATGTTGCCCATGTAACATTTTAGTTGAACTGCACAAGACACCCATTCCAAAAAAGTGTTTTGTGCAGTTCACCAAAAGGTCACAATAGCAACAAGGTGAAATGGATATCCCTATCTGCACAAAAAGATAGAAAGTAAACAGTTGCTGGTCAATAAGAATATACGAAACATATACAAAATGAAAAGAAGCATCTTAATTATGTTCATGGCAATCACGCAAGGACAATAGAAATTCTAAAACGTCAGCAATGCTTCATGTTACCAGAAGCATTACGATCAACAATGAGATTCCTCAAATATGGGATTACTTTAATGGTGGCATTGCTTGTTTACGAGACACAGTAAATCAACAGCAGCTAAAGAGTTGGTTTAAGGGCATGGGACCGTGGGGACACCAGGACACTCAGGAGCGTAAAGGAGCAACTTACTTGTCATACTGGGGAAAACAGCAGGAGTGCCATTTGTAACATAGTTTAATTGCATCTTATCACTGGAGCATTAGATTAACAATAACACTGGTTAGACATGTCCCTAAGGTAACAGTGTGATCGCTTCATTTTACATGCGCCCTTACATTAACAACAACAAAAGGTTGGTATAAGGACATGCGACAGTGGACGCATCAGCACAATGTACCTACAAGCTGGCATAAAGTGGTGATGCCGAGTTTGTTCATGCTATGTGAGGGCAGCAAACCTAATCCTGGAGACCTTGTACTATGTGAGGGCAGCAAATCTAATCCTGGAGACCTTTTACTATGTGAGGGCAGCAAATCTAATCCTGGAGACCTTTTACTATGTGAGGGCAGCAAATCTAATCCTGGAGACCTTTTACTATGTGAGGGCAGCAAATCTAATCCTGGAGACCTTTTACTATGTGAGGGCAGCAAATCTAATCCTGAGACCTTTTACTATGTGAGGGCAGCAAATCTAATCCTGAGACCTTTTACTATGTGAGGGCAGCAAATCTAATCCTGAGACCTTTTACTATGTGAGGGCAGCAAATCTAATCCTGGAGACCTTTTACTATGTGATGGCAGCAAATCTAATCCTGGACATACTCTGTTGACTTGTCCACCAGCCGCCACTTTCTATCTTTTTTCAACCAATAATAGATCTATTCCTTATCCAGTTTGTACTGCGTTTCCCCATTATTTCCCTTTTCAACCAAGAGACCGGTTGGGTATCCGGTCTCTACTACTTTCACCATATTATTTCCTCTTTGAATCAAGTCCTAGATTCAGGCTACAACTTTCCCCCCTTTCTTCGTTGTTTGAACAAAGCCCTAGATTCGAATGCATGAAGTAGCTTTACCTCTAATAATACTAAAAATTTAGGTGGCTTTGGAAGAGCTGATGGGAGTAGAAAAAGATGCACATGCAGACACGTGGGGAGCTGGGGCAGTAGAGCAAGGCCGCTTTCGAAGAACTTATACCTGAGGGTCGCCGGGATGTCGGCGGCGGCAGGTCGAATCTACGGACAATACGGCAGGGAGGAAGAAGGGTCGGAGGACCTCCCGAGCCGGCGCTGTGTCAGAGAGAACGGCACGAGCAGAGGATCGGGCCCCTCCGGCAGCTGTGGGTTTCCTCCCTCGGCGGCGATGACCGCGTGAACGATGCACCTTTTAGTCCTCTACACACACCGGCCAGATCTGTGACCAGCGGTGAGCAGAGAGAAAATGTCGCTACCGCTGTCTTGTTTATATCTGGAGAGGATGAGAGAATGAAGAGAGCAACCCTAGTAAAGCAAGCGCTCAGGCCCCTGCGTCCATATATAGTGGAGTGATTATCTTTTTTCTCTCCACAACAAGCGTTTCAATTTGTGTACGTGGCATTAAAGAAAAGAAACCCTCTATTTAAGGTGACTACTGTACGACTCCTACTTACTACTAGTAGTACTACAGTATTGTTCACTTGTGGTCCCCGCCCCTCCATTCATTGAACAACCCCACGGGTGAATAAACATACAGTAAGTACTGTATTTATATAGAACGAACAAGCTCGAACTATTTTCGTGTAGTTAAAAGTTGAGGGCGGGGCTTTTCCCGGGCAGTACGCGCGACAGTTTTCGGGTAGGCGGTTTGACAGAGAGGCGAGGAGGGTGAGCGAGTGGGGCTGTGCGATTTGATGGCGCGTTACTGCTGGAAAGACTTGTGATATGACCACTCACTATAGTCATGAATTACTGGCGCTCCGACCGGGGTGATGCCCCCCTTCCGTTCCGCGCTCTAATCTAGCGCATGACACGTCGACCCGGATGCTGGCTCTCCCACATGTTGGAGTAGTAAGAAGGAGCAAAGAATGATGCGGTATATACTAGTACTATACTACTCCCTCCGTTCCTAAATATAAGTCTTTGGAGAGATTTCACTATGGACCACATACGGAGAAAAATGAGTGAATCTACACATAAAATGCATCTATATACATCCGTATGTGGTCCATAGTGAAATATCTACGAAGAGTTATATTTAGGAACGGAGGGAGTACTACTCAGGTCGGAGGAGTGCGAACCACGGCAGCCCAGTGAACCAGCAGTGCGAACCACAGTAGCCCAGTGAACCAGTAGTAGAAAACAATGTGGTGATATGGCCATAAAAAACAATGTGCTACGGTCCACACTGTAGCATGTACAGTAACACTCCTCTTTGTTTGGATCCCTGAGTTAGAGCTAGTTTGGGTTGAAATAGCCTCAAATTATCGAAACAAGAGGGGTTAGTTTGAGCTAGTTTGCTCTAACCCAGCTAAAAAAACTAGCCCGGTGGAGAGGTTCTAATTGGGTTAGTTATCCTCGGGCCCACTAAAAGAGAACTAAAAAAATCTCCCCTGCCCGCACCAGATCGCTCCCCCCTCTCGCATGACTCCTCTCTGTTCCCCATAGGGCCGCTCGCCCTCTCTCTCCTCCGGCCGCCCTCTCCTTCCGGCCTCCGCCGCCCTACTCCGGCCGCCCTCTCCCTCCGGCCTTCGAAGGTCGTCCCGCTCACCCTTCACCAGTTGTTTTTCTCCCTCTGTCGTGCGCGGCGGCGGTGCATCTACCAGGGAGGTCGCGAGAGGGGTGAGTTTGTTCGTTCCTTCTCTGTCTCATGGCCATATCATTGATCTTGCTTGCTCTAGCGCTAATTCTGATTTGGAAAAGTAGATCCTGATCAAACTTGGTATAGATTTGTGGTGCACGCATGGAATTGTTTGATGCTGCTTGAGGAGGTAATAAATCTTTCTAGAGGCCCAAAGATTCAGGTCACCTTTCCAGGTATTTCAATTTCAGGCTTGCATTATTTCTAGAGGCCCAAAGATTCAGTTCACCTTTCTAGGTATTTCAATTTCAGGCTTGCATTATTTCTAGAGGCCCAAAGATTCAGTTCACCTTTCTAGGTATTTCAGTTTCAGGCTTGCATTATTTCTAGAGGCCCAAAGATTCAGTTCACCTTTCTAGGTATTTCACTTTCAGGCTTGCATTATTTCTAGAGGCCCAAAGATTCAGTTCACCTTTCTAGGTATTTCAGTTTCAGGCTTGCATTATTTCTAGAGGCCCAAAGATTCAGTTCACCTTTCTAGGTATTTTAGTTACAGGCTTGCATTATTTCTAGAGGCCCAAAGATTAAGTTCCCAGTCGGCGGCAAGCGGCCCTGCTACCCATGCCGGTGTTGACCTCAACTCGCAAGGGCCGGCGTCGGAGGGGTTCCCGGGGCTTGGGCTCTACAGAGCCTTCGTCCAGAGCGACGATGGCAAGCTCCTCCCTCGGTGCGTGAGGGGCTCCGGGCTCCCTCCCTATCGTGAATGACTTCCGTGATGAGTTAGCTCATTCTTTGTTTCATGAAGTGTTTTTTTATTTTGTGAAGCTTGATTGACGACTTGAGCACCATCCAGCACTCACACACACCCCACGATCGAGTAGGAAGCCGTAGCCCGGCCGGGCAGGCCTCGGGCCGCCGTCCCCGAGCTCGAGCTCGCCGGCGATCCCCTCTTGTCGCCGCGGTAGCTCCAGCCCCTCCCAGGCCTGGGCGACCCCTCCAAGGCCTCCGCCTCTCTCCGGTGAGTCCATCTCGCCCACGTGGAGCCTCTGGAGTGACCTCTGCTCGCCGTCTTCCTCAACTCCGGCGACCTCCACGTTCTGCCTCCGCTTGCGAGCTAGTTTCCGACGCCGTCCGACCACCCCTAGCCACGCTACGGGTACGGGCAGGTGCGCCATCGTCCCCTCTCTCAATCCCTCCCTCTCGTTTGGGCCAAGGAGCCCTCGTCGCCGGCGAGAGCTCCGGCGAAGCCGCGACCCTCTTTGTTTCTCTCTCCCTCTTCCCCCACCTGACTAGCGGGGCCCGCTAGTCAGCCACTCAGTACACGCGCGAAGCGGTACGAGTGGTGGCGCCCCTGGGCTTTACGCCTTCGACATCACCCCCCAGCTGTTTCTTTTTATTCAAATTCATTTATATTCCAGAGAGCTTCAAACAATTTTAACTTTTTAACCATAAGTCCAAATGAGATGATTCTTTTTGCATTGTGTTCTTTGAAAGGAAATCTAACGGCTCACCAAAGATGAGATTTTTCTGAGCTATTTAGAATTACTGGTTAAATTCGGAAGTGTTCTTGATATTTTCTTTTTGTGTTTAAAATTATTTTCAGAAGGTGAGGCTTGTCTTGAGGATCACCAAGAGGCTTGTGAACCTCATCTGCACTAAGGCAAGCCACAACAACATTTTTATGATGCCATTTCAATATTTGTGATTTTCTCACTTAAATGAAATGAGTAACCCATGCATTTAAATAATTATTGAATTATTTGTATTCTGTTAAGTATTGGTGAGTTGTTATGCTTGATTTACAGAATAGTTGAAACTAGTTTAAGTGGGTAAAGCAAGTTAAAATTTATTTGAGGTGATGTTAGAAATAATTTTGTTATGCATGTTAGTAATTATTTAAAGCTTTGTGTTTGCATTCTTAAATTGATAAAAAATTGTTAGAAAATATTCTGTTAAATACTTGTTTAATCATATTACTTGTCTTACAGAATGTTTGAACCCAACTTAGTGATAAAGAAATTAAGAGTTGTTGATAATGATATCTTTTGGTCAAGCATATGAAAAATTTATCGGAGTTACTTTCTTGCGTAGGAGATTAATAAAACTTGTCGCAAAATATTTTGGTTAAGTTGTAAGTCATTTTGAGCAAGTAGAGTAATATGAGTTGTTGACGTTTATGCTTGGTGTGCATATGGATGACGTCGGTCATTTTTATCAATATGTGATGCATGTGTTGTTTTGCATTTCATGGCATGCTATGACACCGGTCATTTTTAGTTTAAAGTTAATCCTGAATATAACTCAACTTGAATATACCGTTGACTGGGTCATGGTGCCGCTGAATCGAGTTTCTTTCCAGTGCAACCACATTTGCCTTGTGGGAAGGCCTTGATTCGGTCCATTGACACGGCCTCTGGTCGGTGCCTCCATCTAGGGAAGATTATGTCGTGTTTGCCCTGGCCCGGTAAGCACACATAATCTTGTGTGCTCGTTGATGAGATTATGGTACCGAGTCCCCGAGTGGGAGAGTTTTGACCACGACGGTGGTCGGGTGTCTTTGGTAGACACGGGGCCACCCAGGACCAGCCCGTTGGGGATTTGGGTCGGAGTGGCCGGGAGAGTGCTGTGGCAATGGAGGGGTTTTGACGGAATGCCGTTGGTCCACCCGAATGGGAATGCGAGGCCATGGGTTCCGTGGTGTGGGTACAGTGTGCTACCTCTGCAGAGTGTATAATCTATCGATAGCCGCGTCCACGGTCACGGACACCTCGTACTAGGTCCCACCATGAGTCAACGTTTAATAAAAATTGCACATTAAGCTATGAACTTTGCATTGTCAATGGATGGCAGAAAGGCCATCGAGGTATCTGGGACCAAATGATGGTCGTGGTTGTGATTGCCGTAAGGATCACGAGTTGTTCTTGAGAAAGACCACTATGGTGGTGTGTTTGTGGTCCAGAGATGATCACAGTTGGTAAGCTGTCCTGAGGGACGTTCGGGCTTGATCACAGCATGTTGACATATAATGTTGCATTATTAATAATTGGTTAAATATCATGATATTGTTTGTCATTATGATTATGCTTGTTGTGAGCTTGCAAGTACATTCAATGTACTGACCTGGCGTGTCATGCCAGATTTCAGGAAAGTCTCATTGGAAAGGAGCGCTGTTCGAGTCTAGATCCTGTCCACATCAGTGTCCCTGTGATATGGAGCTTCCGCTACGACGTTATTCCGTTGCCACGTAGTTGTTCGAGTCGAGGCCCCTTTATGTTCACTAAATAATGTACATATTGTTCCGCCGCACCGAGTGTGCCGCTTGGCCTCGACCACTGTTGTAATATGAACTCTGTTCCGCTAGCATAAAAAAAACGGTTGTTTTCTGTACCAATATGTTGTGTGTTGCCAGAAGACATGATCTCTGGGCTGGCAATGCAGGGTAAACCGGTCGCTCTGAGCCGGGGTGCCACAACGGTTGGTACCAGAGCCGCGCTGACTGTAGGACACGCTAGACTACGACGTGTTAACTAGACGCTAGACACGAGTAAATGTGAGTGTCGGTAGCAGTTATAGCTGGTTGTTGCATTGTAGTCATTTGATTATTATTTTTATGCTAACCTGTTAATGGTTGTGAGTGTAGATGGCTCCGGTGCCGTATCCATGCCAGTTGCAGTTGATGCCGTACACGTCACCGCACCTTCTCCGCAACGTGTGGCATCGGCTGTACCCTCACGAAGACGAACCAGTCTACCGTGTGTACCGGGAGCGTCTAGCAGACTCAGTGTATGAGTATCACGTAGTGGTTACTCTGCGCACGAGTTCCGATTCCGGCTCTTACACTCGCACTTCTCGGAGCGGTTACGCCTCCACCGCTTCTCAGGCTGTCCAGTTTGCCGCATTTGAGGTCCTTGTCGAGCTTCGTTATACCGAGGTTCAAATGCAGCATCACCCAGGATTCTATTACTACCCATCTCTGCACGACAACGGTCGTGTCCGTTTTCCTCTCGTTAACCCAGAGTCTGATAGTGTTGCTAGCCATCTTGCTCGCTATATCACTGCTAGCTATCTGATGATCCACGAGCTGGCTCGAGAGCTAACTCGTGCCCGTACTGCTTTAGCCGCTACCTTGGTCACTACTAGATCCACCACTACTCCATCCTCACTGGGATTTACCCCTTATGTCCCAGTTAGCTCTAGCTCCCCTATTTCACCGGTTACTCCCCCGAGTAGCACAGGTGTTCCGACCGTGAACCCTCTCAGTACTCCTGCTGAGTGGGTCTCACTTCTTGCTACTCCTGCAGCCCCGATGCTTCATCCTACCCCTGCCCCTGAGGGAGATCCCTCGAGGCAGCGTCGTCGTGTTACCTTTAACCCGGAGGTTTCTGTTAACCACGTCAGTTCGGGATCTAAGACCGCTTCAGGGGAGGACACCGCAGCACCAGCAGAGCAGTAGTGTCTTTGAGTATTCGCAATCGTCTAGATGGTGTACGGATGTAGTTGTACGAGTCATGATGCTTCATGTATGAGAGTAGTGCAACCAGTCAGGTTGTTAAATTTTCATGTATGAGTCTATGTATAATTATGATGGGACTTTAATCGTCGTATTCTCTTCGCTCTTTTGTCTTTTCCGAGAATTGTTGCTGGCTTTTCCCCAATTTTATTCTTGGATGTCTTTCATATCGATTTCGTTGCCTTGGGCAAAAATATGCTGGTACAAACCCCGGGATCTATAATCAAGAGCAATCTAGTCTGCCGTGATCTGGAGATCAATATCAACCGGGTCCACTTTCCAACATCTCTGATAATCATTGAGTCTGAACAGTTGGATATTATATTGGGAATGAATTGGCTGACCAAATATCAAGTTTGTATAAACTGCGCAACCCGAGAAGTCAATTTAATTAGTCTGAATGGGAAGCTCACCAAATTCTATGCTCGCAAGCATATACCCAAGCCAGAACTAGTGTGCACTGCTGTGGTCGAATTGGAATTTATTCCTGTGGTCAGTGAGTACCCTGATGTGTTTCTAGAAGAACTGCCAGGCATGCCACCAGATCGGGAACTGGAATTTGCCATAGATCTTGTGCCCGGAACCGCACCATTATACAAGAAGTATTACCGGATGCCCTCATCAGAATTAGTGGAACTAAAGAAACAGCTTGACGAATTACTCCGGAAAGGTTATATTCGTCCCAGCTCTTCACCGTGGGGGTCACCTGCAATCTTCGTGGGTAAAAAGGATGGCAGTCTCCGTATGTGCATAGATTATCGCCAGCTGAATGAGGTCACCATAAAAAATAAATACCCACTGCCAAGGATTGATGATCTGTTCGATTAGCTCAGTGGGGCTAAAGTATTCTCAAAAATCGATTTACGGACCGGGTATCATCAGCTCAAGATTAAAAGGGAAGATATTCCTAAGACCGCATTCACTACACGATATGGTCTTTACGTATATACTGTGATGTCCTTTGGTCTCACCAATGCCCCTGCCTTCTTCATGCATATGATGAACAAGGTGTTCATGGACTTCCTCGACAAATTTGTGGTAGTCTTTATCGACGACATCCTCATTTACTCCAAGAGTGAAGAAGAGCATAAGGATCACCTCCGGGCAGTGCTACAACGGCTCCGCAACCATCAACTATACGCCAAGTTCAGTAAGTGCGAATTTTGGCTCAAGCAAGTTGGGTTTCTCGGGCATGTACTATCCGCTGAAGGCATAGCCGTGGACCCGAGCAAAGTAAAGGATGTGCTCGATTGGGTACCCCCACGACTGTAACACAGATCCGGAGTTTCCTTGGATTAGCTGGATACTATCGTCGTTTCATTGAATGGTTTTCCAAAATTGCTAAACCTATGACGGAACTGCTCAAAAAGGATACAAAGTTTGAGTGGACCAAGGACTGTGAGAAGAGTTTTTATGAGCTAAAGACGCGTCTGACAACCGCACCCGTATTGACTCTTCCAGACATTTATCGCAGCTTCGACGTGTACTGCGATGCCTCCAGACAAGGTATTGGTTGTGTATTGATGCAAGACGGCAAGGTAGTAGCCTATGCATCACGACAACTACGACCACATGAGGGAAATTATCCTACTCATGATTTGGATTTGGCTGCAGTGGTTCATGCATTAAAAATTTGGAGACACTATCTCATTGGAAAAAGGTGCCAACTTTTTACCGACCACAAAAGCCTCAAGTACATCTTCACTCAGCCAGATTTAAATCTCCGTCAGCGAAGATGGTTAGAGTTGTTCAAGGATTATGACCTTGGAATAAATTACCATCTAGGCAAGGCGAACGTCGTTGCCGATGCGCTCAGTCGAAAGCCCGTCAGCTTAAATGTCATGTTAAAATCATTGCCTACCGAACTTCAGGAGGAGATCGCTCAGCTCAACTTGGTCATCGTGGATGCTGGCCTCACTAATAATTTGGAAGTTACCCCCACACTTGAGATGGAAATCCGCAAGGCCCAGCCAGATGACGCCAAGCTACAAAAACATGCAAGGCAGCCCCCAGATTTCTTCAAGGACAACTTCGGTACCCTCCGATTCCGTGGACGAATTTGTGTACCAAATCAACCAGACTTGAAGAGGAAAATCTTGTCAGAAGCATACGAATCCTCGTATTCCATTCATCCGGGAAGTACGAAAATGTATGAAGACCTTAAACAAATATTCTGGTGGAATGGGATGAAGAAAGACATTGCCTATTTTGTAGCCTGTTGCGACATATGCAACAAGGTGAAAGCAGAGCATCAGAAGCTAGCCGGACTTCTCCAACCACTGCCAGTTTCACAATGGAAATGGGATGATGTTTGCATGGACTTCATCACCGGATTGCCTAGGACTCAGCGAGGCAAAGACGCAATCTGGGTTATAGTGGACACCCTAACCAAGGTTGCTCATTTCATCCCGGTCAGCACCAGATATAGAGCAAATGAACTGGCGCAACTGTATGTATCCAGAATCGTCAGTCTGCATGGGGTACCCCGGACTATCACTTCCGACCGAGGTTCTTTGTTTACCTCCGCTTTCTGGTCCCGCCTCCATCAAGCCTTGGGGACAACACTAAAATATAGTACTGCTTATCACCCCCAGACGGACGGTCAGACAGAGCGAGTAAATCAAATACTCGAAGATATGTTGCGAGCCTGTGTGCTAGCCAACGGGGCGAACTGGGAAGATTGCTTGCCATACGCCGAGTTCTCGTATAACAACAGTTTCCAGACCAGTCTAAAGATGTCACCCTATGAAGCTCTATATGGTTGTAAGTGCCGCACTCCTCTAAATTGGTCTCAAGCTAGAGATAGCCATATCTTCGGAACCGATCTCATGATGGAAGCCGAGAAACAAGTGAGGGAAATCAGAGACCGACTGCAATTGGCCAAATCCCGTAAGAAGAGTTATTATGATGCAAAGCACCGGCAGGTCAGTTTTGAACCCGGAGAACATGTGTACCTCTGAGTCACTCCTATGAAAGGAGTTAAGCGATTTCAGACTCGTGGAAAGCTGGCACCCAGATTCATTGGTCCATTCTCAATTATGTCTCGAGTAGGTACGGTTGCATACCAACTGGAACTACCCCCGGAGTTGTCAGAAATACACAATGTGTTCCATGTTTCGCAATTGAGACGATGCATACCCGCCTGAGAAAAGGACTGCAATGGCTGAGATAGAATTGGCAAAGGATTTAACTTATGAAGAAAGACCGTCCAAAATTTTGGATCAAGTGGAAAGGGTCACTCGCAGCAGAGTCAATTTTTTTTCAAAGTTCAATGGGAGCATCACACCGAGTCAGAAGCAACTTGGGAGTAGGAAGAGTTCCTTAAGAGTCAGTATCCAGAGTGGTTTTCCCAAGCAACCGAATCTCGAGGACGAGATTCATTCTAAGTGGGGGAGGTTTGTGACAGCCTGGTTTTTGCCCTTTCTTATTTGCTTGAAATTTCATTTGAAAGTTTTTGAAACTTGGAGTTTCTGAATCTTTTCATTTGGACTTAAACACTTGGGCATCCTTGGCTTTCACCCAAGTGTTCACTTCTCTCCCAGTCCATCACTTCACTTCTGATCCACCACAAAATAACCTTTGGAATATTTTTCTTAAATGAAAAATATTCATTTTCTCTCAAAAACCCTAAGCCAGATCTGTTTGTTTCAAGGCAACCCTATTTTTTATGGCTCAGAAAATTCTAAGATAATTCACAAATATTCTAGGGACCCTAGGGCACCTCCCTGAGCAAAAATATTTCAACACTTTTTGGAATATTTTTGCTACAGAAAATCTTTTCTGTTCTGGACAAAAATGGTGGTTTCTACAGCAACTACCATTTTACTTGCTCCATTTGACCTGAACTTTCTTGTGCATCTTTACCTTAGTAACTTATAACTAGCCTCCAAAGCACGGCCCCAAACTCCCAGCCATTTGACCACAGTAACATCACAAAGTTACTGACCAGAAACTTACCTGGCTTGTAAAATCTTCTCTACTGCACCTGGATCCAAACCAAACAATGGTAAACTTCAAAACTACCACGAACGACATGCCAGACATGATTGTTGGACGAAGGCTGGCCTGAGGAGAGAGTTCGCGCGGTGACCACGCGTGTCCACGATGCCAGGCATGCGTGTCGACGCGCTCTGGGTGACGCCGAGCGCTCTGTTCGAGCGTGCTCGCTTCCCCCGCCTGCCCAACCATGCCAAACCCCGCCACCATCATCGTCTCGACGTCCTTAACTCCTCCCTTGCACTCGCCGACGCCGGAGCTCGCCGCAGCGAGCACGGGCAAGGTCCGGCCAGCCCAACAGTGCGGAGCGCACTGTGCTCGTCGCCATCCCCTTGATCCTGTGCTCGTGTCCGCTCGCCCACAGTGGCCGCGTGACCTCCGTCGCCTTCTCCCCCTCTCACTGACGCCGCTCGTCGCCGGGCACCGTGGACAGGTGTCCACCGGCGGAGCCCGAAGCACCCTCGCCGCTCGCCTATAAATAGACCCACCCCCAGCCTCCTCGAGCACCATCCATCACTCACACACACCCCACGATTGAGTAGGAAGCCGTAGCCCGGCCGGGCAGGCCTCGGGCCGCCGTCCCCGAGCTCGAGCTCGCCGGTGATCCCCTCTTGTTGCCGCGGTAGCTCCAGCCCCTCCCAGGCCCGGGCGACCCCTCCAAGGCCTCCGCCTCTCTCCGGTGAGGCCATCTCGCCCACTTGGAGCCTCTGGAGTGACCTCTGCTCGCCGTCTTCCTCAACTCCGGCGACCTCCATGTTCTGCCTCCGCTTGCGAGCTAGTTTCCGACGCCGTCCGACCACCCCTAGCCACGCTACGGGTACGGGCAGGTGCGCCATCGTCCCCTCTCTCAATCCCTCCCTCTCATTTGGGCCAAGGAGCCCTCGTCGCCGGCGAGAGCTCCGGCGAAGCCGCGACCCTCTCTGTTTTTCTCTCCCTCTTCCCCCACCTGACTAGCGGGGCCCGCTAGTTAGCCACTCAGTACACGCGCGAAGCGGTACGAGTGGTGGCGCCCCTGGGCTTTACGCCTTCGACGTCACCCCCAGCTGTTTCTTTTTATTCAAATTCATTTATATTCCAGAGAGCTTCAAACAATTTTAACTTTTTAACCATAAGTCCAAATGAGATGATTCTTTTTGCATTGTGTTCTTTGAAAGGAAATCTAACAGCTCACCAAAGATGAGATTTTTCTGAGCTGTTTAGAATTTCTGGTGAATTTCAGAAGTGTTCTTGATATTTTCTTTTTGTGTTTAAAATTATTTTCAGAAGGTGAGGCTTGTCTTGAGGATCACCAGGAGGCTTGTGAACCTCATCTGCACTAAGGCAAGCCACAACAACATTTTTATGATGCCATTTCAATATTTGTGATTTTATCACTTAAATGAAATGATTAACCCATGCATTTAAATAATTAATGAATTATTTGTATTCTGTTAAGTATTGGTCAGTTGTTATGCTTGATTTACAGAATAGTTGAAACTAGTTTAAGTGGGTAAAGCAAGTTAAAATTTGTTTGAGGTGATGTTAGAAATAATTTTGTTATGCATGTTAGTAATTATTTAAAGCTTTGTGTTTGCATTCTTAAATTGATAAAAATTTGTTAGAAAATATTCTGTTAAATACTTGTTTAATCATATTACTTGTCTTACAGAATGTTTGAACCCAACTTAGTGATAAAGAAATTAAGAGTTGTTGATAATGATATCTTTTGGTCAAGCATATGAAAAATTTATCGGAGTTACTTTCTTGCGTAGGAAATTAATAAAACTTGTTGCAAAATATTTTGGTTAAGTTGTAAGTAGAGTAATATGAGTTGTTGACGTTTATGCTTGGTGTGCATATGGATGACGTCGGTCATTTTTATCAATATGTGATGCATGTGTTGTTTTGCATTTCATGGCATGCTATGACACCGGTCATTTTTAGTTTAAAGTTAATCCTGAATATAACTCAACTTGAATATACCGTTGACTGGGTCATGGTGCCGCTGAATCGAGTTTCTTTCCAGTGCAACCACATTTGCCTTGTGGGAAGGCCTTGATTCGGTCCATTGACACGGCCTCTGGTCGGTGCCTCCATCTAGGGAAGATTATGTCGTGTTTGCCCTGGCCCGGTAAGCACACATAATCTTGTGTGCTCGTTGATGAGATTATGGTACCGAGTCCCCGAGTGGGAGTGTTTTGACCACGACAGTGGTCGGGGTGTCTTTTGGTAGACACGGGGCCACCCAGGACCAGCCCGTTGGGGATTTGGGTCGGAGTGGTCGGGAGAGTGCTGTGGCAATGGAGGGGTTTTAACGGAATGCCGTTGGTCCACCCGAATGGGAATGCGAGGCCATGGGTTCCGTGGTGTGGATACAGTGTGCTACCTGTGCAGAGTTTATAATCTATCGATAGCCGCGTCCACAGTCACGGACACCTCGTACTAGGTCCCACCATGAGTCAATGTTTAATAAAAATTGCACACTAAGCTATGAACTTTGCATTATCAATGGATGGCAGAAAGGCCATCGAGGTATTTGGGACCAAATGATGGTCGTGGTTGTGATCGCCGTAAGGATCACGAGTTGTTCTTGAGAAAGACCACTATGGTGGTGTGTTTGTGGTCCAGAGATGATCACAGTTGGTAAGCTGTCCTGAGGGACGTTCGGGCTTGATCACAGCATGTTGACATATAATGTTGCATTATTAATAATTGGTTAAATATCATGATATTGTTTGTCATTATGATTATGCTTGTTGTGAGCTTGCAAGTACATTCAATGTACTAACATGGCGTGTCATGCCAGATTTCAGGAAAGTCTCGTTGGAAAGGAGCGCTGTTCGAGTCTAGATCATGTCCACATCAGTGTCCCTGTGATATGGAGCTTCCGCTATGACGTTATTCCGCTGCCACGTAGTTGTTCGAGTCGAGGCCCCTTTATGTTCACTAAATAATGTACATATTGTTCCGCCGCACCGAGTGTGCCGCTTGGCCTCGACCACTGTTGTAATATGAACTCTGTTCCGCTAGCATCAATAAAGCGGTTGTTTTCTGTACCAATATGTTGTGTGTTGCCAGAAGACATGATCTCTGGCTGGCAATGCAGGGTAAACCGGTCGATCTGAGCCGGGGTGCCACACTTGTTGAGAGAATCTCCGGTTTTGCAAGAGGCTTATACCAAAACTTGTCCCAATTCAGCCAAAAATTATACATATGAAAACAGGGTTTAAATTATCCCAAACATCTTGCTACCTAGACCAATAATGTACTATGATTTGAATTCAACATAAAATGGATACAAATATTTGAATTGGAGAGCATATGGTACATGTAGTTCATAGTGAAATATGATTACTGCTATATGTATGTTTTTTGTTATCAAGATAATATTTAAATTATTGTATAACTTGACAACAATCGTATTCAAATAAGGAAAATTGATTCAAATTTAGTCCATATGGTAGACGACAATATATATGTTCACATGGAGTAAAATGTTCATATATGATGGAAGATCAAATGTACAACTACATCAATTATAAACCGCAAGGTCACCTAACGATATATTCGAATTCAACATAATGTGGATTCAAAAATTGAAATTCGAGATCATGGCATCTGTAATCATATAAAAAGGGACATTACTCTTTCTTTGGTGGGAATTGATTTGTTTTTTGTTGTTGTTGAGGGAAGTGCGAATCGATTTGGTACTGTGCAGGGTAATCTTGTTCTCCCGATTTTTTTACATTTTTCTTGAAGTTTTTTCAATGGCATCTATAGCAATATAGTAAAAGGGGACATGACTCGCTTGTGTCTTGTATGAATTGTTTTTTTACACATTAAGTTTGTTCTGCCGAACAAGGAATCCGCACCTTGTTATCCCGAAATTTTCAAGCTCAAGTATCTTTTGTCTCACCTGCTTTGAAACTCCCGCTTCTTCAACCCGCGCCGCGCCTTGTTATCCCGAAATTTGGACGCGCGCGAGAACTCCCTCCTCATCTGAAATCGCTCCCGCAGCCCAGACACGCGAAATCCCCCTTCTACCCCTCAGCCGGAAATGAAGCTCCACGTCGTGGTGTCAAAACCGGTGGGGGTACGCTGGTAACTTACCCTACATTTCGGACAAGCGCGTCCCTAAGCTTGGCTCCCCCCTCCCCCTTCGCCCCCCCATTCGTACACCGAGGCCGCCAAAACCCGCGAAACCCCACGCTCCTTCGTCGGCCTCCCGACCGCCGCCCAGCCGGAGACTCTTCCCCAACTACGTCGTCCACCGCAACAGCTCGCCATCCCTCATCCACCGCACCGGATGAGGATCCGTTGTCGATCTCGTCGTCCCGCCGGATCAGCCGCCCCGTCCTCCACCTCCAAGGAGCTGCCCCGATGTTCGCCTCGTCTATCGCACCACCTCAATCCCCACAGCGTCGTCTTGACCTGCCCTACCGGAACCGCATCACCCTCACCAATTCCTCCGATGAAGCCGAGGCCAACTCGGCGCCACCAAGGAGGTTCTGCACTCACCGCTGCATTTTATCTTTTATTCGATCTCACGGGGCTGCCGGTGCTCGATACCGAGCAAACATGGCATGTCTCCATCGACGGCGCCGTCGCCGGCCACATCATCCACGGCGTCTCTCCCCCATGTCGTTGCTTCCTCGGCGGCGACTTCCACAACGGCACTAGCTGCAGCTGCTCCGGCTCTCGCTTGCGCTGCGGCGCTGTTCTTGCTGTCGGTCGTGCTGCTGCACTGCTCCTGCTTTCATTCGTGCTGCTGCTCTGCTCTTGCTCTCGCTTGCGTTGCTGCTGCTGCTGCTGCACGACCTCCGGCAGCTACAGGAGTTGCTGCTTTAGCACTCGCTCGCGGTGCTACTGCACGACTTGCTCTCTGCTAGTGCGTTCCCTGCTCGAGCGTCTGCTGATTTAGATCACTGCTTCTCTGCTACTAGTGCTCGAATGCCCTAAACATCTATTGCAATGCTCTGTTACTAGTTCAATCAGTTTCGACTGTGAAGTTTATTTTCTTTAGTTAAGTTCAGAGTGAACAGTACTTACAGCATCTGTCGGAGCGGCCGTGGCGCGGCTGATGCGTTTTACATCTAACACTTTTTGGTGATGTATTTTACATCATCTATTGCAAATGATATTAGGGTCCCACTTCAGATTAACGTTGTCTGTCTTGTCATGCTTCAGCCTCATCGCCGTACACCTTAGCGGAGCTGCTCCAACGACGAAACCGTCCATCACAGCGGAGCAGTACCCTCGGCACCGTTTCCAGAGGCCTCGGATCTTCCTCCCCGCCTCCGACAGTCACACCGGCATCATCACCATCCTCCACGTCCAACCCAATGATGCTGAGGTCCACAAGGCTATGCCAAAGAGGTTGTACACTCGTCGCATCACTTTGTTTCTCCATTCCTCTGTTCTTCCAATTCATGTGAGCCAAACCCCCAGGTTGACTGAAATCCTATGTTTCCAAATGCTCTGTTTTGCACGTGCATTCCTATCCTATTCCTGTGTTTTTCCTGTCCCTGCGTTTATAGAATCCTCCAATTCTAAGGAGCCCTTACAGATTTACTTCATTTTCAGATAGGCGTCAAAGAAAACTCTGTGTGTTATGTCCTGCTCCTGCCGTGCCGTCATCCACCCCACCTGAGGTGCACCATCGACAGAAGCGTTCACTGCAGCAGAGATCCCCCCTGCAGACTTCCTTTCGCCGCCTCAGATCATCTTCCCCATTGTCGGCAGCCACGCCAACTGCATTACCATCATCGACTGAGCAGATGAACCTGAGGACTACACAGTTCCGGAAGAGAGGTCGCAGTCTTTCGTGTTTGCTTACGTTATACATCGGTTATTATTACCTGCTACTTTATCGTTCAATCTTGAGTTTTGAATTTCCCATGGGTCTCATATCGAGCCAGCAACGAATAGTATCTGTCTACTATCTAGTTCATCTGGGGTCTTCTATGTGGTTCATGTTGGGTGGGCAACAAACAATAGATGATCCATTGTCTATCTTTTTAAACTGAAGCTATAATCTACCTGCTATCATTAGTTTTGGATCCATCCACTCGTTTGCTACCATTAGTCTTGATTTTTGCATGCACCCCTTAGGCCTTACAAAATCTACCTATTTTTTATTATGCATGTCAGATATTGTACACAATCGTACTGAACATGTAGAGAAAAAGAGAAGACCGTTGCGTGCGAATATAATGTCATGCAGATGCCGCTCCATGGTGGGCGAAGTGGCCCCCCCTCCTGCATTTCCAGATTGTATTCCAGAGGAAGATAACTGTTCAGATGGAGATTCAGAAGGAGCCGACCACGCCTGTTTACCACCTGAGGTGTTTGCTCTAACCTGGCATGCTGATGTTGGTCATATCATGCATATGGCGCCTTGCATTGCTTACATTATACATCTTATATGTCATCAGCTTAGTTTAGATTTTCTTTGTGTGAATGCCACCTGTTTGGTTTCTATATCATACTCCCACCATTCCTAAATATTTGTCTTTTTAGAGATTTCAACAAGTGACTACATACGGAACAAAATGAGTGAATCTACACTCTAAAATATGTCTATATACATCCGTATGTGGTAGTCCATTTGAAATCTCTAAAAAGACAAATATTTAGGAACGGAGGGAGTATATGGGAATTATGCAATGCCATCTTCTTTAGCCAGGCATCATATACGTGAATCATGCAATGCCATCCTGTTTAGCCAGTCAACGTATATGTGAATTGTATTGTGCCATATTTTTTTCCATAATGTATTCCATTTGTCAACAATGTTTATACATTCATCTACTCTTCCTGTGCATCAGCCATTTGAGTCGGTCATGGGAAAATCTGGAGTGAAAATAAGGTCTTCTGAGCAGTCAGTGCTACCTGTCGATGCAGATTTTTTGCTGGTTACAGATAGCTCCTCAGAGGAGGATTCAGAGAGAGATGACCAGTCGTATTCCCCCCCCCCCCGAGGTGCATGCTCTAACTTGGCTGGGTTATATTGCTCATATCATGCATATGGTGTCTTGCATTGCCATGCCATCTGCTTAGATTAGACATGCTTTGTGTGAATGCCTCCTGTTTGCTTTCTATATCAGATATGTGAATTATGCAATGCCATGTTTTTCAGCCAGTTATCATATATGTGAATTATGCACCGCCATGGAGCCAGGCATCATATATGTGAATTATCTCATGCCATCTTTTTTTTCATTACGTATTCCATTTGTCGACAATCTGTGTATATTGAACTACTCTTCATGTGTATCAGCCATTTGAGCCGGTTATGGAAAAATCTGGAGTGAAAACAAGGTCTTCAGAGCAAGCAATGTTACCTGTTGAAGCATATATCTCGATGGTTACAGGGAGCTCCTCAAAGGAGGATTCAGAGACAGATGACCAGTCCTATATCCCACCTGAGGTGTATGCTCTAAGTTGCAACGTTTATATTTCTCATATGATGCATATGGTGTGTTGCATTGCTTAGTTTAGACATCATATGCACAATATTGAATTCTATCTGCTTAGTTTAGAGATCATACATGCGAGTGCCAGCTGCTTAGTATATGAATCAATTATGTCAATTATATCATGCCATCTTGTATACTTAGACAGCATGTATGTGAATTATTTCATCCCAACCTATTTTAGAAAGACATCATATAGTTTTGTCATGTCATCCTATTTAGGTACTCATCATATGTTGAATTATGCCATTATATCCTGTTAAGTTATCCATCATATATTTGAAACTGTGTCATGCTATCCTGTTTAGTTAGGCATCATATATGTGAAATTGTGTCATGTTGTCCTGTTTGGTTAGACAACATATATGTGAATTACCACATCTGTCTATCATACAATGTCTGTACGTTCAATTTCTTTTCTTGTTTATCAGCCATTTGAATTGGAGGGGGTGATGGCAGTATCTAAGGGAGCAAAAACCCGTTCTTCACAAAAGACAGTGCTACCCGTCGATGCAGATAGAACCATGGTTGTACTGGCCCACAAACTAGCCCCACCACACATAATCGAGACTCTTCTAGATTGCACACTTACACCGTTGGGCAGAGAACCAGCTACAACCCATCTAACCGCAACCCCAGCAGATAGTAACCCACTTATAGTTGACAAAGCACCATGTCCACCACAGAGTACCCCCACACGAGCAGTTTGTAAAGCTACTGCAGTGCCCAAAGCACGAAGACCACCACAGCTAACCCAAACTCCACGTTTAAAGCAGAAGAGCAACTGTTCTCAGGTTAGATTCCGTAGCTATGGTCCATACTCCTTTGCTGTTGCATCACTGTATTTACTCATACCAACTACTTCCGAATTTGAAGGATCCAATTGAAACTCCAATGGTGCAATAGGTATGTTTTAAACCTATTTCTTTAACTGGATTGCTGTTCTAACTTCTTGCTCTATGTTGATTTCAGTGTAAGTTGTATAAACAGTTATGTTCTCATGTGATGCACATTACAAGTGCTGCCAATGCTGTGTAGTTTCTCACACTTATATTCTGTCTATGCTGCTGTGTCTTAAAAATATATGAGTTGAACTGTGTCTCTATCTTGATTAGGGAACATAAACTAGAATGATATGGACAATACAGTGACCATAGTACATAGATATATGTTTGTTTCATGCTGTTATCCTGTCCACCTTACTACTGAACCGGTTTACCAAAATGAGTTTTGTATACTACAAGCTAAACCTGTGATGTGTCTGCTTGTTTCTCTTGTAGTATGCAAACAGAATATTGGAGAAGAGCACCCCACTATGCAATGGTAGAGAAAGTAATGCAGATAAGGTTCAAGATAGTGAGACAACCCTGTTGGTCTCCGAGAAAGGTGATAAAAACGATCTTGTAGACAGTGAGAAAACCCCATAGTCCTGCGTTGATGTAGTGTTCGAGTTACTAGCCAGTACTGCTGGCACAAGCTCTTCGAACTCGCTGCCTGAATCACTTCGGCTTCTTCAGTCTCAGCTACAAGCTGAAAGGCATCAGTCAGCTGTGCTGCGGCAAGAAGCCGAAGGACTGAGGAAGTCCCTGCAGAATTTAGATGCGTACTTTCTTGTGCAACAGCAAGCGTTGGAGAATTTAAGCGCCAAACAAGAGAAAGTTAATAAGCTTGCTAAGCATCTTGCCAGCATTATGGGTACCCAGGATATTGTTTCTTGAACTCTTCTGAAGTGGTTTCAGTTCTGGACTTGTTTTGCTGCGGCGTTTATATGCTTCTTTGTTCCCTATATTTGCACTGGTGGCGAACTTTGATGCCCAGTGGATGTAATATGTGTAATAGTCGTGATAGCCTAGCATAAGTTGCTTGCTTATTTATTTCCTTGTTGTCTTGTTTATTTGTTTGCTTGTAGTCAGTGCAGTTCTTTTTCTGCGGTTTGCTAGTGGCTGCAATAACCTATTTTTTAAAACTAGGCCACAATAACCATGGGCTAATATTTACTGTAGTGACACTGGGCCTCCTACGGGCCGTAGAAACAGTGGGCCTTCTACGGGCCGTAGAAACAGTAGGCCTTCTACGGGCCGTAGAAACAATGGGCCTTCTACGGGCCGTAGAAACAATGGGCCTTCTACGGGCCGTATCATCAATGGGCCTTATACGGGCCGTATGATCAATTGTCCAAACATGGGCCAATAACAGGCCGCATTATGGCCGTAAACGGGCTAGAGTTGGAATCGTCCGTTCATGGGCTGACCATAACGGGCCATCGTTAATAGGCCGTATTTGATGACGCTATGAAAACGGCCCAACGTATTAACGAACCACAAACGGGCCGACTATAACCACGGGCTGAATTTGGCCCACAAGCAGAAAATGACAGTAACGGGCCGTAAGTAAACGAATGCTGGAAATGAGCCCAAGAATAAATGGGCTCTGAGAAGGCCGAAAGATAACATGGGCTGGAAACGGCCCAACGGAATAACGGGCCGTTAATGGGTATAAAGTGGTACACTGTGCATTACGGGCCAGTTTCACCACGGGCCGTTAATGGGTGTAAAGTGATACACCGTTCATTACGGGCCAGTTTCACCACGGGCCGTTAATAGTCCAAGAGTTACATAGGGCCTCATATGGGCCGAAAGACATCATGGGCCATACATGGGCCAGAAGTGAAAACGGGCTGGAATCATATTGGATGGCCTAGATGACGCTACTAGGCCTATTTCGGATAGGGCGTAACTGGCCTTGGGTTAGCGGGCTGTAAATGGGCTATATGCGAACAGGCCGTTAACAGGCTTTCCATGGACCGGCCCGCCACCTTTTGACCAAGTCAAACGGGTCGGCCTTTTCACAGGAATGGGCCTCTGTTGGGCCGTGCCACGTGTCGACGTATCATAGGCGCCTTCGGTCCAATGAGTGGATGACATCTGTCCCAACGATGAGCCGACACATGTTTCCTCCAGCCAATGATGATTTTACATGTGGAAAATCCCCATTGGTCGGGGCTGTTAACGGGTTATCGGATCCAAAACCCGACCCGATAGCTTAACGGCGTTCCGTTACGGTGGATGCCACGTGTCGGTCACCCTTAACGAAAGCACTTCTGTGACGCGCGATTTATCATCATGGAAGTGCACACTTCCGTGATGATAATTTTGGTAATGTCATGGAACACTTCTACGACAGCACAGGTATGACTATCTTGATTCTGTCATAAAATCGTCATGGATGTACATGCATGACAAAAAACGCGACCTACTGTGACAAACACGTATTATCACGGAAGTGTATTTTTTTTTGTAGTGCATGCTGACTACTACCCTGCAGGCTATTGATTGATTACCAACTTAGGCCAAAAGCCTAAGCTTGGGGGTACGTGTTTCTCACCGACATTATATTCATGTTCACTTATATCATTCTATTTGTCGGTGTTCACACTTTTCTATTGTATCATCCATGCTTAGATTTATTTTCTTGCTTTCTTCTTGTGTGTTTGAAAAACTTTAGAAAAAACCAAAAACATTAGTTGTAGTAATTTACTTTCCATGCATGCTTAGTAGTAGCACTAAAAAGAAAACCCCAAAAGATTTCCTTGTTCTTCTTTTGCTTGTTGGGAGCTTTCCCGTGTAAATAGTTTTCATGTTTTTGCTTTTCCCTTTTATTTGCTTGTTCAAGAAAACCAAAAAATCCAAAAATATTTCAGTGTGTTTCTCTGAATTTCTTTTTGTTCGAGTCTTACCGAGGAGAAGACCACGATGAAAATGTTGAGTGGCTCTCATATGAATAACTGTTAAACTAATAAAGAGCCCATTTTACCTTGTCTTCTCCTGTTGAATAAAATGTTTTGCAGATTCTAGCTTAGTCCACGGCACTCTTGCACTTTTATTATTTTCATATCATTCGGTCGTGCAAGTGAAAGGCAATAATGACGATATTCGATGAACTGGCTGCGGCAAAGAGAAACTGGTATGAACTCGACTTGTTCTGTTTGTGTAAATATGTTTAACCTAGTATCCATGCTTCAGCCCGTTATGATTAAACATGTTTGCAATGACAATTAGAGATTATAGTTTCTCATGCCATGCATAAGTAGCTGGGAGTTGATAATGATTCATCTTGGATATCAACATAGCGTTAAAATGATTGTGATGTAGTATGATGATATGGTATCCTCCTCTGAATGTTCGAGTGGCTTGACTTGGCACATGTTCATGCATGTAGTTGAATCAAAACCAACATAGCCTCTATAATATTTATGTTCATGGTGTTCATATCCTACTCATGCTAGTGTCCAATGTTACTTATGCATAATGCCTGGTTATGATCGTTGTTGCTCTCTAGGTGGCGGTATCTCAATCTTAATTGCCTTTCTTCGCCTGTACTAAGTGGGAACTCTGCTTGTACATCAAAAACCTTGAACCCAAAGTTATTCCAGATGAGTCCACCATACCTACCTATATACGGTATTACCCTGCCATTCTAAGTAAATTTGCATGTGCCACCTCTAAAAACTTCTAAAAATTATCCGTTTTGTGTGCCTGGATCGTTCATGGAACGACAGGTGGTCGATATCTACCGTGCTAAGCATGTTATTCTCAGATCGAGTGTTTATTCATTCGCCATCGCATGAGAAAATGGGTGGTAATAGGGATTCCCAGTCCCGAACTAAAAAATGCAAATAATTAAACAAAACTCCCTCGGGACTGATGTTGGTATGGACGGACCCATTGTTTCGAACAAGCCATGGTGTGTGATTGATGGTGGAGGGGGAGTAAACCTTTACTTTTATCGCTTGGGAACCACCACTAGCGTGCTTAGCATGGAAGATGTTGATAACTGATGGTCGTGAAGTGAATGAGAAGGGTGCATGTCCCAAAATATCATTTATCTATGTTTTAAAAATTGAGCTCTAGCACCTCTGCAAATCACTTCTTCCCTCTGCGAAGGGACTTTCTATTTACTTTTATGTTGTCATCACCTTCTAGAAACAAGAGCCAGAAACTGAGTAGAGCACAGCTATCATGAGTTATGCATTATGTATAGCTAATGTTGGGTGCATCATGACTGGATCTTTTCTACCATGAATTACAATGTTTAGTCGTTGCTTGAACTTTGGAGGTACTCTGCATATATGTTTTGCGGTCTCAGAAAGGGCTAGCGAGATACCATTATTGTCATATTATATCATGGTTGTTTTGACAACGTGTTGCTGTTTGAGATATCTCATTATTGCTCGCTAGCTGATTATGTCATTGATATGAGTCATTATAAATTTTAAATGTTATTGTCGACATGGTTAGTTATAATGTTGGCTGAAAACCTGGGTGCTGTTTAAGCTTATTTATGCAAACAAGAGCAAAAGAGTTCGTAAAAGTTTTTCTTTCTCACTTTTAGTTTATCAACTGAATTGCTTGAGGACAAGAAAAGGTTTAAGCTTGGGGGAGTTGATACGTCTCCAACGTATCTACTTTTTCTCATGCTTTTCCTCTTGTTTTGGACTCTAATTTGCATGATTTGAATGAAATTAATTAACCCCGAACTGACGCTGTTTTCAGCAGAACTACCATGCTGTTGTTTTTGTGCAGAAATAAAAGTTCTCAGAATGGAACGAAACTTTGCGAGGATTTTTTATATCAATAATAAGAATTTTTGGAGCCAAGACCCACCAGAGAGGGGCCCCTGGTTGGGCACAACCCACCAGGGCGCGCCCCCTCTCCTGGCGCGCCCAGGTGGGTTGTACCCACCTGGTGGCCCCGCTGACGACCCCCCTGATACTATAAATTCACATTATTCCAAAAAAAATCAGGGAGAAAGAATTATCGCGATCCATGAGACGGAGCCACCACCAAGCCCTGTTCTTCCTCGGGAGGGCAGATCTGGAGTCCGTTTGGTGCTCCGGAGAGGAGGATCTTCGTTCTTCGTCATCACCAACCAATCTCCATCGCCAATTCCATGATGCTCCCCACCGGGAGTGAGTAATTCCTCCGTAGGCTCGCTGGTCGGTGAGGAGTTGGATGAGATTCATCATGTAATCGAGTTAGTTTTGTTAGGGCTTGATCCCTAGTATCCACTATGTTCCTAGATTGATGTTGCTATGACTTTGCTATTCTTAATGCTTGTCACTTTGGGCCCGGGTGCCATGAACTTAGATCTGAACCGTTTATGAATTCATCATTATATCCATGTTTTAGATCCGTTCTTGCAAGTTATAGTCACCTACTGCGTGTTATGATCCGGCAACCCCGGAGTGACAACAACCGGGCCCACTCCCGGTGATGACCATAGTTTGAGGAGTTCATGTATTCACTATGTGTTAATGCTTTGTTCCGGTTCTCTATTAAAAGGAGGCCTTAATATCCCTTAGTTTCGAATATGGACCCCGCTGCCACGGGAGGGTAGGACAAAAGATGCCATGCAAATTCTTTTAATAAAGCACGTATGACTATTTACGGAATACATGCCTACATTATATCGATGAACTGGAGCTAGTGCCATATCGCCCTCGGTTATAACTGTCACATGATGAATATCATCCAACAAGTCACCGATCCAATGCCTACGAATTTATCCTTATTGATCTTGCTGTGTTACTATTGCTATCATCACTGTTACACTTGCTACAAAATACTGCTACTGTTACCGTTGCTACTGTCACTACTATCAAAACTATCAAACTACTTTGCTACTGATCACTTTGCTGCAGATAATTAATCTCCAGGTGTGGTTGAATTGACAACTCAGCTGCTAATACCTTCAAATATTCTTTGGCTCCCCTTGTGTCGAATCTATAAATTTGGGTTGAATACTCTACCCTCAAAAACTGTTGCGATCCCCTATACTTGTGGGTTATCAGACCCATCCCTTGTGTATCTTCTAGTCTTCCTTTTGAGTGCAAGTGACCAGCGCCTCAAGCTTGCGCTCAGAACCTATCGCATCACAATGCTTTCTATCAATGCCCGCACTAAGCAATCCCATTCCCGCCATTACTGCATATAAAAATTTCAAACATAGTGCCACACTTAATAAAAATTTCAAACATAGTGCCACACTTAATACAAATTTCAAACATAGTGCCACACTTAATACAAATTTCAAACATAGTGCCACACTTAATACAAATTTATAACTTATTGCCACACTTAATACAAATCTAGAACTTAGTGCCTAGCTTCTGCCTCTCCCTCTTCCTCCTCTTGCTCTTGCTCCTCGTCCCCGGTTCCCTTGTCCATGTGCAGTACCACCGGCAGTGATGAAACTGGGACAATTAGTGTCCCTATGGCCAAATTCATTACATAAAATGCATTGCATAGTGGCACCTCCCGCTTTAGATTCATCCATATCATTCCGGATGCGCCGACACTGTCGCCTACCTCTACTTGTATGCATATTCTCTGGGTCTGGAATGTACCGCTTTTCAACAGGATTAACGGTGTTGAAGTTATCGATTGAGCGAAATCCCAGCAACTCACCTGTCCAGGTATTAAGGATGGACTCTTTTAGAAAATATGGAGACATGAACGATATTGCATCCATTGCAAGCTGCTCGCAAGCAGCAAGTACATGGGAGCATGGTAGGTGAAGCAACTTTGGTTTGTTGCATGTGCACTCACACATTGGTCAGACTTCATTTCCAATTTTGACCTCATGCGTCCTCAGCTCATTTGCACAACCGAATTTGTTGTTAGCTAAGCGGACCTCAAACCTTCTTTCTTGATTACCAATGGGGACTACAGTTTGTGACCTAGCTTTTTGCATCTTTTCTTCCATGTACTTCATAATCCTTTCATAGTAACGTGTGCTTGGGTTGTTCAAGGTATGTTGCTCTGCTTTTTGACGTCTATCTCTGAAATATTTCACGGTGCCATAGAAAATAGCCTCAATGATGGTTGTAAGTGGCAATGCCCGGTTTCCTCTGAGGACAAAGTTGTATGTTTCTGCGAAATTGGTAGTCATGATACCATACCTTGCTTCATGTGTGTCATGCAACAAAGACCACCTCTCCAGAGGCTCATGCTCTATCCACTGGACGAAGGTTTTAATTGACCTCCCGAGACTTCTCCTAGTACCAGGTGGGTCAAATCCTGGCAAGTCACAAAGCCCAACAGGCTCCTCCTCCACAGCCGCTGTTCCAGTTGCTAACTATGCTGCTACTGCTTCAACATGTGCTCTCACTGCTGCATCTCTTGCAATTTTCCTGTCCCTAACGTGTCTCTGTGTGCACACATTAAGTCTTTCATATATCAAATTGTACTTCCATAGCTGGTTCTGCTTGCAGAATCTTTTGAACATATTCATCAGGTTCTTATTTCTGAACTGTGAGAAGAAATTAGCCTCCAGATGGCGCATGCACCAACAACTCTGCAAGTCCTGCCATGGAGTTTGTTCCTCAGGACCAGGGTTTGTCAGTGTCTTTATCGCACTAAGTATACATGCATGCCTACCATGAAGGATGCAAACATTGGGCTTATCCTTCACAACTGCTACTTTCAATTGCCTGAAGAACCATGTCCAACTTTCAATGTTCTCACTCTCCACAAATGCAAATGCGAGTGGTGCTACTTGATTTTGTCCGTCTTGACCAATGGCTGTCAGTATCTGACCCTTGTACTTGCTAGTGAGAAAAGTGCAATCTACACATATCACCGGTCGGCAATGCCTGAAAGCGTCGATGCATACACCAAAAGAGAAGAACAGTCGATGCAACACCCTCACACTTGGATGTCGACATAGGTGCCAGGATTCCGGTCCTGCAGCATGTGGAGGAGCCGGAGAACAGAGTTAGATGCATCGAAAAAGAACCAAATCTGGTCTCAAGCGCCCTATGCTTAGCCCTCCAAGCCTTGCCATAAGAAATTCTGAGCTGTGAAAACCCTTTGTGTGGACATTTCCCATTGAATGATTGCGTCCTTCAGAGCGTTCTTGTTGGGATACATAGCACCCGTCGCAATGTTATTCTGGTGATATTGCCAGGTAGAATCATCCCCATCGTTCATGATCATTGCTTATGAGAAGTCATGATTCCATGATGCATCATTTCACATCCTCTGCGTTCTCTTCTTCACCAGAATTGTTGAAATCATCGGCATGACCAATGTCAACATCTGTATTCTCATCTTCCATCTGGTTCTGCATGTGCCCATCTACCTCATCACCATCCACCTCCCCACTGTAATAACCATCGGCATTTCCTCCTTCTACCTTACTACTCTGCCCTTGTTCATAACCGTCATCTCTAGCATTTGACATTGAGTGTTGCATCCCATCACTGCTTTGCCCAGGATTGTAACCACCCTCGCCTTCAGGTGCAATTACCTCCTTCACAACGGGAAGCACTAAGGCACAAGGATTGCATCCCCTGGTTTCACAACCTTGTAACCAGCGCACCCACTGAGAGTCCCACTCTATTGGCCTCAAATAGAAGAAAATGTTTGCACTTGACCGGGTCCAGAATGCATGAACACCCACAGTGTGCGTTTCAATATTCAGCCCTAAACATGTTGTCAATCATTCTTTCAACTGACTAACAAACCATGTTTGAGGGGCAGTCAATGGCACCTCTATGTGCTCAAATTCACTCAGATCAACCCCAATCTCATTTGTTTGGACAGTACCAGGACCATACTAAAATATGAACGTCACTACATCGGACATCTCGGCTCACCTATAAAATTATTTAACATGGATAGACAACTGTTAAACAACATGACAAACTAAAAATATTCACACTCCTAAATATTTGACAAGTACATATATTACGGAATATTAACGGAGCAACTAAAAATATTCACACACCTAAAAATATTTACTAAACTAAATATATTAAGGATATTACCGGAACAACTTTAAATATTAATAGAAGTACATATTGACATCTAAATATATTACGGATAGTACCGCAGCAACTAAAAAAACTGACAAACCTAAATATTTGACATCCACATATAATATGAAATATTACCGGAGCAACTGAATATATTCACACGACTAAATATTAGACATCTAAAAATATATCGGTTACTACCAAAGCAAATAACAATATTCGCACACCTAATACAAAATATTACCGGAGCAAATGACATCTACATGAGAAAAATGTCTGTAAAAGTATACCCTTGAAGCGTGCGAAGCAACGACGATGAACGGCGGCCTTCAATCACCGGAGCCGAAGCTTCACCTCCACCACACTACCGCAGCTTCACCTCCACCTCCAGCACCAACACAACATCCACCACCTCCACCAATATGCTCACCACCACCTCCACTAAAATGCTCACAACAACCACCACGAGCTACCCCATCACTAGATCGAGGTCTCCCTTGCCTCCCCCAACTATCTACAACATATCTATGTTGGCAAATCGGCAAAAAATGGCTCAGTTTGGTGTACAAATGGGTTAGTTTTTGGATGGGAAAGAGAAGAAACGAAGAACAACAACAAGAACAGAGGAAGAGGAGGATAAGTGAACGAGGAGGAAGAAGCGGGGTGACGGCGCGAGGCTGGCACCCTGTCATCCAATAGGTGGACGATCGTCCAGACGGTGGACGACAGGCCCGTGTCGGCTGGGCCCCGGGCACCGACAACCCATGCCAGGACAAGGGGGAGCGGTGCGACATGGCCGGGTCAATCACCGGGCGCCACGTGGAAGACCAGCCACCTGTCGTCCTCCGATAGGCCGACAGGGTCTAGTCGTCCAGCAGTAGGGCGATGGGGTCCACTTGTCCTCCGGCGAGACGAGGCCGTATTATTATTAGAAAATAAAAGTTCGGCGTATTGTTTCTGTAAATTAATAAAAATGTATTATTTAAAAAAAATTAGCTAGTGCATCCGGTATCAATGCGATTATTTCCTGTACCAAATTTTAGAAAACAAAGAGCATATGTATTTTTTTCAAAAAAGGGTGGATTTTATTAGCTCAAAATGAAGCATCAAAGAGAATACAAACATGATGAGCACACACCCGCCTCTGCTTAGTTAGGGTGCACACAACCAACAAAAATGCACACAAAAAACACGCTTGCAAATAGCAAAGTCATATAAGGCCAAAGCAATGCATGAGCGAGAAAAACAAAGAAAGAAAAAAACAAAGTGATCAGATCCATGATCGGCAAACTATAGGAAACCATATCCGCACCAATCATCTCAACACACCATATGGACGATGAGGTTCTTCAACAGCAATGCCTTTAGTAAGGGGGAGCGACTCTCAATCGGCGTCGTCACTTGATCTAGCCAGTCAAGGCTAGAATCTAGGTTTTCACCAGAAAAAACAGCCCAAGCAATACCTTCAACAAGGCAACGACATATAACCATCGCCATTGCTAGACTTCAGATCTAGGCTTTCACCCCGGAGCTCGGTACCGGGTACTCAAAGAAGCACCACCATCGACATCACAAATGCATTGTCGCCACCACTTTTTCATGATCCCTGCAACTACATGCGATGCTCTGCTGCACAACTTTTCCTCTGCGTGAAGCCGACATCCATAGTTTACATCTCTTTGGCGAAGTCAACTATCGGATCTGGAAAGATGAAACTCCCCGAAGATCTTTTGGTGTCCATCGTCGCTGTGGAGCCACAGGTGTCGGAATCGGGGCTCCGCGGACCCAAAGCAAGGTTTGAACTCAGGGGTGTGCGCGAAGAACTCCGCTAGGCTACGGGTCACTGTTCACTGCATCACAGCGAAGCTCCGTCGTGCTTGAGCGAGCGTAAGGAGAATGAGACATGAAGATTTACCCAGGTTTAGGCCACCTTGCGGTGTAAGACCATACTCCTGCTTTGTGGTGGATTGCCTGGCGAGGAGGATGAGTATGAACTAGTACAAGGGCGAGCTGCCTCAGAGGCCTCAGATGGCTCGAGGGCTCCCAAGGATTCGATCCTTCTCTATGGTGGAGGCTAGCCTATACTTATACTGGCCGGGTCCTCTTCCCCCAAAGCTCTAGGCGGGAAGGGATACTAGAGCGGCCAATTTGAAGGGGGACAGTAGTTGATAACCCATAAGTATAGGGGATCGCAACAGTTTTCGAGGGTAGAGTATTCAACCCAAATTTATAGATTCGACATAAGGGGAGCCAAAGAATATTTGAAGGTATTAGCAGCTGAGGTGTCAATTCAACCACACATGGAGATTAATTATCTGCAGCAAAGTGATCAGTAGCAAAGTAGGTTGGTAGTTTTGATAGTAGTGACAGCAGCAACGGTAACAGTAACAGTGATAGCAGTAATTTGTAGCAAGTGTAACAGTGATGATAGCAATAGTAACACAGCAAGATCAATATAAATAAATTAGTAGGCATTGGATTGGTGACTTGTTGGATGGTATTCATCATGTGACAGTTATAACCTAGGGCGATACAGCACTAGCTCCAGTTCATCGATATAATGTAGGCATGTATTCCGTAAATAGTCATACGTGCTTTATTAAAAGAACTTGCATGACATCTTTTGTCCTACCCTCCCGTGGCAGCGGGGTCCATATTGGAAACTAAGGGATATTAAGGCCTCCTTTTAATAGAGAACTGAAACAAAGCATTAACATATAGTGAATACATGAACTCCTCAAACTACGGTCATCACCGGGAGTGGGCCCGGTTGTTGTCACTCCGGGGTTGCCGGATCATAACACGTAGTAGGTGACTATAACTTGCAAGATCGGATCTAACACATGGATATAATGACGAATTCATAAATGGTTCAGATCTGAAATCATGGCACCCGGGCCCAAAGTGACAAGCATTAAGCATAGCAAAGTCATAGCAACATCAATATAGGAACATAGTGGATACTAGGGATCAATCCCTAACAAAAACTAACTCGATTACATGATGAATCTCATCCAACTCCTCACCGACCAGCGAGCCTACGAAGGAATTACTCACTCCCGGTGGGGAGCATCATGGAATTGGCGATGGAGATGGGTTGGTGATGACGAAGAATGAAGACCCCCCTCTCCGGAGCCCCAAACGGACTCCAGATCTGCCCTCCCGAGGAAGAACAGGGCTTGGCGGCAGCTCCGTCTCATGGATCACGATAATTCTTTCTCCCCGATTTTTTTCTGAAATAATGTGAATTTATACTATCAGGAGGGTCGTCAGCGGGGCCACCAGGTGGGTACAACCCACCTGGGCAAGCCAGGAGAGGGGGCGCGCCCTGGTGGGTTGTGCCCAACCAGGGGCCCCTCTCTGGTGGGTCTTGGCTCCAAAAATTCTTATTATTGATACAAAAAATCCTCGCAAAGTTTCGTTCCATTCCGATAACTTTTATTTCTGCACAAAAACAACACCATGGTAGTTCTGGTGAAAACAACGTCAGTCCGGGGTTAGTTTCATTCAAATCATGCAAATTAGAGTCCAAAACAAGAGGAAAAGCGTGAGAAAAAGTAGATACGTTGGAGACGTATCAACTCCCCCAAGCTTGAACCTTTGCTTGTCCTCAAGCAATTCAGTTGATAAACTGAAAGTGAGAAACAAAAACTTTTACGAACTGTTTTGCTCTTGTTTGCATAAATAAGCTTAAACAGCACCCAGGTTTTCAGCCATCATTATACTAACCATGTCGACAATAACTCTTAAAGATTATAATGACTCATATCAATGACATAATCAGCTAGCGAGCAATAATAAGATATCTCAAACAGCAACATGTTGTCAAAACAACCATGATATAATATGACAATAGTGGTATCTCGCTAGCCCTTTCTGAGATCGCAAAACATAAAATGCAGAGCACCTCCAAAGTTCAAGTAGCGACTAAACATTGTAATTCATGGTAGAAAAGATCCAGTCATGATGCACACAACATTAGCTATACATAATGCATAAATCATGACAATTGTGCTCTCAGGTTCTGGCGCTTGTTTTAGAAGGTGATGACACAACATAAAAGTAAATAGAAAGTCCCTTCACAGAGGGAAGCATTGATTTGCGGAGGTGCCAGAGCTCAGTTTTTTAAAACAGAGATGAATGATATTTTGAGACATGCACCCTTCTCATTCACTTCACGACCATTAGTTATCAACATCTTCTATTCTAAGCATGCTAGTGGCGGTTCCCAAGCGGAAAGTAAAGGTTTTTACTCCATTGGGAGTTTTTGATTGATTATTCAAGAGATGGACTCTTTTTCATGTTTGTAGTTTGGGACTGGGCATCCCTATTACTGCCCATTTTCTCGTGCGATGGTGAGTGAATAAACACTCGACCTGAGAATAACCCGCTTAGCATGGAAGATATCGACCACCTCCTGTCGTTCCATGAATGATCCAGGCACACAAAATGGATAATTTTTTAGAAGTTTTTAGAGGTGGAACATGCAAATTTACTTAGAACGGCAGGGTAATACCCTATATAGGTTGGTATGGTGGACTCATCTGGAATAACTTTGGGTTCAAGGTTTTTGATGTACAAGCATAATTCCCACTTAGTACAGGCGAAGGCTAGCAATTAAGATTGAGAAGCGGCCAACTAGAGAGCAACAACGATCATAACCAGGCATTATGCACAAGTAACATTGGCCACTAGCATGAGTAGGATATGAACACCACGAACATAAATATTATAGAGGCTATGTTGGTTTTGATTCAACTACATGCATGAACATGTGCCAAGTCAAGCCACTCGAACAATCAGAGGAGGATACCATATCATCATACTACATCACAATCATTTTAACGCTATGTTGATATCCAAGATAGATCATTATCAACTCCCAGCTACTTATGCATGGACTGAGAAACTATAATCTCTAATTGTCATTGCAAACAGGTTTAATCATAATGGGCTGAATCATGGGCACTAGGTTAAACATATTTACACAACAAGAACAAGTCAAGTTCATACCAGTTTCTCTTTGCCACAGCCAGCTATTCGAATATCGTCATTATTGTCTTTCACTTGCACGATCGAATGATAAGAAAATAATAATAGTGCAAGAGTGCCATGGACTAAGCTGGAATCTGCAAAACATTTTATTCAACAGGAGAAGACAAGGTAAAATGTGCTCTTATTGGTTCAACAGTTATTCATATGAGAGCCACTCAACATTTTCATCGTGGTCTTCTCCTCGGTAAGACTCGAATAAAAAGAAGGGTTTTTTATTTCTGTCCCCTGGTTCGTTAGTTCTACTCATTCATCCCCACGCTCTTAAATTTTGCTCACTTTTCCCCATTCCCTTGCGCGAAACCCTTAGAACTGGTCACAGCAGACGTTGCCGTCGGGTCAATGGCTTGAAAGTTAACTCTGACTAGTGGGGCCGCGTAGGGCGGAGTCCGTATTTTGACCGTTACGTGGTAACCAGTGGGGCCACGAAACTGACACTCACGGTAACCTGAATCAGATACAGTCGCTTCCGCGCCGCCCCCTCCGCCGCCGTCGTGCCGCCTCTGCCGCTGTCGTGCCGCCTCCGCCGCACTCTTGCCGCCTCCGCTGCAGTCGTGCCGCCTTCGCCGCAGTCGTGCTGCCTCCGCCGCATCTACCCCTCTCTCCCCATCGAGGATTAGGAAGCGATGTCGGGGGGGCACCCCGTCCGGCCCATCGACCGTGGAGATGATTGGGTTGAATCAGAGGCTGATAATTCATGGATTCCACCTGGGTAAGCATCATTTTCCTCTCAAATTGATTAGGAGATCCGTAAATTAGGCTGTATTTGACCACCGTTGGCGTGAATCCGCGCAATTTATCTAAAAAAAATCGGCCTAACTGCGCCCTTTATCTTATTTCATTCGAATAGGGTTGATCCTGCACTTGCTTTTCGGCTGGCGGTTAGAATGGAAACTAGCGAGCTGCGTGGAACTAAACCGTGTGTGATTTCTGGATTTTTCTATCCTAAAGTGGTAGAAACCAGCGTTTTGTTGAGAGATTTCCGCGAGGCACTCTGTTGTGAGTATCCGTGGAACCCTGCCGATGCTGTTGAACTGAGATATTTCGACGGTACCGAGCAGAGATTTCTCCCATTAACTTGTGATGAGCATCTGGGATTGCTATTCAGTTTGAATGCTGACAGCCCTTTCGGTAAAATCCATATTGGTGTGCTTCAGGTACGCAAACAACGTATCCCGAAGGGTGTTCAGACATCATCTGTCTTTGCTAATAGCGAGCGTCCTCGCACTCCTTGTAGGTTGAGACCAAGTAAACCTAGTGGTTCTGAAAGCCACAACATGTCGGCTGCCGCTAATTCTACCACTTCTCCTCTCCCTTCTGCACCTGATGTAGAAGTAGATGTAGATCCTGACGAGGAAGTGCCTCGACATGATGATGAGGATGAGATTCTATTCCCTGAACTGGTAGAAAGAGTCAGTCAACAGGCAGTGGAAGATCAATATGCAGAGGAGCCTAGCAGCCGTGCTAGATTTGATGACACTGATGATGAAGAGAGGGAGGAGAACATCGACTCCTTAGTTTTACAAGAATATGATGGTGAGGACATGCCAACAATTGAGTGGAACAGGGAGAATCCTGACCTTACTCCAGGAACCGTATTCGAATCGATAGTGTACTGTCGTAATGCAGTGACTACATATTGCATTCTCACTGAAAACTCTTATGAGGTTGATAGGAGTGAGCCAGGAAGATTCACTGTTCATTGCCCTTATGATAGGTGTAGGTGGAGGTTGCATGCATCCACTATGCGAAAGAGCAAATTGATTCAGGTATTACAACTGAATATTGTTATCAGATTATTTATCCATTCTATATTCAGATCATGTGTACTATTTCTTTATTGTATTTGACATCATTTTTCATTTTGTTTCAGATAAAAAGCAACCCACACGGGCACACTTGCCCACCTGGAGGGGGAGGGGGAAATGAAAAATCTAAGCTTGCAAAGACTAGGTGGGTGGCAGATGCAATCTTGGATTGGGTGAGGGAAACACCAACAATTGGTTCAACAGCACTCCATGGGAAGCTATTTGAGAAGTACAAGATTAATGTACAATGCATGAAGATTTTCTATGCTAAGGAAAGGGCTCTTGATAGGACTAATGGTCCATGGAATGAGAGTTTTCAGTTGCTTTACACCTTCAAAGCTGAAGTGGAGACGACTAGTCCAGGGAGTGTTGTAGAGATTGACAAGCATACAGTTAAGTACAAATTAAAAGGGCAGGAGGGCTTTTGTTTGTTTCAAGGCTTGCTGGCAGGGGTTTCTGAATGGTTGTAGGCCCCATTTGGCTGTCGATGCGATTGCTTTGAATGGAAGATGGAGATGCCAGCTAGCAGCAGCTTCTGCAGTTGATGGACACAACTGGCTATTCCCAGTTGCATTTGGTGTGTTGGAGGTAGAGAGTGAGGAGAGTTGGGTTTGGTTTCTGCAGCAGTTGCACAACATTATAGGTACAACCTCAGGTTGAGTTATACACACAAATGCTTGCAAGGGTTTAGAAACTGCAGTAGAAATTGTATTCCCTGGAGTGGAACATAGGGAATGCATAGAATCTATGGCCAGCATCATACACATGCAGCTTAAGGAAGCATGAGCACCATTTGACAGTGTTGTATGCTCATAATACTTTGGTGAAGGAGTACATGGATGAACATCATGGAAAGCTGTGGTCAAGAAGCAAATTCAATGAAATCTGCCAAGTAGACTATGTGACCAATAACCTCGCTGAGTGTTTCAATGCAAAGTTCAAGTCAGTGAAAGGGCTTTTGTTGTGGCAAGCATTTGATAAGATCATGCAGATGATCATGGTAAAGATGGCTCTTCGTAAAAGAATTGCAGAAACACAATATGTTGGCCATCTTATGCTCCATCTCTGATTAAGGCATTGCATGCCAAGTCAAGAGGACAAAGAATGAAATGCATTCGACCGTCGACATACGAGGCTGAGGTGACATACATTGACAGTAAAAATAGGGAATGGAGATATCCAGTGAACCTTGCAACCAATGAATGCAGCTGTAGGCAATGGCAGATCCGCGGGAAGCGGTGCATACATGCCCTACATCTCATGACTGTTATTGGAGGTGAAGATGGTGAAGTTGATCAGTATTGCTCTGAATATTTCTCTGTTGCCAAATTTAGGGCTGCTTATGCTGAAAATGTGCCTGCACTCTTGGGAAAAGACCAATGGAACATAGTAGACCCAGGGTTCAAACTCCATTCTCCTGTACTGAGTATACCACCAGGAAGACCAAGGAAAAACAGGATAAGAGCTGGTGAAGAGGGTCGTGTAAAAAACAGCGTAAGTGCAAAAGATGTGGTATCTTAGGGCATATTGCTAGGCGTTGTACCAATCCTGTTGATGCATCATTTGGAGAAGAGGAACAATGGGCAGCAGCAAATGCATAGGAGAATGCAATAGCAATGGAGAATGCAGCAAGTTTAGAGGATAATGCAGCATCAGAGGATAATGCAACAAGTTTAGAGAATGAAGCAACTGAAGTAGCAGCTTGGTATGTGTGCAATCTTTCCATTTTTTTGCATTTGTTCTCTTTTTTATCGATGGCTAAGCTTATTTCTGTTTGACCCAGCTCTAGGATAATTAGAGGCACAAGACAGAAAAGACCTAGAGAGGAAGAAACTTCGGTTGAACCATCATCTGATGCGGAATTTGAAACCATGGCTTATGAAGGTTTTGACGCTATAAGAGAGGAGGAAGTTATTTTGTCTGAAGTTCCTTGAAAGATTAGTGAGCCCACAGATGACCGTCAACTAGTCATCACTTGCTCGATCAGTCAAAGCTCAACAAAACCGCCACCACCAGAAGTGAAGATCAGAAGCAACAAGACAAAGCTTTCAAAAGCACAAAATATCCCAGCCAGGGAAACCAGAAGCAAGACGGTTAACCCATCCCGGAACACAAGGATCAAGGCAAATATTTGAATTTGAACTTGAATGCAAGTCATAAACTTTGAACTTTAAAGATTTGTAATAAGGATTCTGTCATTAATTTGAAGTACTGTGAAAACTTGTAAGGTGTAATAATTTATATGTAAACATTGAATTTGAACTACCGAGGCAAACTTTAATTTTAGGCAAACTTTGAATTTGAACCAACACTTCAGTCCATTCCTCTGTGGTGTGAGTTGCACAGTTTGCTGAACTATTATAAACGTTAGGGTGATCAATCCGATCTCTTTTGCATCTACAAAACTTGTAGTCATGAGAAATGTGCTCCAAATGAGCTCCCAAGCTAGGGTAAACAGCCCCAAGCTAGGGTAAAAACTAAGTTTACCATATGAAAATGGAAAACTAAGTTCAGATCCTTCTTATTCACTTTGAAATCAAGCTTTGCTGATTTTTTTGATTTTTTAAAAAATTCAAAAACCGAAGGGAAACCCTACCTCCTCTCCTTGGTCTCTATGAAATGTTGTACATGATAGCTCATATGTGTGAAGGTTTTTTCATGAAAATGTCCACAAACAAAGTTTTTGATTTCTGGTTGGTAACATGTCACACAAGACAACATTGTGCGCAAGTTTTATATTTTTTTGATTTTTTAATTAATGGTGCTCATTTTACCTCGATCGTGCTAGCTAGGTTTTTTTCTCTAAATGTACGTATACCAAGTTTAGTATTTTTTCACATTAGTGTGTCCTATAAAACGACGAACGGCGAAGGTTTCATATTTTTTCGATTTTTTTATAAATTATTTATGCTCAGTCAAAGCCTTTGAAACCCCGTTGACCAGCTCAAAACCCCTCTAAACCCCGCGGGGTTTCGCCTAAACCTAGCTTCAAACGTCAGCCGTACGATCATACCCTAGCACCAAGCGAGAGCCCTCAGATGTGGTCTTCTAGAAGTAATTTCGAGGGCAGGCTGCAACCAGGCTCCGCGCCATTGGATCACATGGACGGCTCCGCATCATTGGATCGTGGGGCGATCCGCGAGACTTGTTGGTTGTGCTTCCCCTTTCTTCGGGTACCCCTTTATTCTGGTGCTTATTCTGCAGCGACGAGAGGAGCCACTCCTCCTCTGCTACTTCTTCTCCGGCGACGAGAGGAGCCACTCCTTTGCTTCTTCTTCTCCGGCAACTTTGGGTGATATGTCGAGCTCCACTTCAGCCTCCCACCCCTCATGGACCCAGTATGGTCCACTTCCCATGCAGCGATGTCCTGACTACCCATGCAGCGCGCCACTGATACGGTTGACTTGGAAGGAGGTCAAGAATGGCAAGTATGGGCGCGAGCTCGTGAAATGCGAGAGCAAGCCAAAGGGGCAGGTTAGATCTCATGATTTTTCTCTGATTTCTTTTTCTATTTGCTTTTAATTCTTTTTAAATCTGGGATTTAGGGTTCATTTTTTCGATTCACATCGTGAAGAAATGCACACATTTTGAATGGCTGGATGACTACGTTAAGCGGATTCAATTCAATGGGGCCCCAACCCGGGAGCTCAATCTGCCGTCAGCAACAATGAATTTGGTCTCTGAAAGTGCTGCTGTGACAGTTGGGGATGCAGATCTGAAGGGGGAAATAAAGAAGATGAACAAGAACTTGAAGCAGATGATTCAATTGAACAAGCAGGTGAATCTGATAGCTTTAGGATTCTATCCCTTTTACTTTTGTGTAGTTGCTCTAGGATTTGCTTACTTGCTGGTCATCACTCGTTAGAGATGTTATTAGTGTGGTGTCATGTGCTCTAGGATTTGGTTAATTTGTGGATCATGTGCTCTACAATTTGGTTAAATTTGTGGATCATGTGCTCTATGCTCTGTGTTGCTTAATTTGTGGATCATGTCAGTTTTGGGTACCCGTTAGTTTCGTCAGTTTCGTCAGACAACACCGACCGCAGAAAAAAGTAGTTCTAGGGCCCAAATTTAAACTAAGCTCTGGTTGGGCCGTCTCATCGCGTTGAGTGTCGAAGGCCCACGCGCTGGCTCTGTTTAACCTTGATTATTACCATGGTAAATCCATGGTTTGCCATGCCGAAGAAAAATAGTGCATGTCAAATCGATTTATTGTTGGACTTGCACATGTCAAATTTATATGTACATATCATGGCAATTTCCTTCTGTATATAGCCTAAGACACAACACTTTCATTTTTGGGTTCATTTTTTGACATGCGGGTATTATAAACAAGTTTTGTTGCAAGAAAAATATTGTATACATGATTTTTTGTTTTTGTTTTTTATTAAGAAGTAGCTCGGCTACGGCACCATATCCGTCGACCGATATCTCACGTAGCAAGCATACATCCATAACATAAAGAGTAGCAACCATAGCATACTTCTTACATAAAACATAATGCACCCTAAACCATAGCATAGTCCACAAATTATTCAAAAATTAGCTTGTTTTTGTTCATACAATATACGGAATAGGGCCACCAAAAATCCAAAAAAATAGCTTTTCTTCTTCTTCTTCTTTTCAACATCAACATGGCTCATTTTTCTAGCTTTAGTTTCCTTTTTGACACTTCAAATACTCCATTATCCGCGTGCTAAAACTTGACCCTACTCTAAATGGGCGAAAACTTGCTGGTTTTCATTGAGGAATACTCAATCATTGATTGATTTAGTAGAAGGGCTCGTGTACGGCACCATATCCATCTAGCGATTTATCTCACGTCAAATAAGATAGAAATAGCAAGCGAAAACACTAATAACCAACGACATATCAAATAAGGGTAGCATTTCTCAAAAAAAATCAACTAAGGGTAACAAGCATAACAAAGTTCTTAGGGAGGGGATAACACGACAGAGATTAAAAGTTCACGGTACAATCAACGACATAATTAAGATAGAAATATATAAAAGATAAAAAGCCCTAACACCCTAGGGCAAGAAAAGCTCACGATCGAGACCGGGACTTCACCACCATCTTCACTGCGCCTTCTCTTCACTGCTCCCTCTCCATGCCATCCTGGCCGATGTAGTAGGGGAGGCTGTGCATACCATCGCGGGTGGGGAAGATGCAGTCGAAGTTTGTGAAGATGTCGTGGATTGTGAATGCGATGAATTTGCATCCACACCAAAACACCTTGCCGAGGAGGTGGTACACATCAAATCTGTTGGTGAAGGTGACGGTGAGCCCTATCGGCGGAGTCCTGGAGTTTGGACGCACTTCATCCAGTCGGAACATCACCGGCGAGCCCGCCGGGAGGTGGGCGAAGCCCGCACGGAGGAACCACTCAGCAAACCCCCTTGCACCCCTCCAGCGTGAGAACGCCCACACGCGGAGCATCCTCTCCACGACGACGCCGGCTGGATATCGTCTCTCCGGCACGGTCGGTGGTAGCTTGAAGGTGGGGCCGTTGTACTGCATCCTCGCCTCGCTTTGAGAGTGCTCTGGGTTTTGGTGAAGAAGAGAAGGGGGCGGCGCAAATGGATGTGTGGAGAATAGGTGGAGGGGTGGTGGTTTAAATAGGGAAAGGGGAAGCGAAGGGGAGTGGCACCAGCCGTGCTCTGGATTTGCTACGCTCAAACGAGCCGCGTCGATCGATATGCCACTTTAATTGCCAACAGGTTTTAATTGCCACGTTGAATAGATGTGAGTGGATCAAAAAGTGTGAAACAATGTGTCGGCGTTCTGGGAACGGGGGTCCCTAGACTTGCCTGCCTGCGGCCCACAGCGTGGCTAAGCCAGCAGGCCGTACGGCCCATCTTCATCAACAAGGCATCCAAGACCCTCGCAAGGGTCCAAGCCTCGCGAGGGGGACGACGCAAGACCTCCTCTGGAGTGGCCTATCCAGGCAGGCTCACGAGGAGCGGAGATATCAAGGCGGGGTAAACCTCACGAGGCCTTCGTGACGTGAGCCATGACGAACGACACCAGGCGGGCGCCAGGCGGGCGCGAGCTCGCAGCGTCTTTATTTCCTCTTTGGTGCTAAGGAGGCCAGCGCGGGCTAAGAGTACCGAGGCATCAGGAAAAGGTTGCTATATTGATGCAACCAGACCAAGACCGGGAGGACGGCAAGACGGGGTCATCGTGGAGCCCAAGACGGCATCACCGCCAGAGCTTTTCACAGGCGAAGACCGCTTTTGTCAGGATAGCTTGTACTAGCTGTCCCCCTTCAAATTTGCCCGCCGTTGTTTTGGCTCCCTTCCCGCTCGATATTTGGGAAGAGGACCAGGGCCTATATAAGTAGAGCTAGCCACCATAGTAGAGGCATCTCATCTTAGCCTGATCCAACCCAGTCGAGAGCCTACCCACAAGAACACCTCAACCTCAGGAGGCTGTTCTTCCCTTGTACTGTTCATCATCAGCCCTAGAGGCAATTCACCACCACCACACTGGAGTAGGGTATTACACCACAAAGGTGGCCCGAACCAGTATAAACCTCGTGCCTTTCTGTGTTGCGAGTTCGACGAGTTCGTCCGCGAGATCTTAGCGAGTTAGGGCGTAGATCGGTAGGAGGGAAAGACTTCGCGCGCACCCCAGTGTTCGAACCTTAAGGGTTTGCCGGAACCCCACATCCGACACAATGCTCTACATCGAGGAGACACGCGTGGGAGATGATACGAACCAGCGGCAGCAACCGTCCCTGCGTCCGTGGCGGCTCACGTGAAAATGGGGCCGGTGAGCGTCCGTGGCGGCTCGCGTGAAAAAGAGGCCGGTCAGCGCATCATGGCAGCGGGCGGCGGCGCATGCAGGTAGGCTAGCTACGTTCATGCATGCAGGCTAGCTGGACATGTCGTGCATGCATAACGGGCTTCTGTCGTTCTGGCGCGCGCACGACCCAAGTCTAACCACGGCCCAACGGGCTAACCGCGGCACCGTCCGCCGCGAGCCCACTCACCAGGTCCAACGGGCAACACAGTCTGCGCGGCCCCACTCGTCAGAGTTAACGGTCAAAGCAATGACCCGACGGCATCCACCGTTTGTGACCAGTTCTGAGGGTTTTGGGCAAGGGAGTGTGGAAAAGTGAGTAAAAGTTAAGAGCGTGGGGATGAATGAGTATGGCTAAGGAACCAGGGCATAGATGTAAAAAACCCTAAAAAGAAAAGAAGTTCAGAGAAACACACTGAAATATTTTTGGAGTTTTTGGTTTTCTTGAACAAGCAAATAAAAGGGAAAAGCAAAAACGAGAAAAACTATTTACACGGGAAAGCTCCCAACAAGCAAAAGAAGAACAAGGAAATATTTTTGGATTTTCTTTTTAGTGCTACTACTAAGCATGCATGGAAACTAAATTACTACAACTAATTTTTTTTGGTTTTTTCTAAAAAAAATCAAACACATAAGAAGAAAGCAAGAAAATAAATCTAAGCATGGATGATACAATGAAAAAGTGTGAGCACCGACAAACAGAATGATAAGTGAACATGAATATAATGTCGGTGAGAAACACGTACTTCCCCAAGCTTAGGCTTTTGGCCTAAGTTGGTAATCGATCAGTAGCCTGGAGGGTAGTAGGGATCCTGAGGAGCGGGCATCCACACATCCCACTGCTGAGGTGCCTGTGTAGCCTCTGCAGCAGCGTGAGCATTCCAGTAGGCGAGGATGTCTGCATGCATAATTCGATATCCGCCCCTGGGAACAGAATCAAACAAAGCAGGTGCAGGCAAGGGGATAACATCACGAGTGTCAACGCTATAGACCAAGTTATAAGGAATGGCAATGTTAGGACTATCATGTGCAGGAAAGTGATGGTGATAAATGGCTGCCTGGTCTAGGTAAACCTTGGTCAGAGGGTAATCATGAGGGCGTATCTCAACCTCGAAGTGAGCCGCCAAACGAGTAGCAAAAATCCCACCATGTATTTTACCCTGAGATCTATTAAGATGGAGGTGACGAGCCACAATAGCTCCCAAGCTATAAGTGTTGTCGCCCTCTACTGCACGACGTAAAACAGCCAGGTCTGGTGAACTAAGTGCACCTACCTTCTCCCTAGCAAGCAAGCATTTGGTGATGAAATATGCAAAGTAACGAACAGCAGGAAAAATGTAAGCCACCGGTAGTGATGGCTGACACTCCCCTCTCATCACCCACTGTCAAAGTGCGACAGAAGTCCTCAAACTTAGTCGGCCTAGGCTCAGCCAAGCTCCCATCAGACGGGATCATGCATATGTTGCAAAACTCAGTAAGTGGTATCTGATGGTTTTCAACATATAAATCAAAACTCACTTCAGGAGGATTATTTCTAGGCAGGAAAGTAAAACTTTGAACAAACATGTTTGTGAGGATTTGGTGTTGGTCACACTCATCTGCGATGAAGTCGGTGAGACCAGCATTGGCAATAAATTGCATGAACTCCTCATGAATTCCAGCCTCTTGCAGGAACGGGGTGTGCGGCCATTCGCACGGCCGTACCTCCGCCAACCTCCGAGGGCGGAGATCACTGTCAGAAGACTCCCCAATAACACCCTTGGAGTTCTTCTTAGAGCCAAATTTCCTAAAGATATTCATGTCCGCGTACAATTTTTCCTATGAACAAAAATCTGAATTTTTAGTTCACAAAATTTTCCCAACAAAACTTCACAAAATTGATAGCAACTACTCATAGGGATACATAGAGGCCATAGCAAGCATTCAAACTACTTAGAACACTAAGAATTCAACATGCAAGCACATCTACAGCAGCACCAAGAGTAGCTATTTATTCAAAGTATAAACCACTAAAAGGAAAACTAATTGGACAAATGGTGGAGTCACATACCAAGCAACAAATCCCTGAAACAGTTTCGGAAACGGAGCTTCGAGCAAAGAGATCGAAATCCGCGGGTTTGAGCTCAAAAACACGGGAAAGAGAGTATGAGGGATTTTTTTTCTGGAGGTAGGTGACAATGTGGGATGAACAGATAAGTGAGGGGGCCCACGTGGGGACCACTACCCCCCACGGCGCGCCAGGGGGTGCTGGCGCACCCTGGTGGGTTGTGCCCACCAGGTGCACCCCCCTCTGGTATTATTTGCACCACAAATTCTTAAATATTCAGAAAAATTCGTATTAAGTTTTTAGGGCATTCTGAGAACTTCTATTTTTGGGTCATTTTTTTATTGCACGGGAAATTCAGAAAACAGACAAAACATGGCATTTATTTTATTTAACTAATAAAACAGAAAACAAAAAGTAAGGATAGAAGGTAGTGCTTACTAGAGAGGTGGAGATATAGTTCCACTCTCATAATAATTTCAAGTAGGAGCGGCAAGCACATGCATATTATATTCATCAAAATCATCATGTGCAACAGTAAAAGGCAACCCATTAATGTAATCCTTAATAAGTGCAAACTTCTCCAATATAGTGTAGTTTGGAGAGTTCAAAAAGATAATAGGACTATCATGCGTGGGTGAAATAGCAACAATTTCATTCTTAACATAAGGACCTATAGCAAGTTCATCTCCATAAGAATAATTCATATTGGCATCATGGCCACAAGCATAGCAAGCATCAAGTTCATCAAAAAGGGATATTTCAAATGAATCAACAGGATCATAGCATTCATCCTTTGGTAAGAACAAAGGGGCATTAAATAATGTATGAGTTGAAGAGTTACTCTCATTAGAAGGTGGGCACGGGTAGCTAATCTGCTCTTCCTCCCTTTGTTCTTGGCTCTCCTCGTCATCTTTTTCATCCAATGAGCTCACAGTTTCACCAATTTCTTCTTCCATAGACTCCTGCAAAACATTAATCTCTTCTTGGACAGTGAAGAAGTCCTCAATATATGGTTTAATATAAGCATTAGAAGAATAATTTTCGTAGCAATATTTAAGTATGGCAAAATTTTCGGATTTGTAAAGAGTAGCATCAAACTTTTCAATCAAAGAAGCAATTTCATAAGCACCCTTAAAAGCAACAAATTCTTCAATTTTTTTCAATATCATAATAATTATAAACACCCTTGGCATAAGAATATAAAATTCCATTATCCTTAAACTCACATTGGAAGGGAAGGTGTTTTTTAGGGTCTTCAGAACAACAAGTAAAATCATGTATTTCACATAAATTCAAAGCATAACAATACAAACTATTAATATGATGCCATAAAAGTTTCCCTTTTTGAGATAAGCGGTGTCGCACAAAATAAGCATGTTCATTTAAGCTAGTTGGGGTTTCAGCACGAGCACATAGGGATCGAAGATGATCCAAGTAGAAAGCTTCAATAGTACGATAGATTTTGGGTGGTTCTTCAACCATTGGTTTAGTAGGTACAACTATTTTTTGGTATTTTACTTTTCCTACCCATAACTAGAGAGAGAAAACAAGAGCACAAAATAAAAACTACTTAGTGATAAAGCAAACAAGCACACACAAGAATATTCACCCCACGCTTTGCTCCCCGGCAACGGCACCAGAAAAAGGTTTTGATAACCCACAAGTATAGGGGATCGTTTGTAGCCTTTTTCAATAAATAAGAGTGCCGAACCCAACGAGGAGCTAAAGGTAGCACAAATATTCCCTCAAGTTCTATCGACCACCGATGCAACTCTACGCACACTTGACGTTTGCTTTACCTAAAACAAGTATGAAACTATTTTGTAGGTGATAGGATAGTTTGCACGAATAAAACTAGAAGTACTTACGAGAATAAAACTATGAGTAAAATGCAAGACAATAAAAGTAGATAGCTTTTGTCAACAACAAAGTCATTTGTCCCTAGGTGATCGATAACTAAACCAGTGATCATTGTTGCAATTTTATATGAGGGAGAGGCATGAGCTAACATACTTTCTCTACTTGAATCATTTGCACTTATGATTGGAACTCTAGAAAGCATCCGCAACTACTAAATATCATTAAGGTCGTGAAACCCACCCATAGCATTAAGTATCAAGTCCTCTTTATCCCATACGCAATGACCCCCAAACGCGGGTTTGTGCTTCTGTCACTCACGCCACCCACCATAAGCGAACCATGAACGTATTGCAACACCCTACAGTGGGGATCCCTCCATTTGCGCGACATGGAGGGCACCGTAGGACAGCACCAAAATAAAATATACAACTCCAATCGATCATGATCATCTATCAACCCATAGGACAAAACGGGATCTACTCAAACATCATAAGATAGCCATATATCATTGGGAAATAATATATAGCATTGAGCACCATGTTTAAGTAGAGATTATAGCGGGGAGAAGAGGTGTTACACCGCTGCATAGAGGGGGAGAAAGTCGATGTTGGCGGTAGCAAGATTGTTGATGTAGATCGCCGTCATGATCCTTGCCCCGGCGGTGCTCCGGCGCCACCGGGGGGAGAGGGGTTGAGAGCCCCCCTCCTTCTTCTTCTTCCTTGGCCTCCCCCTAGATGGGAGGAGAGTTCCCCCTCTGGTCCATGGCCTACATGGCGGCGGAGGGGCGGGAGCCCCTCCGAGATTGGATCTCCCTCTCTGTTCTCTTCTGTTTCACGTTCCTGTTTTTTGGCCCTTCACCATTTCTTAAATTACTGAAGATTCGTAACTCCGATTGTGCTGAAATTTTTACACGATTTTTTCATAAATTATCTTTCTTGCGCCTGAAGAAGGCCCCAACCGACTTACGGGGGGGCACAAGACACTTGGGCGCGCCAGGGGTGCCCGGCGCGCCCTGGTGGGTTGTGGAGGTCGTGGGCCTCCATTAGCGTTGATTCCACCTCCCAAAAATCACATATATTCCAAAAAAATGTTCGTAAAATTTTATCGCATTTGGACTTCATTTGATATGGATATTCTACGAAACAAAAAACATGCAACAAACAGGAACTGGCACTGGGCACTGGATCAATAGGTTAGTCCAATAAATCATATAAAATGTTGCCAAAAGTATGTCAAAGTTATATAATATTGGTAGGAAACAATAAAAAAATATAGATACGACGGAGACGTATCAATAAACTAATCACACATCATCGGAAGGGCGGCAAGGTTGGTGTAGAGGCCCTCCGTGATCGAATTCTCCTCCGGCGGAGTGCCGAAAAAGGCCCCAAGATGGGATCTCACGAGAACAGAAGCTTGCCGCGGTGGAAAAGTATTTTTGGTGTGCCCTCTGACGTAAGGGGAATATTTGGGTATTTATAAAGTGGAGATTAGGGCTAGGAGATCCACGGGGGGGGGGGGGGGGGGGGGGCACAAGCCTAGGGGGCCCCTGGGGGGCGCCCCTAGGGCTTGTGGCCCCCTCGTGGGTCTTATGATCTCTTCCCGAAGCTTCGTGGTTGTCTTCTGTTCCAAGAAAAATCCTTAAAAAGTTTCATTCCGTTTGGACTCCGTTTGGTATTGACTTTTTGTAAAAGAGGAAAACAAGGAAAAAATAGCAACTAGCAAAGGGCACTAGGTTAATAGGTTAGTCCCAAAAAATGATATAAAATAGCATAATAATGCATATAAAACATCCATGATAGATAATATAATAGCATGGAACGATCAAAAATTATAGATACGTTGGAGACGTATCATGAGCCACGCGCTCTGCTTCCACGTCCTTTTCTGGCAGGGTGCCGTGGAGCAGGTAGGCCTTGAGCTCCTCAACCCATCTGCCTGCCTGGGGCTCCAATGCCAGAAGTAGGCGAGCTCCCGAGGTCAGGCCACAAACCGGGGCGCCCGTGGTTGGTGCAGGCGGTAGCTCGTGCCAACGATCGGGGGTGCAGCTGACGACTTGAAGAGCCTTTCTTCGAAGACGCCAGGGTTTTGAGGCTCGCGGCGGGATGCTCGCCTGGTGACATCATCGGCTTCCTTGTTCGCGCTGCGTGGAACATGCTCCAATTCCAAGCCCAGGAAATGCTTTTCGATTTTACCTACCGCCTCAATATATGCCGCCATATGCTCGTCCTTCGGCTTGTACCCCTTGTTGGAGAAGTTCACGAGGAGCTGGGAATCGCCTTTGATGGTGAGGCGCTTGATCCCCAAAGCGGCAGCGGCCTTGAGGCTGGCGATCAGGCCCTCGTACTCTGCAATGTTGTTGGAGACCTTCTCGCCACACTGGAAGCAAAGCTGGACGGCGTAGTAGAGCTTGTCTTTGGTTGGGGAGAGGAGCACGACCCTAGCTCCCGCGCCCTTCCCGGAGAAGGCGCCATCGAAGTGCATGACCAACCAGTGGGCACCTCGTCTCCGGGCGAGAGGGACTGGTCCTCGCGCGGCTCCCCATCATGGGTATCCGTCCACTCTGCCACGAAGTCGGCAAGCGCCGCTCCCTTGATGACCCTGGTCATGCAGAACTCCAGCTGGTAGGCTTGCAGCTCGATGTTCCACTCGGCGACTCGGACAGTGGCATTGGGGCTGCGCAACACCTTCTCCAGGGGGTATGCGGAGACAACCTTGATGGGGTGGCCTTGGAAATAATGGCACAACTTCCTAGAAGCAACTAGGAGTGCGAGGAGGAGCTTCTACTGCATAGGGTAGCATGCGCATGCGTCCCGCAGCACCATGCTGACAAAGTATACAGGGTGCTCAATGAGGCGCGGGGCATCGGCGACGGCTTGCTTCTGGTGGGGTGCGGGGGCCCTCGCGCGTCGCCAGACAAAGGAGGTGTGGGGAGCCCGGGAGAGCCCCGCGGCCTCTTGAGGGTCGCCGGGCCTCCCTTGGGTGCTGACGCGCTCCTCTCGGACCACTACGAGCGCCGCGCTGGCCGAATGCGGGGTAGCTGCCAGGTAGAGCACCAAGGGCTCGCGGAAGCGGGGTGCCACCATGACGGGCGGGCTTGTGAGGTACCTCTTGAGGTCTTCAAAGGCTGCATCCGCTTCCTGGGTCCACTCAAAGGAACCCTTCCGCTTCATCACCTTGAAGAATGGCAGGGCACGCTCGTGAAGCTTGGAGATGAAGCGCCCCAGAGAAGTCACACGTCCCACCAGCTTCTGCATCTCCTTGAGGGTATGAGGTGGGCGCATCCTTTCAATGGCCTTGATCTTCTCGGGGTTGGCCTCGATCCCTCGGTGGGAGACAAGAAAGCCGAGCAGCTTGCCGGAAGGGACCCCGAAAACACACTTCTCAGGGTTAAGCCTCAAGCTCACCTTGCGTAGGTTGGCGAATGTTTCCTCCAAGTCTTCGACCAGCATTTTAGCCTCGCGCGACTTGACCACGATATCATCGATGTAGGCCTCCGCATGATGTGCATCAGCCACTGGAAGGTGGCGCCGGCGCTCCTCAGCCCGAAGGGCATGCAAGTGTAGAAGTACACGCCGTACGAAGAAATGAAGGTTGTCTTCTCGACATCCTCTGTTGCCATCTTGATCTGGTGGTAGCCTGAGAAGGCATCCAGGAAGCACAACAGGTCGCACTCTGCAGTGGAGTACACGATCTGGTCGATGCGCGGAAGCGAGAATGGATCCTGAGGGCAAGCCTTGTTGAGGCTCCTGAAGTCTGCGCACATACACTCCTTTCCGCCCTTGTTGGGAACGACGACTAGGTTGGCGAGCCACTCCGGATGATGCACCTCTCGTATGATCCCCGCCTCATGCAGCTTGTGCACCTCTTGGACAATGAACGCCTGCTTCTCCGGCGCCTGACGCCGCACCTTTTGCTTGACTAGGCGAGCATTGAGGCACACTGCCAGGTGGTGTTCCGTCACTTCCCTCGGGATGCCAGCCAATTCAGACACCTTCCAAGCAAACACGTCCTTGTTCGCCGGGAGGAAAGCGATGAGCACTTCCTCCTGCTCCAGGGGGAGGCCAGCGCTGATGGTGAAGGTGGGGCCCTAGTCATTGCCATCAACCGGCACTTTCTTCGTCTCGGCGTGGTCCTGGGAGAATAACTGCTTCTTCCTCGCATGCGTAGCCTCCGAAGCTTCCGGCATGCTCTCAGTGCCAGGGCGTGAAGCCGCCATAGCCCCGTAGGCGAGCTTGAGGGCTCGAATCGCATCTTCCTTGTCTCCAACTATGGTGATGATGTCGCCTGGCATCTTGAGGACGTTGTAGCCAGGATGGATCACCGCCATGAACTTGGCGAGCGCGGGATATCCTAAGATGGCATTGTAAGGGAGGCCGATGCGGGCCACGTCGAAGTCAATCAGCTTAGTGCGGTAGTTGTTGCGGGTGCCGAAGGTGACTGGGAGGCGCACCTGCCCCAGGGGAGTGGTGGAGCCGTTGGTCACCCCGAAGCACGGCCTGGTGGGCATGAGCTAGTCGGAAGGCACTTGAAGCGTCTCGAAGGTCTCCACAGAGAGAACGTTGAGGCTGGCGCCGCCATCAATGAGGGTCTTGGTGACTGAGACGTTGCTGATGGTGGGCGTGCACAGCATGGGGAGCATGCCAGCGGCGGCCACAGACTTGGGATGGTCCCTGGAGTCGAAGGTGATGACGACCTCAGGCTGCGCGCGACACCACGAAGCCTCAGGCCGGGGCCGCGCGGCATTTGCCTTGCGGAAGAGCTTCTTGGCATGGCGACCAGATGCAGGCGCCTAGGATCTGCCGAGGATGCACGCGACCACATGGGGCCCTAGGATCGTGAAACGCGCGGCGAACCGATCGCGGAGCTCGCCCCAAGAGGAGACTGAAGCCTCCGGGAGGCCAAGGAGCCAAGAGCATGTGGCGCCCGCAAGGGCAAGAGGGAACCGGTTAGCCATGGCCTTGTCGTCGCCGCCCGCCGCCAGGATTCCTTGGGCGTACAGCCAGAGAAACTCTTCAGGGTCAGCTGCGCCATCATAGCGTGGGGGCAGCACCAGCCTAAACCTCGCCGGCAACTTCACTTGGCACAAGCTGGGAGTGAAGGCTGGGCAGCCCGCGGTGTTCGAGAGAATGATGGGGTGGACGGCGTCATAGAAGTGTCGCAACGGAGTTGGAACGAAGCGGAAGAACTTCGGCAAACCCCCTACCTGGCGCGCCAAATGTCGGAATCAGGGCTCCACGAACCCAAAGCAAGGTTTGAACTCAGGGGTGTGCGCGAAGAACTCCGCTAGGCTACGGGTCACTGTTCACTACCCCACGGCGAAGCTCCATTGTGCTTGAGTGAGCGAAAGGAGAATGGGACACGAAGATTTACCCAGGTTTGGGCCACCTTGCGGTGTAAGAGCCTACTCCTGCTTTGTGGTGGATTGCCTCGCGAGGAGTATGAGTATGAACTAGTATAAGGGCGAGCTGCCTCGTGAGGACTCAGATGGCTCGAGGGATCCCAAGGATTAGATCCTTCTCTACGGCGGAGGCTAGCTTATACTTATACTGTCCCGGTCCCTTCCCCCAAAGCTCCAGGCGGGAAGGGATACCACAACGGCCAATTTGAAGGGGGCAGTAGTACACCCTATCCTGACTAAAGGTGGTCTTCGCCTGCAAAGCTTTTGGCCATGACGCGCTGATGGGCTCGGCGATGACCTCCGTCCTGGCGAGCCCGTGGTTGTCGGCGTTCTAGGAACGGGGTCCCCAGACTTGCCTTCCTGCGGCCCACGGCGTGGCTCTGCGAGCGGGCCCGTACGGCCCATATTCATCAACAAGGCATTCGAGACCCTCGTGAGGGGCCAAGCCTCGCGAGGCAGACGACACAAGACCTCCTCAGGAGCGGCCTCGCCAGGCTGGCTCGCGAGGGGCGGAGAGATCAAGGCAAGGAAAACCTCATGAGGTTCTCGTGACGTGAGCCATGATGATCGAGACCAGGCGGGCGCCAGCGCGCGCAGTGTCCTTGTTTCCCTGTTGGTGCTAAGGAGGCAAGCGCAGGCGTGGAGTACCGAGGCATCAAGCAAAGGTTTCCATATCAGTGCAACGAGACCGAGACCAGCGGGACGGCAAGACGGAGGTCACCATGGAGCCCAAGGCAGCGTCACCACCAGAGCCTTTTGCAGGCGAAGACTGCTTTTGTCAGGATAAGCTGTACTAGCTGTCCCCTTTGAAATTGGTCGTTGTTGGCTCCCTTCCCGCTCAATATTTGGGAAGAGGACCAGGGCCACTATAAATAGGGCTAGCCGCCACAGTAGGAGGCATCGAATCCTCACCCACACAAGTTCGCTAAGCACAAGAACACCTCAACCTCAGGAGGCTGTTCTTCCCCTTGTACTGTTCATCCTCAGCCCAAGAGGCAATCCACCACCACCACACTAGAGTAGGGTATTACACCACAACAGTGCCCCGAACCAGTATAAATCTTGTGTTCTTTGTGTTGCGAGTTCGTCGAGTTAGTCTGTGAGATCTTAGTAAAGCTAGGACGCGGATCGGTAGAGGGAGATCTTCGTGCGCACCCCAGTGTTCGAACCTTGAGGGTTTCGCCGGCCTTGAGGAGCACTTTCCATATGTCTTCGTGCGTCGTGTCGAAGAGCTCTAGTAGCGTCTGGTGCTTGGCCGGATCATACTCCCACAGGTAGCAAGTCCGGCGTTGGCATGGAAGAACCCGACGAATGAGCATGACTTGGATCACGTTGACGAGCTTGATTTTTCTGTCTATCATGTTCTGGACGCACGTCTGGAGCCCAGTCAGCTCGTCCGACGGACCCCAGGTTAGGCCCTTCTCTTGCCGGGAGGTGAGCCGCCTCGGGGTTCCAGGTCGGAATTCGGTGCTGCCGCCCAGTCAGCGTCGCGCGGCTCGGTGATGTAGAACCACCCCGATTGCCACCCCTTCACCGTCTCTGCAAAGGAGCCTTCGGGCCAGGTAACATTGGGCATCTTGCCCACCATGGCGCCTCCGCACTCTGCTTGTTGACCGCTCACCACCTTCGGCTTCACATTGAAGGTCTTCAGCCATAGGCCGAAATGAGGTGGGATGCGGAGAAAGGCCTCGCACACGACAATCAATGCCGTGATGTTGAGGACAAAGTTATGGGCTAGGTCATGGAAGTCTAGCCCATAGTAAAACATCAGTCCGTGAACGAACGGGTGGAAAGGGAATCCCAGCCCGCGGACAAAATGTGTGAGAAACACAACCCTCTCATGGGGCTCGGGAGTGGGGACGATTTTCCCTTTTGCCGGGAGTCGATGAGCAATCTCCTTGGCCAAATATCCGGCCTCCCGGAGCTCCGTGATGTCCTTCTTCTTAACGGAGGAGGCCATCCACTTGCCTCCAGCTCCGGATCCGGACATGTTTGGAGTGCTTTCTCGAACGAGGAAAAGCTAAAGCTTGGGCGCTGGAGCTCAAGGATGGAAGGACTGATGGAGAGAAAGGGTGTGGGTGAAGGAAGGGAATCCTTATCCCCTTATAAAGGCCACGAATATCAAGCGCCTCCCCACTCGCCCTAAAAACTCGCCTATTCCCAAGGGCTGTATAAACGGCACGCTTGGGTTACCCATGCCCGCATTGATGAGAATCCCGCGATAAGGGGACACGATCTCTGCTTTGACAAGACATGCTAATGGCAACCGCGTCTCGGGACGTGGGGCGTCGAACACAAAAACGGTTTGGAATTATGACCGGTCAGACGTAATGTCATGCTACAAAAATCTGTCAGCAGATTGGATTCGTGTAAAACTATATTTTCTCTGTGGTTGCGTATGGTGTGTGTCACAGGTCCGGATACTATCACTGCGTCCGAAGACTATCTTGGAGTTCGGAAAGAAGGGAACCCGCCTTGCAATGCCAAAGACAATCTGCGCGCCGGACTCCTCGACATTGAAGCCAGGTTCAGGGGCTACTGAGGGAGTCCTAGACTAAGGGGTCCTCGGGCGTCCGGCCTGTTATCCATGGGCCGGACTGATGGGCTGTGAAGACATAAAGGCTGAGGACTGTACCCGAGTCCGGATTGGACTCTCCTTGGCGTGGAAGGCAAGCTTGGCGACCAGCCGTGAAGATTCCTTCTTATGTAACCGACTCTATGTAACCCTAGATCCCTCCGGTGTCTATATAAACCGGAGGGCGTAGTCCGGATAGGACATACTCATTACCATAGTCATACAAGCTAGACTTCTAGTGTTTAGCCATTACGATCTCGTGGTAGATCAACTCTTGTAATACTCATATTCATCAAGATCAATCAAGCAGGAAGTAGGGTATTACCTCCATAGGGAGGGCCCGAACCTGGGTAAACATCGTGTCCCCTGTCTCCTGCAACCATCGATCCTAGACGCACAGTTCGGGACCCCCTACCCGAGATCCGCCGGTTTTGACACCGACAATCACCATCACTGCCTGATATGTATGCATGCATGCATGATAGAGTTAGAAGGGAGTGTGGAACTTGATTTTTGGCAAGGTGTGTATGCAAGTATGGAGATCAGTTAACACGAATTTCTCAGCGTTGGCAAAATATGTATGCTGCATAATTTTAGGAAAACAAAGAGCATGCATTGGGCACATCTAAATGTGCTCTAGTGATTGCACATCTAAGACCATGATTAATAGTATAGCCGGTTGTTGGCTATATGAATATGCCATGTCACCAAGAGTTAGCGTTATTAATTGGTCATACAATAGAGCGGGCTATAAGGTTGGCTATAAGTTCACTTTTTTCACTTTCTTTGTATCTCTTTTCTCTCATTAAATGCTTTTTCCTAGGAGCATGCGTAGAGGCTCTTGCATGAGAGCCCACTCCTTTACTTTTTTCTTGTCTCTCTCCTCCACATAGGCAAAAGTGTCATGTAAGCAGGCTTATAGCCCACTATTGTACTTGCACTAAGTGACCCAATCAAACATAAAAAGATAAAAAGAAGAAGAAGAAAAAAACCCGCACAAATATCCGCGTAAGATCAATACCATAGGACTTAGATGTGCTTTAGCAAAACCGATACTAATACATCGCAAACAAGAGCACTCACGTGGTGTACGGCCGTTGGTCTTGTGGATTAGCAGGGAGAATGACATGTGGAGGACTGGGGTGGGGGGAGGGGCAATGGCGATCCGATAGGCGAAAGCGCGGAGCAGACAGTGATTGTGCAATTGGGCAAGCTTCACTTTTTTACTGGCTTGTTTTTGGTGGGTTTTTTATTTCTTCATCACAAATGAGGCGCGGCTATGTATCGCTTATCGCTAAAGCTATAGGGAGCTCCTATTGGGTGCCTTAAGCGCCACGAGAGTAACCCAACGCCCTTTGTGGGCCGGTCCAATAACACAAGCCAGCCATTTCGTTCGCTCGGTCGAAAAATGGATTCCTTGTCTTATCGCTGGGTCGACTGGTCCATGATTAACTCTTGAGGTTGACCAATGACGGATGACCCTTAACTGTTACGGAAAAAATTCACAAAGAAAAATAGTTCATAAATTGGAAAAACATCAATCTGAAAAATTCACGAATTTGAAAACAAAATAACGAAAAAAGTCAACATATGTGAAATAAATTGTGAAACATTACAAAAGTTCGCTAAAAAGCTAGTAAAACTAAAAAAAAGTTATAAACATTTGGAAAATGATCACTAAAGAAACTTTACAAATTTGAAAAAAGTTGATGAAAATTTGAAAAAAAAAAGTGTTCACTAGAAAAGTGAGCAAAAACTGAAAAAGGTTCATGGAATTTGAGAAAAGTTGCTCTAAAAAAGTTACACCCTTCGATCAAACCTTAGTTCAAAGCTCAAACACTTTTTCTGATCAAAGGGAGTTGCAAAACTGAAACAAGTTACCGGATTTGAATTTTTTTTGTGAAAGTTTGAAAAAAGTTCACTAAATCCATGAAGAAAAACTGAAAAAAGCTCATGAAATTTGGAGAAAAGTTCAATTTTCAACCTTTTCACAAATTTGGGAAAGTCCATCAATTTGAAAAAAGTGAATGCATTTGAAAAAACAGAAAAAGGAAAAATAAAAAGGAAAAGGAAAAAGAAAAGGGAAAACAAATACAAAAACCAGAGTCCTCTTTTTAGCGCTACAAGTAATCACACAACAAAAGAAAGAGAAAACATAAGCATGGAAGTGAGTTGTCCCAGTTAGTTGGAGTGATCACTACTGAAGCGTGAGGTCGTGTGATAGAATCTCATGTACACTAATTTTTTATGTTTGAACAAGCAAATAAAAGGCCAAATGGGCCGGGGGTGTGCGCTGATTTGTAGAATGAATTGGAACCGGCGCTTAAGGCACCATGTAGGATTTGCAAGAGCTATATGTATCGAAAACTCTATTCGACATTCTCCGTGTCAAATTGTTGGGCGCACGCATAGGCAAACCTCCCCAATGTGAGAAATGGGTTGGGTCGGCCCACTTCATAGCAAGCCAGATGGTATTAGGAACCTTCTAGAAAGTTCCCTAAACTAGTTTTTTCTTCTTCTTTTTTGTAACCCTAAAAAACAAGTTTCTTGTTTTTATTGGTTTTCAGGTTTCTTTTGGTTTCCTCTGGTTTTTTCCTTTTCCTTTTTCTTTTCATGTTATTTTTTTTCTTTTTATTTTTTGTTTCTTTTTTTCTTTATTACTTTTCCTAGTTTATTTTTATTTTTAAAAAATGTTAGCATATTCATTTTTTAAACATCGTGTTTTCAAATTTTCCTCATAAATTAAACAAAATGTTGCAATTTTAAAAAATTGTCAGGAACTTCAAAAAATGTTAATATTTTACATAATTTGTTTAGGATATCAAAATAATGTTCCTGTTTTCAAAATTTTCTCACAAACTAAATAAAATTCGGGGATTTGAAAATGTTTACGCTTTTCAGAAATTACTTAGAATTTCAGAAAATATTCCCATTATCAAATTTTGTTAACAACTTAAGTATTTTTGCGCTTTTGAAAATAGTTTGGAACTTCAAAAAATATTCGTGCTTTTCAAAAATTTCCCTGTTTTAAAAAGAATGTTTGTGTTTCCTAAAATATTCATGTTTACAAAAGCAAAATCCTATTTGGAATTTCATTTTTTTTAAGATTAGTCGTAGCTTATAGTTCTTATAGTCTGTGCCGCATGCTTAGAATTCGAGGGTCATTAGTCCTGTGGCTAGAGACAAGTGCTAACAAGCTGGAGGTGCTTGGTTCAATCCCTCACATGTGCGGCCTTTTTGGTGGTTATTTCACTGTTTGTGCGCTGTTGGGCAGCCCAGTCAGGGGATCCCGTCTATGTAGCATGCGTCTATTGAACGCTAAGAGCAACAAACTGAGGGGTACCCCTTGCAGGAGCACCTCAAGGGTTACTTTAGGTGGGTTGAGAGGGCTCCACTAAGCCAACCGTCAGCATGTGTCGCGTGATGAGCATTCCCCGGGATTTTATTTTTTTATAGTTTTTTGAAGTGTTTCGGGCTTTAGATGTTTTTTTTGGCTTTTCGGTTTTTGCATGATTTTTCTGATATTTTGCACGAAAATAAGCTCGCTTTTGTTGCTTCCGCGAGAGGCACATATTTGCTTCGCATGAGGCAAAGTTCTACCTCTCGGAATGGGAAAAGATACGTTCTATTTTTGCTTCTACGAAAGGCACAGGTTTGCTTTTTGTGGAGGCTCAGATTTGCTTCTAGGAGTAGTGCCTCTCAAAAAGGAAAAAACACATTTATTTTTGCTTCTGCGAGAGACATAGGTTTGATTCCGCGAGAGGCACAAATGTGCCTCTCGGAAAGTGAAAAACATATTTTTTTTTTTACTTTCACTAGGGGCACTGATTTGCTTCTCGTGGAAGCACATATTTGCTTCTGCGAGAGGCATGATTGTGCCTGTTGAAAATGAAAAAAAGAATGTGTCTGTGTGTGGGGGGGAGGGGGGGCGTGCTTCCAGCTCGTTTTTTTCTTCTGCATTTTTCATGAGAAGAAGTTTGTCAAAAAACCTATTAACATGGGATCTAGTTTCGAAGTTCTCGACTGAGAAATCTAACGGTGAAAATGGTTCAGGATTTGAACGCACGATTTAAGAGATAAAACATTTTAAGTGCTGGAGTGACCTTTGCAAAGGGTACCCCCTGACTTTCAAAACTTTCTCATTTTCTTTCTTTCTTTGGTTTACTTACGTTTTTGTCGGTTTGTTCATTTTTCTTTTTTAACACATGTCTATGTTTTCCATAGCATTCTACAGTTTTGGTCTACTCCATGACTATTTTTTATACACGCTTAATTTTTTAATATGTGATTATTATTTGTGAAATAAATGTTTTGATGTATATCGTTTTTAGATTTATAAACCTGTTTTTAAAATGTCTTCAACATTTTGTTTGAATCATGTGAACATTTTTGTAAATATATCATACATTTTGTTGAATGGCACGATTTTGTTTTTGAATTACACGAACTTTTTTGTACATTGTATAACATTTAAAATATTCCAAGTACATATTTTTGAAACGAGTGAACATTTCTTTGAAATGTCACATACATTTTTTAAAATGGTATAGACATTTTCTAAAAGTTGAGTGGACATTCCGTTATACTGTAATTACCTTCGTTTAAATGTGTGATGAATAGTTTTGAAAAATGAACACATTGTTTTTCATAATTTATGTATTTGGTATTTACTGAAATATAAGCAAAAATAGGAAGGAAAAAATACCAACGCAACATCATCTTGAATGGGACAAGGTGGGTAGTGGGCCAGACCACTACCGGTTCCCTGCACGCACAACAATATTTGTGTCACATGAAAGTGAGACATAGACACACCCATAGCTTATTGCGATCCCTATAACACCTCACATGCATTGCCCCGTTAGATGGGCCAGGCCCAGCGCGTCTGTCTATATGCGCCAGACGGCGTTATACACATACTTTTGTTTTGGAGAACGGTTTTTCCTGTAGTTTTCTTTGTTTCTTCACCTGTTTTTTCTCTTAGTTTCTTTTGGCGTTCTTTTCTCAGTTGTTTATTTTAGTTTTTTAAATACTTCATTACATATTTGAGGAAAATATTGTGGTAGTGCAAAAAAATAATTAGACATGTATAACAAATGTTTCTAATATATATGAAAAATCTTCCCTTGTTTTTCTCCCACCCCCCTTTTCTTTGGTTTTCTTCCTTTGTTCCTTCTTCTATTTCCGTTTTCGTTTATTTTTATATCTCAGTTTTCTTTGCTTCTTTTCATTTTCTCTTTCTTCCTTTTTCTGGTTTATTTACCTTTTCTTTTTTTTCATATGCATTCTACACTTTTTGTATACACCAGCACCATTTTTTAAACATTTTTTATTTTTTTTACAAAGGTATGATTAATATTTTTTCAAAGATATGTTTGATGCCTATTTTTTCTCATACACATTGTTCATTTCTAAGACATATATAACCTTTTGATATACATTTAAAAGTTTCATAATATGATTAACATTTTTTCATATAATTGTTTTGAATATGTGTTAAATGTTTCTCGAATACAGGTTGAAACATTTTTTTGTCAGATATCAGACATTTTCAATACTATGTGAGTATTTTTTAGATTGGATAAATTTTTTGTCAAAATGTCACAAACATTTATTTTTAATAGCGAGAACATTTTCTAATTGCGTCATAAATTTGGTGAATGGCACGTTTTTTTTCTGAACTACACAAAATTTGTTCTACATTGTATAACATTTCACGTACTTTTTTAAAACGATTGAATATTTTTTGAAATGTCATGTAGTGAGTGGTACATATATTTTCTAAAAGTTGACCAGATGTTTTTCATACTTTATTTACATTTGTTTAAATGTGCGATAATTTTTTAAAAAGTATTTTTCCAATAATATATGTATTTTGTATTTTCTAAAAATAAATACGGCATCATACACATATTTTTGTTGTTGGGAACGGTTTTTCCTATTGTTTTTTTGGTTTTAGGTTCTGTTTTTTCTCTTGGTTTCTTCTGGTGTTTCTTCTCTTAGTTCTTTATTTAAGTTTTAATGATTTCATTACATATTTATGGAAAATGTTGTGGTAGTGTAAAAATAATGTTAACATGTATGAAAAAAGTTTCTAATATATATGATAAATATTTCCTTTGTTTTCTCTCCTCTTCCCCTTTTCTTTAGTTTTCTTCCTTCGTTTCTTCTTCTATTCCTGTTTTCGCTTGTTTTCTTCCTTCGTTTCTTCTTCTATTCCTTTTTTTGTTTGTTTTTATCCAATGATTTTCTTTGTTTCTTTCTCATATTTCTTGCTCCGTTTTTCTGGTATACTTATCTTTTCTTTTCTTTCTAACGCATGTCTATGTTTTTCATACGCATTCTACACTTTTCATATACACCGGAATCATTTATTATAAACATTTCTTTTTTTGCAAATACGTTAGTAATATGTGTTCAGATATATGTTTTATGTCTTTTTCTCTCGTACACATTATTCATTTTAGAATACAACAAAAGATTATTATATACATTAAAAATATTTAAACATGATTTTTTTAATCATTGTTTTGAATTGTGTTTTGGTTATGTGTCTGACGTTTTCAGAATACATGTTGAAACAGTTTTTTGTATGATACTAAACATTTTTCTAAACTATGGGAGCATTTTTTTTAGATTGGATAAACATTTTTATAAAATGTCACAAGCACTTTGTTTGAATGACCGGAACATTTTTCTCATTGTATCATAAATTTTGTGAATGGCATATTTTTTTAATTACACAATTTTTTGATTGTACAACATTTTATAATTTTTTTGTAAAAAAAGAGATTTTGTTTTTGCAATTTCAGACAGTGAATGGTACATACATTTTCTAATAGGTGTCCGAACATTTGTTTATTGTATTTACATTTGATTAAATGTGCGATGAACATTTTTGTCATAAATAATTATTATTTTCCATATAGATCTATTTAGAATTGTCTAAAAAATAAACAGAAAAGGAAGAAATAAAGAAATATGCGATATCAGCGCGACGAGACCACATGGGTAGTGGGCTGGACCACTACTCTAGCACTAAATGAGAGATAGACGTTCGCGTCGCTTATTGCGATCCCTATAACACCTCGCCTGCATCGCCCGGGAGCTCCTATATGCCGCCCGTGTGCGTCAGATCGTTGCGACTTCGCTGAAGCGACGCGCACACGGGCCGGCCCAACCATCTCGCTGTGAGCGAAAAAACGAAAAAAGAAGAAGCGCATGCGTGGGATCGAACAGACGACCTCATGCTCGAATCCAGTGAGGCTAACCAGCTCTACCTCAAACATTTTATATGCAGCGCAAATCTTAAAGTAGAACGTACAGGGGCAAATCCTTTAAAAAAACGTTCAACATTTTTATGATATACATTGAAGAAATTTTAAAATACAGTGAATGTTTTTGTAAAAAATACTGAACAAATTTAAAATACCAACATGGACATTTTATGGGTATATGTTAAACAATTTTTTAATATATGACGAACAAAACTTAAATACACAATGAACATTTTCTAAATACACGTTGAACAATTTCATAATATACAATGACATTTGTGTAATAGACAATGAACATTTTCTAATATATGTTGAACAATTTAATAATATACAACGGACATTTTTGTAATACATAGTGAACATTCTCTAATATATGTTGAACAATTTAAAAATATACAATTAAAATTTTTGTAATACACAATGAACAATTTTACCGTGCAAGGTGAACTATGTCATAATATACGATGAGCATTTTCTTAATACATTGAAGATTTTTGTAACACACGGCGAGCTTTTTATACACATCCACAATAATGAGAAGAAGAACAGAAACAGAAAATAGAAACGGAAACGTAAAAGAAAGAAAATGAAAGGACAAAAAGGAACCAAAACAGAAAAATGAAAAACCGGAACAAAACAACTGAGAACCGGCCAAAACAGTGAAAAAACTGGAAGCAAAAAATCATAGAAGAAAAACGAAAAAAAAAACCCGCAAGAAACAAGGAAAACAGCAGCGAACGAAATCCGTACGTGGGCTGGCCCAAGTGGCGACTTGCTTCAGCGAAGGCTCGTCCTTTTGACGCCTGCGGGCGTCAAATAGGATTTGCCCATTCGCTGGGCCTTAGCAGGGCGCGTGTCTATATGTGTCGGACGGCGTTGTACGCATATTTTTGTTTTCCGAAACGGTTTTTTCTGTATTTCTTTTTGTTTCTCGTTCGGTTTTTTCTCCTGGTTTCTTCTTACGTTTCTAAAGAGTTCACTATATATTTACGAAAAATATTGTGGCTGTGTAAAAATAATGTTAATCATGTATAAAAGTTATTTCTAATATATACGAAAAATGAACAATGCGTGTGAAAAATATTAGATATCGAAATAAAATTTTGAACAATGCTAAACATATATTTAAATAAATATTAAGTCATGTATAAACATGTTTCTGATGTATACAAAACAATTGTATAACGCCTATAAAAAAGTAGAGATCAAAACATATATTTGAAAAATTATTAATCATCCATTTGAGAAATGTTAACCAAGCAGAAAATAATGTCCGTGATGTATACGGAAAATGTACGTTGTATATGGAAAAAAGTGGACATCCAAACTATAATTGAAAAAATGTTAATCATGTTTTAAAACCTTTTAAACATCTTTAAAAATGTCCTGATGTATACAGAAATGTATAATGTATATGAAAAAGTAAATGTAAAAATTATGTATTTGGGAAATGTTAATATTGTATTTGAAAATGTAAAATGTATATAAAAATAATGTTTCACATGTATACGAAAAATGTACAATTTGCATTAAAAAAACAACATAACATACATTTGAAAACAATCATGTATTTGAAAAATGTTAAACATGTATAACATTTATAAAATATAGAAAACCGAAGAAAATGGAAAATTTAAAGGAAAACCCCAAGAAAAACATACAAATACCGAAGAAAAACCAACGGAAAACTGAAAAAAAAAACACAGAAAATAAGGCATAAATACAATCAAAACCAAGAAAACCGTAATGAAAACACACGGAAAATAAAGAAAAGAAAAAACCAAATAAAAATGAAGAAAACCGCAAAGAAAAGCACAAAAAGAGGGAAACAAAAGCCAATGAAGATGAGACCAATCCAACTAGTGCAGAACAAAGAACGAAAAGAAAGCCAACAAACGACTATATCAACCGAGCGAGCTAGCGTCTTCTCGTTTGCTAGCCACGAAGAGAAGAAACATGTCGGTCCAGTAACGATGGTGACCCTTTGAGACCTGGTTTAGATTGGAGCAAGTCCCCTTACCTTTTGCTTAAGGAGTCCCTAGATATCGAACCCACCAGAGGATGTGCACTATAACAAAGACTCAAATAAATTATTTTTCTCACAATAAGTTCCAGCTTTTTAACCAGACTTTTAACAACCTTTTGGAATATAAACAACGATATGAAAATAAGGATGTGTATGAGGTCTTACACTCACAGCCCTTGTACTTGTGCATGAGATCTCATCTTGGTAATAAACATAGTCCTGGAAGACACTCGTTACGACGCGCTCACTGTAGGGTAACTCAATAGAAAACAAAAAATTCCGACCTGTGCACCAACCTAGGATCACTATGAAGATGCATACATGGTTTGATCTGATTGTTACCAACTCGTAGCACAACGGAAGTAGAGTTTGCGAAGATCGCCGATGCAGATCCCTGCAGCTAGGATTTTACAACCTCCCCACCGCGAGGATGTTCTCCCTCGGACAGCCCCTCGGGCGGTCCCTCGGATAGCACTTCGAGAGGCCCTCGGACAGAGCCTCAAACAGAACCTCGGACAGAACCTCAGTGTGTCACTCAAACTAAGATCAAAACTATTACCTCTCTACTAGGTTGCACACATCCGGTCTCAACTATCCGGCAGGGCTTCGCCGTCCAGAACTAGGCCCTATCAAAGACTAGAAACCATTTGGCGTACGAAACTATTTCACGGGGAGAGAGATAAAGAGCTAGATCATTGCATGACATGTGTTGAGAGAGAACTTTGGATGAAATGTAGAGCTCTCTCCACCTCTATTTAGAGTGGGAGGAAGGGGTAGAGGCTAGGGGGAAAAGACCAAAAGGACCTTGGATATTTTCCACCCAAAAGCCACCAAAAGTAGGAGGAAGCCCCTTGGGTGCCCCCCACACCATGGACGGTTTGGGATGCCTCATGGCGGCCCACCTCCCCAAAACATGCTCCACAGCTGTGAGAGTCTGGCTTAATAGGGATGATAGACTACTCATATCACCAAGGAATTCCTTCTTTTTCGGGAGACCATTCGGAAAGAACTCCAAAGTTAAGCTTGCTCAACTTGAAGCAATTTCAGGATGGGTGACCGACTGGGAAGTTGGTCCCAGGTGCGCACGAGTGAGGACAAAGTGTGCAGGAAAGACCAGTGATGATCTTTGGGGCCAAAACGTGGCTTTCAAAAAAGGCCACCAAACATGGCAATAGTGTTGCGTGCATCATCCCTTGATTTATGGGATCTTGTCCCTTGAGACCGAGAGAAGATTTTTCCGCGGCCGTTTAATTTGAAAAAATCCCTGAAGATCCATAACATTTCCGACACCCCCTAAAATAATTCTGGAAGCATTGTGGAATATTTCCGGTATGATGTTTTTATCTCTGTAACACTTGCGGTGACTCAGAAACATTTCCGGTTTTTTCTCTAAAACTTTGTTGTCGTCTCCGAAACATTTCTAGTAAAATTCTCTCAGACTCCCTGTCTATTACTTAGCAACTAGATGACCCAAGTGTGTGACCCTATATGTTATGCGAAGTATAGACATGACCAGAACACTTTCCGATCAATAACCAATAGAGGAACTATGGACATCCATATTGATCCTTATACCCACACGAATGAATATTCAAGTGAACCTATAATTATCAAATGTTGTTCTTGTTGCTTCATGATATGTTACAAATACCCAAGGTGAGATTTTAATGGCATCCCCATGAATGAACAACTTTATTCACCATGCCAGTTTCCTCGTGATCGATTTTACTCTCTTTTCTCGTTCCCGCATTCCGGCATCCCCGTGACCAAATCACGTTGTGTCTGGCCAGATGATAGTGGATACTGTAATGCCAAGAGGGCCCAAAGAATATCTCTGCATCGTTAGAGGAGCAAATCCCAATCTTGATCTATCAAGTCCGTTGTCATACTTTTCCATGAACCCGAGAGACACCATAATAGCCACCCTGTTATGGATGATGTTTAACTAACCCCGAAGTTCATGAAGCAAGCATGAAGGAACACAATACTCTCATGGTCTAAGGAATTATGCAAACACTAATTTTCTTTTTGTTATGAATCATTAACTTGTGATGAATGTATCTTATAGCATAACATCAATTTGGGTCGATTCAACACACGTGTTCTTCTAACATTGTGTCCGCAAATTGTTGGCATAATCATGTCCATGATCAGGAAAACATGACCATCATGCAATACTTGAACTATTCTTACTAGCACGACTAGGGATACACTTTACCGTTTATTATTCCATACGTGCATATGGGTTTCCCTCTGAAACTTTATGGATATATGTACTCAAGGAGCATTGCAGTTATAACATGGAATATAAACTTAATCATGAACTTGGAGATAAATAATAGTTGTTATTATTGCCTCTAGAGCATATCCCCTACAGACTCCCACTTGCACTAGAGTCAGTAATCTAGTCAATGCTAATGCACTTTACACCTATTGTAGGATCGAAAGTATGTCTAGAGGGGGGGGGGTTATTAGACTACTTGACCAAATAAAAATTTATCCTTTTCCCAATTTTAGTTGTGGGCAGATTTGAGCAATTATTACTAGTCAAGTAACACCCTACACATGCAAGTCTAAGAGTATAGCAGCGAAATGTAAGTGTTGCACATGTAAGTAAAGGGAAGGGTTTGGAGAAGGCAAACGCAATGGGGACACAAAGATTTTTGGCGTGGTTTTGATAGGTGGTGCTATCGTACATCCACGTTGATGGAGACTTCAACCCATGAAAGGTCACGGTTGCGCGAGTCCACGGAGGTCTCCACCCATGAAGGGTCCACGAAGAAGTGACCTTATTTATCCCACCATGGCCATCGCCCATGAAGGACTTGCCTCACTCGGGTAGATCTTCACAAAGTAGGCGATCTCCTTGCACTTACAAACTTCTTGGTTCAACTCCACATCATGTCGGAGGCTCCCAAGCGACACCTAACCAATCTAGGAGACACCACTCTCCAAAAGGTAATAGACAGTGTGTTAATGATGAACTCCTTGCTCTTCTGCTTCAAATGATAGTCTCCCAAACACTCAACTCTCTCTTACATATTTGGCTATGAAGGAAGAAGATTTGAGTGGAAAGCAACTTGGGGAAGGCTAGAAATTGATTCAATTGGTAGGAATGGAAACTCTTGATCTCAACACATGAGTAGGTGGTTCTCTCTCACAAAATGAATGGTGGAAGTGTAGGCACGTTCTGATGGCTCTCCTCAATGAGGAAGAAGGGGTGGAGGGGTATATATAGCCTCCACACAAAATCCAACCGTTACACACTTTTGGCCCATCTCGGTGGCACCGATCAGAAAACTCGGTGGCACCGATCTGTGTAAAAATATGAACGTTAGGAATCTCGGTGGGACTGACGGTAACAACTCGGAAGGGAGCGATGTGCAAGGGCTTAGGGCAAAGCTCGTCTCGGTGGCATCGATTGCATCATCTCGGTGGGACCGAAGTGAAGCAATAAGGCAACAGAGAGTTGGTCAAGCCATGTCGGTGGGACCGATTGCAATTCTTGGTGTGACTGAAATAATTACAACAAGCAATAGAGAGCTGTCAAGGCCATCTCAGTAGGACCGAGATCCATATTGGTGGATCCGAATTGTTGGGGTTTTGGCAGTGGCTAAGTCTAGATGAACTCGGTGGCTCCAGGTAGGAATTATCGGTGGGGCCGAGTTGGAATTTAGGGTTTGGACATATTTGGATAGAGAAAGTGGTTGAGGATTTTGGAGCAATATCACTAAGCACTTTGAGCAAATAGATCATTAAGCAACATCTCATCCCCTTTTAATATTATTGGCTTTCCTATGGACTCAATGTGATCTTGGATCACTTAAACAAAAATGTAGCGTCTTGAGCTTTTGCCAATCCTTGTCCTTGGCATTTTGAGGGGTCCACATCTCTAGTCCTTGCCATGCCAATCATTGAACATCCTAAACTATTTATCTTGAATGGACATTAGTTCAATGAGATATATGTTGTTATGAATTACCGAAACCAGCCGGGGATTAGTTGCAATTTCACCTATGGCATACTCGTGTAAAATATGCTCTGCTTGTGGTATAGTCTTTGTCCTATGAATCTGACAAATTCAGTTCCGTGTGTATCTTTGCACATCTTTGCGTTTTCACGCTTTCACAAAATTCATAATTTGTGTGGACTTGGCTTTGTATATATGTGAATCACTGGTCGAACCTTGATTCCTCAGACAGAGTTATGGCGCAACTATCTACACTAGTTTTCCATTGAAAAAAGTTATCTTGGAACCATACTAAGTTCATGAATTAAATATATGATCCAATACCCTATTCTATCGCGTCCTAAATGGTAACATACTTAGCCTTTGTTATAGAATGAGCCACAGTAATTTGCTTTCAACAATCCCAACTTACCGTGCCACTATTTTTTGTATCAAATAAAACCCTTAATAAAAAATCGCTTGGAGCATTGATGAAGACGGTGTCGATGTAACTTCTTACAATGATCCTTTGTCGATGTAACTTCTTACAAAGATCATGTATCGATGTAACTTCTTACATGATCTTGTGTTGATGTAACTTCTTACAATGATCTTGCGTCGATGTAAATTCTTACAACAAACTCTTCATAATCTCAACATGCGAGAAAACATGTCATCAGTGCTATTATATAGTACTCAACAGCATTTTTCACTGCTATCCATGATCAACACTTTTATCACTTTGCTATCTTACTCACAACTAATTTGGAGTATTGAATATATTTGGTTTGTTTACATACCATGGAATACATGATTGATCCAAACACAAGATTATGAGGATCCTCAGTCATGTACTTTGCTCATCAATGTTTTAGGACACCGAGTCTCGCTAACAACTCTTCCCACGTGACTTCGGTAAGAAACTCTTTTATGCTTTATCATTTTAGCATCTTGTGAATATGTATTTTGGCTTAGCCCTATTAGGCAATTCTATCTCCATAGATAATTATGACGAATACTGAGGCTACCCAGGCCTTAGTTCTTCCATTGAAAAACTATTTTTGGTGAAGGCCTAATTTGTGTCAATGAATCTATATTATCTCTAATCAACATTGTGTCAAGCACATAAGTTTTAGAAATATTATTATGCTCCCACTTACTTTTGTGTAAACATAAGCATCTTTGCTATCCTTGATGAAATCAATTTTTTTAACTATTTCATCGAAACAAAGAATCCAACTCCACTTTGCTCGCTTCCGTCCATTATTGGAACTCTGAAGTTTGCGCACTCACCAGCATCCTCTGGATCGACAAAATACATTGGACTGTATCACATGTATGTCCTTGGTTGTATTTCCATCTCATGTAAATCCTTTTGGCGTCCATCTTTCATATCTCATAATTGAAATATGTATTAATTGCTAGTATAACCCGAACTCACTTTTAGCATCGCTACGGCGAGACAATCTTGTCGTAGTCAACTCCTTATATTTGTTATAAGCAACAAGTCGAGCTTTATGGATACAATATTTTTATCCGTACTAGTTTATAATTCCACTAATATTCGTTAGACTTTAAGTCTTCTGGAGGTTTTATCAAGATCTAATCTTGAATAATTTATATGGATACTATCTGATTATATTGGCATTTAGCCAATTCCGGAGTCAGGCCCCATCAACGCTTCCTTGTGTATTGTAGGTATACTATTGTCTAACAACAATATCCCGTCTGCGTACCTAAGAGGTTTGCACGAGTTTTGACTACGTGGTTCAGCTGCAAGTTCTACTGAAGGCCATACATCTCATGTAGAGGCTTCCATATTAATCAGAGTAGGAAACTTTGGAATTACTTTCAAGGTTCTTTCGTTTGACCTGATGACGAAGATATTGTTATCTTGTCGAGTTGCACTACCCTCCCACTCACTCTTTTGCAAGAAACATTTTCTTCAAAAATCATACCGCTCTATGTGGCAAACCTTTTGCCTCAGCATAGTGATGGAGGAATACCCAACAATTTGGGATAGCCTACTAAGTAGTACATGTCTGATTTGGAATACGTTTGTAAACATTTTACACATGTCAAAAATGCAAAACATGGTTTGGCATACCATACATGGCAGCCATTTCAACAGATGTGATGACGCTCTTTTCAGCGTAAAGCCGCAGTTTGTAAAGCATGACTTTAAAAGGGATACTGGCAAATTGATTTATGTCTTCTTCGATCTTACCCTGTCATAAATGGTTAGATTACATCTTCACGCACACTCCACTCTTAATGGTGCTTCAGAACTACAACATCTCAACCGGGTTGCACACATCAAGTGTCAACTATCTAGCAGGGCTTCGTCGTCTAGGACTAAGCCTTACCGGAGACTAGACAACCTTTCAGCGTACGAAACTATTTTGTGGAGAGAAAGATAGAAAGCCAGATCATTGCATGGTGTGTGTTGAGATAGAACTTGGGATTAAATGGAGAGCACTCTCCACCTCTATTTATAGTGTGAGCAAGGGATAGAGGCTAGGGGGAAAGACCAAAATGACCTTGTATATTTTCCACCGAAAAACCACTAAAAGTGGGAGGAAGCCCCTTGGGTCCCCCACACCATGGACGGTTTGGGATGCATCATGCGGGGCCCTCCTCCTGGAAACATGCTCCACAACTTTAGGGACAAATCCCCAAAAGGCGGCTTTCAAACAAAGCCACCAAACATGGCAATAGTGTTGGGTGCATCATCCCACAATTTCATGGGATCTTGTCCCCTCAGACTAGGACAAGATTTGACTCTGAAACATTTCCAGTTTCTCTCTAAAACCTTGATGTAGTCTCTGAAACGTTTTTGGTAACATTCTCTCGGACTCCCTGTCTATTACTTTGCTGATAGATGACCCTTAAGTGTGTGACCCTATAGGTGTGGGGAAGTATAGACATGACCGGAAAACTTTCCGATCAATGATCAATAACGGAACCCTGAACATCCATATTGATCCCTATACTCACATGAATGAATATTCGAGTGAACCTGTAATTACTAAATGTTGTTCATGTTGCTTCGTGATATATTACAAGTACCCTAGGTGAGATTTTAATGGCATCCCCGTGAATCAACAACTTTGTTCACCATGCATGTTTCCTCGTTACCAGTTTTGTTCACTTTTCTCGTTCCCGCATTCCGGCGTCCTCGTGATCAAATGATGTTGTGTCTGGCCAGATGATGATGGATACCATAATGCCAAGAATCCCAAAGAATATCTCTTTGTCGTCAAAGGAGTAAATCCCAATCTTGAGCTATCAAGTCCCTTGTCATACTTTTTCATGAACCCGAAAGCCACCATAATAGCCACCCTATTATGGATGATATTAAACTAACCCCAAAGTTCATGAAGCAAGCATGAAGGAACTCGATACTCCCATGGTCTAAGGAATTATGCAAACACTAACTTTCTTTATGTTATTAACCATTAGCTTTTGACGAATGGATCTCATAGCATAACATCAATTTGGGTCGATCCAACACAAGTGTCTTCTAACATTGTGTCCTCAAACTTTCCAGCGTAGTCATGCCCATGATCAGGAAAACGTGACCATCATGCAACAGATGAGCTAGTCTTAGAAGGATAACTAGGAATACATTTACCGTTTATTATTCTGCACATGCACATGGGTTTCCCTCTATGACTTTATGGATATACAGACTCAAGCACCATTGTCGTTATAGCATGGAATATAAAGTTAATAACAAACTTGGGGATAAATAATAGTTGCTATTATTGCCTTCAGGGCATATCTCCTACACTAACAACATGATGAAGTGGGGGATGTGTCCAAAGTACGTCACGACCTGCATCGAGAGTCAGTTGTCCAACCCGATGGCCATCACCATAGCACGGGGTTACCTCGGTTATTAAGAATTACTTCAGACAAAAGTACTGGCTCTTTAATGACTACACCTCAGTTGTCTCCAAGGAATTGCTTTCCATTACATACTAATCATTTCTGCCACTGGTGTTTAGAATATAGTTGCGTGCATCCTCACTTCTTACCTGCTCATTGATCGATCTACGAGATCCTGGGTAGCAGCAAGGCCTTAGAACAAGAAGAAGACAAAAGAGAACTCTCTTGCAAAGCGCACATACAAATAACAACAACCAAGCAAAGTCATTCGAATGATCTTGTGCACAAATGCATAGGGTTGCAAGGCATTGCCTCAACCCATTGCCATAAGGGATTACTCACACATCGCGATTGGTTCATAAGAAGAAATCATTGAAGACAACGTAAAGATGAATGATTGATTGATAATTTGTCTTACAATACTTGCCGATTGTGAGGCACCAATTACATGCATGACTAACTTGGAGAGAATGGTTGCGGTGATGATGGGGGTGATAGTGACGGAGTTGAATCCGGCTGATCTTAGATAGGGGGTCTCGAGCTAGTAGCCTTGATGCGACATTAACAGAGACACATGTTTTTTACCTAGGTTCGGGCTCTCCTTAGAGATAAAACCCTGCATCCTGCATGTGTTGTATTGATTTGGGATGGAGTACAAAGTACAAGTGATCTATCGCGCTATCATCTATGAGCCCTACCCCTCAGTTTATATAGTTATTATTTTCTGGAGGATCTCAGGTTACAACCTAGTTAGTTACGTATAAGCTGAATGTGTTGTAGACAGCCTCTAAATGTATCGGAGTATATGTTAAATTTTTGGGAGCCTTCCTTTCACATGCCATGGTCTGCCTTGATGTGGCCCACTGGTGAACTGACGTGGGGGTCCTCGGCGTGGCCCACTGGTACGTCCATTTTGTATCATGTTTTCCTACTGTTATTTATGATATTTTATGCATAATAATGCTTTATGGAGTAATTCTAATGCCTTTTCTCTCATAATATGCAAGGTTCACACAAAGAGGGAGAATACTGACAGCTGAAATTCTGGACCTGAAAAAGCTACATCAGGCCACCTATTCTGCACATCTCTAAATGAGCTGAAACTTCATGGAGAGTTTTTATGGAATATATAAGAATTATTGGAGCAAATAACTAACAGAGGGGGGCCACCAGGTGGGCACAACCCACCTGGGAGCGCCATGCCCTGGTGGGTTGTGCCCTCCTCGGCCCACCTTTGGTGCCCCTCTTCTGCTATATAAGTCATTTTGACAAAGAAAAAATAAGGAGAGGACTTTTTCAGGATGAAGCGCCGCCGTCTCGAGGCGGAACTTGGGCAGGAGCAGTTTTGCCCTCCGGCGGAGCGATTTCACCGGGGGAACTTCCCTCCCGGAGGGGGAAATCATTGTCATCGTCATCACCAACAACTCTCCCATCTTGGGGAGGGCAATCTCCATCACATCTTCAACAACACCTTCTCCTCTCAAACCCTAGTTCATCTCTTGTGTTCAATCTTTGTACCGGAACCTTAGATTGGTGCTTGTGGGTGACTAGTAGTGTTGATTACATCTTGTAGTTGATTACTATATGTTTATTTGGTGGAAGATTATATGTTCAGATCCATTATGCTATTTAATACCCCTCTGATCTTGAGCATGATTATCATTTGTGAGTAGTTACTTTTGTTTCTGAGGCCACGGGAGAAATTTTGTTGCAAGTAATCATGTGAACTTGATATGTGTTTGATATTTTGATGGTATGTATGTTGTGATTCCCTTAGTGGTGTCATGTGAACGTCGACTACATGGCACTTCACATTATTAGGGCCTAAGGGAATGCATTGTTGAGCAGTTATTAGATGATGGGTTGTGGGAGTGACAGAAGCTTAAACCCTAGTTTATGCGCTACTTCGTAAGGGACTGATTTGGATCCAAAAGTTTAATGCTATGGTTAGATTTTATCTTAATACTTTTTTCGTACTTGTGGATGCTTGCGAGGGGTTAATCATAAGTAGGAGGTTTGTTCAAGTAAGAACAACACCTAAGCACTGGTCCACCCACATATCAAATTATCAAAGTAGCGAACACGAATAAACCAACATGATGAAAGTGACTAGATGAAATTCCCGTGTACCCTCAAGAACGCTTTGCTTATCATAAGAGAACGTTTTGGCCTGTCCTTTGCCACAAAAGGATTAGGATACCTTTCTGCACTTTTGTTACCGTTACCGTTACTTGCTTGTTACAAATTATATTGCTATCAAACTACTCGTTACTTATAAAGTGCTTGCAGAGAATACCTTCCTGAAAACCACTTGTCATTTCCTTCTGCTCCTCGTTGGGTTTGACACTCTTACTTATGAAAAGGACTATGATTGATCCCCTATACTTGTAGGTCATCAAGGCTCTTTTCTGGCGCCGTTGCCGGGGAGTGAAGCGCTCTTGGTAAGTGGAAATCGGTAAGGAAAAATTATTACTACGTGCTGAAATTTATTGTCACTTGTTACTATGGAGAACAATCCTTTGAGGGGTTTGTTCGGGGTATCTTCACCTCAAACGGAACCACAATTAGTTACCCCTCAACCTACTGCACCTACTGAAAATATTGGTTATGAAATTCCTTCGGGTATGATAGAACAACTGCTAGCTAATCCTTATGTAGGTGATGGAACCGAACATCCTATTATGCACTTGATATATGTGGATGAAATTTGTGGATTATTTAAGCTTGCAGGTTTACCCGGAGTTGAAGCTAAGAAGAAGGTTTTCCCTTTATCTTTGAAGGTAAAAGCGTTGACATGGTATAGGCTATGCGATGATATTGGATCTTGGAATTGGAATCGTTTGAAATTAGAATTTCACCAAATATTTATCCTATGCATCTAGTTCATCGCGATCGGAATTACATATATAATTTTTGGCCTCGTGAACGAGAAAGTATCTCTCTAGCTTGGGGGAGGCTTAAGTCAATGTTATATTCATGCCCCAATCATGAGCTCTAAAGAGAAATTATTATTCATAATTTTTATGCCCGGCTTTCTCGTGATGATCAATCCATGCTCGATACTTCTTGTACTGGTTCTTTTATGAAGAAGACTATTGAATTCAGGTGGGATCTTTTAGAAAGAATTAAACGCAACTCTGAAGATTGGGAACTCTACGAAGGTAAAGAGTCAGGTATTAAGCTTAAGTTTGATCGTGTTAAATCTTTTATGAATACCAATGCTTTTCAAAAGTTTAGCACTAAATATGGACTTGACTCTGAGATAGTAGCCACATTTTGTGAATCATTTGCTACTCATGTTGATCTTCCTAAAGAGAAGTGGTTTAAATATCATCCACCTATTAAAGAAGAAATTAAGTAACCGGTAATAGCTAAAGATGAAACTATCATTTACAATGTTGACCCAGTTGTTCCTACTGCTTATATTGAAAAACCACCTTTCCCTGTTAGGATAAAGGAACATGCTAAGGTTTCAACTGTGGTCAATAAAAGTTATATTAGAGCATCCAAACTTGCTGAACAAAACAAAGTAGAACCTAGTGTTGCTATGGTTAAAGATCTATTGGTAGAAAATATAGATGGGCATGTTATTTACTTCTGTGATGAAGCTGCTAGAATTGCCAAACCCAATGAAAAAGATTAACATAGACCTGTTGTTGGCATGCATGTTGTCTCAGTCAAAATAGGAGATCACTGTTATCATGGTTTATGTGACTTAGGTGCTAGTGTGAGTGCTATTCCTTTTACCTTATATCAAGAAATTATGGATGACATAGCACCCGCTGAAATAGAAGACATAGATGTTACTATTAAACTTGCTAATAGAGACACCATCACTCCACTTGGGATTGTTAGAGATGCTGAAGTCTTGTGTGGGAAAATAAAATATCCTACTGATTTTCTTGTTCTTGGTTCCCCACAAGATGACTTTTGCCCCATTATCTTCGGTAGACCTTTCTTAAACACTGTTAATGCTAAAATAGATTGTGAGAAACAAACCGTCGGTGTTAGTTTTGGTGATGAGTCTCATGAGTTTAATTTTTCTAAGTTTAGTAGAAAGAATCATAAGGAAGAATTGCCTAGTAAGGATGAAATAATTGGTCTTGCTTCTATTGCCGTGCCTCCTACTGATCCACCAGAACAATATTTGCTAGACCATGAAAATGATATGCATATGCATGAAAGAAATGAGATAGATAAAATTTTCTTTGAACAACGACCTCTGCTTAAACACAATTTGTCTATTGAAAATCTAGGAGGTCCTCCTCCACCTAAAGGTGATCCTGTGTTTGAATTGAAACAATTGCCACACACTTTGAAATATGCTTATCTTGATGAGAAAAAGATATATCCTATTATTATTAGTGCTAACCTTTCAGAACATGAAGAAGAAAGATTATTGAAAATTCTGAAGAAGCACCGAGCTGCTATTGGATATACTCTTGATGATCTTAATTAAGGGCATTAGTCCCACTCTCTGTCAGCACAAGATTAATATGGAACCTGATGCTAAACCCGTTGTTGATCACCAACGATGTTTAAATCCTAAAATAAAAGAAGTGGTAAGAACAGAAATACTGAAGCTTTTGTAAGCAGGTATAATCTATCCTATAGCTGATAGTAGATGGGTAAGTCCCATTCATTGTGTCCCTAAGAAGGGAGGTATTACTGTTGTTCCTAATGATAAGAATGAACTTATTCCACAAAGAATTGTCACTGGCTATAGGATGGTAATTGATTTTAGAAAATTAAATAAAGCAACTAGAAAAGATCATTACCCCTTGCCTTTTATTGATCAGATGCTAGAAAGATTGTCAAAGCACACACACTTTTGTTTTCTCGATGGATATTCTGATTTTTCTCAAATACTTGTTTCACAACCTGATCAAGAGAAAATCACCTTTACTTGCCCTTTTGGAACTTATGCTTATAGATGTATGCCTTTTGGTTTATGCAATGCACCTGCTACCTTTCAAAGATGTATGACTACTATATTCTCTGATTTTTGTGAAAAGATTGTTGAGGTTTTCATGGATGATTTTTCCGTTTACGGAACTTCTTTTGATGATTGCTTAAGCAACCTTGATCGAGTTTTGCAGAGATGCGAGCAAACTAATCTTGTCTTAAATTGGGATAAGTGTCACTTTATGGTTAATGAAGGTATTGTCTTGGGACATAAAATTTCTGAACGAGGTATTGAGGTGGGTAAAGCTAAAGTTGATGCAATTGAGAAAATGCCATGTCCTAAAGATATCAAAGGTATTCGTAGTTTCCTCGGTCATGCTGGTTTCTATAGGATATTTATTAAAGACTTCTCTAAAATTTCTAGGCCTCTTACAAATCTCTTACAAAAGGATGTTCCATTTGTTTTTTGTGATGATTGTGTAGAAGCCATTGAAACACTTAAGAAAGCCTTAAGTTATGCACCTATTGTTCAACCACCTGATTGGAACTTGCCTTTTGAAATTATGTGTGATGCTAGTGATTATGCTATTGGTGTTGTTCTAGGACAAAGAGTTGATAAGAAATTAAATGTTATTCATTATGCTAGTAAAATTCTAGACAACGCCCAAAGAAATTATGCTACTACTAAAAAAAGAATTTTTAGCAGTGGTGTTTGCTTGTGATAAATTCAGATCTTACATTGTTGATTCTAAAGTGATTGTTCACACTAATCATGCTGCTATAAAATATCTTAAGGAAAAGAAAGATGCTCAACCTAGACTCATTAGGTGGGTTCTCTTGCTACAAGAATTTGACTTACATATCACTGATAGAAAAGGAGCTGAGAACCCTGCAGCTGATAACTTGTCTAGGTTAGAAAATATTCTTGATTACCCACAACCTATTAATGATAGTTTTCCTGATGAGAAATTAGCTGCAATAAATGTTTCTCATAACACTCCTTGGTATGCTGACTATGCTAATTACATTGTTGCTAAATATATACCACCTAGCTTCACATACCAACAAAAGAAAAAAATTCTTCTATGATTTAAGACATTACTTTTGGGATGACCCACATCTATATAAAGAAGGAGTAGATGGTATTATTAGACATTGTGTACCTGAGCATGAACAGGGACAAATCCTACAGAAATGTCACTCCGAAGCTTATGGGGGGCATCATGCGGGAGATAGAACTGCTCACAAGGTATCACAATCTGGTTTTTATTGTCCTACTCTCTTTAAGGATACCCATAAGTTTTGTTTTATCTTGTGATGAATGTAAAAGAATTAGTAATATTGGTAAGCGTCAGGAAATGCCTATGAATTATTCTCTTGCTATTGAACCATTTGATGTTTGGGGTTTTGATTATATGGGACCTTTTCCTTCCTCTAAAGGGTATACACATATTTTGGTTGTTGTTAATTATGTTACTAAGTGGGTAGAAGCTATTCCAACTAGTAGTGTTGATCACAACACCTCTATTAAAATGCTTAAGGAAGTTATTTTCCCAAGGTTTGGAGTCCCTAGTATTTAATGACTGATGGTGGTTCACACTTTATTCATGGTGCTTTCCGTAAAATGCTTGCTAAGTATAATGTTAACCATATAATTGCATCCCCCTATCATCCTCAGTCTAGTGGTCAAGTTGAACTTAGCAATAGAGAAATAAATTAATTTTACAAAAAATTGTCAATAGGTCCCGAAAAATTGGTCTAAGAAATTAGACGATGCACTTTGGGCTTACAGAACAACATGTAAAAATCCTATGGGTATGTCTACTTATAAAATGGTTTATGGAAAAGCTTGTCATTTGCCTCTTGAGTTAGAACATAAAGCATATTGGGCAATTAAAGAACTCAACTATGATTTCAAACTTGCCAGTGAAAAGAGGTTATTTGATATTAGCTCACTAGATGAATGGAGAACCCAAGCTTATGAAAATGCCAAATTATTTAAAGAAAAAGTTAAAAGATGACATGATAAAAGAATCCAAAAGTGTGAGTTCAAAGTTGGAGAATATGTTCTTTTGTACAACTCCTGTTGCAGATTCTTTGCAGGAAAACTTCTCTCCAAATGGGAAGGACCTTATGTTATCGAGGAGGTTTATCGATCTGGAGCTATCCAAATAAATAATGCCGTAGGAACTAACCCGAAGGTTGTCAATGGGCAAAGAATAAAATATTATATCTCAGGTATGCCCATTAATATTGAAGGCAATATTATGCAAACAATAACACCGGAAGAACACATAAAAGAAACCTTCTGGAACACTCCAGAATCGTGAAAAAGAGGAGGTACATGATACAGTAAGTAAACGAACTCCGAAATATCTGCAAAAATATTTTCTGCCAGTTTTGGTATATATTAAAAATTAGGAAAATACATCTTCCTCATCGGAGAACCATATGTAGGGATAGGTCTCCTTGAAGATATTTCTATCTAAAGGCTGATAAGAAACCGGGCACTCCTCCTCGGAATCTTGAGACGACTGTCGGCGTCCTGGGAACACGGGTCCCCAGACTTCCCTGCCTGCGGCCCACGGCGTGGTTCCACCAGCGGCCCTGTACGGCCCATCTTCACCAGCAAACACTCAAGACCCTCGCGAGGGGCCGAGCCTCGCGAGGCGGATGACGCAAGACCTCCTCGGGGGTGGCCTCACCAGGCTGGCTCGCGAGGGGCGGAGAGATCAAGGCAAGGGGCACCTCACGAGGTTTTTGTGACGCAAGCCATGACGACCGAGGCCAGGCGGACGCCACCGCGCACAGTATCCTCGTTTCCTCTTTGGTGCTAAAGAGGCAAGCGCAGGCGAGGAGTCCCGAGGCATCAGGCAAAGGTTTCCATATTAGTGCAACGAGACCAAGACCAGCAGGACGGCAGGACGGAGGTCACCATGGAGCCCAGGACAGTGTCAGTACCAGAGCCTTTGGCAGGCAAAGACCACCTTTAGTTAGGATAACTTGTACTAGTTGTCTCCCTTCAAATTTGGTCGTTGTGGCATGCCTTCCTGCCAGTATTTGGGGAGAGGACCAAGGCCTCTATAAATAGGACTAGCCACCACAGTAGGAGGCAACTAATGAGAGGCCATTCAGATCATCCTCATCCACACAAACTCACCAAGCACAAGAGCACCTCTCCTCAGGAGGCTGTCCTTCCCTTATAACTATTCTTCCTCAGCCCAAGAGGCAATCCACCACACCACACTTGAGTAGGGTATTACACCACATCGGTGGCCCAAACCAGTATCAATCTTGTGTCCCTTTGTTCTTCGAGTTCGACACGCTGAGCCTTGAGATCATGGTGAGGGAGAGTGCTAGGGGGAGGAGAGATCTTCGTGCCCACCCCAGTGTTCGAACCTCAAGGGTTTTGCCGGAACCCGAAATCCGACAACGACATATTTTCAGATCTGTTACAAAACAGCAAGAAAAGAAAACAGAAGATTTCTCCGCGATACGGTGATCAATAGGTTCAGGGGGTAACCCTGGTGGCACAAGACACCAGGGGACGCCCGTCCGGAAGGGCGTCCCCTGGTGTCTTGTGCCACCAGGGTTACCCCCTGAACCTATTGATCACCGTATCGCGGAGAAATCTTCTGTTTTCTTTTCTCGCTGTTTTCTAACAGATCTGAAAATATGTCGTCTCAGACCTATTGATCACCGTATCGCGGAGAAATCTTCTGTTTTCTTTTCTCACTGTTTTCTAACAGATTTGAAAATCTGTCGTCTCAAGATTCCGAGGAGGAGTGCCCAGTTTCTTATTAGCCTTTAGAAATAAATATCTTCAAGGACACCTATCCCTACATATGGTTCTCCGATGAGGAAGATGAAGATGAACCAGTCCCTCCTCATTTCAAGCATGAAAGCATGGAGGCATTATGCAAGAGGATAATAAAGCTTGAGACGGAGAACGATGAGTTGAGGATGGATAACTTTACTGTCCAACGTAAGCTGGAGAAAGAGAAGGATAAACCCTCTATGTCATCACCACCACCTCCTTCTTCATCACCAAAGGAGATTTGAGTATCGGGTATGGCACTCCCCATGGCTTGTGCCAAGCTTGGGGGAGGTGCCCCAGTATCGTATCACCTCCACTATCTTTTGCCTTTACTTATCTTAGCTCGATCCTTAGTTATCTTTTGCTTTAGCTGAATGAAAGTTTAGTTCGATCCTTTCTTTTCATGTGCCTACTTAGTGATCTATCCTTGTAATCATGCACGAGATACATAATAAAGAGAGTTTTGCTTTATTTACTTTCATGATCGATAAAAAGAAAGGAAATAAATGAAAAAGATCATATTCTAATCTTATGGTGAGTAATGACATCACATAAGGAAGAGTATAAGTAGAAAATTTTATTGGAGATTTACAAACATAGCATTGGTCAATGATGCAATTCATGAAAGAATTAATAAGGGAAGAGAAGATTCACATCTTTTATGATTGTGAGCCCCCATCAAAATATTATATGCCAAAATCGTTGACGTTGGACAAGGAAGACAACGTAATGATTTATGTTTGTTCATATTCACATAGAAGTTATATTGTCATAGATCCTTTAACATGTGGTGCTTGCCCCTATCTTTGCTAGCCAAAAATCCCGCACTAAGTAGAGATACTACTTGTGCATCCAAAACCCTGAACCCAAATCTTATTTTGAGAGTCCACCATACCTACCTATGGATTGAGCAAGGTCCTTCAAGTAGGTTGTCGTCGGTGCAATAAGGCAACAAAAATGGCTTCTAAATGTGTTAGATCATTTAGTGTAAGAGAAAATTGAGCGTTGTACGAACTTGTGATGGCAAAGAATAAAAGCGATAGACAACATAATAAAGGTTGCTATAATAAGGGGCAATATAACATGATGTTCTATTGCACTAAGAGATTGAGCATACAAACAAACAAAAGTGCATGGCAACCTCTGCTTCCCTCTGCGAAGGGCCTATCTTTTACTTTTATGTATTTACTTTTATGCAAGAGTCAAAGTATTTCTCTCTATTCCTTTTTATTTTCTCTTTTGGCAAGCACCATGTGGTGAGGAAAGATCTAGGCACATATATCCAGTTGGATATGAGTGGGCATGAGTTATTATTGTTGACATCACCCTTGAGGTGAATATGTTGGGAGGCGAAGCTATAAGCCCTTATCTTTCTATGTGTCCGGTTGAAACTTTTTGCTCATGTGTATGCGGTGAGTGTTAGCAATCATAGAAGACTATATGATGGATGAGTATGTGGACTTGCCAAAAAGGCTCCGATACACGACCCTTCCTGAAAAGATGATGAATTGTAGTTGCAAAGTTGACTGAGAACATAATTTGTTGGTTTTCAATAGAGTTTATGCTTTATACTTCGATGTTGTGATGAATTGTTACTTGTTCATGAGAAGTCTATGATAGAAGTTATATGATAAAAGTTCTATGATAAAGTCTTATGTTAAAGTTTGTTGCTATTATAATAATATACATGATGCTTCTATGTCCATATTTTGTTTTTATCGACACCTCTCTCTCTAAGCATGTAGACATGTTTTTCGATTTTCGTTTTCGCTTGCGGACAAGCGAGGTCTAAGCTTGGGGGAGTTGATACGTCCATTTTGCATCGTGTTTTCCTACTATTATTTATGATGTTTTTATGCATAATATTGCTTTATGGAGTAATTCTAATGCCTTTTCTCTCATAATAGGCAAGGTTCACACAAAGAGGGAGAACACCGGCAGCTGGAATTCTGGACTTGAAAAAGCTACATCAGGCCACCTATTCTGCACATCTCCAAATGCGCTGAAACTTCACGGAGAATTTTTATGGAATATATCAGAATTATTGGAGCAAATAACTACCAGAGGGGGCCCACCAGGTGGGCACAACCCACCTGGGCGCGCCAGGGAGCCCAGGCGCGCCCTAGTGGGTTGTGCCCTCCTCGGCCCACCTCCGGTGCCCCTCTTCTGGTATATAAGACATTTTGACCTAGAAAAAAAATAAGCAGAGGACTTTCGGGAGACGAAGCGCCGCCGTCTCGAGGCGTAACTTGGGCAGGAGCACTTTTGCCCTCCGGCGGAGCGATTCCGCCAGGGGAACTTCCCTCCCGGAGGGGGAAATCATCATCATCATCATCACGAACAACTCTCCCATCTTGGGGAGGGCAATCTCCATCAACATATTCAACTGCACCATCTCCTCTCAAACCCTAGTTCATCTCTTGTGTTCAATCTTTGTACCGGAACCTTAGATTGGTGCTTGTGGGTGACTAGTAGTGTTGATTACATCTTGTAGTTGTTTACTATATGGTTTATTTGGTGAAAGATTATATGTTCAGATCCATTATGCTATTTAATACCCCTATGATCTTGAGCATGATTATCATTTGTGAGTAGTTACTTTTGTTCTTGAGGTCACGGGAGAAATCTTGTTGCAAGTAATCATGTGAACTTGATGTGTGTTCGATATTTTGATGGTATGTATGTTGTGATTCTCTTAGTGGTGTCATGTGAACGTCGACTACATGGCACTTCACCTTATTAGGGCCCAAGGGAAGGCATTGTGGAGCAGTTATTAGATGATGGGTTGCGAGAGTGATAGAAGCTTAAACCCTAGTTTATGCGCTACTTTGTAAGAGACTGATTTGGATCCAAAAGTTTAATGCTATGGTTATATTTTATCTTAATACTTTTCTCGTAGTTGCGGATGCTTGCGAGGGGGTTAATCATAAGTAGGAGGTTTGTTCAAGTAAGAACAGCACCTAAGCACCGGTCCACCCACATATCAAATTATCAAAGTAGCGAACACGAATCAAACCAACATGATGAAAGTGACTAGATGAAATTCCTGTGTAGCCTCAAGAACGTTTTGCTTATCAGAGACCATTTTGACCTGTCCTTTGCCACAAAAGTATTGGGCTACCTTGCTGCACTTTTGTTACCGTTACCGTTACTTGCTCATTACAAATTATATTGCTATCAAACTAGTCGTTACTTATAATTTCAGTGCTGGCAGAGAATGCCTTGCTGAAAACCACTTGTCATTTCCTTCTTCTCCTCGTTGGGTTCGACACTCTTACTTATTGAAAGGACTACGATTGATCCCCTATACTTGTGGGTCATCACCCACCTGGCCAACAGACGACGTGGTGAGTGAACCTCAATCCAAGACAACGTACTAGCCCCTGAACTGGCCTTTAAATCGGAGATCGAGGGAGTCCTCGACTAGGGGGTCCTTAGGCTACCGGCCTATCTCTCATGAGCCAGACAGTTGGGCCGCACTATAGCTGCTAGAAGGCTGGACTATTGGACAGCGTCGTATCCGGACAAGAGACCTTTTGTGCCTTGGTGTGTACTCCAAGTCAAGATAGGAGATTTGACATGTTTATCCTCTTGCTGTAACCAACCATGTGTAACCCTAGTACTCCTGGTGCCTATATAAACCAGAGGGTTTAATCCATAGAGGCTAGAACAACAACCATCATCCTACTAGTCTAGGGTTTAGTTCACCTGATCTCGTGGTAGATTGACTCTGTAATACTCATATACACAAGCAATATAATCAAGCAGGACGTAGGGTTTTACCTCTTAGAGAGGGCCCGAACCTGGGTAAACATCGTGTCCCTCGTCCCTTGTTCCCCTTTCATCCAAGACCCACAGCTCGGGACCCCCTACTCAAGATCCGCCGGTTTTGACACTGACATTGGTGCTTTCATTGAGAGTTCCGCTGTTGGATCGCCGAAGGATCGATGGCTCGCCTGATCCATGGAGACGGCATCAACACCGGGGACATCTTCGTCCCCGGGTAACTTTTCACATTCGGCAGCATCGTTTTGCATGCCAACTCGACCGGTTATCCCAATCAGGTCGACAGTTTTGCCCCTGAGCACCAGATCAGGTTTGGTAACTTAGAGTACGTTGCCGCCGCTCGGGGCGATCTGATCTTCACTGGCTTCTCAACCTTACTTGGGATGCCACGTACTCCGAAGCATCAACTTTGGGGCCTCTCCCTGATCTGATTTCTAGATCGGCCCTTACCTCATGGCCGGCTTCGAGCTCGGATGCAACCACTACGTTCGAAGATCGGGAATCACCCTCGGCTGGACTCGCTCTTCTCACCATAGATCTGGCTTCGAGCCTCAACACCGGATCGATGTTCGAAGACCGGGAGTCACCCTCAGCCAGGCTCCCCCTCCTTACCGCAAATCCGGCTTCGAGCCTTGGCGTGAATTCGATATTCGAAGACCAGGAGACAGCCCTAGCCGGGCTCGCCCCTCACCTCGCCATCACAACGGAGGTCAGCTCCAAAGAAACCTCATACGCCAATCCGGCCAGCCTCGCCCTGTTAAACGAGGCACTTGATCGGATCCAGATGATGACCGCCTTGAATGGCCCATCCTCGGCCTACACTCAGCGGGGCCTCGAGGCGGGATATGGGGAATTTTACGCCCTACCCACCACCCACTTAGTAGCCACTATCGAGGACTTAACCGACATGTTGGACTATGCCTCTAAGGAGGCCGACGACATGGACGACGACAGCGAAGCCATGGCCCATGCTGACACCACCCCTCCCATCACCGGCCGATGGATGTCCACCTCCACCTATGATGTTTACATGGTGGACACCCCAAAGAACAATGGCGATGGCGCTAATAATGGGGACGGAACCCCCAGGAGAGATAGTAACAAGCCTGGCGACGAGTCGCCCAAACACCGGAGACAACGCCGACGATCCAGGGGGCTTTGGGGCAGGGAAAGCAACACGGGCACCGGCGAAGACGACACCCAGGACAATATACATGACCTCGGCGACCCCGCTCCCGTCGAATAGCAGCCAGATAATTCGGAACAACATGAGGAGCAGTTCGATCCCGAGGACCTCAATGACTCCGAAGATAGCAACTACATGCCTCTCTCCGAAGAGGAGGTCAGCCTCAGAGCCGAAGATTTCATCGTTCCGGAGGATCCATTAGACCAAGAGCGGTTCAAACAACAACTCATAGCCACCGTGCAAAGCTTGACGAAGAAGCAGCAACAGCTGAAGGTCGAGCAAAACACCCTCAACGGTAGATGGACAAAAGTCCTAGCAGCCAAAGAGGGGTACGGCTACCAAACCAAAAGCTACCCAAAGTGGAAGCTGCTGCCATAATTCAACGATGAGGCCCTTGCACCCGCACCACCAAGATATACACAGGCAGACCAGCCCGATCGCCCCCCTTGGATAAGGGACAGGCCAGCTGGAGAGGCCGAATACCCTCCCGCTCCCCCTTGCTGTAAAGGCAAGGAGGCGGTGTTGGAAATATGCCCTAGAGGCAATAATAAATTGGTTATTATTATATTTCCTTGTTCATGATAATCGTTTATTATCCATGCTAGAATTGTATTGATAGGAAACTCAGATACATGTGTGGATACATAGACAACACCATGTCCCTAGTAAGCCTCTAGTTGACTAGCTCGTTGATCAATAGATGGTTACGGTTTCCTGACCATGGACATTGGATGTCGTTGATAACGGGATCACATCATTAGGAGAATGATGTGATGGACAAGACCCAATCCTAAGCCTAGCACAAGATCGTGTAGTTCGTTTGCTCAGAGCTTTTCTAATGTCAAGTATCATTTCCTTAGACCATGAGATTGTGCAACTCCCAGATACCGTAGGAATGCTTTGGGTGTACCAAACGTCACAACGTAACTGGGTGGCTATAAAGGTGCACTACAGGTATCTCCGAAGGTGTCTGTTGGGTTGGCACGAATCGAGACTGGGATTTGTCACTCCGTGTAAACGGAGAGGTATCTCTGGGCCCACTCGGTAGGACATCATCATAATGTGCACAATGTGACCAAGGAGTTGATCACGGGATGATGTGAGTTACAGAACGAGTAAAGAGACTTGCCGGTAACGAGATTGAACAAGGTATCGGGATACCGACGATCGAATCTCGGGCAAGTAACATACCGATAGACAAAGGGAATTGAATACGGGATTGATTGAATCCCCGACATCGTGGTTCATCCGATGAGATCATCGTGGAACATGTGGGAGCCAACATGGGTATCCAGATCCCGCTGTTGGTTATTGACCGGAGAACGTCTCGGTCATGTCTGCATGGTTCCCGAACCCGTAGGGTCTACACACTTAAGGTTCGATGACGCTAGGGTTATAGGGAAAGTATGTACGTGGTTACCGAATGTTGTTCAGAGTCCCGGATGAGATTCCGGACGTCACGAGGAGTTCTGGAATGGTCCGGAGGTAAAGATTTATATATGGGAAGTCCTGTTTTGGTCACCGGAAAAGTTTCGGGTGTTATCGGTAATGTACCGGGACCACCGGGAGGGTCCCGGGGGTCCACCAAGTGGGGCCACCAGCCCTAGAAGGCTGCGTGGGCCAAGTGTGGGAGGGGACCAGCCCCAGGTGGGCTGGTGCGCCCCCCACCAAGGCCCAAGCGCATGGGAGAGTGGGAGGGGGCAAACCCTAGGTCCAGATGGGCCTTGAGGCCCACCCTAGTGGCGCCCCCCCTCTCCTCCCCTTGGCCGCCCCCCTTGGATGGGATCTAGGGCTGGCCGCCTCCTCTTGGGGTGGGAACCCTAGAGGGGGGCGCAGCCCCCTTCCCCCCTATATATAGTTGAGGTTTGGGCTGCCCAAGACACATGAGAACGTCTCTCTTTTGGCGCAGCCCTACCCCTCTTCCTCCTCCTCCTCTCCCGCGGTGCTTGGCGAAGCCCTGCGGGATTGCCACGCTCCTCCACCACCACCACACCGTCGTGCTGCTGCTGGATGGAGTCTTCCCCAACCTCTCCCTCTCTCCTTGCTGGATCAAGGCGTGGGAGACGTCACCGGGCTGCACGTGTGTTGAACGCGGAGGCGCCGTGGTTCGGCGCTTAGATCGGAATCAACCGCGATCTGAATCGCTACGAGTACGACTCCTTCATACGCGTTCTTGCAATGCTTCCGCATCGCGATCTACAAGGGTATGTAGATGCACTCCCCTTCCCTTCGTTGCTAGTAAACTACATAGATTGATCTTGGTGATGCGTAGAAAATTTTGAATTTCTGCTACGTTCCCCAACAGGCGGCACAGCCAGAATACCAATATGATCTCCATCATGACCTTGCCATTAGAGTAGGACAGACATGATCCATCTATGGATCTCGAGAGTATGCCCAGACTGGACAGGACGGGTACCAAAAATGGTGCGACCGAAACGATAGAATTCCGGAGCAGCACCGGGCCGATACGACCGCCGATCTACGGCGTGACGTAGCCCGGGTTAGGGGCACCACTCACACGATGTGCTTCAAGGATGAGGTAATGCGACATCAGTTCCCCGAAGGGCTTAAACCCATAAACATCAAACAATACGATGGGACTACAGACCCGGCCGTGTGGATCAGAGACTTTCTTCTCGACATTCATATGGCTCGAGGGGACGACCTCCACGCCATAAAATACTTGCCATTAAAGCTCAAGGGACTAGCCATGCATTGGCTAAACATCCCGAAAACTCCATAGGGAGCTAGGAGGAGCTCGAGGACGCTTTCCGAGCCAACTTTCAAGGAACTTATGTCCGGCCTCCCGATGTCGATGACCTGAGCCGTGTGGTCCAACAGCCCGGCAATTTTGGAATCGGTTTTTAACCAAAAAGAACCAGATCGTCGACTGCCCGGACGCAGAAGCTATAGCCTCATTTAGGCATAGTATCCTAGACGAATGGCTAGCACGCCAGCTCGGCCAGGACAAGTCAAAGACGATGTCAGCACTTACCTCTCTCATCACGCTTTTGCGCGGGGAATATAGTTGGTTGGCTCGTAGAAGCAGCAACCCAGAAGATCCCGACACCTCGAAAGTCCGGGACGGAAATGGGAAACCACGACACAACAGAAACACTACAAAAAAATACACATCCATGACATTTTGGGGCGAACGAATTTTTTTCTGTCATGCTTATGACACTTCTATGACGATAATTGTGACAAAACCCGGTATCATCATAGATGTGGTGGGCTCCTACTTCTATGACAAAAAAACATGATAGAAAATGGGCTTTTCGTCCTGGGCGGGCCGGAGACGCAGCTGCATGACATTCTTTGGGCCGTCCATGACGGAAAAAACCGTGGTAGAAGCGAGGACGAGGAAAATATCGGGAGTTCCCGGTTACGGTGGGTGGTCGGGGGCCGAGCGATGCGCGTTTCTCTCGTACATGTACGCGTGTGGGTGCGAGGTGTTGGGCTCTAACTGAACCCGAACGAGGCGTTCGCCTACTGAACCCAAGCGATTGGACTACAGGCTACGTGTTACTAAACCCGAGCGATCGATCGATCTGGCTGTTAACTGAACCCGATCGAGTGATTCCTTCGCTACTGCTGCTAACTGAAGCCGATCGAACCTGCTGCCTCTTGATGAATGGTGAGCTTTGTTGGGGGGTTGGATGAACAGTTCCTGGTGGGGGGGGGGGTTGGATGAACAGGACTGAAAGATCGTGGATGTCGCCTAGAGGGGGTGAATAGGCGCTTTAAAATAATTATAGTTTAGGCTTGAACAAATGCGGAATAAAACTAGCGGTTAATTTGTCAAGCACAAAACCTAAAATGACTAGGCTCACCTATGTGCACCAACAACTTATGCTAAGCAAGATAAACAACTAGGTGATAGCAAGATATATGACAAGAAACAATATGGCTATCGCAAAGTAAAGTGCATAAGTAAAGGGCTCGGGTAAGAGAAAACTGAGGCACGCAGAGACGATGATGTATCCCGAAGTTCACACCCTTGCGGATGCTAATCTCTGTTTGGAGCGGTGTGGAGGCATAATGCTCCACAAGAAGCCACTAGGGCCACCGTAATCTCCTCACGCCCTCGTACAATGCAAGATGCCATGATTACATTAAGGGACCCTTGAGGGCGGTCACCGAACCCGTACAAATGGCAACTCTTGAGGGCAGCCACCGAACCCGTACACTTTGTCAACCCTTGGGGCGGTCACCGAAACCCGTCAAATTGCTCGGGGTGATCTCCACAACCTAATTGGAGACCCCGACGCTTGCCCGGAGCTTTACACCACAATGATTGAGCTCCGAACACCACCAACCGTCTAGGATGCCCAAGCACCCAAGAGGAACAAGCTCAAGGGTACAAAGCACCCAAGAGTAATAAGCTTCTCAACTTGTAACTAACACGTATCACCATGGAGAACTCAAACCGATGCACCAAATGCAATGGCAAGGGCACATGGAGTGCCCAAGTCCTTCTCTCCCAAATCCCACCAAAGCAACTAATGCTAGGGAGGAAAATGAGAGGAAGAACAAGAAGGAGAACACCAAGAACTCTAAGATTTAGATCCAAGGGGTTCCCCTCACATAGAGGAGAAAGTGATTGGTGGAAATGTGGATCTAGATCTCCTCTCTCTTTTCGCTGAAAAACTAGCAAGAATCCATGGAGGGATTGAGAGATAGCAAGCTCGAAGAAGGTTAATAATGGGGGACGAACACGAGCTCAAAGGATAAGGTTCATTGGGGAAGAAGACCCCCTTTTATAGGTGGAGAAAAATCCAACCGTTATGCTCACAGCCCGCACAGAGTGGTACTACCGCTAGGGCGGAGGAAGCCCTCTGAAAAACAACAGCGAGGAGGCAAAAGGCCAGTAGAACCGTTGGAGTGGTACTACCACTTGTCCTCACGGTACTATGCTACCTCTTGAGCACTGCGTTGGTTTTCCCTTGAAGAGGAAAGGGTGATGCAGTAAAGTAGCGTAAGTATTTCCCTCAGTTTTTGAGAACCAAGGTATCAATCCAGTAGGAGGCAACACACGAGTCCCACGCACCTACACAAAAAAATAAGAACCTCGCAACCAACACGATAAAGGGGTTGTCAATCCGTTCACGGTCACTTACGAGAGTGAGATCTGATAGATATGATAAGATAATATTTTTGGTATTTTTATGATAAAGAGAAATAAAGATGCAAAGTAAAAATAAACGGCAATAAAAATAGCTAAGTGTTGGAAGATTAATATGATGGAGAATAGACCCGGGGGCCATAGGTTTCACTAGTGGCTTCTCTCAAGAGCATAAGTATTACGGTGGGTGAACAAATTACTGTCGAGCAATTGATAGAATTGAGCATAGTTATGAGAATATCGAGGTATGATCATGTATATAGGCATCACGTCCGCGACAAGTAGACCGAAATGATTCTACATCTACTACTATTACTCCACATATCGACCACTATCCAGCATGCATCTAGAGTATTAAGTTCAAAAGAACAGAGTAATGCTTTAAGCAAGATGACATGATGTAGAGGGATAAACTCATGCAATATGATATAAGCCCCATCTTTTTATCCTCGATGGCAACAATACAATACGTGCCTTGCTGAACCCAAAGCTAAGCACTTCTCCCATTGCAATAAAGATCAATCTAGTAGGCCAAACCGAACTGATAATTTGAAGAGACTTGCAAAGATAACCAATCATACATAAAAGAATTCAGAGGAGATTCAAATATTGTCCATAGATAAACTTGATCATAAACCCACAATTCATCGGTCTCGACAAACACACCGCAAAAGAAGAATTACATCAAATAGATCTCCAAGAGAATCGAGGAGAACTTTGTATTGAGATCCAAAGAGAGAGAAGAAGCCATATAGCTAATAACTATGGACCCAAAGGTCTGAGGTAAACTACTCACACATCATCGGAGAGGCTATGGTGTTGATGTAGAAGCCCTCCATGATCAATGCCCCCTCCGGCAGGATGCCGGAAAAGGCCCCAAGATGGGATCTCACGGGTACAGAAGGTTGCGGCGGTGGAATTAGGGTTTTGGCTCCGTATATGATGTTTCCAGGGTGTATGGGTATATATAGGAGGAAGAACTACGTCGGTGGAGCAACGTGGGCCCCACAAGGGTGGAGGGCGCGCCTGGGGGAGGTGGGCGTGCCCCTACCTCGTGCTCTCCTCGTTGATTGCTTTACGTAGACTCCAAGTCCTCTGGATCACGTTTGTTTCGAAAATCACGTTCCCGAAGGTTTCATTCCGTTTGGACTCCATTTGATATCCTTTTCCTTCGAAACACTGAAATAGGCAAAAAACAGCAATTTGGGCTGGGCCTCCGGTTAATTGGTTAGTCCCAAAAATAATATAAAAGTGTATAATAAAGCCCATTAATCATCCAAAACAGAATATAATATAGCATGGAACAATAAAAAATTATAGATACGTTGGAGACGTATCAAGCATCCCCAAGCTTAATTCCTGCTCGTCCTCGAGTAGGTAAATGATAAAAACAGAATTTTTGATGTGGAATGCTACTTAGCATAATTTTCAATGTAACCCTCTTAATTGTGGTATGAATATTCAGATCCGAAAGATTCAAGATAAAAGTTTAATATTGACATAAAAGTAATAATACTTCAAGCATACTAACTAAGCAATTATCTCTTCTCAAAATAACATGGCCAAAGAAAGTTCATCCCTACAAATCCATATAGTTTGGTCATGCTCCATTTTCATCACACAAGAATGCTCTCATCATGCACAACCCCGATGACAAGCCAAGCAATTGTTTCATATTTTAGTAATCTCAAACTTTTTTCAACTTTCATGCAGTACATGAGCGTGAGCCATGGATATAGCACTATGGGCGGAATAGAATATAATGATGGGGGTTATGTGGAGAAGACAAAAAAAGGAGAAAGTCTCACATCAACGCGGCTAATCAACGGGCTATGGAGATGCCCATCAATTGATGTTAATGTGAGGAGTAGGGATTGCCATGCAACGGATGCACTAGAGCTATAAATGTATGAAAGCTCAACAAAAGAAACTAAGTGGGTGTGCATCCAACTTGCTTGCTCACGAAGACCTAGGGCATTTAAGGAAGCCCATTGTTGGAATATAAGGCATTTGAGGAAGCCCATTGTTGGAATATACAAGCCAAGTTCTATAACGAAAAATTACCACTAGTATATGAAAGTGACAAAACAAGAGACTATCTATCATAAGGGTCATGGTGCTACTTTGAAGCACAAGTATGGAAAAGATAGTAGCATTGCCCCTTTTTATTTTATTTTCTTTCTTTTTTTTGGGCCTTTCTTTTTTTTCTTTTGGCCTTTCTCTTTTTTTGGGGGACAATGCTCTATGAATGATGATCATCACACTTCTATTTATTTACAACTCAATGATTACAACTCGATACTAGAACAAAGTATGACACTACATGAATGCCTCCGGCGGTGTACCGGGATGGGCAATGAATCAAGAGTGACATGTATGATAATATGCATGGTGGCTTTGCCACAAATACGATGTCAACTACATGATCATGCAAGGCAATATGACAATGATGAACGTGTCATGATAAACGGAATGGTGGAAAGTTGCATGGCAATATATCTCGGAATGGCTATGGAAATGCCATAATAGGTAGGTATGGTGGCTGTTTTGAGGAAGATATAAGGAGGTTTATGTGTGATAGAGCGTATCGTATCACGGGGTTTGGATGCACCGGCGAAGTTTGCACCAACTCTCAAGGTGAGAAAGGGCAATGCACGGTACCGAAGAGGCTAGCAATGATGGAAGGGTAAGAGTGCGTATAATCCATGGACTCAACATTAGTCATAAAGAACTCACATACTTATTGCAAAAATCTACAAGTCATCAAAACCAAGCACTACGCGCATGCTCCTAGGGGGATAGATTGGTAGGAAAAGACCATCGCTCGTCCCCGACCGCCACTCATAAGGAGGACAATCAAAGAACACCTCATGTTTCAAATTTGTTACACAAAGTTTGCCATACGTGCATGCTACTAGACTTGCAAACTTCAACACAAGTATTTCTCAAATTCACAACTACTCAACTAGCACAACTTTAATATCACTACCTCCATATCTCAAAACAATCATCAAGCATCAAACTTTTCTTAGTATTCAACACACTCATAAGAAAGTTTTTACTAATTTTGAATACCTAACATATTAGGACTAATTTCCCAATTTAAGCAAATTACCATGCTGTTTTGTAGGACTCTCAAAATAATATAAGTGAAGCATGAGAGAACAATAGTTTCTATAAAACAAATTCACCACCGTGCTCTAAAAGATATAAGTGAAGCACATAGAGTATTCTAATAAATTCCGAATCATGTGTGTCTCTCTCAAAAGATGTGTACAGAAAATATGATTGTGGTAAACTAAAAAGCAAGGACTCAAATTATACAAGACGCTCCAAGCAAAACACATATCATGTGGTGAATAAAAATATAGCTCCAAGTAAAGTTACCGATGGACGAAGACGAAAGAGGGGATGCCTTCCGGGGAATCCCCAAGATTTGGCTTTTTGGTGTCCTTAGATTATCTTGAGGTGCCATGGGCATCCCCAAGCTTAGGCTCTTGCCACTCCTTGTTCCATAATCCATCAAATCTTTACCCAAACCTTGAAAACTTCACAACACAAAACTCAACAGAAAATCTCGTGAGCTCTGTTAGAGAAAGAAAACAAAACACCACTTCAAGGTACTGTATTGAACTCATTATTTATTTGTATTGGTGTTAAACTTACTGTATTCCAACTTTTCTATGGTTTACAAACTATTTTACTAGCCATAGATTCATCAAAATAAGCAAACAACACACGAAAAACAGAATCTGTCAAAAACAGAACAGTCTGTAGTAATCTGTAACTAACGCAAACTTCTGGAACTCCAAAAATTCTACCAAAATAGGACGACCTAAATAATTTGTTTATTGATCTACTGCAATTGGAATCAGTATTTTATCATGTTCTGGTGATTTTTAACAACTGTTTTCGTGAACAGAAAGTTTCTGTAATTTTCAGCAAGATCAAATAACTATCATCCAAGAAGATCCTATAGGTTTCACTTGGCACAAACACTAATTAAAACACAAAAACAAATCTAACCAGGGCAAGATCAAAGATTTATTACTAAACAGAAGCAAAAAGAAAAAAACTAAAAATAAAATTGGGTTTCCTCCCAACAAGCGCTATCGTTTAACGCCCTTAGCTAGGCATTGATAATTTTAATGATGCTCACATGAAAGACGAGAATTGAAGCGCAAAGAGAGCATCATAAAACACGTGACAAACACATCTAAGTCTAACATACTTCCTATGCATAGGAATATTATAAGCAAACAAATTTGCAAGGCAAGCAAAAACTAGCATATGCAAGGAAGAAGAAAGGAACAATAGCAATCTCGTCATAATGAGAGGTAAATTTGTAACATGAAAATTTCTACAACCATATTTTCCTCTCTCATAGTAATTACATGTAGGATCATAAGCAAATTAAAAAATATATCTATCACATAACATATTCTCAACACGATCCACATGCATGCGAAGTTGATACTCTTCCAAAATAGTGGGATTATCATAAGCTAAAGTCATGACCTCTCCAAACCCACTTTTATCAAAAACTTCATAAGATTGATCAAAATCCAAATATGGGGGATCCAATGTTGACACTCTTTCAAACCCACTTTTAATACTATTGCAAACATTATTATCAATCTCATATTCATCATGGGGCTTAAATAATTTTTTAAGATCATAAGAAGAATCACCCCAATCATGATTATTGCAATAAGTAACAGACATAGCAAAACTAGCATCCCCAAGCTTAGGGTTTTGCATATTATTAGCACAATTGACATTAATAGAATTTATAATAGCATCATTGCAATCATGCTTTTTATTCAAAGATCTATCATGAATCACTTCATAAAGCACTTCATAACAATTTTCAGATTCACGAATTTCAAGCAAAACCTCATACAGATAATCTAGTGCACTCAACCCACTAGCAATAGGTTCATCATAATTGGATCTCTTAAAGAGATTAGCAAGTGGATGAGGATCCATAAACTCTTAGCAAGCGTAGATGCAAGCAAAAAGAAGGCACATGGTAACACAAGATTGAACGGAGGAAGGGCGAATAAAACGGCAAAGGTGAAGTGGGGGAGAGGAAAACGAGAGGCAAATGGCAAATAATGTAATGCGAGGGATAAGAGTTTGTGATCGGTACTTGGTATGTCTTGACTTGTGCGTAGACTCCCCGGCAACGGCACCAGAAATGGCTCGTTGACGGGAAATAAAATCTTGACTTGACTTGGTGTGAGCCTCCCCGGCTACGGCGCCAGAAATCCTTCTTGCTACCTCTTGAGCACTGCGTTGGTTTTCCCTTGAAGAGGAAAGGGTGATGCAGTAAAGTAGCGTAAGTATTTCCCTCAGTTTTTGAGAACCAAGGTATCAATCCAGTAGGAGGCCATGCTCGAGTCCCACGCACCTACACAAACAAATAAGAACCTCGCAACCAACGCGATAAAGGGGTTGTCAATCCCTTCACGGTCACTTACGAGAGTGAGATCTGATAGATATGATAAGATAATATTTTTGGTATTTTTATAATAAAGAGAAATAAAGATGCAAAGTAAAAATAAACGGCAATAAAAATAGCTAAGTGTTGGAAGATTAATATGATGGAGAATAGACCCGGGGGCCATAGGTTTCACTAGTGGCTTCTCTCAAGAGCATAAGTATTACGGTGGGTGAACAAATTACTGTCGAGCAATTGATAAAATTGAGCATAGTTATGAGAATATCTAGGTATGATCATGTATATAGGCATCACGTCCGTGACAAGTAGACTGAAACGATTCTGCATCAACTACTATTACTCCACACATCGACCGCTATCCAGCATGCATCTAGAGTATTAAGTTCAAAAGAACAGAGTAATGCTTTAAGAAAGATGACATGATGTAGAGGGATAAACTCATGCAATATGATATAAACCCCATCTTTTTATCCTCGATGGCAACAATACAATACGTGCCTTGCTGCCCCTGCTGTCACTGGGAAAGGACACCGCAATATTGAACCCAAAGCTAAGCACTTCTCCCATTGCAAGAAAGATCAATCTAGTAGGACAAACCAAACTGATAATTCGAAGAGACTTGCAAAGATAACCAATCATACCTAAAAGAATTCAGAGGAGATTCAAATATTGTTCATAGATAAACTTGATCATAAACCCACAATTCATTGGTCTCGACAAACACACCGCAAAAGAAGAATTACATCAAATAGATCTCCAAGAGAATCGAGGAGAACTTTGTATTGAGATCCAAAGAGAGAGAAGAAGCCGTCTAGCTAATAACTATGGACCCGAAGGTCTGAGGTAAACTACTCACACATCATCGGAGAGGCTCTGGTGTTGATGTAGAAGCCCTCCATGATCAATGCCCCCTCCAGCAGGACGCCGGAAAAGGCCCCTAGATGGGATCTCACGGGTACAGAAGGTTGCGGCGGTGGAATTAGGGTTTTGGCTCCGTATATGATGTTTCCAGGGTGTATGGGTATATATAGGAGGAAGAAGTATGTCGGTGGAGGAACGTGGGCCCCACAAGGGTGGAGGGCACGCCTGGGGGAGGTGGGCTCGCCCCCTACCTCGTGCTCTCCTTGTTGATTGCTTTACGTAGACTCCAAGTCCTCTGGATCACATTTGTTCCGAAAATCACGTTCCCGAAGGTTTCATTCCGTTTGGACTCCGTTTGAAATCCTTTTCCTTCGAAACACTGAAATAGGCAAAAAAACAGCAATTTGGGCTGGGCCTCCGGTTAATAGGTTAGTCCCAAAAATAATATAAAAGTGTATAATAAAGCCCATTAATCATCCAAAATAGAATATAATATAGCATGGAACAATAAAAAATTATAGATACGTTGGAGACATATCATACTACCGCCATGGGTAGCGGTACTACCGCTAAGGGTAGTGGTACTACTGCTTGGGAGCGGTACTAAAAAAATACATCCATGCCTACCACCGCTGGACTTATGACGAGTTTTTGGTCCAGAGCGGAAGTAGCCACAGAAGTAGCCGTGGAAGAAAAAAATTACATCCCCTCCAAGCGGTAGTACCGCTCCCATGAGCGGTAGTACCGCTGCAGCCTTATTGAGGACACCAAAACCGACACAACTTCTGCAAACAGACTCTGAGTTCAACGAAACCAAGTTTGTTGGAAAGATAACGACATGGGCTAACACTATCTTGATAGAAATAACAATAAGAAGCAAATGAGAAAAGGCCCATAAGAAAATGGTGAGAACCCTTCCTCGAAAGAGACCGATAAAACCTCCAACACCGAAAACGCAAATAGAAGAAGCATGTGAACTCCGTTTTTGATGAACTCAAGCTTGTCAAGAAGATGACCATAAGCTCCAAATCTCACAAGTAGAAAAAAGCAAGAACCAAGAAATATGATGCAAACATGCAATGGTTTGAGCTCTCTACGAACGATACGATCAAGCTACTCACCTGAGAGCCCCCCTTTTAGTACGGCAACCGATCCTATAACCCGGTCTCCAAACTACCACCATGAGACCGGTAAAATAGAGAACCTATCAAGGGCAAACCTTTGCCTTGCACAAAGTCCACTTGAGCTAGATGTAGACGATCTTGACTTCCTCAAGTTGGACCACCTTTCTTGATTGGGTTGGCTCGGTGAAGACTAGTAGATTGCTCCCCCATACTCCACTATTGGTGAGCCACTCTTTGGCACATCTTCACAAGTCCATTGTCACCACAATGGACGGTAAGCTTCAAGCACTTGATCTCTTCGTGATGCATCACTTGAACTTGCACACCACAACCTTGATTTGATGTCATCCTCCATGGGTTGTATGTGATCTTCCTCTTGACAAGCCCATGGAGATAACCTAACCCCACATAGAACTCTCACAAAGACCATGGGTTAGTACACAAAGTGTAATTGACAATGCTTACCATACCATCGGATCGCTTGATCCCTCTCGGTACATCTTCTACGCTTTGTGTGTTGATCACCTTGATTCACTCTTTGACTTAGTCTTGAGCAACCTCGCAGATGACTAATCTTTAGATAATTCCTTGAATAGCACCTTGGTCGACACAAACTCTCCTTGAAACCAACACATGGACTCCAAGAAAAGCCTATGGACAAACCCTTCAAATATAACTCAAGGCAACCATTATTCCATAGAGATTTGTCATCAATTACCAAAACCAAACATGGGGCCACCGCATGTTCTTAAAATCTCCCCCATTTTGGTAATTGATGACAATCACTTTCAAGAGAGTTTATACAACGAATTATGCATCACCACGCAATGCAACAACTAATAATGCATGCATATGAGATGCAAATGCTTAGGAACAAAACCAAATCAAGAGACAAAACTCTCTGAAACTTCTCCCCCATTGGCATCGATTGCCAAAATGGGTGAAAAGCAAGAAGATCAATATAAAATGTGTTCCTCCATAAATTGTGCATTTCTCAAAATGAGTGGAATGCAAAACACATATCCGAAGATAAATACTTGGAGGAAGACAAACTATATTGAGGATCGAAGATTGCAAAAGGATGATATGCCACAAAGACGTAACAACGAGAGAAACAAGCAATCATGCAATCAAAAGATACCAATTGAACCAAGCTTTCAAAATATACCAATTGAACTAACTCGACCAATGCTCCTACGAGCCACATGAATAAGATATTATGATATGGGCAAAGGAGTGTTCTAAAGAAACTAGAGAAGTTCCCCATGATTTGTGCACAAATAAAAATATTTGTATTTGAATACAATGGGCACAAAATAGGATCATCACTCCCCCAAATCAATAGCAACTCACAACAAGAGCAAGTGACTGCACAAAGGGATTACTGGTCGAAAATCATAGCAAAGCACGCTGGCTGGCACACAACAATACAAGAGGGAGAATGCTGAACTCTTGTAACCCCTGGATGGAGAGCTCCACCCCTCCCACCCCACTGTAACCCTAGCCGCCACCCTCCGGTGATCTCCACCTCCAACCGTGGAAATCACCATCCAACCCAACCATTCTCTCCGGCGCTCTGGTTTACCCCCTTGGGGTTTCATCTCCATGGCGGTTCAGGCTTCCATTGCTCTTGGTTTTGACTTTTCTCATGGGATGGGTCTCACGCAAGAGATCTGGCGATCCATGAGGCGCACGGTGCACCCCAATGATGGATCTGGTCATTTCATCATGGTGGTTTCTTTTGCAAGGCATAATTTTCAACTGACCGAGGAGAATGTCGCCCTAGCTCTTGAGGTGGCGATCGGTGGATATTGTTCTTCATTGAAGGTATCATGTTTACGTGATCGCGTTTTCTCCTTTCATGTCTCATGCAAAGAGGTTGGTTTTTTCATCTTGCATCAACGCAACCATGTTTTCCCTCAATTCAAGTGTCATTTTCATCTTTGGGGTCATGGAGGACCAGATTGGACTAAGGAGTTTCGATCTTGGCAAATTGAATGCAATGATGAATGGATTCTAGTTAGTCCTTCGAAGCGTAGGGCACGTGTCGGGGATATACCCCGCGGTATGAACCGGCCGGAAATATGAACCGGACGGGCTTGGCAGTTTACTTGAGACCCGGTTAACACTTGGCGATTCACTGGGGACCCGCCCTGACCAGACGGTTTACAAGCAACCTGCCCGAACATTATGGTTCACTGGTAACCCGGCGGGAGGTGTACGGATGACAAGGCCCAAGGCCTAGAAGGCCGATTTATGTTAATGGTGGGCCGGTTTAAGAGGAAAGGCGGGAAGAATATTTACCTTACAAGGAGTTAAGACCTGGACTTGTATCCGGTTTGTATTAGAAGATAGACTAATCCTAATCCTAATAGGACTCCACATGTAACCCGCCCCTTCAACTTATATAAGGAGGGGCAGGGCTCCCAAAAGAGGGACAAGCAAGAAGAAACAATCTCTAGGGCTACACACAAAGAGCCGGCTTACCGGCGGCTCTCTGGTCATGATAATGAGACCTAGCCACAAACAGCATGTAGGGTTGTTACCGGATGATGTTTCCCGGGGCCCGAAGCTATCTAAATCCTTGTCTTATGTTGCGTCTCTCGATTCTGTTCAACCCCTCTCAAGCTACCGCATAGATGCATTGGCCTCATGACTAAGTCCTCACACTAGGACATCTGCCGGGACAATTCCACGATAGTTGGTGCCCACCGTGGGGCCTGCACACGGTGGTGTTGAGTTCTTGGAGGGATTTCTCCCAGGGATCGAGAAGCTCGTGGTTGATCAGATAAAAAAGCGCTGGCAAAATTTGTCGTTGGGTGATCAGAATCATAATTAGACTTTGGAGCAGATAGTGCAAGGTTTAAGTTCAAGGAGAGTTAGGGCTGCGCGTCTCTGCGCCACCGTATACGACCAGCAGATCATTTTCGTCGAGACCAATGGTTGACTTGGATGACAGACGCGGCCATCAATAATCCGCCAGCCGAGAGTGGCCGAGTCGGACAGGAATTTGATTCTAGGCGTTCTTTCCTCATACAAACAAGCAGTCATATCAGATCAACTCGGAGACAGAACGCAGTGCATGTGGTTACGGAAATTTTTACCTGAGGCAGTACTTGTTTTTCCACGGGAATCCACTAGAAAAAGCTTTTAGGTGATTTATCGCTAGGCCCAGACCAGCACAGGCCACCGCATAGAGACACAAAAAGCAATGTACTAAAGGAGCATCATTATAGTCATTGCAGCAGCCGTCCTGCATGGAGTCACATCGGTCCAGAGCTGACCCCACTGAATCAAAAGTTCCAGGTGCATGGAGGAATACTGCAAATTCGTTACTCATCCACTGGAAAACAAGCAGCGCGTGGGAAAACTCCAAACTACAGCTGATAACCGGAGCACAACACGAGATTTCTTACTACAGCATGGCCTCCGGCCTGTCCGTGCAAAAGCCAAAATCAACAAGGACCGGGTTAAAAAATAGCGTGTGGATCGAAGAAAGGAAAAATTACTGCTCCTGCTACTGTCAGGCTGGGTGCAGTCTGCTACCTCATTGAAACCAAAAACGGAATGGGAAGGATCAAGAAGAGATGCATGCGCCAAAAATCACTCAAGTTCTTCAGGTGAATCTACCAACGACCTGGCTCGTGCCCGGTTCTTCAGCCATCACCCCGCCAGCTTGGACTCGCCTCCGTTGCTATTGCACTAGGGCTTGTCCGTGTCATACTGCTGGACGGGTACGTGAGCAAGTCGCCGCCCCCCGCTTCATCAACACACGGGACAGACTCGTCGTCCGTGCCCATGGCCGGCTCACCCGTGTCCGTGACATTTTTTCCAACACCGCTGCCGACTCACCCGTCCGCACTGGCTTACAACGCCGCGGCTAACTCGTCCGTCCAACAGAAAATATCAGGTGCTATCCTTTCTATGTATTTTATCAGCACATATTAAATCATTTGAGAATAGTTACTCTGGTCTGTGATATTTTTTCGCAGGACCATTATTCCTTACAAAAAGGTGTTGCGAAAGGGCGTGTGCAAATATTATTTTTGCACTAGCGCTCATCCTGCGTAGGTTGCCACCCCCGCTATATCAGCACACGCGATTGATTTATTGTCCGCCCCCGCGGCCGATTCTCCCGCCCGCGCCGGCTTACAACGCCGTGGTCGACTCATCTGTCTGTGCCGCCTCTGAAGCCGCGGTCGTCTTTGTCGTCCGTCTCTCGTGGCCTGGTCTACATCAACACACCGGGCCGCACCTGTCTGCATGAGCTGTTTGAGCAAGTCACAGCTTGGGTAGCCCAGTTTTATTTCAACAAAATGGAGGCAAATTATCATATACTATCAACCGCCATCTGCACTGGATGGCTCAATGGACAGGCACACAAGTCGCCGCCACTACAGTTTGGTTAAACTTCAAGGAGCCAGTTGGAAGGAACCATTGGCTGAGTTGCTGACATGGCTCATACGGGATCATTTATAAACCCGCCGCAGTCACCTCAACCTTCTGTGGATTCACACCGTGCTATCAACACCAATGATATACAAGTTATGCCGGTTTATATCACGGTCAAATATGGAGAGTCTCAAGCCAACTCCTCGAGTCACCTTTGAGACTCGGGGGCTACGATGACATGACTCAGCAAATCTTGCCAGTTTCGGCAAATTTAAGAACCCCAGGACGATGGAGGGAAAGATAACCCGGTCCCGGAGGCTACTGTTATATTGATGAAAATTTAAAGGCCGTCAGAAAATTTCCGACTTAGAAAGTATATGACAGTTACAAAATCCCGGCTCGATGAAGAAGTTCCGGGTCATCAGAAAGGATTCCGGTTTAAAATCCGGCTCAAGGGAAGTCAGTCTCACTGAAGCTCTCAAATATCCGGTTTACAATCCGGTTCAAGGGAATTCTGTTCTCCCACAAAGCTCTGAAGCTCTCAAATCTGGTTTAAAAATGTCCGGTCCAAAAAGGAATTAACTTCTCGCAAGTTCAAGTTTAAAGGCCGTCAGAAAATTTCCGGCTGAAAATGAAGATTCCGGTTTAAAATCCAGTTCAAGGGAAAGATGTCTCCCACAAGCTTTGAAGCTCTCAATATTCGGTTCAAAATCCCGGTTCAAGAAGAATTTATCTCTTGCAAAAAGTTAAAGGTTGCCGAAGAGGACCTGCTGCCATGATGCGCGGTTCAAACATGGGTATCCTGCCTTATTGGCTTATCATGTTATTGATCACGTGGAGGCTTCTGTTTATAAGCGGAGTTCTATTTACCCTTGATTCAGCCTGTAAAGCCTTATATAAAAAATCACTTGGGGGCTTGGTCGTATTCGAACCATAGCTACACCTCTTGATTGGCTAAAAGCCAAAAGAAAATCACTTAGGGGCCAAAGAGAGTGTTGCAAAAGCACAACTCAAACATAGGCACCCACTGAGCACATCTCAAAATATTGCTTGGGGATTCCTTGCTTCGCAATGAACAAAGAATCTACACTTGTAATAGGCTATCAAGCCATGGCTTGGAAGCCTGGTGTATACACCTAAAACCCCGGGTTAGCCTGCCTTTTTAAGTAAGATACTCCATCCAGGTAAACCTGGTATGACCCGCCGAACTTTTGACAAGTCAATCTCATAGACCCTGAACTTGTCAAAGTTAAAACGACGGTTGGTTAAGGATTGAGGTCCATCTTAAAAGGCTTTGTAAAATGGTTTAACTCAGCGGCCTGGCAGCCCATGAAAAGCCTCGAATTTGGGGCCTGGCAGCCAGTGAAAAGCCTCGACTACAAGTTTTCATATGCTTTTATTTGCCAAGTTTTTTCTCCTTTCATGAGACTTATAATGTTTTTGATAAACCGGCGTTCATTAACCCGGCTCGGCTTTCAACTACAAGTTGTCAGTACATGATCACTTATAATCCGGTGTTTCTTAAACCGGTCTGGTTTGACTACAAGTCACCAGTATTATGTATGGTTAATCCGGTGTTTATCACAACCCGGTACGGTTTTATCATAAACCGGCACAATATGGAAGGATTTATCAATACTCAAGATTGGGATTATCACCCTTACTACAACACATTGGTGAACAAATGATGTGATTCAATGTCACAGAAATAGGTTGAATAAATCATGATTATAAATCACCGGCGTTTATTAACCCGGCCTGGCTTTCGACTATAAGTTGCCAAGTATGATGATAAATTATACAGTGTTTATTAACCCGGACTGGCTTGGGATTATAAGTCGTTAGTATATATTTGGATTGCGCCATTGGAATCATGCGCTCATAAATCATTGGATTATATTATTCAAATCTTTAATAGCCAACATGGCTGGATTTTTATTATGGTTATCAATAGCCAATATTATGATGGAGGTATTCAAAGTCGCTTCAGCGCAATGGTTATTATTTTATTAATGGGCATGATTTATTCTACAATTGAAGGAATAGTCCCGAGTCGCTGCAGGCTTACGACCCGGCACTTGGGGGCTACATTATTCAAACTGAGATTACATCAAATATGCAAGTCCCATGTCACTGCCAGCATGCACCATGGCACTTGGGGCCTAATGCAAAGTCGTTTTTTCATCACCTTATTGAAGACCCGACTCATCACACTGTAATGAGCCGGCCCTTGGGGGCTACTAATTGCTCCTATTAACAATTCAAGGTACACAAGTCTTAAAACCATTATATTGAAAGGTCCACTGCTCAGTTGGTAAAGTACAAAGCTCTTAACCTTGTGTACGTGGGTTCAAAGCCCCGTGGTGGAGTTACATCATATGATGTTATTTTCAATGAAGCATGATCATATTTATAAAGTCCCTGCTTATTATTTCATAATGACCCGACACTTGGGGGCTACACTGGTTGAAGTTTTTTGAGCATCAGGCAATTACAGGTCCCAGGTTGCTACAAGCATGACAACCCGACACTTGGAGGCTACATAATATGGAGCATTCAATTTTTACTAATGACTGGGATGAACAACATGGATTTCTTCAAAAGTGGCAGTATTTATATTGAAACAAGTCTTAATCTATCACTTTGTTCTGCTCAAAACTTGGGGGCTACAGGTAATATGGATATAAGGGAGAAAAATCTTCAAATTCTCAATTCTGAGCAAACCAGATTGACCCGGTGTCTGCAACAATTATGACCCGGCGTCGGTAACAATTATGACTCGGTGCCATCAATATTTACAAGTCGGTGATTTTGGTAATATTAAACTGGCAAGTTCTACATCTTCAAACCGGTTGAATATCAGATGAGTATTTCAAGACCAATATTTCTTAAACCGGCGCTTTGGAAGCCGACTCAAGTGGATTCACTACAAAAAATATGTCAACTTGTGACCTTGACTATTGGTCACTGAAAGGTCATTGTTTTTCATTTGCGACCTTTTTCTGACCAAAAACAAAAGGTCAAAAGCTGGCAGTCGTAAACTGAAATTAACGACTTTCTCTATGAGAAGGTCGTAGACATTTACGACCAAAACAGAAGGTCGTTGAACCCATGACCTTTTGTTTTGGTCACTGGCTGTCTGCCCAGGCCACGTCGGATCCGACGTGGCAAAATTGCGACCAATTGAATTGGTCGTTGGTAAGATTCAGCCCGGTCCAATTCGGTGTTCTACATGGGCCACGCCCATTAATTCAGCCTTTTATGATCTTTTTTTTGCTTGATGTTTTTGGGCCTTTTCTATAATGGGCCTTTACCTTTCCACATAGTTTGTTTCCTTTTTGTTTCTATTTTCTATCTGAGTCGAGGCCTGCTTATAATAATTCTGAATAGCTTTTCAGCCCAGGTTATTTTGGGCCATGGCATCTTAATAGTACAAGTATATTTGGGCCGTGGCCACTATCAGGTCCAGTAAGGACATTTTTTCTGGGGAATTTAATGTTCAAGTAAAATGTACACAATACATTACAGCAAAATAGCACATACAACAGCAGATACATTTTCATTTCACTCCTACTATAGCTCACTACAACATAGATAGTACATGACACTTCATCCTTCATTTTTGTGCCAGGCACTAGACGAGTACATCTCACTTCAAATAAACAGTACTGTTCTCGGAAGCAAAATACGCCACCACACGCCATGGTGCGCCATCTTACTCGATCTGGCCTCAAGGAACTAGCAGCGCTGCTTGCTCCTTTGGCCTAGAGCTCCTTGCTGTAGAGGATGGCTGAAACTCGGATGCGGAGCTCCCTGCACATGACATATTGTGTCAATGCTTGTAGCAACAGAAAGAACTCACATACCATAGAACTTGCACAGTAATGTATCAACCACCAAACAGTATGAAGCAAAAACAAACAAGAGGGGGGGGGGGGGAGTTTATACCTGATCTTCTTGAGCCTCTCCTTAAGCAAAGGCATCATCCAAGGTAATCGTCTAAACAAGAACACTCCTTACGATTCTGGAAATGGACCAACACAGTAGTAGTGAAGCTATGCGGGGATCTTTGTGAAGCAGTTTATCGCTTCCTGGAGACACCAACAGTCTTTCCTCTCCTGCCCCAGTAGTGACGCAGACCATGATGGTTCCTGGGAAAGAGAGCAAGGTTTCAAGCATAAGTGATCGCTCATACATCTATGCACTAAGGAAAAATGCTACTGCAACAGTGAAGTTTTAAGGAATTAGCCATCAGGCATCAGCATACATCTATTGGAAACAGAGCATTGATATACAGATCAGCTAGGTCACATACAAGGTACACTAGAAAGGTATAAATGAATACATTGACAATCATCAATACCAGATTGCAAGAGATAACAATTATGTACCTAAGCAAGTCGACAATGGCATAGGGCAGGATATAAAATCTGGATACAAGTAATAGACAAACTAGTTCCAACAGACTGACTGAATTGAACTGCTATATAACCAAGTTAGAGCTGGCAGAAGTTGCAGGTAAATAAACATCCATAGAGCTAGCAGTAGCAAAAGATGACTTCAGTCTCTGCTTGACTAATGAATCAGTACATCTTCAAGTGAAAAATCATGAAGATCACACTACGATGTCCCTAACAACAGTAGAAGCTCAGAGGTGTGACAATATTTCCTAATATATAAGCCTTGGCTACAACTTTCCACTTAACATGCAAATAAAAATCAGCCACTTATTGCTTATTTCATGCTTCAATTTTTATTTTTAGTTTTGTTAGGATAATCTGTATGCATAGGTACAGTCCTATACTTGTTTGGGAAGTCAAGATATTCATGTCAACAATTATATAGAGCCAAACAATCATTTAAGCATAGAAGGCACGCCATTTCTATATATAACTAAAGCATATTCAGCAAGCTACCGAAGCCAACAACTATGATTACTTAAGAAGGAAAATAGTCATCATAAGCCTATATTTCTTCAGGTTGGGCTCATGCACCACGAAACAACTTTAAAAATATAGAACCAATCCAGTAGGGGAAATTGATATGTAGTAGAGTTGCCTTAACTAATATATTGTGCTAGCTAGTGTAATGAGATGGATGCAAACTCAGAATCTTTCTTAGCTTAAATAAGAGAAGATGGAAAAAAGAGCAGAGCCGAAGTAGGGGTTGATTGGAAGAAGTATCGCTTTATTGAAGCGATGCGAGGCTTGGCTTGGGTGACTAGCAGGTCCAATGCTGAAATGTTATTGAACATGAGGAGCGACAGCAACAGTCTCACTGAAGAAACCACATATAGTCCTTTGTTGCGGCATCAGAAAGCATGTAAGTAGCGAGCGCAACATCCTGTAAGTATGAGGAAAATGAAATTGTTACAAAATTCAGTACATAAGAATGAGATATGCATCCTTGAGAGGTCAGACAGACAGACACAGAAATAGCCTAGCGTATGTATGCATCTATGTAATGTATAACGAGAAAATAGCTGGGGCGGATGTATCTGTACTTGTGCAATGCAGATGTGCAGACTGAATTTTTTCTAGAGTAAATACATACAGACAGATAGACGGTAAATAATGATTAATGGGATGGGACCGACCATGAGAGTAGTTGATTCATTCCGTTGTAATATATTAGCTAGTGTAATATATGAGACTGTCAACCATTGAATTACAAAAGAAACAACATGAAATTGTTGTTATGGCCAAGCAGAAGAAATCTCCTACTAATAAACAGTGATACATAAGGAGAATTATTAAAGCATAGAATTACCCACAATGGCCATATGAATACAGGCATGTGCAATGGCTCGGAGGATCAGAATACTGGCTTGGTTTCTCTGAAGAGAAATAATAGCGTTCATGTGTGTGTGTATATTCTGATGAGCCATTACCATCTAGCCAACAACATGGAGATAATACACATTCTGGACCTAAATCAACATTTTTTATTTTTTTTATGAAAAAATGCTGCTGATAATATATGCCAACGGTATCTTTACCTACAAATTAGGCGGTGAGCTACATGAGGTAAAAACTGAGATGACATTCAATCATCCGGTAGCAAAACAAGCTTACTAGCTAGCTAGTACACTAGAATATGACCATCCAACATGCACACGCGCATCATGCAGGAACATGTATGAACATTTTTCTGTAAGGGGGACATCAAGACCCTGTTTTGGAAGGACAAAAGAGCTCTTGAACGAGTTCTGCTCATCAGGTGCTTCTTCACCATCAGGCTCATTTGCTGCTGCTCATCCTCCTACTCCATCTACATGAACAAGAGAAAGTTAGTTGTTTGCATGGAATTCACTTAATAAAACAGTGGGTCAAGCTGAAAATATGTAATACATATAAGAGTCCTAGGTTATGTATGTACAGAGCAGAGCAGTGGCAAGAGTAATGCAAATCACTGACCAAAACAGTGGGTCAAGCTGAAAATCGGTAACAGAAATTGCAGGATTGAGTATATCAAAACATGTCAGCCATTGATAACGCCAATAAGAAGCCAAAGGCGAAAGATGCTTTGTTTTTGCTTGGAAACTAAGACTGAGTTGCCGGCTAGCTAGTGGAGTGACATGTTTGTAATGGCAGTTTGGTACTATTGGCTGTAGAAATATGGGAAGAACACATTCAGGGTTGGAGGTCAGACACTTGCACGCCCATCTCCAAGGTTGGCTGCTAGTGCTCCATTGATTAATATATGAAATTTGAAAGGGGCTAATCTGACCATCAACCTAATTTTCTGAATACTATTACAGTCAGTCAGTCAGCAATAAATATGCAATAATAATGTATAGCCCCAGATTTTCTGAACTATAAAAATGATGTAGCAAAATCAGGGGTTGTAGTAAATGGTACCAAGTGTTCATTTTTTACTGCTCAAGCTAGCTCAGTGCTTCCTTAATAAACTGGAAAGATGCAGCAAATACGAGATTTCTGCATCATAGGATAACCTGATATTTCCATAAGTTACATTTGGAAGCTCAACTAGTAGTACGAGATTAATAAATGGCTCCAATGCGAGTCATTAGTCAGGCCATGCAATGAAAAGTATTCATCACTAGCTAGGATGTGTAGAAATACTACTGTAGATTCACTATTAGCAGTACATGCAGTCTAATACAGTTGGACATTATCCTAGATGGAAGCCTTGTACTACTGCAGAATTACAATTCGGAGGAGGGATCGGAAATTACCCTCAAGGGCCCATGGAGATTGCCCCAGCAGCGACCTCGGAGAGGCTGGTGATGAGGACGAGGGACGAGCAGGCAGGTCACCACCACCACCACCCCTGGGCGGCCGCGCGTTCACACCCTCCCACTGTGCCGCCGCACCAGGAGACATGGAGCTGGATGAGGAGTGCAACTAGATCTGGAAGGAGTGCTCCAATAAATCAAGGGGATGAAGGATCAAATCAAAGATTGAGGTCGCCGCTTACATCTTACTGACGATCCTAGCGCGGGCGTCGGGATGGAGCCCAGAGCGCCAGTCGCCTCCGGCGGTGGGGCGCCGGTGCGTTCGGGTCAACCCCGCCTCCGGCGGCCGCGGTGGCGGGATCTAGTCTTGGGTGTGGCGCCAGTTGGCGTCCACGCTCCCCCTCCCCTCGCCCCTCCAGCTCGTCCGCCATAGCCAATGAGTAGATCGGGGAGGGAGGTCGCTTGCTCGGGAGATCGATTGATGGCGAAGGCGCCTGGACGGAGAAGTGAGGGGAACTGGGCTCAGCGGTGGGACCAGCGTGGGGGCGAGGGGAGGGCGGAGGTGGCTCGCCTTCCCTTTTCCGGCGTGGGGCGTGCGGCGTGGTGGGAGACAGAGGCAAAGCGGTGAGCGTGCGAGGAACACGGATCGGGGAGGTGCGAGGCCATGAGGAAAAGGAGGTGCGGCGCCGAGGGCGGGACGAGCGCGGCGGCCCTGCGGCGGAGGGCGCCGACCGAGGCCTCTGGGACGGGTGGAGGAAGAGCGGCAGACGTCCTCTAGGAGGCGAGGAGGAGCGAATGGTGGCGCGCGGGCACGAGCGTCGGGGTCGGATCTGAATCGGGGAGAATGGATCTGAATCGGGAGGTATGGGATCGGCGGGGTGGCGGCGGCGATGGGGGAGAGGGAGCGCGTGAGGTGGGTGGCGGATCTGGAGCGCTAGGGTTCGTGGGGTGAGAGGGTGAGGGAGTTTTCTTTTTTCTTTTTCTTTTTTTGAGACAAAGAGGGGGAGGGGTGAGGGAGAAAGGGCTGCCGTCGGATCCAAGAGCATCCGACGGCATTTGAGCACGATCCGCGTGACATGTCCATGGACCAATCAGAACGCAGTACACGTTATGACCTTCTAAATTGGTCGTAATCGACTAAAAATAAGGTGTTGAACCATATTTTTCAAAAAAGGTGTTGAATCATATAAACAGTTTTATGATATGAGAAATTCAAAAAGAAACATTCTCATTGTGTCACCAAATGTGACATAGTTTTTAGGAAAACTAACAAACTTGAAATTGGAATAAGACAAATATCTTTAAAAAATTGTTATGAGAAATGAGTTTTTAGGGGGGGGGGTCATTTTCTACTTTTTCACATGAAAATTCAAAGAAATGATCTCATATTGAGCACAATGGTGCATCTTGGAATGGCAAACAATATTGCCTAAGGAAGTTTTCATTTTCTTTGGACGAAAAAATCATTTTCCATTTTTTGAGTGCCCCAAATGAGGTTTTTTGTGAAGAACCTAGCAAATAATTGTTGCAAAATTGGACCAAATCATTTTTATAAAATACTAGGCCATATTTAATGCACAATTGACCAAATGGTTGGGTGTAAAAAGTTTTGATCCACCTCTGGTGAAAAAGACAAATTTCCGCCGTTTTAGCTGGAAGCGGGTCAAATTTGAACTGCAGCTGCCTCATAGTTTGCTATTTTTTTCCAAAAATCATTTCTAGGTACAAAAGTATCTATTTAATCAGAGAAACACCAAAAATATTCCAAGATTCAAGCACTAGCTAGGAACGGTCATTCCCACTGTTTTGACCGCATTTTGAAACGGGTATGAAAAATTCAAAAAAAATCAAAAAATTGGAAAACCTTTGCAATGTGTCATTATATGTGACCAAGTTACCAGGAAAAATAATAAACTTGTAATACGGAAATTATTTTAAAAAAGTGTTCTCAGAAATGAGCTATCATGTGTGAAGATTCATGGCTTTCAAGTCAAATGATCAATCTTATGGCCACATTCATGGCATAGTTTGTTCAAATGATCTCATATTGTGCACAAGTGTGCATCTTGGAATTCCAAACAATGTTGCCTAAGGGAGTTTTCATTTTCTCTACACGGAAAATTCATTTTCCATTTTCCGAGTGCCCGAAATGAGTTTTTTGGTGAAGGACCTACCATATATTTGTTGCAAAATTGGACCAAATCAATTTGGTAAAATACTAGGCCATATTTAATGCACAATTGACAACATGGTTGGGTGTCAAAAGTTTTGATCCACCTCTGGTGAAAAAGATAAATTCCCGCCGATTTAGTAGGAAGCGGGTCAAATTTGAACTGCAACTGCCTCATAGTTTGCTCTTTATTTTTCCAAAAATCATTTCTAGGTACATAAGTACCTATTTAATTAGAGAAACATCAAAAGTTTTCCAAGATTCAACCACTATCTAGGAACTGCCAAGCCCGTCGTTTTGACCGCATTTTGAAACGGGCATAAAAAATTCAAAAAAATTCAAAAAATTGGAAAACCTTCGCATTGTGTGATTATATGTGACCAAGTTTCCAGAAAAATAATAAACTTTTAATATGGGAATTATTTTAAAAAAGTGTTCTCAGAAATGAGCTATCATGCGTGAAGGTTCATGGCTTTCAACCCAAATGATCAATCTTATGGCCACATTCATGGCATAGTTTGTTCAAATGATCTCATATTGTGCACAAGGGTGCATATTGGAATGACAAACAATGTTGCTTAAGGGAGTTTTCATTTTCTTTGGACGAAAAATTCATTTTCCATTTTTCGAGTGCCCGAAATGAGGTTTTTTTGTGAAGGACCTACCATATATTTGTTGCAAAATTGGACCAGATCAATTTTATAAAATACTAGGACATATTTAATGCACAATTGACCAAATGGTTGGGTGTAAAAAGTTTTGATCCACCTCTCGTGAAAAAGACAAATTCCCGCCGATTCAGTTGGAAGCGGGTTAAATTTGAACTGTAGCTGCCTCGTAGTTTGCTCTTTATTTTTTCCAAAAATCATTTCTAGGTACATAAGTATCTATTTAATCAGAGAAACACCAAATTTTTTTCAAGATTCAACCACTAGCTAGGAACGGTTATTCCCGCCATTTTGACCGCATTTTGAAACGGGCATAAAAAATTAAACAAAATCAAAAAATTAGAAAAACTTCGCATTGTGTCATTATATGTGGCCAGGTTTCCAGGAAAAATAATAAACTTGTAATACGGAAATTATTTTAAAAAAGTGTTCTCAGAAACGAGCTATCATGCGTGAAGATGCATGGCTTTCAAGCCAAATGATCAATCTTATGGCCACATTCATGGCATAGTTTGTTCAAATGATCTCATATTGTGCACAAGGGTGCATCTTGGAATTCCAAACAATGTTGCCTAAGGGAGTTTTCATTTTCTTTGGACGAAAAATTCATTTTCCATTTTTCGAGTGCCCGAAATGAGGTTTTTTTGTGAAGGACCTACCATATATTTGTTGCAAAATTGGACCAAATAAATTTTCTAAGATACTAGGACATATTTAATGCACAAGTGACCAAATGGTTCAGTGTAAAAAGTTTTGATCCACCTCTCGTGAAAAAGACAAATTCCCGCCGATTCAGTAGGAAGCGGGTCAAATTTGAACTGCAGCTGCCTCATAGTTTGCTCTTTATTTTTTCAAAAAATCATTTCTAGGTACATAAGTATCTATTTAATCAGAGAAACACCAAAAAAATTTCAAGATTCAACCACTAGCTAGGAACGGTTATTCCCGCCATTTTGACCGCACTTTGAAACGGGCATAAAAAATAAAAAAAAATCGAAAAATTGGAAAACCTTCGCATTATGTCATTATATGTGGCCAAGTTTCCAGGAAAAATAATAAACTTGTAATACGGAAATTATTTTAAAAAAGTGTTCTCAGAAATGAGCTATCATGCGTGAAGATTCATGGCTTTCAAGCCAAGTGATCAATCTTATGGCCACATTCATGGCATAGTTTGTTCAAATGATCTCATATTGTGCACAAGGGTGCATCTTGGAATTCCAAACAATGTTGCCTAAGGGAGTTTTCATTTTCTTTGCACGGAAAATTCATTTTCCATTTTCCGAGTGCCTGAAATGTGTTTTTTTGTGAAGGACCTACCATATATTTGTTGCAAAATTGGACCAAATCAATTTTATAAAATACTAGGACATATTTAATGCACAATTGACAAAATGGTTGGGTGTCGAAAGTTTTGATCCACCTCTGGTGAAAAACACAAATTCCCGCCGATTCAGGAGGAAGCGGGTCAATTTTGAACTGCAGCTGCCTCATAGTTTGCTATTTATTTTGTCCAAAAATCATTTCTAGTTACATAAGTACCTATTTAATCAGAAATACATGGTTTGGTGGCAATACGTTAAGGTTTGGACGGTGGCCGAGGGCCCCAACTCTAGAGCGCGTAAACTCGCATGCCCGCCGTGAGGTCACCGCGTGACCGTGGCGTTGCCATGTGTTCTGGGCGGCCTAGGCATGTCTAGTGGGTTGGGCACTCCCTAGATAGGTGCTAGGAAGAAAATCACAACATAAGATTCTCACGAGGAGACCGATCGATGCTCAAACATGAATAAGCAGCCAAGTGTTTGATTAGCGGTACGGGAAATGCACATGGCTAATGGGCCTGAGTTTTGGCTGAGGATGATCAGTTACTAAGAAGACCGTCTTCACAAATTTTCAGCTCAAAAGGAGGATCCTAGGTGGTACTTGCTTTGCAAAGTACCACACTGGACATAAATACGAATGTTGAAGCTGGGCTCAAAATAATGAATGGATTGAGCTGGCATTTGGTGGAGGATGGTTATTTGGGCATAGGAAAGCACTGTAGAAAATGGATACTATTTGGACATGCCAAAGTGGTACTTCCTTCACAAAGTGTTTTTTTGAACAGAATAGGAAAATGAATATTTTTGAATTATTTTTGAACTAGGCAAGGAAGGTTTTTTTTACATATTTGACAAAGATATGACCCAAAGAATTTATGAGATTTTTTTCGAAATTTTGGGAATGACAGAAATATAGGTTGCTTCACAACCTAGGGCAAAAACTACCACACGGACATGACACATAGGCAAAACTGATGAGGTGGCGCCTAGTCATAGCAACCCACCACAATTTACTAGGTTATGACCATCTATACTGGTCATGATCAGCTAGAAATAAGGCAGCGGACCAGTGCTATCTGCTTTATGACCATTTCGTGTAAGGAAATTACGACCTTTCTGACCAAAATGGTCGTTATAGTTTAGGGTTTGGAGCCCCCCGAACAGCTTTTGACCAATTGGTCTGAAATGGTCATAGATCTATGACCAATTCTTCCAGGGTCACTGACAGAAGGTCACTAGTTGACATATTTCTTGTAGTGATTATTCTTCACAATATTTCTCTATGAGAAACCGATGTCAGCAAATTGAGTATGAAGCTGGCTTATTGACCCGGATTTTCTAGAAGAAGGAAATGACAAGGAATTAAGGATGATCAGGTGCCGGTTTACAAGGATTCTTAATCCGGAGCATAATCCGTCAAATTTGTTCTTGTGTTTGTTTTACAGGATCAGTTTAACATGGATAAATCCAAACTAAACTGGGGGCTAATGTCGGGGATATACCCCGCGGTATGAACTGGCCGGAAATATGAACCGGACGGGCTTGGCGGTTTACTTGAGACCCGGTTAACACTTGGCGATTCACTAGGGACCCGCCCTGACCAGACGGTTTACAAGCAACCTGCCCGAACATTATGGTTCACTGGTAACCCGGCGGGAGGTGCACGGATGACAAGGCCCAAGGCCTAGAAGGCCGGTTTATGTTAATGGTGGGCAGTTTAAGAGGAAAGGCGTGAAGAATATTCACCTTACAAGGAGTTAAGACCCGGACTTGTGTCCGGTTTGTATTAGAAGATAGACTAATCCTAATCCTAATAAGACTCCACATGTAACCCGCCCCTTCAACTTATATAAGGAGGGGCAGGGCTCCCAAAAGAGGGACGAGCAAGAAGAAACAATCTCTAGGGCTAGACACAAAGAGCCGGTTTACCAGCGACTCTCTGGTGATGATAATGAGACCTAGCCACAAACAGCATGTAGGGTTGTTATCGGATGATGTTTCCCGGGGCCCGAAGCTGTCTAAATCCTTGTCTTATGTCGCGTCTCTCGATTCCGTTCAACCCCTCTCAAGCTACCGCATAGATGCATTGGCCTCACGACTAAGTCCTCACACTAGGACATCTGCCGTGACAATTCCACGACAACACGTCTAGGCCTAGCTGCCATGTTGCATGCCCCTGCTAAATCATCTTTGTGTTCTAAGGAAGATAATCATCCTCGCAAGAGTTTGCGCTTTGCTACATTTGTTAATTATGATGCATGCAAAGGATATCGTTATAATGCTACTGCTGAAGACATCCTCACGGTTCAGCAAGATGCGGGTTACAATCTTGATCCCCAAGAATTGATAGTTTGAAATAGCAGTTCATTAGCTCATGAGCATGTTTCACATGTTGCTTTCTCGCCGCCGGTGGCCTCCTTGCCGGCGACGGAGTTGGGTCTATTTCGCCAGCTGCCCGCCCTTCTCGGGATACGGTTTCTAATAATAACCGTAGGATAATCTTCTCGCCTGATATTGTTGCTGCCACGTTGCCTTCTATGGGTTCTATGCAAAACCCTTTAGTCCTCTCGGATGATGACTCTGATGATGATGGGCTTTGCTCTACCCCTCCTAGTACTTTACTGGGCCCTGCGGCCTCAGGCAGCCCGGTTCCATCGCCATGCAAGTCTCCTGTGGAAATTGTTCGTGATTTACAAGGTTTAGATGAATTGGTTGAAGAGATGGCGACGCAAGTTTGGGACTGTCCACGTTGTTTGGGCATGGGACATACCTTAGCACGATGCATGAACGAGGTCCGGTGTCATCGGTGTTTCAGGCTCGGTCATGTTAAAAAAGGTTGCACAAGGTCACCTCCCAATTTAAAGATTTGGGTTCCCAAATGCAGCAGCCCAACTACCAACCTCGAGTCTCGCGCCTTCAAGCATACCCCGGACTCTTCGTGCTCCCAAACGGTGCAAAGATCCCCTGCAAAAAACCCTGCCCCCTCTGCTCTGCCACTTGGTTATTCCACATCTTCATCGTCAAGCCACTCGCCTCCCAATAGCTCTGCTCCACCACCTCCGCCACCGTCCATGGCAAACTATGAGCTTGATCCGCGCCGCTTTTTGTTGGTGGGCCACGATATTGTGGATGCCGGTCCACAGCGGTTACCGCGCACGTTCTACACCCCGGCTCGCTCCCCTCCCCGCCGCCATGAATCTTACATGGTGGGGATTGTTGAGCCCATACCACAGCCGGAGGATGTGCCTCTTCTCCGTCAACAGGTCAGAGATTTCATCACCGATGAGTTGCAGTTGCCAGTTTTATCATCCCAGACTTGGTTCCAAGGTGTCGGGTTGTATCAGATGCAAGACCCAGTTATTTGTAGTGCACTTGTTAATCACGCACCCTGGCCGCTTGGTTTAGATCATCATGGGGAGGAGATATTTGTTAGATTCATTAATCATGATGATGGAGAGGGTTTCCGAGCACTACAGGGACATAGAACTGGCTGGCTCATGTTTATTGGTGTCCCCTTGGATTATCGCAATGAGGATATCCTTTTGGAGGTTGTGGGAACTTTCGGCCAATTTCATTATTGGAACCATGAAGATGACCGTCTAGTTCATTCCCTGGTTTATGCTTCCTTCCCTGACAATTTGCTGGTACCCAGAGATGTTGTTTTCTGAAAGTTTGCCAATGTTGGAGGTGCTGTTGTTTCCTGGACCGCCTCTTGCCATATTCTCACTGCCGCTTTTGCTGAACAATTGCCACAAGACGAAGATGTTATGCCCATTGATGGTAATCCCCATCCCATGCCAAGGCAGCTTCAACCTGTTGAGAATTTTTGGGCAGTGCCGCCATATCCAGCCCTTGGCTGGAATGATATTCCCCAGCCCTTGCATCATGATCAGCCACAACAACAACAGCCTGAGCAACACGATGGATGGGGTCCATGGGAGGCACCAGTGGAGGAACCAGCCGTCGAGCAGCCACAAGTGCAGCAAGACCAGGCTTCTATGGCTTTAAATCCTTCAATGGGCTCCAACGACTCTCTCAGCAAAACAACCAATTTGTAGTTGACGGGCCCCCAATGGGCCATGTTCAAATGATTGAGCCAGTGCAGGAGGGAGTTGGGCCTGTTGGCCCAGTTATTCAAAATCTTGAAGAGGAGGCTGTTGCTGTGGAGGACCCAGTAGGCCCATTGCATCCACACAATGAGCCTATTGCTGAAAATTTTGTTGAGGATGTTCAGATTGCCAATGATGCTGCTGTTGTTGAGCACTTTGTTGAGGATTTTCAGATTGTCAATGCTGCTGCTATTCATATGGATGACAACCAGGTTTTGGAGTACCCCGTTTTGCCTGAACAGAATGACAATCTTGCCATTGTCCTTTACCAGCCACCCCTACAACCACCTCTCTTTGTTGGAGCTGCCAGGATTGTATATGGCCCTGTTTTACCACCTGCAATGATCTAGTAGATGAATTTTGAGTCATTGATGCCTTCTTTTCTGACTTCATCCCTGCCCAAAGCAATGCCAATCATGGTGGATAGTTCTTCTCTGAAAAGATCTTGGCTGCAAGCTTTCTCTGAAGATCAGGCCTTTTCTTGGCCACATACTCTCTTGCAATGTTAGGAGCAATCCTTGCCACTGTTGCCCTCTCCCTCTAGATCAGTGGCAAGAAAGCTGACTTTTGGAGATGATCTCAGCAACTTCCCCATGCCATCTGTGTGTGCTGATAAGGTTCAGACTACACTTCCATTTGCAAGTGTGTCTGCTGCTACAAAGAAGAGAGACATGAAGCCTAAATCTATTGTATCGCCAAAAGCTGATTTCTCTGACAGAAGAATGACCCGGAGTGCTGCAAAACTACAGGGTTTCAAGCCTGCTTCTGCGATTCCAGTTAAACCATGGCCACCAAGGCAACCACGTGCAAAGAAGCCCAAGCTCCAGGTGGACATGGATATCCAGCCTGACCCCAAGACGGCCGATGATGGCCATGCTCCCACTCCTATCCATGTTATGCAGAATCTTGGCGCATCTTTGGGCATCCCACCTGAGAAGCTTTCACTGGAGCAGCTTATGGCTGATCCAAAGGAGACTCCAAGCAATGATGTGTCTAATGATCAGTAAACTCTGTTATCATAATTTAGGGAGGCAGGCCTTTTGTCCTGCCATTTGTTTTCTTTTGGGGTTGCTCTCTGTTCTACCAGACTTCTATGACTGCTCAGTGGGTCTTGTGCATTATCTGAACTATATTTTGCACTGTTATGGTTATGCTGTGTGCCAGTATTATTATGTGATAATGTGTTTCTCCTATTATCATATAATGTTTTATAATGAGTGCATATGTTAATAAGGATTGGAAGGTGCTTTGCTGGAATGTCAGAGGGCTTAATTCTGAAATTAGGCAGCGGGTTGTGAGAGCCAAAATTGAGGAAAGTCAATGTTCAGTAGTTTGCTTACAGGAAACAAAGTGCGATTTCTTTGATCAAAGATCTATTAGGAAATTTTGCCCTAAAAGATTTGATAATTTTGCATATTCTCCTTCTGTGGGTGCTTCTGGAGGAATTATTGTCCTTTGGTGTTCCTCTGCTTTAACTGGTACTCTGGTTGATCTGCAAAGTTTTGGCATCATCATTAATTTCACCTCAACCCAAAATAGCCAAACTTGGACCTTGGTTAATGTTTATGGGCCTTGTCAGGGAGAGCTTAGGGATTCTTTTGTACACTGGTTATATCATACTCAAATTCCTAAGGATGATCTCTGGTTATTCCTAGGGGACTTTAGCGTTATCAGATCTTTGGATAATAGGAATATGCCAGGAGGGGACATTAATGATATGTTCATTTTTAATGAAATTATTGGCCACTTGGGTCTAATTGAGATGCCTTTAAAAGGAAGGTCCTACACTTGGTCAAACATGCAGGAAACACCTCTTCTGGAGCAACTTGACTGGTTTTTTACTACACCAACATGGACTGGGGAGTACCCTAACACAATGGTGTATCCTCTTGCTAAAACTAGCTCTGATCATGTCCCATGTGTGGTCTCCATCTCCACTTCCATACCCAAAGCAAAGATTTTTCGTTTTGAAAATTACTGGGTGGACATGCCTAGGTTTCTGGAATGTGTGGAGCTTTCTTGGTCTGGCCCCACTAGAAAGTGTAATTCTGCTCCATTCTAACTGAGAAATTCAAAAGGTTCAGGACTGATCTTAGAAAATGGCAGACTGGTCTATCTAGGTTGAAGTTGTTGATGAATGCTTGCAATGCAGTTATTCTGGCCTTTGATAATTTAGAAGATCAGAGGCCTTTATCTAGGCCAGAATTTAATTTCAGAAAGATTGTCAAACTGCACCTTGAAGAGTTGCTTCATCTTTAGTACATTTATTAGAAACAGAGATGCACCATAAGATGGATAAAAGTGGGGGAAGAAAACTCCAAATTCTTTCAAGCCTTGGCAACTGAGAGATTTAGAAGGAATACTATCTCCAGTTTAATTAATGATGATGGTTTGTCCCTATCCTCCCACAATGACATGGTTGGTCTTCTTTGATCTTCTTATAAAGATAGAATGGGAGTTTCTTGTGGGATTGACATGTTATTTGATCTGGAGAATTTGATCCAACCTGTCCCTGGCCTTGAGTGTTTGTCTGAACCTTTCTCTGATGTGGAGATAAATGAGGTACTGAAGCATCTGCCTCTTGACAGGGCACCTGGACCAGATGGGTTTACTGGTCTGTTTGTAAAGAAGTGCTGGCACATCATTAAAGATGATTTCCTAAAACTAATCACTATTTTCTATGAAGGAAGAATTTCCCTACAGAGCATAGATGGTTCCCTAGTGACCTTAATTCCAAAAATCCTGTCTCCTGAAGGGCCAAATGATTATAGGCCAATCTCCCTCAAAAATACATGCATCAAATTCCTCACTAAACTTCTGGCAAATAGATTGCAGAAGGTTATCCTCACATGCATCCATAAAAACCAATATGGTTTTCTGAAATCAAGGTCCATCCAGGAATGCATTGCATGTAGTTTAGAATACATTCATCAGTGTCATCAGTCCAGGAAACCAATCCTCATCCTTAAGCTTGACTTTGCTAAAGCTTTTGACACTGTGGAACATGATGTGATCTTGCTTATGTTGAAATATAAGGGCTTTGATGCAAAATGGATTGGCTGGATTAAAGAGCTTCTTTCTTCAGGATCTTCTTCCATCCTTCTAAATGGTGTCCCTGGTAAGCAGTTTAATTGCAAAAGAGGTGTAAGGCAAGCTGATCCTCTCTCACCACTCCTCTTTGTTATTGTTGTTGATCTCTTGCAATCTATGGTTAATCAAATGCTCCAGCAAGGTTTACTGTCACTTCCAATACCTTCTAATGATCATGACTTCCCAATAGTCCAATATGCAGATGATACCTTGTTGATTGTTCAAGCTGATGAATCTGAACTGCTAGCCCTCAAGAATATGTTGATTGCCTTCTCCAAATCAACTGGTTTAAAAGTTAATTTCCATAAGTCTTGCATCTTGCCCATCAATGTTACACATGAGGAAGCAGTTAGATTGGCTGCTATTTTTGTTTGTCATGTTGGATCCCTTCCTTTCACATACCTGGGTTTGCCTGTGGGTACCGCAAAGCCCAGAATTCAAGATCTAGTGCATGTTGTTGACAGAGTTGAAAGGAGGCTCTCTTCTTTCCCAAGGTGCAAGATTGCAACTTTTGCAGTCAGTCCTCTCCTCCATGCCGATTTATTTTCTTTGCGGTCTGAGTTTACCAGCTACAATTATTAAGCAGTTGGAAAGAATAATGAGGCAATGTTTATGGAGAGGAAATTCTGATACCCCTAAACAATCTTTAGCAGCCTAGCCAATGGGTTTGTAAACCAAAAGATAAAGGGGGCATGGGGATCATCAATCTTGCAGTTCAAAATAAGGCCTTGCTCACAAGGCACTTGCATAAGTTCTACAACAAAGCAGATATACCTTGGGTCTCCTTGATTTGGGACACTTACTACAATGGAGTGGTTCCCCATGCAACTATTTAGTGTGGCTCTTTTTGGTGGAGAGATATCATGAAGCTAAATGAGGTTTATAGATCTCATACTACTATCACCATCAATGATGGCAATAACTCTCTATTTTGGCATGATGCTTGGAACTTGGGTGGAAGCCATTTTCCTATTAAGGAGAGATTCCCCAGACTCTTCTCCTTTGCTCTGGATGACAAGATATCTGTCAAGGACTTTATTGAAGATTGTGATATTGGTACTTATTTTCAATTACCATTATCTCATGAAGCAATGGATGAGCTGGTTTCTCTTAACTCCGCTTTAAGTGGATTACAAAGATGTCCCCAGGAACCTGACTCTTGGTCATGGACACCTGGTAAAGGATCATACTCTGCCAAGAGTTACTATACTCTGGCCCATGCACATCTGCCAGATGTTGATCCTTGTAAATGGATTTGGAAAAGCAAATGCATAATGAAAATCAAGGTTTTTGCATGGTTAATGCTGAATGATAGGCTCAACACCAGAGACATGCTTGTAAGAAGGCACAGGAGATCTGAGGATCAGGACAACTTATGCCCTATGTGTGTGGCTAACATACATGAAGACAGAGATCACCTGTTCTTCAAGTGCATCTTCAACAACAGACACTACAAAAAAATACACTTCCGTGATGATACGTGTTTGTCACAGTAGGTCGCATTTTTTTCATGCATGTACATCCATGATGATTTTATGACAGAATCAAGATAGTCATACCTTTGATGTCGTAGAAGTGTTCCATGACATTACCAAAATTATCATCACGGAAGTGTCCACTTCCATGACGATAAATCGCGTGTCACAGAAGTGCTTTCGTCAAGGTTGACCGACACCTGACATCCACCGTAACGGAACGCCGTTAAGCTATCGGGTCCGGTTTTGGATCCGATAACCCGTTAACAGCCCGGACCAATGGGGATTTTCCACGTGTAAAATCATCATTGGCCGGAGGAAACACGTGTTGCCTCACCGTTGGGACAGATGTCATCCACTCATTGGACAGGAGGCGCCTATGATAGGTCGACACGTGGCACGGCCCAACAGTGGCCCATTCCGGTGAAAAAGGCCGGCCCAGTAAAAAATAGCAGGCCGGCCCATATAAGGCCTACTTGTGTCAGGTCCATTTAAGCCCACGGCCCATATGAGATGTGCCAATTCGGCCCATCAACGGCCTGTTAAAGATTTGACACCATTGCAGCCCATCGTCAGTTCGAGCCCGTTAACAGCCCGCTATATATTTGGGCTCAATATCGGCCCGATGAGATTTCGGCCTGTTAACGACCCATTCAGTGGATGGGCCAATTTTCATGATGTACATCTTTCGGCCTTTTAGCGACCCATTTAAATGTTGGGCTAATTTCCGGCCCAGTGTGTCTTTTAGCCTGTTGACGGTCCATAAATCAGTTGGGCCATTTGTAGTCAGACCTTAGTTTCGGGCTTTTAGCGACCCATTTAAGTGTTGGGCCAATTTCCAGCCCGGTGTGTCTTTCAGCCTGGTGACGGCCCATATATCTGTAGGGCCATTTGTAGTCGGACCTGAGTTTTGGCCTTTTAGCGACCCATTTAAGTATTGGGCCAATTCCCGACCCTGTGTGCCTTTCAGCCTGTTAACGGACCATAAATGAGTTGGGCCATTTGTAGTCGGACCTGAGTTTTGGCCTTTTAACGGCCCATGCCCTTCATGGTCCAATACCAGCCCGGTTTCTCTTTCGGCCTGCTAAAGGCCCACAACACAGTTGGGCCATTTACAATACGACCTGACTTTCGGCCTCTTAGCGTCCCATGCTCTTCATGGTCCAGTACAAGCCCGCTGTCTCTTTCGGCCTGCTAAAGGCCCATAGTACAGTTGGGCCATATGTAGCCCAAACTTAGTAACGGCCTATTAACGGCCCGTGAAATCAATTGGGCCCACCTGTTGCCCGCTTCGATGTCGGCCTGTTAACGACCCGGGAGTTAAGAGGGCCGACCATTAACTTCGGCCTGGTAAAGTTCGTACATGTCTTTAGGCCAAATTAGATAATTTGAGCCCATTACGACGAGCAATTATGCACAGGACCAAAAACGATCAAGCAAAGGTACGGCATACAGGGAAAAACGTTGCACATCCAACATATATTACAGGAAATTACATCCATTTGGCAATCAAAGATTGATGCCAGTGCAAATAAATGAACAGAACCTAATGATCTACAACGTCACAATCTGCAACCTCAGCATGGATGACGCCCATAAGCATGTGGGCAAGTTCTTGCTGCTTTGCTACACTATCTCTGAAAACATTAATCAGTTGTTGTGTTGCACCACTCTGCACCTCTGATTCCTCCACCATTTCCATCATTCCTTCAGCCATTAATCGGTTCACAAACATACATTTTTTCCATTGCATTCAAGACAGAGGATACTGAACAGATTCAGATGGCGATTTTGGCAGGCTTGTATTATTGATAGTGGAGAGTGTCTCGACCACTACATCATAACATAAATTAGGAGGGGAACCAAACAGATTAATCATGAGTTATTGGCATATTACCTGGCCTAGATTTATTGGAAAGAAACAATGGGGTTGCCTTGCTGTTTTCAGAGTTTGTCTTCTTATCTTCAGCAGCCTGCACCAAATTAAGACACTAGCATTGCTATCATTGGCCAAGTCAGATAATAGGAAAGCAACATTGGCACGATGAACACTTGGTAAACTAGCCAACACCAAATTAACACAATATGGCACAGCTATCATCAGCCAGGTAAGGTAATACGGAAGCAACATTGACACAATGAATGAATGGGCAACCAGAGCAGCACTACAATTCAGTAATGTGCATGATATGAGATAGTACACTCATGTAGCTCAGTATGCAAAACTACCAGGCAGTTTTCTTTACAAATATCAACATTGGCGCCTTTAACAGTTTGCTACAACTAATTTTAGATCAGATAAAGGTTGGATTCACGCCGATTAACAAAATACATGCTGATGTAAAAATATAGTGATATACAACAGGTACTTACATCAGCATTGGAGCATAGAGAATTCCCGCAAGATATTTTCCTCGAATACAATCCCAATGAAGGAAGTCTTCTATCATTTAACCTTATTTTCTAAAAGAGAGATGGGTAAGAAACATGTAGAAAATATGATCAGAATGCTATAAAATTTCATGATGCGAGGATACATACACGCTTCTTAGAATGGAGTTGACATTCTTTTGCTGGACTGGAGCGGACTAGTTCTTTGGCCACTGGAATCTGCTTATTATCAGTGGGAGTTGGGTTTCTCTATGCTGGAGCAGTATCTATGAAAAATGGAGTTGGTTTATTATCTCCTGGCGTTTGGATCTTTTGCAAAGACCTGGTTTGTAACCCTTCAGATTCTAACATAGCCGTCTTCCCCTTGCATGCCTTATATAGAAGAATGGTGCTTCAATTATAAAACATGCTACAACAGAGATGGAATAGGTACTGAAGAATAGAAAGGCATGACATATTGACATGTATTCCCTCCATCCGGAAATAAATGGATGGGTCTAGGCGTACTTCAGTTCTAGATACATCCAGTTTTATCCATTTCTGCGACATGTAATCCGGACGGAGGGAGTATGATGTAAGAGCTAGGGATACGACAGGACAACACAGTAAAAACACACTGAAAACCCACTGCAGAACCAGAGTAATCAAACCCACTCATATGAGATAGTACACTCATGCAGCTCAGGATGCAAAACTACCAGGCAGTTTTCCTTACTAAAATCAACATTGTGGCCTTTAATCATACATTTTGCTACAACTAAATTTAGATCAGATAAAGGTTGGATTCACGCCGATTAACAAAATACATGCTGATGTAAAAATATAGTGATATACAACAGGTACTTACATCTGCATTGGAGCACAGAGAATTCCCGCAAGAATCTTTCCTCACAGACGATACCAGTGCAGAAATTCTTCTATCTGTTAAGCTTATTTTCTAAAAGAGAGATGGGTAATTAACATGTAGAAAATATGATCAGCATGCTATAAAATTTCATGATGCAAGGATACGCACACGCTTCTTAGAATGGAGTTGACATATTTTTGCTGGACTGGAGCGGACTAATTCTTTGGCCACTGGAATCTGCTTATTATCAGTAGGAGTTGGGTTTCTCTGTGCTGGAGCAGTATCTATAAAAACTGGAGTTGGTTTATTATCTCCTGTTGTTTGGATCTTTTGCAAAGACCTGGTTTGCAACCCTTCAGATTCTAACAGCCGTCTTCCCCTTGCATGCCTTGTATACAAGAATGGTGCTTCAATTATAAAACATGCTACATCAGAGAGATGGAATAGGTACTGAAGAATAGAAAGGCATGACATATTGACATGTATTCCCTCCATCCGGAAAAAAGGATGGGTCTAGGCGTATTTCAGTTCTAGATACATCTTTTTTTATCCATTTCGGCAACATGTAATCCGGACGGAGGGAGTATGGTGTAAGAGCTAGGGATACGACAAGACAACACAGTAAAAAAACACTAGTTGGATGTAAAACTGTATGCTAGCGGAATACATACAGAAAAAACTAAGGCAACATACACGTGTATTATTGGGAAACTAAGATGGCATTGCAATAGAGCACCAGAACAACACTTCAATGTAAAAAACATGGTATGGTAGACATATGAAGTACATACTGATGAATAACAATGCATAAGATATTCAGAAGCATGATGTCCAAATTAAGCAGTTGGCATTGCAATAGAGTAGAATGACAGTACTTGAATTTGAAAACAAGTTATCATGAATGGAATAGGTACTGAAAAACAAGAAGGCATGACATATTTACATGCATGATCAGCATGCTAAGCACGTGGCATTGCAACAGAGTAGATACACTCCAGGACATTATATGCATGTTGTGCCCATATCACGGGCCAAGTTAGAGCAAGGACCTTGTGGGGTGAAGAGGATTCAACATCTTTCTGCAAGTCTTCTGAAGAACTGCCTTTACATGTTCCATCATATTGGGTATCGTTGACATGAAGTTTATTGGCCTTTACATTGCTCCGTGAGGTTCTTGTGGATATATCAGTGTGTGCAATTATATCTGACATGCATGGAAGACAACTAGTAGTTAGATTTAGGTAATGAGTGCCTGTAGGAGACGACATAAATAGTAGGACTGGGGTTAACTAGCAGCAACAGGTCTCAAAAACTAAAGGGAGAACATAGATGAAAGCTACAGAATATGTATCGTTTGTACTCGAGATTAACTAGATGGCACACAAAAGTATTAAAGAACAACATAGGTAATACTAGAAGTGGTATAATACTATAATCACCAGCCTGTGGGATAGCATTGGCTGATGGATGATAACTATGGAATAGCGTTACCTAAAGAATAAGTATCTTAGCTGAACTATGGAACAATGTTAACTCATGAACAAGACCCGTAAGAGATCAGCATGAATATACAGTGAAATGTGATAATCTATTTTCCATGCTTAGATGAATAACAAAGCCATAAATGTTGCACACAAGTAAGATGAGGGTACAACCTATCTGGCCGCCATCCATAGGAGTGAGCATCATGTGCTGACTTGTCGATGGCCCTGCAGTTGTTGTGGCTGTCCATGTCTGGCATGCACATTCGATGCAGGGAACTGTTGAGTGGGTACTATAGCTCCCTTCTGGTGTATGCTTCCCTTGTTGGAGCAGCTGCGGTGAGTCGAAAGACGATGTGGCTGAAGATGCAGATAACGCATAATGTTAAGAACGACACATCTCTTTGATCTGAAGAAATACACTAAGAGATCAACAGCAAGGTACGAGAGTGGTCACACATCTGTTGACTGAAGACTAAATTGGGGTCACACGATTTTATTTTATTTTTGTACTGTCCGATCTATGCCGGATGGCTTGATGGCCGTCTTGTGCCTCCCGGCTGACACTGTTAGGAATCTTCCCCAAAGAGCCAGCAACCAACGGCAGAGCAGCTTGCCTCCGCCGTCCGTGGCCCCGGCCAAAACCCCGCTCCCCGCCCCACCGCACTGCCGTGGTTGCGCCGCCCCCGGGCCAATCCACAAAGACTCCCCGTCATCCAGATCCGGCGGCGGCAGTACCTTCAATCCACGCAACTCTAAGATAGCCATCTAAGCGCTGCTTCCGCGACGAACTTGCGGCCCCGCACCCTTACGTTAGACACCAGCCAACCAGCAGCCTAGGAGCTCCGCCGCCTCAAGGGGTGCTGCTTCCCATTGGGAATTGATTGGCCCAGAATAAAAACTCAGACAACTGACGCCTAAATAAAGTGATTTGTGATGAAGGTGCGACCTATCTGGCGGCATGGTCAAGTAGGCAGGTCCAGCTGCCGAGTCGGTGAGGCCGGCACGGTTGCGGTGGCCACCGGCGGCAGGGAAACAGCGATGTCGCGACGGTCGACGGCTACGGGGAAGCAGCACCGGGACTCTGGACGGATCCGAAGTTGGTGCCGCTCCGGCGCCGTGAACAACGGCGGGGGTGAATCGGCTCAGGTACGGTTCACGCGGCCGTCGTCGAGGCAGCTCCAGCAGCACGGAGTAAGAGGCACACGACCCAGTGCACGACGACAAATGGACAGCATCTCCGGCATTAGGGAGGAGGGCGGCTGTGAAATTGGTGCGGTGGGGGCGCCATGGAGGAGGGGTGATAACCCACAGATATAGGGGATCGCAACAGTTTTTGAGGGTAGAGTATTCAACCGAAATTTATTGATTCGACACAAGGGGAGCCAAAGAATATTCTCAAGTATTAGCAGTTGAGTTGTCAATTCAACCACCCCTAGATAACTTAATATCTGCAGCAAAGTATTTAGTAGCAAAGTAGTATGATAGTAGCGGTAACGGTGACAAAAGTAACAGTGATAGTTTTGTAGTGATTGTAATAGTAGCAACGGGAAAGTAAATAAGTGAAGAACAATATGTGAAAAGCTCGTAGGCATTGGATCGGTGATGGAGAATTATGCCGGATGCGATTATTCATGCAACAGTTATAACATAGGGTGACACAGAACTAGCTCCAATTCATCAATGTAATGTAGGCATGTATTCCGAATATAGTCATACGTGCTTATGTAAAAGAACTTGCATGACATCTTTTGTCCTACCCTCCCGTGCCAGCGGGGTCCTAATGGAAACTAAGGGATATTAAGGACTCCTTTTAATAGAGTGCCGGACCAGCATTAACACATAGTGAATACATGAACTCCTCAAACTACGGTCATCACCGGGAGTGGTTCCGATTATTGTGACTTCGGGGTTGCCGGATCATAACACATAGTATGTGACTATAGACTTGCAAGATAGGATCAAGAACTGACATATATTCATGAAAACATAATAGGTTCAGATCTGAAATCATGGCACTCGGGCCCTAGTGACAAGCATTGAGCATAGCAAAGTCATAGCAACATCAATCTCAGAACATAGTGGATACTAGGGATCAAACCCTAACAAAACTAACTCGATTACATGATAAATCTCATCCAACCCATCACCGTCCAGCAAGCCTACGATGAAATTACTCACGCACGGCGGGAGCATCATGAAATTGTTGATGGAGGATGGTTGATGATGACGATGGCGACGGATTCCCCTCTCCGGAGCCCCGAACGGACTCCAAATCAGCCCTCCCGAGAGAGATTAGGGCTTGGCGGCGGCTCCATATCGTAAAACGCGATGAATCCTTCTCTCCGATTTTTTTCTCCCCGAGCACGAATATATAGAGTTGGAGTTGAGGTCGGTGGAGCTCCAGGGGGCCCATGAGGCAGGGGGTGCGCCCAGGGGGGTAGGCATGCCCCCCACCCTCGTGGACAGGGTGTGGGCCCCCTGGCCTTGATTCTTTCGCCAATATTTTTTATTAATTCCAAAATAATTCTCCTTTGATTTTCAGGTCATTCCGAGAACTATTATTTCTGCACAAAAATAACACCATGGCAATTCTGCTGAAAACAGCGTCAGTCCGGGTTAGTTCCATTCAAATCATGCAAGTTAGGGTCCCAAACAAGGGCAAAAGTGTTTGGAAAAGTAGATACGTTGGAGACGTATCAACTCCCCCAAGCTTAAACCTTTGCTTGTCCTCAAGCAATTCAGTTGATAAACTGAAAGTGATAAAGAAAAGCTTTTACAAACTCTGTTTGCTCTTGTTGTTGTAAATATGTAAAGCCAGCATTCAAGTTTTCAGCAAACATTGTGAACTAACCATATTCACAATAACATTTAGGTCTCATGATTACTCATGTCAATGGCATAATCAACTAGCGAGCAATAATAATAAATCTCGGATGACAACACTTTCTCAAAACAATCATGATACGATATAACAAGATGGTATCTCACTAGCCCTTTCTGAGACCGCAAAACATAAATGCAGATCACCTTTGAAGATCAAGGACTGACTAAACATTGTAATTCATGGTAAAAGAGATCCAGTCATAGTCATACTCAATATAAATTAATAGTAATGGATGCAAATGACAGCGGTGCTCTCCAGCTGGTGCTTTTTAATAAGAGGGTGATGACTCAACATAAAAGTAAATAGATAGGCCCTTCGCAGAGGGAAGCATGGATTTGTAGAGGTGCCAGAGCTCGATTTGAAAGCAGAGATAAATAATATTTTGAGCGGCATACTTTCATTGTCAACATAACAACCAAGATATGGTGATATCTTCCATGCTACACACATTATAGGCGGTTCCCAAACAGAATGGTAAAGTTTATACTCCCCCTCCACCAACAAGCATCAATCCATGGCTTGCTCGAAACAACGAGTGCCTCCAACTAACAAGAGTCCCGGGGGAGTTTTGTTTGCAATTATTTTGATTTGATTTGCATAAAGCATGGGACTGGGCATCGCGGTGACCAGCCATTTTCTCGTGAGTGAGGAGCGGAGTCCACTCCTCATGAGAATAACCCGCCTACCATGGAAGATACAGACAACCCTAGTTGATACATGAGCTATTCGAGCATGCGAAACCGAATTTCATTCGAAGGTTTAGAGTTTGGCACATACAAATTTACTTGGAACGGTAGGTAGATACCGCATATAGGAAGGTATGGTGGACTCATATGGAATAACTTTGGGGTTTAAGGGATTGGATGCACAAGCAGTATTCCCGCTTAGTACAAGTGAAGGCTAGAAAAAGACTGGGAAGCGACCAACTAGAGAGCGACAACAGTCATGAACATCCATTAAAATTAATAAACACTCAGTGCAAGCATGAGTAGGATATAATCCTCCATGAACATAAATATCATGAAGGCTATGTTGATTTTGTTTCAACTACATGTGTGAACATGTGCCAAGTCAAGTCACTCGAATCATTCAAAGGAGGAACCACCCCATCATACCACATCACAACCATTTAATAGCATGTTGGCACGCAAGGTAAACCATTATAAACTCATAGCTAATTAAACATGGCATACGAAACTATAATCTCTAATTGTCATTGCAAACCTATTTATTCATAATAGGCTGAATCAGGAACGATGAACTAATCATATTTACAAAAACAAGAGAGGTCGAGTTCATACCAGCTTCTCTCATCTCAATCAGTCCATCATATATCATCATTATTGCCTTTCACTTACACAACCGAATGATGTGAATAATAATAATAGTGCACGTGCATTGGACTAAGCTGGAATCTGCAAGCATTCAATAAACAGGAGAAGACAAGGCAATACGGGCTCTTGGTTAAATCAACAATAATGCATATAAGAGCCACTTTAACATTTTCATTATGGTCTTCTCCTCTCGACCCCCAAAGAAAAGAAAAGAAATAAAAATATTTACACGGGAAAGCTCCCAACAAGCAAAGGAAGAACAGGAAACATTTTTGGGTTTTCTTTTTAATTAATACTACTACAACAAGAAAAGTAGACTAGCTAAAAGCTAATACTAATTTTTTTTGTTTTTCTTAAGGTTTTTTAAACACACAAAAAGAAAGCATAAAAAGGAAAATAAACTAGCATGGATAGTACAATGAAAAAGTATGAGCACCGACAACTAGCATGAGTGTGTGAATATGAATGTAATGTCGGTGAGAAATACGTACTCCCCCAAGCTTAGGCTTTTGGCCATGTTGGTCTATGGCCACGGTTAGCCTGGCGGATATCCAAAGTTATAACTGGGGTCGTACTGAGATGAAGCCTCGGGTTGCCACTGGTTGGCCATCTCCTCCGGATCCCACTGGTAAACAGACTGGCGTGAAGGAACAAATTGTGGTTCCGGATCCGGCTCCATAGCTGAGGTGGGGTTCTGGTAGGCGTGAATGGCCTCCAGCGGAACAAGGTACTTGCCTGCAGATAAGTCAAACAAGGAAGGAGCAGGCAAAGTAATAGTCTCAGGGTGATTTTTATCAAATAACAGTCTATAGTTAAGCTCCTTTTTCTTGTTCTTAACATTGAAATCATGTCCAACCATACTCTTGTAGTCTAGAAAAATAGTAGGCAACAACTTTTCTTCTTTCTCATAATGCCTAATAGGTATGTTAAAGTATGCAGCTAGGCGCGAGGCGAAGGTACCTCCCAAGATGGGGCCTTTAGTACGGTTAAGATTTAACCGCTTTGCAACAATAGAGCCCATACTAAATGTGTCGTCACGAAACAGGGCATGGCACAAAAGAACAATATCAGGGGCACTTAGGTTGCCACAGTTTCCGCGACCAATCAAGCATCTACTAGCAAATATTGCAAAGTAACGTAGGATAGGAAAATGTATGCTAGTAATTCTTGCATCGGAAACCTTTCTAGTTTCCCCTACAGCAATTGTATCAATAAACCCCTCCACATCGTCATGATGTGGTTCCTCTACGCTAGCCGAAAAGGGCAATTTGCAAACCTCACAAAATTCAGAGAGGGGCATCTCCTTATACTCATCATATAAATATAAATCCACCGAAGGTGGTGACCTCCTAGCATGGAAATGAAAATTTTGCACAAAGGTATTAGTGAGTAAGAGATACTGTTCGCGTTGGTCGCGGAGGAAGTCGGTGAGGCCTGCATTCTCAGCCAACTCATAAAAATCATCATAAATCCCGGCTGCTCTCAAGAAATCATCACAAGGCCATTCACACAGCCAAACTTCCGCGGTGCGATGGAGATTATATTTGGGCCTCTCTTCTTCTTCACTTTACTTATCCTTTGAGCTTCGGCTCGAAGAGCCCCTCAAAAATCTCTTCATCATTTTCTGAAAATTTCTGAAATATTTAGTAACTTCAAATAAAAGTGAACCAAACTCAACAAAATTGATAGCAACTACTCCTACAAGTGCCTAGAGACTATATCATGCATTAGAACTACTTGGTACCAAATAAATGTGACATGCAAGCTCAAGAACATGGTCACCTAGGCAGCAAAAATTTGCAATGAATAAAGCACTAGAACAAATACTAATTGGACCATTGGAGGAGCCACATACCAAAGAACTATCCCCCAAAGCAGTTTTGTGAGTGGAGCTTTGAGCAGGGAGATCGAAAATCGCAGCAAAATGAGCTAGAACTCGTGCTTGAGCTGGTTGGTGATGTTTTTTGGGAGGAAGGAGTGTGTGGTGGCTGGAATAAGTGGAGGGGAGCCACCATGGGCCCACGAGGCAGGGGGCGCGCCCTGGACCCTCATGGCCAGGTGCTTGCTCCCCCTGCTGTGTTCTCAGTGCCAGATATTCTCAAATATTCTAGAAAAAATCATATTTCATTTTCGGGGCATTTGGAGAACTTTTATTTTCAGGGTATTTTTTTATTGCACGGATAATTCAAAAACTGACAGAAAAATACTATTTTTGCTTTATTTAATCTAAATAACAGAAAGTAACAAGGGGTACAGAAGGCTGTGCTTTCTAACTTCATCCATCTCACGCTTATCAAAAAGAATCCACTAACAAGGTTGATCAAGTCTTGTTAACAAACTCATTCCGAATAACATGGAACTGGAGAAATTTTGAATAACACTAGGTTACCTCAACGGGGATATGCACATCCCCAATAATAAGAATATCATATCTCTTTTTGACAGTAGGAAGTGGAAATTCAAAACCTCCAATAATAATCGATGGAATTTTTCCAATAGAATTGATACTGTGGACTTGAGGTTGTTTCCTCAGAAAGTGTACCGTATGCTCATTGCCATTAACATGAAAGGTGACATTGCCTTTGTTGCAATCAATAAAAGCCCCTGCAGTATTCAAAAAGGGTCTTCCAAGAATAATAGACATACTATCGTCCTCGGGAATATCAAGAATAACAAAGTCCGTTAAAATAGTAACTTTTGCAACTACAACAGGCACATCCTCACAAATACCGACAGGTATAGCAGTTGATTTATCGGCCATTTGCAAAGATATTTCAGTAGGTGTCAACTTATTAAAATCAAGTCTAAGATATAAAGAGAGAGGCATAACACTAACACCGGCTCCAAGATCACATAAAGCAGTTCTGACATAGTTTCTTTTAATGGAGCATGGTATAGTAGGTACTCCTGGATCGCCTAGTTTCTTAGGTATTCCACCCTTAAAAGTATAATTAGCAAGCATGGTGGAAATTTTGCGTCTGGTATCTTTATCTTATTTGTAACAATATCCTTCATATACTTGCCATAAGGATTCATTTTAAGCATATCAGTCAAACACATACGCAAGAAGATAGGTCTAATCATTTCAGCAACGCGCTCAAAATCCTCATCATCCATTTTCTTGGATGGTTTGGGAGGAAAAGGCATGGGTTTCTGAACCCATGGTTCTCTTTCTTTACCATGCTTCCTAGCAACAAAGTCTCTCTTATCACAACGCTGATTCTTTGATTGTGGGTTATGAAGATCAACAACAGGTTCAATTTCTACCTCATTGTTATTGCTAGGTTGAGCATCAACATGAACAACATCATTAACATTATCACTAGGTTCATGTTCATCACCAGATTGTGTTTCAGCATCAGAAATAGAAATATCATTAGGATTCTCAGGTGTGTCAACAACAGGTTCACTAGAAGCATGCAAAGTCCTATAATTTTTCTTTTTCTTCTTTTTAGAAGGACTAGCTGCATCAACATTAGTTCTCTGAGAATCCTGTTCAATTCTCTTAGGATGACCCTCAGGATACAAAGGTTCCTGAGTCACTTTACCCCCTCTAGTTGCAATTCTAACAACAAAGTCATTATTCTTACTATTCAATTCATTGAGCAAATCATTCTGAGCTTTAAGTACTTGTTCTACTTGAGTGGTAACCATAGAAGCATGTTTACTAATGAGTTTAAGTTCACCCTTAACTCTAGACATATAATCACTCAAGTGTTCAAGCATATTAGCATTGTGTTTCAATTGTCTACCAACATAAGCATTGAAGTTTTCTTGTTTAACAATAACATTATCAAACTCATCTAAGCATTGGCTATCAGACTTATAACGAGGAATATCACCTTCATCAAATCTATAGAGAGAATTTACCTTTACTACCTGTGTCGGGTTATCAAGACCATGTATTTCTTCAACAGGCGGCAAATTAAGACCATGTATTTCTTTAATAGGAGGTAAATTCTTAACATCTTCAGTTTTAATACCTTTTTCTTTCATAGATTTCTTTGCCTCTTGCATATCTTCAGGACTGAGAAATAGAATACCCCTTTTCTACGGAGTTGGCTTAGGAGTTGGTTCAGGAAGTGTGCAATTATTTTCATTCGTCAACATATTATTCAATAGCAACTCAGCTTCATCAGCTGTTCTTTCCCTGAAAACACAACCAGCACAACTATCCAGGTGGTCTCTGGAAGCATCGGTTAGTGCATTATAAAAGATATCAAGTATTTCATTTTTCTTGGAGGATGATCAGGCAAAGCATTAAGTAATTGGAGAAGCCTCCCCCAAGCTTGTGGGAGACTCTCTTCTTCAATTTGCACAAAATTGTATATATCCCTTAAAGCAGCTTGTTTCTTATGAGCAGGGAAATATTTAGCACAGAAGTAACAAATCATATCCTGGGGACTACGCACACAACCAGGATCAAGAGAATTAAACCATATCTTAGCATCACCCTTTAATGAGAACGGAAATAATTTAAGGATATAATAGTAGCGAGTTTTCTCATCATTAGTGAACAGGGTGGCTATATCATTCATTTTGGTAAGATGTGCCACAACAGCTTCAGATTCATAGCCATAAAAAGGATCAGATTCAACCAAAGTAATTATCTCAGGATCAACAGAGAATTCATAATCCTTATCAGTAACAAAGATAGGTGTAGCGACCAGACCTCAAACAGTCTAGTCTCTGTGCATCAGTGTCATCCCTGGATCGGAAATGCTGACACGCACATTACTTGAAGGATTTATAACAGAGTAGTAATCACACACTTATTACATAGAATGTCTCAAAAGAGAACTTATTACAATAAATATGGCTTAAGGCCATCTAATTACGATAACAGCAGAAGGCTTGGAAGATAAAGTGAGTCCATCAACTGCAATGGCATCACTGAGTATAAGACCACGACCTAAGTCTCCTTACTCGTCGTCTGAAAAGTCTGCAACATGATACGTTGCAACCTGAAAACGGGTCAGCACATGGAATATGCTGGCAAAGTAACACATAGAGAGTAATGAACAGAATAATGCTATCACTACATGCATATTTGGCTGGTGGAAAGCTCTATGGTTACAGTTTTGCGAAAAGCCAATTTTTCCCTACTGCAAAGGAATATATTTTATTTAACTACAAAGTTTGTTGAAAAATATTGAGAAGGTAAACCCCCTCTAAATCCCAATTAAAAGTAATCATTAACAACCCAACAAAATTATTTAAGTACATGATGATGAGATTCACATGATAATCCAAGAACTAGATACTCAAGATGTCCATAACCGGGGAAACGGCTAACCATGATTAGGTTGTACACTCTGCAGAGGTTTGTGCACTTTTCCCCACAAGACTCGATCTCCTCCGTTGGATTTCTCGCACTACATGGTATTTGAGAAACGGATGACCGAGACACAATCTTTTAGAAGCGTTAGCACCTTACGATGGGTAGACAGTTACACCTACTTTCCCCTACATCTGCTAGTCTACCACTGTAAGAGTTCACACGACTTAATCAACTATACTAGAGCCCATAATGGCATGTGGCTGCACACGGAAGTTTCTAGTATGAGTAATCTCATGATCCCTTGGAGCCTGGGTGGCGGTCCGTAGGAGAATCACACGGTACCCCGGGATTTCCAAAAATACAGGCAATCACTGGGTTCCCCAGGTGCCTCAATCCACCCAGATGTGAATTTAAGTAGCCACCTTAAGTTAACCATTAATTAACAATCTCACAACTGTCATGTAGTCACTCAAACCCAATCCACGTCTACGACCATAGGATGGCAATATAAGCATAACGTAGAAGTAACTCCCAATGGTTTGAATGCAGGGCAATAGGTTCCTACCTCATCAACTACTTCCCAATACCCACATGTTATCAATCCTACTCATGCAATGTTTGAGGGTTGAATCTAATGCATAAAAACTGTGTATGAAAGGGATATGATCAAAGTGTTACTTGCCTTGCTGATGATCTATGAAACCTAGAGACTCGTAGTAGCACGCTTCGCACTCCGGGTACTCTATCGCAAACAAACAATACACACATAAGCAATCAAGCAAGGGTGCACGGGTAACTCGAAATAAGAGATCTAACCAGAAAGTTCAACTTAAGAACTCCGGTTTACAAACAGAATCAAATCGAACGAAGCAACAAAACTCAAACGGCGAAAGAAACAAGCTTCGTTTACTTATCTGGACCTAAGTCAAATTTTACAGTAGCAAAAACTTATTTAAGTTGGTTCAACAGAAAGAGGGTTTCGAGCCGAAACTCTAGGCGCTTGAATCGCCTGATTCCGATAAACGAGCGAAAAGTTATACTAAAACGAAAAACAGATCGGAACTCACGATCAGAAATAATCGCAGAAAATCTGAGAAAAAGAAAAACGGACGAACAGGCTAACGAACGAACGTTCGCTGTCTGCGAAAAAAACAAAAACCGTTCGTTAAAACGAACGTACGGATGAACGTCCGCTAAATAAACTAAACAAAAAAACCGATCTATTCTAAAAAAACAGATCTAGGTTTAAAAAAAACAACCAAACGAAAAACTGGACGGAAAACCGAACGGTTTTCTCACGGAACACCGCCGGCGGCGGGGCGGTGGCTACCTCCGGCGAGGGGGCGGCGGGGTCCGGCGGAGGTCGGCGGTGGCGGGGTCCGGCGTCGGGCGGCGGGGCGGCGCGAGATCCGGCGGCGGCGGCGGCGCGGGATCCGGCGGCGGCGGCGTCGGGCAACTTGGGCTGACTGGGCCTCGGGGGCGCTCCTTATAAAGGCCTGGCCGGGCGGAGTCCTGGCCGAATACGGCCCAAGGTCGGTTCGCGTTTTTTTAAAATAATTTTGCGCAGAAAAATAAATAAAAGAAATACTAAACCGACTCCAAAAATCCCGAAATAAATTTTCCCCGACTTCTAAAATCAAGCCAGGCAAGATGAACATTTATTTGGGGCCTAAATACAATTTTGAAAACGTGTATTTTTCCTAATTCAAATAAAATCAAATAAAATCCAAATAAAATCAAATATTAGTTTTTAATATTTTTCCTCCAATATTTCATTATTTGTGGAGAAGTCATATTATCCCCTCTCAAATATTTTGATATGAAATATTTTTGGAGAGAAAAATAATTAAAACAAATGATCCTATTTTCAAAATTTGAGAAAACCCAAATATGAAAATAACGAAATTCCCAACTCTCTCCATGGGTCCTTGAGTTGCGTAGAATTTTGTAGGATCGCAAAACAAAATGAAATAAAATATGCTATGCAAGGATCTAATGTATAACATTCCAAATTGAAAATTTGGGATGTTACAAACCTACCCTCCTTAAGATGAATCTCGCCCTCGATATTCGGATTGGCTAGAAAATAGGTGAGAGTGGTCCTTCCGTAGATCTTCCTCTCGCTCCCAGGTGGCTTCATCCTCGGTATGGTGACTCCACTGAACTTTGCAAAACTTGATAACCTTGCTGCGGGTGACTCGGCTGGCAAACTCAAGAATCTTAACTGGTTTCTCCTCGTAGGTCAAATTACTATCCAACTGAATCGCTTCCAGGGGCACTGTATCTTTCAGTGGTATCTCGGCCATCTCTGCGTGGCACTTCTTCAGCTGAGAAACATGGAACACATCGTGAACTCCCGACAATCCTTCGGGCAATTCTAGCTTGTAAGAAACTTCTCCCATACGCTCCAAAATTTTGTATGGTCTTACAAAACATGGCGCTAACTTTCCCTTAACTCCAAAGCGCTTCACTCCTCGAAGTGGTGATACTCGAAGAAAAACTCTCTCTCCGACTTCGTAAACTGTCTCCTTGCGTTTAGAATCCGCATAACTCTTCTGCCTGGACTGGGCTACCTTGAGCCTATCGCGAATCAGTTTCACTTTCTGTTCAGACTCCTTAATCAAAATCTGGTCCAAACAACAGGCGGTCTCCAACTTCATCCCACAACAACGGTGTCCTGCACCTCCTTCCGTACAAAGCTTCGAAAGGGGCCATCTTCAAACTGGATTGGTAGCTATTGTTGTAAGAAAACTCTGCATATGGCAAGTTGTCGTCCCAACTGGATCCATAATCTAGCGCACAAGCTCTCGGCATGTCCTCCAAAATCTGATTGACTCTCTCGGTCTGTCCGTCTGTCTCTGGATGAAAAGCGGTACTGAACCCTAGCCTGGTACCAAAAACTTCGTGCAACTGATTCCAAAACTTTGAAGTAAACTGGGTTCCTCTATATGATAAAATGGTCCTCGGAACTCCATGCAGACATACGATCATCTTTGCCAACTTAGCACTGGTATAAGTGGTCTTTACTGGGATGAAATGAGCTACCTTCGTCAAACGATCGACTACAACCCATATCGAGTCATAGCCTGAACGAGTCCTGGGCAATCCCGTGATAAAATCCATGCCTAGCTTATCCCACTTCCATTTGGGTATCGGCAATGGTTGTAGCAATCCTGCTGGCTTCTGATGCTCTGCCTTCACTCTCTGACATACATCACAAACTGCTACATACTCCGCAATATCCTTCTTCATTCCGGTCCACCAGAAACTGTCCTTTAAATCCAGGTACATCTTGGTATTTCCTGGGTGAATCGAATATGGTGAATCATGGGCCTCTTGCAGAATCAACTTCCTGATCTCCGGATCATTGGGCACATAAACGCGGTCCTCAAACCATAAGGTATCATGCTCATCCTCACGAAATCCCTTGGCTTTTCCTTTGCTCATCCTTTCCTTTATCTCAGCAATTTCTTTGTCTGTCTTCTGAGCTTCTATGATCTTATCCATCAAAGTAGACTGAATATCCAATGCTGCTACAAAGCCTCTTGGAACTATTTCCAAACATAGTTCACGAAGATTCTCGGCTAACTCCTTGGGTAACTCTCCAGTCCTGAGTGTGTTGACATGGCTCTTGCGGCTCAACGCATCAGCTACTACGTTAGCCTTCCCTGGGTGATAATGCAATCTCATATCATAATCCTTAATGAGTTGCAACCATCTCCTTTGCCTGAGATTCAATTCCTTCTGCGTGAAAATGTACTTCAAACTCTTGTGATCCGTGTACACCTCACAATGGTTTCCGATGAGAAAATGTCTCCATGTCTTCAACGCATGCACTACGGTTGCTAACTCCAAATCATATGTAGCATAATTCAACTCATGGGGTTTAAGTTGTCGTGAGGCATACGAAACAACTCTTCCCTCCTGCATTAGCACTGCTCCAAGTCCTCGACGTGAAGCGTCGCAATATACTTCATAATCTTTGCGTTGATCTGGCAGAATCAACACTGGCGCTGTAACTAAGCGTTTCTTCAACTCCTGGAAACTAGCCTCACATACCTCAGTCCAATTGAATTTGGTGTCCTTCTTCAACAACTCGGTCATAGGTTTTGCAATCTTCGAGAAATTCTCAATAAATCTCCGGTAGTATCTTGCGAGTCCAAGAAAACTCCGGATCTCTCCAACTGTCGTGGGTGACTCCCAATTTGTCACAGTGTTAACCTTGGTGGGATCTACTGCTATTCCTTCTCCGGAAATAACATGTCCAAGGAATCCAACTTCCTTTAACCAAAACTCGCACTTGCTGAACTTGGCATATAACTGATGTTCTCTGAGCTTTCCAAGTACCAAACGCAAATGCTACTTATGCTCTTCTTCATTCTTCGAATAGACCAGAATATCGTCAATGAACACTACGACGAACTTATCCAAAAACTCCATAAACACTTTGTTCATCATGTTCATGAAATAGGCAGGTGCGTTAGTCAGGCCAAATGACATAACGGTGTACTCATATAGCCCATACCTTCTGGTAAAAGCTGTCTTGGGTATATCCTGCTCTCGAATCTTCAACTGGTGGTATCCCGACCGCAAATCAATCTTGGAAATACTTTAGCTCCTTGTAGTCGGTCAAACAGATCATTGATCATCGGCAGTGGGTACTTGTTCTTGATGGTTACTTCATTCAAACCATGATAATCAACAACCATCCTCAATGATCCATCTTTCTTCTCCACTAGAAGTACTGGTGATCCCCATGGTGACGAACTTGGCCGAATATATCCTTTATCCAGTAACTCCTTAATCTGCTTCTTAATTCCTCCAAATCCTTTGCGGGCATTCTGTACGGTCTCTTAGATATTGGCCCTGTGCCTGCCAAAAGCTCAATCAAAAACTCAATGTCTCTATCCGGTGGCATGCCTGGCACCTCCTCTGGAAATACGTCAGGGAAATCCTTCACCACTGGTACTTCCTCCTGTACAACTCCTGATAAGGAATTCACTTGAGTCCTCTTCGGCACATGCCGGGATACATACTTAATCCTTCTTCCTTCTGGGGTGGTAAGTAAAATCGTCTTACTGGCGCAATCGATGTTTCCTCCGTACATCGATAGCCAATCCATTCCCAAAATCACATCCAAACCTTGCGACTCGAAAACTATTAGGTCTGAGGGGAAAACATGCCTACCTATGGCCAATGGCAACTGAAAACATCCTTGGCTTGCCATATACTCTGCTCCTGGCGAGGTTACTAACATAGGTGTTCTAAGAAGTTTGGTGGGCAACTTAAACTTATCCACAAATCCCCTTGATATGTATGAATGCGATGCACCAGTATCAAAAAGAACGATTGCAGTAAATGACTTAACCAAAATCTTACCTATTACTACATCGGGCTGTACATCAACCTCCTCCAAATTAACGTGGTTCACTTGTCCTCTGTTGAAAGGGTTCGGCTTCTTCCCCGAGCTTCCATTGCCATTTCCATTCTTAGCTTCCGGACATTCATTGGCATAATGTCCAATCTTCTGGCATTTGTAGCAAGTGACGTGGCTCAGATCCTTCTTGGCTGGGGTTGATGGGTTGGTACGATTCTATCCGTTGCTTCCTCCGTTCCCATTGCCATTCTTGGGGCCACTATGATTGTGCGAACTCCCTCCATTGTGATTGTGACCTCCATGATTATGCTGAAGGTGTCCTCCCGAGTTCGGGGTAAAACGAGGCTTCTGATGAGCTCCTGTACAGTACTTTCCTTGTCCATACTTCCTCTTACGGCTCTCATTCTGCTGCTGCTTCCCTTCAATCATGAGAGCTCTGTCTACCAACTCCTGGTAGTGGTTAAAAGTTGCCACCATCAACTGCATGCTCAGCTCATCATTCAGTCCTTCCAAAAACTTCTCCTGCTTAGCTGCATCCATAGGAACGTCATCTGGGGCATAACGTGCTAACTTACTAAAATCCTCCATGTATTGGCCAACGGTACGTCCTCCTTGGCGTAAGTTGCGAAACTCACGCTTCTTCATGGCCATAGCTCCTGCTGAAACATGGGCAGTACGGAATGCTTGCTGAAACTGGTCCCATGTGATAGTGTCAATGGGGTGAGTGGCTTTGTAATTCTCCCACCATGATGTTGCGGGTCCATCAAGCTGATGTGCGGCAAAATGCAATCTCTCCGCATCTGTGCATCCTGCAGTGGTCAGCTCCCTTCCAACCTTGCGGAGCCAATCATCTGCCACAATCTGCTCGGTGCTGTTGGAGAACAGCGGCGGATTCAGCCTAAGAAAACGGGCTAAGTGGTCCATAGGTGGTGGTGGTGGTGGGTTGTTGTTGTTGTTGTTGTTGTTGTTGCCTTGGTTCTGAACTAGCACTTGCATCAGGGCATTCTGCTGCTGAATCAACTGAGTGATCTCCGGTGGGAAAACAAATCCGGTGTCGCGTCTCGGAGGCATCTGATCGGTTTAGAAAAGATGAGAAAATAGGATAGAATGAGATCTAGAGGGAAAACACTACCCATATGCACATGAGACAAACACAATCATATCACTCCAATCAATTCAAACAAGGCATACAATCGATCTAACTATCGTTACAAAGTGCTTGGACTATACTATATACATGGTGGAATACTACTACTAATTTGGTGGTCTACTAGAAAAATTTGTCAGTCGAAGACTCCATGATATCTGCTCCGGCTTCATCCTCCCAATCATCATCAGTGGGGTCCGAGTTGGTGTCGTCGATGATGATGTAGTTCTCCGGGCAAGTAGAATCGTCATCTTATCGTCCTGGTGCTGGGTCTCCCATGAATACTCCTAGCTTCTGTGTCAAGTCGCCGTTCTTCTCCAACAATGTTGCGATTTCCTCCTCATATCCATCGCGTGTCAACTTGAGTTCTTCCTCCAGCTCCGTGATCCTAGTCTTTGCCTTCTTCAGATCTATCATGTCTGTGCACGTCTGGTTTTCCTGGCGACGAATGTGCTGGTTTAACTCCTGAATGAAAGCTGCAATTGATCTATCCTTCCTGGTACTGATCATCTCCCATTGCTCGTCTCGGCGCCCACAAATCTGGTAGATAGTATCCTTGAGATCATTGTGGTACACTTTTCCAATGCATCCCATGGTAATATGAGTTGCCATACTCTTTCCTAGATTCCAGGTTGGTGCATCAAAGGAAAACTCTATGTGTTCAGTGACTGGCGTGAACGTCCTTCCTGGAACTTGAACTTGAATCATCCAGCGCTCCTCTTCTGGTAGTGTGGCGTTGTAGGTCCCGGTGAAGCTTGGTATTCCGATGTTCAGGTACCTAGTAACTTCCTTCAAGTGTCGTCCAAAAGGTGTATCCTCATCCGGTTGCGCGAACTTGTTCCTTGCATCCGCCATCCTAAAAGAGTGGAAGAAAGGAGAGGAGTCAGAAATGAGAAGAGAGTAGTAGTCTAGGGCTTTAGCTTAGTGGTCGTGTCCTACAGTCAGCGTGTGCTCTGATACCATCTTTGTAGCGACCAGACCTCAAACAGTCTAGTCTCTGTGCATCAATGTCATCCCTGGATCGGTAATGCTGACACGCATAGTACTTGAAGGATTTATAACAGAGTAGCAATCACACACTTATTACATAGAAAGTCTCAAAAGAGAACTTATTACAATAAATATGGCTTAAGGCCATCTAATTACGATAACATCGGAAGGCTTGGAAGATAAAGTGAGTCCATCAACTCCAACGGCATCACTGAGTATAAGACCATGACCTAAGGCTCCTTACTCGTCGTCTGAAAAGTCTGCAACATGATACGTTACAGCCCGAAAACGGGTCAGCACATGGAATATGCTGGCAAAGTAACACATAGAGAGTAATGAACAGAATAATGCTATCACTACATGCATATTTGGCTGGTGGAAAGCTCTATGGTTACAGTTTTGCGAAAAGCCAATTTTTCCCTACTGCAAAGGATTATATTTTATTTAACTACAAAGTTTGTTGAAAAATATTGAGAAGGTAAACCCCCTCTCAATCCCAATTAAAAGTATTCATTAACAACCCAACAAAATTAATTAAGTACATGATGATGAGATTCACATGATAATCCAAGAACTAGATACTCAAGATGTCCATAACCGGGGACACGGCTAACCATGATTAGGTTGTACACTCTGCAGAGGTTTGTGCACTTTTCCCCACAAGACTCGATCTCCTCCATTGGATTTCTCGCACTACATGGTGTTTGAGAAACGGATGACCGAGACACAGTCTTTCAGAAGCGTTAGCACCTTACGATGGGTAGACAGTTACACCTACTTTCCCCTACATCTGCTAGTCTACCACTGTAAGAGTTCACACGACTTAATCAACTATGCTAGAGCCCATAATAGCATGTGGCTGCACACGGAAGTTTCTAGTATGAATAATCTCATGATCCCTTTGAGCCTGGGTGGCGGTCCATAGGAGAATCACACGGTACCCAAGATTTCCAAAAATACAGGCAAACACTGGGTTCCCCAGGTGCCTCAATCCACCCAGATGTGAATTTAAGTAGCCACCTTAAGTTAACCATTAATTAAAAATCTCACAACTGTCATGTAGTCACTCAAACCCAATCTACGTCTACGAGCATAGCATGGCAATATAAGCATAATGTAGAAGTAACTCCCAATGGTTTGAATGCAGTGCAATAGGTTCCTACCTCATCAACTACTTCCCAATACCCACATGTTATCAATCCTACTCATGCAATGTTTGAGGGTTGAATCTAATGCATAAAAACTGGGTATGAAAGGGATATGATCAAAGTGTTACTTGCCTTGCTGATGATCCGTGAAACCTACAGACTCGTAGTAGCACGCTTCGCACTCCGGGTACTCTATCGCAAACAAACAATACACACATAAGCAATCAAGCAAGGGTGCACGGGTAAACTCGAAATAAGAGATCTAACCAGAAATTTCAACTTAAGAACTCCGGTTTGCAAACAGAATCAAATCGAACGAAGCAACAAAACTCAAACGGCGAAAGAAACAAGCTTCATTTACTAATCTGGACCTAAGTCAAATTTATAGTAGCAAAAACTTGTTTAAGTTGGTTAAACAGAAAGAGTGTTTCGAGACGAAACTCTAGGCACTTGAATCGCCTGATTCCGATAAATGAGCGAAAAGTTATACTAAAACGAAAAACAGATCAGAAATCACGATCAGAAATAATCGCGGAAAATCTGAGAAAAAGAAAAACGGACGAACAGGCTAATGAACGAACGTTCGCTGTCTGCGAAAAAAACGAAAACCGTTCGTTAAAACGAACGTACGGACGAACGTCCGCTAAATAAACTAAACCGAAAAAAACCCGATCTATTCTAAAAAAACAGATCTAGGTTTTTTTTAAAACAACCGAACGAAAAACCGGACAGAAAACCGAATGGTTTTCTCGAGGAAAACCGCCAACGGCGGGGCGGTGGCTACCTCAAGTGAGGGGGCGGCGGCGGGGTCCGGCGCCGGTCGACTGCGGCGGTGCGGCATCGGGCGGCGGGGCGGCGCGGGATCCGACAGCGATGGCGGCGGAGGCGTCGTCGAGCGACTTGGGCTGATGGGGCCTCGGGGGCGCGCCTTATAAAGGCCTGGCCGAATACGGCCCAAGGTCGGTTCGCTCTTTTTAATAATTTCACGCAGAAAAACAAATAAAAGAAATACTAAACGGACTCCAGCAATCCCGAAATAAATTTTCCCCGATTTCTAAAATCAAGCCGGACAAGATGAACATTTATTTGGGTCCTAAATGCAATTTGGAAAAACGCGTATTTTTCCTAATTCAAATAAAATCAAATAAAATCCAAATAAAATCAAATATTTGTTTTCAATATTTTTCCTCCAATATTTCATTATTTGTGGAGAAGTCATATTGTCCCCTCTCATATATTTTGATATGAAATATTTTTGGAGAGAAAAATAATTAAAACAAATGATCCTATTTTCAAAATTTGAGAAAACCCAAATATGAAAATAACGAAATTCCCAACTCTCTCCGTGGGTCCTTGAGTTGCGTAGAATTTTCTAGGATCGCAAAACAAAATGAAATAAAATATGCTATGCAAGATGATCTAATGTATAACATTCCAAATTGATAGCAGAAGCAGGTTTAGGTGTCGCAAGCTTACTCAAAACAGAAGGTGAATCAAGTGCATAGCTAGATGGCAGTTCATTACCTTCCCTCGTAGTTGAGGGATAAATCTTGGTTTTTTCGTCTTTCAAGTTCCTCATAGTGACTAGTAGATATAAATCCCAAGTGACTCAAAGAATAGGCTATGCTCCCCGGCAACGGCGCCAGAAAATAATCTTGATAACCCACAAGTATAGGGGATCACAACAGTTTTCGAGGGTAGAGTATTCAACCCAAATTTATTGATTCGACACAAGGGGAGCCAAAGAATATTCTCAAGTATTAGCAGTTGAGTTGTCAATTCAACCACACCTGGATAACTTAATATCTGCTGCAAAGTATTTAGTAGCAAAGTAGTATGATAGTAGCGGTAACGGTGACAAAAGTAACAGTGATAGTTTTGTAGTGATTGTAATAGTAGCAACGGGAAAGTAAATAAGCGAAGAACAATATGTGAAAATCTCGTAGGCATTGGATCGGTGATGGAGAATTATGCCGGATGCGATTATTCATGCAACAGTTATAACATAGGGTGACACAGAACTAGCTCCAATTCATCAATGTAATGTAGGCATGTATTCCGAATATAGTCATATGTGCTTATGGAAAAGAACTTGCATGACATCTTTTGTCCTACCCTCCCATGGCAGCGGGGTCCTAATGGAAACTAAGGGATATTAAGGCCTCCTTTTAATAGAGTACCGGACCAAAGCATTAACACATAGTGAATACATGAACTCCTCAAACTACGGTCATCACCGGGAGTGGTCCCGATTATTGTCACTTCGGGGTTGCCGGATCATAACACATAGTAGGTGACTATAGACTTGCAAGATAGGATCAAGAACTCACATATATTCATGAAAACATAATAGGTTCAGATCTGAAATCATGGCACTCTTGCCCTAGTGACAAGCATTAAGCATAGCAAAGTCATACCAACATCAATCTCAGAACAAAGTGGATACTAGGGATCAAACCCTAACAAAACTAACTCGATTACATAATAAATCTCATCCAACCCATCACCGTCCAGCAAGCCTACGATGAAATTACTCACGCACGGCGGTGATCATCATGAAATTGGTGATGGAGGATGGTTGATGATGACGATGGCGACGGATTCCCCTCTCCGGAGCCCCGAACGGACTCCAGATCAGCCCTCGCGAGAGAGATTAGGGCTTGGCGGCGGCTCCATATCGTAAAACGTGATGAATCCTTCTCTCCGATTTTTTCTCCCCGAACACGAATATATAGAGTTGGAGTTGAGGTCGGTGGAGCTCCAGTGGGCCCACGAGGCAGGGGGCGCGCCCGGGGGGTAGGCGCGCCCCCACCCTCGTGGACAGGGTGTGGGCCCCCTGGCCTTGATTCTTTCGCCACTATTTTTTATTAATTCCAAAATAATTCTCCGTTGATTTTCAGGTCATTCCGAGAACTTTTATTTCTGCACAAAAATAACACCATGGAAATTCTGCTAAAAACAGCGTCAGTCCGGGTTAGTTCCATTCAAATCATGCAAGTTAGAGTCCGAAACAAGGGCAAAAGTGTTTGGAAAAGTAGATACGTTGGAGACGTATCAAGGGGCTGAGGTTTCGTGGCTCGGGAGAAGGGAGCTTCCGAGGAGAAGGTGATTTGGCGCCCACGAGGTATGAATGGAGGGGGGGGGATTGGGAGGGGAGTGGAACCATGTTTTATGGACGCATTTGTCTGAAATGTGAGGGGGAGTTACAGTTCTAGCCCTGCCTTTAGGCTTCTCGGCTTGGGTCTGTGTACTGAGGGTCGGGGATAGTAGAGTAACTTTGCTTCTCCCCAAATAGTGAGCGGGAGCGATTTCGGGCGAGGAGGGCGTGTTTTGAAATATAGTGGGCGCTAGCGATTTTGGGCGGGGAGAGCGTGTTTTGAAATAGTGGGCGCGAGCTATTTCGGGCGAGGAGAGCGTGTTTCGCTGACCATGGTTTATGAGTTATTCGGCACATGTCATTTCGGCCGAGGAGAAGGAGTGGTTGGATGAAGTTACGAACCTACCCTCGATGTACAACGGGCCAATTAATGCGTATCCCACATAGGACGATAATTTTGTGTCTCCCATTTATTTGCTTGGGCGAATTCCACCGAGCAGAGGATGTTTAACGGTTCATTCAAAATTTGGGAGAACAAGCATCCACGTCTACCTTACCAAGTCGATTCGAATCAAATTTTGAAATATTAGCTTGCCACTTCTTTTTTAGATGGAGAGATGATGCTCGGGAGTAATGTGTTTTTACATGCTCGTTGCTAGCGATTTACTATATGACAAATAGTTGACCCACTCAAAAAACGGGAATCAAACCCAAAATGAAATATCTCGATTCAATGAAATAGCTCGTTCAGCAGGTCAAAATAGTGAACCAAATCCAAAATTAAACACCTCAATCGAATAGCATGTTGTACAGTATTATAGTACTCCATGAAAATGTTGAAAGTCAAATTAATGAACTTGTTTGATATACGCATATATCTGTTCATGTGTGGATTGCAGACAACATGTTCTCCAATTTAAATATTTGAATGCAAGTTTATACCGAAACATGGTTTATATCAGTCTTTGATGCATAAAACGCGACCTCCCCCTCTCCCGGACTCCTGCTCTCTCTCTCTCTCACCGACAATCTTCAATTCTGTCGCACGCATCCAACGCACAAACCTTGTTGGTCCCTCTCGCTTTCTCTCCATCTCTCTCTCTCTTTCTGTGGGCGTGTGTGTGTGGGGGGGGGGTGGTCTTTCTAGTTCACATGCATATATACTCCATCTATAGGTCACTCTCGCACACTATGTATGATTCTCTAGTCCAAGCTAGATATCTTGGGTGCACTCATCGTATGCACACAAATTCCTTGGCTCGTTGCCCGTAACTCTCTCACGCACCACTCTGTCGTCTCGGAGCTCTTCCCCCTCTCTCTCAAACTCTCCATCTACCTGGGTCACACATACACATGCATATCTCACTCGCACTCGATAGGCCCATCTAAAACTCTATCTCTCTCCCTCGTTCTCTCTCCATCTCACACGCACACACACACAATCTCATGCCTAGCTAGCCAAGTATGATGGTCTCTCACTCAATTGTAGGCACACGCAGTCCCCCCTATATGTATATGACTAGCTAATCTTAGTCTCCATCACAAACATGTGCATGGTCTATCTCGATTTCTCTCGGGGCATCTTTCTATCGCGCACGCACCTCCCTCGATATCCCACCCATATAGTCCCCTCACGATCTCGAGGGGGTCTCTCTATCACAAACACACCCTCTCGCCCTCCCCATGCGTCCATGTTCTCCATGTGTCCCTCTCGACCTTTGTTCCTTGTTGGCCAGACCTCTATTGGACATGTGCTATAGGGGTGTCTCTCTCCGTTGCAAACAATCACACACTAGCTATCTTCGTGTATCTCCTCGCCTCACTTTTCTATCTTGGAGATGCATGCGTGATATGTTTGCCTAAGAAATGAAAAAACCACTCTCTCTCTCTCTAATTTATCGTTTGTTGTCACTTTATCTTTCACACACATACTCTTTTTGCACACTTACTCATTCTCCTTCACACGCACTTGATCTCTCTCGACTTAGGCATTCTCCTCGGTCCATAGCATATTGATTTATTGAAAAGTCAAACATCACAAAGTTTGACCATGTAAGTGGAGAAAACAATTACATCTAGAACGGCAAACATATACCATTAGATTCACCATGAGATGTAGTTTCGTATGATGTATCTTTGGTATTGAAGATATAAATAACATTTGTGTAAACCTGATCAAAGTTTCCAAAGTTTGACTTCTAAAAAAATTACATGCACTGCATTATCAAGCGGATGGAATATCTCTTTCCCCTCTCAGCTATCTGACGCACCACTCAGCCTTATCACGGCTCCTCAATCTCTCTCAAACTTTATATCACCCTGGTTCACACATACACATGTCTCGCTTGCGCTATACATATAGACCCATCCAACACTCTCCGCCCTTGTTCTCTCTCTCTATGTGACACGCACCCCCTAATAAGTACCATAATCCCTCACTCCATCATAGGCGCAAGCACTCACCCCTTAAGTATGATTATCTCTCACTAGCCATCAGGAACACACGTATTGTCTCCTTCCATCCATACGTCTATCTCGATATCTCTCGGGGTATCTTCTATCGCGCACACACCTTGTCACTCGATCTCCCACCCATGTAGTCCCATCACGATCTCCAGGGGATCTCTCTATGACAAACATACACTCTCTCCTCCCCATGTCTGCATTTTCTCCGTACGTCTCTCTCGACCTCTCTCCCTTGTTTGTTAGACCCCTCTTGGCCACGTGCTAGGGGTCTTGCTCTCTCGGTTGCAAACAACCACACACTATCTCCTCACCTTACTTCCGTTGTCGAAGATGCATGTGTGATATGTTTGCATAAGACACACACGTTTTTTCTTGACTTTTATAGAGTGTTGTCCATGTCTCTTTCACACACGCACACACACTTTTTTCACTCACTCTTTCTATTTCACTCTCTCTCTCTCTCTCTCTCTCTAGTTAGGGACTCTCTCACGTCCATAAGCATATGGATGTTTTGAAAAGTCAAACCTCAGAAAAGTTTGACCATGTATATGTGGAGAAAAACATTTACATCTGGAAGGATCATTAGATTCATCACGACATGTACTTACTTCATACTATCATTTATCTTTGGTATTGTAGATATAAGTAATTTCTTTATAAACTTGGTCAAAGTTTCAAAAGTTTGACTTTTAAAAAAATGTTGGAACTACATTATCGAACGGAGGGAGTAGCTCTTTCTCTCTCTCTGCTATCTCTCACGGGCCTCCCCTCTCACGCGAACACTCTATACTGACGGATTATACGCTCACTGTGTCAGCGTATACCTCCGTATATTGTTTAGTTGATCGGTCAACCAGCCCACATGCTACCTTGTCAGCTCGTGTTCTGTATCTTCGTGTGCTTGCCCATGTGGCAGTGGGTGAAAATAAGTAGACTAGAGGCCCATCTGACACGCGGTGAAGTAAACAAAGTTGAAACAACTCAGGGTAGCACCCCGCACGCTAGTAAATTGAGGGCGCATTGAGGACACACTTCTTCCGCGTGGAGGGACGCACTCACGCACAATTCACCACTGCGCGGCGGCATGCACAGAAGGACGCACTCGCGCACACCTAGCACACAACACACACCAGCACACGTGTACACCGGCGTCGCCGCCGGTTGAGATGGACGGCGAGGCAGCTAAGAAGCGGAGGCGGCTCGAGCCAAAACCGCATCCGGCGAGCCTAGACTTCATTAGCAGCGTCCCCGACGACATGCTGCTCGTCATCATCGGCCTCCTACCCACCAAATCTGCCGTGCGGACCGCCCTGCTCTCCCGGCGATGGCGCCCCCTCTGGCGCCGCGTTCCCCTCAATCTCACCGTCGACAGCTGCCTCTGCGATGGGGATTGCAAACGCATGGCCGCAGTCTCCAAGATCCTTTCATCGCACCCTGGGCCAGCCAGACGCCTTGACATCCGCATGTTCAGTACCAACTGCAAGCTCCAACCCAAGTTCGACGAGTGGTTCTTATCCCCCGCCCTAGATCAGCTCGAGGAGCTCAGCTTTGAAGCTGGACGATGTCGCTCTCTGCCGCCGTCCGCGCTCCGCCTCGCGCCAACGCTGCACCGCGCCAGCTTCAGCTCCTGCTATCTTCCCCAGATTAATGCCGCGCCCGCCCTTCTTCTCCCTCAACTCAAGCAGCTCGACCTCTTCGACATTGTCATCTCGAAGAAGGCTATGGAGCACCTGCTCCGTAGCTGTACTGCGCTCGAGTACCTTCGTCTTGAGCAGATCCATGGGTTCATTAGCCTCCACATGGCCTCAACGAATCTCCGATTGATTTATGTGTCTTGCTGGCCCCGCAACAAGACATCAATTGGGAAGAGATCACTCAAGCTATTCCACGTTATGGTCATTGAGAATGCGCCTTTCCTTGAGAGATTGCTTGTATCGGATCCAGAAGGTCCAACAAAAATCAGGGTCATTGACGCGCCAAAATTGACAGCGTTAGTGCACTCGTCTGCCAAATTCTCTGAACTCTTTATTGGATCCGTAATCGTTCAGGTACATCACTCATCTTCTTTTCCGTCTTCTTGAAATTCACATTTTTAAATTTGTTCTTGATGTATTTACGACCGTCTTCCAGAAAATGATTCCCACAAGCTTGACCCAGTCTATGCGCACAGTGAAGATCTTGGCAATAAAATCTATCGGCCCCAATCTGGATCAAGTTGTTGGATTCCTTACATGCTTTCCGTGCACGGAGAAGCTACTCATCGAGGTGAAACTTCTTTCCTATTAGTAAACAGTAATCACAACATAGCTCAATATTTTCATAATTTTCCCAAATTACGATGACAAGTGTAGTGTTCAAAACTGCATCTACGCACTGCACCGAAAGAAACATTTTTAGTATTTTTTCTCACGTGATCACCTGCATCGTTTTTTGTTGTACTACTATAGTAGCCTAGGCTAGTCATAGTGGAAAGTAACTTAGACTACTCCAGTAACTCTATGGTTACCCTAAGAGCAAGTACTACCTCCGTCCTGGTTTACTCTTCCTATTTTGTCTTCCTATTTTGTAGTATCAAAATTTGACCATAGAATTAACTGACAAAATGTTAATGCATGTCACTAAGAACTATATCGTTGGATTCGTATTTGAACATAATTTCAAATGGTGTAATTTTTAGTGACATGCATTGGCATTTTCTTACATAAATATATGGTCAAAATTTTATACTAAATAAGAGGTAGTACAAAAGTGGGCTATAACGGCCCTCCACTATGTAGGCCAAAACACGTGCCAAATTCATTTGTGATGCATTTGGCATCGATGCCCCTCCATTGCTCACCTGGTGCCCCAATCTGGATCACCTACTTTGCTCCGGTGCCAAATTAACTCACGCAATGAAAAAACACTTGCGTGGGAGAGAGAGAGGACTGAGGCAATAAAAAAACACTTGTTTGGGAGAGTGAGAGGCTGGTGTAGTTGGTTTGATTGATTTGTTTATACATGTGGGTCTGTGTGCACAGCGGTGCCAACTCTCTCATATCGCGAGAGCGGTGGCAAAATCTTTTGATTTGACATCGATGCGTATTATGTGGCATACTTTTGCGAAATATGGCATCGACCACATAGTGGAAGGCTACAAATGCCCAATCTCTTCACGTACTCCTAGGTAAATGAGAGGAAAGAGAAAGAGAGAGAGAGAGAGAGTGAAAAAACATCACTAGCCAGCCAACCCTATCGTATGAGCGAATGATACCGGTACCTCTTGATGACACGGCAATCTTATACAGCCAGCTGCTCTAATATGTTCTCTTCTTTTGCAGATAAAAAAAATACCCGGAAGTGAAAAATGTGCTGCACTATAACAATCTCATCGAATGCCTTGATCTCCATCTTATAGAAATTGATTTGATCGACTACCGAGGCAGCACATCTGAGATTAAATTGGCCAGGTTCTTTGTTCTGGAGGCAAGTGTGCTCAAGGTAATGAGGTTTGGTGTTCTCTGGCGCAACAATGAATGGCGTGCTGATCATCGCAAGCGTCTAAGCCTAAATGACACAGTCTCTGCAGAAGCTGAATTTTTTTTGAAACATCGCCAGAGACTCGAAAACTTATTTGCCCGTTAGTGACTTGTCAGGGCGGTGGATTTTAGTTTGTACGATAATGCTGCATCCACCTAAAGTAACGAAATTTCTTATGTGAACTTCCTAGTTCCCTCTTCGTAGGTGCATCATTACTCCTAACATTTGTAATATCAGTTTGAAACTTGTAATATTGCCATGTCCTACTCCTGCGTTTTCTTCAAAATCCTGCGAATCAAACAGGTCCTGAGTTGGTGATGATGTTGTGCCTGCCATCTTTCACCAATAGTCATCGGATCTAGATCTGACGCATACAAACCAAACTTCTCTAGTTTTGCAAAAAGATGCCCGCACTTGTTCCCTATTTACAAACAACTCCTTGTCTCTCACAATCAGCCTTATCTCCTCCCCACCACATCTAGAAGGCCATGGAAAAATCTGGCGCGATGGCCGCTGCCGGCGCCGTCCACCCCCCAATCTTGGTGTTCCGTGCAATGCACGGGCATCTACGCACGGGAAATTATGTTGAACACGGCTAGTTGTAAGTAGGCTAGGTCTACAGCCATGATGATAGTGACTGCAGACGGTGAGGCTGACTATGGTATGCCGAACACGGCGCCTATACTCAGGTGTCATCTCCAGCGTAGGGTCTTGTCACTTCACTGTGAGGAGCAGCACGTAATAATTTGACCAACGGGTAGTACAGTGCTACTACATTGGTAGTACTACTACTACTACTAGTACTAGCACCACCGTCTGGATTTAGTAGTACTACCATGTCCATTTAGATTTAGTATTTGACTAGCAATATCTAGTAATGCATGTCACAAAAAATGTACTACTCCCACTGTAAATAAATACATAGTGTATTGTTTTATTCCTATCGGCGAGATAACTTAATGTGTTTTTGCTACTTAATAGGATTACATGCAATGAACTAACCACTGCATGTGATGTTTGGTAGTCTCAAGTCATTGAAAGCATGCACGGGCACGGAGGGGGGCGCAACTTCATTGACTTACTGCACCTGCCTATGGGTGTATGACACGTGGGCCCAACGGGTGGCTGGCCAACCTGTCACACAGCCAAAGGCAGGTGCAGTAGAGGGGCGAGGAGTAGATGGCCAACACGCACGTGAATTCAACATAGTCTGCACTTCTCATATAAAGGCTCCCGCCAGTCCAATCCACGAAATCCTACGCACCTACGCACCCAAGGGCAAGAGTGATCACTCCAATCGCAAAATCAGTTGACTAGAAGCTAGACCCATGGAGGCGATGAGCGCGAGCATCAGCCGGCTGTGCCAGATGGTCCACGATGCCGGCTTGCGGCCCGACACCAAGGAACGTCTCCAGGTAGTGCTTGAGGCCGCCAGGGCGAGGGGCCGCTTGGACGACAGCTTCGTCTCCTTGTTCGACGCGGTCCTCGTCGGCTTCCTCGACAAGTTCACCGTCGTCAAGAAGCTCGCGGACGACCTTGACGCACGCCTCCAGCCCACGCGCCCAGCCTCTGTGATGCCTGCCACCCTCAACGGCCTCTATGGTGACAACCTCTTCGACGCACTGGTGGCCCTGCGACTGCCCGCCGTCGCGCCGGAGAATGTCCACCTCGACGTCGCGCTCGCCGCGCAGCACCTGGCGCAGCAAGACACCATCGACATAATCACCCACGTCTACGCGCAAATCGTCCACAAGGACTACTACAAGCAAGAGGAGGACGATAGGACGCTGGCCTTCTTGGACCGCAGGGCAACCTTGGACAACATTGTTCAGAAGCACGTTGAGCTTGCCGCCAACGCCGCTGCTCCTCACACGTCGGTTGGTGACCCGGTGCACTAGGGCGTGAGGATGTCATTGATGGATCCGTATGTATCTTTATCTTTCCGTCAAATCCATGTAGTAGTATATGGTACTACTAGTAATTATCTTACCTTTCGCATCAACTTCATAATTTCGTACGTACTCCATGCATGAACCGCGCCAGAACCAAACTTCTCATTACTCTAGGGAAAAATCTATATTTCTATCTATCGGTCGCGCCATGGAGCAGAACCAAATTTTACAAGTTACAAGTTCAAAAGGAAAAGCCTGCCGTGTTCGCGTCGCACCCCCACACGGTTGGTCCGGCACGCCTCTCAAGGGGGAATGCGTGTTGTGTTGCATTTTCACTTACAAGTGGGACCATAGTTGACCAAACCGACTATCGGCAAACCCCCACCCGCCCACCAAGCGATGGCTGAGAAAACAGGAGGGAGAAGAGATGGATGTAGCACGGACTCCAAGAAAATTGGTGTCCGATGGGACCCGTGTGGGTGGCGTGTGCCGTACTGCTAGTGCAGCGACCAGACCTCAAACAGTCTCGTCTCCGTGCATCAGTGTCATCCCTGGATCGGTAATGCTGACACGCACAGTACTTTGAAGGATTTATAACAGAGTAGCAATCACACACTTATTACCTCGAATAGTTCAAGAGAACTCAATACAAATAAATATGGCTTAAGGCCATCTAAATACGATAACAACGGAAGGCTTGGAAGATAAAGTGAGTCCATCAACTCCAACGGCATCACTGAGTATAAGACCACGACCTAAGGCTCCTTACTCGTCGTCTGAAAAGTCTGCAACATGATACGTTGCAGCCCAAAAACGGGTCAGCACATGGAATATGCTGGCAATGTAACACATAGAGAGTAATGAACAGAATAATGCTATCACTAAATGCGTATTGGGCTGGTGGAAAGCTCTATGGTTACAGTTTTGCGAAAAGCCAATTTTTCCTACCACAAAGGAATAAATTTTATTTAACTATCTTGGTGGTTGTTAAACACTGAGAAGGTACCTCCAACTCAATCCCAATTAAGAACGTGATTAACCCAATCAAATTAAATTAAGTAACATGATGATGAGATTCACATGATAATCCAAGAACTAGATACTCAAGATTGTCCATAACCGGGGACACGGCTAACCATGATTAGATTGTACACTCTGCAGAGGTTTGCGCACTTTTCCCCACAAGACTCGATCGCCTCCGCTTGATTTCTTGCACTACAAGGTGTTTGAGAAACGGATGACCGAGACACAGTCTTTCAGAAACATTACTCTTTACTCCGGGTGGACAGTTACACCTACTTTCCCCTACATCTGCTAGCCCACCTCTTCAAGAGGTCATGTAACCTACTCAACTATGCTAGAGCCCATAATATCTTGTGGCTGCACACGGAATTTTCTAGCATGAATAATCTCATGATCCCTTTGAGCCTGGGAGGCGGTCCATAGGATGATCACACGGGTACTCCGGGATATCCAAAAATACAGGCAACACTGGGTTCTCCAGGTGCCTCAATCCACCCAGATGTTTATTTAAGTAGCCACCTTAAGTTGAACCATTAAGTAACAATCTCACATCTGTCATGGAAAAATTCACTCAACCCCAATCCACGTCTACGAGCATAGCACAGCAATATAAGAAAACGTAGAGGTAACTCCCAAGGGTTTGATAATAAACAGGGCAATAGGTACTAACTCTTCTACTTCCCAAAACCCACATATTAATCAGATCCTAATGATGCAATTGTTTGAGGATTGTTCTAATGCAATAAAACTGGGGTAAAGGGGTATGATCAAAGTGTTACTTGCCTTGCTGATGATCCGTGAAACCTAGAGACTCGGAGTAGCACGTTTCGCACTCCGGGTACACTATCGCAAACAAACAATACATACATAAGCAATCAAGCAAGGGTGCACGAGTAAAACTCAAAATAAGAGATCTAACCAGAAAGTTCTGAAGGAAAAATGCCCTAGAGGCAATAATAAAGTATTATTTATTTCCTTATATCATGATAAATGTTTATTATTCATGATAGAATTGTATTAACCGGAAACATAATACATGTGTGAATACATAGACAAACAGAGTGTCACTAGTATGCCTCTACTTGACTAGCTCGTTAATCAAAGATGGTTATGTTTCCTAGCCATAGACATGAGTTGTCATTTGATTAACGGGATCTCCTCATTAGGAGAATGACGTGATTGACTTGACCCATTCCGTTAGCTTAGCACTCGATCGTTTAGTATGTTGCTATTGCTTTCTTCATGACTTATACATGTTCCTATGACTATGAGATTATGCAACTCCCGTTTACCGGAGGAACACTTTGTGTGCTACCAAATGTCACAACGTAACTGGGTGATTATAAAGGTGCTCTACAGGTGTCTCCAAAGGTACTTGTTGGGTTGGCGTATTTCGAGATTAGGATTTGTCACTCCGATTGTCGGAGAGGTATCTCTGGGCCCACTCGGTAATGCACATCACTATAAAGCCTTGCAAGCATTGTAACTAATGAGTTAGTTGCGGGATGATGTATTACAGAACGAGTAAAGAGACTTGCCGGTAACGAGATTGAACTAGGTATCGAGATACCGACGATCGAATCTCGGGCAAGTAACATACCGATGACAAAGGGAACAACGTATGTTGTTATGCGGTCTGACCGATAAAGATCTTCGTAGAATATGTGGGAACCAATATGAGCATCCAGGTTCCGCTATTGGTTATTGACCGGAGAGGTGTCTCGGTCATTTCTACATAGTTCTCGAACCCGTAGGGTCCGCACGCTTAACGTTACGATGACAGTTATATTATGAGTTTATATGTTTTGATGTACCAAAGGTTGTTCAGAGTCCCGGATGTGATCACGGACATGACGAGGAGTCTCGAAATGGTCGAGACATAAAGATTGATATATTGGAAGCCTATGTTTGGACATCGGAAGTGTTCCGGGTGAAATCGGGATTTTTCCGGAGTACCGGGAGGTTACCGGAACCCCCCGGTAACTTAATGGGCCTTATTGGGCCTAGGTGGAAGAGAGGAGAGGAGGCTAGGGCAGGGCCGCGCCCCCCTTCCCCCCCCAGTCCAAATAGGACAAGGAGAGGGGGGCGGCGTCCCCCCTTCCTTCCTCCCCTCCACCTCTTCCCCCTTCCACTCCTAGTCCAACATGGAAAAGGGGGGGGGGAGTCCTACTCCCGGTAGGAGTAGGACTCCTCCTGGCGCGCCACACCTCCTTGGCCGGCGGCCTCCCCCTTGCACGTTTATATATGGGGGCAGGGGGGCACCTCTAGACACACAATTGATCTACGATCTTTTAGCCGTGTGCGGTGCCCCCCCTCCACCATATTACACCTCGATAATATCGTAGCGGAGCTTAGGAAAAGCCCTGCGTCGGTAGAACATCATCATCGTCACCACGCCGTCATGTTGACGAAACTCTCCCTCAACACTCAGCTGGATCGGAGTTCGAGGGACGTCATCGAGCTGAACGTGTGCTGAACTCGGAGGTGCCGTGCGTTTGGTACTTGATCGGTCGGATCGTGAAGACGTACGACTACATCAACCGCGTTGTGTTAACGCTTCCGCTTTCGGTCTACGAGGGTACGTGGACAACACTCTCCCCTCTCGTTGCTATGCATCACCATGATCTTGCGTGTGCGTAGGAATTTTTTTGAAATTACTACGTTCCCCAACAGTGGTAACAGAGCCTGGTTTTATGCGTTGATGCTATGCACGAGTAGAACACAAGTGAGTTGTGGGCGATATAAGTCATACTGCTTACTAGCATGTCATACTTTGGTTCAGCGGTATTGTGAGATGAAGCGGCCCGGACCGACATTACGCGTACGCTTACGCGAGACTGGTTTCACCGTTGCGAGCACTCGTTGCTTAAAGGTGACTGACGGGTGTCTGTCTCTCTCACTTAGTTGAACCGAGTGTGGCTACGCCCGGTCCTTGCGAAGGTTAAAACAGCAACAACTTGACAAATTATCGTTGTGGTTTTGATGCGTAGGTAAGAACGGTTCTTGCTAAGCCCGTAGCAGCCACGTAAAACTTGCAACAACAAAGTAGAGGACGTCAAACTTGTTTTTGCAGGGCATGTTGTGATGTGATATGGTCAAGACATGATGCTATATTTTATTGTATGAGATGATCATGTTTTGTAACCGAGTTATCGGCAACTGGCAGGAGCCATATGGTTGTCGCTTTATTGTATGCAATGCAATCGCCATGTAATTGTTTTACTTTATCACTAAGCGGTAGCGATAGTCGTAAAAGCAATAGTTGGCGGGACGACAACGACACTACAATGGAGATCAAGGTGTCAAGCCAGTGACGATGGTGATCATGACGGTGCTTCGGAGATGGAGATCACAAGCACAAGATGATGATGGCCATATCATATCACTGATATTGATTGCATGTGATGTTTATCTTTTATGCATCTTATCTTGCTTTGATTGACGGTAGCATTATAAGATGATCTCTCACTAAAATTTCAAGATAAAAGTGTTCTCCCTGAGTATGCACCGTTGCGAAAGTTCTTCGTGCTAAGACACCACGTGATGATCGGGTGTGATAGGCTCTACGTTCAAATACAATGGGTGCAAAACAGTTGCACACGCGGAATACTCAGGTTAAACTTGACGAGCCTAGCATATGCAGATATGGCCTCGGAACACGGAGACCGAAAGGTCGAGCGTGAATCATATAGTAGATATGATCAACATAGTGATGTTCACCATTGAAACTACTCCATCTCACGTGATGATCGGACATGGTTTAGTTGATTTGGATCATGTAATCACTTAGATGATTAGAGGGATGTCTATCTAAGTGGGAGTTCTTAAGTAATATGATTAATTGAACTTGAATTTATCATGAACTTAGTACCTGATAGTATCTTGCTTGTCTATGTTAATTGTAGATAAATGGCCCGTGTTGTTGTTCCATTGAATTTTAATGCGTTCCTTGAGAAAGCAAAGTTGAAAGATGATGGTAGCAATTACACGGACTGGGTCCGTAACTTGAGGATTATCCTCATTGCTGCACAGAAGAATTACGTCCTGGAAGCACCGCTAGGTGCCAGGCCTCCTGCAAGAGCAACACCAGAAGTTATGAACGTCCGGCAGAGCAAAGCTGATGACTATTCGATAGTTCAGTGTGCCATGCTTTACGGCTTAGAACCGGGTCTTCAACGACGTTTTGAACGTCATGGAGCATATGAGATGTTCCAGGAGTTGAAGTTAATATTTCAAGCAAATGCCCGGATTGAGAGATATGAAGTCTCCAATAAGTTCTACAGCTGCAAGATGGAAGAGAATAGTTCTGTCAGTGAGCATATACTCAAAATGTCTGGGTATAATAATCACTTGATTCAACTGGGAGTTAATCTTCCGGATGATAGCGTCATTGACAGAATTCTTCAATCACTGCCACCAAGCTACAAGAGCTTCGTGATGAACTATAACATGCAAGGGATGAATAAGACAATTCCCGAGCTCTTCGCAATGCTAAAACAGGGGAGGTAGAAATCAAAAAGGAGCATCAAGTGTTGATGGTCAGTAAGACCACTAGTTTCAAGAAAAAGGGCAAAGGGAAGAAGAAGGGGAACTTCAAGAAGAACAGCAAGCAAGTTGCTGTTCAGGAGAAGAAACCCAAGTCTGGACCTAAGCCTGAAACTGAGTGCTTCTACTGCAAGCAGACTGGTCACTGGAAGCGGAACTGCCCCAAGTATTTGGCGGATAAGAAGGATGGCAAGGTTAACAAAGGTATATGTGATATACATGTTATTGATGTGTACCTTACTAATGCTCGCAGTAGCACCTGGGTATTTGATACTGGTTCTGTTGCTAATATTTGCAACTCGAAAGAGGGGCTACGGATTAAGCGAAGATTGGCTAAGGACGAGGTGACGATGTGCGTGGGAAATGGTTCCAAAGTCGATGTGATCGCGGTCGACACGCTACCTCTACATCTACCTTCGAGATTACTTTTAGACCTACATAATTGTTATTTGGTGCCAGCGTTAAGCATGAACATTATATCTGGATCTTGTTTGATGCGAGACGGTTATTCATTTAAATCAGAGAATAATGGTTGTTCTATTTATATGAATAATATCTTTTATGGTCATGCACCCTTGAAGAGCGGTCTATTTTTGTTGTATCTCGATAGTAGTGATACACATATTCATAATGTTGAAGCCAAAAGATGCAGAGTTGATAATGACAGTGCAACTTATTTGTGGCACTGCCGTTTAGGTCATATCGGTGTAAAGCGCATGAAGAAATTCCATACTGATGGACTTTTGGAATCACTTGATTATGAATCACTTGGTACTTGCGAACCGTGCCTCATGGGCAAGATGACTAAAACACCGTTCTCCGGAACTATGGAGAGAGAAACAGATTTATTGGAAATCATACATACAGATGTATGTGGTCCGATTAATACTGAGGCTCGTGGCGGATATCGTTATTTTCTCACCTTCACAGATGATTTGAGCAGATATGGGTATATCTACTTAATGAAACATAAGTCTGAAAAATTTGAAAAGTTCAAAGAATTTCAGAGTGAAGTTGAAAATCATCGTAACAAGAAAATAAAATTTCTACGATCTGATCGTGGAGGAGAATATTTGAGTTATGAGTTTGGTCTTCATTTGAAACAATGTGGAATAGTTTCGCAACTCACGCCACCCGGAACACCACAGCGTAATGGTGTGTCCAAACATCGTAATCGTACTTTACTAGATATGGTGCGATCTATGATGTCTCTTACTGATTTACCGCTATCTTTTTGGGGTTATGCTTTAGAGACGGCTGCATTCACTCTAAATAGGGCACCATCGAAATCCGTTGAAACGACACCTTATGAACTATGGTTTGGCAAGAAACCAAAGTTGTCGTATCTTAAAGTTTGGGGTTGCGATGCTTATGTGAAGAAACTTCAACCTGATAAGCTCGAACCTAAATCGAAGAAATGTGTCTTCATAGGATACCCAAAGGAGACTGTTGGGTACACCTTCTATCACAGATCTGAAGGCAAGACATTCGTTGCTAAGAATGGATCCTTTCTAGAGAAGGAGTTTCTCTCGAAAGAAGTGAGTGGAGGAAAGTAGAACTTGATGAGGTAACTGTACCTGCTCCCTTATTGGAAAGTAGATCATCACAGAAACCAGTTTCTGCGACACCTACACCAATTAGTGGGGAAGTTAATGATAATGATCATGAAACTTCAGATCAAGTTATTACTGAACCTCGTAGGTCAACCAGATTAAGATCCGCACCAGAGTGGTACGGTAATCCTGTTCTGGAGGTTAAGTTACTAGACCATGACGAACCTACGAACTATGAAGAAGCGATGGTGAGCCCAGATTCCGCAAAATGGCTTGAGGCCATGAAATCCGAGATGGGATCCATGTATGAGAACAAAGTATGGACTTTGGTTGACTTGCCCGATGGTCGGCAAGCCATTGAAAATAAATGGATCTTCAGGAAGAAGACTGACGCTGATGGTAATGTTACTGTCAATAAAGCTCGACTTGTTGCGAAAGGTTTTCGACAAGTTCAAGGGATTGACTACGATGAGACCTTCTCACCCGTAGCGATGCTTAAGTCTGTCCGAATCATGTTAGCAATTGCCGCATTTTATGATTATGAAATTTGGCAAATGGATGTAAAAACTGCATTCCTGAATGGATTTCTGGAAGAAGAGTTGTATATGATGCAACCGGAAGGTTTTATCGATCCAAAGGGAGCTAACAAAGTGTGCAAGCTCCAGCGATCCATTTATGGACTGGTGCAAGCCTCTTGGAGTTGGAATAAACGCTTTGATAGTGTGATCAAAGCATTTGGTTTTATACAGACTTTTGGAGAAGCCTGTATTTACAAGAAAGTGAGTGGGAGCTCAGTAGCACTTCTGATATTATATGTGGATGACATATTGCTGATTGGAAATGATATAGAATTTCTGGATAGCATAAAGGGATACTTGAATAAGAGTTTTTCAATGAAAGACCTCAGTGAAGCTGCATATATATTAGGCATCAAGATCTATAGAGATAGATCAAGACGCTTAATTGGACTTTCACAAAGCACATACCTTGACAAAGTTTTGAAGAAGTTCAAAATGGATCAAGCAAAGAAAGGGTTCTTGCCTATACTACAAGGTGTGAGATTGAGTAAGACTCAATGCCCGACCACAGCAGAAGATAGAGAGAAGATGAAAGATGTTCCCTATGCTTCAGCCATAGGCTCTATCATGTATGCAATGCTGTGTACCAGACCTGATGTGTGCCTTGCTATAAGTTTAGCAGGGAGGTACCAAAGTAATCCAGGAGTGGATCACTGGACAGTGGTCAAGAACATCCTGAAATACCTGAAAAGGACTAAGGATATGTTTCTCGTTTATGGAGGTGACAAAGAGCTCATCGTAAATGGTTACGTTGATGCAAGCTTTGACACTGATCCGGACGATTCTAAATCGCAAACCGGATACGTATTTACATTGAACGGTGGAGCTGTCAGTTGGTGCAGTTCTAAGCAAAGTGTCGTGGCGGGATCTACGTGTGAAGCGGAGTACATAGCTGCTTCGGAAGCAGCAAATGAAGGAGTCTGGATGAAGGAGTTCATATCCGATCTAGGTGTCATACCTAGTGCATCGGGACCAATGAAAATCTTTTGTGACAATACTGGTGCAATTGCCTTAGCAAAGGAATCCAGATTTCACAAGAGAACCAAGCACATCAAAAGACGCTTCAATTCCAGCCCACACGCCTAGGCTCCCGAACGACCTTGACGTATGCCTCCAGCCCACGCGCCCAGCCTCTGTGATGCCTGCCACCCTCAACGGCCTCTATGGTGACAACCTCTTCGACGCACTGGTGGCCCTGCGACTGCCCGCTGTCGCGCCGGAGAATGTCCACCTCGAGGTCGCGCTCTCCGCGCAGCGCCTGGCGCAGCAACACACCATCGACATAATCACCCACGTCTACGCGCAAATCGTCCACAAGGACTACTACATGCAAGAGGAGGACGATAGGACGCTGGCCTTCTTGGACCGCAGGGCAACCTTGGACAGCATTGTTCAGAAGCACGTTGAGCTTGCCGCCAACGCCGCTGCTCCTCACACGTCGGTTGGTGACCTGGTGCACTAGGGCGTGAGGATGTCATTGATGGATCCGTATGTATCTTTATCTTTCCGTCAAATCCATGTAGTAGTATATGGTACTACTAGTAATTATCTTACCTTTCGCATCAACTTCATAATTTCGTACGTACTCCATGCATGAACCGCGCCAGAACCAAACTTCTCATTACTCTAGGGAAAATCTATATTTCTATCTATCGGTCGCGCCATGGAGCAGAACCAAATTTTACAAGTTACAAGTTCAAAAGGAAAAGCCTGCCGTGTTCGCGTCGCACCCCCACACGGTTGGTCCGGCACGCCGCTCAAGGGGGAATGCGTGTTGTGTTGCATTTTCACTTACAAGTGGGACCGTAGTTGAGCAAACCGACTATCGGCAAACCCCCACCCGCCCACCACGCGATGGCTGAGAAAACAGGAGGGAGAAGAGATGGATGTAGCACGGACTCCAAGAAAATTGGTGTCCGATGGGACTCATGTGGGTGGTGTGTGCCGTACTGCTAGTGTAGCGACCAGACCTCAAACAGTCTAGTCTCCGTGCATCAGTGTCATCCCTGGATCGGTAATGCTGACACGCACAGTACTTTGAAGGATTTATAACAGAGTAGCAATCACACACTTATTACCTCGAATAGTTCAAGAGAACTCAATACAAATAAATATGGCTTAAGGCCATCTAAATACGATAACAGTGGAAGGCTAGGAAGATAAAGTGAGTCCATCAACTCCAACGGCATCATTGAGTATAAGACCACGACCTAAGGCTCCTTACTCGTCGTCTGAAAAGTCTGCAACATGATACGTTGCAGCCCGAAAACGGGTCAGCACATGGAATATGCTGGCAATGTAACACATAGAGAGTAATGAACAGAATAATGCTATCACTAAATGCGTATTGGGCTGGTGGAAAGCTCTATGGTTACAGTTTTGCGAAAAGCCAATTTTTCCCTACCACAAAGGAATAAATTTTATTTAACTATCATGGTGGTTGTTAAACACTGAGAAGGTACCTCCAACTCAATCCCAATTAAGAACGTGATTAACCCAATCAAATTAAATTAAGTAACATGATGATGAGATTCACATGATAATCCAAGAACTAGATACTCAAGATTGTCCATAACCGGGGACACGGCTAACCATGATTAGATTGTACACTCTGCAGAGGTTTGCGCACTTTTCCCCACAAGACTCGATCGCCCGCTTGATTTCTCGCACTACAAGGTGTTTGAGAAACGGATGACCGAGACACAGTCTTTCAGAAACATTACTCTTTACTCCGGGTGGACAGTTACACCTACTTTCCCCTACATCTGCTAGCCCACCTCTTCAAGAGGTCATGTAACCTACTCAACTATGCTAGAGCGCATAATATCTTGTGGCTGCACACGGAAGTTTCTAGCATGAATAATCTCATGATCCCTTTGAGCCTGGGTGGCGGTCCATAGGATGATCACACGGGTACTTCGGGATATCCAAAAATACAGGCAACACTGGGTTCTCAAGGTGCCTCAATCCAGCCAGATGTTTATTTAAGTAGCCACCTTAAGTTGAACCATTAAGTAAAAATCTCACATCTGTCATGGAAAAATTCACTCAACCCCAATCCACATCTACAAGCATAGCATAGCAATATAAGCAAACGTAGAAGTAACTCCCAAGGGTTTGATAATAAACAGGGCAATAGGTACTAACTCTTCTACTTCCCAAAACCCACATATTAATCAGATCCTAATCATGCAATTGTTTGAGGACCGATCTAATGCAATAAAACTGGGGTAAAGAGGTATGATCAAAGTGTTACTTGCCTTGCTGATGATCCGTGAAACCTAGAGACTCGCAATAGCACGCTTCGCACTCCGGGTACACTATCGCAAACAAACAATACATACATAAGCAATCAAGCAAGGGTGCACGAGTAAAACTCAAAATAAGAGATCTAACCAGAAAGTTCTGAAGGAAAAATGCCCTAGAGGCAATAATAAAGTATTATTTATTTCCATATATCATGATAAATGTTTATTATTCATGCTAGAATTGTATTAACCGGAAACATAAAACATGTGTGAATACATAGACAAACAGAGTGTCACTAGTATGCCTCTACTTGACTAGCTCGTTAATCAAAGATGATTATGTTTCCTAGCCATAGACATGAGTTGTCATTTGATTAACGGGATCACCTCATTAGGAGAATGACGTGATTGACTTGACCCATTCCGTTAGCTTAGCACTCGATCGTTTAGTATGTTGCTATTGCTTTCTTCATGACTTATACATGTTCCTATGACTATGAGATTATGCCACTGCCGTTTACCGGAGGAACACTTTGTGTGCTACCAAACGTCACAACGTAACTGGGTGATTATAAAGGTGCTCTACAGGTGTCTCCAAAGGTACTTGTTGGGTTGGCGTATTTCGAGATTAGGATTTGTCACTCCGATTGTCGGAGAGGTATCTCTGGGCCCACTCGGTAATGCACATCACTATAAAGCCTTGCAAGCATTGTAACTAATGAGTTAGTTGTGGGATGATGTATTACAGAACGAGTAAAGAGACTTGCCGGTAACGAGATTGAACTAGGTATCGAGATACCGACGATCGAATCTCGGGCAAGTAACATACCGATGACAAAGGGAACAACGTATGTTGTTATGCGGTCTGACCGATAAAGATCTTCGTAGAATATGTGGGAACCAATATGAGCATCCAGGTTCCGCTATTGGTTATTGACCGGAGAGGTGTCTCGGTCATGTCTACATAGTTCTCGAACCCGTAGGGTCCGCACGCTTAATGTTACGATGACATTTATATTATGAGTTTATATGTTTTGATGTACCGAAGGTTGTTCGGAGTCCCGGATGTGATCACGGACATGACGAGGAGTCTCGAAATGGTTGAGACATAAAGATTGATATATTGGAAGCCTATGTTTGGACATCGGAAGTGTTCCGGGTGAAATCGGGATTTTTCCGGAGTACCGGGAGGTTACCGGAACCCCCCCCCGGTAACTTAATGGGCCTTATTGGGCCTAGGTGGAAGAGAGGAGAGGAGGCTAGGGCAGGGCCGCGCCCCCCTTTCCCCCCCAATCCAAATAGGACAAGGAGAGGGGGCGGCGCCCCCCTTCCTTCCTCCCCTCCACCTCTTCCCCCTTCCACTCCTAGTTCAACATGGAAAAAGGGGGGGGAGTCCTACTCCCGGTAGGACTAGGACTCCTCCTTGGCCGGCGGCCTCCCCCTTGCACCTTTATATACGGGGGCAGGGGGCACCTCTAGACAAACAATTGATCTATGATCTTTTAGCCGTGTGCGGTGCCCCCCTGCACCATATTACACCTCGATAATATCGTAGCGGAACTTAGGCGAAGCCCTGCGTCGGTAGAACATCATCATCGTCACCACGCCGTCGTGCTGACGAAACTCTCCCTCAACACTCGGCTGGACCGGAGTTCGAGGGACGTCATCGAGCTGAACGTGTGCTGAACTCGGAGGTGCCGTGCGTTCGGTACTTGATCGGTCGGATCATGAAGACGTACGACTACATCAACCGCGTTGTGTTAACGCTTCCGCTTTCGGTCTACGAGGGTACATGGACAACACTCTCCCCTCTCATTGCTATGCATCACCATGATCTTGCGTGTGCGTAGGAATTTTTTTGAAATTACTACATTCCCCAACAAGTTCAACTTAAGAACTCCGGTTTACAAAAAGAATCAAATCGAACGAAGCAACGAAACTCAAACGGCGAAAGAAACAAGCTTCGTTTACTAATCTGGACTTAAGTCAAATTTTACAGTAGCGAAAACTTGTTTGAGTAGGTTAAACAGAAAGAGAGTTTCGAGACGAAACTCTAGGCGCTTGAATCGCCTGATTCCGATGAACGAGCGAAAAGTTATACTAAAACGAAAAACAGATCGGAAATCACGATCAGAAATAATCACGGAAAATCCGAGAAAAAGAAACTGACGAACAGGCTAACGAACGAACGTTCGCTGTCTGCGGAAAAAAAAAACAAAAACTGTTCGTTAACGAACGAGTGTTCGCTAAATAAACTAAATCGAAAAAACAGATATAGGGTTTTTTTAGATATAAAACCGAACGAAGAACCGGACGGGAAAACCGAACAGTTTTCTCGAGGAAAACCGTCGGCGGCGGGGCGGCGGCTACCTCCGGCGAGGGACGGCGGGGCGGCTCCGGTGAGGCGGCGGGGTCGGCAGCGGCGGCGGATCGGGCGACGGCGTTAGGCGGCGGCGGCGGCGGTGGCTTAGGGTTAGAGTTTCGGCGGCTTGGACTATCTTGGCAGGGGGCGTCGCCTTATAAAGGCCTGACCAGGGGAGTCCTGGCCGAACACGGCCCAAAGTCGGTTTCACGATTTTTTTAAATACTATCACGCAGAAAAACAAATAAAATTAATACTAAATGGACTTCAAAAATCCTGAAATAAATTTTTCCCGACTTTTAAAATCAAGCGAGACAAGATGAACATTTATTTGGGGCCTAAATGCAATTTTGAAAAATGCGTATTTTTCCTAGTTCAAATAAAATCAAATAAAATCCAAATAAAATCAAATAATTGTTTTTTAATATTTTCCTCCAATATTTCATTATTTGTGGAGAAGTCATTTTATCCCCTCTCATATATTTTGATGAAATATTTTCAGAGAGAAAAATTATAAAAACAGATGATCCTATTTTCAAAATTTGAGAAAACCCAAATATGAAAATAACGAAATCCCCAACTCTCTCCGTGGGTCCTTGAGTTGCGTGGAATCTCTAGGATCGCAAATCAAATGAAATAAAGTATGATATGCATGATGATCTAATGTATAACATTCCAAATTGAAAATTTGGGATGTTACAAACCTACCCCCTTAAGATGAATCTCGCCCTCGAGATTCGGGTTGGCTCGAAAATAGGTGAGAGTGGTCCTTCCATAGATCTTCCTCTCGCTCCCAGGTGGCTTCCTCCTCGGTATGGTGACTCCACTGAACTTTGCAAAACTTGATAACTTTGCTGCGGGTGACCGGCTGGCAAACTCAAGAATCTTAACTGGTTTCTCCTCGTAGGTCAGATCACTATCCAACGGAATCGCTTCCAGTGGCACTGTATCTCTCAGTGGTATCTCAGCCATCTCCGCGTGGCACTTCTTCAACTGGGATACGTGGAACACATCGTGAACTCCTGACAATCCTTCAGGCAATTCCAACTTGTAAGCAACTTCTCCCATACGCTCCAAAACTTTGTATTGTCCTACAAAACGTGGCGCTAACTTTCCCTTAACTCCAAAGCGCTTCACTCCTCGAAGTGGTGATACTCGAAGATAAACTCTGTCTCCGACTTCGTAAACTGTCTCCTTGCGTTTAGAATCCACATAACTCTTTTGCCTGGACTGGGCTACCTTGAGCCTATCGCGAATCAACTTCACCTTCTGTTCAGACTCTTTAATCAAATCTGGTCCAAACAACTGGCGGTCTCCAACTTCGTCCCACAACAACGGTGTCCTGCACCTCCTTCTGTACAGAGCTTCGAAAGGGGCCATCTTCAAACTGGATTGGTAGCTATTGTTGTAAGAAAACTCTGCATATGGCAAATTGTCGTCCCAACTAGATCCATAATCTAGCCCATACCTTGTGGGAAAAGTTGTCTTGGGTATATCCTGCTCTCGAATCTTCAGCTGGTGGTATCCTGACCGCAAATCAATCTTGGAAAATACTTTAGCTCCTTGTAGTCGGTCAAACAGATCATTGATCATCGGCAGTGGGTACTTGTTCTTGTTTGTTACTTCATTCAAACCACGATAATCAACAACCATCCTCAACGATCCATCTTTCTTCTCTACTAGAAGTACGGGTGATCCCCAAGGTGACGAACTTGGGCGAATATATCCTTTATCCAGTAACTCCTTAATCTGCTTCTTAATTTCTTCCAAATCCTTAGCGGGCATCCTGTACGATCTCTTAGATATTGGCCCTGTGCCTGGCAAAAGCTCAATCAAAAACTCAATGTCTCTATCCGGTGGCATGCCTGGCAACTCCTCTGGAAATACGTCAGGGAAATCCTTCACCACTGGTACTTCCTCCTGTACAACTCCTGATAAGGAATTTACTTGAGTCCTCTTCAGCACATGCCGGGATACATACTTAATCCTTCTTCCTTCTGGGGTGGTAAGCAAGATCGTCTTACTGGCGCAATCGATGTTTCCTCCACACATCGATAGCCAATCCATTCCCAAAATCACATCCAAATCTTGCGACTCCAAAACTATTAGGTCTGAGGGGAAAACATGCCTACCTATGGCCAATGGCAACTGAAAACATCCTTGGCTTGCCATATACTCTGCTCCTGGCGAGGTTACTAACATAGGTGTTCTAAGAACTTTGGTGGGCAACATAGACTTATCCACAAATCCCCTTGATATGTATGAATGCGATGCACCAGTATCGAAATGAACGATTGCAGTAAATGACTTAACCAAAAACTTACCTATTACTGCATCGGGCTGTGCTTCAACCTCCTCCACATTAACGTGGTTCACCTGTCCCCTGTTGAAAGGGTTCGGCTTCTTCCCCGAACTTCCATTGCCATTTCCATTCTTTGCTTCCGGACAATCAGTGGCATAATGTCCAGTCTTTTGGCACTTGAAACAAGTAACGTGGCTTAGATCCCTCTTGGCTGGGGTTGATGGGTTGGTACGATTCTGTCCATTGCTTCCTCCATTCCCCTTGCCATTCTTGGGGCCACAATGATTGTGCGAGCTCCCTCCGTTGTGATTGTGACCTCCATGGTTATGCTGAAGGTGTCCTCCCGAGTTCGGGGTAAAACGAGGCTTCTGATGAGCTCCTATACTGTACTTTCCTTGTCCATACTTCCTCTTACGACTCTCGATCTGCTGCTGCTTCCCTTCAATCATGAGAGCTCTGTCTACCAACTCCTGGTAGTTGTTAAAAGTTGCCACCATCAACTGCATGCTCAACTCATCATTCAGTCCTTCCAGAAACTTCTCCTGCTTAGCTGCATCCGTAGCAACGTCATCTGGGGCATAACGTGCTAACTTACTAAAATCCTCCACATACTGGCCAATGATACGTCTTCCTTGGCGTAAGTTGCGAAACTCACGCTTCTTCATGGCCATAACTCCTGCTGAAACATGGGTAGTACGGAAAGCTTGCTGAAACTGGTCCCATGTGACAATGTCAATGGGGTGAGTGGCTGTGTAATTCTCCCACCACGATGTTGCGGGTCCATCAAGCTGATGTGCGGCAAAACGCACTCTCTCCGCATCTATGCATCCTGCAGTGGTCAGCTCCCTTCCAACCTTGCGGAGCCAATCATCTGCCACAATCGGCTCGGTGCTAGTGGAGAACACCGGCGGATTTAGTCTAAGAAAACGGGCTAAGTGATCAACAGGTGGTGGTGGTGGATTGTTGTTGTTGTTGTTGTTGTTGCCTTGGTTATGAACTAGCACTTGCATCAGGGCATTCTGTTTCTGAATCAACTGAGTGATCTCCGGTGGGAAAACAAATCCGGTGTCGCGTCTCGGAGGCATCTGATGGGTTTAGAAAAGATGAGAAAATAGAATAGAATGAGGTCTAGAGGGAAAACACTACCCATATGCACATGAGACAAACACAATCATATCACTTCAATCAATTCACACAAGGCCTACAATCGATCTAACTATCGTTACAAAGTGCTTGGACTATACTATATATATGGTGGAATACTACTACTAATTTGGTGGTCTACTAGAAAAATTGCTCAGCCGAAGACTCCATGATATCTGCTCCGGCTTCATCCTCCAAATCATCATCACAGGGGTCCGAGTCGGTGTCGTCGATGATGATGTAATTCTCCGGGTAAGTAGAATCGTCGTCATCTCCTCCTGGTGCTGGGTCTCCCATGAAAACTTCTAGCTTCTTTGTCAGGTCGCCATTCTTCTCTACTAGTGCGACGATTTCCTCCATATAATCCTCGCGTGTAGCCTTGAGTTCTTCCTCCAGTTCCATGATCCTAGTCTTTGCCTTCTTCAGATCTATCATGTCTGCGCACATCTGGTTCTCTTGGCGACGAATGTGTTGGGTTAACTCCTGGATGAAAGCTGCAATAGATCTATCCTTCCTGGTACTGATCATCTCCCATTGCTCGTCTCGGCGCCCACAAATCTGATAGATAGTATCCTTGAGATTATTGTGGTACACTTCTCCAATGCGTCCTATGGTGATGTGGGCTGCCATGCTCTTTCCTAAACTCCAGGTTGGTGCATCAAAGGAAAACTCTATGGGCTCAGTGACTGGCGTGAACGTCCTTCCTGGAACTTGAACTTGAATCATCCAGCGCTCCTCTTCTGGTAGTGTGGCGCTGTAGGTCCCGGTGAAGCTTGGTATTCTGATGTTCAGGTACTTAGTAACTTCCTTCAAGTGTCGTCCAAAAGGTGTATCCTCATCTGGTTGCGCGAACTTGTTCCTTGCATCTGCCATCCTAAAAGAGTAGAAGAAAGGAGAGGAGTCAGAAATGAGAAGAGAGTAGTGGTCTAGGGCTTTAGCTTAGTGGTCGTGTCCTACAGTCAGCGTGTGCTCTGTTACCATCTCTCTAGCGACTAGACCTCAAACAGTCTAGTCTCCGAGCATCAGTGTCATCCCTGGATCGGTAATGCTGACACACACAGTACTTTGAAGGATTTATAACAGAGTAGCAATCACACACTTATTACATCGAATAGTTCAAGAGAACTCAATACAAATAAATATGGCTTAAGGCCATCTAAATACGATAACAGCGGAAGGCTTGGAAGATAAAGTGAGTCCATCAACTCCAACGGCATCATTGAGTATAAGACCACGACCTAAGGCTCCTTACTCGTCGTCTGAAAAGTCTGCAACACGATACGTTACAGCCCGAAAACGGGTCAGCACATGGAATATGCTGGCAATGTAACACATAGAGAGTAATGAACAGAATAATGCTATCACTACATGCATATTGGGCTGGTGGAAAGCTCTATGGTTACAGTTTTGCGAAAAGCCAATTTTTCCCTACCATAAAGGAATAAATTTTATTTAACTATCATGGTGGTTGTTAAACATTGAGAAGGTACCTCCAACTCAATCCCAATTAAGAACGTGATTAACCCAATCAAATTAAATTAAGTAACATGATGATGAGATTCACATGATAATCCAAGAACTAGATACTCAAGATTTTCCATAACCGGGGACACGGCTAACCATGATTAGATTGTACACTCTGCAGAGGTTTGCGCACTTTTCCCCACAAGACTCGATCGCCTCCGCTTGATTTCTTGCACTACAAGGTGTTTGAGAAACGGATGACCGAGACACAGTCTTTCAGAAACACTACTCGTTACTCCGGGTGGACAGTTACACCTACTTTCCCCTACATCTGCTAGCCCACCTCTTCAAGAGGTCATGTAACCTACTCAACTATGCTAGAGCCCATAGTAGCTTGTGGCTGCACACGGAAGTTTCTAGCATGAATAATCTCATGATCCCTTTGAGCCTGGGTGGCGGTCCATAGGATGATCACACGGGTACTCCGGGATATCCAAAAATACAGGCAACACTGGGTTCTCCAGGTGCCTCAATCCACCCAGATGTTTATTTAAGTAGCCACCTTAAGTTGAACCATTAAGTAACAATCTCACATCTATCATTGAAAAAGTCACTCAAACCCAATCCACGTGTACGAGCATAGCATAGCAATATAAGCAAACGTATAAGTAACTCCCAAGGGTTTGATAATAAACATGGCAATAGGTACTACCTCTTCTACTTCCCAAAACCCACATATTAATTAGATCCTAATCATGCAAATGTTTGAGGATTGATCTAATGCAATAAAACTGGGTTGTAAAGAGGTATGATCAAAGTGTTACTTGCCTTGCTGATGATCCCTGAAACCTAGAGACTCGTAGTAGCACGCTTCGCACTCTGGGTACTCTATCACAAACAAACAATACATACATAAGCAATCAAGCAAGGGTACACGAGTAAAACTCAAAATAAGAGGTCTAACCAGAAAGTTCAACTTAAGAACTCCGGTTTACAAAAGGAATCAAATCGAACGAAGCAACGAAACTCAAACGGCGAAAGAAACAAGCTTCGTTTACTAATCTGGACTTAAGTCAAATTTTACAGTAGCAAAAACTTGTTTGATTAGGTTAAACGGAAAGAGGGTTTCGAGACGAAACTGTAGGCGCTTCAATCGCCTGATTCCGATGAACGAGCGAAAAGTTATACTAAAACGAAAAACAGATCGGAAATCGCGATCTGAAATAATCGCGGAAAATCCAAGAAAAAGAAAACTGACGAACAGGCTAACGAACGAACGTTCTCTGTCTGCGAAAAAAATGAAAACCGTTCGTTAAAACGAACGAACGAACTAACGAACCGAAAAAAATAGAACTAGTTTATATATATATATATATAACCGAACGAAGAACCAGACGGGAAAACCGAACAGTTTTCTCGAGGAAAACCGCCGCCGGCGGGGCGGCGGCTACCTCCGGCGAGGGACGGCGGGGCGGCTCCGGCGAGGCGGCGGGGTCGGGTCGCGGCGGGGTCGGCGGCGGCGGCGGATCGGGCGACGGCGTCGGGCGGCGGCACCCGACGGTGGCGGCGGCGGCTTAGGTTAGGGTTTCGGCGGCTCGGGCGGCTTGGGCTATCGGGGCCAGGGGCGGCGCCTTATAAAGGCCTGGCCAGGGGAGTCCTGGCCGAACACGGCCCAAAGTCGGTTTCGCGATTTTTTTTTAAATAATTTCACGCAGAAAAACAAATAAAAGAAATACTAAACGGACTCCAAAAATCCCGAAATAAATTTTCCACGACTTCTAAAATCAAGTCGGACAAGATGAACATTTATTTGGGGCTTAAATGCAATTTTCAAAAACGTGTATTTTTCCTAGTTCAAATAAAATCAAATAAAATCCAAATAAAATCAAATAATTGTTTTTTAATATTTTTCCTCCAATATTTCATTATTTGTGGAGAAGTCATTTTATCTCCTCTCATATATTTTGTTATGAAATATTTTCAGAGAGAAAAATAATAAAAACAGATGATCCTATTTTCAAAATTTGAGAAACCCAAATATGAAAATAACGAAATCCCCAATTCTCTCCGTGGGTCCTTGAGCTGCGTGGAATTTCTAGGATCGCAAATCAAATGCAATAAAGTATGATATGCATGATGATCTAATGTATAACATTCCAAATTGAAAAATTTGGGATGTTATAGCTAGACATGAATGCTAGTTATGGCCCATGCCACCCCACTATATCGAGGTGCTGGTTACGTAGAACAAATTTCCTGGAGCCAGCTAGCAGACGCGCGGAGCCCATCGTCTGTTTGCTCATATGCGGTCCCACATGTCAGTGAAAACGCAAGAGGACCCACTGAACCTGCACATCTTTCACCTGGACGTGCTGGTGATGAAAAACAAATCCAATAAAGATCTTCGGTGGCCGCTTTTGGAGTTACTCAAGAGTAGTAAGATTCTATTTACAGTTTAACCCAAGATGCACATCACGTGGCTTCAACTACCACTCTATTTTCTTGCATGACATGACCTGGATGCTGGATGTCCCACGTGTCAGCAGAAGGAGGAAGAACTCAACCAAATCTTCGGTTGTGCTCTCGGATTATACTAGTTGTGCTAACTTAAAATTTTATTGTGTAGAATGGATGCAAGTTTTGGTATTGGGAAGAAGAGTACAACGATATATTGATAGAGCGCAATTTAGTAGATATTCTAGCACTTTTAGCTAACATAGAGGCTAGAGATGAGACTAGTGCACTTGTTGACAGAATAGAGGCTATACACATCTACTTCTTTACACTCGAAGAAGAAAGAAGCACGCAAGATTGAGCCTCCGCAGATCAACAATGAATACACCGAGAAGGCACTAATCCAACTTACAGGAGCAGTTATGGAAGTTGGATATCTTCTAAAATGTATTCTTGTGGTTCTTGTTTTCTTTGGTCTTGCTTTTCTAGTCAAAATTTTTGTGATGTATTTCCTGCACCAAAAAATCAATGATGAAAAAAAGATATGTGTTTGCAAAGAAAAATGTATGCGGATGCGTCCGTGCGTTCAGCGCACGGCCACCGCATCCGAGAAATGGCCCGGACACGACCCATTGCCCTACCCAAATGGACAGAATCCGGGCAAAACGGAGGTCCATTTGGGGTCGTGCATTGGAGTTGGCCTTACAAGTGGGTCAGCAGTTGAGGAAACCGACTATCGGCAAACCCCCACCTCTCCCGCCGCGCGATGGCTGAGTTAGAGAAACGACGAGGTTGAAGAGATTGCTGTAGCACGGACTCCAAGAAATATGCTGTCAGATGGAAGTCGTGCTGGTGGCGTGTGTCGTACTCCTGGACGTGAATGCTTGTTCTGGCCCATGCCACCCTACTACTCCTACTACTTATAGTAGTAGTATCGAGGATTCGAGGTGCTGGTTACGTACAGCGAACACATTAACATATGGCCCACCTCACACTGTGGCCAAATTTCCTGGAGTTTGTGCTAGGTTAAAACCGTTCTTTGTGAGGATGGGTGGCTGGTCTCAAGTTTAAAACTTGTTGTATTACATACGTAGACGTAGAGATAGTGCAGCATATGAAGCTAGTACAAATAGTGTACTATTGTTGATTGGCCTCATCCGATAACCTGTTGCAATGCACTTACAATTATGTATTCGGAAAATATTTTTTTGCCTCGTCGCAGCACCCACTCAGAGAAGCGACTCGAAAGCCATTCATAAATTTAGTAAGTTTATCACAGGCATATCATTTTATTACATACAACAGGTCATCAACCCACAACAACAACGAGGATACATTATAAATACTAAAGTTTTCATCACAGAACAAATAACAAGCAATGAAATGAACTTCAACTCAACCAATCCTCGGCGTTGGAAATGCTTGCTTTGAACCACAAGCGATTCTCTGGGAAGAACCATCTACTGTCAATCTCGACACCAACGTAGGACTGATCATCCAGGCTGAAGCGGCCTACTATATCACGACCAGGGTAGGGAACCACCGCAATGTCCGACGTATAGATATAGTTGCTTCTTATAAATGGTAGTAACATTGTGTCAACAACAGTTGGATCGCCTTTCACCATCATTGGATAGTTTTGTCCAACGAAGAGCGAGTTTGCTCTAAGAGTATCAATACTGTACCAGGGAGAAGGTGTTGGCGCTAGCACACTAGTATCCATCCCAAATACCATGCAACGGGTGTTGGAATAGGTCCGGAGAGTGCGACCATGAGAGACAACACCTGCTCCCTCAGTAGTAACATCAGCAGTGGGCTGTATACAGACAAGAAGTGGTGATCCATTGGAATTAGTTGCCAGCCGCCAGTGAGCATATGGGCCCTGCTCGTCCTCATGCTCATGATCATCACCATCGTCATCTCCCCCTTGGTTATAAATTTTTTCAAGTATAGGTGGTGGAATGTTCACAGGACCTTGGAAACACAAGAAGAAGGTTAATTAGTAGAGAAGGGAAACTTGCTAACTCGCATGCATGTGGATGAAACAATTATAATTACGATGGAAGACAAACGTACCGAAACTACGAGGATCCCATGCAAAAACAGTGCCACGAGTGGTGGCAGCAACCACAAGACCCTCGTATTCAATTGCATCATAGTACACATCCATGTATAGAAACTGATTTTTGAGCAATATCCATCCAGTCGAACCACGAAGGACGGCAACAAGCTAGTCGAAGATAGCAACAACTTGATAGTTCTTGTAATTCCAAGAGCGGTTGGGAACTTGAGAAATTGCTATCTTCCGTAGACGACAGTCACCATGATCGAATTTGAACGTACGTAGATCATTTGTGTGCTCAACCTCAGGGCACTCGGAGATTTTTGGAAGTGGAATCCGCTGACGAGTGTACACATTCACAAGTTCCCACTCGCAATTGTACCCAATATAAACAACCCAATCTCCATTTGCGCTAGCCCAGGCCTTACCCTGAAGCGATGGCATCTTGACATAACATGTATCGTTATCAAGCGACATCAACTTGCACAAGGCGAGGCCTCCGTCGTCCGCGCCCATGCGAACAGGCTTATAGCGAAGAAGATAAGGGAGATCAAACCGCTCCTGGACCCTTGGGTTCCTTGTAATGATGTTATTAGTTGAGTCGAGAATGGTTTTGAACGAACCTGCCATGCTAGCTGAGGTGATGACGTCGTACCGATCAATGAGTTCCCCCACCATGTCATCTTTTAGATCGAGGCAAGAATAACGGGGTCGTTTCCGGCTTGTTCCCTCCATGGAGAAGACGATCGAGCAATGGCAGAAGGAAGGGTGAAGGCAAATGGAGGAGGGAGGAAGAGCGTGCGACAGCGGTACCAAATCGAGAGGGAAAGGCGAAGAGTCGGTGGACGGTTGCCAATTTGCCACGGTACACGAAGAGGCGCCCCGGCCTACACATCCTTTCGGAAATCGTACAAAAGGACTCGCCGTCGTCTCACTGACATGTTGGAACGGGACCACATGTCAATGAAACATGGTGTGTAATTTCTCGTGCAAAATGCGATCTGGCCGCGTTGGCCTGAGGTGCCGCATTAGTTATCGACCTTTATTTTTTTAACATACAATCTGAGTGGATAGCTCCTGTGGTCATCACACGTGAGTGGATATATAGGTGGGCTAGGTGGGCAGGCGGCAACAATCTAAGTTCTAAAAGAGTTGATCTTGAAAAAAGAGTTGATCCAATGCTTGGTTTTGTTTGGATTTTCCAACTATGACCATTGAATAGAGTGAATCAATGGCTTATGTTCAAAGTTATTCTCATACTATAGAATGGTATAGGAACATGGAGAGATTTGGTTGATTTTATATCGCTTAATAATATAAAATATTATGAGTCCAGACGCTCCACCCCGAGGTTTGTAGCTCCATCTCAGTCGTCGGGAATCTATGTTCTTCCACTCTTTCATTTAAGACATGAGCTTTGTTCATCCTGTTGCCGACATGCGGGACATCTATATGCCTCCATTTTACAAAATCATACTATATGCCTCCATGACACGCGCGACATCTAGCATCAAGGTGGCGTGTCATGCAAGAAAATGGAGATATGCAGTGCATAAGTGAGTCATGCACTTCGATGGCACCTAGTACTACACAATATTTTTTCTCCTCGATGGCACGTGAATAGTGCACGTACTCAATGACAGAGCACGGGATGGTAGCCATGGACATGGCCGGCCCTTTTTGAAGAGAGTACTAATAAATACGTAACTTTGATGTGTCCCGTGAACTCGCAGAACGACGAGAAGCTTGCTTACTACGCCTTCTCCCTTGCCAACGCGTGCGCAGTGGCTCGCAGCACGAGGAGAAACTTTTGCTTACAAGCGGTGGACGTGCAGCAGTTCATTTGGTGTCAGATTGCCAGAAGTAGTACAGTACCATCATTATTGTCCGACTTCTGGAAGAGGAGAAGAGCCAAGCGCAAGGTCACCTACTAACCTAGTACAGTACTACTACAGCCAAAGCTGGTCCACCTTCTTAGAGCATGGTTAATTAATATAGGCGGCTCTTGCAGCGGCACATCATTTAGAGCAAGTACTCTCTTCGTAGGATCAAAGGAAGTGAAACAAAAGTTGGAATGGATGCTAGATTGCCAATTAAAACATGATTACATAGGAAAAAATCCTATAGCATTCTATCCTATGAATCAAACGACCAATGTAGGAAAATTATGAGGGGGGTCTCTCCAACAGTGTTTTTTTATTGAACACTGTAGGGAAAGCCCCCACAGCCATTTATTGATTTAATATAACATAATTACAAGGATTACAAAGGCTACCAGGAGTAGCTAAGAAGGAAAAGAAAACAAAAAATACATTTAAGGAGGGAGAAAGGAGACCCATCTAACCAGGTCTTCCTTGAACCTCACCTTGATTCTGTGAGAAAGTAAAAGCATATCATTCACAAAAGCCCCTCTCCACCTATTAAAACTGGGCCTTTCCTGTCTAAAAACTTTTCCATTTCTGATGATCCAGATATTCCAGCAAGCAGTGAAGACCACTTCAGCAAAGAACGGGTGTGCAAATTTTCTCTTAGCATTGAGCACAATCTGGCCCATGTCATTCCCAGCTTCCCAATCAATCTGGAGAAAATTCCAAACCCTCTGACGAAAATTACAGTTGAAGAAAAGATGATCCCTATCTTCCCTGGTGTGAGTGGGACAAAGCACACAATTAACTCCATCATCTATATGCCAATGCCTTCTTTCCACCATATCCTTGGTGTTGAGCTTGTCCATTATTAGCATCCAGGCAAAGACCTTGATCTTCATGGTGCAGCAGCTCCTCCAAATCCAAGTCAAGACAGGGTTAAAAGTATGATTAATGAACCTGGATACATAAAACTGTTTGGGAGCATAAGAGATTTCAGAACTAGAAGCTCATTGTGTGCCTGCTCAGAAAGTGGGAGATGAAACCAAGACATCAGGTCATGGGCAGAAAATCCATCCTTGACTGAGACCAGAGCATCTTTGACATAAGAAAATAACCTGGGAAACCTGTGCTGCAAAGGCAAGACAGAGTTTCCAAGCTGCCATTTATCCTGCCAGAAAAAAACAGTGTCACCCTCATTAACTTTAACCCATGTGACTTCTCTGAATTGATCCATGAGTTTAAGAATATCCTTCCACCAGAAAGACCAACATGGAGTGGTTCCTTGTGGGACAAGCTCATGGTAATATGAGTTCCAAATGAGATGTACCCAAGGAATATCAGCCTTGCTGAGGAACTTATTGACGTGCTTCAGTAAGAGGGCCACATTTTGAAAACCAAGGTCTAGGATGCCAAGCCCTCCTTTGTTTTTGGGTCTACAAATCAGATCCCAAGCAGCCAGAGAAGGAGCAGGTTCTTGCCTATTTTTCCTCCACAAGCACTGACTTTGAATTCTCTGCAGTTGCTTTAGAATACTAGGAGCAATAAGCAAACTGCAGAGGAAGAATATTGGTAAGGAGGACAAAGCAGAGTTTAAGTATTGCAGTCAACCTCCCTGAGCAAGGAAAGATGAGCTAGCAGACATTCTCCTCTCCATGCAAGTAACCAGAGGCAGCACATCAGACATTGCAGGTTTGGTAGTTCCAACTGGTAAACCTAGATAGGTGAAGGGCATCTTTCCCACTTGACAACCAAAAATGGATGCCAATCTCTGGATTTCCTCCTGGGAAACATTTATTGGGATCATAGAATATTTGTGGTAATTAACCTCTAGGCCAGTGGACTGAGAAAAAAACCAGCAACATTTTCTTAAGAGCCAAAAGTTGTGCTTCATCAGCAGGCACCACAATCAAAGTGTCATCAGCATACTGCACAATTGGGTAGTCCTTGTCATGACAGGGAATAGGCAGTTTAATTTCCCCTCTGGTATGCATGTCATTGACCATAGATTGCAAGAGATCTGCAGCAAGAACAAAAAGAAGAGGGGATACTGGGTCTCCTTGTCTAACCCCTTTTTTACAGACAATTTTTTTCCCAAGCACACCATTAAGCAGAACAGAGGAGGTCCAGAAGACAAAAGAGATTTCACCCAACTAATCCATTTGTCATTAAAACCCTTGTGCTTCATGATCTGAAAGATAGCTTCATATTCAATGGAGTCAAAAGCTTTCTCAAAATCTAGTTTGAGAATCAAAATGGGCCTTTCGGACTGATGACACTGATGCAAATATTCCAATGTCCACCCAATGCAGTCTTGAATAGTCCTAGACTTAATGAAACCATACTGGTTTTTATGGATGCACATCATTATCAATTCCTGAAATCTATTGGCTACCATTTTGGACAGAAACTTAATACCCATGCCAGTCAAAGAAATAGGCCTGTAATCTCCAACCACTTCAGGTGAAAGTTTCTTAGGAATCAAAGTGATGAAAGACTCATTTATGTTTTCCAAGCTGGCTTTACCATCATAAAAATCCTGAGCTAAAGCATAGAACTCATGCTTAATAATGTGCCAGCACTTCTTGAAGAAGAGGCCATTGAAACCATCTGGTCCAGGGGCTTTATCAATGGGCATATGTTTGACCACCAGGTCCATTTCCTCAATTGTAAACGGATTGTCAAAACTTCAAGGCCAGGCACATGTTGTAGCAGGACAGAAAGGTCAAAACCCATAACAATTCCTCTTGAAACTCCCATCCTTCCTTTAAAAGCACTCCAGATCATACCTTCCATTTGAGTGTGATCAGAAATAACAGCACCATCAGGCTGCTGCAAGCTAGCAATAGAGTTTCTTCTAAACCTTTTTGTAGCCATGGCATGGAAAAATTTAGTGTTTTCCTCACCCACTTTGATGTATCTAATAGTACATCTCTTCTTCCAGTACAAAAACTATAGATGCAACAAATTTTCCAAATGCAGTTTGACAATTTTCCTGAAATTAAATTCGTGCCTAAATAGAGGCCTGAGCTCCTCCAAGTTATCTAGCAGTAAAATGACCTTGTTGCAGCTAGAGATGAGCAGCTTCATCTTGGAAAAACTAGTTTGCCACCTCTTTAGGTCCTGCCTGAGAGTTTTCAGCTTATCAACAATGATTGCAGAGGAGTGAGATTTATTAGATGGTTTGCTCCAAGATTTCTGCACACACTCCAAGAAACCCTCCGTGTGCACCCAGTAATTCTCAAATCTGAAGATTTTACACTTAGGAATGGAGGTTTTAATTACCACAACACAAGGCACATGGTCTGAAGCAGTTCTAGACAAAGGAAGTGCTTCAGTAAAAGGATAAACAGATATCCAGTTAGTGGAGGTAAAGAACCAATCCAGCTGCTCCAGCAAAGGGGAATCTTGCATGTTAGACCAAGTATAAGACCTCCCCTTAAATGGCAATTCAAGCAAACCCAGGTGACCAATAATTTCATTGAAGATAAAAATATCATTAACATCCCCCTGGTAAATTTCTATTTTCAGAGGACCTGATGAAATTAAAATCTCCAATGATTAACCAATTATCATCAATTGGAATATTTAAGTTGTATAACCAGGCCACAAAGTTATCCCTGGCTTCCCCCTGACATGGCCCATAGACAAAAACTAAAGACCACTGCTCATTATTTTGCTTAGAAGTAAAACGCACCACCACAACAAAGGATTGAATTTCCACCAGCACATCAGACAACACAGCCGAATTCCAAACCACCAGAATCCCACCAGAAGCACCCACAGATGGTGCAAAGCCAAAAGTATCAAATTGCCTGGGGCAAAAGGCCCTAATTTCCCTTATATCAGAAGTTTCACATTTAGTTTCCTGGAAACAAGCAACCACACATTGGCTTTCCTCAATTTTCTGTTCAACATCACGCTTTCGAGTAGGTGAGTTAAGCCCTCTCACATTCCAGCAAAGCACACTCCAATTCTTGCAGTTATAAGTACTCATAATAACCATATAAATGAAGGTAGCAAAAAAGCACTACATAGTAGCACCACAGGTCATACAATCCCAACAAGCAAGAAGGTTTTAGGCCTAAATTATTACAATAATTTAAAAAGACCAAAAAGCCCAGCAGCACTGCCATCATAAGGGCATGGCAAACCCCAGAGTTCCAAAGAGGACTAAACATCCCCACCAGACTTGCTTTCATCTCCAGGATTAGCCATAAGCTTATCCACTGTGAGCTGCTCATCAGGTATCTGCAGATCTCGGCCAATATCTTGGATCACCTTGATCGGAGTTGGCGGGGGCACAACAGTTGAAGAACCTGGTCGTGGAGACTCCTCGGAGAGGGACGCAGTGAGTGGCTTGCACCTAGGCTTCTTCTTCTTCGGCTGCTGCTGAAGTTCCTGAAAAACTGGCTTGAAACCATCTCTTTTAACTGAACCACGCGTGCAACGGCGAACTTCAGTGTCCACAATTGGTGTTGGAGCCAGAGTCTTGCGACGACGCGCCTTCTTTTTGTCACACTGAACATAAAAAGAAAATACCTCATCGGGTTGATCTTCCTGAGCTGCAGAAAGTGAGATCTGGCTCTCCTGGAGAGGCTCAGAGGAAAAGCCGCTTGAGGCCACAGGTTCAGAGACAGAACTGTCTGAATTTTCAGGTTCAGAAAAAAGAGCCCGAGCAACAGGTCTGGGCTTGCTGGCAACTTGGACTTCTTTCCACTGAAGATGAGACAAAGCTTGAACATCATCGAAAGCAAGAGCCCAGCTCCTCTTCGACAGAACAATGGGCTGCAACTCAACCAAAGGCATCTGCATAGGGACCTCATAAACAGGATAGCAGTTCATTAGAGACTCGAAAGTGCGCTTCTAGGCCAACTCCGGCGGCAAAACTGGGCCATAAACGACCTTGACAGAGGCAATGACAATTCGATCATACTGGATAACAGGCGGCTGATAAGGAACGATAGCCCATTCATTAGCATCAGAGAACTGCTCAGGAGGGTCCACCAACTGAACTTCAGACTCAGACTGCTGCATTGAGTTATCAATCACGATTGACTCTAAATCCTGAACCACGGGCTCCGGGTTGAACTCCCCATCCTGATCGGCCTGTTCATCGCCCTAGTGCGCATGCCCCCAGTTATCTGGATCCACCTGATTATGCATTGGGGGAGGAGCTGGTGGGAGGTCGTTCCATCCAATCGCTGGATATGGAGGAAGCACAAAATTGTGGTTGTCAGGGAACAGAGCACCCGGCATAGGATGAGGATTACCGTCAATAGGCATTGGTTCTTCATCTTCAGGCATTTGGTCAGCGAAATTGGCACCTAGAATATAACAAGGTGCAGTCCAAGAAACCTTTGCTCCACCATAGGTAGGATAATCCGTGAACACCACATCTCTTGGGACCAAGATATCTTCAGGGAAAGAAGCAAATACAATTAATCTAACCATATAGGGATCATCTTCAACCCAATGCTGAAACTTTCCAAAAGTGTTGACAGCAGCACGTATATTTTCAGTGTTACGGAGATCAAGAGGGATTCCCAGAAACATCAAGCAGCCATCACGAAAACCATGTTGCCCCTAAAGCCCACACCCTCATCATGCTTATGAAAACGAACAAAGGTGTCATTGCCTAAAGGCTGAGGCGGCAACTGCAGCAGAGGAAAATTAACACCAGCATCTCTCAACTCGAACAAACCAAGACCACAGACCCAAGGCTGCGCAGATCGAACCTGAACTCCACGATGCTCCAAGAAGTCGACCACAGCCTCCCGAGCAACTCCCACCTGGTTAGGAGGAGGCAGTGACATCACTTCCGCCACCATGAACTGCTCATGCCGCTTCACAATGGGGGACGGCGGCGAAACAAAAGTCCGAGGCACACGATTGGCACCATCATCAATGATATGGTGACCCGCTGGCACGTACCACATGGGATCAATGGCGAAGACCGCCATGGGCTCGGCAGAGGGACCCGACGCCGGAGCAGACGCAGGAGGTGGAGGAGTCGCCGGAGGTGTGGATGTTGGGGTTTTTGGTGGAGGAGTAATTGGACTAGACAGGGCAGCCCTGTCAAAGGTGGTGGCGGCGGACTCGAGACCGGTATCGGGAACCGGAGGAGGTGGCTGATATTTTGGCTTCCAAAATAAACCCTGTGTAGTTGCAATCTTTGCACAATCCCGCTTACTATGGCCCACATGCGTGCAAGCCGCACAAACAGTATTGAGGGGGCAATTTTTTTTCAAAATGACCAGATAAGGAGCACTTTGGGCAAGTCAAAACTTTCTCAACCATATTGTCAATCAAAGATTCAAAAGCAGCATGTGCCTCCTGAGACCCCGGAATATCCTGAGGCAAAGAAATCGGGCCCGGCCCATTCGAAGATGCGGGAAGATCCATACTAGGCGGAGAGGGCCTGGCAGACGAGGGCCCATCATGGGCAATCAAAGCAGTACTACTCGACCCATGCAAATTACGTGCCGGATCCTGAGGAGGAAGATCGCCCAAATCACGCCGACGTTGAATCACCGACGAGCTCACCGATCCAAAGATGATCGGAGGCGAAGCAACAGTCCATTGCAAATCAATAGGTTTGGAAGGATGGATAACCACGCGCTCAGTGGCAGGAATATGATAACCCGCATCCTCAGATGCAACAATGCAATCCGTCGAGGCATGATAACGATAACCCTTACAAACACTGTAATTTTGAAATGTAGCAAAAGATAGCTTCTTGCGAACAGAGGAACTAGATTTAAGAGAAGATTTAGCAGGTGGATTATGCATAGCTAACAGACCCAAGGCAGCCCTACGCTTAGAAGGACTAACCAAGATCCACTCAGCATCACATTCTTTCTTCCAAATCTTAAACTCACGAACCCAATTAGGTCCCCCATTTCCCCACAAATGAAAGTAACATTTAAACTAAGGGCAGGAGTAGGATCGTGTATCCACAATGTAAAACCCCACATCTTTACAAGAAACATTAAAGCTGAATACCTTATCACCAATGGCGGAAACCAAAAAATTAATGGCAGATCCACCCAAAGAAGATTCCAAAGCTGCTGCCACTAAATCCTCTGAAAGACGAAAATCATGGCGGCTGAAAGAAACCACTAAGGAGAAGGATCCCAAATTCTGCATGGGATGCACTGTGAGGCCCGAAGCATTATAGATCTCATCAGCAAAAACTCTACCCTTGGAGAAGTCCAAGCCAAGGATAGATCCAGAGGAAGAACCCATCACAAAGGGTATAGGAAGAGAGATCAAAGAGCGCCGAGGAAGATGATCAGAGCCAATTACCAAATCATAGGAAGGAGTGAGAGATCGCCGACGGCCTAGGGTTTAGGGGTGGGTGGGTGGGTGGGAGCGCCATCAGCATTGCCTAGTAAAGATTCTCCAACAGTGTTCCTTGGCTCGCACCTAGCATCAAGGTGGTCGAACTTGGAGTCATTCATCTGGTACACGTGGCATCTCAGATCTGGTACTCCAATTTTAGGTTGGCTCTATGTGATGTGGCAACTTCATGTACTAACCGGATGCTGGCTATACTACTACGGTACTCACACTCCAAGAAGTGACTCGAAAACCATTCATAAATTGAGTCCATGACACGCATTTGCAAATGTACCATTAATTACATACAACAAGTCATCAACACACAACGATAACGATGATACATGTTGGATTATAGATTATTTCCAACAAAACATTCTAGTAAATACTAAAGTTTTCATCACACAACAAATAATAAGCAATGAAATGAACTTCAACTCAACCAATCCTTGGCGTTGGAAACACTTGCTTTGAACCATAGTTGCTCTGGGAAGGGCCAACTATTGTCAATATCGAGAGCAACGCAGGACTGATCATCCAGGTTGAAGCGGCATATATCAGGAGCAGGGTAGGGAACCACCGCAATGTTCAAGGTATAGATACAGTTGCTTCTCATAAATGGTAGTAACGCTGTGTCAACAGCAGCTGGATCGCCTTTGACCATCATTGGATAGTTTGGTCCAAGGAAGAGCGAGTTTGCTCGAAGACTACCAATACCATACCAGGGAGAAGGTGTTGGCGCTAGCACACTAGTATCCATCTCCAACACCCTGCAACGGGTGTTGGTATAGGTCCGGAGAGGGCGACCATGGGAGACAACACGTGCTCCCTCAGTAGTAACAATCTCAGTGCACTATATACAGACAAGAAGAGGTGATCCATCGGAATTAGTTGCTAGGCGCCATTGAGTATATAAGTTCTGCTTGTACTCATGCTCGTGATCATCACCATCATCATCTCCTCCTTGGTTCTAAATTTTTTCAAGTATAGGTGGTGGAATGTTCACAGGACCTTGGAAACACAAGAAGAAGGTTAATTAGTAAAGGGAAACTTGCTAACCCACATTCATGTGGCTGAAACAATTATAATTACGGTGGAAGCCAAACGTACCGAAACTACGAGGATCCCATGCAAAAACAGTGCCACGAGTGGTGGCAGCAAACACAAGATCCTCGTATTCAATTGCATCACAATACTCATCCCTGTATAGAAACTGATTTTTGAGAAATATCCATGGACGAACCATGGAATCAGTAACGATGGTAACAAGCTTGTCGAAGATAGCAACAACTTGATAGTTCTTGTAATTCAAAGAGCGGTTTGGAACTCGAGAAAGTGCTATCTTCCATAGACGACAGTCACCATGATCGTATTTGAACGTACGTAGATCATCTGTGTGCTCAACCTCAGGGCACTCGGATATTTTTGGAAGTGGAATCCGCTGACGAGTGTACACATTCACAAGTTCCCCACTCGCAATTGTACCCAATATAAACAACCCAATCTCCATTTGCGCCATCCCAGGCCTTACCCTGAAGCGATGGCATCTTGACATCACACGTATCGTTATCAAGCGGCATCAACTTGCACAAGGCGAGGCCTCTGTCGGCCGCGCCCATGCGAACAGGCTTATAGCGAAGAAGATAGGGGAGATCAATTCGCTCCTGGACCCTTGGGTTCCTTGTAATGATGTTATTAGTTGAGTCGAGAATGGTCTTGAACGAACCTGCCATGCTAGCCGAGGTGATGATGTCGCACCGATCAATGAGTTCCCCCACCACGTCATCTTTCAGATCGGGGCTAGAATAACGGGGTCGTTTCCGGCTTGTTCCCTCCATGGAGAAGACGATCGAACAATGGCAGAAGGAAGGGTGAAGGCAAATGGAGGAGGGAGGAAGAGCGTGCGACATCAGTTCCAAATCGAGAGGGAAAGGCGAAGAGTCGGTGGACGGTTGCCAGTTTGCCACGGTACACGAAGAGGCGCCCCGGCCTACACGTCCTTTCGGAAATTTTACAAAAGGACTCGCCATCATCTCACTGACATGTTGGAACGGGACCACATGTCAACGAAACATGGTGTGTAATTTCTCGTGCAAAATGTGATCTGGCCGCGTTGGCCCGAGGTGCCGCATTAGTTATCGACCTTTATTTTTTAACATACAATATGAGTGGATAGCTCCTGTGGTGATCACACGTGAGTGGATATATAGGTGGGCTAGGTGGGTAGGCGGCAACAATCTAAGTTCTAAAAGAGTTGATCTCGAAAAAAGAGTTGATCCAATGCTTGGTTTTGTTAGGATTTTCCAACTATGACCATTGGATAGAGTGAATCAATGGCTTACATTCAAAGTTATTCTCATACTATAGAATGGTATAGGAACATGGAGAGATTTGGTTGATTTTATATCGCTGAATAATATAAATATTATGACTGCAAACGCTCCACCCCGAGGTTTGTAACTCCTTCTCAGTCGTCGGGAATCTATGTTCTTCCTCTCTTTCATTTAAGACATGAGCTTTGTTCATCCTGTTGCCTACACGCAGGACATCTATATGCCTCCATTTTACAAAATCATACTATATGCCTCCATGACACGCGCGACATCTAGCATCAAGGTGGCGTGTCATGCAAGAAAATGGAGATATGCAGTGCATAAGTGAGTCATGCACTTCGATGGCACCTAGTACTACGCAATATTTTTTCTCCTCGATGGCACGTGAATAGTGCACGTACTCAATTACAGAGCACGGGATGGTAGCCATGGACATGGCCGGCCCTTTTTGAAGAGAGTACTAATAAATACGTAACTTTGATGTGTCCCATCAACTCGCAGAACGATGAGAAGCTTGGTTACTACGCCTTCTCCCTCGCCAACGCCGTGCGCGGTGGCTCGCAGCACGAGGAGAAACTTTTGCTTACAAGCAGTGGACGTGCAGCAGTTCATTTGGTGTCATATTGCCAGAAGTAGTACAGTACTATCATTATTGTTCGACTTCCGGAAGAGGAGAAGAGCCAAGCGCAAGGTCTCCTACTAACCTAGGACAGTACTACTACAGCCAAAGCCGGTCCACCTTTTTAGAGCATGGTTAATTAATATAGGCGGCTCTTGCAGCGGCACATCATTTAGAGCAAGTACTCTCTTCGTAGGATCAAAGGAAGTGAAACAAAAGTTGGAGTGGATGCTAGATTGCCAATTAAAACATGATTACATAGGAAAAAAATCCTATAGCATTCTATCCTATGAATCAAACGACCAATGTAGGAAAATTATGAGGGGGGCCTCTCCAACAGTGTTCCTCGGCTCGTACCTAGCATCAAGGTGGTTGAACTTGGAGTCATTCATCTAGTACACGTGGCATCTTAGATCTGGTACTCCTATTTTAGGTTGGCTCTATGTGATGTGGCAACTTCATACACTAACCGGATGCTGGCTATACTACTAGGGTACTCACACTCCAAGAAGTGACTCAAAAACCATTCATAAATTGAGTCTATGACACACATTTGCAAATGTAGCATTCATTACATACAACAAGTCATCAACACACAACGACAACGATGATACATGTTGGATTATAGATTATTTCCAAGAAAACATTCTAGTAAATACTGAAGTTTTCATCACACAACAAATAACAAGCAATGAAATGAACTTCAACTCAACCAATCCTTGGCGTTGGAAACGCTTGCTTTGAACCATAGGTGCTCTAGGAAGGGCCAGCTATTGTCAATATCGTGAGCAACGCAGGACTAATCATCCAGGCTGAAGCGGCATATATCAGGAGCAGGGTAGGGAACCACCGCAATGTCCGAGGTATAGATATAGTTCCTTCTTATAAATGGTTGTAACACTGTGTCAACAGCAGCTGGATCGCCTTTGGCCATCATTGGATAGTTTGGTCCAAGGAAGAGCGAGTTTGCTCGAAGACTACCAATACTGTACCAGGGAGAAGGTGTTGGCGCTAGCACACTAGTATCCATCCCGAATACCCTGCAACGGGTGTTGGAATAGGTCCGGAGAGGGCGACCATGGGAGACCACACGAGCTCCCTCAGTAGTAACAATCTCAGTGCACTATACACAGACAAGAAGAGGTGATCCATCGGAATTAGTTGCCAGGCGCCAATGAGTATATAAGTTCTGCTCGTCCTCATGCTCGTGATCATCACCATCATCATCTCCCCCTTGGTTATAAAAATTTTCAAGTATAGGTGGTGGAATGTTCGCAGGACCTTGGGAACACAAGAACAAGGTTAATTAGTAAAGGGAAACTTGCTAACCCACATGCATGTGGCTGAAACAATTATAATTACGGTGGAAGACAAACGTACCGAAACTACGAGGATCCCATGCAAAAACAGTGCCACGAGTGGTGGCAGCAAACACAAGATCCTCGTATTGAATTGCATCACAGTACTCATCCGTGTACAGAAACTGATTTTTGAGCAATATCCATGGACGAACCGTGGAATCAGTAACGACGGCAACAAGCTTGTCGAAGATAGCAACAACTTGATAGTTCTTGTAATTCCAAGAGCGGTTGGGAACTCGAGAAATTGCTATCTTCCGTAGACGACAGTCACCATGATCGAATTTGAACGTACGTATATCATTTGTGTGGTCAATCTCAGGGCACTCGGAGATTTTTGGAAGTGGAATCCGCTGACGAGTGTACACATTGACAAGTTTCCACTCGCAATTGTACCCAATATAAACAACCCGATCTCCATTTGCGCCAGCCCAGGCCTTACCCTGAAGCGATGGCATCTCGACATCACACGTATCGTTATCAAGCGACATCAACTTGCACAAGGCGAGGCCTCCGTCATCCGTACCCATGCGAACAGGCTTATAGCAAAGAAGATAAGGGAGATCAAACCGCTCCTGGACCCTTGGGTTACTTGTAATGATGTTATTAGTTGAGTCGAGAATGGTCTTGAACGAACCTGCCATGCTAGCCGAGGTGATGACGTCGCACCGATCAATGAGTTCCCCCACCACGTCATCTTTCAGATCGGGGCAAGAATAATGGGGTCGTTTACGGCTTGTTCCCTCCATGGAGAAGACGATCAAACAATGGCAGAAGGAAGGGTGAAGGCAAATGGAGGAGGGAGGAAGAGCGTGCGACAGCAGTTCCAAATCGAGAGGCAAAGTTGAAGAGTCGATGGATGTCGGAGTAAATGGCCACGGGTAGCCTGACCGACTGCCCCTGGCTCTTCTAAAAAATTATGAGTCCTTTGGGCCTTCAAGCACTCCAAGCATTGGACCACCTTCCCTGGCCGGCTACCTCTGAAGCCGACTCATAGAAGGCGGCCCAACCTCAGCAACCCCCCCCCCCAGGATAACCACGGGGTGGCCAACTCCAGGAAGCCGGCCGTAAAGGACGCCGACTCCAAGAAGCCGGCCAAGACCGCAACCACCCAAGCTACGGCACATAACGGTGACAAGACGGGTGAGGCCACAGTGCGGCCCACTACCCCCGAAGCCCGAGGCAGGCGTGGCCATAGGACGCCGTACGGGACGGCCATCCCCCGTCCGGCTCGGCACGGTAGCCATGCTAGCCTCGACGTCACCCACGGCAGACGCCGGTACGGCCCGCGGGCGGCGGGCCCCTTCAGCCAGAGAGAGGCACGGAGGCGGCCCGACCTCCCCCAGTCGGCCAAGGGCGTAGCCGGCCCCCAGAAGTCGGCTACACCCTCCCTCGAAGCATGCGCTACATTAAGGAGACAAGACGAGGTAAGGCTATAGTGAGGGCTCTCGAGGCGGCCCACTGTAGCCATGATTACCTCAACGAAGCCCTCGTCATCAGGGGCGATGCTACAGTAAGCAGCCGCCGACAAGATCCTAGGCGGTGGGGCCGGCCTGTCGACCAAGAGGCCGGCAGCCGGCAGGGCCCACTAGTCGGCGGGCCCCAACAACCGGCGGAGAAGCCGGCGAGCGTAGACACTGACGGCTGGGACCAGAGCCCAGCCGGATTACAATTGTACCCCCGGGGGGTAGGCCTATATAAACCCCCCGGGGCACCCATGCAAAGGGTTGGCTTCTGAGCATAGCACACACACACCATAGAGAGAGAGAAGCAAGAGCTAGCCTTGTTCTTCTTCTCCCTTGAACCCAACAGCTCTAGGAGCGATTGTAGCTACATTTCCTGATCTAGTGAACATGCGGAGACCCCGCAGAGCAGGACTAGGGGTGTTATCTCCTCGGAGAGTCCCGAACCTGGGTAAGATCCGCCGGCGTGCATGTCTTCGCCTCATCCCGTTTCCAGGCACCGGCGACGTCTTATTGGCACCCACAATGATAAGCCACCCATTGGCATATGTCGCACCTACCACCCAACATTTGGCGCCCACCGTGGGGCCAGGTGCACCGTCGTCCGGAGACCAGTTCTGGACGGGAACCCTCTTCCTCCCCCGCGAGCGCAGCCAGCCTGCTGCGCCCGATCTCGTTTGCCTCGACGCGCTGCAAGGCGTCGACGACGCCTGCGCAGCGAGCTGCCTCGCCGATCTGCTCGGCGAGACTCGCATCTCCGACGAGCCTGCGTCCGACGCAGGCACGGACTACCTCGAGAGCCGCCTCCTCAGCCTCCTCGACCAACTTCACGTCTCCAGCGAGCCTGCTGCAGATGTGGAGTCGGTCGGCTCCACCGACCCGATGCTCGTCGACTCCGACACGGCATCGCTCGACGCTTACCCTTCCGACGTGGTGGTCTTCGATGATCCTCTCCCTCGAGTTGACAGCGGCAACAGCGCTGTCACCGAAGTGCTGGTCATCAGCCACGCCGCCAACTCGGGCGAGAACGCCCACGACGCCCTGCAAGCGGCGATGCACGACCTCTCCGTCCCCATCCCGGCCGATGCCAACGCCGAGACCCTGGAGGCACGCCGCCTCGCCCTCATCGCGGAGGGCCAGAAGATAGCCTCCATGAGACGCCTCACCGAGGCCCACCAGCGCGAAGTCGACCGCGCCGCCTTCGGTACGCCGCCGCCTAGCGGCCCGAGCCGAGCCGGCTTCGTCCAGAAGCGCGGCGCGGCCGTCGCCAGCATGCTGGGGGCAGATCGCCCCGTCTACGCCACCCCGCTCGAGAATCTGCGAGCTGCTCAGGCGGCCGCAGAAGAGCTCAATGGGCTGGGAGCCGATGAGCTCCCCTACATGACAAGACGGATCCAGCAGCTGATCGACACGGCTGTAGAACGGCACGAAGTCGGCGCCCGTGCTGATAGTCATCCCCGCGCCGGGAGCACGCCGCGACGTCCCGCTCGCCGACTGCGAGCGGTGCACGCCAGAAGAAAGACAAGGAGCCAGCTGCTAGCCGCAGCCGGACTCGCATCACCATCGAGCGCGACGCGGAAGGCCGCCCGCGAGCGGTGGAGCACCAAGGAAATCTGCCTCCTCCCCCGCCTCGAAGAGAAAGACGTCTCACCCCGCCGCCTATCACGCACCCGACTCTTGGTGACCGACTCGGCCGCCGAGAAGGAGTCGGCGAGAACGACGCCCGCCACCGGATCGACCGCCTTGCTCGAGCCTTGGCGTTAGAAGAAGAAGACGATGTCGGCCCGCCATGTTTTGGCCCCCGCATCCGCGACGAGCCCTTTCCCAAAGGGTTCTCGCTCCCCAGAGACACGCCCAAGTACAACGGCTCAGTGAAGCCGGAAGATTGGCTCATCGACTACTCCACGGCCGTCAGCATAGCCAACGGCAATCGGCGCGTCGCCGTGAAGTACGTCCCCCTCATGCTGCAAGGCACGACGCGCACATGGCTCAACAGCCTCAAGCCCTACAGCATCAACAGTTGGCTGGACTTCACGGAAGTCTTCGTTCGCAACTTCACCAGCACCTACAAGCGGCCTCCCAAGCCTCGCCAGCTCTCCCTCTGCGTCCAAGGACCCAACGAATCGACCCGCGACTACCTCACGCGGTGGGCCGAGCTTCGCAACTCCTGCGAGGGGGTGCACGAGGTTCAGGCCATCGAGTACTTCACCGCCGGGTGCCGAGAGGGCACCCTCCTCAAGCACCGACTCCTCTGCGACGAGCCGGCTACCCTCGACGAGTTGCTGGTCACCGCGGACAAGTACGCCACGGCCGACTCCTCGATGAAGACCGAGCTTCGAGTAGATGCCTCGGGAAAGGTGATTGCTCCGGCTCCCAAGACGCCGGCTGGCGACCCTAATCGGCGCCCCTACCAGAACGATCACAAGCGTAAGGCCCCCATGCCGACTTCCACCAGTCGGCAGGTGGCCACAGTTGAAGTTGAGCAGCCCAAAGAGCGGCCTGCTCCCAAGAAGAAGGGCGGCAGGCCGGCTTGGCAGCCGGCTTTCTCCTACGAGCAGGCTCTTGACGCCCCATGCAAGTTCCACAGCGGCGCGAAGCCGTCTAACCACACGACCCGAAAATGCCACTGGCTCACGCGAATCACCAAGGGCGAGGGATTGCTGCCGCCTCCGCCTCCCGGCCCGCCGCCTCCAGCCCCCCAGCAGCCGGCGGCTCGGCCGGCAGTCGGCGCCATCCAAGACGAATTCCCTGAAGAGCACGCCGCCTACGTCGTCTTCACCAGTCAAGCCGACGACAAGCGCAATCGGCGCCGACAGCATCAAGAAGTTAATGCAGTCGCCTCTAGCGCCCCCGAGTTCATGCACTGGTCAGAGAAACCAATCAGCTGGAGCCAGGCCGACCACCCAGAGGTGATGCCCTCTCCTGGCTCCTATGCAATGGTCTTGGATGTCACCCTCGCGACGGAGAGGCGAGCTGCCCGATTCTCCCGCGTCCTGATAGATGGCGGAAGCAGTATCAACATACTGTACCGCGATACCATGGAGAAGCGGAACATCAAAGCGAAGCAGCTTATGCCGAGCCGCACCGTCTTCCATGGTATCGTCCCCGGCTTGTCTTGCTCCCGAATCGGCAAGATTAAAATGGATGTTCTCTTCGGAGACAAAGATCATTTTCGCCGAGAAGCAATCTGGTTTGAGGTAGTGGATTTGGAGAGCCCCTATCATTCTCTGCTTGGCCGACCTGCTCTGGCCAAGTTCATGGCTGTGCCCCACTACGCCTACCTGAAGATGAAGATGCCGAGCTCGAAGGGGATCATCACGGTAGCCGACGACTACAAGAAGTCCATCGAGTGTGCCATGGCCAGCAGCCGGCTGGCCGAGTCCCTCGTGGTGGCAGAAGAGAAGAAGATGCTGGAGCGGGTTGTGGGCATGGCCGGCAAGCAGCCGGCCCTGTCCCCCAACCCCAAAGATTGTGATGCGCAGGGCTCCTTCCAGCCTGCCAAAGAGACGAAGAAGATACCTCTGGACCCGGAGAACCCGGAGAGGTTCGCTGTCATCGGGGCGAACTTGGACAGTAAATAGGAAGGCGAGCTCGTCGACTTCCTCCGTGAGAATCGAGACATTTTTGCATGGTCCCCAAAGGACATGCCAGGTGTCCCGAAGGATTTCGCCGAGCACAAATTACATGTCCGCGCCGACGCGAAGCCGGTCAAGCAACCCCTCCGCTGACTATCAGAAGAGAAGCAAAGAATCGTGGGAGAAGAGATAGCCCGGCTCCTTGCCGCTGGCTTTATCATGGAAGTGTTCTTTCTAGAGTGGCTTGCCAACCCAGTTCTGGTTCTGAAGAAGAATAACAAGTGGCGTATGTGTATAGACTACACCAGCTTGAACAAGGCCTGCCCAAAGGATCCGTTTGCTCTGCCACGGATTGACCAAGTGATAGACTCCACAGCCGGATGCGCTGTTGAGTTTTTTGGATGCGTACTCAGGGTACCATTAGATCAAGTTGGACCCAGCTGACCGCGTGAAGACTGCCTTCATCACACCCTTTGGAGCTTTCTGCTACCTGACTATGACATTCGGCTTGAGGAATACCGGTGCCACTTTTCAGCATTGCATGCAGAAATGCCTCTTGAAACAACTTGGCAGAAATGCCCACGTCTATGTAGACGACATTGTGGTGAAGACAGAGAAGCGCGGCACCTTGCTGGAAGACCTGAAAGAAACATTCGCCAACTTGCGCCAATTCCAAATCAAGCTCAACCCCGAGAAGTGCGTGTTCGGAGTGCCAGCCGGCCAGCTGCTAGGCTTCCTAGTCTCCGAACGCGGCATCGAGTGCAACCCCGTCAAGATCAAGGCCATCGAGAGGATGGAGATTCCCACCAAACTGCGAGATGTGCAGAAGTTCACCGGCTGCTTGGCCTCCCTGAATCGTTTTATCAGCCGACTAGGAGAGAAGGCTCTCCCCCTGTACCGACTCATGAAGAAGTCCACTCACTTCGAGTGGAACGACCAAGCCGACCAAGCCTTCCATGAGTTGAAGAAAATGCTGACCACTCCGCCTGTCCTGGCAGCGCCGACTGAAAAGGAGCCCATGCTCCTCTACATCGCCGCGACTAGCCGAGTCGTCAGTACTGTTGTTGTGGTCCAGCGCCCGGAAGAAGGCCGAGCCCAACTAGTCCAGAGGCCGGTGTACTACCTAAGCGAAGTGCTATCCAGCTCAAAGCAGAACTACCCGCACTACCAGAAGATGTGCTATTGGGTATACTTCACCGCCAAGAGCACCCCATCACGGTCGTGTGCACCGCCCCGCTCGCCGAGATCATAGGCAACCAGGATGCATCCGGCCGGGTGGCTAAATGGGCCATTGCACTGGCGCCCTACACGATCTTCTACCAACCCCGCACCGCCATCAAGTCCCCAGCATTGGCCAACTTCCTCGTCGACTGGGCCGAGACCCAGTACCTACCGCCGGCTCCCGACTCTACCCATTGGCGGATGCACTTTGACGGGTCCAAAATGCGCACCGGCTTGGGAGCCGGCATCGTCCTCACCTCTCCCAAAGGCGACAAGCTCAAGTACACGCTGAAGATCCACTTCGCCGCCTCCAACAATGTGGCCGAGTACGAGGCGCTCGTACATGGGCTCCGGCTAGCCAAAGAGCTCGGCATACGCCGGATCCTGTGTTACGGCGACTCAGACTTGGTGGTCCAGCAGTCGTCTGGCGACTGGGACGCCAAGGACGCGAACATGGCGAGCTATCGATTCCTCGTCCAGCAGATCAGCGGATACTTCGAAGGGTGCGAGTTCCTTCACGTGCCAAGGGCCGACAACGACCAAGTAGATGCCCTAGCACGGATCGGCTCCACCCGACAAGCCATACCGACTGGCGTCTCCCTCCAGCGCCTCCTCAAACCGTCCATCAAACCATCTGCAGAGTCGGACTCCATCTTCGTACCGCCTGCGCCAGATACAGCCGGATCCGACTGGAGGAACCCCGCAGGCAGCACGGGGACTTCGACAACCGGCCCGGGGACTGCCGTAGTCGCACCCGGCCCGGGGACTTCAGAACCCGGCCCGGGGACTGCAGCAGTCGGCCCGGGGACTGCAACGACACAAGAAGCGGTGGCCGACTCCAATTCCACGCCACCCAACCCACCCACCCGAGTCATGGTGGCTACACTAACAGAAGAAGAAGTCACAGCTCCGTCATGGGCCCAGCCCATCCTCAAGTTCCTAGTCAGTAGAGAGCTGCCGGCTGATGAGATCTCAGCAAGACTAGTGCAACGACGAGCCGCAGCATATGCAATAATCAACAGAGAGCTTGTGAAGCGCAGCGCCACTGGAGTCTTCCAGCGTTGTGTCGAGCCAGAAAAAGGAGTGGCAATCCTCAAAGATATCCACCAAGGCGAATGCGGCCACCACGCAGCCTCAAGATCACTTGTGGCCAAGGCTTTCCGCCATGGTTTCTTCTGGCCGACTGCCTTGGAGGATGCTAAAGAAATAGTCAAGAGCTGCAGAGGATGCCAAGTTTTTAGTTCCAAGCAACACCTGCCGGCTTCTTCCCTCAAGACCATTCCCCTCACCTGTCCTTTTGCCGCCTGGGGACTGGACATGGTGGGCCCTTTCAAGACAGCCCGCGGCGGCTTGACGCATCTACTTGTCGCTGTGGACAAGTTCACAAAGTGGATCGAAGCAAAGCCGATTAAGAAGCTGAACGGGCGGACTGCCGTGACATTCATTACTGACATCACTACTCGGTACGGTGTGCCGCACAGCATCATCACCGACAACGGCACGAACTTCGCCAAAGGAGCACTGGCACGTTTCTGCGCGACGCAGGGCATCAGACTGGACCGAGCGTCCGTTGCCCACCCGCAGTCAAACGGCCAGGTCGAGCGAGCAAATGGACTCATCCTATCCGGCATCAAGCCCCGACTGGTTGTACCACTGGAGCGATCGGCCGGCTGCTGGCTCGATGAGCTGCCGGCTGTCCTCTGGAGTCTGCGCACTACACCCAACAAGTCAACCGGCTTTACTCCATTTTTCCTCGTGTACGGTGCCGAGGCTGTCATCCCAACAGACATCGAGTTCGACTCGCCTCGGATCACCATGTACACGGAGGAGGAGGCCAAGGAAGCAAGAGAAGACGGCGTCGACCTACTGGAAGAAGGCCGGCTGTTAGCACTCAGCCGGTCCGCCATCTACCAGCAAGGGGTGCGCCGCTACTACAACCGCAAGGTCAAGCCAAGATCCTTCCAAGAGGGCGACCTTGTGCTCCGGCTGATCCAGCGAACAGCCGGCCAGCACAAGCTCTCGGCCCCTTGGGAAGGCCCCTTCGTCATCAGCAAGGCACTAGGCAACGACTCCTACTACCTGATCAACGCGCAAAAACCAAGAGCACGCAAGAGAGACGACTCCGGCAAGGAGTCGGAGCGACCATAGAACGCAAACCTCGGCAAGGAGTCGGAGCGACCATGGAACGCAAACCTCCTGAGAAGATTTTACAGTTGAAAGCAGTATGTATCATGCTACCCTTTTGTATTAAGTACAAACCAACAGGCCCCCCGAACAGTACTCGGGGACCGCCTTTGTTTATCTATGAATGACAAGTGTCATATCCATGAATGTATTATTACATTTGATTTCTTGTTGGGCACCGGGTTCGACTAGTCGGCCCAGGGACTGGCCGCCTTGAGCTATATTAAAAGTTCTACCTGAAGTCAGACAAGTAGTGTGCCGACTCCCGAGTCCTCTCTTGCTGAAAGTCGCAGCTCGAAGAACCGACTGTCTGACTAGCAAGAGGCAAGGCAGAAAGGATGCCCACACGAAAAACGGCTAAGGACCAACGAACTTATATAGCAAAAAGACGGCCTCCAACCATGCTTGCCGGCTGTCAGAACAGCCGGCTGGCCGGCTTCCTAAACACTTAGCTTTAAGTCCAGCAAAGCTAGAGTACTCCCACCCCCAATTGGCCAAGCACTCCTGCAGCTACAGATTGCAGAGCAACTGTCTGACTGGGGAGGCGGCAACCAAGGGAGGGCGGCAAAGGAAAGAGTAGAAGGATGAAAAGCAAAGTACGAGGAAAGACCAAATAAATGCATAAGTTATATATACATATAAAAGCCCCCAACAGGCTAGCAATCGACATAGTTCGAATACACCCCCTGTGGGTGGAATTGTGCAGACTTAACAAAATATTGTTCCAAAAGTGACAAGACAGGAAAACAAAAGATGGCAGACTAGACTAGGGCGCAAGGTGGGAGCCAGGCCGGTCGGTGGAGACGACCTCGCCGGCTGAAGGAGTGGCCGCCTAGCAGGTCTCGGCTTGGTCACCACCAGTGGCAGGCGACGCACTCGCGCATGACGTGGTGCTGGAGGCGCGGTCAGGCTGAGGCTGGTCGGCTGCTCCACCAGCCGGCTCGGCGTCTTCACCCTCCTCCTCCTCCTCCTCTTCGCCCTCGTCGCTGGAGTCGATCTCCTCCGCCGAGTCTTTACCGTCTGCCGGGTTCAGCCCGAACCACTCCTCCGGCTGGGCGACACCGTTGTCATCTACCTCGGGGGCGAGGACGCTGGTGTCGGTATAGTCGGCGATCGCCGAAGCCCGCCGGATGATAGCTGGCCGCGCCGGCTCCAGCTCCGTGTCGGCTTGCTGCCGCCAGGTAGCCATCTGATCCAGGCTCAGGCCGGGATACCAGGCCTTGACGAACTCCAGCGCCCGCCTGGCGCCGGACCGAGCCGCCGAGGCCTTCCAGGCTTCGAAGCGGCCGACTGCCACCTCCAGCCAGTCGACAGTTCGACTGGGGGTGCGAGGAACCACTTGGCCGGGCCAGAGGGCGGCCATTACTTGCGCCCCGGCACGCTGAAGCCGGCGGAGTAGTCGGTGAGCCGGCTGGATGCGGGCCTGGATCGCGAAGAGCTGCTCCTCCAGCGAACGGCCGGCGGTTGGCGAAATCTCGAAGCCAGCCTGCCTTCGCGCTTGGCGGCGGGCCTCGATGATCTGGTTGGCGGCGCTAGAATAGCCAGGGAAATACTGTGTGCAAGAAAGAAGAAGAAAAGAAGAGAAGAACACCAAGTCAGAAATCGAGCCAAAAGCGGCAGATGGCAAGAAAGGATGAAGAAGTAGACGGCTTACCTTCAACCAGATCTTCGATCTGTCCATAGCCAGAGATCAGAGTTTGCCTCGCTTCAGCCCAGCCAGCCGCCTCCGTCTCGTACTCGGCCTGGAGGGCGGCTTCGCGGTCCTGCACTGCCTTCAGAGCCGCCTTGTGGCCCTCCTCCTGGTCGGCCAAATTCTTGGCCAGGCGGTTGCGTTCGTGCACCAAGGTGGCGAGCTCAGCATCCTTGGCACGGAGGGCAGTCTGAGACTCTCCCAGCTGTGCCCTCAAACTGGCGTTGGCCGCTGCAGAGACGGCAGAGAAAGAAAAAACAGTAAGAGGAAGTCGTCGAGGAAGATTCGACCCGACTGCTCAGCAGTCGGCCCGAATCTCGGGGACTACACCCAGTGGGTGCGCTGACGCGCCCCCACGTGAGATAAAGAACAAGGCACATACCCCGGCTCTTAGTAAGGTCGGCGGTCTTCTAGGCAGCTCTCGAGCCTGGGAGTTGAAGGCGGCCGCACAAAGATTGTGGTAGTCCTGCAAGATAGACAGAAGATCGAAGTAAGAACAAGAATAGCAAAGCCAAATCCACTAAGAAGTTCCAAGCCGTCTGCTCAGCAGCCGACTTGGAACTCGGGGACTACACCCAGTGGGTGTGCTGACGCGCCCCCACGGAAGAAATCAAGATCAAGAAGAAGCAAGATGGGAAGACTAACCCGGATGGCCGCCCGCGTCGCAAGGAACTCGTCGGTGAACTGCCTCAGCGCCGTAGCCTGGGCCTGGAGCCGAGTTCGGACGTCCTGCGCGGCCACGTTCATCACGGCCGTCCCTCCGCCTGGCGTCCACCCCGAGGTAGCACTGGCCACCTCCACGTCCTGGGCCGACGAGCTGGAGCCCACGGCCGGCTGCGGCTCCGACGCGGCCTTCCCCGCACGCCGGCTCGGCGGCATCCGGACCGCCAGCTCAGCCCTCGCGGCCGGCTCGCCCCCCGCCGACTGCGCAGGCGGCAGATCAGGCCGGCCGCCTTTAGCCGCCCCAGCCGGCAGGGTCGGCACCGGCGCCCTCTCCAGAACGGCGACGTCGTCGTCCCTCTCCAGCCTTGGCTGGTCGTCGCCGGATCCTTCTGGCGAGGGCTCCGGAGCCCCAGGTGCTACGACACGTAGCGGGGTGACCATCAAGGCCTCCTCCATCGCCGCCGCAGCTGCAGCCTCCGCTTGGGCCTTGGCTGTGGCGTCGGCGAGCGCCTTCGCCGCCTCCTCCTCCTGCGCCGCCTGGGCGGCGGCCGCCTTCCGTGCCTCCACCTCTCGCGCCTCCCGCTCCTCCCGCGCCTCCCGCGCGTTCTGTTCTGTCGCTTCCTGAAGGTCGGCACGGGGGTCACGCGGCGAGTGGTGCTCCCAGACCCCCTCGGCGACTCGACGACGGAGGCGGCAGCCGCCCGCTCAAGCGACAACGGAGCTCTGGTCGTTTGGAGAAAAAGACAAGGGTTTAGGAACCACCAGAGAAAGGAAAGAAAAAAGAGTATACAAAAGAATTCGAACTTACACCGACACAGTCTGTGGTTGCTTCACCGTCTTGTGGAAGCGAGCCGCCTTCGCGGCCGCCTCCTCCCGCCTGGTCGCTGCCGCCCCGCCCCTGGGTTTCTTCGTCCGACTACCGAAGAAACCCAGGGCGGCGCGGCGCTTTTGCCCTCCGCCCCGAGCAGGCGGTGCAGCGGAGGAACCCGCGCCACGTCCAGACGCCGGCCGGCGGCGCGGGACGGCTTCGGCCTCATCATCGTCCGGCCAGTCGTCGAAGGTGACTCCGTGCCCGGAGCCGCCTGCTTCGCCGCCGGCTTGGCCACCACCCGGCTCGGTGTTGTCGTCCATAGCGGTCGCCCCCAAGTCGGGGTCCTCCAGGTCGTGCTGCGTACGATCGGGGACGAATCGGCGCTCCGCATCCGACCCGCTGGCAGGTCGAAGGAGCGGACTCTGTCAAAGACAAGCCGACTAGTCAGAGTCGACCAAAGGAACTCGGCGACAAAGTTAAGAGAAAAAGAAGAGACAAGGAGAGCATACCGTGGGCGGTGGATTGGCTCGGCTATATGGCTCCTTGCCGAACTGCCACTCTTCGGAGAGTTTGCAGTTCGCGAGGTAGTTCACCATATAGGCAACCTCCTCGTGCGACATGTCCTTGGTGCACATCCGGCTCGGATCGAGCTGGCCGCTCATCTGACAGATCAGATGAGGACGGCTCTGGAGCGGAAGTACCCGACGCGTGACGAAGGCGGCCAGCAGGTCGGGCCCCGTCAAGCCCTCCGACTAGGTCATCGCTCGCACTCAGGCAACGGCTGCGGACCCAGCCGGCGTCAGAGTCACGGCCCGGTAGGACCAGTGGGGCCGCCTGCCCGCCGGTGGGCCGGCTACGTAAGCCGGCAGGTTGACGTAGTCGCCCTGCGGGGCGATGCTTCTGACGTAGAAATACGACTTTTGCCATAGCTTCACCGACTGGATCAGCGTGATGATTGGGAAGGGGTTGTCGGTAGCCACCCTCCGCGCCGCGATGAAGGCGCCAATCTGAGCCGGCACGCCCTGCGAGCGCGTGCCCAGCTTGGACTAGAAGAACTCCCCCCAGAGCTCGAGGGTGGGGAGGACGCCGAGGTAGCCTTCGCACAAGGAGACGAAGGCAGACAGTAGCACCACCACGTTCGGGGTGAGGTGGTGCGGCTGGAGCTGGTAGAACTCGAGCCAAGAGCGGAAGAAGGCGCTCACGGGCAGGCCGATTCCGCGCAAGAAATGCGAGCGGAAGACCACCCGCTCGCCCTCCCGCGGCTCCGGCGTAAGCTCCTTCGCCGGCGCAAGACGGACCTCCACCTTGTCCGCGCTGGGCAGCCGCCGCGTCTTGCGAAGGAACTCGATGTGATCTTCGTGGACGTTGGAGCTGTCCCAATCCCCGCCATATTTCTCCGTGGCGGGAGGCATGGTGAAAACGAGCGCGGCGGCGGAGGAACGAGTAGTGGAAGAGCGCGGCGGCGAGGCGCTATCGCAAGAAGTGGCAAGAGAAAGAAGATGGTGGAAGGAGGAGGAGCGTGCGAGAGCCTGCCGCTCTCCCTCTCCCCCTACTTATAGCTTCGCGAGGTGAGGCCGGGGAGGCCGGATGTGGGGTGAGACGTGCGATTAACTGCACCCACTCCCCCCACGCCTCGCGATTATTACGCCCTAAAGGCGTGCCGAAACTACCGCAAGGAGACGTGCGGGCAGTTTCGGGCTGCAGAGAATCCGCGCCTGGGCCCGGGCGTGGACGTGGCGGGCCCCCGCCCTGCGGCGACATCCCGTCGCGCGTGTGGGCTGGCAGGCTTTCTGGCCGAGAGAGGCCACGTGGTTCGGAGACGGCAAGTGGCCGGCCCGCGGCCCGGTGCACGCACTTGCGAGCTCCCGCCCTCCGACTCCGGAGTTTTCGACCAAGGCGGCGCGCCTAACCAAAGCCGGCTCCCAGCTGCCGACTTGTCAAGATAGGAAGCTGATCGAGGTTCTCAACTCCTACCCAACCTTGAAGCCCAATCAGCTTCGGGGACTACTGTCGGAGTAAATGGCCACGGGTAGCCTGACCGACTGCCCCTGGCTCTTCTAAAAAATTATCAGGCCTTTGGGCCTTCAAGCACTCCAAGCATTGGACCACCTTCCCTGGCCGGCTACCTCTGAAGCCAACTCATGGAAGGCGGCCCAACCTCAGCAACCTCCCCCCCAGGATAACCACGGGGTGGCCAACTCCAGGAAGCCGGCCGTAAAGGACGCCGACTCCAAGAAGCCGGCCAAGACCGCAACCACCCAAGCTACGTCACATAACGGTGACAAGACGGGTGAGGCCATAGTGCGGCCCACTACCCCCGAAGCCCGAGGCAGGCGTGGCCACAGGACGCCGTACGGGACGGCCATCCCCCGTCCGGCTCGGCACTGTAGCCATGCTAGCCTCGACGTCACCCACGGCAGACGCCGGTACGGCCCGCGGGCGGCGGGCCCCTTCAGCCAGAGAGAGGCACGGAGGCGGCCCGGCCTCCCCCAGTCGGCCAAGGGCGTAGCTGGCCCCCAGAAGTCGGCTACACCCTCCCTCGAAGCATGCGCTACATTAAGGAGACAAGACGAGGTAAGGCTACAGTGAGGGCCCTCGAGGCGGCCCACTGTAGCCACGATTACCTCAACGAAGCCCTCGTCATCAGGGGCGATGCTACAGTAAGCAGCCGCCGACAAGATCCTAGGCGGTGGGGCCGGCCTGTCGACCAAGAGGCCGGCAGCCGGCAGGGCCCACTAGTCGGCGGGCCCCAACAACCGGCGGAGAAGCCGGCGAGCGTAGACACTGACGGTTGGGACCAGAGCCCAGCCGGATTACAATTGTACCCCCGGGGGGTAGGCCTATATAAACCCGCCGGGGCACCCATGCAAAGGGTTGGCTTCTGAGCATAGCACACACACACCATAGAGAGAGAGAAGCAAGAGCTAGCCTTGTTCTTCTTCTCCCTTGAACCCAACAGCTCTAGGAGCGATTGTAGCTACATTTCCTAATCTAGTGATCATGCGGAGACCCCGCAGAGCAGGACTAGGGGTGTTATCTCCTCGGAGAGCCCCGAACCTGGGTAAGATCCGCCGGCGTGCATGTCTTCGCCTCATCCCGTTTCCAGGCACCGGCGACGTCTTATTGGCACCCACAATGATAAGCCACCCGTTGGCATATGTCGCACCTACCACCTGACAATGGACGGTTGCCAGTTTGCCACGGTACACGAAGAGGCGCCCCAGCCTACACGTCCGTTCAGAAATTGTACAAAAGGACTCGCCGTCGTCTCACTGACATGTTGGAATGGGACCACATGTCAACGTAACATGGTGTGTAATTTCTCGTGCAAAATGCGATCTGGCCGCGTTGGCCCGAGGTGCCGCCTTAGTTATCGACCTTTATTTTTTTAATGGCGTGCCGTTCAGTTTTGAAGCACGACTAACTGGTACTGTTTGCAGAGAAAATATAAACTACTCTACCTCTACTCCACCTCTACTACTAGTAGTATAAAAAAGATATATAGGCTGGAGCTTCAGAACTTTCTTGCTAAGGGCTGCCCACTTGCTTCTCACACTATCACCCTCTCTCTAGATCTAAAAAAGATGGCCTCTCTCTCCCGCCTCACCGGTGGTCACAGATCCGCCGCGGAAGAAAAGGACGTGCAGTGTTGACGCACTCGTCGTCGGCGAGCGAGGTCACGCACCGACGACAAGGCCGTCCTCTCAGACCTAGCGTCCGCGTGGGATGGCCTCCATCCCCAAGCTCGCTGCCGTAGTGCATGCGGAGGACGACGACCACGAGCGAAGCCACTTCCCGCCGACCCTCAGGCATGCTACCTCTTTTCGAACCATACCCTTGTTCTTTTGCCCCATCTGCCACGTTGCTGCATGTGGATCTTTTTCCACTCCACCATCTTCCCAATTTGCTATCCTCTGCTTTGCTGGTCACGTAAACGAAAACCTTAATTTGCACTATTAAAGGAAAACCTACTTCATGCAGACTAATCCATGTCTGGGTTGAATGAGGAAAGGAAGGGAGACTGTACTGTCCAAGAGAGTAGGCATAGAACCAGCATCTAGGTTGAAAAGGGGAAAATTAGTAGCTAAGGAACGAGTCTCGTGTCTCTTGGTTGAAGAAGGGTAGAAAGGCATGACAACGCAATAGAGAATGACCAGGTCGATCGGTTTGTTGTCCTCACATAGGAAAAAGGTGGCTAAACAGAACACAAATGGGACGTAATCCACATATGCTGCCTGGATATTTGTTGCTCTGGGCAATCATACCTCCCTCACCACTCTATGCGTCTGTGGAGGTACATCGTACTGGTGCGCCCACTGTCCGTCCGAATGGGCCTCCCATGCTCTTATTGTCACTTTTTTGCTGTTAGTATAACGCCAGCAGTCAAGTCAAGCAATGCTACTGCTAAAGTGATGCCACATTTAACTAATGCCGCACTCAGTCTAATGCCACCAATAAATTTAAGCACTGCCATTTAATGTCACTAGATTATTTCAGGGTTAGCTGTTGATTGTGGATGTATTAAAGATTTTTCAGCTAAGGCATTCTAAAGTTGTTGCACAGCCAGTATACCAACGATGAAACTTGTTACTACCTTCAGATTTTTGCACTGTTCATGCTTATAGATTACATACCTCACTTTCATGAGATAAGTTATTTTTTTTGTACAGTGTCACCAAAATGCCAAGGCACTGATGTCATTTTATTTTGGTTAAACTGCACAAAAAATTATGAAGACAAGAGGAAAGGTCAAGAGTGGGCACCTCCTCCTCCGGCTGTTCTCTTGATTCGTTCGATCAAAGTTTTTATGTTTGATCGATTATCAAGATTGGGATAGCAATTTTTAAGGTCCCCCCGAGTTCAAAATGATATTTACCTTGGAGGTACATGGTTTGCAATTTTTTTATACTATCTTTAGTTAATAATGCTAGTTACCTTCAGACTTTTGTATTTGGTTTAATGCTCATGCACAACTAGTATACTAATGCTGAAATGTGTTACCTTTACATTTTGTATTGTTAATTCTTATAGAAATCTTCAAGTGCTAGAGTTTATTGAAATCTGTTCAGTAAAACCATTGTACTGTACCCTGTAATAAAATAACTACTCTACTGTTGCACTAGCCACTGGATTAGTGTATATTTGCAGTATTCAAAATTTCGAATGGTGTTGCATTAGCGTATGGACATAAATAAAGTGTGGCAAGCTTTCCCAGATATGTGCTCAAGAAAGCTACTACCAGTTTTTCTAAATACTAGACGTTTGGGTACTTTAAATTGAACCGTGAAAACGTCTTATATTAAGGAACAGAGGGTGTAGAGTTCACTCAAATTATCCCGGTAAAGCTAGTCACACCTTTGTTAAAATCAATGTTCATTATGTTATCGGAGGAGGTCCGTAAGTTTGTCTCTAATGCCTGTCGACTACATCCCTGACATCATGATGTAATGTTAAGTCATTTCCTTTTGTACAGTGTCATTGAAGTGTCAAGGCGGTGATGGCATTTTATTTTAGTTGAACTGCACAAAATATGCTTAAAAGAAGAGAAAAGGTCAAGAATCGATCATTCTTTCAGAAAGAACTATATATGCCTTTCTGACATCAGCCGCTGTTGCCTTATTTATTCCTTCAAACAGGTGGTTAGAAATAGTCTTGCTACCTTTTCCCATTAAGAAATTGGAATGCTTATATTTGTGAGTCTATGCTTCAACTAGTGCCACTTTTATAGTAATCACACTTTCAATATCTATGCAAACAGGGATGCTTGATTTTAGTGGAACTGCACAAAAAGTCCAACTGGTTCAACATTAGGAGCATGTTTTGTTCCAAACCTTTATATCCAATTGGTGGCACTATGAGCTGTTCATTACGAAGGTACATGGTTTGCTACTATCTTGCTACTCTTTTTGTACTGTCATTAGATAGTAATACTAGTGGTTTGCATGTGAATTTATTGGCAGGGTGGACCTACATTGGAGGTGCAGGACAGGATTCAATGATTGGATGCTCAATTTCGGTTGTATCGGTTTCACCTCTTCCATCACTGCGAACATGGATATCCTTGGTCTGATGAAGAATAGGCGCTATATTTCTGCTCTGAACCAGCAAATCAATTCAGTATGAAATTGTCCAGGGCAAAACATGACTGTATCAAATTGTCCAGTGCAAAACATGACAGATGCTAAGCGAAAGAGACATGTTTAAACCAAAAATACAAGGTGGGGTATATGTTTACTAGCTGCTTGATATTTGTGCAGACAGAGATGTCTGCCCGTTGCTATTTGGCAAACACACAAGGTGGCCGCAATTTTGGTTGAACTGCACAAGAGAATAGTATAGTCACTGCATGCAGTGCCATTTGAAAATAGACACAGAAAGATTGGATAGTCACTTCATGGACTGGAGAAAAGTAGTACTGTACTATTTATTGGCCAACACTAGGTGCTTCATTGCTTTGGTCTGATTATATAATGGGCATCATTTTGCCTAAGTTAAAGTTTGTATTCCGAAAATAGTCTCGCCGTGTGATCGAGAGAAGACCAAATCATATTGCAGTGGATGTTCCTCCATCATGTGTGGTTCATTCTCATGGTTCCAGCTGTTGGTGAAACCACTTACGTTTGCAAGAGGAATTGTACACTTCACAAACAAATTTGTCTTTCAGTCTGTACTGAATGTGCCAAGAGAAGCATACATGTTAGTAGGCAGAACAGATGTTTTTTCTAGATCTTTGCTTTTGGAGCCACTTATTTGTATATGATCTGTGAATCATTGAGATGCATTAACATGTTGATCTTATGTATGGGAATCATACTAGTTGGTTTTAGTTGTGACGCAAGATCCGAAGTGGCTGATCTTTGCTTTTGGAGTTACATATTTGTATATGATCTGTGAATCATTGAGATGCATTAGCAGTTCCTTATTTCTATTCGCTCAGTGTTTACAAGTTACTGATCGATCACTAGCTAGCCTACTAATGCGCTCCTGGCAGTTTTAGTTGCGACGCAAGATCCGAAGTGGCGGTTTTTTGAATAAAAATGCCTACCTCTGAAGAAACTCACAAGCTGCTCTGCAGAAAATGCCATGCGAATCTGAAGAAACCGCCAGCGAAAACGTTCGCAAATGCCTTATCTCCCAGCTAAAGTTCATCAACTAATGCCCTTGGCTGCGAATCGTTGCATGCTGCTCCGCGTACTGGCTGCGAGCGATTTTGAGTGCCTGCATGCAGCTGGCCGTAATTAAGGCAGCTAACTGATGCGAAAAAGATGCGCTTTAATTGTTGCGGGCCTTTTAAATCTGTGGAATCATTATTGACAAGGAGGGAGATGATTCGAGTGCACTCGTTTGACCGTCATGCCGGCGTGCGACCCAGCACGGACGGGACGGGACGACACAGTCATAATTTCAGTTTCTCTAGTTTTCCACGGCAAGCTGGCGTGCTAAGCCATGCCTGCTTAATTATGCATTGAATTCCGATGATCGTCGCGCTACCTTCTGCCTATAAGTACTGTTTCCCGGCCTTCTCCGATGGCACCATGACCCAACTCGCCCTATCCTCATAAGTCCCCACTGGCCCGATGTCGCTCGCCACTTATCCTCGCTATCGCCATGTCGGCCATGCCCCCGCCCGTCCGCGATAGGCGAGGCCGGAGGCGGTCACCACCGGAACTAGTGTTTGGTTTTTCACCGAAAGGCAGACGGAGGGAGGAGGCATTCTATCGGTCTTTAGATGGCAATGCGAAGATCGAGGACTTGTTGGAGCGCGACCACCTGGCGGAGGAGCAGGAGTTGTTGGAGCAAGACCGCTTGGCAGAGGAGCAACGTATCGCCGATTTGCGCCGCCAGAGGGACATGGAGCAGCAGCGCACCAATGCTCTGAGTCGCGAATAGAGCGCTCGCAACTGGGCCGACTACGTGGAGGCTGGCGCCCGGCAAATAGCCCTGGAGGCTGTCGGGCACGCACGCGTTCGCGATGCCGATTTTTACTACCAGCTCGTCAAGTGGGTTTCCCGCTTAGAAGCCGAAGCTTCGGTGGACCACGCCGGCATGGAAAGGGCCAACGCGCGCAAGCAACGCGCCCTATCGCACCTCTGGCAAGTCCGAGGCGAGGCAGAGGACGCCGGTGCTGGCGTTTAGCGTGTACCGCAGATGGCGGCTGGCATCGTCTAGTTAGCTAAGAGTAAGTTAGTACTTGTACGCTACTAGAGTATTAGTGGGAGTAGAAAGTTAACTTGGATGATGGTTGTCAACGTGGAAGTTCAGTACTCTATTGTAACGCCCACGATGCGGCTATATCTCCCACGTGTCGAGGCACGACTTAGAGGCATAACCGCATAGTGGTTTTGTCGCAAGAAGGGTCATCTTTACACAATCCCATGTAATGAACAAGAATGGGATAAAGAGTTGGCTTACAATCGCCACTTCACACAATACATAAATATCATCATACATCATCCAAAAATACAATCATATATAGACCGACTACGGTCAAATCCAGATGAAATTAAGACAACCCCAAATGCTAGATCCCCGATCGTCCCAACTGGGCTCCACTACTGATCATCAGGAAAAGACACATAGTAACGACCACGTTCCTCGTCGAACTCCCACTTGAGATCGACGCCATCATCTGCACTGGCATCGTCGGCACCTGCAACTGTTTTGGTAGAATCTGTGAGTCACGGGGACTCAGCAATCTCACACCTGCGAGATCAAGACTATTTAAGCTTGTAGGAAAGGATGGTGCAATGAGGTGGAGCTGCAGCGGCAAAAGCATATATGGTGGCTAACTTGCGCAAATGAGAGCGAGAAGAGAAGCAAAGGAACGGACGTCATCTAGCAATGATCAAGAAGTGATCCTGAACACATACTTACGTCATACATAACACACACCGTGTTCACTTCCCGGACTCCGCCGAGAAGAGACCATCACGGCTACACACACACTTGATGTATTTTAATTGGGTCAAGTGACAAGCCCATCATAAGCTCTCACGGTCAATGAAGGATAAACCTTCTCCCGGAAAGACCCGATCAGTCTCGGCATCCCGGTTTACAAGACATCTCGACAATGGTAAAACAAGACCAGCAAAGCCCCCGAATGTGCCGACAAATCCCGATAGGAGCTGCACATATCTCGTTCTCAGGGCACAACGGATGAGACAGACGTCGGGTTGGCATAGACCCTGGTTGCCCAGGGGGCGCCGGACATCGCTCGGTTTGGGCCAGCACTCGAAGGAGCACTGGTCCGGGGGTTTAAAATAAGATGACCCTCGGGCTCGCGAAAACCCGGGGGAAAAGGCTTAGGTAGCAAATGGTAAAACCAAGGTTGGGCCTTGCTGGAGGAGTTTTATTCAAGGCGAACTGTCAAGGGGGTCCCATAAATCACCCGACCGCGTAAGGAACGCAAACTCAAGGAACATAATCCCGGTATAACAGTAACTAGGGCGGCAAGAGTGGAACAAAACACCAGGCATAAGGCCGAGCCTTCCACCCTTTACCAAGTATATATAGATGCATTAATTAAATAAGAGATATTGTGATATCCCAACATATCCATGTTCCGACATGGAACAAAATTCAACTTCACCTGCAACTAGCAACGCTATAAGAAGGGCTGAGCACAAGCGGTAACTTAGCCAAACAACGGTTTGCTAGGAAAGAATGGTTAGGGGCTGACATGGCTAAAATAGGAGACATGATATAGCAAGTGATAGGAAGCGGACCATGGCAGTAGAGCGAACAACTAGCATAGCAAAGATAGAAGTGATTTCGAGGGGTGGTCATCTTGCCTACAAGGTTCCCAGAGTTGTCGAAAGCTTCATCCTCGTAAGCGTACTCGACAGGTTCCTCGTTCACGAACTCGTCTCCCGGCTCTACCCAAGACAAGAACACAAACAAACGGAACCACAATCAACAACAAGATATGCACAAGCAACATGATGCAAAACATGCATGATATGCAAGATATGATATGCGATGCATATGCGAGCTCCGGAGGGGAAATGATGAACATGGCAGTAACTTGGCAAACCAAGCATGCCACTGGAAAGATGAGATGATTTTGGTCGAAATCGATATAAAGATCACCGGAATTGGATGCACGGTTTGCAAATGGCAAGCAAAACAAGAATGACACTAATCTGCGATAAACAGCAAAATAGCACTTAAAATGCATCCAGCAACAATGCTACAGCACCCCAACATAACAACACAGCACATGGCAGTAAACTACAGGAGATGCTTGACAAAAGATGAACACTGAGCTACGGCTAGATCACAACATATCAAGCTCAAACAAGCATGGCAAAAGTGCAAAAGATAACAGGTTCACAGACTTGATGAAAAACTGGACATGGCAGAAATCAGCATCAGGTAGCAATGTTCAGAGCACGAAATCAACATGCTACAGGAACTTAACATAGCAAAACAAGGCATGTAGTGTTCTACTAAAAGCACATGTCAAAAGTCCCTTACTGACCATAAGCCAAAAGGACCAGAAGATATGATGGCAAGCATGTAAACATAGCTAGTTTCGTTATCAGGTTACAGACTTAGCAGAAAACAGAGCATGGCAGAAATATTAATATGTAGGCCTTTTGTGAGCTTGATGCACTCACTACAGAGCAATGCATGACAAACCAAGCATACCTACAGCAAGATGGCATGTTTATGAAGCTATCCATGGCAAGAACAATTGCATAGCATGTATGGATCAACTACAATAAGCTTGGCAAAAATGCATATCATGTTAAGAATCTGCCAGAAATATTTATAGCAAAAGTAGAGCAAGATTGAGTCATGCTATGGCACTCCATAATTGAAAAAAATTGCAGGAATGGATCAATTACAACTATAGCTACAAAACATCCTTACTGAACATCTCCAAAATATGCATGGATCTCTCTGTAGCATCAAGTTTACATGGCAACAAAATTACAGCAGACAAGGACTTAGAGAAATCACCAAGTCCCTGAAATCAGAAATATTACGGGGCCTACTTTTCATGCTTGTGCTAGTCACCACAGAGATCAAAAAAATACATGGACTATACCACTGGAAAGATGGCATGGCATACTTCAAAACACATATAGAGCTCATGCTCAAAAGATTCACAGAATAAATGATACAAAAATGACAAATCTCCAAGTTCTGATAAGAACCAGAGAATAACAGCAACTAGCCCTCTTCCAACGAAGATTTGGGCATCAAGATGACCTCTAATGAACATGGTGCAATTGATAGAGGGAGCTAGGAGGCTCCAAATGAGGTGCAGTTTTCGCCCACACGATCGTGATCGAAAGACCTAGAGCATGGAAGAGAGTTTGGTGGGTTTTGGGCTGGTTTTGGAGGGGGGTTTTGCTGGACACTCAAATGGACTTTGCGGATGCCCGGTTAACCGTTGGAGTACCAAACGACCTCCGAATGGAACGAAACTTGACCGGTAGTCTCCGGGTGGTATATTAAGACCACTTGACAAGCCTCGGTCCATTCCGAGAAAGTTTGACACACGCACACGAAAGAAAACTAGAGGGGTGCACCGGAGGAGATAGGAGCGCCGGATTGGAAAACGGACAACGGGGAAAATGCTCGGATGCATGAGACGAACACGTATGCGAATGCAATGCACATGATGACATGATATGAAAATGCATGACATGACAAAAAAACAAAACGAAAGACAAAACCCGACAACGGAGGGAAAAACATATCACATAGCCGGAAATGGCAAGAGTCGGAGTTACAAATATGGCAAGTTACATGCGGGGTGTTACAACACTCCACCACTACGAGAGGATCTCGTCCCGAGATCTAGGACTGAAAGAACTCCGGATATTCGGAACGGAGATGGTCCTCGCGTTCCCAGGTGGCTTCCCGGTCGGAATGGTGCGACCACTTCACTTTCAGGAATTTGATAGACTTGTTGCGAGTCTTGCACTCAGTTTCTTCAAGAATAGCAACGGGGTGCTCATGATAAGACAAATCTTCTTGGAGGTCAATCTCTTCGAAGTCGATAGTGCGCTCAGGCGTCTTGAAGCACTTGCGGAGCTGTGACACGTGGAACACATCGTGCACGTTCGCGAAGTTGGAAGGAAGCTCAAGTTGATAGGCGAGGTCGCCTCTTTTGCCAATGATCTTGAAAGGACCCACGTATCTAGGGGCAAGCTGCCCTTTGATACCGAAGCGACGAGTGCCTTTCATTGGAGAGACGCGGAGGTAGACATGGTCTCCGATCTCGAAAGCCAAATCACGATGCTTACTATCATAGTAACTCTTCTGGCGCGATTGCGCGGCTTTGAGATTATCACGGATGACTTTACACATTTCTTCAGCTTTAGTGATTAAGTCATTGCCAAGAAGTTGGCGTTCACCAGTCTCTGACCAATTGAGAGGAGAACGGCACTTTCTGCCATAGAGAATCTCGAATGGGGCCTTGCCCGAACTCGCTTGGAAGCTGTTGTTGTAGGAGAATTCAGCATATGGAAGACAATCTTCCCATTTCATGCCAAAAGAAATGACACAAGCCCTGAGCATATCTTCAAGAATTTGATTGACTCGCTCAACTTGGCCACTAGTTTGAGGATGGAAAGCTGTGTTGAAGCGAATATTTGTGCCCATGGCCTTCTGGAAGGAGTCCCAGAACTTAGAGGTGAAGATGCTTCCACGATCTGAAGAAATCAATTGTGGAATGCCGTGCAAGGAGATAATTCTGGAGGTGTAGAGCTCTTCCAGCTGAGCTGCTGTGATTGATTCTTTGATTGGAAGGAAATGAGCCACTTTAGAGAGCTTGTCGATGACAACAAAGATAGCATCATTTCCGCGCTTGGACTTGGGAAATCCAGTCACGAACTCCATTTCAATATGATCAAACTTCCATTTTGGGATAGGAAGAGGTTGGAGGAGACCAGCTGGTCGTTGGTGTTCTGCTTACACTCTTCGGCATACATCACATTCATTCACGAATTGAGAAATTTCTCGCTTCATTAGAGTCCACCAATATGACTGCTTGAGGTCATGATACATCTTCGTACTTCCAGGATGAATGGAAAGGAGAGAATTGTGCGCCTCGTTCATTATGACTTTCCTTAGATCACCTTTCGGAACCACAATCCGGTCCTCGAAGAACAAAGTGTCTCTGTCATCAATGCGATAGCACTTGTATTTGGAAAGACCCTTGTCGATACCACGTTTCACCTTCTTCACCATGGCATCAAGGAGTTGTGCCTCACGAATTTGATCTTCCAAAGTAGGAGATACTATGAGGTTGGCAAGAAAGCCTTGAGGAACAACTTGGAGATTCAGCTTGCGGAAAGCTTCACAAAGATCCGGTTGAAAAGGCTTGAGAATTAAGCTGTTGCAATAAGCCTTCCTGCTTAAAGCATCTGCAATGACATTTGCCTTGCCTGGAGTATATTCGATACTCGGATTGTACTCTTGAATCATTTCGACCCATCGAGTCTGCCTGAGGTTGAGGTTGGGCTGAGTGAAGATATACTTGAGACTCTTGTGATCAGTGAAAATGTCCACTTGTCTTCCCAATAAGAGATGTCTCCACGTAATCAATGCATGGACAACTGCCGCCAACTCAAGATCGTGAGTGGGGTAGTTCTTCTCGTTAGGCTTCAACTGCCGAGAGGTATAGGCCACAACTTTCTTCTCTTGCATTAACACAGCACCGAGACCTTGGAGAGAAGCATCACAGAAAACATCATACGGCTTGGATTCATCAGGAGGAGTCAAGACAGGAGCTGTGACTAGTTTCTCTTTGAGAGTGTTGAAAGCAACGTCACACTCAGGAGACCAGACATATTTCACATGCTTCTGTAGGAGGTTGGAAAGAGGCTTTGCAATCTTGGAGAAATTCTCAACGAATCTTCGGCAATAGCTTGCAAGACCCAGAAAACTGCGGAGCTGCTTGACATTTTGAGGAGGTTCCCAATCCAGAACTGCGGACACCTTCTCAGGATTAATAGCGATGCCCTTGGCAGAGATGATGTGACCAAGAAAAAGAACTTCATCAAGCCAAAACTCACATTTAGAGAACTTCACATAGAATTGATACTCTCTGAGCTTGTCGAGCACCAATCGCAAATGTTTGGCATGATCCTGCTTATTCTTGGAGAAGACCAAGATATCATCGAGATACACCAGAACAAATTCATTGGTATAGGGGTTGAAGATGAAATTCATCATCCGAGAGAACACCGGAGGAGCATTGACAAGGCCGAAAGACACGACAGTATATTCATAAGAACCAAAGCTTGTTCTGAATGCTGTCTTGGGAATATCCTCTTCACGAATGCGAATCTGATGATAACCCATACGAAGGTCAAGCTTCGAGAATACTTTAACCCCTTTGAGTTGCTCAAATAGCTCATTGATGTTGGGAAGTGGATACTTGTTCTTGATTGTCTTCTTGTTCAATGGACGGTAGTCGACACAAAGTCGGTCCGTGCCATCCTTCTTCTTGACAAAAAGAACACCACAACCCCATGGAGAAGAACTCGGTCTGATCCAACCCAGACGCTCTTGCTCATCGTGCTGCTTCTTCAATTCCTTCAGCTCGTTTGGTCCAAGCTTGTATGGACGCTTGCAGACGGGTTCAGTGCCAGGCTCTAGTTCGATAACGAACTCAACTGGCCGATGAGGAGGCATACCCGGAAGCTCTTCTGGAAAGACATCTTGATACTCGCAAACGACTGGAATTTGAGAGATGGCATTCAATTCGCCCTTCTCATTGAGAGAGAAAAATCGAATGGTTTCATCACGAGCAGCAAAAATAATCACATCCTTAGACGAGTGTGTCAATTGAATTTCCCTGGCAGCACAATCAAGTTGAGCCTTGTGCTTAGAAAGCCAGTCCATCCCGAGAATAAGATCAATATCCGAGTCACCAAGAACAATTGGAGAAGACTGAAATCAATAGTCGCCCATCTTGATGGTAACATTCGGAACCATAGAGCTTGCATTCATGAATTTACCCGGAGAGACAACTGATAACGGTCTAGGCAAATCTTGATAAACCAACTCATGCTTAAAAGCAAATGGTCTAGAAATGAAAGAAAGAGATGCACCAGTATCAAAAAGAAATTTTGCAGGAATATCATTAACAGGAAGATTACCCATTATCACATCAGTAGATTCCTCTGCTTGAGCTGCATTCATCATGTTCACCTTTGCAGACTTTGGATTATGCTTGACCACTGCATTGCTGGAAGATCTGACAGGAGGAGGAGGAGGAAGACGCCTCTGGTTGAAGCACTTGTTAGCATAGTGAACTTTCTGCTGACATTTGTTGTAAGTCACCTCTGAGAGTGGACGGTGATAAGGAGCATTGGACTTTGGAGCTTGATTCTGAGACTTGTTCTGATAGCCAGAGTTGGAAGAGTTGGAAGAACCATGGCCACCTTTGTTCTTCTGCTGGTAAGGCTGACGAAACGGAGGAGGAGGAGGCAACCAGAACTTCTGTTGCTTAGCTGTCACAAGTGAGGAAGAAGAAGACTGAACTGCGTCTCTGACTCTCTTCTTAGAAGCCTCACACTTGAGCTGAGCAGCTTCTTGCTTCAGTGCCATATTGTAGAATTGATCAAAGTGAGTAGGCTCAACAAGAACAAGAGCTAACTGCAGATCCTCTTTAAGGCCACCTCTGAAGTGATAGATCATACTCTTCTCATCAGGAACGTCTTGTTTAGCGAAGCGAGCAAGTTTCTGAAACTGAATGTTGTATTGATACACAGACATGTTGCCTTGCTTGAGATTGCGGAACTTCTCACGCTTGCTCTCAACAACACTTTGTGGAATGTGGTGCGCTTTGAAGTCCCGACAGAAGTCAGTCCAAGTGATCACACGACCTCCTCTGGAATCTTTGTATTTCTGAAACCAATCAGCAGCTTGGTCCTTGAGCTGGAAAGAAGCAAACTTGACATAGTCCTCAGGCCTGACATTGCTACATTCAAAATGCTTGTTGATGTCCACGAGCCAATCATCGGCATCCGTGGCCTCGGCACAGTAGCTGAAAGACTTGGGCTGGTTTGCGAGAAACTGGTTGAGAGTGGCAAAGTGAAACTGATTGTTGCCTTGACCTTGATTGCCTTGATTGCCTTGCCCTTGAGTACGTTCTTGCAAGAGTTGCAGAATCATCTGAGCATTGGCGTTGGTGGCTGCCATGATTGCTTGCCATGCCTCCGGAGGTGGAGGTGGTGGCGGAGGGTTCGCTTGACTCCCTTCATTGCGATCCGGATTCTGACGCGTTGGCGGAGCCATCCTGAAGAGGGTGACATCCGTTAGCATCTTGATAGACAAACAGATAAGTAGAATCAAAGGATAGAAATTGCAACATATAGTCTTCACAATAAACATTCGAACGAAGATGAACGAATGAATTCCGTAGTAAATCATCACACTTCCATAAGTTGAGAAGCCACTTGAAAAAGATATGGAATGAACATGTGAATTGGAAGTAACTCGAATACCACAATACAAAATAAAACAAAGTATTGGCTTGCAGAATAAGCCGGAACAAACATATGATAGAGGTTTCATCCGAAGTTTTCGTGGTGGGGCCCACACGGGCTCAATCGTACAGCACCATCATGTACAAGGCTGTGCACATGACATACGAAGCGTCCCCGAGTCGGCGAAGCCATGGACTCTTTAAGACACAACGAGACCACTGTAAAATCAACCGTGGAAAGGCAGACCACTAGACGTCGAACCCCAATCTCATATCATGCGTCTGTCGGAAAGATATCCTAAGGCTACTAGAATTCCCACTTATAAACTCCCGAAACTTTCTGGTTATGCAATCTGGTGTAGGGGATACAGGGGACACAAAATATATCACCCAAACTAACAATCCCTAGATCCAGCTGTATCCATCCGTCAACACATAACCAAGAAATCTTCGGAAATCGGTTACCTCAACCTTCGAAAAACATCCGTTATACAAGTTATGGCAATACTCCCGAACTCCCGCCCCAGTACTGGGTGGCGTCGAGGTGATCTCACCAACAACTGCATAAAAGAGATTTCGATGTCGGCGAAACTCAGGTATTCCAGAACTGCAACGATAAAATTGTGACGACAACACCTCGGAGCTCAACTCCCCGGGACACTGCCACAACCCCTAAATGTCAGGAGGCACCAAGAACAATGTTCTCGTCACAAATCGATCGGAACGATTCCAAGATACCCGCGTGATCCTAAAAATTTTTTTTAGTGAAATTTGAGGAGAGAGTAGTCAAAACTTCTACGTCAGGAGACCTCACCAGAGCGACGAAGGGACTGATGAGTAAAAAGAATCCTACTCTCCGATATATATAATCCTAAGACTCAAAACATTTTGTTCTAGACTCAACAACGTCAGCGATTCGATCAAGCAGGGGGCTCCTAAGTTGGGGATGGCTCTGATTACCAACTTGTAACGCCCACGATGCGGCTATATCTCCCACGTGTCGAGGCACGACTTAGAGGCATAACCGCATAGTGGTTTTGTCGCAAGAAGGGTCATCTTTACACAATCCCATGTAATGAACAAGAATGGGATAAAGAGTTGGCTTACAATCGCCACTTCACACAATACATAAATATCATCATACATCATCCAAAAATACAATCATATATAGACCGACTACGGTCAAATCCAGATGAAAATAAGACAACCCCAAATGCTAGATCCCCGATCGTCCCAACTGGGCTCCACTACTGATCATCAGGAAAAGACACATAGTAACGACCACGTTCCTCGTCGAACTCCCACTTGAGATCGACGCCATCATCTGCACTAGCATCGTCGGCACCTGCAACTGTTTTGGTAGAATCTGTGAGTCACGGGGACTCAGCAATCTCACACCCGCGAGATCAAGACTATTTAAGCTTGTAGGAAAGGATGGTGCAATGAGGTGGAGCTGCAGCGGCAAAAGCATATATGGTGGCTAACTTGCGCAAATGAGAGCGAGAAGAGAAGCAAAGGAACAGACGTCATCTAGCAATGATCAAGAAGTGATCCTGAACACATACTTACGTCATACATAACACACACCGTGTTCACTTCCCGGACTCCGCCGAGAAGAGACCATCACGGCTACACACACACTTGATGTATTTTAATTGGGTCAAGTGACAAGTTATCTACAACCGGACATTAACAAATTCCCATCTGCCTCATAACCGCGGGCACGGCTTTCGAAAGATAATACCCTGCAGGGGTGTCCCAACTTAGCCCATCATAAGCTCTCACGGTCAACGAAGGATAAACCTTCTCCCGGAAAGACCCGATCAGTCTCGGCATCCCGGTTTGAAAGACATCTCGACAATGGTAAAACAAGACTAGCAAAGCCCCCGAATGTGCCGACAAATCCCGATAGGAGCTGCACATATCTCGTTCTCAGGGCACAACGGATGAGCCAGACGTCGGGTTGGCATAGACCCTGGTTGCCCAGGGGCGCCGGACATCGCTCGGTTTGGGCCAGCACTCGAAGGAGCACTGGTCCGGGGGTTTAAAATAAGATGACCCTCGGGCTCGCGAAAACCCGGGGGAAAAGGCTTAGGTAGCAAATGGTAAAACCAAGGTTGGGCCTTGCTAGAGGAGTTTTATTCAAGGCGAACTGTCAAGGGGGTCCCATAAATCACCCGACCGCGTAAGGAACGCAAACTCAAGGAACATAATCCCGGTATAACAGTAACTAGGGCGGCAAGAGTGGAACAAAACACCAGGCATAAGGCCGAGCCTTCCACCCTTTACCAAGTATATATAGATGCATTAATTAAATAAGAGATATTGTGATATCCCAACATATCCATGTTCCGACATGGAACAAACTTCAACTTCACCTGCAACTAGCAACGCTATAAGAAGGGCTGAGCAAAAGCGGTAACTTAGCCAAACAACGGTTTGCTAGGAAAGGATGGTTAGGGGCTGACATGGCTAAAATAGGAGACATGATATAGCAAGTGATAGGAAGCGGAGCATGGCAATAGAGCGAACAACTAGCATAGCAAAGATAGAAGTGATTTCGAGGGGTGGTCATCTTGCCTGCAAGGTTCTCAGAGTTGTCGAAAGCTTGATCCTCGTAAGCGTACTCGACAGGTTCCTCATTCATGAAATCGTCTCCCGGCTCTACCCAAGACAAGAACACAAACAAACAGAACCACAATCAACAACGAGAGATGCACAAGCAACATGATGCAAAACATGCATGATATGCAAGATATGATATGCGATGCATATGCGAGCTCCGGAGGGGAAATGATGAACATGGCAGTAACTTGGCAAACCAAGCATGCCACTGGAAAGATGAGATGATTTCGGTCGAAATCGATATAAAGATCACCGGAATTGGATGCACGGTTTGCAAATGGCAAGCAAAACAAGAATGACACTAATCTGCGATAAACAGCAAGATAGCACTTAAAATGCATCAAGCAACAATGCTACAGCACCCCAACATAACAACACAGCACATGGTAGTAAACTACAGGAGATGCTTGACAAAAGATGAACACTGAGCTACGGCTAGATCACAACATATCAAGCTCAAACAAGCATGGCAAAAGTGCAAAAGATAACAGGTTCACAGACACTGTGAAAAACTGGACATGGCAGAAATCAGCATCAGGTAGCAATGTTCAGAGCACGAAATCAACATGCTACAGGAACTTAACATAGCAAAACAAGGCATGGTAGTGTTCTACTAAAAGCACATGTCAAAAGTCCCTTACTGACCATAAGCCAAAAGGACCAGAAGATATGATGGCAAGCATGTAAACATAGCAAGTTTCGTTATCAGGTTACAGACTTAGCAGAAAACAGAGCATGGCAGAAATATTAATATGTAGGCCTCTTTGTGAGCTTGATGCACTCACTACAGAGCAATGCATGACAAACCAAGCATACCTACAGCAATATGGCATGTTTATGAAGCTATCCATGGCAAGAACAATTGCATAGCATGTATGGATCAACTACAATAAGCTTGGCAAAAATGCATATCATGTTAAGAATCTGCCAGAAATATTTATAGCAAAAGTAGAGCAAGATTGGGTCGTGCTATGGCACTCCATAATTGCAAACAATTGCAGGAATGGATCAATTACAACTATAGCTACAAAACATCCTTACTGAACATCTCCAAAATATGCATGGATCTCTCTGTAGCATCAAGTTTACATGGCAACAAAATTACAGCAGACAAGGACTTAGAGAAATCACCAAGTCCCTGAAATCAGAAATATTACGGGGCCTACTTTTCATGCTTGTGCTAGTCACCACAGAGATCAAAAAAATACATGGACTATACCACTGGAAAGATGGCATGGCATACTTCAAAACACATATAGAGCTCATGCTCAAAAGATGCACAGAATAAATGATACAAAAATGACAAATCTCCAAGTTCTGATAAGAACCAGAGAATAACAGCAACTAGCCCTCTTCCAACGAAGATTTGGGCATCAAGATGACCTCTAATGAACATGGTGCAATTGATAGAGGGAGCTAGGAGGCTCCAAATGAGGTGCAGTTTTCGCCCACACGATCGTGATCGAAAGACCTAGAGCATGGAAGAGAGTTTGGTGGGTTTTGGGCTGGTTTTGGAGGGGGTTTTTGCTGGACACTCAAATGGACTTTGCGGATGCCCGGTTAACCGTTGGAGTACCAAACGACCTCCGAATGAAACAAAACTTGACCGGTAGTCTCCGGGTGGTATATTAAGACCACTTGACAAGCCTCGGTCCATTCCGAGAAAGTTTGACACACGCACATGAAAGAAAACTAGAGGGGTGCACCGGAGGAGATAGGAGCGCCGGATTGGAAAACGGACAACGGGGAAAATGCTCGGATGCATGAGACGAACACGTATGCGAATGCAATGCACATGATGACATGATATGAAAATGCATGACATGACAAAAAAAACGAAAGACAAAACCCGACAACGGAGGGAAAAACATATCACATAGCCGGAAATGGCAAGAGTCGGAGTTACAAATATGGCAAGTTACATGCGGGGTGTTACATCTATATGTGGATCAGACCTGTTACTTTGCTCTCAATGTTGAACTTTCCGTTTGAACGTATGGAATGGGCTGTTATTTTTTTAAATGGGTTGTATTTGTCCTCCACGAGTTTAGAGCCAGACTTGTGGGCCTACCAAGTTGACGCGTACACAATCAGGAGATGATTGTACATGGAGAGGATGACAGCAGGGACCCGCCAAGGTCATGGCAGTACGCAAGCAAGTGCCTCCTTATTTCAAGACAATAAAAAAAATGGCTCCTCCTAATGGATTTCTGACATTTGGGTCCCATGCCATTGTGAATGTAGTCAATAAATGAGTGAATTGCACAACGAGCGGTTGACACCAGGGACCCAGCAGCTCGCCCAGTTATTTTTGTTTTGGGTTAATTTGATAAATGCCACTCCAAATCTGGTGTTTCTGAGAAATGCCACTACAATTTCCAAACTTTGAAAAATGCCATTTCATGCCATTTCCAGTGGCATTTTTTGAAGTCTGGAGTGGCGTTTTTCAAAGTTTGCAAATTGCAGTGGCGTTTTCCAAATTTTGCAAAAATAGTCGTGGCATTTTTCAAAGTTTGGAAATTGTAGTGGCATTTTTATGAACCGCCATAATTGGAGTGGCATTTATGTAATTTGTTTTTGAGACGGAAGCAGGGTGTCAACTGGGCTGTGCGGGGCACTCTCGCCTGTCTAGACAGCCTTCTCTTTTATGTTTACCACAGACCAGCCCAGTAGTTTTTTTTCTTTCTGAAAATGGCTAGCCCAGTTTTTTTGTGATTTGCCAAGTAAGTCGCTTTGTCAGGCCTGTTGGGCTGCAAATCTTTCAAGACGAGCAGCGCTTCATTCGGCTGGCCGAGAAAATGGCCTATTAGTAATGAGAAATGGGCTGTACATTTTTAAAACACATCAAACCGGCAATTTGTTTCAAATTTCTTTTTTTCATTTTGAGATTTTAAATTGCATTAATTTTTATGCGTGGACAATTTGTTGGATTTTATATTGATATACATTTATTTTTAAAATTAGTTTGAATGTCACTCGAAATTTCGCGATTAAAAACAGTTCGGACCGCACCGAAATATGCAAAATTTCGTATAATTTTTTAACTGTGGCCACAATATGGGCTGTAATGCTAACCAAAAGAATATGGGGTCCAAAAAAACCTTAAGAATTAGCAAATGGGCTGTAAATTATTAGAAATAATGGCAGATGGGATGTATGTTGTTTTCCACATATTTGAGGCTTTCCTAAAAAAGGTTGACGCACAAGCAGTGCCTGTTAGATGTCCATCCAACGGCCGTCGTGCTTCTTCAATCTCTGCTCTTCCTGCTCCAGCCGCTCAAACAAGCGCCGGCGAGACTGCCTGATCCCTCCTCCCCGCGGCCGGCTGTGCTGCCGTGCAGGCCTCACCGCCCCACCATACTCCCATCGCTGGCCTAGCCATCCCTCTACTCACCCACGCCTGCTGTTATTCTCCGGCGATGGTAGACGAACCAGTAAACCCTCGTACAGTTGTACTCCCCTCCGTGTGGGAAATAACTGCCGAGTCTTCCTTGCCTCCGTGTCGTTCCCTTCCTAGGCCTCACCGTCGTCCACCGCCCTGGTGCTCTCGGAGCAGCCTGGTCAACGTGGTCAACGACCGACATGCATCTGAAGTGGACTGTACGTGGAGAGGCTGACAGCTGGGTCCATGGCCGCACGCAAGGAAATGCCTCCTTATTACGCGCAAAATAATGATTCCTCCACCTGACATCTGGGACCCACCGAAAGGGCCTCTGTATTTTGCGAAAAAAATGTTACCACCGCTGACAGCTCGGACCCACCAGCTATATCTTCGCACGCAAGGAAGTGCCTCCTTATTACGCACAAAAAATGAATATTCCCCTTGCTAGCTGGGACCCGGTATAGTGGCAGGCTGACTTGTGGGCCTACTAAGTTGACGGGGACGGAGGGCTTTGTCAACATAGTCAATATGCACGATTCTAGCTCCAGTGACCATACGATGTCCATCCAACGGCCGTAGTGCTTCTTCAACCTCTGGTCTTCTTGCTCCCACCGCCCAAATCAGCACCGGTCGTGCCTCGTGCTCCTGACTCCCGTGGCCGGCTGCAATGCGGCGGAGACCTCACCGCCCCCTACTACTCCCACCGCTGGCCAGGCCATCCCTCTACTCACCCACACCCCCTGTTATTCTGCGGTGACGGCAGCCTCACACCGCAGCGAACCAGTGAACCCTCATACTCCTCTATGTGTGGGCATCCACTGCCGCGCCTTCCCCGGCTCCGCGTCGTCCCCTTCCTAGGCCTCGCCGTCGTCCACCGCCCTGGTGCTCTCGGTGCGGCGTGGTCAACGTGGTCAAGGAACGGCTTCCATCGGACGTGGACTGTACATGGAGAGGCTGACAGCTGGGTCCACGGCCGCAGCAAGGAAGTGCCTCCTTATTACGCGCAAAATAATTATTCCTCCACCTGACAGCGGGGACCCACCGGACGGGCCACCGTATTTCATGAAAAAAACATTTCCCCATGACTGCTGGGACCCACCAGCTACATCTTCGCACGCAAGGAAGTGCGTCCGGGCAAAAGAAAAAATATTCGCCCCCTGACTGCTGGGACCGACCAGCTACATCTTCGCATGCAAGGAAGTGCCTGACAGTCGGGACCCACCTGGTCGAAGCGTACGTAGCGTTGTCATTCTGGTCGCGAACGTGTACGTACATACTGGTCGATGTAGAGGCGCGCACGTGTCGTAGTAGAGGCGCGCACGTAGCATGTACACGTACGTACAGCGGCCAGTGTGCAAGAAAGAAAATACGACCACGTACGTACATACGGGCAGGGTCTCGAACGCCTACTCGGGCATACGTACGGCCAGGGCTCGTGTACATTGCTGGGTCGGAACGGAGAAACTGCGTTGTCGTCGTTTTCATGGGGAGCCAACCGGCTGGGTCGGAACGAAATGCGTCGTCGTGTTCATCGGGAGGGCTTGGACGGAACAACCAATGGAAACAAGGCCTGGCATACCGCATAACGGAGGAAACGGACTTGTGTTTGACCTGCCGCGGTCAAAACGGGATCTTGTTCATCGGGAGGGGTCTGGCATACCGCAAAACGGAGGAAACGGAGCTCCTACGGTCGAAACGGAGGTCCTGTTGATCGGGAGGGGTGTGGCGTACTGCAAAACTGAGGAAACAGACTTGTGTTAGAGCGCTATGGTCGAAACCGGGGTCCTGTTCATTGGGAGGGGTGTGGCGTACCGCAAAATGGGACTCCACGGGATACTGTTCATCTCCACCATCGACCAACTCCAGCCTCCACGGGCTACTGTTCATCCACCATCGACCTCCTCCAGCCTCCACGTGCGACTGTTCATCCACGAGCTCCTGTTTATCCAGCCTCCACCGGGCGCTACTCCACCGGCTACTGTTCAACCAGCCCTCTCCACGGGCTCCTGTTAAACCACCCCTCCACGGGCTATTGTTCATCCAGCCCTCCACCGTCTACTGTTCATCCAGCCCTCCACGGGGTGGTCCTGTTCATCCAGCCCTCCACAGGGTCATGTTCATCCAGCCCCAACCAGCTCGATCGATCGGGGTCCTGTTCATCCAGAGGCAACACCACGGGGTCCTGTTCATCCACCCCCATTGGGAACTGTTCATCCAAACACCCCCAGCAATGCTCACTGTTCATCCAGAGGCAGCATCGATCGGCTTCAGTTAGTAGTAGTAGCGAAGGAATCGCTCGATCGAGTTCAGTTAACAGCCATCGATCGATCGCTCGGGTTCAGTAACGCGTAGCCTGCAGTGCAATCGCTCGGGTTCAGTTAGAGCCCAATGCATCGCACCCATGCGCGTGTGTGTACGAGAGAAACACGCATCGCTCGGCCCCGACCGCCAACCGTAACCGGGAACACCCCGATATTTTCCTCGCCCTCGCTTCTACCACGGTTTTTTCCGTCATGGACGGCCCAAAGAATGTCATGCAGCTGCGTCTCCGGCCCGCCCAAGATGAAAAGCCCGTTTTTCTGTCATGATTTTTTGTCATAGAAGTAGGAGCCCACCACATCTATGATGATACCGGGTTTTGTCACAATTATCGTCATAGAAGTGTCATATGTATGACAGAAGTTTTCTTCGTTCGGCCCAAAATGTCACGGATGTGTCTTTTTTTGTAGTGAGAGTTTGGAACTATCTATAGATTACCTGGTATGCAGGGCTATCTCCCAAAGAATGTATTCTGGCAGCCAAGAGGAGTTTCAAGTACCCATTTTTCTTTGAGGTTGTTTACCTTGCTGCTTGGAGCATCTGGACCACGAGGAATGACAGAATCTTCACACATATCAGGCCAACCTTTGGGGGCTGGAAGGCCAAATTCATCCACGATATCACCCTGCATTCCCATAGGATGAAGGCTTCGGTCAAGCCATTGCTTCTCCAGTGGATTAATTCTCTGCCATGATCTATGTGGCATGACCTCCTATTGTACATTTGTATATATGTTGTTGTTGTATCTTCATAGGTAGATCTGTTAAAACTCCTAGATAGCTTTTATTTAGTTCTTTCTTTTATTGTAAGACTTGGGGCCTTATTTTTATAAATGGCTGTGGGGCTTTTGCCTCACAGTGTTCAGTCAAAAAAAAACAAGAGCAAGTGAGCATATAGGAAACTAAGCCTAGCACTTGCAACAAACACATGGTTGAGCAACATGTAAAAGAGGCATCTTAGGAATAGGCTCAACAAAAATCGATGTGTGTGAGTCAAGGCAATGCACTTGAGAAGACTAAGGTACAGATGAGCATTAAGCATCAATATGGTCTTTAATGAATGAGATACACGGTGCAAGGCCTTTCATTCCCATACACAACAAGCAAATGGGTTCACAAGCTCACTAATAAGCATATAAAGAACGTATGCTTGTGACAACCTGTGGTGATGATATAAAAGGAAGCTTCGTTAAGAGGAGGGATACCAATTCAACTGGTAAAATCCTCAAGCAAGAGCAAAATAATCTTCACCACAAAAGAGTGTAACAAGATGCAAAGATATAAGATCCGCACTCAAGACAAATCCTTTAACGGAACCACCTAGGAAATACAAAGGAAAGAAAGGTGGACGTGAAAGAATAAGGATATCAACTAGATATGCAACTTCTCTCAAGTATATAAGATTCTAGGTAGATGAAGATTATGATGATATCAATATATTGAGAATTATGCACACACGAATTAGTTACACAAAGGAAGGAATAAGATATCCACAAGGAAGTCATAAATATAACAATAAGATATTTGCTCGAAAGCATAGCACATGGCTAGATATGGTCTTATCATATATAAATGAATTCCAACCAGACGAACATCAAAGACATCATGACTAGAAACAGGAGATCATTGTTGGGATGCTTTAAGAAGGGAAACAAGTATCACAAGAAAGAATGAATTACATGCCATGATACAACCTACACAAGGTTGATGCAAGAAATGTGTGCATGAAGTAGATGATGATACTTGTTACCGAAGTAGATACCAATTGAAGGTAGATAGTACTTCATTGATCATCTTAGCTTGACTCCAATAAGCACATGGTGACAATACCATCCTTGTGAGTGAGCCGAGCATCCAATGCATCTTCAAATGTTCCTAGAAGAACAACACAAACTAAACTGTACCCAAACTCATTGGGACCAAATAGTTAGAAACACCAATACATAGGACAAACTCCACATAGATATGTGCATATATATTGGGTCAAGTTGATAAATTTCAAGCACATCTCATCCAAATTGATACTTGGTGGAGCTTCCCCTATATATTGGGTCAAGTAAAGAAAGCATGCCAAATAAAATACACGAAGTAAATATGCATGCTCAAAAATTTCAAGAACCGATACCAAATGAAAAGGAAATACCAAGTGAAAATAAGATACCAAATGGAGAAATCATCACTTGGAAGATATCATTAAAGGATACATCAAGGAATGAGATATCCATTAACACACGCAAAATGAAAGATATCGAACTCCCAAATGAGAGGATGGTTCCAAACAAACCAAGCCCTCTATAAAGTTTCATGATGGCACAACGTACCAAAAAGAAACGGCTTACCTTCCACCAACACACACTTGATAAGGATCACAAGATGAGAGTTTTATAGAAAATAGGATAGATCCCCCAAGAGTAGTGCATTATAGAGAATTTGCATTTGAATACAAAATGCACAAGGTGGGATCACCACTTTCACTATATCTAGAAAACACTAGGCCAAGATCAAGAAATTAACAAGATCCAAAAGTGGTATGGAAGACAACGGGAGTTGACACAATCCTTGGCAAGAGATAAGGCAAATAAAAGCAAAGGCCAATGTAAAGATGATCAACAATTTCTACCACATAAATGATTACCGATTGTCAAGCGACAAGAAGTATTTGGAAATTATTCCCGGTGGTAGATTTCAATGATATCCATCATCATCTTCACACCAAATACAAAAGCAAATTGCAACTTGTAGAGCTAACATGCCACCTAGGAACAAGATAATTTAGAATATAAATTTTAGGTGACAATATCTCAAATGTACACATTTTCTAGGCTTGTAATTTGCACATAGCACATTACTCCCCCATAATGTGATACCAAAGAAAACATCACAAGAGGCAATAAGAATCCAACAAGAGATAATTAATGGACTATTTATAATTTGAATTTCTCATAAGACATACCACATAGCGACTAGATAATCTTGTAATATCAATACTAGATGGTATTCCTCTTGTACACGCACTTATAGGATTGTGAGGTGCACAAGCACATCACTTCCCAAAAATGGGATTTTCCATTAATCTTTCACAAGAGCCAACTAAGATACAAACAAGATGCGCAAAGGCTCAACGCACGACACACACGTACATGATGTGCAAAGCAACACACACATACCTGATTACTCAAGATAAGCAAATTGGTGGCACAACATATACAAACACATGCAAGGAACAAAACCAAAACAGGCAAAGGGGCAAGTAACTTTCAATCTAAACAATTTAAGTACAAGTTACCGCAAGGAGGCACATTGGATATAAGATAGAAACTTGATAACCCAATTGACTTGGCTTGAGACAATATGAATGATGAAGATCCCTTAATTCTTCATGATGTAGCCAAGCCTCCAATGCCCTCCATCAACACCTATTGATCAAGTTTGAGCTAGTTGGTCCCCAACCAAGTTGGGTCCTAAGAGGTTAGTCACAATAGGCTCGGCTACCCAAATGGTTCTTTTCTTGACACCACTTTGAGTACCAACAAACTTGGCAAACACATTGCCAACATTATCCTTCCCAGCAGAATAGATATCATCAATAATAATTGGGTTGGATAAGTTACCACTAGTGCATGAAGAAGCGACGTGACCTTTCTCACGACATAAGTAGCAACATCTACTCTTCACTTTCTTCTCACTTGATTTCTCAACTTGAGAAGCATTAGCTTGAGTCTTCTTGGGAAGAGGCCTTTCTTGAACTTTAGCTTGAGCATGAGAATGAACTTGTGGCCACCTCCCTTGTTGCTTTTAACTAATGGGCTTCTTCTTCAATGGGCAAGATCTAACATGGTGCCCTTCAATTTTGCACTTGAAGCAAATAATCTTGGCCGAATTCTTGAGTTGTTCTTGGCTCATCTTCTTGTTTCTCTTGGACTTCTTCTTCTTATTGGAGTTGAATCCAAGTACACCTTTGTCATTGGGGGATTTTTGCACATTCAAGATATTGTTGAGTGTGAACTTCCCTTCATGACTCTTTTCCAAGTCTTTTTCAAAGAAGTGACTTGGGCCTTGATCTCTTTGATTTCCTCTACATGACTGACGTCGTTAATTAGTGCGGTGTCAAGCTGCAAGTTGATTAAGTGGCAGCCATTCTCCACACGGCAGCCATTTCCTATAGAAGAAACCCGCAGATGACACCTGTCATGCGACGTGTCAAGAGAACAGATGCGGAGCTGGCAAGACAGCCCGGCAAGCCTTGCCGGGCAACCAGTGATGTGACACTAAGCAGTACATTTAATGCACCCTATCAGCCCGCAGAATTAGGTATGATAGCACTGTTCACTATCATATCAGTGGATAATTACCACTTTGCCACTGTGGTGACCCCTTAATCTATAAAAGGAGGCCCATGGCACTCGTAGGGGGGTGGAAAGTTGATGAACCCAAGACACCATACGCGCATAGTCGCTGCGGTCCCGAGGGAAACCCTGCCGGGCAAGTGTACTACGCGTCACCACACTCATTCCAGCATCAATCCATAAAAGCAGGAGTAGGGTCTTACGCCTCACGGTGGCCCAAACCTGGGTAATTTGCTTGTATGCTCTCTGCCGTGCTGCCGCACACTGATCTGCTCTTTGTGCAATGCGACGTCCCCCCGCCGAACTAGCAAGGGGCCACCCGGTCCCATAGGTGGCCGCGGATATCCCACGACATCTTTGATGCGCCAGGTAGGGGGATCGCTTGCGCGAACCCGAAAGCGTGCGCAGCGCGTCATCTTCATCACCGCCTTCATCTTCGATGGCGCCGTCGACTGTGGCGCCCGAGGAGACGCAGAAGCGGAGCAGGGGGCACCCCTGCACCGTTCCATCGCTCTTCTAGCCTCGCTGTAGCAACGGTTACGACCGAGGATGTGGCTGATGGCGATAGATTTACCCCGGCGGCTCGTATGGCGTTGTCGCCATCCGAGCACTGTCCGGAGGAAGGGGCACAAGACGTGCGGGCGCGAGCTCCCTTCTTCCTATCCCTACACCTCGTCAGCAGTCGAACTACTTTAGCCTCGGCGTCGTCGATGTCGATGATTACCACGCGACGCTCGGTCCAGTATTTTCCCCGCTGTGGGTAATCCTTAGCAGAATGCTGGTATGAGTCCGTCGATTGATGCCCCAGCAAGCGCACTCCAGTGAGGCTGCCCGCACTGGCATGACCCATGCGATGACAGCCACTACACAGACTCGAGGAGGGGGAAGCAAAAAGGAAGGAGACCAGAGAAGCCCGCCACCATGCCCCTATGCCCGCCAGCTACAAGAAATACATGCCGACCCTTACCGGGAGCAAAGGCATCACCTGATTGCCTTCTACTCCTCCAGGCGCCGCGGACGAGTCGAACGCGCGCGGCCCGGCAGTCAAAGAAGAAGCTCAAAAACGGAAGCTAAGTTCACATTATCATTTCTTGTTGATGCTTTTTTAGATTCTCGCTGTCGTTTATCCCTTAACACTAGTGAGTGTTCGTATCGTGAAAGCCCTCATGCGATGGAACCTTGGCTAGTTTCTTTGATCGCACCATCGTCATGTCCAAAGCCACGCTCGCAAGACGAGAGGCTGCATCGAGAGTTGCCTAGTAAAAACCTGCCGAGACACATCCACGCCAAGATGACTGTTAAGGGTCGGCCCCTTACGACAATCGCGGCAATATGATATCGGCATGCATCCAGAGCATACATAGGAACTGATCATATGAACACGAGCATATAGAGTTAAATGGATAAATACACATTTAAAGATCTTGCTAGAAATATCAGTTTCACACAAACACTAGAGATGAAACGACTAAGCACAAAATATGTGTCGTGTTTCATTACAGGACTAGAAGGAATAGCTTAGACGCGAAGAACCCTGTCGGCATGGGGAGCGGCCTTCTCCCCAGCAGCAGTGACGTCAGCACCCCCTAGCGGCTTCTTGATGCCATCATCGAGATCGAGCTCTGGGTGGCGACAGGCGATGTTGCTCAAGACCATGAAGAGGGCGTCGCGAGCGAGCCTCCACGACTCGGTCGCGAAACGCTCAGCCCTCCCCTCTTCATGCACCTTCAGCTTATCGATCAACTCGTTGAAGAAGATCCCCATCTTGACACTCGGACCTCCTGCTTGCTGGCTGAGTAGACTGGGCCGTCCATACCCATCGCCGCAGCTTGGGCTCCAAGACGTTCCGCGATATCAATCAGGCTCTTGATCCAGAGGTTGCTCATGTCGACCTAATTCTTCAGCCTGTCCTCTGCATCTTGCCGGAGACGCCTGGCGTTTTCCAAATTCTTAGACAGCAGCTGCTGCCGGGATTCAAGATATTCCGCCAACTGCTCCAGCGAGCCGATCCTCGCCCTCATGTCAGAAATGTTGTCGTTGGCGGTCTCCAAGGTTTGGGTCTTGGAGGAGAGCTGCGACTTCACATCAGCCAGGTGAAGCACTGCCTGTCGTGCTTCCTCTTTGAGCGCCTCCACCTTCTTGGCGCTCTCTGCAAGGTCTTCATTCAGTTTGGCCACTTGCCGGTCGAGCTCAGCCTTTGCAGAAGATGTGGCATCCAAATCATTGACAAGCTTCTTCAGCCGGGCAGCTTGATCGGTGGCAAGGGTGTCCAGAGCAGCCCCATGCTTGTCCTCCAATTCCTTGGTGCGTTGCTGCACCAAGGCCTCCAAACTTTCATCCTTGGCACGAAGGATAGCTTCAAGATTCTCCTCCCGAAGGGAGATCTCTTGCTCTCTGGCATCCAAAGATGCCTTGTGAACCGTCATCTGAAGGATATCTTGCTGCCTCATGAGTGCCTTGAACTGCTTGTCGTGCCATTCACGCAACTCCAGGCACTTGTCCTTCAGCTTCTGATCCACTTTGCCGGCGGATTTGCGCCGCTCCTTCAGCTCCTACCACTTCTAGTTGTGTCGGGCCTACATTCCCTTCAAGCCCACCGCCATGGACTCGATGAAGGACAAATCCATGGTGATGGTAGCCGAGGCGTCGACCTCCCCACCTCCCAGATGCAGCGGTGCCTGATACGTCTCCAACGTATCTATAATTTTTGATTGCTCCATGCTATTATATATTCTATTTTGGATGTTTAGTGGGCTTATTTATACACTTTCATATTATTTTTGGGACTAACCTATTAAACCAAGGCCTAGTGCAAATTGCTATTTTTTTGCCTATTTCAGTGTTTCACAGAAAAGGAATATCAAACGGAGTCCAAACGGAATGAAACCTTCGGGAGCGTGATTTTTGGAACAAACGTGATCCAGAGGACTTGGAGTGGACGTCAAGCAATCAACGAGGAGGCCACCAGGAAGGGGGCGCGCCTTCCACCCTCGTGGCTCCACCGACCTACTTCTTCCTCCTATATATACCTACGTACCCCGAAACCAATGAGGAGCACCACGAAAATCTAATTCCACCGCCGCAACCTTCTGTACCCGTGAGATCCCATCTTGGGGCCTTTTCCGGCACTCCGCCGGAGGGGGCATCGATCACGGAGGGCTTCTACATCAACACCATAGCCTCTCGGATGATGTGTGAGTAGTTTACCATAGACCTTCGGGTCCATAGTTATTAGCTAGATGGCTTCTTCTCTCTCTTTGGATCTCAATACAAAGTTCTCCTTGATTTTCTTGGAGATCTATTCGATGTAACACTTTTTGAGGTGTTTTTGTCGAGATCCAATGAATTGTGGGTTTATGATCAAGATTATCTATGAACAATATTTGAATCTTCCCTGAATTCTTTTATGTATGATTGGTTATCTTTGCAAGTCTCTTCGAATTATCAGTTTGGTTTGGCCTACTAAATTGATCTTTCTTGCAATGGGAGAAGTGCTTAGCTTTGGGCTCAATCTTGCATTGCTCGATCCCAGTGACAGTAGGGGAAACGACACGTATTGTATTGTTGCCATCGAGGATAAAAAGATGGGGTTTATATCATATTGCTTGAGTTTATCCCTCTACATCATGTCATCTTACCTAATGTGTTACTTTGTTCTTATGAACTTAATACTCTAGATGCATGCTGGATAGCGGTCGATGTGTGGAGTAATAGTAGTAGATGCAGGCAGGAGTCGGTCTACTTGTCACGGACATGATGCCTATATACATGATCATGCCTAGATATTCTCATAATTATGCACTTTTCTATCAATTGCTCGACAGTAATTTGTTCACCCACCGTAATACTTATGCTATCTTGAGAGAAGCCACTAGTGAAACCTATGGCCCCCGGGTCTATCTTCCGTCATATTAATCTCCCGTCAACTAGCTATTTCTATCGCCGTTTATTTTGCTTTCTTTACTTTTAATCTTTATCATAAAAATACCAAAAATATTATCTTATCATCTCTATCAGATCTCACTTTTGCAAGTGGCCGTGAAGGGATTGACAACCCCTTTATCGCGTTGGTTGAATGGTTCTTATTTGTTTGTGTAGGTACGAAGGACTTGCGTGTGGCCTCCTACTGGATTGATACCTTGGTTCTCAAAAACTGAGGGAAATACTTATGCTACTTTGCTGCATCACCCTTTCCTATTCAAGGGAAAAACCAACGCATGCTCAAGAGGTAGCAAGAAGGATTTCTGGCACTGTTGTCGGGGAGTCTATGCACAAGTCAAGACATACCAAGTACCCATCACAAACTCTTATCCCTCGCATTACATTATATTCCATTTGCCTCTCGTTTTCCTCTCCCCCACTTCGCCTTTGTCGTTTTATTCGCCCTCTTTTTCCGTTCGCCTTTTTTCCGCTTGCTTCTTGTTTGCTTGTGTGTTGGATTGCTTGTTTGTCACGATGGCTCAAGATAATACTAAATTGTGTGACTTTTCCAATACCAACAACAATGATTTTTTTAGCACTCTGATTGCTCCTCTTACCGATGCTGAATCTTGTGAAATTAATGCTTCTTTGCCGAATCTTGTCATGAAAGATCAATTCGCCCGCCTTCCTCGTGAAGATGCCGCTACCCATCTGAATAGCTTTGTTGATTTGTGTGACATGCAAAAGAAGAAAGATGTGGACAATGGTATTGTTAAATTGAAGCTATTTCCTTTCTCGCTTAGAGATTGTGCTAAAACTTGGTTTTCGTCTTTGCCTAAAAATAGTATTGATTCTTGGAATAAGTGCAAAGACCCTTTTATCTCTAAGTATTTTCCTCCCGCTAAGATCATCTCTCTTAGAAATGATATTATGAACTTTAAACAACTTTATCATGAACATGTTGCACAAGCTTGGGAGAGAATGAAATTAATGATACGTAATTGCCCTACACATGGTTTGAACTTATGGATCATTATACAAAAAAAATTATGCCGGATTGAACTTTGCTTCTAGAAATCTTTTAGGTTCGGCCGCGGGAGGCACTTTTATGGAAATCACTTTAGGAGAAGCTACTAAACTCCTAGATAATATTATGGTTAATTACTCTCAATGGCACGCTGAAAGATCTACTAGTAAAAAGGTGCATGCAATTGAAGAGATTAATGTTTTGAGTGGAAAGATGGCTGAACTTATGAAATTATTTGCTAATAACAGTGTTTCTTCTGATTCCAATGATATGCCTTTGTCTACATTGATTGAGAATAATAATGAACAATTTTGGTAACAACGCTTATAGATGAAACTTTAATCCTAGGCCGTATCCTAGTAATCCCGCTAATAATTATGGTAATTCCTACAACAACTCTCATGGAAATTTTAATAAGATGCCCTCTTATTTTGAAACTAGTGTTAAAGAATTTATGATTTCTCAAAAGAATTACAATGCTTTGCTTGAAGAAAAATTGCCTAAGATTGATGAATTGGCTAGGAACATGGATAGAATTTCTCTTAATGTTGATTCTTAGAAACTTAGTTCTATTCCACCTAAGCATGATATCAATGAGTCTCTCAAAGCCATGAGAATTTCCATTGATGAGTGCAAGGAAAGAACCGCTAGGATGCGTGCTAAGAAAGATTGCTTTATAAAAGCTTGTTCTTCTAGTTTTCATGATAATAAGGATGAAGATATAAAATTGATTTATGTGTCCCGTATTAAATCTTTGTTTTGCAATATGAATCTTGATAACGATGGGACTGGAGATGAGTCAACTTTAGTTAAAAGCCGTCCCAATGATTCAGAGTTCTTAGATCTTGATGCAAAATTTGGTAAAAGTGGATTGAAGAGGTCAAAACTTTAGATAGCAATGAACCCACTATTTTGGATTTCAATGAATTTAATTATGATAATTGTTCTTTAATAGATTGTATTTCCTTGTTACAATCTGTGCTAAATTCTCCGCATGCTTATAGTCAAAATAAAGCTTTCACTAAACATATTGTTGATGCTTTAATGCAATATTATGAAGAAAAGCTTGAATTGGAAGTTTCTATCCCTAGAAAACTTTATGATGAGTGGGAACCTACTATTAAGATTAAAATTAAAGATCATGAATGCTATGCTTTGTGTGATTTGCGTGCTAGTGTTTCCACAATTCCAAAAACTTTGTGTGATTTGCTAGGTTTCCGTGAATTTGATGATTGTTCTTCAAACTTGCACCTTGCGGATTCCACCATTAAGAAACGTATGGGAAGAATTAATGATGTTCTTATTGTTGAAAATAGGAATTATGTGCCCATAGATTTCATTATTCTTGATATAGATTGCAATCCTTCATGTCCTATTATTCTTGGTAGACCTTTCCTTAGAACGATTGGTGCAATTATTGATATGAAGGAGGGAAATATTAGATTCCAATTTCCGTTAAGGAAAGGCATGGAACACTTTCCTAGAAAGAAAATAAAATTACCTTATGAATCTATCATGAGAGCCACTTATGGATTGCATGCCAAAGATGGCAATACCTAGATCTATCCTTGCCTTTATGCCTAGCTAGGGGCGTTAAACGATAGCGCTTGTTGGGAGGCAACCCAATTTTATTTTATTTTTTTGCTTTTTCGTTCTGTTTAGTAAAAAATAATCCATGTAGCTTTTGTTTAGATGTGGTTTGGTGTTTTAATTAGTGTTTGTGGCAAGTAGAACCGTTGGGAAGACTTGGGGAAAGTCTTTGCGATCTTGCTGTAAAAAACAGAAACTTTAGCGCTCACGAGATTAGGTACAACTTTTTACTGGAGAGTGCTATTGTAACACCCACGATGCGGTTATATCTCCCACGTGTCAAGGCACGACTTAGAGGCATAACCGCATTGTAGGTTTTGTCGCAAGAAGGGTCATGTTCACACAATCCCATGTAATGAACAAGAATGGGATAAAGAGAGTTGGCTTATAGTCGCCACTTCACACAATACTTAAATAAATTATACATCAATCAGAGTACACACATAGACCAACTACGGTCAAAGCCAAAAGAAAAGAAGATAACCCAACTGCTAGATCCCCGATCGTCCCAACTGGGCTCCACTACTGATCAACATGAAAAGAAAACATAGGAACGACCAAGGTCCTAGTCGAACTCCCACTTGAGCTCGGTTGCATCACCTGCACTGGTATCGTTGGCACCTGCAACTGTTTTGGGTAGAATCTGTGAGTCACGAGGACTCAGCAATCTCACACCCGCGAGATCAAGACTATTTAAGCTTATAGGAAGGATGGGGTAATGCGGTGGAGCTGCAGTAAGCACTAAGCAAATATAGTGGCTAACATACGCAAATAAGAGCGAAAAGAGGAGCAACGCAACGGTCGAGAAGCTAGAAGTGATCAAGAAGTGATCCTGAAACTACTTACGTCCAAACATAACCCAAAACCGTGTTCACTTCCCGGACTCCGCCGAAAAGAGACCATCACGGCTTACACACGCGGTTGATGCATTTTAATTAAATCAAGTGTCAAGTTCTCTACAACCGGACATTAACAAATTCCCATCTGCCACATAACCGCGGGCACGGCTTTCGAAAGATAATACCCTGCAGGGGTGTCCCAACTTAGCCCATGATAAGCTCTCACGATCAACGAAGGATATTCCTTCTCCCGGGAAGACCCGATCAGTCTCGGAATCCCGTTACAAGACTTTTCGACAATGGTAAAACAAGACCAGCAAAGCCGCCCGAATGTACCGACAAATCCCGATAGGAGCTGCACATATCTCGTTCTCAGGGCACACCGGATAAGTCAAGCTACGAGTAAAACCGGGCCTCGAGTTTCCCCGAGGTGGCCCCGCGGGCTGCTCTGTTCGGAGCAACACTTAGAGAAGCACTGGCCCCGGGGGGCTAAATAAAGATGACCCTCGGGTTGGCCGACCCAAGGGAAGGGGTAATAGGTTGTTAGGAAAATGTAAAACCAAGGTTGGGCCTTGCTGGAGGAGTTTTATTCAAAGCGAACTGTCAAGGGGTTCCCATAACACCCAACGGCGTTAGGGACGCAAAATCCGGGAACATAATACCGATATGACGGAAACTAGGGCGGCAAGAGTGGAACAAGACACCAGGCATAAGGCCAAGCCTTCCACACTTTACCAAGTATATAGATGCATTAATTAAATAAGAGATACTGTGATATCCCAACAAAATCCATGTTCCAACATGGAATAAACTTCAGCTTCACCTGCAACTAGCAACGCTATAAGAAGGGCTGAGTAAAAGCGGTAACTTAGCCAAACAACGGTTTGCTAGGAAAGGATGGTTAGAGGCTTGACATGGCAATATGGCAGGCATGATATAGCAAGTGGTAGGTAGCGCGGCATAGCAATAGAGCGAACAACTAGCAAGCAAAGATAGAAGTGATTTCGAGGGTATGGTCATCTTGCCTGAGATCCCGCAAGGAAGAAGAACGAGTCCATGAAGAAGGCAAACGGACGTAGTCGAACGAATCCTCACAACTCCGGAACGAAACCGAAGGTAACGAGAGAAGCAAACAACATGGTAAACAACCATCACATCAACATGGCATGATGCACAATCAAGTATGATGCAAGTCCGATTTAATGAGGCATGGCATGACAAAGTGCAACAAACTACACTACAAATTAAGTGGAGCTCAATATGCAACGAGTTGCATATTGACGAGACACCACATCAATTATTTAGTTCTCTCTCGTTTATGTACCCAACAATATTAACTATTATTAAACATGGCAAGGGGTGAAGCATAAGTAAACTAACTATTTAGGCAAGTTTAAATGAGGCCGGAACAACAAACAACAATTCCGGAAAATCCTCATGTGCATATTTTAGATTTGGTACTGTTCTGCCTAAAACATATTTTAATGTTGTTAAACAGTAAAAAAAAGTGCACCATGTTAACCTATGCATTTTTCTACCCCATTTACATATAAAGTTTATTAAATTTGGAGCTACGGTCATTTAGTTATGAAATAAATCATTTTAACATGGCATTTATACAAAATTAAACAAACAGCAAGTTAAACAATTTAAACATGGATGAAAGTGACATATTATTAAACTACACAAATTTCTGAGAATTTTACATATATAAATTATTTACATATGATGCACGGTTAATGAGTTATTATATGCATGATGTTTGAGGGTTTTTCTGTAAAACTGCAATCTCCGGATAATAGGTAAAATCGCTGGACTGAAAAAAACATGCGCGGGCCGAAACTGCTGGCCCAACATCGAAAAAAAAGAAACAGGAGGGCGCTGGGGGGGCTGCTCACCATGGGCCACGGCCCAGTTCGACGGTGAGGTGAGGCCGGCAAGGGAGGCTGGCGCGCTGGGCCTAAGTCGTGGTCGCGGTCCACGTAGGCGAGGAAGGCGCGGTCAACGCAGCGAGCAGAGGTGCGTCGTCCTCCCTGCTCGAACGAAGCAGAGGAGGCGAGCAGGGCGAAGGGCCGGCGTGGATCCAAGGGAAGGAGGCGGCTCGCGGCGGCTCGCGGCGGCGCGGGTCGGGGAGGTCGTGGACGGGGCCGGAGATGAGATCCAGGGCGGCTGCTTCAAGGGACTCCGGTGGAACGGACTTGGCAGGGAGGCGGCGGAAGCTTCAAGGCCATGGGGGGAAGAAATTCAAACGAGAGTCAGACAGGGAGGAACAAGATAGGCGAAGGAGAGGGACGGGCAGAGGGAGGTTGACCAGGTGGCGCTCGTGCTCCGGCGAGCTGCTGCTCGGCATGGAGGTGTCGAAGACTTGGGCGGAGCAAGCGACAGAGGACGGCAACGCGAGCTGCTGGGCAGACGCTGTCCATGGCGGGCGTCCTGCGTTGGAAGAGACAGTGAGCCATGCGTGAGCGACCGAAAGAGAAACGCGAGGAAGGAGGAAGGAGAGGCGAGGGCGCGAGGCAGTTCCTTGTGGTGGCTGTTGCTGCTTCGGCTGGCAAACTCCGACGAAAAAACACCAGCGAGGAAGAGGTTCTCGGGCGGCTGGGTTGGAGGAGATCGAGGAGAGGAGTGGTGGCTGTGGCTGGCAGATCGAGGTGGGTGGATGGATCGGAGGGAGTGCACTGGTTGGGTGGCGGCGGAAATCAAGGGAGAGGGTCGGAGAGAATTTGGATCGGGAGGAGATCCCGAGGTGGAAGAGGAGCGGCGGCGGGAGGGACAAACCTCCTAGGTTTCAGGGTTAGGCTAGATTAGGTAAGTGGTTGGACTATATATAGGGAAATAGAACTAGGTTAGGACACTCCGATTTAAATCGGACGGTCGAGAAAAAATAGGTTAGGAAGTTCTATTAAGAAAACAGAGATGTTTGGGGATGATCCGGACCCAACAGTGATGACTGAGCGGGTCGGGTTCGGGACAGGTTTCGGACGCGCGCGAGAAGGGGTTTTGTGCATTGTGCAGAGAGGCTCAGACGGTCGGACAACAAAAGAATGGTTGGTCTCGAAGGGACAATGAAGGCAATAGGGAGAAGCGGGAACTACGAACGGACCACGAGTTTAAGAAAACATGGGGATGCAATGCGTATGATGCGATGATGAATGCAACAAACAAATAAATACATGCGACGATAACGAAAAACAAGGAAGGCATCTGGAGCGTCGGTCTTGGGGCGTTACAACACTCCACCACTACAAGAGGATCTCGTCCCGAGATCTAGGATGGCACCGAAGAGAAGCGGGAGGGAAAGAGAAGAGGTAAAACTAAGTTGCTTCGTCCAATGAACCTTGAGAGGTCAAACAATTTCAAGGAAAGAATACAACGAAGATGAATGAAGTTGAGAACACTCCGTTACATGAGATGAACAAGGAACATTACGAGAACCTTGTAGGTTGAAAGACATGAAACCAGAGCTTAACAAATCAAAGAGAATATGAAACCACACCGGTATAACGTGATAGCCAAGGAACAAGAATGATAGAATTTGGACAGCACTCCGGTAGAAATGAGAAGGAAAACTTGATAAAATGAGAGAACTCGAATGAGAACTCAACACTCCGGTTAAGTGGATAAGCAAGAAAAGAACATGATCCTCACAATTCAAGATGATGAGTGAAGAGAGCAACATCACCATGCCTCCGGAAGAAAAATAGAAGATAGATCATTGGAATAAAGGAATGGAGAAGAAAATGCCAACTTCTGCCACAAATGATCTTGGAAAGCACCCTTCCAAGAAAGTTAGAACGGAGTTGTTGGAAAACCAACAACAAAACGAATAAGCTTGTAGTGGGCTTATGGAAAACTTCTCAAAATTGAGGCAAAATTCTGCCACTACGGAAACAACTAATATAATCGATAACACCAACGAGATGACAAACTTCTTTCGCCAAGAGGATAGGAGAAAACTTGGATCATTGATAAGCACCACAATAGCAACGTTCCTTAGGGAAGGCTTTAGGTGAAATATAACCCAAGATAACTCCAAGGAAGAAAATGATGGGTTTAAATACCTCATTCTTGATAACTTGTGAATCATGAAACACGAAGGGAAATTATCAAGAATGACATCACACCATTTCAACAGATAAGGTAGAAAGAACTGCCCTTGAATGCAAGATGAAGAATGCTTGAACTCCTCTAAACAAAACATGTGTTGAAGACCATGTTTATTTTTAGAGTATAGCTTGGCGGATCATAACTCCGAGAAAATCTTGAAGAACAAAACGAGAATGAAAGGAATCCTTGATGAACCACCATATAGAGCCTCCATGAAGAACTCCGGTAAACAAAAGGATGATAGAAAAAAAGAGAAGTTGACAACACAAGGTGAAGCCTTGCAATGATTTAGATGGAGCTTCGGGACGATATAACCGATAAAACTTGGAACTCCGGAAAGAAATGATGAACAACTTGGAACCGAGAATTTGATATCATGAACGAACTCCGGAAGAAGGAATTACTCACTTGGAGGAAACAAGAATAAGAATTACATTACGCGTATCCTTCACCAATTTATATTGATGACAAGCAACGGATTTGGCATACTACTTATTCTCGTAGAAAGGATTAAGAGAGATATAGCGTAAACTTGGTAAGGTCTTCAACGAACCACCGGTAGGACTTGAAAAGAACAAGTAAATTGATATGATAAAGATGAGAGGAATCTTGAACAAAACGAACAAAGAAAAGATAGCGAAACACCGGGAAGAATTAGAAACGAATGAAAATACTTGAGGGAATTTGATACAATAGAACAAAGAGATCACGAGCTAATTAGAGAATACTTGAATGATGGACCGGTAAGATTTGGAGAACGAGAGCTGAAAGCTGAGAATGAGGAATTATGAAATGATGGCCTTCGGTGGAAAAAAAATGGAAACTACTCATGAAATGCTCCGGATGGGTATGAAAAGAATTCTCGCAATAGAAAACAATTATGAGAGGATGGCATAAAGCTAGAACTATGAACCTTCAAGAGAACGGACCAAGATTCAAGAGAAATTCTTCTTCGTTCTTCAAATGTTGAGAATGATGACGAGAAACACCATGACAATTGAGGCACTCCAGAATTAAAATTAGAAAGGTTGACCCAACGATGAAAGAATTGAAAGATCTTGGAGAAAGACATTTGACTGATGATAATTCATTCTTACGTCAAACTTTGAAAAGAAATTGAGAATAACTCTAGAAAAATTAGAAGAGTCAGGTAAGATCCTGGGAAAAGACATGTGGGCCAGGTCCCACTCAAAAGAACCACCGTTGAACGATTGCTTGAAAAGAGAGATTGCACTGGTTGAATTAAATGGCTTGAATGAGATAGCATCCTCGAAATAGCTTGAACGGATTAAGAATGGAAATGCAAATCTTCTGAGATATCTTCCGTACTCCGGAACACATGAATAGAGAGAAGAGCACGATTATGAGATGCTTAGATAAGAACTTCCAACATGGAAATCATGTGAAACAAGAGGAAGAGATATGATCAACACTGAAGCTTGACTTTTAGACCACCGGAGAAAAAAAAAAGAGAATGAAGGATGATGAACTTGAAACTTCCTTAGCATCTTCCTGAGAATCACCGGATAAGAACATTGAAAGAAAAGAATGAAGAGACTTCACATCAATAAGATGGATACCCGATTAGAAATCTGAGTCCTTGAAGAAAAAGGGTGGGAGGGTGGGAGAAACAAAGGCAACTTGGGACGGATGAAACGAACTCCATTGAGAAAAAGTTTATAATTGATCTTGCGAATGTTGAAATGATCGGATCCACTTGAAGAGAAGCACGCCCGTTGGAAAATAGAATTGACATGACATTCTCGATTATCATGAAGGATTAGTATTCACATAGAAATATGAGAACACCGTTCAGAAAAGGTATGGAATCCACATTTGACTTCGAAGCAACTCGAATACCACAACTTAAAACAAAACAAAGGATTGGCTCGCAGAATAAGCCGGAAACAAACATATGATAGAGATTTCGCCCAAAGTTTTCGTGATGAGGCCCCACGGGCACGACGTACAGCGGACGTCACGAATGACAAACAAGACGTCCCCGAATCGGCATAGCCAAGGATTCTTTAAGACGCCTCGCGACCACTGTAAATCGACCGTGAAAAGCGAACCACTAGACGTTGGACCCCAATCTCAAATCATACATCTGTCGAAAAGATATTCTAGGAGCTACTTAAATTCCCACCTATGAACTCCCGAAACTTTCTGGTTATGCAATGTGGTGTTCGGGATACAGGGGACGCAATATATATCACCCAAACTAACAATCACTAGATCCAGCTGTATCCATCCGTCAACACATAACCAAGAAAACTCCGGAAATCGTGTACCTCAACCTTCGAAAAGCATCTGTTATACGAGTTATGGCAATACTCCCGAACTCCCGCCCCAGTACTGGGTGGCGTCGAGGTGATCTCACCAACAAACTGCATAAAAGAGATTTTTGATGTCGGCGAAACTCAGGTATTCCAGAACTGCAACGATAAAATTGTGACGACAACACCTCGGAGCTCAACACCCCGGGACACTGCCACAACCCCTAAATGTCAGGAGGCACAAAGAACAATGTTCTCGTCACAAAACCATCGGAACAATTCCAAGATACCCGCGTGATCCTAAATTTTCTTTCGTGAAATTTGAGGAGAGGAGAGTCAAAACTTCTACGTCAGGAGACCTCACCATAGCGACGAAGGGACTGAGGAGTAAAAAGAATCCTACTATTCGATATATATAAACCTAAGACTCAAAACATTTTTGTTCTAGACTCGACAACGCCAGCGATTCGATCAAGCAGGGGGCTCCTAAGTCGGGGATGGCTCTGATACCAACTTGTAACACCCACGATGCGGCTATATCTCCCACGTGTCGAGGCACGACTTAGAGGCATAACCGCATTGTAGGTTTTGTCGCAAGAAGGGTCATCTTCACACAATCCCATGTAATGAACAAGAATGGGATAAAGAGAGTTGGCTTACAGTCGCCACTTCACACAATACTTAAATAAATCATACATAATTCAGAGTACACACATAGACCGACTATGGTCAAAGCCAAAAGAAAAGAAGATAACCCAACTGCTAGATCCCCGATCGTCCCAACTGGGCTCCACTACTGATCAACATGAAAAGAAAACATAGGAACGACCAAGGTCCTCGTCGAACTCCCACTTGAGCTCGGTTGCATCACCTGCACTGGTATCGTCGGCACCTGCAACTGTTTTGGGTAGAATCTGTGAGTCACGAGGACTCAGCAATCTCACACCCGCGAGATCAAGACTATTTAAGCTTATAGGAAGGATGGGGTAATGAGGTGGAGCTGCAGTAAGCACTAAGCAAATATGGTGGCTAACATACGCAAATAAGAGTGAGAAGAGGAGCAACGCAACGGTCGAGAAGCTAGAAGTGATCAAGAAGTGATCCTGAAACTACTTACGTCCAAACATAACCCAAAACCGTGTTCACTTCACGGACTCCGCCGAAAAGAGACCATCACGGCTACACACGTGGTTGATGCATTTTAATTAAATCAAGTATCAAGTTCTCTACAACCGGACATTAACAAATTCCCACCTGCCACATAACCGCGGGCACGGCTTTCGAAAGATAATACCCTGCAGGGGTGTCCCAATTTAGCCCATGATAAGCTCTCATGATCAACGAAGGATATTCCTTCTCCCGGGAAGACCCGATCAGTCTCGGAATCCCGGTTACAAGACTTTTCGATAATGGTAAAACAAGACCAGCAAAGTCGCCCGAATGTACCAACAAATCCCGATAGGAGCTGCACATATCTCGTTCTCAGGGCACACCAGATAAGTCAAGCTACGAGTAAAACCAGGCCTCGAGTTTCCCCGAGGCGGCCCCGTAGGCTGCTCGGTTCAGACAAACACTTAGAGAAGCACTGGCCCGGGAGGGCTAAATAAAGATGACCCTCGGGTTGCCCGACCCAAGGGAAGGGGTAATAGGTTGTTAGGCAAATGTAAAACCAAGGTTGGGCCTTGCTGGAGGAGTTTTATTCAAAGCGAACTGTCAAGGGGTTCCCATAACACCCAACCGCGTTAGGGACGCAAAATCCGGGAACATAATACCGATATGACGGAAACTAGGGCGGCAAGAGTGGAACAAGACACCAGGCATAAGGCCAAGCCTTCCACACTTTACCAAGTATATAGATGCATTAATTAAATAAGAGATATTGTGATATCCCAACAAAATCCATGTTCCAACATGGAATAAACTTCAGCTTCACCTGCAACTAGCAACGCTATAAGAAGGGCTGAGCAAAAGCGGTAACTTAGCCAAACAACGGTTTGCTAGGAAAGGACGGTTAGAGGCTTGACATGGCAATATGGCAGGCATGATATAGCAAGTGGTAGGTAGCGCGGCATAGCAATAGAGCGAACAACTAGCAAGCAAAGATAGAAGTGATTTCGAGGGTATGGTCATCTTGCCTGAGATCCCGCAAGGAAGAAGAACGAGTCCATGAAGAAGGCAAACGGACGTAGTCGAACGAATCCTCACAACTCCGGAACGAAACCGAAGGTAACGAGAGAAGCAAACAACATGGTAAACAACCATCACATCAACATGGCATGATGCACAATCAAGTATGATGCAAGTCCGATTTAATGAGGCATGGCATGATAAAGTGCAACAAACTACACTACAAATTAAGTGAAGCTCAATATGCAACGAGTTGCATATTGACGAGACACCACATCAATTATTTAGTTCTCTCTCGTTTATGTACCCAACAATATTAACTGTTATTAAACATGGCAAGGGGTGAAGCATAAGTAAACTAACTATTTAGGCAAGTTTAAATGAGGCCGGAACAACAAACAACAATTCTGGAAAATCCTCATGTGCATATTTTAGATTTGGTACTGTTCTTCCTAAAACGTATTTTAATGTTGTTAAACAGTAAAACAAAGTTCACCATGTTAATCTATGCATTTTTCTACCCCATTTACATATAAAGTTTATTAAATTCGGAGCTACGGTTATTTAGTTATGAAATAAATCATTTTAACATGGCATTTATACAAAATTAAACAAACATCAAGTTAAACAATTTAAACATGGATGAAAGTGACATATTATTAAACTACACAAATTTTTGAGCATTTTACATATACAAATTATTTACATATGATGCACGGTTAATGAGTTATTATATGCATGATGTTTGAGGGTTTTTTTGTAAAACTGCAATCTCCGGATAATAGGTAAAATCGCTGGACTGAAAAAAATATGCGGGCCAAAACTGCTGGCCCAACAGCGGAAAAAAAGAAACAGGAGGGCGCTGGGGGGGCTGCTCACCATGGGCCACGGCCCAGTTCGACGGTGAGGTGAGGCCGGCAAGGGAGGCTGGCGCGCTGGGCCTAAGTCGTGGTCGCGGTCCACGTAGGCGAGGAAGGCGCGGTCAACGCAGCGAGCAGAGGTGTGTCGTCCTCCCTGCTCGAACGAAGCAGAGGAGGCGAGCAGGGCGAAGGGGCAGCGAGGATCCAAGGGAAGGAGGCGGCTCGCGGCGGCGCGGGTCGGGGAGGTCGTGGACGGGGCCGGAGTTGAGATCCAGGGCGGCTGCTTCAAGGGACTCCGGCGGAACGGACTTGGCAGGGAGGCGGCGGAAGCTGCAAGGCCATGGGGGGGAAGAAATTCAAACGAGAGTCAGACAGGGAGGAACAAGATAGGCGAAGGAGAGGGACGGGCAGAGGGAGGCTGATCAAGTGGCGCTTGTGCTCCGGCGAGCTGCTGCTCGGCATGGAGGTGACGAAGACTTGGGCGGAGCAAGCGACAGAGGACGGCAACGCGAGCTGCTGGGGAGACGCTGTCCATGGCGGGCGTCCTGCGTTGGAAGAGACAGAGAGCCATGCGTGAGCGACCGAAAGAGAAATGCGAGGAAGGAGGAAGGAGAGGCGAGGGCGCGAGGCAGTTCCTTGTGGTGGCTGTTGCTGCTCCGGCCGGGAAACTCTGACGGAAAAACATCGGCGAGGAAGAGATTCTCGGGCGGCTGGGTTGGAGGAGATCGAGGAGAGGAGTGGCGGCTGTGGCTGGCAGATCGAGGTGGGTGGATGGATCGGATGGAGTGCACTGGTTGGGTGGCGGCGGAAATCAAGGGAGAGGGTCGGAGAGAATTTGGATCGGGAGGAGATCCCGAGGTGGAAGAGGAGCGGCGGCGGGAGGGACAAACCTCCTAGGTTTTAGGGTTAGGCTAGATTAGGTACGTGGGTGGACTATATATAGGGAAATAGAACTAGGTTAGGACACTCTGATTTAAATCGGACGGTCGAGAAAAAAATAGGTTAGGAAGTTCAATTAAGAAAACGGAGATGTCTTATAGATGTTTGGGGATGATCCGGACCCAACGGTGATGACTGAGCGGGTCAGGTTCGGGACAAGTTTCGGACACGCGCGAGAAGGGGTTTTGTGCATTGTGCAGAGAGGCTCAGACGGTCGGACAACAAAAGAACGGTTGGTCTCGAAGGGACAACGAAGGCAACAGGGAGAAGTGGGAACTACGAACGGACCACGAGTTTAAGAAAACATGCAGATGCAATGCGTATGATGCGATGATGAATGCAACAAACAAATAAATACACGCGACGATAACGAAAAACAAGGAAGGCATCTGGAGCGTCGGTCTTGGGGCGTTACAGCTATTTAGTTGATTCTTTTTGCAGATGATTAATAGATAAATTCCTCACGTCCAGAAATTTGTTTTAGAGTTTTTGGAGTTTAAGAAGTTTGCGTTAGTTACAGATTACTACAGACTATTCTGCTTTTGACAGATTCTATTGTTCGTGTGTTGTTTGCTTATTTTGATGAATCTGTGGCTAGTAATGGAGTTTATGAACCATAGAAAAGTTGGAATACAGTAGGTTTAACACCAATATAAATAAAGAATGAGTTCATTACAGTACCTTGAAGTGGTGTTTTGTTTTCTTATGCTAACGGAGCTCACGAGATTTTCTGCTAAGTTTTGTGTTGCGAAGTTTTCAAGTTTTGGGTAAAGATTTGATGGATTATGGAACAAGGGGTGGCAAGAGCCAACGATTGGGGATGCCCAAGGCACCCCAAGGTAAAATCCAAGGACAACCAAAAGCCTAATCTTGGGGATGCCCCGGAAGGCATCCCCTCTTTTGTCTTCGTCCATCAGTAACTTTACTTGGAGCTATATTTTTATTCACCACATGATATGTGTTTTGCTTGGAGCCTCTTGTTTGATTTGAGTCTTTGCTTTTTAGTTCACCACAATCATCCTTGCTGTACACACCTTTTGAGAGAGACACACATTAATCGGAATTTATTAGAATACTCTATGTGCTTCACTTATATCTTTTGAGCTAAACAATTTTGCTCTAGTGCTTCACTTATATCTTTTAGAGCACGGTGGTGGCTATATCTTATAGAAATTATTGATCTCTCAGGCTTCACTTATATTATTTTGAGAGTCTTTTAGAACAGCATGGTAGTTTACAAAGTGCATTGAATGCTAAGAGAAGTTTGATTCTTGATAGTTGTTTTGAGATATAAAGGTGGTAATATTAGAGGTGTGCTAGTTGAGCAATTGTGAAATTGAGAAATACTTGTGTGAAGTTTACAAGTCCCGTAGCATGCACGTATGGTAAACATTGTGTGACAAATTTGAAGCATGAGGTATTCTTTGATCGCTTTCTATTTGAGTGGCGGTCGGGGACGAGCGATGGTCTTTTCCTACCAATCTATTCCCCTTGGAGCATGCACGTAGTGCTTGGTTTTGATGACTTGTAGATTTTTGCAATAAGTATGTGAGTTCTTTATGAATAATGTTGAGTCCATGGATTATACGCACTCTCACCCTTCCATCATTGCTAGCCTCTTCGGTACCGTGCATTGCCCTTTCTCACCTTGAGAGTTGGTGCAAACTTCGCTGGTGCATCCAAACCCCGTGATATGATACGCTCTATCACACATAAACATCCTTATATCTTCCTCAAAACAGCCACCATACCTACCTATTATGGCATTTCCATAGCCGTTCCGAGATATATTGCCATGCAACTTCCCACCGTTCAGATTATTATGACACGCATCATCATTGTCATATTGCTTTGCATGATCATGTAGTTGACATCGTATTTGTGGCAAAGCCACCTTTATAATTCTTTCATACATGTCACTCTTGATTCATTGCATATCCCGGTACACCGCCGGAGGCATTCACATAGAGTCATATTTTGTTCTAAGTATTGAGTTGTAACCTTTGAGTTGTAAGTAAATAAAAGTGTGATGATCATCATTATTAGAGCATTGTCCCAAGTGAGGAAAGGATGATGGAGACTATGATTCCCCCACAAGTCGGCATGAGACTCCGGACGAAAGAAAAAAAGAGAAAGAAAATAGGCCAAAAAAAAGAAGAAGGCCCAAATAAAAAAATGAGAGAAAAAGAGAGAAGGGACAATGGTACTATCCTTTTACCACACTTGTGCTTCAAAATAGCACCATGATCTTCATGATAGAGAGTCTCCTATTCTGTCACTTCCATATACAAGTGGGAATTTCACATTATTGAACTTGGCTTGTATATTCCAACAATGGGCTTACTCAAATGCCCTAGATCTTTGTGAGCAAGCAAGTTGGATGCACACCCACTTAGTTTATTTTGTTGAGCTTTCATATATTTATAGCTCTAGTGCATCCGTTGCATGGCAATCCCTACTCCTTGCATTCACATCAATTTATGGGCATCTCCATAGCCCGTTTATTAGCCGCGTTGATGTGAGACTTTCTCCCTTTTTGTCTTCTCACACAACCTCAATCATTATATTCTATTCCACCCATAGTGCTATGTCCATGGCTCGCGCTCATATATTGCGTAAAAGTTGAAAGAGTTTGAAAAGGCTAAGTATGAAACAATTGCTTGGCTTGTCATCGGGGTTGTCGATGAGAGCATTTTGTGTGACGAAAATGAAGCATAGCCAAACTATATGATTTTGTAGGGATAAGCTTTCTTTGGCTATGTTATTTTGAGAAAACATAATTGCTTGGTTAGCATGCTTGAAGTATTATTATTTTTATGTCAATAATAAACTTTTATCTTGAATCTTTCGGATCTAAACATTCATGCCACAATAAAGAAAATTACATTGAGAAATATGCTAGGTAGAATTCCACATCAAAAATTCTGTTTTTATCATTTATCTACTCGAGGACGAGCAGGAATTAAGCTTGGGGATGCTTGATACGTCTCCAACGTATCTATAATTTTTTATTGCTCCATGCTATTATATATTCTGTTTTGGATGTTTAATGGGCTTATTTATACACTTTCACATTATTTTTCGGACTAACCTACTAACCCAAGGCCCTGTGCAAATTGTTGTTTTTTTGCCTATTTCAGTGTTTCGCAGAAAAGGAATATCAAACAGAGTCCAAACGGAATGAAACCTTCGGGAGCGTGATTTTTGGAACAAACGTGATCCAAAGGACTTGGAGTGGACGTCAAGCAATCAACGAAGAGGCCACGAGGCAGTGGGCACGCCTATCCCCCTGGGCGCGCCCTCCACCCTCGTGGGCCCCTCGTGGCTCCACCGACCTACTTCTTCCTCCTATATATACCTACGTACCCCGAAACCATCGAGGAGCACCACGAAAACCTAATTCCACCGCCGCAACCTTCTGTACCCATGAGATCCCATCTTGGGGCCTTTTCCGGTGCTCTGCCGGAAGGGGCATCGATCATGGAGGGCTTCTACATCAACACCATAGCCTCTCCGATGATGTGTGAGCAGTTTACCACAGACCTTCGGGTCCATAGTTATTAGCTAGATGGCTTCTTCTCTCTCTTTGGATCTCAATACAAAGTTCTCCTCGATCTTCTTGGGGATCTATTTGATGTAACTCTTTTTGCGGTGTGTTTGTCGAGATCCGTTGAATTGTGGGTTTATAATCAAGATTATCTATGAACAATATTTGAATCTTCTCTGAATTCTTTTATGTATGATTGGTTATCTTTGCAAGTCTCTTCGAATTATCAGTTTGGTTTGGCCTACTAGGTTGATCTTTCTTGCAATGGGAGAAGTGCTTAGCTTTGGGTTCAATCTAGCGTTGCTCGATCCCAGTGATAGTAGGGGAAACAACACGTATTGTATTGTTGCCATCGAGGACAAAAAAGATGGGGTTTATATCATGTTGCTTGAGTTTATCCCTCTACATCATGTCATCTTACCTAATGCGTTACTCTGTTCTTATGAACTTAATACTCTAGATGCATGCTGGATAGCGGTCGATGTGTGGAGCAATAGTAGTAGATGCAGGAAGGAGTCAGTCTACTTGTCACGGACATGATGCCTATATACATGATCATGCCTAGATATTCTCATAATTATGCACTTTTCTATCAATTGCTCGACAGTAATTTGTTAACCCACCGTAATACTTATGCTATCTTGAGAGAAGCCACTAGTGAAACCTATGGCCCCCGAGTCTATCTTCCATCATATTAATCTCCCGTCAACTAGCTATTTCTATCGCCGTTTATTTTGCTTTCTTTACTTTTAATCTTTATCATAAAAATACCAAAAATATTATCTTATCATCTCTATCAGATCTCACTTTTGCAAGTGGCCGTGAAGGGATTGACAACCCCTTTATCGCATTGGTTGCAAGGTTCTTATTTGTTTGTGTAGGTACGAGGGACTTGCGTGTGGCCTCCTACTGGATTGATACCTTGGTTCTCAAAAACTGAGGGAAATACTTACGCTACTTTGCTGCATCACCCTTTCCTCTTCAAGGGAAAAACCAACGCATGCTCAAGAGGTAGCAGTGCCAAAAGACGCTGAAGCTCTTCATCAAGCTCTGCATCCGTCAAGGAGGGGCCGTGGGCTCCGATATCAGGCAACAACGGCACCACGGCCAGCGTGTTCGAGGAAGACGGTGGGGCATCAGCAGCGCCCCCGGAGGAGGGGAGTGGACCCATGGATTGAAGAGGAATCTTCGCCTCGATAACCACTTCCTCTACCGGGGCGCTCTCTAGAGAATGCATCACCACTGCCAAGGAACCTTGTGTTCCCCCGGCAGCGAGATCCTACCCCTCAGTAGCCGCGACCTTCGCGGCTTCATCAGCGGTGGACCTCCTGTATGTCCGCCACCACCTCCAACAAGTCTAGTTCTTCAGCCTAGGGGGCTGCAGATGGAAGGGGCCAGTGAACAAACGAAGGAATAGAAGTCTCGAAGCGAATAAAAAAGCCAATGGACGCAGCCAGAGTATAAAAGAAAAGAAGGGTTAAGCTAGATACTTGGGAAGTCTGCCGGGCAGAGGTCTCTATTTCCCTGGCAACAACCGTTGCCGGGTCACAAGCTTCATCCTCTGTCGGGGTAGACTCGGCAGCCTTCTCCGCCGTCTCGGCCGTGGAAGATTCCACGATGACATCTTCGGCTTGAGCGGCAGTGAACACATGCTCCTGCAGGAGTGGCTCGCCCTGCGTTACCTCGCCCCCTCCTCCGCGTGAAGGGGCGGAAAGGCTATCTCCATCATCTCCGGTGGGCGGGGTCAAGTCTCCGCTCCCAGATCGGGGGCTGGGTTGGGGGCTCGACACGGGATCTTCTGCATCCTTCCCCGCCGAAGCCGAGACCTCTACACCCTCCAGCGACCCGAGGCGCCGGAGTCTCTTCCAGGAATGATGGATGAGGGTCTCTGTCTCCTCTGACACTTCCCTGCCAACAACAACAAGAACAAGAGGTTAGTCGGCAAAAGCATTCAAATCTGCTTAGGAAGATATCTACCACAAAGAGAAATCCTCCTTACTCTTCCGCAATAAGCATGGAGTTCAAATTGAACTCCATGGGACGAGGGGACTCCCGTCCTCTCTTCAGAGACGGAAGGGTGGAACTCCCCGGCAGCCTCAGTGCCTGCCGTGACATCAAGAGCTCTGGGGAAGGCAAGCGTTGTGAAGAGCTCGAGCCAGAGCGGGGGCTGGACTCCTCCGAGGCCACCGGCCGTTTGGCGGAAGGTGCCTTGGCCTGAGCAAGATGGGGGGATTGGCGACACACCACCTCGGCCTTGGGGGACTTGGTGCAGATCTTCTTCACCTTCTTGGCGGGTGGCGCTGGGTTGGAGGTCGCCGCTCCCCGGGCTGCGGCGCGCCTACGGGTATGCTAGTCTGGGTCCATTGCGGGGGCTTGCGGTCCTGCCATAAGCCATTCCTCTTCAGGGGCCGCTGCCGCGCCCCCCTCCCTCACTGCCTCCTCTCCCTCCTGGAGCTTCTTTGCTGCCGTGGCTAGAGCGCCTAGCCCGGCGAAGTTATCCCCGGCAAACTCTTCCCCCGTAGTATCTTCCGTGGCTTGCGCCTCGCGGCCACCCTGGGAAGAGCTCCCGTTCCCAGCCTTGCCTTTGCCTTTCCCGGCCTTTGCGGCCTTCTCCATTTCTGCGCGACGGGAAGCCTTGTCCTCCGCGAATCTCTTCAGAATATACGCTACCTCCGCAGCGGAGGTGCGTTTATACATTCCATCTTTAGCCCTGGTGGCCTTCTCCACCAAAGTACTCGACCACTGGAGCTCTTCGTCAAGGGAAGCAAGCTGCCAAGTGCTCGTTACTCCCTCAGCATTGCAGTCCCGCATCCACTTCAATATTTGATCCCAGGCAGAATTGATGTTCCGAGGACCGACGGTTTCCGGGAGCTTAAACAACTCGAAGCGACCAAATAGTTGGTCGCATAACCAAGCATGGCCATAAACTGACAAATTGTTGGCCAGCCCCGGCAGCAACCTCATCCTATCCGCGGCACCGCCATACTGCCACGCAGGCCTGTCCCTCTCCTGCAGCGGTGAGATGCGGCGGAGAAGGAAATCTGCCCCCAGATGTTCAATAGTTAACCCGGCAGCCGCCAGGCGAGTGATCCTGTTGATTGCTGGGCCCAGCCTATCCTCGGTGAGTCCTCTCAGGCTCCAATCTTTGCCGCTCTCAATGCATGCCTTCCGCGCTTCGCAAAACTAAGGGGCTTCCTTTTCCTGGATCCAGCACCAATCCCCTCACCATTCATCCCATCTCTCGCGTTGGAAACCGGGGAGGTAGTCCCAAATCATCCTCTTCGATCGTGGCATCCAACTGATGATTCCGGAGCAGCTGACTTTGCTCTCGACCATCGGGACGAAGTAATGCCGAAACAGATCCACATTGGGCATCACTTTGATGAAATTCTCACACAAATGCGCAAAGATGGCCATGGTCGCCAACGCATTGGGCGTGAAATCAAGGAGATGGAACCCATAGAAGTTCATGATCACCTCGAAGAACCCAAAAAAGGGGGGACAGAGACCGCAGATGAAGTAAGCAGCAAAGAATCTATAAGAATCGGGGGGATTCACCTCGCCCGCTTCGTAGACCACGGGCGCCCCATGCCCTTTCTCGACGGGCCGCCCCCACAAATACCCGTACTTCGCCTGAAGGATGGGCCCGCTCAAAGAGGGTGGAACAAAGACAACATCCTCGCTCCGTTTCTTGTTCAGCTCTGCCGACCACTTGTTCCCCTCGGCGGCGGTCTCCTTCACCACGGTCATCGACTACTTCACGGGTTTCTTCCCCATTGCCGCGGCAACGCAAAGAGGGGAGGGATTCCTTGAGTGGCGGTGGAAGAAGAAGCGAGATGAGGAACTGTCGCTTGGCTTGCGAAGGAAGAAGGTGGAGGAGCGGGGCAAGAAACAGGTGAATCGCACCGCCCCGATTCTCCCTGTTCTTAAAGAGGAAAAGTGGGACAGAGGCGCGATGCTTTAGAAAGTTACCATTTTACCTTAACTACAACAGTCCCACGACCCCACGATGCGCAGTAATTGCGCGAAAGTGGATGTTGGATTGACTAGTCATTGTGGCAAACCGTCGCGCACAACCCTCTCCTGCCACGTGTCCGCGCACTGTTTGGGGCCTAACTCAACGTGCCACGTGACACATGTGGCTCAGGCCCGGGGGCTTATTTCGGGAAAAATATATAAGGGCTGACATTTTCCCCTGACTCGTGCACGGACAAGCCAAGGACAAGCTAGAGTGCTAAAGAACCAAGAGATTTGAAGAACCAACATGCAGCCCAAAGGGACCAAGATCGAGCCAGAGGAGCAAGATATCATCAAGACAAGGGCCTCCCTTGCCTGGAAGGCGAGCTCGGCAAGGGGCGAGGCCACCACCAAAAGCAAACAATCAAGGCTCCTCGACAGAGCCTACCGGGGCTCGTGGGGGAAGAACCACCCCACCAACCACTCAAACACGACTCACGTCGTCAATTAGTGCAGTGTTAAGCCGCAAGATGATTAAGTGGCACCCATTCGCCACATGGCAGCCATTTCCTACAGAAGAAACCCCCAGATGACACCCGTCCTACGACGTGTTAAGAGAACAGATGCAAAGCTGGCAAGACAGCCCGGCAAGCCTTGCCGGGAAACCAGTGATGTGACACTAAGCGGTGCATTTAATGCACCCGGTCAGCCTGTAGAGTTAGGTATGATAGCACTGTTCGCTATCATATCAGTGGATAATGACAACTTTGCCACTGTGGTGACCCCTTAATCTATAAAAGGAGGCCCATGGCACTCGTAGGGGGGTTGGAAAGTTGATGAACCCAAGCCACCATACGCGTGTAGTCGTTGCGGTCCCGAGGCAAACCCTGCCGGGCAAGTGTACTACATGTCACCACACTCATTCGACCATCAATCCATCAAGGCAGGAGTAGGGTCTTACGCCCCATGGTGACCCGAACCTAGGTAAATTGCTTGTGTGCCCTCTGCCGTGCTGCCGCACGCTGATATGCTCTTTGTGCAATGTGACGTGCCCTCGCCGAACCAGCAAGGGGCCACCCGGTCCCATAGGTGGCCGCGGATATCCCGCGAGACACGTGATTCCTTTATTCCAGATAGTTCTAGAGCAAAAGTTTCCTCAAGATATTCCTTGTTGGTTTGTTCAAGTTCAAGAGCTTGCAAGAGGTCGGCGATCTCATTAGCGTAATCACGCTCATGACCTTCCATTTTCTCAATGGTGACCTCATGCTCCTCTAGATGAGATTCCAACTCCTCTATATATTTCTTGCCCTCAATGGCAATGGACATGATTTCCATGAAGTTGGAACGAGCAATTTTATTCTTATGAAGAGCTTTAAAAATCATTTCCCCTTAATTTTGAAGGAGGTAACATTATCATTCTCTTCATCATTATCAACATCATCATCACGTGATATGTTTTCGATTCAAAGTGGGAGATACCTTTGAAGCCTTAGCCATAAGAAAAAACGCAATAGATGATGATGTAGGATCCCTTGAAGCACCACTCTTGTTCCATCGGGTGTTGGGTTTCCTCTACATTGTTAGCACAAAAATTCGAGGAAATAGATGCATTTTTATCATGGCAACAAGACATAGCAAGGAAATCATCATGAGATTTAGTCAACAAATTTCTACATGATATGCAAGGACTATCAACACAAGCATGTGAAACATTTCGAGAGCTCAAAGTGTTGAAGTCGAAAGATGAGGGATCATCAACGATAAGCACACTATCATCATTGCAATGACCAACACTAATCACCATTTCGTTACCTTGTGGCAAACCACATGTAGGTGAACTAGAAGAAGTTGAGAACACAACACGGCTGAAGGTAGAGGGAGAACATTCATCCCCACAAAACTTGGACACGCCATATTTATCTTGAAGCTTTGTCCACAACTCATGAGCATCCCAAAATGGCATGAGTTGAAATATAACTACATTGATCAAAGCATCAAAAAGCACATTAGAAGCTTGAGCATTTAGATAAGAGTTTTTCTCATCCTCTAAAGATAAATTTTGGGGATCCTTTGGAGGAGAAAAACCCATATCTACAATTTGCTCTAAATTTGGGTCCATGACCCTAAAGAGATTAAGCATGCGAATTACCCAAACATCAAAATTTGTGCCATCGAAACTAAGAGTATCAGATAATCCTAAACCCGTAGTCGACATCCTTACTCTCTAGGCAGTTAAACCTTAAAAAGAGAGACGAGGCTCTGGTACCAATTGAAACATCGTGGATGTCGGCTAGAGGGGGGTGAATAGGCGCTTTAAAATAATTATGGTTAAGGATTGAACAAATGCGGAATAAAACTAGCAGTTAATTTGTCAAGCACAAAACCTAAAATGACTATGCTCACCTACGTCCACCACCAACTTATGCTAAGCAAGATAAACATCTAGGTGATAGCAAGATATATGACAAGAAACAATATGCCTATCGCAAAGTAGAGTGCATAAGTAAAGGGCTCGGGTAAGAGATAACCGAGGCACGCAGAGACGACGATGTATCCCGAAGTTCACACCCTTGCGGATACTAATCTCCGTTTGGAGCGGTGTGGAGGCACAATGCTCCCCAAGAAGCCACTAGAGCCACCGTAATCTCCTCACGCCCTCGCACAATGCAAGATGCTGTAATTCCACTAAGGGACCCTTGAGGGCGGTTGTCGGATCTGGGGTTCCGGCAAAACCCTTAAGTTTCGAACTCTGGGGTGCGCGCGAAGTTCTTTCCCTCCTACCGATCTACGCCCAAGCTCGCTAAGATCTCGCGGACGAACTCGACGAACTCGTAACACAGAAGGACATGAGATTTATATTGGTTCGGGCCACCCTTGTGGTGTAATACCCTACTCCAGTGTGTCGGTGGTGGATTGCCTCTTGGGCTGATGATGAACAGTACAAGGGGAAGAACAGCCTCCTGAGGTTGAGGTGTTCTTGAGCTCGACGGACTTGTGTGGGTGAGGTGCCTCTGAATGAGTTGGTTCCCCCCTATGGTGGTGGCTAGCTCTACTTATATAGGCCCTGGTCCTCTCCCCAAATATTGAGCGGGAAGGGAGCCAACAACGGCGGGCAATTTGAAAGGGGAAAGCTAGTACAAGCTATCCTGACAAAAGTGGTCTTCGCCTGCAAAAGGCTCTGGTGGTGACGCCGTCTTGGGCTCCATGGTGACCTCCGCCTTGCCGTCCAGTTGGTCTTGGTCTCATTGCACTGATATGGAAACCTTTACTTGATGCCTTGGTACTCCGCGCCTGCGCCTGCTTCCTTAGCACCAAAGAGGAAACCAGGACACTGCACGCTGGCGCCCGCCTGGTGCCCGCCTGGTGTCGATCGTCATGGCTCACGTCACGAGAGCCTCGCGAGGTTTCCCCCGCCTTGATATCTCCGCTCCTCGTGAGCCTGCCGAGCGTGGCCGCTCCGGAGGAGGTCTTGGGTCGTCCGCCCCGTGAGGCTTGGCCCCTCGCGAGGGTCTCGAATGCCTTGTCGATGAAGATGGGCCGTACAGGACTGCTCGCATAGCCACGCCGTGGGACGTGGGTAGGCAAGTATGGGGACCCCCGTTCCCAGGAGGCCGACAGTAGCCCCCGGGCCCAAGGCGCGCTCAGGCTTAGCTTCGTGGCGAAGCCAAAGGTCAAGCACGGAGCGCCGCGGGCCCCAAAAGCCTGCAGCCTCAGTTGATGTGTGGCAGTTGATTGGACGTGGGTGTCTCCGCTTCCCCACGCTGCCTCGGCAACTGCTCGATTTGACAAGTCCCTGCGACATACAAGGAAAATCATCATTACCTGTGATCGTGGGAGGCGCCGGTTGGCCTTCTTCCGCTATAAATGGGGAGGGGGGTGGAGCCCCCGTCGCCCATCTCTTCCTAGCTCGCTCGCTTCTTCCTATCTGCTCCACCGTTGGCAGCAATGGCACCGTCGAAGAGGTTGTCCGCCACGGAGAAAGGCAAGGCCCCTCGGGAGGGACGCGGCTCCCCAGCGCCCAAGGGAGGACGTGGCCGTCCCCGCAAGCATGTCGCGACTCCCGCCAAGGCCCCCGGCTCTCGGGGTGGTGCCTCGGCGCGCGGCAGGAGTCGCTCTGGTCGCGGCAGTCCTGTCAACGAGAGGAGACGCGCCGTGGTTGCGTCCCCCCCCCGACCGCGGTTCCATGCGTCAGAGGTGCTACCGGAGTTTGTTCTCTGGTCGGAGGATCCAGCGGACAGCTGGCTCCAGCTCCCCCGCTTCTTTGCTGACGAGCTGCCGGCCTCTGGTCCAGGCGGGTTCTCGCTACAGGCAGACGGTTGCTGCAGCCGGGCTTCTTGGGTCGCGGTCAAGGTCTCCGTCGCGGGCAACATAGCTCTGGCACGCGGTTGGCATACGTTCGCCCGCGCGCACGGCCTGGGCAGGCGGTGCACCCTCCACTTCAAGTTTGACGGCGACGCAACCCTCTGCGTGAGGGTGTTCGAGGAAGGTGGTTGCCGTGCCGGATGCTACCCCGAGGTGAACGACGGCGAGGAGGTGCTCGGCCTTGGCGATGGTCGGGACGAGGAGGAGGACGAACCCGCCGGCCGCGCCTCGTCTGGCTATGGTACCTCCTCCCGTGGCGACAGTTCCAGCAGCAGCGGCCTTGACCAGCCTCCATGCCGTTGCGCCTCCTTCGAGGGTGGTAGCGGGTCGTCTCGTCGCCGCGCATCGGTGAAGCCCGAGGAGGGGTCCGACTAGTCCCGGGACGTCGCCTGGGCCCTGCCCCGGTTGGCTGCTGTGGTGGCGAGCGCCGCTTTTGTCTTATTCCCATTTTCCTTCCTGCATTGAAATGAAACCAGCATGGGCCCGGAGGGGCGTGTATCGAACTTATTAACTATTAAGCTACGCTTGTTGTTTCAATGTTGTGTTGCTATTTTGCGCGAAGATAACTTAGCCTGGTGCGCTTGGGCGCCCTCCTCCTCACGAGGCGTTTGTTTCCTTGTGTCCATCTTCACCCTGTGGTCCGCGATTGCTCAGGAACTGCAAGAAATTCGTTAGGGAGTTTGCCGGGAGACTTGTCGCTCACCCAAGCCTTGACCCGGCGCTTTGTATTGCGATACCCGAGGGGCACGGATTAGGAGAGGTGCACCAGCTTTCGGGCTCGAATGAGGGTGGCTCGCGAGAAGGCAGAGGGAAGGAAAAACGCTCAAGAGAAGTCAGAGAGAGAAAATGCTCGCGAGGGCACCTGCCTAGCCCCGTCGCGAGGTATGCGGGAGAGAATAAGTGTGAACCAAAGCCGAAGAATGCGGTAAGAGACGGGGGAATCGAACTAGCAAAGAACACTAGAAACAAACTTCGATTAAGGAAAAGCGACACCAGAAGCAAACTTCAACTAAGGAAAAACGAACCAACTTTGGAAAGCAAACGAAAAGCCGCGTCCGGCACCTAGTCTAGTCTTCAAGTCTTCTCACCGGCGTGGAGCTAAGTGCTGCCACTAGGCGTGTGAGGGAGCCCCAGGGCCTGAGGCCGGCGCTCTTGAGACTCCGGGGCGTGTACAACCCCACTCATTATTACGTGAGAGTGTCACGGGCGGCGATTCTTCATAGGCACCGGGCCTTCTTCACAGGCTCTGGGCCTTTCTTCACGGGCTCTGGGCCTTGCTTCATGGGTAGAACTTCCAGTGGTATTGGATGTTCAGGGCGTTCTAGATGGGTGTCCCGTCCTACGTCACCAGGCGCGCGACGCCAGGCCTGGAGACATGGACGACCCTGAACGGGCCCTCCCACATGGGTGAGAGCTTGTGCAGCCCTTCCCTAGAGAGGACCCGCCTCAGGACGAGGTCGCCCGCCTCGAGTGTCCTGGAGCGGATGTTGCGGCAGTGGTATCGCCGCAACGCATGGTGGTACCCTGCCGCCCTTAGTGCAGCTTCGCGACGACGTTCCTCCCCCAGCACATGGTCCATCCCTCGCGTGGCGTCCTACTGCGTTTCATCGAACGCCAGGACCTGCGCGGAGCGATGCTTGACCTCGTGAGGAAGGACCGCTTCAACTCCGTAGACAAGGAAGAACGGGGTCTCGCCCATTGGCTTGGTGGCGGTGGTGCGGATGGACCACAACACAGACTGGAGCTCATCGTGCCAGCCCCTGCCACAGGCCTCGAGCTTCTTCTTGAAGGTCCTGGTCTTGAGGCCCGTCAGGACCTCCGCGTTGGCACGTTCGGCCTGACCATTGCTCCTGGGGTGCGCCACCGAAGCGTAGCAAATCTGCATTCCAAGGTTAGCACAGTAGGTTTTGAAGAGGTTACTAGTGAACTGCGAGCCATTATCTATGATGATACGGTTGGGGACCCTAAAGCGGCTCACGAGGCTCTTGATGAACTTGACAGCAGAGCCAGCTGGGATGGTGTAGACAACTTCCAGTTCCGCCCACTTGGTGAACTTGTCGATGGCAACGTAGAGGTAGCGGTAGCCCCCAGGCGCTCGAGGGAATGGGCCCAAGATGTCCAGCCCCCAGACCGCGAACGGCCACGTGAGCGGAATGGTCTAGAGGCCCTGAGCCGGCTGATGGATCTGCTTGGCGTGGAACTGGCAGGCTTCGCAGGACTTCACCAGCTCAGCTAAGTCGTTGAGCGCAGTGGGCCAGTAGAACCCACTACGGAACACTTTTCCGACGAGGGTCCGCAATGACGAGTGGTGCCTGCAGTCCCCACCGTGTATGTCAGTTAGCAGCTCCTTCCCCTGGTCCCTGGAAATGCAGCGCAGAGAAACGTCGTTCGTCCGCTTCTTGTACAACTCACCGTCCTAGATGCAGTACGGCGTGGCTTGCCGAACTACACGCTCTGCATCCTCCTCCTTCTCCGGCAGTGCCCCTTGCATCAGATATTCCTTGAATTCCTTGGTCCAACATCCCTCCTGAGGCTCGCGTGCCAAGAGCAAGCGAGCTCCTGAGGTCGCGCCACAGGCCGGGGCTCCTGCAGCAGGAGGGTGTGGGAGCTCCTCCCGAGGCTGAGCTGTGCTTGAAAGTGGTGGTGTCTGTCGGATGTGGGGTTCCGGCAAACCCATAAGGTTCGAACACTGGGGTGCGCGCGAAGCCTTTCCCTCCTACCGATCTACGCCCTAGCTCGCTAAGCTCTCGCGGACGAACTCGACGAACTCGCAACACAGAAAGACACGTGGTTTATACTGGTTCGGGCCACCGTTGTGGTGTAATACCCTACTCCAGTGTGGTGGTGGTGGATTGCCTCTTGGGCTGATGATGAACAATACAAGGGGAGAACAGCCTCCCGAGGTTGAGGTGTTCTTGTGCGTACGAGCTTGTGCGCGTCTCTGGATCTGATGGCTACTACTGTGGTGGCTAGACCTATTTATAGAGGCCCTGGTCCTCTTCCCAAATGTTGAGCGGGAAGGGAGCCAACAACGGCGGGCAAATTTGAAGGGGGACAGCTAGTACAAGCTATCCTGACAAAAGTGGTCTTCGCCTGCGAAAAGCTTCTGGTGGTGACGCCGTCTTGGGCTCCACGATGACCTCCGTCTTGCCGTCCTCCTGGTCTTGGTCTCGTTGCACCAATATAGCAACCTTTGCCTGATGCCTCGGTACTCTTCGCCCGCGCTGGCCTCCTTAGCACTAAAGAGGAAATAAGGACGCTGCGCGCGCTGGCGCCCGCCTGGCGCCGTTCGTCATGGCTCATGTCATGAGAGCCTTGTGAGGTTTTCCCCGCCTTAATATCTCCGCTCCTCGTGAGCCTGCCTGGCTAGGCTACTCCAGAGGAGGTCTTGCATCGTCCGCCTCGCGAGGCTTGGACCCTCACGAGGGTCTTGGATGCCTTGTTGATGAAGATGGGCCGTACGGCCTACTAGCTTAGCCACGCTGTGGGCCGCAGGCAGGCAAGTCTGGGGACCCACGTTCCCAGAACGCCGACAGTGTCGCCGATGGCTTGAAGAGCCGTTCCTAAAAGACGCCGGGCTCTTGCGGCTGCCGCTTGGATGCTCTCTTGGCGATGTCATCGGCCTTCTTGTTGGTGCCCCGGGGCACGTGCTGCAGCCCAGGCCCAAGAACTGCTTCTCCATCTTGTGCACCTCCGCGAGGTATGCCTCCATATGCTCGTCCTTCGGCTCGTATACCTTGTTGGAGAAGTTGATGAGGAGCTGCGAGTCGCCTTTAACGGTAAGGCGCTTCACTCCCAGAGCTGTTGCGGCCTTCAGGCCAGCTATGAGGCCTTCGTATTCCCCGATTTTATTGGAGACCTTCTCGCCATGCTGAAAGCAGAGCTGCACGGCGTAGTAGAGCTTATCCTGCAAGGCGCCATCGAAGTACATGACCCAACCGTCTGGTGCCTCACTTCCTGACGAGGTGGACTGGTCTGCGCCTACTTCAAGCGCCGGGACATCCGTCCTTTCCGCCACAAAATCAGCGAGCGATGCTCCCTTGATGACCCTGGTAGTGCTGAACTCTAACTGGAATGCTTGCAGCTCGTAGTTCCACTCAGCAACCCTTCCAGCAGAATTGGGGCTCCTGAGCACCCTCTCCAACGGGTAGGCTGAGACAACCTTGATGGGGTGCCCCTGGAAGTAGTGCCGCAGCTTGCACGAGGCCACCAAGAGTGCGAGCAGGAGCTTCTGAGGCATGGGATATCACGCCTTCGCCTCTCGCAACGCGGTGCTGACGAAATACACGGGGTGTTCAACGAGGGCTGGCGCGCTGTCTGGGCTCGTACCTTGTGGAAGTTGGGATGTCTCCTGAGGTGACGAGGCTTCTGACGCCTGATGGTTTGCGGGAGTTTTGTTGGTGTCATCCTGCTGAGCTTGGTCTTGTGCCGGTGCTGCCACGGCTCTTGCGGCGCCTTCCGGGTCTTGCGTTGCTTTAGCTGTAGCCCGGCGCAGCGCACCCTTGGCTTGGTGCTCCTCCCGAACCGCCACCAGTGCTGCGCTGGCAGAGTACGGGGTAGCGGCGAGGTAGAGTACTAGGGGCTCGAGGGGTCGTGGTGCCACCATCACCGGAGGGCTGGTCAGGTATCTCTTGAGGTCTTGAAAAGCTCGGTCGGCCTCCGGGGTCCACTCGAATGGGCCCTTCTTCGTCATCAGCTTGAAGAAGGGTAGGGTGCGCTCCCTTAGCTTGGAGATAAAGCGTCCCAACGCTGTTACCCGACCGGCCAGCTTCTTCATCTCCTTAAGGGTCCGTGGCGAGCTCATGTCCTTGATGGCCTTGATCTTCTCTGGATTCGCCTCGATTCCTCTGTGGGACACGAGAAAGCCCAGCAGCTTGCCGGAAGGGACACCAAACACGCACTTCTCCGGGTTAAGCCGCAAGTTCACTTGGCGCAGGCTCGCAAAGGTCTCCTCTAGGTCTTGAATCAGGGTCCTTGCCTCCCGAGACTTCACCACAATGTCGGCGACATAGGCCTCTGTGTTTCTCCCGAGCTGCCGCCCCAAGGCGATGTGCATCAGTCGCTGAAAGGTCGCGCCCGCGTTGCGCAGTCCAAAGGGCATGCAGGTGTAGCAGTACAACCCACACGGGGTCAGGAAGGCTATCTTCTCCACATCTTCTACCGCCATCTTGATCTGGTGATACCCTGAGAACGCATCCAGGAAGCACAGCAGGTGGAGTCGATGATCTGATCGATGCGTGGGAGCGGGAACGGATCTTGGGTGCAGGCTTTGTTAAGGTTGGAGAAATCAACACACATCCGTTCCTTCCCGCCTTTCTTCGGCACTACGACGGGGTTCGCCAGCCATTCGGGGTACCGAACCTCGCGAATGGCACCTGCCGCCTCCAGCTTGCGGGTCTCCTGGACGATGAAGGCCTGCTTCTTAGTAGACTGCTGTAACACCCCGGATGCAACTTTCCATATTTGTAACTCCAACTCTTGCCATTTTCGGCTATGTGTTATGATATTCCCTCCGTGGTCGGGTTTTTGTCTTTCGTTTTGCATTTTGTTCATGTCATGCATTTCATATCATGTCATCATGTGCATTGCATTTGCATACGTGTTCGTCTCATGTATCCGAGCATTTTCCCCGTTGTCCGTTTTGCAATCCGGCGCTCCCATCTCCTCCGGTGCACCCCTCTTGTTTTCTTTCGTGAGCGGGTGTCAGACGTTCTCGGAATGGACCGAGGCTTGACAAGTGGCCTTAGTATACCACCGGTAGACCACCGGTCAAGTTTCGTTCCATTTGGAGGTCGTTTGGTACTCCAATGGTTAACCGGGTAACCGCAGATGCCTTCTGTGTGTTGCAGCAAAACCCCCTCTCTAAACAGCCCAAAACCCACCAAACTCTCTTCCATGCTCTAGGTCGTTCGATAACGATCGTGTGGGCGAAAACCGCACCTCATTTGGAGCCTCCTACCTCCCTCTACCTATAAATATGCATCTCTCCCGAAAAACGTTCGCAGGCAAACCCTAACCCGCTCCCCTCGCGCCGCGCCGGACGTGTCCGCCTCCGGCCGGATGAAATCCCCGCCACCGCCACGTCGGCGTCCGCCGCCGCCCGTACCGCGCCGGCCCGCGGAGCCCAGGGAGGGCTCGCGCGAGCCCGCGCCTCCGCCGCCGCCGCCCGCGCCCGACGCCTCCTCCCCGCCGCGCGCCTCGCCTCGCCGCCGCCGGCGCCGCCGTGCTCCGCCGCCTCTCGCCACAGGCCGCCGCCGCCGCCATCGCCCGCGCGTTGCTCCACCGCCGCGCACGAGCGCCGCCGCCTCCGCGCCGTCGCCCGCAGTCGCCTCCTCTCGCCGCCGCCCAGCCGGCCCCGGCCGGCGCCTCGCCTCCCGCGCCGCCCCGCCGGCGTCCCCGAACTCCCTCGCTCCGGCGAGCCGAACCCTAGCCCGATCCGATCTGGGTCAACACTGGAGGTTGACTTTTCCCGAGACCCCGAAAATTTGTCTTTGATTTTTTTACAATAAGTACCCCTGTTCATAGCATCATAACTCTCTGCATATAGCTCTGTTTCACGCGTGTAATATATAGAATTGTTCCACTCGTGATGCTATACATTTTGTTCAATTGCACCATGTTCATTAGAGTCCATCTTGATGCCCAAATCTCTGTTGCAAGAGTGCTAGTTGCTGTTATCTCCTGGTTCTTAGCAGAACTTGGAGATTTGTTATTTTTGTATCATTTAATATGTGCATCTTATGGGCATGAGCTCTACATGTGTTTTGTTGTATGCCATGCCGTCTTTCCAGTGGTGTATGCCATGTATTTTTGTGATCTCTGTGGTGACTAGTACAAGCATGCAAAATAGGCCCCGTAATGTTTCTGATTTCAGGGACTTGGTGATTTCTCTAAGTCTGTCTGCTGTTATTTTGTTATCATGTAATCTTGATGCTACAGAGAGATCCATGCATATTTTGGAGATATTCAGTAAGGATGTTTTGTAGATATTATTGTAATGGATCCATTACTGCCTTTGTTTGGAATTATGGAGTGCCATAGCATGACTCAATCTTGCTCTACTTTTGCTATAAAATATTTCTGGCAGATTCTTTACGTGTTATTCAATTTTGCCAAGCTTGTTGTAGTTGTTTTATCCATGCTACGTACTTGCTCTTTCCATGGATAGCTTAATAAACATGCCATCTTGCTGTAGGTATGCTTGTTTTGTCATGCATTGCTTCGTGGTGAGTGCATCAAGCTCACCAAGATGCCGTCATATCATTATTTCTGCCATGCTCTGTTTTCTGCCATGTCTGAAACCTGATAACGAAACTTGCTATGTTTACATGGTAGCCATCATATCTTCTGTTCCTTTTTGGCTTAGGGTCAGTAAGGGACTTTTGTCATATGCATTTAGTAGAACACTACCATGCCTTGTTTTGCCATGTTAAGTTCCTGTAGCATATTGATTTCGTGCTCTGAACATTGCTACCTGATGCTGTTTTCTGCCATGTCCAGTAATTTCACTAAGTCTGTGATCCTGTTATCCTTTGCACTTTTGCCATGCTTGTTTGAGCTTGTTATGTTGTGATCTAGCCGTAGCTCAGTGTTCATATTTTGTCAAGCACCTCCTGTAGATTGCTGCCATATGCTTTTTTGCTATGTTGGAGTGCTGTAGCATTGTTACTTGTGGCGTTCTAAGTGCTATCTTGCTGTTAATCGCAGATTCGTGTCATTCTTGTTTTGCTTGCCATTTGCAAACCGTGCATCTGTTTCCGGTGATCTTTATATCAATTTAGACCGAAATCATCTCATCTTTCCAGTGACATGCTTGGTTTGCCAAGTTACTGCCTTGTTCATCATTTTCCTTCCGGAGCACGCATATCATATCTCGCATATCATACATGTTTTGCATCATGTTGCTTGTGCATTTCTCGTGTTGATTGTGGTTCCGTTGCTTGTGTTCTTGTCTTGGGTAGAGCCGGGAGACGAGTTCGTGAACGAGGAGCCTGTTGAGTACGCTTACGAGGATCAAGCTTTCGACAACTCTGAGAACCTTGCAGGCAAGATGACCACCCCTCGAAATCACTTCTATCTTTGCTTTGCTAGTTGTTCGCTCTATTGCCATGTTGCGCTACCTACCACTTGCTATACCATGCCTCCCATATTGCCATGTCAGCCCCTAACCATCTTTTCCTAGCAAACCGTTGTTTGGCTAAGTTACCGCTTTTGCTCAGCCCTTCTTATAGCGTTGCTAGTTGCAGGTGAAGTTGAAGTTGTTCCATGTTGGAACATCGACATGTTGGGATATCACAATATCTCTTATTTTATTAATGCATCTATATATATTTGGTAAAGGATGGAAGGCTCAGCCTTATGCCTGGTGTTTTGTTCCACTCTTGCCGCCCTAGTTTCTGTCATACCGGTATTATGTTCCTTGAGTTTGCGTTCCTTACGCGGTCGGGTGATTTATGGGACCCCCTTGATGTAGGAGATATGCCCTAGAGGCAATAATAAATGATATTATTTATCTCTGAGTTCATAATTATGTTTATGTTCCATGCTATAACTGCAATGATTCTCGAGTCTGCAATATCCACGAGGCTCGGAGGAAGACTCAAATGCACGTGTGGAATAATAAACAGTAAGAAGTATTCCTAGTCTGGCCTCTAAGACTAGCTCAAGTGTTGCATGATGATTCTGTTTTCCTGGTCATGGGCATGTCTATGCCAGCAACTTTGAGGGCACAATGTTAAGAGAACATTTGTGTTGAATCGACCCGGATTGATGTTATGCTATGAGATTCATTCGTCACAAGTTTATTGGTACATAACACAGAGATGGTTAACGTTTGCATGATTCCTTAGACCATGAGAGTATCGAGTTTCTTCATGCTTGCTTCATGAACTTTGGGGTTTGTTAAACGTCATCCGTAAATGGGTGGCTATTACGGCGGCTTACGGGTTCATGGAAAAGTGTGTCAAGTAACTTGATAGCTCAAGATTGGGATTTGCTCCTCCGACGATGGAGAGATATCTCTGGGCCCTCTCGGTGTTACGGTATCCATCATCGTCTAGCCAGACACATTGTGATTTGATCACGGGGATGCCGGAATACGATAACGAGAAAAGAGAACAATACCGGTAACGAGGTAACTAGCATAGTGGACAAGTTGTTGATCCACGGGAATGCCAACATGTCTCACCTCGGGTATTTGTAACATATCGCGAAGCAACAGGAATAGCACACGGCAACTGGAGGTTCACTCGAATATTTATTCGTGTGGGTATAGGGGTCAATATGGGTGTCCACAGCTCCGATGTTGATCATTGATCGGAAGGGTTCTGGGTCATGTCTATACTTCACCGAACCTATAGGGTCACACGCTTAAGGGTCATCTATCTGCTGAATACTAGACAGGGAGTCTGAGAGAAAATCACCGAAAAAGTTTCGGACACCGAAAAGTTTCGGACAGCGGAATCGTACCGCAGAGAGAGGTCATCGGATAAGTTTCGATGATACCGAAAAGTTGTTTCGGGATACACCATTAAGTCAAATTGGTTTCGGCACATGCCTGATAATTCTTGGAGGATGCCAGAATCATTCTCGAAGCTTTTTGGAATTTTCTGAGATAAAAACCGGAAATGTTCCGGAGCTGCCGGAGCCACTTGAGATGCGTTTCGCAGATGAAAATCACTAAAACCGGAATTGTTTCGGAACGCGTTGAAAATAATTTTAGTGGGTACTGGAAATGTTCTTAGCCCACATAAATATTTTCAATTCGATCAGACGCTGAAAAATGTCGTCGTGAATAGTGAAAATCAGCTTTATTGTTACTTTATGGAAAGCCACCTTTTGGGGCTTTGCTCCAAAAGATCTTGGGGATGACATGGATGGATAGGAGCCATTTTTTGGGCCCCTCATGGGGGTGTGGCCGGCCACATGGGGTATCCCCCCTTGGGGACCCTCTTGTTCCTTGGTTTCACTCCTAGGTCCTTGTGGAAGGACTTCATTCATGTGCATTTTGGGTTTTTTGTGAAACTACCCTACCCCCTTGGGATTTCCTATAAATAGAGGTGGAGGGGCAGCCCTCCACACTCATCCCTTGCTCTCATACACATGCCATGCATTATCTGGCTTCTTCTCTCCCTCCCACGAAAAGAGTTTCGTAGAGCCGTAAGGCTGTCTGGGTTCCGGCAGGAACTAGTTCTGGACGGTGAAGCCCTGCCGGATAGATGACACCGTATGTGTGCAACTCTGTAGAGAGATCGTAGTTTCGGTCTTAGTTCGTGAGTGCCTCCCGAAGGGCTGTCCGTGTGACCGTCCGAGTTTCGAAGGTCCTCCCGAAGGGCTGTCCGAGTGACCATTCGAGTTTCGAAGGTCCTCCCGAAGGGCTGTCCGCGACACCGTCCGGGGGGCTGTTCGACCGCCTCCCGGAGGGCTGTCTGAGGAGCAGATGAGGGTATACATCCTCGCGGTTGGGAGGTTGTAAATCCTAGCTGCGGGGATCTGCACCGCCGATCGTCATCGACTCTACTTCCCCCTGCGCTACGAGTCGGTAACGAAAAAGATCAAACCATGTATGCAGTCTCCATAGTGGTCCTGGGCTGGTGCGTAGGTCGGAAATTTTTTGTTTTCTGTCGCGTTCCCCTTCAGTGGCATCAAGAGCCGTGCTATGCGTAGATGCAGGTTTCGATCTAGAATACATGGAGATGTATGGGTATTGCATAATATAATTAGGTAGTAGATGAGATCTATTGCTGAAAATTATTTATGCGGGTGACAGATGAAATCTGTTACCCGAGGTTCTTGTTGCTTCCCTAGAATTTGCGTTTGCTCAATCTCGAGACAGCATGGTGGAATTTGACAAAGTTCTGGCAATCCGTGATCCTGATTGATCATGGAAGTGCTATCAGCTCTTTGGGTTCTGCCGTAGTCAAAAGAAAGATGAAATTCGCAGATGAAAGGGCATTGCAGATATGATCTGCATGGGGGTCATGCGTATGACGAAGTTTAGTATGGGGCTCGAGATTTAATTATCCCATGTTTCATACACCCCGAGATGTTAATCTAGCAACTTGAATAATCATACTTGATGATAAAACGTTGGTCGCTGCGGTTTAAGTCAAAACCTTAGAAGCCACGTAAAATAAATTTTGCATAAACCGATTAGAGGCGTCTAACTTGGTTTTGCAGGATGTGCATATGATGTGGTATAGCAGTGCTCATACTAATTCGATTATGTATGAGATGACTATATGATGTAATTTGATTAACATGACCTGCGTGTCATGATTCGGCATGATGGTTGGAGCCATATGATTGCACTTTAATGACCTGCGTGTCAACCTTGCTGTAATGCATTATTTTGTTAGCTATAGAGATAGCAATATTATCTGGTGCATCGACAAGGTGGTGGCAATCTTCGCGAAGCTGAACACCGACACGAATGCCGAAGACGAAGAAATGAAAGACTTCTCCGTCAGAAAGGGCTATACCATATCATGCTATTATGAATTGCCTGAGATGTTTATCCCTTATGATGCACCCTTCTTGATTGCGCGGTAGTCGCTTTTATTAGGGTGATCTCTCACTTAAAATACCAAGTAGTTAGTGTTCTCCCAAGTGTAGCACCGTCACGGCACCTATCTTTTCGGGGTGCGCCGTGTCACACGGGTACGAACGATTAGAGAAGTGTGAGGCGGGTGAGTTGAGACCTCGCAGCGAGATCACTTGGTTGTCTTGACGTTCAGGCATGACCGTCATGAGCTCGGAACACACGCAACGAAAGATGAACAAGAGTCACATAGAGATGTGATTGGCAAGTTGGCCTACCGGTTGAGATTTTTCGTCATCAGTGGTGTTACACCAATGGCGAACAATTGAAATGTGGGTCTTGTATCACTCACAATCAATTTTGAGAGATATTGATTTGAGTGGGAGCGCACTGTTGAATTAACATGTTTAATTCTTAGTGCAATTAATTATGAACATTGTCTAAGTGTTATATGCAAAATAGTTGTACAATAATGGCTCGCGTTTCCACCTTCCCTGTTAAAATTGAATAGCTGTTAAATATTTGGTTAAAACTTTACGATTGGTACCGTAATATGAGGATTGTCCTCAAAAGTGCCGAGAAGGACTTTGTCCTATCGCATGCTTTCCGTATCCTCCCGCTAATGCTATGGATCATGTGACTCTCGTCCTTTGATCCAAAAGCTAGAATTCTGTTACGGTCAAGTGGAATATGTTTGCTTCCATGAAACCCAACCTTCGAAAGTTGGGATAGTTATATGGTATTCATGGAACTGAAAATTATTTTCAGATACAAACAAAGCAATGTTTGTTTGCAAGTATTAGTAAAAGTGTTTACTATGCATTTGACTGTTGGGAAAGGGATCCAGAAGAACGCCTGTCATATAATGAAAGGTGAATAAAACAACAACTTAAAGAGAAAGGAAGTGACCAAAGGGTGTTAGTATGACTTACACGCCTAGGAAGTCCGGGGCTAATGCCACTCTTAAGTTGGGTGCTTCTTCTGAGAGTAGGAGAAATACTAAAAGTTAAACTGCTAGAAGTATAAAGGCAAAAGGAAAGAAGACTGGAATATCCAGCTCATGTATGAATGTCATACAAGTTTTTGATGTATAGAAGGCTGGTCAAAGATATAGTTCTTGCGAATTATGGTTAAACATGTTAATCACTAATTCTTGGGTATTGTGAGTTCATCACAAAAATGCCCGCTCGATTGCATTCTGTTGCAACTCGATGTAAGAACTACTATGGCCTGAAAGACTAGCTAGAAATGAGGTTAAGGTATACACAGGGAACATAGTAAATGTTACTATACCTTCCATCGGTGTATTGCCGTCTGTATTTATTTTCATAATTCATTTAGAGTTTTACAAACTCTATCCCATTGCATAAGGCATCTTGCAAGAAGGTTGTTCATAAGTGAACTTTTTATGTTCGATGTTATGAATAACACAAGGGCCATACTTTCATTATGAATGAGATGTATGTTATGAATATTGATAATAATAAAATACCTCTGGGTTTACTTTCATAATTCATTTTAGAGTTTCATACACTCTAGCCCATTGCACAATGTTTGTTGCAAAAGAGTTGTTCATAAAAACAACAATTGTTGTTAAGTATTATGAATAACATAAGGGCCATACTTCCATCATCGATGGGACGTATGTTATGAATATTGAGGGTAATATGATACATCCATAACACTGATGCTAAATGTCGCAAGACTAAAAGAATACCACGCAAGTGTGGCACTACATTTGGTCACATTGGAGAAACCCGCATGGAAAATTCCATTATGATGGATTTTGAAGTCTTTTTGATTTTGAATCATCTGACACTTGCAACTTTCCTCCTAAAAGTGAAGTGACTAAAATACCGTTCACAGGCCATAAGGAACGAACAACAAACTTATTAGTGATCATACATTTGATGTGTGTAGTCCGATAAGTGTTGTTAGTGGTGGATTTATTTATCTTCAGAAATGACTCAAGTAGATATATGGATATTTACTAGATGAGACGTAAGTCTGGATCTTTTGAAATCATTCAAAAGGTTCTCAAAAATGAAGTAGAAGTTATTGTAACAAGAAAATTGAAAATTATGTTTCTGCAATTTGATTGCACAAAGGAATATTTGAGTTACATGTTTAGCGAATGTATGATGAGTTGTGAAAGGGGTTTCATAAACTTGCACCTCCCGGAACACCACTGCAAGTGGAAAGTCTGTGGAGATGTAATCAAACCATTTATGACATGGTAAGGTCAAAGATGGCATAAATAAATTTGCCATTATCCCTTTTAAAGTGATGCTTTAGAGACTGCGGCTTTTACACTTAAAAGAGCTACATCGGGTCTGTTGAAATGAAGCCATGGTATGGTACGCCCAACCATGTTATATCTTTTCTTAACATTTGGAATATGGGGCTTGTGTAAAAGGTTACAAACCTATTCCAAATCAGACAAGTGCTACTTTGTAGGTTATACCAAAATGTTGGGTATTCCTCCCTCACTATACTGAGGCAAATAGTTTTGCCGCGAAACGGTGTGCTTTTAAAGAGAATGGTTCTTTCTAAAAGGTGAGTGGGAGAATAGTGCAACTCAACGAGATAAACAGTATCTTCATCAGATCAAAGGAAAGAGACCTTGGAAGAAATTCCAGAGTTTCCTACTGCGACTGATATAGAAGTCTCTACAATAAAATGTATGAACTTCGGTCGAACTTGCAGCTGAACCACGTAGGCAAGGCTCGTGCAAACCTCTCAGGTGCGCAAACGAGATATTGTTGTTAGACAACATTATACCTACAATACACAAGGAAGCGTTGATGGGCACTGACTCCGGAATTGGCTAAATGCCAATACAACCCGAGTTAGTTTCCATATAAGTGATTCAAGATTAAAACCTTGATACACCTTTCGAAAGACTTAGAGTCTAACGAATATTTATGGAACTTAAAACTGATACGGATAAAATGTTTTATCCATAAAGCTCGACTTGTTGAAATAATACGATAAGGTTGTTTTCATCGTAGCGATGCTTAAAGTCGGTTCGGGTTGAACTAGCAATTAATACATATTTCAATCATGAGATTTGAAACATGGATGATAAAAGGATTTCCATCTGATGGAAATGAAAGCTAGGACTTGTATATGATACAGTCCAAAGTAATTTGTCGATCCAGAGGATGCTAGTAGGTATGCAAACTTCAGAGTTCTAGCAATGGACAGAAGAGAGCAAAATGGAGTTGGAATCTTCGTGTTTTGATGAAATGGTCAAAGGGGTTTTGACTTCATCAATGGGTAATGAAGATGCTTGTAATTCAAGAAAGTAAGTGGGAGCGTAATAATATTTCTAAAAACCTTATGTGCTTGGCACATTGGTAATTGGAAATAAATTTCTTGACACAAATTAGGACTTCATTGGAAAATAGTTTTTCGATGAAGTGCTTAGGCTAAATAGCCTCAATATTAGGCATGATGATCTATGGAGATAGATTTACCTAATGGGGCTAAGCAATGAATACATATTGACAAGATGCTAAAACCTTTTAGCATTTAAAACGCCAAGGAGTGATTCTTGCCAAAGTCACATGGAAAGAGTTTTTGCAAGACTCGGTGTCCCAAAACACTGATGAGTAAAATACATGATGCAGATTCCACACACTTTTGTGTTTGGATTAATCATGTATTCCATGGTATGTAAAACAACCAGATATGTCCGATACTCCCAAGGTGTTGCAAGTATGGATACCAAAGTGATCAAATTACTGATCATGGGACAACAGTGAAAGATGTCACAGAGTACTAGAGTAAGTACTGATGACATGGTTTTCTCGCAAGCAGAGATCATGAAGAGTTCGTTGTAAAATGTTACATCGATAGAGTCTTCATCTTTTCTCCATGCGATTTTCGATTTAAATTAAGGGTTTTGTGTAACACACAATGTGGTGGCACAGTTAGTTGGAATTTGTTCAAACTAGTTACTGTGGCGAATTCTATAACAAGGGCTAAGTATGTTGACGCTTTAGAAGCGACAAAGAAGATGTTCAATCATATAGTTCATTCATGAACTTAGTATAGTTCCAAGATGGCTTTTGACAATGGGACACTACTGCAGGTAGTTGCTCCATAACTCAGTCTGAGGAATCCAGGTTCGACCTGTGATTCACATACATACAAAGCCAAGTCCACACAAAATATGAATTTTGTGAAAACGTGAAAACGCGAGGACATGCAAATACACACGGAACTGAAGTCGTCAGATCCGTTGGACATCAGGCTATACCACAAGCGAAGCATATTTACACCGGTGTGCCACAGGTGTGAAGTGCATTAACATAAGCTAGATTATTGACTCTAGTGCAAGTGGGAGTCTGTAGGAGATATGCCCTAGAGGCAATAATAAATGATATTATTTATCTCTGAGTTCATAATTATGTTTATGTTCCATGCTATAACTGCAATGATTCTCGAGTCTGCAATATCCACGAGGCTCGGAGGAAGACTCAAATGCACGTGTGGAATAATAAACGGTAAGAAGTATTCCTAGTCTGGCCTCTAAGACTAGCTCAAGTGTTGCATGATGATTCTGTTTTCCTGGTCATGGGCATGTCTATGCCAGCAACTTTGAGGGCACAATGTTAAGAGAACATTTGTGTTGAATCGACCCGGATTGATGTTATGCTATGAGATTCATTCGTCACAAGTTTATTGGTACATAACACAGAGATGGTTAACGTTTGCATGATTCCTTAGACCATGAGAGTATCGAGTTTCTTCATGCTTGCTTCATGAACTTTGGGGTTTGTTAAACGTCATCCGTAAATGGGTGGCTATTACGGCGGCTTACGGGTTCATGGAAAAGTGTGTCAAGTAACTTGATAGCTCAAGATTGGGATTTGCTCCTCTGACGATGGAGAGATATCTCTGGACCCTATCGGTGTTACGGTATCCATCATCGCCTGGCCAGACACTTTGTGATTTGATCACGGGGATGCCGGAATACGATAACGACAAAAGAGAACAATACCGGTAACGAGGTAACTAGCATAGTGGACAAGTTGTTGATCCACGGGAATGCCAACATGTCTCACCTCGGGTATTTGTAACATATCGCGAAGCAACAGGAATAGCACACGGCAACTGGAGGTTCACTCGAATATTTATTCGTGTGGGTATAGGGGTCAATATGGGTGTCCACGGCTCCGATGTTGATCATTGATCGGAAGGGGTTCCGGGTCATGTCTATACTTCACCGAGCCTATAGGGTCACACGCTTAAGGGTCATCTATCTGCTGAATACTAGACAGGGAGTCTGAGAGAAAATCACCGAAAAAGTTTCGGACACCGAAAAGTTTCGGACAGCGGAATCGTACCGCAGAGAGAGGTCATCGGATAAGTTTCGATGATACCGAAAAGTTGTTTCGGGATACACCATTAAGTCAAATTGGTTTCGGCACATGCCTGATAATTCTTGGAGGATGCCAGAATCATTCTCGAAGCTTTTTGGAATTTTCTGAGATAAAAACCGGAAATGTTCCGGAGCTGCCGGAGCCACTTGAGATGCGTTTCGCAGATGAAAATCACTAAAACCGGAATTGTTTCGGAACGCGTTGAAAATCATTTTAGTGGGCACTGGAAATGTTCTTAGCCCACATAAATATTTTCAATTCGATCAGACGCTGAAAAATGTCGTCGTGAATAGTGAAAATCAGCTTTATGGTTACTTTATGGAAAGCCACCTTTTGGGGCTTTGCTCCCAAAGATCTTGGGGATGATATGGATGGATAGGAGCCATTTTTTGGGCCCCTCATGGGGGTGTGGCCGGCCACATGGGGTATCCCCCCTTGGGGACCCTCTTGTTCCTTGGTTTCACTCCTAGGTCCTTGTGGAAGGACTTCATTCATGTGCATTTTGGGTTTTTTGTGAAACTACCCTACCCCCTTGGGATTTCCTATAAATAGAGGTGGAGGGGCAGCCCTCCACACTCATCCCTTGCTCTCATACACATGCCATGCATTATCTGGCTTCTTCTCTCCCTCCCACGAAAAGAGTTTCGTAGAGCCGTAAGGCTGTCTGGGTTCCGGCAGGAACTAGTTCTGGACGGTGAAGCCCTGCCGGATAGATGACACCGTATGTGTGCAACTCTGTAGAGAGATCGTAGTTTTGGTCTTAGTTCGTGAGTGCCTCCCGAAGGGCTGTCTGTGTGACCGTCCGAGTTTCGAAGGTCCTCCCGAAGGGCTGTCCGAGTGACCGTTCGAGTTTCGAAGGTCCTCCCGAAGGGCTGTCCGCGACACCGTCCGGGGGGCTATTCGACCGCCTCCCGGAGGGCTGTCTGAGGAGCAGATGAGGGTATACATCCTCGCGGTTGGGAGGTTGTAAATCCTAGCTGCGGGGATCTGCACCGCCGATCGTCATCGACTCTACTTCCCGCTGCGCTACGCGTCGGTAACGAAAAAGATCAAACCATGTATGCAGTCTCCATAGTGGTCCTGGGCTGGTGCGTAGGTCGGAAATTTTTTGTTTTCTGTCGCGTTCCCCTTCACTTGACAGTTCGCCTTGAATAAAACTCCTCCTGCAAGGCCCAACTTTGGTTTTACCATTTTCCACCTAAGCCTTTTCCCCCGGGTTTTCGCGAGCCCGAGGGTCATCTTTATTTAAACCCCCGGGCCAGTGCTCCTCTGAGTATTGGTCCAACCTGTCAGCCGCCGGTGGCCACCAGGGGCAACCCTGGGCTGGCCTACCGGAAGCTTGGACAATCCGGTGTGCCCTGAGAACGAGATATGTGCAGCTCCTATCGGGTGCCGACGATGCCAGTGCAGATAATGGGATCGACCTCAAGTGGGAGTTCGATGAGGAACGTGGTCGTTACTATGTGTCTTTTCCTGATGATCAGTAGTGGAGCCCAGTTGGGACGATCGGGGATCTAGCATTTGGGGTTATCTTATTTTCATTTGGATCTTGACCGTAGTCGGTCTATGTGTGTATTTTGGATGATGTATGGATTATATTTATGTATTGTGTGAAGTGGCGATTGTAAGCCAACTCTTTATCCCATTCTTGTTCATTACATGGGATTGTGTGAAGATGACCCTTCTTGCGACAAAACCACAATGCGGTTATCCCTCTAAGTCGTGCCTCGACACATGGGAGATATAGCCGCATCGTGGGCGTTACAACTGCCATCTCGCCCGCTGCTTCACGGGGTGTACATTGGAGAATACCCTTAAATGATGTTGAATCACCTCTCTCGGGACCCCTACCAGCTGATTGGGCTCCCACGCGAATATATCCTTGTTTGCGCGCAAGAACTTCACCAATGCTTCCTCTTGCCCTGGGTCGAGGCTGGCACATATGGTAAAGGTGGCTCCTGAGGGCCTGTCCTCATTGAGCGGCACCTGCTTGGTTTCCGCCTTGTCTTGTGTGAACAACTGCTTCGACTTGGTCGGCATGGCTCCCTTGGGCTCGGAGGCACCCGCGTCGGCAGGCTGCGCCGCCGCGGCGGTGTTGAGGGCGAGCTTGAGTGCCGTCACGGCCTCCTTGGTGTCCCCCTTGATGGTGAGGACGCCCTTGCTCCCAGGCATCTTCATGAGGTTGTAGGCCGGATGAGTCGCCGCCATGAACTGGGCGAGAGCTGGGTACCCGAGGATGGCGTTGTACGGGAGGCCGATGCGGGCGACGTCGAAGTCGACCAGCTCGGTGTGGTAGTTGTCGCGTGTGCCGAAGGTGACGGGGAGGCGGATCTGTCCCAGAGAGCGGGCAGTACCGCCACCAACTCCTGAGAAAGGCTTGCTGAGGCTGAGCCGCTCGAGTGGCACGTGAAGGAGGCTGAAGGCCTCTACGGAGAGCAAGTTGAGGCCGGCACCGCCGTCGATGAGGGTCTTGGTAACAGCCACGTTGCAGATGGTGGGCGTGCAGAGCATTGGGAGCTTGCCCGAGCCGGCGGTGGAGTTGGGGTGGTCTTCTGAGCCGAAAGTGAGGTCGGCCTCAGGCGCAGCCCAACCCGGCGGAGCCCCCGGGCGCTTGGAAGCGGCACCAATCTGACGGAGGAACGGCTTGACGTGGCGATCTGAAGGCGGTGCTTGAGAGCCGCCCAGCAGGGTTGCGACTGCGTGGTGCGCTGGCACCGCATAGCGAGCAGTGAAGAGGTCGCGGACTCCCCCCCCAAGACGCCACCGTGGATCCAGGGAGGTTGAGCAGCCAGGCGCGTGGCTCACCGGCGAGGGCATGGGGAGCCAGTTGGCCATGACCTTGTCGTCGCCCCCGGCCCCGAGGACGGCCTCCTCGTATGCCAGCAGGAACGCCGTCGGCTCCGCCGCGCCGTCGTAGCGCGGCGGCATCTCCGGCATGAACTTGGGTGGCCATCGCACCTGCCGAAGGGCAGGGGCCAGGGCTCGGAGCCCCCTGGCCCCGTCGTCAGCACCGGCCGTTGGAGCCGGTGGCAGGGCGCCTGCCATGAGGGCGAAGCGCAGGTCGACGGAGGAGAAGCTACGGCGTACCCCTACCTGGCGCGCCAAATGTCGGATCTGGGGTTCCGGCAAAACCCTTAAGGTTCGAACTCTGGGGTGCGCGCGAAGTTCTTTCCCAACTTCCGATCTACACCCAAGCTCGCTAAGATCTCGTGGACGAACTCGACGAACTCGTAACACAGAAGGACACGAGATTTATACTGGTTCGAGCCACCGTTGTGGTGTAATACCCTACTCTAGTGTGTTGGTGGTGGATTGCCTCTTGGGCTGATGATGAACAGTACAAGGGGAAGAACAGCCTCCTGAGGTTGAGGTGTTCTGGGGCTCGACGGACTTGCGTGGGTGAGGTGCCTCTGAATGAGTTAGTTCCCCCCTACAGTGGTGGCTAGCTCTACTTATATAGGCCCTGGTCCTCTCCGCAAATATTGAGCGGGAAGGGAGCCAACAACGGCGGGCAATTTGAAAGGGGACAACTAGTACAAGCTATCCTGACAAAAGTGGTCTTCGCCTGCAAAAGACTCTGGTGGTGACGCCGTTTTGGGCTCCATGGTGACCTCCGCCTTGCCGTCCTGCTGGTCTTGGTCTCGTTGCACTGATATGGAAACCTTTACTTGATGCCTCGGTACTCCGCGCCTGCGCATGCTACCTTAGCACCAAAGAGGACACCAGGACACTGCGCGCGCTGGCGCCCGCCTAGTGTCGATCGCCATGGCTCACGTCATGAAAGCCTCGCGAGGTTTCCCCCGCCTTGATATCTCCGCTCCTCGTGAGCCTGCCGAGCGTGGCCGCACCGGAGGAGGTCTTGGGTCGTCCGCCCCGCGAGGCTTGGCCCCTCGCGAGGGTCTTGAATGCCTTGTCGATGAAGATGGGCCGTACAGGCCTGCTCGGATAGCCACGCCGTGGGCCGTAGGCAGGCAAGTCTGGGGACCCCCGTTCCCAGGATGCCGACAGCGGTCACCGAACCCATACAAATGGCAACCCTTGGGGCGGTCATCGAACCCGTACACTTTGGCAACCCTTCGGGGCGGTCACCGGAACCCGTCAAATTGCCCGGGGTGATCTCCACAATCTAATTGGAGACCCCGATGCTTGCCCGGAGCTTTACACTACAATGATTGAGCTCCGAACACCACCAACCGTCTAGGGTGCCCAAGCACCAGCGAGGAACAAGCTCAAGGGTACCAAGCACCTAAGAGTAATAAGCTTCTCAACTTGTAACTTCCACGTATCACCGTGGAGAACTCAAACCGATGCACCAAATGCAATGGCAAGGGCACATGGAGTGCCCAAGTCCTTCTCTCCCAAATCCCACCAAAGCAACTAATGCTAGGGAGGAAAATAAGAGGAAGAACAAGAAGGAGAACACCAAGAACTCTAAGATCTAGATCCAAGGGGTTCCCCTCACATAGAGTAGAAAGTGATTGGTGAAAATGTGGATCTGGATCTCCTCTCTCTTTACCCCCAAAAACTAGCAAGAATCCATGGAGGGATTGAGAGATAGCAAGCTCGAAGAAGGTCAACAATGGGGGAAGAACACGAGCTCAAAGGATAAGGTTCATTGGGGAAGAAGACCCCCTTTATAGGTGGGGAAAATCCAACCGTTATGCTTCCAGCCCGCATAGAGCGGCACTACCGCTCATGAAAGCGGTACGACCGCTAGGGCGGAGGAAGCCCTTTGAAAAACAATAGCGAGGAGGAAAATGGCCATTAGAACCGTCGGAGCGGTACTACCGCTTGTCCTCCTGGTACTACCGCTAGGGGTAGCGGTACTACCGCTAAGGGTAGCGGTACTCCTGCTCGTGAGCGGTACTAAAAAAGTACATCCGTGCCTACCACTACTGGGCATATGACGAGTTTTTGGTCCGGAGTGGAAGTAGCCACGGAAGAAAAAAATTACATCCCCTCCAAGCGGTAGTATCGCTGCAACCTTTTTGAGGACACCAAAACTGACACAACTTCTGCAAACGGACTCCGAATTCAACGAAACCAAGTTGGTTGGAAAGCAAACGACATGGGCTAACAAAATCTTGATAGAAATAACAATAAGTAGCAAATGAGAAAAGGCCCATAAGAAAATAGTGAGAACCCTTCCTCGAAAGAGACCGGTAAACTTCCAACACAGAAAACGCAATAGAAGAAGCATGTGAACTCCGTTTTCGATGGACTCAAGCTTGTCAAGAACATGACGATAAGCTCCAAATCTCACAACTAGAAAAACAAACAAGAACCAAGAAAGATGGTGCAAGAATGCAATGGTTTGAGCTCTCTACGAACGATACGATCAAGCTACTCACCTGAGAGCCCCCTTGATAGTACGACAATCGATCCTATAACCCATTATCCAAACTACCACCATGAGACCAGTAAAATAGAGAACCTATCAAGGGCAAACCTTTGCCTTGCACAAAGTCCACTTGAGCTAGATGTAGATCTTGACTTCCTCAAGTTGGACCACCTTTCTTGATTGTGTTGGCTCGGTGAAGACTAGTAGATTGCTCCCCCATACTCTACTATGGGTGAGCCACTCTTTGGCACATGTTCACAAGTCCATTGTCACCACAATGGATGGCAAGCTTCAAGCACTTGATCTCTTCGTGATGCATCACTTGAACTTGCACACCACAACCTTGATTTGATGTCATGCTCCATGGCTTGTATATGATCTTCCTCTTGATGCAAGCCCATGGAAGATAACCTAACCCCACATAGAACTCTCACACAGACCGTGGGTTAGTACACAAAGCGTAATTGACAATGCTTACCATACCATGGGATCGCTTGATCCCTCTCGGTACATCTTCTACACTTTGTGTGTTGATCACCTTGATTCACTCTTTGACTTAGTCTTGATCAACCTCGCACATGACCAATCTTTAGATAATTCCTTTAATAGCACCTTGGTCGACACAAACTCTCCTTGAAACCAACACATGGACTCCAAGAAAAGCCTATGGACAAATCCTTCAAATATAACTCAAGGAAACCATTTGTCCATAGAGATTTGTCATCAATTACCAAAACCAAACATGGGGGCTCCGCATGTTCTTTCAAGGACCCCATGGTGTTGCCGCTGGATGAACAGGACCCCGATCAATCGAGCAGGTTGGGGGTGGATAAACAGGACCTCGCGGAGGGCTGGATGAACAGGACCTCGTGGAGGGCTGGTTGAACAGTAGCTGTTGGAGGGCTGGATGAATAGTGGCTGGTAGAGGCAGGAGGGGAGACGCCATGGATGAACAATAGCCCATGGAGGCTGGAGGAGGTCGACGGTGGAGATGAACCGTAGCCCGTGGAGTCCCGTTTTGCGGTATGCCACACCCCTCCCGATGAACCGGATCCCTGTTTTGACCATAGCGCTCCAACACAAGTCCGTTTCCTCCGTTTTGCGGTACACCACACCCCTCCCGATCAACAGGACGCCATTTTGACCGTAGGAGGTCCAAGAGAAGTTCGTTTCCTCCGTTTTGCGGTACGCCACACCCCTCCGGGGAACAGGATCCCGTTTGGACAGTAGGCGGTCGAACACAAGGATTTTTCCTCCGTCCTACAGTACGCCAGGCCTCATTTTGATCGGCTATTCCGTCCAAGCCGGTTCGCTCCTGATGAACATGACGCATTCCGTTCTGACCCACCCTATTGGCTGCCTATGAACATGACGACGCATTATGTTCCGACCCAGCCGGTTGGCTGTCTATGAACAGGACGCCGTCGCTACCTCTCCATGTACACGAGCCCTGGCCGTACATATGCGCGAGTAGGCGTGCCCATATGTACATACGTGGCCGTATTTTTGTCATCTTGTTGTACGTACGTGTACACGGTTTTGACTAGACTGCCTGAATTGCTACCGCTCCTTACTCGGCCACGGTTCATCGTGGCGGACAGACCGATCGACCCATATGTACACAGACAATGCTATGTATGCTTCGACCGGGTGTGTCCCATCTCTCAGGGAGGATAAGGACGCACTTCCTTGTGTGCGAAGATATAGCTGGTGGGTCCCAGCTGTCAGGGGGAAGAATCATTTTTTCATGTAATAAGGACGCACTTCCTTGCATGCGAAGATGTAGCTGGTCGGTCCCAGCTGTCAGGGGGAGAAAACATTATTTTTAGTGTAAAAAGTATGCATTTGCATGCATGCGTCCATGGGCGTGGTGCGTCCGCACTATTAGCCTCTCCATGTACAGTCATCTTCCGATGACTCCCCGCACCAAGCCGATGGACGACGGAGAGGCCTCAGACTGGAACGCCCCGAAGATGGGGAAGACGTGGCAGTGGAGTCGCAGATGGAGAGGAGTGGTCAACGTGACTGGTTCGGGTGCGGGGTGGGCCTACACTCGGCAGAGAATAACTGGAGGTGCGGAGGAATGGAGGGATGGTTTGGCCGTCGGCGGGGTAGCATTTCACTGTGAGGCATGCAAAACAGCGCCACTGGATGCCGGAGGCTGGAGCAGGCGGTCCCGGCAATGCTGGGGGAAGAAGACGAGAGATTGAAGAAGAATGTCGGCCGTTGGATGTAAATCCAACGCCTTGCTTAGGCTTCGACCTTTGTATTTTTTTGCGAAAGTGCTTAGCCTTCGACCTGCTGGCCCACATGTCAGCCAGTCCATTTGGTTTTTCTAGTCCATTTGGTGGGCTAGGCGAAACAATGATGTAGCATCTATGCAACCCATTTATAGATTATGGTAGAATTTAAATCCCATTTGCATTTTTCTCGAAATACGCGGACTTGTTGGCCTGGGTGAAAATATCATGTTGGGCTGGACGGAGAAATCTTATAAAAACATAAACACATGATTGCACGTCTATTACTGCATTGGTCAGTAAAATCTTTGCAAGCTTATCTACGCAATCACCAGGAGTTAACTTGCCAAGCTATATATAAACAATTATTATTATTATTTTGTAGGAACTTTCGATTTACGAAATAAAATATCAATTTAATTTGATGAGTTAATAGGACGTGGGGTATTATTATTTTTTAGGCTAGATGTGGGACAGTTGAGTTGGTTCTAGGGAAAAGTACTGGGAGAAAACTGATTACATCGAAAAAGAAAGTGGGAGAAAATTCAGATATAGGATTAATGAAAACAAAAATAAAGGAAGTGGGAAGGTCTATAAAATGGTTGGACGAACGAGAGGTTTAACGGAACCTTATGTTGTTTCTATTATCTATTTGTAATAAAATAAGATATAAATATAAATATATATACTATTATGGAAGGGAAAACATAGGTTCAGTTTTGCATTCTCATAGAAAAATAGAACTGAGCTGTGCGTCGTCTTGAAAAAACAAACATAACTTGGGCTGCTGATGTTATAGACAAGCTAGGCTGGGAGGACCAGAGGCCGCTTGATACCTGTTGGATCCAAAAAAAGTTGAAACATGTCATGGGCTGCGCATGTTAAAACAAACCTAGGCCATGGACCTGTTGGGACCGAGACTGTCGGCCTCTCGACGAACAGTCGTCTCCCGATTCCTCTTGTTTTGCTGACCATGTTGGGAACAACAGACGGCGGCGCCGCGGCGAGAGCACCAAGGCGGAGTACGACGTCGAGACCTCGGACCGAACGAACCGGAGCGGGGGAAGACGCATGCGGAGAGGAGTACTAGGGTTAACTTGTTCGGGTGCAGGGTGGGCCGGTGGAGCTGCCGCTGCTGGACAATGTGTGGGGGTAGAGGGATGGCTTGGCCAACGCCATAGGCTATGATGGGTCACCAAGGCATGTGCGGCAGCGCCGCCAGCCGCTGTATCGGAAGAGGACGAAAGATTGAACAAAATAAAGAAATACAAATGGATAGGTGGTTGGTCCCAGATGTCTGTGTACGAGGCCTGCTGGGTCCACCTGAGAAGGGGAATATGTTAGGAGGAAGGAGATTCCAAGAACAACAGCCCAGTGAACTAGTTACATACGTAAGCAAATAGCCACTACAAACAGGTTAATGGGTTCTTAGACGAAATATTTCGAACAAAACTGATAATTATGACACATAGGCTAATGCATGAAACACTCAGATGATAAAGGTGCTTACATCATCTAGACCTTCCTGGCATGCATGATTATGACGTTGCGGCTGTCCGTGTACTCGTCGGTTACGAGAAGCAGACACGCTGATGTCTACTACGCAACCTTCTTCTTGTAGACGTTGTTCGGCCTCCAAGTGCAGAGGTTTGTAGGACAGTAGCAAATTTCCCTCAAGTGGATGACCTAAGGTTTATCAATCCGTGGGAGGCGTAGGATGAAGATGGTCTCTCTCAAGCAACCCTGCAACCAAATAACAAAGAGTCTCTTGTGTCCCCAACACAACCAATACAATGGTAAATTGTATAGGTGCACTAGTTCGGCGAAGAGATGGTGATACAAGTGCAATATGGATGGTAGATATGGGTTTTTGTAATCTGTAAATATAAAAATAGCAAGGTAGCAAGCGATAAAAGTGAGCGTAAACGGTATTGCAATGCTAGGAAACAAGGCCTAGGGTTCATACTTTCACTAGTGCAAGTTCTCTCAACAATTATAACATAATTGGATCATATAACTATCCCTCAACATGCAACAAAGAGTCACTCCAAAGTCAATAATAGCGGAGAACAAACGAAGAGATTATTGTAGGGTACGAAAGCACCTCAAAGTTATTCTTTCGGGTCGATCTATTCAAGAGTTCATACTAGAATAACACCTTAAGAAACAAATCAACCAAAACCCTAATGTCACCTAGATACTCCATTGTCACCTCAAGTATCCGTGGGTATGATTATACGATATGCATCACACAATCTCAGATTCATCTATTCAACCAACACAAAGAACCTCAAAGAGTGCCCCAAAGTTTCTACCGGAGAGTCAAGACGAAAACGTGTGCCAACCCCTATGCATAGGTTCATGGGCGGAACCCGCAAGTTGATCACCAAAACATACATCATGTGGATCAATAGAATACCCCATTGTCACCACGGGTATCCCATGCAAGACATACATCAAGTGTTCTCAAATCCTTAAAGACTCAATGCGATAAGATAACTTCAAAGGGAAAACTCAATCCATTACAAGAGAGTAGAGGGGAGAAACATCATAAGATCCAACTATAATAGCAAAGCTCGTGATACATCAAGATCGTATCACCTCAAGAACACGAGAGAGAGAACGAGATCAAACACATAGCTGCTGGTACATACCCTCATCCCCGAGGGTGACCTACTACCTCCTCGTCATAGAGAGCGCCAGTATGATGAAGATGGCCACCGGTGAGGGTTCCCCCCTCCGGCAGGGTGCCGGAACAGGGTCCCGATTGGTTTTTGGTGGCTGCAGAGGCTTGCGGCGGCGGAACTCCCGATCTATTCTGTTCCCTTCTGGTTTTAGGGTATATGGAGATATATAGGCGAAAGAAGTCGGTAAGGGGAGCCACGAGGGGCCCATGAGGGTGGAGGGCGCACCCAGGGGGTGGGCGCGCCCCCCTGCCTCGTGCCTTCCTTGTTGCTTCCCTTACGTACACTCCAAGTCTTCTGGATTGCTTCCGTTCCAAAAATAACTCTCCCGAAGGTTTCATTCCGTTTGGACTCCGTTTGATATTCCTTTTCTGCGAAACACTGAAACAAGGGAAAAACAGAAACTGGCACTGGGCTCTGGGTTAATAGGTTAGTCCCAAAAATAATATAAAAGTGTATAATAAAGCCCATAAACATGCAAAACAGATAACATAATAGCATGGAACAATCAAAAATTATAGATACGTTGGAGACGTATCAGCATCCCCAAGCTTAATTCATGCTCGTCCTCGAGTAGGTAAATGATAAAAATAGAATTTTTGATGTGGAATGCTACCTAACATATTTATCAATGTAATCTTCTTTATTGTGGCACGAATATTCAGATCCATAAGATTCAAGACAAAAGTTTAATATTGACATGAGAACAATAGTACTTCAAGCATACTAACAAAGCAATCATGTCTTCTCAAAATAACATGGCCAAAGAAAGTTATCCCTACAAAATCATATAGTCTGGCTATGCTCTATCTTCACCACACAAAGTATTTAAATCATGCACAACCCCGATGACAAGCCAAGCAATTGTTTCATACTTTTGATGTTATCAAACCTTTTCAATCTTCATGCAATACATGAGCGTGAGCCATGGACATAACACTATAGGTGGAATAGAACGGTGGTTGTGGAGAAGACAAAAATGAGAAGATAGTCTCACATCAACTAGGCGTATCAACGGGCTATGGAGATGCCCATCAATATATATCAATGTGAGTGAGTAGGGATTGCCATGCAACGGATGCACTAGAGCTATAAGTGTATGAAAGCTCAACCAAAGAAACTAAGTGGGTGTGCATCCAACTCGCTTGCTCACGAAGACCTAGGGCATTTTGAGGAAGCCCATTATTGGAATATACAAGCCAAGTTCTATAATGAAAGATTCCCACTAGTATATGAAAGTGACAACATAGGAGATTCTCTATCATGAAGATCATGGTGCTACTTTGAAGCACAAGTGTGGTAAAAGGATAGTAGCATTGCCCCTTCTCTCTTTTTCTCTCATTTTTTTATTTTTTTATTTGGGCCTTTTCTCTTCTTTTTTGTGGCCTCTTTTTTCTCCCTTTTTTTTATTTGGGCTTCTTTGGTCTCTTTTATTTATTTATTTTTCGTCCGGAGTCTCATCCCGAGGTGTGGGGGAATCATACTCTCCATCATCCTTTCCTCAGTGGGACAATGCTCTAATAATGATGATCGTCACACCTTTATTTTCTTACAACTCAATACTTAGAACAACAATATGACTCTATGTGAATGCCTCCGGCGGTGTACCGGGATGTGCAATGACTCATGAGTGACATGTATGAAAGAATTATGAACGGTGGCTTTGCCACAAATACGATGTCAACTACATGATCATGCAAAGCAATATGACAATGATGGAGCGTGTCATAATAAATGGAACGGTGGAAAGTTGCATGGCAATGTATCTTGGAATGGCTATGGAAATGCCATGATAGGTAGGTATGGTGGCTGTTTTGAGGAAGGTAAATGGTGGGTGTATGATACCGGCGAAAGGTGCGCGGTATTAGAGAGGCTAGCAATGATGGAAGGGTGAGAGTGCGTATAATCCATGGACTCAACATTAGTCATAAAGAACTCAGATACTTATTGCAAAAATTTATTAGTTATCGAAACGAAGTACTACACGCATGCTCCTAGGGGGATAGATTGGTAGGAAAAGACCATCGCTCGTCCCCGACCGCCACTCATAAGTAAGACAATCAATAAATAAATCATGCTCCGACTTCATCACATAACGGTTCACCATACGTGCATGCTACGGGAATCACAAACTTTAGAACAAGTATCTCTCAAATTCACAACTACTCAACTAGCATGACTCTAATATCACCATCTTCATATCTCAAAACAATCATAAGGAATCAAACTTCTCATAGTATTCAATGCACTTTATATGAAAGTTTTTATTATATCCCTCTTGGATGCCCATCATATTAGGACTAAATTCATAACCAAAGAAAATTACCATGCTGTTCTAAAGACTCTCAAAATAATATAAGTGAAGCATGAGACTTCATCTATTTCTACAAAATAAATCCACCACCGTGCTCTAAAAGACATAAATGAAGTACTAGAGCAACAACAAACTACTCCAAAAGATATAAGTGAAGATCAATGAGTAGTCGAATAATTATGCAACTATGTGAAGACTCTCTAACATTTAAGAATTTCAGATCTTGCTATTTTATTCAAATAGAAAGCAAAACTAAATAAAATAAAATGACGCTCCAAGCAAAACACATATCATGTGGTGAATAAAAATATAGCTCCAAGTAAAGTTACCGATGAACGAAGACGAAAGAGGGGATGCCTTCCGAGGCATCCCCAAGCTTAGGAACTTGGTTATCCTTGAATATTACCTTGGGGTGACTTGGGCATCCCCACGCTTAGGCTCTTGCCAATCCTTATTGTTGGAAATATGCCCTAGAGGCAATAATAAATTGGTTATTATTATATTTCCTTGTTCATGATAATCGTTTATTGTCCATGCTAGAATTGTATTGATAGGAAACTCATATACATGTGTGGATACATAGACAACACCATGTCCCTAGTAAGCCTCAAGTTGACTAGCTCGTTGATCAATAGATGGTTACGGTTTCCTGACCATGGACATTGGATGTCGTTGATAACGGGATCACATCATTAGGAGAATGATGTGATGGACAAGACCCAATCCTAAGCATAGCATAAAAGATCGTGTAGTTCGTTTGCTAGAGCTTTTCCAATGTCAAGTATCTTTTCCTTAGACCATGAGATCGTGCAACTCCCGGATACCGTAGGAGTGCTTTGGGTGTGCCAAACGTCACAACGTAACTGGGTGACTATAAAGGTGCACTACGGGTATCTCCGAAAGTGTCTGTTGGGTTGGCACGGATCGAGACTGGGATTTGTCACTCCGTGTGACGGAGAGGTATCTCTGGGCCCACTCGGTAATGCATCATCATAATGAGCTCAATGTGACTAAGGCGTTAGTCACGGGATCATGCATTGCGGTATGAGTAAAGAGACTTGCCGGTAACGAGATTGAACAAGGTATTGGGATACCGACGATCGAATCTCGGGCAAGTAACATACCGATTGACAAAGGGAATTGCATACGGGATTGATTGAATCCTCGACACCGTGGTTCATCCGATGAGATCATCGTGGAACATGTGGGAGCCAACATGGGTATCCAGATCCCGCTGTTGGTTATTGACCGGAGAGGCGTCTCGGTCATGTCTGCATGTCTCCCGAACCCATAGGGTCTACACACTTAAGGTTCGGTGACGCTAGGGTTGTAGAGATATTAGTATGCGGAAACCCGAAAGTTGTTCGGAGTCCCGGATGAGATCCCGGACGTCACGAGGAGTTCCGGAATGGTCCGGAGGTGAAGAATTATATATAGGAAGTCAAGTTTCGGCCACCGGGAAAGTTTCGGGGGTCACCGGTATTGTACCGGGACCACCGGAAGGGTCCCGGGGGTCCACCGGGTGGGGCCACCTATCCCGGAGGGCCCCATGGGCTGAAGTGGGAAGGGAACCAGCCCTTAGTGGGCTGGGGCGCCCCCCATGGGCCTCCCCCTTGCGCCTAGGGTTGGAAACCCTAGGGTGGGGGGGCGCCCCACTTGCCTTGGGGGTAAGTTTCCCCCTGGCCGCCGCCCCCCCCCTTGCAGATGGGATCCAGGCTGGCGCCCCCCCCTCCCAGGGGGCCTATATATAGTGGGGGAGAGGGAGGGCAGCAGCATGACAGCCCCTGGCGCCTCCCTCTCCCCCTGCAACACCTCTCCCTCTCGCAGAAGCTTGGCGAAGCCCTGCCGAGACCCCGCTACTTCCACCACCACGCCGTCGTGCTGCTGGATCTCCATCAACCTCTCCTTCCCCCTTGCTGGATCAAGAAGGAGGAGACGTTGCTGCTCCGTACGTGTGTTGAACGCGGAGGTGTCGTCCGTTCGGCACTCGGTCATCGGTGATTTGGATCACGACGAGTACGACTCCATCAACCCCGTTCATTGGAACGCTTCCGCTCGCGATCTACAAGGGTATGTAGATACACTCCTTTCCCCTCGTTTCTAGTATACTCCATAGATGGATCTTGGAGATGCGTAGAAAATTTTTAAATTCTGCTACGATCCCCAACAGTGGCATCATGAGCCAGGACTATGTGTAGTTACTATGCACGAGTAGAACACAAAGCAGTTGTGGGCGTTGATGTTGCCAATTCTTCTTGCCGTTACTAGTCTTATCTTGATTCGGTGGCATCGTGGGATGAAGCGGCCCGGACCGACCTTACACGTACTCTTACGTGAGACAGGTTCCACCGACTGACATGCACTAGTTGCATAAGGTGGCTAGCGGGTCTCTGTCTCTCCCACTTTAGTCGGATCGGATTCGATGAAAAGGGTCCTTATGAAGGGTAAATAGAAATTGGCATATCACGTTGTGGCTTTTGCGTAGGTAAGAAACGTTCTTGCTAGAAACCCATAGCAGCCACGTAAAACATGCAACAACAATTAGAGGACGTCTAACTTGTTTTTGCAAGGTATGCTATGTGATGTGATATGGCCAAAAAGGATGTGATGAATGATATATGTGATGTATGAGATTGATCATGTTCTTGTAATAGGAATCACGACTTGCATGTCGATGAGAATGACAACCGGCAGGAGCCATAGGAGTTGTCTTAATTTATCATATGACCTGCGTGTCAATGAAAATGCCATGTAATTACTTTAATTTATTGCTAACCGTTAGCCATAGTAGTAGAAGTAATAGTTGGCGAGACAACTTCATGAAGACACAATGATGGAGATCATGATGATGGAGATCATGGTGTCATGCCGGTGACGAAGGTGATCATGCCGCGCCTCAAAGATGGAGATCAAAGGCGCAAGATGATATTGGCCATATCACGTCACTTTATCATTTGCATGTGATGTTTATCATGTTTACATCTTATTTGCTTAGAACGACGGTAGCATAAATAAGATGATCCCTCACTAAAATTTCAAGAGACGTGTTCCCCCTAACTATGCACCGTTGCGAAGGTTCGTTGTTTCGAAGCACCACGTGATGATCGGGTGTGATAGATTCTAACGTTCGAATACAACGGGTTTTGACGAGCCTAGCATGTACAGACATGGCCTCGGAACACATGCGAAACACTTAGGTTGACTTGACGAGCCTAGCATGTACAGACATGGCCTCGGAACACAAGAGATCAAAAGGTCGAACATGAATCGTATAGTAGATACGATCAACATGGAGATGTTCACCGATGATGACTAGTCCGTCTCACGTGATGATCGGACACGGCCTAGTTTGACTCAGATCATGTATCACTTAGATGACTAGAGGGATGTCTATCTGAGTGGGAGTTCATTAATCAGATGAACTTAATTATCATGAACATAGTCAGAAGGTCTTTGCAAATTATGTCATAGCTTGCGCTTTAGTTCTACTGGTTAAGATATGTTCCTAGAGAAAATTTAGTTGAAAGTTGGTAGTAGCAATTATGCGGACTGGGTCCGTAAACTGAGGATTGTCCTCATTGCTGCACAGAAGGCTTATGTCCTTAATGCACCGCTCGGTGTGCTGAACCTCAGCGTCGTCTGTAGATGTTGCGAAACATCTGACATACACATTTTGATGACTACGTGATAGTTCAGTGCGTAATGCTAATGGTTTAGAATTGTGGCACCAAAGACGGTTTTTGAAACGTCGCAGAACATATGAGATGTTCCGAAGACTGAAATTGGGATTTCGGACTAGTGCCCACGTCAAGAGGTATGAGACCTCTGACAAGTTTCTTAAGCCTGCAAACTGAGGGAGGAAAGCTCAATCGTTGAGCATGTGCTCAGATTGTCTGAGTACCACAATCGCTTGAATCGAGTGGGAGTTAATCTTCTAGATGAGATAGTGATGGTTCTCCATAGTCACTGCCACCAAGCTATTAGAGCTTTGTGATGAACTATAACATATCAGGGATAGATATGATGATCCTTGAGCAACTCGCGATGTTTGACACCGCGAAAGTAGAAATCAAGAAGGAGCATCAATTGTTGATGGTTAGTAAAACCACTAGTTTCTAGAAGGGCAAGGGCAAGAAGGGATACTTCATGAAACAGCAAATCATTTGCTGCTCTAGCGAAGAATCCCAAAGTTAAACCCAAACCCGAGACTAAGTGCTCCTGTAATGAGGGGAACGGTCACTGAAGCAGAACTACCCTAGATACTTGGTAGATGAGAAGGCAGGCAAGGTTGACAGAAGTATATTGGATATACATTAAATGAATGTGTACTTTACTAGTACTCCTAGCAGCACCAGGGTATTAGATACCAGTTCGGTTGCTAAGTGTTAGCAACTCGAAATAAAAGCTGCGGAATAAACGGAGACTAGCTAAAGGTGAGATGACGATATGTGTTGGAAGTGTTTCCAAGGTTGATGTGATCAAGCATCGCATGCTCCCTCTACCATCGAGATTTGGTGTTTGCGTTGAGCATGATTGGATTATGTATATCGCAATACGGTTATTCATTTAAGGAGAATAATGGTTACTCTGTTTATTTGAATAATACCTTCAATGGTCTTGCACCTAAAATGAATCTCGATCGTAGTGATACACATGTTCGTGCCAAAAGATATAAAAATAGTAATGATAGTTCCACATACTTGTGCCACTGCCATTTGAGTCATATTGGTATAGAACGCATGAAGAAGCTCCATGTAGATCGATCTTTGGACTCACTCATTTTTGAAAAGATTGAGACATGCGAACCATGTCTATTGGTATATATGCATGAAGAAACTCCATGCAAATGGATCGTTTGTACTCACTTGATTTTGAATCACTTGAGACATGCAAATCATACCACATGGGCAAGATGAATGAAAGGCCTCGTTTTCAGTAAGATGGAACAAGAGAGCAACTTATTGGAAGTAATACATTTTGATGTATGCAGTCCAATGAGTGCTGAGGCATGCAGTGGATATCGTTATGTTCTTACTTCACAGATGATTTGAGTAGATGCTGAGAATATTTACTTGATGAAACACAAGTCTGAATTATTGAAAGGTTCAAGTAATTTCAGAGTGAAGTTGAAGATCATCGTGACAAGAGGATAAAATGTCTATGATATGATCATAGAGATATCTGAGTTACGAGTTTGGCACGCAATTAAGACATTGTGGAAAGTGTTTCACAATTAATACCACCTGGAACACCACAGTGTGATGGTGTGTCCGAACATCATAACTGCACCCTATTGGATATGGTGCATGCCATGATGTCTCTTATCGAATTACCACTATCATTTATGGCTTAGGCATTAGAGATAACCGCATTCACTTTAAAAGGGGCACCACGCAATTCCGTTGAGACGACACCGTTTAGAGAAACCTAAGTTGTCGTTTCTTAAAAGTTTAGGGTTGCGATGCTTATGTGAAATAGTTTCAAGCTGATAAGCTCGAACCCAAAGCGGATAAATGCATCTTCATAGAAAACCCAAAACAGTTGGGTATACCTCCTATTTCAGATTTGGAAGCAAAAGTAATTGCTTCTAGAAACGAGTCGTTTCTCGAGGAAAAGTCTCTCTCGAAAGAATTGAGTGGGAGGATGGTGGAGACTTGATAAGGTTATTGAACCGTCACTTCAACTAGTGTGTAGCAGGGCACAGGAAGTTGTTCCTGTGGCACCTACACCAATTGAAGTGGAAGCTTATGATAGTGATCATGAAACTTTCGGATCAAGTCACTGCCAAACCTCGCAGGTCGACAAGGATATGTACTACTCCTGAGTGGTACGGTAATCATGTCTTAGATATCATGTTGTTGGACAACACTGAACCTACGAGCTATGGATAAGCGATGGTGGGCCCATATTCAGACAAATGGTTAGAAACCATGAAATCCGAGATAGGATCCATATATCAGAACAAAGCATGGACTTCGGTGAACTTGCCCGATGATCGGCAAGCCATTGAGATAAATGGATCTTTAAGAAGAAGACGGACGTGGACGGTAATGTTACAGTCTATGAAGCTCGACTTGTGGCAAAGAGTATTTTCACAAGTTCAAGGAGTTGACTACGATGAGATTTTCTCATCCGTAGTGATGCTTAAGTCCGTCGGAATCATGTTAGCATTAGCTGCATTTATGAAATCTGGCAGATGGATGTCAAAACAAGTTTCCTTACCAGTTTTCGTAAGGAAAGGTTGCATGTGATACAATCAGAAAGGTTTTGTCGATCCTAAGGATGCTAAAAGGTAAGCTAGCTCCAGCGATCCTTCCATGGACTAGAGCAAGCATCTCGGAGTCAGAATATACGCTTTGATGGAGTGATCAAAGTTTTTGGGTTTATACAAAGTTTGTTAGAAACTTGTATTTACAATAAAGTGAGTGGGAGCACTGCAACATTTCTGATAAGTATATGTGAATGACATATTGTTGATCCGAAATGATGTAAAATTTCTGGAAAGCATAAAGGGTTGTTTGAAAGGAGTTTTTCAAAGGAAGACCTGGATAAAGCTGCTTACATATTGGGCATCAAGACCTATAGAGATAGATCAAGACGCCTGATGATACTTTCAAAGAACGCACACCTTGACATGATTTTCAAAGAGTTCAAAATAGATCAGCAAAGAAGGAGTTCTTGGCTGTGTTAAAAGGTGTGAGTATTGAGTAAGACTCAAGACCTGACCACAGCAGAAGAGAGAGAAAGGACGAAGGTCGTCCCCTATGCCTTAGACGTAGGCTCTACAGTATGCTATGCTGTGTACCGCACATGAAGTGTGCCTTGCCATGAGTTGGTCAAGGGGTACAATAGTGATCCCGGAACGGATCACATGACAGCGGTCGAACTTGTCCTTAGTATCTAGTGGACTAAGGAATTTTCTCGATTATGGATGTGAAAAGGAGTTCGTCGTAAAGGGTTACGTCGATGCGAACTTTGACACTAATCCGGATGACTCTGAGTAGTAAACCGGATTCGTATAGTAGAGCAGTTATTTGAAATGGCTCCAAGTAGCGCGTGGTAGCATCCACAAGATGACATAGATATTCGTAAAGCACACACGGATCTGAAAGGTTCAGACCCGTTGACTAATAACCTCTCTCACAAGCATGACATGATCAAACCAGAACTCATTGAGTGTTAATCACATAATGATGTGAACTAGATTGTTGACTCTAGTGAACTCTTTGGATGTTGGTCACATGGTGATGTGACCTGTGAGTGTTAATCACATGGTGATGTGAACTAGATTATTGACTCTAGTGCAAGTGGGAGACTGTTGGAAATATGCCCTAGAGGCAATAATAAATTGGTTATTATTATATTTCCTTGTTCATGATAATCGTTTATTGTCCATGCTAGAATTGTATTGATAGGAAACTCATATACATGTGTGGATACATAGACAACACCATGTCCCTAGTAAGCCTCTAGTTGACTAGCTCGTTGAAGATGGTTACGGTTTCCTGACCATGGACATTGGATGTCGTTGATAACGGGATCACATCATTAGGAGAATGATGTGATGGACAAGACCCAATCCTAAGCATAGCATAAAAGATCGTGTAGTTCGTTTGCTAGAGCTTTTCCAATGTCAAGTATCATTTCCTTAGACCATGAGATCGTGCAACTCCCGGATACCGTAGGAGTGCTTTGGGTGTACCAAACGTCACAACGTAACTGGGTGACTATAAAGGTGCATTACGGGTATCTCCGAAAGTGTCTGTTGGGTTGGCACGGATCGAGACTGGGATTTGTCACTCCGTATGACGGAGAGGTATCTCTGGGCCCACTCGGTAATGCATCATCATAATGAGCTCAATGTGACTAAGGAGTTAGCCACGGGATCATGCATTACGGTACGAGTAAAGTGATTGCCGGTAACGAGATTGAACAAGGTATTGGGATACCGACGATCGAATCTCGGGCAAGTAAAGTACCGATTGACAAAGGGAATTGTATACGGGATTGATTGAATCCTCGACATCGTGGTTCATCCGATGAGATCATCGTGGAACATGTGGGAGCCAACATGGGTATCCAGATCCCGCTGTTGGTTATTGACCGGAGAGGCGTCTCGGTCATGTCTCCATGTCTCCCGAACCCGTAGGGTCTACACACTTAAGGTTCGGTGACGCTAGGGTTGTAGAGATATTAGTATGGGAAACCCGAAAGTTGTTCGGAGTCCCGGATGAGATCCCGGACATCACGAGGAGTTCTGGAATGGTCCGGAGGTGAAGAATTATATATAGGAAGTCAAGTTTCGGCCACCGGGAAAGTTTCGGGGGTCACCGGTATTGTACCGGGACCACCGGAAGGGTCCCGGGGGTCCACCGGGTGGGGCCACCTATCCCGGAGGGCCCCATGGGCTGAAGTGGGAAGGGAACCAGCCCTTAGTGGGCTGGGCGCCCCCCATGGGCCTCCCCCTTGCGCCTAGGGTTGGAAACCCTAGGGTGGGGGGGCGCCCCACTTGCCTTGGGGATGCGTAGAAAAATTTTGAATTCTGCTACGATCCCAACACTTATTCCATAGTCCATCGAATCTTTACCCAAAACTTGAAAACTTCACAACACAAAACTCAACAGAAAACTCGTAAGCTCCATTAGCGAAAGAAAACAAAACACCACTTCAAGGTACTGTAACGAAATCATTATTTATTTATATTGGTGTTAAATATACTGTATTCCAACTTCTCTATGGTTTATAAACTATTTTACAAGCCATAGATTCATCAAAATAAGCAAACAACACACGAAAAACAGAATCTGTCAAAAACAGAACAGTCTGTAGTAATCTTTAACTAACGCAAACTTCTGGGACTCCAAAAATTATACAAAAATAGGAATACCTAGAAAATTTGTTTAATGATCTTCTGCAATTGGAATCAATATTTTATCACGTTCTGGTGATTTTTAACAATTGTTTTCGTGAACAGAAAGTTTCTGGAATTTTCAGCAAGATCAAATAACTATCATCCAAGAAGATCCTATAGGTCTTACTTGGCACAAACACTAATTAAAACACGAAACCACATCTAAACAGAAGCTAGGTGGATTATTTATTCCTAAACAGAACCAAAAAGCAAGAAACTAAAATAAAATTGGGTTGCCTCCCAACAAGCGCTAACGTTTAACGCCCCTAGCTAGGCATGATGATTTCAATGATGCTCACATAAAATATAGGAATTGAAACATAAAGAGAGCATCATGAAGAATATGACTAGCACATTTAAGTCTAACCCACTTCCTATGCATAGGGATTTTGTGATCAAACAATTTATGGGAACAATAATCAACTAGCATAGGAAGGCAAAACAAGCATAACTTCAGAACTTTAAGCACATAGAGAGGAAACTTGATATTATTGCAATTCCTACAAGCATATATTCCTCCCTCATAATAATTTCTAGTAGCACCATGAATGAATTCAACAATATAACCATCACATAAAGCATTCTTTTCATGATCTACAAGCATAGAAATTTTATTACTCTCCACATAAGCAAATTTCTTCTCATTTGGAATAGTGGGAGTATCATAAGAAACTCGAATACTATAAATTGTTTCCACATTAAAAGAGTAATGTTAAAAAAAGGGGTAATCATAATCATGACAAGTTTTATAAATATAATCATTACTACTTTTTATAGCATAAGTTTCATCACAATAATCATCATAAGTAGCAACTTTGTTCTCATCATAATCGATTGAAACCTCTTCCAAGATAGTGGAATCATTACTAAATAAAGTCATGACCTCTCCAAATCCACTTTCATAATTATCATAATAAGATTCAACATCCTCCAAAATAGTGGGATCATTACTTCCTAAAGTTGACACTCTTCCAAGCCCACTTTCATCAATATAATCATCATAAGTAGGAGGCATGCTATCATCATTATAAATTTGCATATCGAAACTTGGGAGACTAAAAATATCATCTTCATTAAACGTAGCATCCCCAAGCTTGGGACAAACATTAATTGCAGCAAATATATTCTCAAAAACATAATCTTCATCAAACATAGCATCCCCAAGATTGGGCCTTTTCATATCATAAGCATAATCACTCTCATTATTAATAGTATGGATAGCACCAATAGTATAGCAATTATCATCATCACAATGAGTAGTAGGAGCAACATCATTTGGGAGGAACACCTTTTTACCTTTGCTTCTCCATTTTTTATTTTTCTTCTTCACATCATATGCGGGTTTATCCCTCTTTTTTGAGCTCCTTATTGATGAGATTGGTTGAGTAGAAAGCTCCTCCTCGTTACCTGATTCATCATAAGAAATAATAGGAGGATATTGGGAAGTCTCTTCCCTTTCATTAGTATTCTCTTCATCTTCTATTTGTTTTCTTGTCTTTATGTAATTGGCAATATAAGGATTTTCAATGCAATTCACCGCATGATACATATAAATTTCCTCTAGATCAAAATGAAGAACTCTATCAAGGGCAAATTCTGGAATAACCTTAGTTATACATTTCATTTCATCATAACCCAAGAGCAAACTAAGTTCATTATGATGTGCAAGGGAAATCAATTCATCACAATTTTTGGACACGATACGATCATGAAACAATTTGCATTGGGTACAGAAATGAGCATGTTCATTGCAAAGTTCACAAGTATAGCTAAGTAAATTTAAATACTTATGCCTCTTGCAATATCTATCTTCCCTATTTGGTGTGTACTTACAAACCCAATGCACTCCACAAAAATTGACATGTTTATAGGAGACATTTTCATCATAACAAGTGCAATCGTCATTAGTACTATGGATATTCAAAGAGTTCATATTAACAACATTGCAATCATGCTCATCATTCAAAGATTTAGTGCCAAACATTTTAATGCATTCTTCTTCTAACACTTTGGCACAATTTTCCTCTCCATCATACTCACGAAAGATACTAAAAAGATGAAGCGTATGAGACAAACTTAATTCTATTTTTTTGTAGTTTTCTTTTATAAACTAAACTAGTGCTAAAACAAGAAACAAAAAGATTCGATTGCAAGATCTAAAGATATACCTTCAAGCACTCACCTCCCTGGCAACGGCGCCAGAAAAGAGCTTAGTTGACGGGGTGTGAGTGTCGCTTACCTAGTCCCCCCGGCAACAGCGCCAGAAAAGAGCTTGATGTCTACTACGCAACCTTCTTCTTGTAGACGTTGTTGGGGCTCCAAGTGCAGAGGTTTGTAGGACAGTAGCAAATTTCCCTCAAGTGGATGACCTAAAGGTTTATCAATCCGTGGGAGGCGTAGGATGAAGATGGTCTCTCTCAAGAATTCCTGCAACCAAATAACAAAGAGTCTCTTGTGTCCCCAACACACCCAATATATACAATGGTAAATTGTATAGGTGCACTAGTTCGGCGAAGAGATGGTTATACAAGTGCAATATGGATGGTAGATATGGGTTTTGCAATCTGAAAATATAAAAACAGCAAGGTAGCAAGCGATAAAAGTGAGCGTAAACGGTATTGCAATGCTAGGAAACAAGGCCTAGGGTTCATACTTTCACTAGTGCAAGTTCTCTCAACAATAATAACATAATTGGATCATATAACTATCCCTCAACATGCAACAAAGAGTCACTCCATAGTCACTAATAGCGGAGAACAAACGAAGAGATTATTGTAGGGTACGAAACCACCTCAAAGTTATTCTTTTGGATCGATCTATTCAAGAGTTCGTACTAGAATAACACCTTAAGACACAAATCAACCAAAACCCTAATGTCACCTAGATACTCCATTGTCACCTCAAGTATCCGTGGGTATGATTATACGATATGCATCACGCAATCTCAGATTCATCTATTCAACCAACACAAAGAACCTCAAAGAGTGCCCCAAAGTTTATACCGAAGAGTCAAGACGAAAACGTGTGCCAACCCCTATGCATAGGTTCATGGGCGGAACCCGCAAGTTGATCACCAAAACATACATCAAGTGGATCAATAGAATACCCTATTGTCACCACGGGTATCCCACGCAAGACATACATCAAGTGTTCTCAAATCCTTAAAGACTCAATGCGATAAGATAACTTCAAAGGGAAAACTCAATCCATTACAAGAGAGTAGAGGGGGAGAAACATCATAAGATCCAACTATAATAGCAGCTCGCGATACATCAAGATCGTATCACCTCAAGAACACGAGAGAGAGAGAGAGAGAGAGATCAAACACATAGCTACTGGTACATACCCTCAGCCCCGAGGGTGAACTACTCCCTCCTCATCATAGAGAGCACCAGGATGATGAAGATGGCCACCGGTGAGGGTTCCCCCCTCCGGCAGGGTGCCGGAACAGGGTCCTGATTGGTTTTTGGTGGCTACAGAGGCTTGCGGCGGCGGAACTCCCGATCTATTATGTTTCCTTCTGGTTTTAGGGTATATGGAGATATATAGGCGAAAGAAGTCGGTAAGGGGAGCCACGAGGGGCCCACGAGGGTGCAGGGCACGCCCAGGGGGGTGGGCGCGCCCCCCTGCCTCGTGCCTTCCTCGTTGCTTCCCTTACGTACACTCCAAGTCTTCTGGATTGCTTTCGTTCCAAAAATAACTCTCCCGAAGGTTTCATTCCGTTTGGACTCCGTTTGATATTCCTTTTCTGCAAAACACTGAAACAAGGGAAAAACATAAACTGGCACTGGGCTCTAGGTTAATAGGTTAGTCCCAAAAATAATATAAAAGTGTATAATAAAGCCCATAAACATGCAAAACAGATAATATAATAGCATGGAACAATCAAAAATTATAGATACGTTGGAGACGTATCACACGCCCTCATGTCCAAGATCCGCCTGTACATGTCATAGCATGCGTATGCGTCCTTGGCCGCGTAGGTTATGTAGGCTAGATTCAGAGGTACCTCCCACGTGTTCAGGTCCTTTCAATCATTGTCTTCTTTCATGTTAGCATAGCAGGGGTCGATGATGGTCTCAGCGAGGTCAACCACGGAGTCGTTCTCCTGCCCGTTGCTGATGATCTTGTATTGCTTCTGGATGTCGACAAGCTTGTTGCACGAGATGGCCGACTCGTCGCGTTCTCCCTTCTTTCCGGCATAGCGAAGGTGCAGTCGGCGCTGCCGGTGAAACAAGCGAATGTCCCAGAACCTCTGATGGCCCTACAGCTGTGGTAGACGAGAACCTCGTCCCGCACGCATACCTGGGCGACGGTGATCCGCTGGTCCCTGTCAAGAGACGAATGGATGGGCACAATGTCTAATCCTGCGACCTTGTGCTTCCGCTTTCTCGTCCTGTAGGTACTACTTGAACTCAGTAAGGCAGTGCTTCATCGAGTCCGGATCGTTGGTGTACATCACATTCAACTTGGTGCAGCCATGGGACTGAACGGCGAACTCAAAGGTGAACTCCTTGCTCAAGTCCATATCCAGCAGTCTCACCCCTAGGATCGCCATTGGAGTCTCTTCAAGTGAACGAGTGGGTAGGCGGCGGTAGCAGTTCATTTTTCAGCTCTTGGGGAACTGGATTCAATAGTAAACTGAGTGTGTACAGGCGACAACAGTTACTACCCCTCTCTCGCCCGCTGCACGCTCGGCAGAACATGCACCCACGACGCATTCAAACGCCTCCATTAAGAAACCTATTCCGGCCACACGTCGGTTCACGAGAGGGTCTGTATTGGTACTATAATAACAAGTGTTAATGGTTACTTTACTTCAATTTAATTAGCTCGGTGAATTGGCTTGTTCTATCAGTGCCACAGGATCAACATGCACAACAATTAGAATTATTATTCTCAGGACGCACACGATCAACACATTTTCGCACTTTCACACAGATAATACTAACAAGTTTGAACTGTTTGTTATGGTTGTTGTCCTCTGCATCATCATGCCGTGTTTCCCAGCTTGCAAGATTCAGAACCGGCAAATAAGATTCAAATAATAAGTACAACAAAGATGCCTACACATCTCATTGATTCCCAGCTTGCAAGATTCAGAACCAACAAATAAGATTCAAATAATAAGTACAACAAAGATGCCTACACATCTCATTCAATCCTAGCTTGCAAGATTCAGAACCAACAAATAAGATTCAAATAATAATTACAACAAAGATGCCTACACATCTCATTGATTCCCTGCTTGCAAGATTCAGAACCAACCCATTAGAGCCTTTTGATAAAGTGAATATCGGGATTAAATACATCTTGGCTAGCCGTGTCATACAACCCAAGAACTTGGTGAATGCTCTTGACCATCACAACATCTGTAGTTGAGTATTCCTGTTTGCACATCACAGATAAGAAAGAGCATGATTACTATAATTGTGGCACTCCTTGAACTCAACTTGCAGCTCCACTCGATGATTCAATTCATGCGACTTTTTCTGCAGTTCACCTGAAATGAAGCAAAGATTGCATCATTCAGCTAGCAAGAAGTACTTGCTCTCGTGAGCTGGCAGGTTCTTCTTTAGTAGTTGCACTAAAATTGAGCAACATTAAGGTTGGTTGTCCGGCTCATGTAAGGTGCAACTATAATTTGCTTATCCTTTTGTGTACTTCCACTAAAATAAAGTGCCATTGTGGTGACAGTGACGGCTCATCTTGCAAAGGCTAACAAAATGTTGCACGAGATTACCAACAGAATTTGACGGAGATTTTTGAAACTCCAATCACCATTTTGTGCAGTTCCACCAAAATTGAGATATGTTGCCCAAGTGACATTTTAGTTGAACTGCACAAGACACTCATTCCAAAAAAGTGTTTTTTGCAGTTCACCAAAAGGTCACAATAGCAACAAGGTGAAATGGATATCCCTATCTGCACAAAAAGATAGAAAGAAAACAGTTGCTGGTCAATAACAAGATACGAATCATACACGAAATGAAAAGAAGCATCTTGATTATGTTCATGGAAATCATGCAAGGACAGTAGAAATTTTAAAACATCAGCAATGCTTCATGTTATCGGAAGCATTACGATCAACAATGACATTCGTCAAATATGGGATTACTTTAATGCTGGCATTGCTTGTTTACCAGATACAGTAGATCAACAGCAGCCAAAGAATTGTTTTAAGGGCATGAGACCATGGGGACACCAGGACACTCAGCAGCATAAAGAAGCAACTTACTTATCATACTGGGGAAAATAGCAGGAGTACCATTTGTAACACGGTTTAATTGCATCATATCACTGGAGGCATTAGATTAACAATAACACTGGTTAGACATGACCTTAAGGTAACAATGATCGCTTCATTTTACATGCGCCCTTACATTAACAACAACAAAAAGTTGGTATAAGGACATGCGATAGTGGATGCATCAGCACAATGTACCTACAAGGAGGCATAAAGTGGTGATGCCGAGTTTGTTGATACTCTGTGAGGGCAGCAAATCTAATCCTGGAGACCTTTTACTATGTGAGGGCAGAAAATCTAATCCTGGAGACCTCTAACTATGTGAGGGCAGCAAATCTAATTCTGGAGACCTTTCCTATGTGAGGGCAGCAAATCTAATCCTGGAGACCTTTTACTATGTGAGGGCAGCAAATCTAATTCTGGAGACCTTTACTATGTGAGGGCAGCAAATCTAATCCTGGAGAACTTTTACTATGTGAGGGCAGCAAATCTAATCCTGGAGACCTTTTACTATGTGAGGGCAGCAAATCTAATCCTGGACATACTCTGTTGACTTGTCCACCAGCCGCCACTTTCTATCCTTTTTTCAACCAATAATAGATATGTTCCTTATCCAGTTTATACTGCGTTTTCTCATTATTTCCCTTTTCAATAAAGAGACCAGTTGGGTATCCGGTCTCTACTACTCCCCCCTGTTATTTCCTCTTTGAATCAAGTCGTAGATTCATGCTACGACTTTCCCCCTTTCTTCGTTGTTTGAACAAAGCCCTAGATTTGAATGCATGAAGTAGCTTTAACTCTAATAATACTAAAAATTTAGATGGCTTTGGAAGAGCTGATGGAAGTAGAAACAGATGCACATGCAGACACGTGGGGAGCTGGGGCAGTAGAGCAAGGCCGCTTTCGAAGAACTTATACCTGAGGGTCGTCGGTATGTCGGCGGCGGCAGGTTGGATCTGCGCACGATACGGCAGGGAGGAAGAAGGGTCGGAGGATCTCCCGAGCCGGCACTGTGTAGCAGACAACGGCATGGGCAGGGGATCAGGCCCCACCGGCAACTATGGGTTTCCTCCCTCGCCGGGGATGACCGCGTGAACGATGCACCTAGTCCTCTACACACACCGGCTCGAGGAATCCGGCCGGATCTGTGACCAGTGGTGAGCAGAGAGAAAGTGTTGCTACCGTTGTCTTGTTTAGATCTGGAGAGGATGAGAGAATGAAGAGAGCAACCCTAGTAAAGCAAGCGCGCAGGCCCCTGCGTACATATATAGTGGAGTGATTATCTTTTTCTCTCCACAACAAGCGTTTCAATTTGTGTACGTGGCATTAAAGAAAAGAAACTCTCTATTTAACGTGACTAACTGTACGACTCCTACCTACTAGTAGTAGTATTGTTCACTTGTGCTCCTCGGCCCTCCATTCATTGAACAACCCCATGGGTGAATAAACATATAGTACTGGTATTTATATAGAAAGAACAAGCTCGAACTATTTTCGCGTAGTTAAAAGTTGAGGGCGGGGCTTTTCCCGGGAAGTACGCGAGGCAATTTTCGCATAGGCGGTTTGACAGAGAGGCGAGGAGGGTGAGGGAGTAGCGGATTCAACTTACTTACTGCTGGAAAGGTCGAGCTGTGCGATTTGACAGTGTGTTACTGCTGGAAAGACTTGTGATATGACTACTCACTATAGTCATGAATTACTGGCGCTACGACTGGGGTGATGCCCCCCTTCCGTTGCACACTATAATCTGGTGCATGACACGTCGACCCGAATGTTGGCTCTCCAACATGTCGGCGAAGTACATAGTAAGAAGGAGCAAAGAATCATGTGGTATATATAGTGTATATACTAGTACTACTACTCACGTTGGAGGAGTGCGAACCACGACAGCCCAATGAACCAGTAGTGCGAACCACGGCAGCCCAGTAAACCAGCAGTAGAAAACAATGTGGTGATATGGCCATAAAAAACAATGTGCAACGGTCTAGGCTGTAGCATGTATAGTACTACTCCTCTTTGTTTGGATCCCTGAGTTAGATCTTGTTTGTGTTGAAATAGCCTCAAAGTATCCGAACAGGAGGGGTTAGTTTGAGCTAGTTTGCTCTAACCCACCTAAAAAAACTAGCCCGGTGGAGAGGTTCTAATTGGGTTAGTTCTTGAAAGTGCAACTAATCCCTAGGTGGTTTTGGTAATTCCTAACAACATATAGCTCATTGAACTAATACTCTTTCAAGATGATCATTTCAGAAAGTTCAATGATTGGCATGGCATGGACTAGTAATGTGGACCCCTCAAAATGCTAAGGACACATATTGGCTCAAGCTCAAGACTCTACATTTTTTCATTTTAGTGATCCAAGATCACATTGAGTCCATAGGAAAAGCCAATACTATTAAAAGGGGATGAGGTGTTGCTTAATGGCTTGCTTGCTCAAAATGCTTAGTGATATGCTCCAAAAGCCCTCAACCACTTTCTCAATTCCACATATGTCCCAAACCAAAAGTCAAACTCGGCCCCACCGATTTGATCTATCTGGCGCCACCGAGTTCATTTGACATAGCCACTGCCAGAAACCCTAATCAGTTCACTCTCACCGATAGGGATCTCGATCTCACCGAGATGGGATTGCTAACTTGTTGTTTCCCTTTGTAATGTTTCGGTCTAACCGAGATGAGCGATCGGTCCCATCGAGTTCGCAATGCAAACACTCTGTTTCCTCTTCGTAACGTTTCGTCTCACCGAAATGAGCGCTCGGTCCCACCGAGTTTGCCTGACCAACCCTCTATTTTCCTATTACAGAAATAGTTCTCACCGAGTTCATGTGATCGGTCTCATCGAGATTACGTTATGCCCTAACCCTAATGAAATCAGTTCCACCGAGTTGACATGTCGGTCCCGCCGAAAAGCCTAACGTTCACATTTTGAACTAAATCGGTCTGACCGAGTTTCAGTATTCGGTCCCACCGAGTTTGGTAAATTGTGTGTAATAGTCAGATTTTGTGTGGAGGCCATATATACCCATCCACCCTTCCTCCATTCGTCAGGAGAGCCATCGGAACGTGCCTACACTTCCAACATTCATTTTCTGAGAGAGAACCACCTACTCATGTGTTGGGACCAAGACATTCCAATCCAACCACAAGAATCTTGATCTCTAGCCTTCCCCAAGTTGCTTTCCACTCAAATCATCTTTTCACAAAATCCAAATCTGTGAGAGAGAGTTGAGTGTTGGGGAGACTATCATTTGAAGCACAACAGCAAGGAGTTCATCATCAACACACCATCTATGACCTTTTGGAGAGTGGTGTCTCCTAGATTGGTTAGGTGTCACTTGGGAGCCTCCGTCAAGATTGCGGAGTTGAACCAAGGAGTTTGTACGGGCAAGGCGATCGCCTACTTCGTGAAGATCTACCCTAGTGAGGCAAGTCCTTCGTGGGAGATGGCCATGGTGGGATAGACAAGGTTGCTTCTTCGTGGACCCTTCGTGGGTGGAGCCCTCCGTGGACTCGCGCAACCGTTACCCTTCGTAAGTCTCCATCAACGTGGATGTACGATAGCACCACCTATCGGAACCACGGGAAAAATCTTCGTGACTACATTGCGTTTGCTCCCTCCAAACTCCTCCCCTTTACCTTCATATGCAATGATTTACATTCCACTACTATACTCTTAGAATTGCATGTGTAGGTTGATTGCTTGACTTCTGCAAAGTTGCTAAAATATGTCAAGACTTAAAATTGGGAAAAGGCTAGATCTTTATTTGGTCAAGTAGTCTAATCAGCCCCCTCTGGACATTCGATCCTACAAGTGGTATCAGAGCTTTGGTCTCCATTTGCCTTGCTTTCCATAGCTTTGGGGATCATAGCCTTGGTTTCACAACCTAGGAGAGTATGGCATCTAGCGAGGGAAATTACCACCGTAGAGGTCGTTACTTTGATGGTACTAATTTTGCTAGTTGGAAGCATAAGATGAAAATGCATATTCTTGGACATAACCCCGCCATTTGGGATATTGTGTGTATTGGCTTGCAAGGTGAATTCTTCGATGGGAGAGAACCGAATTGTGAAGCTACTGCGGAAGAATTGAAGGTGTTGCAATACAATGCTCAAGCTTGCGATATCCTCTTCAACGGATTGTGCCCCGAAGAATTCAACAAAATCAGCCGTCTTGAGAATGCAAAGGAAATTTGGGATACTTTGATTGATATGCACGAAGGTACCGACTCCGTCAAGGAATCCAAATTGGATGTGCTTCAACGTCAGCTTGAAAAGTTCAAAATGAAGGATGGTAAAGGTGTCACTGAAATGTACTCTAGGCTTGCTCTCATCGCAAATGAGATTGCTGGCTTAGGAAGTGAAGAGATGACCGACAAATTCATCATCAAGACGATCCTAAGTGCCTTGGATGGAAAATATGACACCGTGTGCACATTGATCCAAATGATGCCCAATTACAAAGATCTCAAGCCAACTGAAGTCATTGGAAGAATTGTTGCTCATGAGATGTCACTCAAGGATAAAGAAGAGCTTCACAACAAGTCTAGTGGTGCTTATAAAGCCTCATGTGATGCTCCTACATCATCAAGTGAGAAACAAGCCTTCAATTAGGTATTCAGCCTAATGGTGAAGAACTTCAACAAGTTTTACAACAGTAGAAGCAAGGACAGAAGTTCCGAGTCAAGGTCCTACAATGACAGAAGATCTTCTAGTCATGAGGGTAATTGCTACAATTGTGGAAGACCTGGACACTACTCTAATGAGTGTACGGCTCCCTACAAAAGAAGAGAAGACTCACCTAAAAGAAGAAGCAAAAGAGAAGAATCACCTCCAAGGGAGAGAAGGAGTAGATATGATCGTTATGAACGAAGAACCGCTCGCAGAAGCAAGGATTCAGAAAGGAAGGACAAGTCATCAAGGAGCTATACAAAACAAAGACATCAAGCTCATGTTGGTGAATGGGTATCCGTTTCCGACTCTGACCACCACTCCGAGAGAAGTTATCACTTCGACTCCGAATATACTCAAGATGAACGTGTTGCCGGTCTAGCACTTGTGTCAACCAACTCCTATGACATATTTGACTCACCAAATGAAGGAATTGGAAGATGCTTCATGGCTAAAGGCCCAAAGGTATCACACCCCGAGTACGTTGATTTTAATAATGATGAAGCTGATTTGCTAGGTGATGATAATTTACTTGTTGACAACTCTAGTGATGAAAACTATGATGAACTTGCTATTAATCATGCTAATCAAGATAAAACGAATGACGATGATAAGAAGGAGATTGAGCGCCTAACTAAAGAACTAAACACACCTAAGTTAGCTCATGAAACTGCTTTAGAAGATCATCGAGAGCTTTTAAAGACTCGTGAGAAGCTACGCTTTGAAAAGCTCAACCTAGAGCAAGAGCATGGGTTCTTAAAAGAAATCAATGATCTTCGTAACAAAAGTTCTTCTTACATTGCCAAGCGTTCACTCTTGTCTACTTACATGCCATAAGTAAAATCTAGCAACAAGAACAAGAAAGATTCTTCCTCTAGTAGTAACAATAATCATGCTAAATCCGATATTGTTGCTTCTAGTAGTTCTCTTGATTCCACTCATGATTCTCTTAGCCAAGTTACACTTGAGTAAGAAAATAGCTTATTGAAGGGAATTATAGAGAAATGTGTTTACAAGAGCCTTGCCGGAAGTAAGCAATTTGAGGAAATTGTACGCAAGCAAGGAAGGCATCAGAAGAATCAAGGTGCTGGTTTTGAACGAAAGTTCAATGCTAATGGAGTTGAGTGGGAATAAGATCAATACCCCAAGACGAAGTTTCTTCCTCAACAAGAGAAGTATGATCCTACTTCCTTCGAGGGGACACAAGCTCAAGATGATCTTCTACCACAAGACCTCAAGCAAAAGGGCAAGGACAAGCTTCAATAGGAGATTGATGCATTTGAAGAAGGTCCTAAGGCCTTGGTCAAGTGGGTTCCCAAGACTACATCAAGTTCTACTTCATCAAGTAGGACTACAACTCCAAGGATTCCCATCAAGATGATGTGGATCCCGAAGAAGAAGAACTAGAGAGTTCTTGAGGGTGACTCCGCCAACATATTTCACTCATATCATTTTGGCAAGAACAAGTGCAATCAACTTCCACACCTTGCACTAGTTCAAGGAGTCACAAACCCTCTTGTTGGAAAGACAAGGGACAAGGTAACCTAATGCTTTCATGCACATCATCTTGTGTGTGCTTCAGTCTATGTCTATGGATATCCTTGTTTGTTCCTTGTGGGACTAACCCATGTAGGTATTAAATGTGCAACTCACTCCAATGGATTGCTCCAAATGATCTACATCAACATTGAGCATCCACATCTTCAACATCTACATGAAGTCATCATCGACAAAACCCAAGGTTAGTTCATCCCTCTTAGGGGGGATGTCACATATAGGAGGAGCTTTACTCTAATAATTGAGCTAAAGCAACTCTAATGGTGTCACAATAATGCTTTATGTAAAAGTGGTAACCCCACTTGTGCTTAAACGATGAGTATGACCTACGATCAAAAGTTCTCATTTGACTCCTAAGTCAATTTACTCATATATAGATGACCTAGTCATCGCCAAGTGCTTGATAGATGCTAGAGTGTTTGTGCATGCTTTGTCAAATATTTCATTTGCCATCTTATTGTGTGAGCATGTAGATTGCATACTTTTCTCATTCGAGGACATGCATTTGTTGCTTTGATTGTTTGGTTCTTTTCTTTTGCCAAATGGATGGACAAGAATGCCTAAGAACTTCCTCTAGCTATCTATGCTTTTCCCATCTCAAACTCTATTCATGCTACATCACAAAGTTTGATCAAGTCAGATCGATCCTTCTGGGTGAGGAGCACTCGGAGTCACCGATTCATCATAGACTTAAACTTCCAAAACCTCTCTGTGTATTTCGGTCTGACCGATTCATTCCTTTCGGTCATACTGAGTTCCCTGAGTTGATCTAGGTTTTCAATCTCGATGCAACCGATTAGAACAATTCGATCACACCGAGTTGCAGTAACCGCTTGCAATTCTGCTTATCGGTGCCACCGAGTCGTTCCACTCGGCTACACCGACAGGGTCAAGATATATACTCACGGGTCAAATTTTGGAAACCCCTCCGAAACCACATCGCGCGCGCATATCCTGCTCTGCCGACTCAGGTCTCCGGATCGTCCTCTCATTGCCAGTGACCCCCTGCCACTGGTCTCCACTGCCGTCAACGGGAATCTTCACCGCCGTTGCCGCCGTAGCGAGCTCATAGCCGAGTTACGGTATGAGTTCGACCCATTGTGCAATCTTTTACCTCCGATTCTTAGCACAAATCAAATGCCATGATTCTTACCACGTATGAGATCAATCTTTCCAGCGAAAACTTCCTTTAGATTAATTTTGATTTGAAAATTTAGGGTTAGGTTTCCGTCAAACTCATCTCGGGCCGACCGAGTTGTAGAAATCGGTCTCACCGATTTGGCTTAGGCCATTGCACTTGTAACTTTCGGTCTGACCGAAACTTGCAAATTGGTGTGACCGAGTTCAACTCTCAGTGAAACCCTAGCAATCTCGGAGTCACCGAACTGTGTCTTGGTCTGACTAATCTCACTAGTTCAGATTCCAATATTGCTTCGGTGGCATCGAGTTTAACAAATCGGTAGCTCCGAAATGCTTTCTGTGGAAAACTAAAACTAAGTTTTTGACTCAATTGTTTTGCAAAATCTCTGCACTTTGTGATGCTCATCCACTCTATCTCATCTATATCTATTCACAGGGTCAGCCCTCAGTTTGAAGTGTTAGAATGTCTGATCAGAGTGATAGCCAGAACAACTCTGAGTAGCAAGTGAATCTGAGTGAGGGCACTAGTCCCTCTGGCAGTTATGGTAAGGGCAGCAGAAGTACTCCTAGCAACCTACCTAAGGCTGCTACTAGGCAGAGGAGAAAGAGAAATTCTGATTCTAAAGATGAAGATTATGCGGCTGCTGAGGAAGAGGTCGGCTCAAAGAAGGTGGTCAAGAAGGAATTTGGCACAGCTGCCTCCACAAAGCCAGGTCTGAATAAGAAGGCACCTGCCAAGAGAGTGCCCATGTCAAAGGCCAGAGCCTCAACTTTTGAAGCCTCCAAATCAACTGTTGGAGAGGCTGCTGGTGAGGGCAAGAAGAAGAAGGAAAGAAAGAGAGGGAGATGGTGCAAGAAAGATGATCCCATGGCTGAATTTGAGAGGCACTCCTCTGATGTCACGACCGGGTTTTCGGGATATTAATTTCCCGGAAAAAACAGCCTTTGTGCTCACCAGCCCCAGGATTACTGTTACCTGATGAGGCACCAACTTGATACAAGAATTCCAAGCAAGGTACAGAATATGTAGTACAAGACCATTGTGGCCTAGGAGTACAACACTTGGTTTCTAGTGGTTGATGGCGGAAGCGTTTTGTGGTACATCTGCGTCTATGGGACTCCATTTCCCACAAGAACAGCTGACCAGGATAACTCCTATCTTCGCGAGGCTGCTATCGTCATTGCGTAGGTTCCGGGGCAGTCGTCGCAACGCTCTTCTCCGCGTAAGGAATCTTCCAAGACAATAGCCAGGGACAAGCCAGTGAGTACGTTTGAATGTACTCGCAAACATTAAGAACACGGGTATAATATAACAAGGGATAATCATGCTCCGAAATATTTTTATGATGATAACGTCTTTCACGAAATAAACGAAATCCATGATGCACGCATGCAGGTAAAATATGAACATGCAATACGGGAGTAGAAATAGAATGCGCTGATCGAGTGTCTAAAATGACTCCTTGAAAGGGTGCAAATAAATTAACAATGCCGCAGTCGGGCGTCTGAGCGACACCACATAAAGGGCTTATAAAGAATAAATAAATAACAAACATGCCGCAGTCGGGCGTCTGAGCGACGCCACATAAAGGGCTTATAAAGAATAATTAAATAACAAGCATGCCGCAGTCGGGCGTCTGAGCGACGCCACATAAAGGGCTTATAAAGGATAAATAAATAACAAACATGCCGCAGTCGGGCGTCTGAGCGACGCCACATAAAGGGCTTATATAAGAATAATCACAGTGAATATCCAGGAGGTAGAACCGTCCCAGGGATACTCAATAATTCAAATAAAGTAACTGGTTAGTCCACAATAACAATAATCATAATCCTCATGTGTCATAGGTCATAAACAAAATCTAGTCTAGCCGTTTCTCCATCCGAAGACAGTCGCTAGATTCTAGTTTAGCCGTTTCTCCATCCGAATACCGTTACTATGATCCAGTTTAGCCGTGTCTCCATCCGAAAACCGTTACTAGACCCATCTCAGACTGAAATCTTTACCCATGAACACGGCTATCCGAATAGATATGACCTCTGCAGAGGGTGCACTCCTTACCCACGTGTAACGGATTTATTTAGTCCATCGGGACTAATTCCGCCTACGGCCTTTTAATTGAAAACACGCCTGACCTGCACACACCAGCTTAACTTATCGGTGTCTGGAATCACCCACAACACCTGTCAAGCCAAACTCTAAGTGGGGAGGCTACAACCTCGACGTAGCATGGGATCAAATTTATATCGCGCGCTCTAAGGGGTGCCCCCCTCTCGGTCCCAACCGGAAACACCCATGCCCCCGGACCAGGTGGCATGCCTTCCGGAGGCCTCCGGTGTCTTCCACCATGGCCTCTATGTATGGTGTGTGCCTTGGTAAGGGGTTGACAACTTACTGAACTGCACCCTACCTGCGGCAGGGACAAGTGGTAGCACAAAACAAGTAGGGGAAGTTGCTGAACAAGACTCGGCCTACAACTAACTCAGGTGGTCCAAGCATTCTCCATAAGACAAAATATATTTCTACTAACAGAAAAAGCCACCACCCATCAAACCTCACCATGCCATACCGGGCACACTCGCCTCGACGAGAAACTAGGGACAACTCGTGTCTACCCAAGACAGCGACCTTCCCGGCTTCCTTCCGGTATGCATGAAAAGCTCACGAGGATGACTACTATCATAAGCATGACCATTACTACCAGCAAAGAATCTCCATTGTGCATTCATGTGAATGATTTTTATCGTCACATAAAAATAACGTATACTCCAAGTCAAGTGGTGTTGTAACCGTATCAAAACACCTCACAAAAATATTATGCCAGAGTTCAGAATGCTTGCCTTCAAGAGTATGCAAGAGGGTGCACTTTTTGAAAGCTTTCTTGTCTCTCCATTTCCTATTTTGAAAAAAATATTCAAAAAGCAAATATTTCAAAACCAGTACAAAAAGTTGTCCCAAATATTTTTGAAATAAATCTTAAAATAAACTAAATGAAATTTGAGAGAGGTAGGAAAAAGAATCAACTCATTTGGAGTTTTATTTTAAAAGATATAGCCAGTCAAAGTTCTGTTTTAAAATAAAACAGAAAAAGAAAAAGTTTCTATACAGAATACGCTTTCGAAGCAGAGGAGACGTACTCGGGACTTATGCGCCTTCACTTAACCAGAGTGGACGGTGCGCGGGTCACTGACAGTGGGTCCAGGGGGCCCACTGGTCAGGTTTGACTAGTCCTCTCCTCCCTCCTCTCCCTCCGCCCGAACGGAGCGAGACTCCGGCGATCGCCGTCGACGAACGGCAGCTTCCCACGGGCATCCGAGGGCGGGGATGGACCGGCCAGACCGGGGCAGTCCTCTTGGTGGTCGTTGGGTCGATGGTGGTGGGAGGAGTCACCGGCGGCGAGCTCCGCGGCGGAGGGGGCTACGCGAGTGAAGTGGTTTTTGGGCTCCGGTGGTTTCCGATCGAGCCTGAGGCGCTGGGCAGCTCCGCAAGAACAAGGGGAAGCTAGTGGTGGCGCTGGATGGGCGGGGCAGCGTCTGGTTGCGACGAATGGCGCCGGAAGGCAGCGGCGGCCGAACCGGCTGGAGTTGGGGGAGATGGCCTCTTCCGGTCAATCCACACCTAGGGGAGAACTAGGGGGGAAGACATGAGGTCGCTTGAGCGCTCGGAGGGGTTCGGGGTCTCCTTTTATAGGCGTTCGAGGCTGGTCCCGCGGCGGCCGTGGATAAGAACGCCGGCGGCCGTGGATAAGAACGCCGGCGACCTTCGCTCTGTAGCCGCAGGGCGACGTGGCGGCGACGAGCGCGTGCCGACGGGCTTCAGGATAAGCTCGAGCCGTTCACAGGGGCAGCTGGCGCGCTGGTGTGGCTTGGGCGGCGCCGACCATGGCAGGAGCTCGCTGCCGACGCCGGCGTGCCGCCAAAAGCTCTGACGGCGGCGCTGTAGGGCGCCAGGGGTGGCGTGGAGAGTGGGCGAGTGTAGTGCGTGGCTCTGCAGGCGAGCCAGGGCCATGTGCGGGACGCGGCGGGGGCGGCAGTGCGACGCGGCGGCTCGGTGCGCGCGCGTGCAAAACGTGCGCTCTGGGCGCGCCCAGAGCACGCACGGGACATGCTTGACGAAATGCCAGGGCAGCCTAGAGTGCGACAGAGAGGCTGGCAATTAACAGGACAGGGTTACGGATAGCAAGGATCTTAGTGGACAAGGTTGCTGGGTCAGGGGATCAAGTAGACAGTGCAAACTAAAACTTATGTCGAAAACTGACTATGCACACCAAGTGTTCGATAGAATGCTAAGCGCATCTAGGCAACTCTTGGAGTAGCCACAAACTCCAGATCAGGGTCTCCCTGGATGTAGGTGATGATGGCAAGATCATTTGGGTAAAACCAGAAACTTGCTAGTGCAAGTTTTGCAAAACTACAGTTTTGGACAGAAATAAAAAGGTCTCATTGCATGCACTTAAAATCCTCCAATGGGTCCACTCTCCTGGACTTAAGGGTTCTGCAGGGAGGGCTATAAGCAGGAAAAAGCTCATGGGCACTAGAGCAAAATAAAATAGGGTTGCAGTACAAATCACTAAACTGGACCAGAATGAAAAAGAGGTTGATTCACTCAAATTTTTCAAAGAACAACACTGGGTTTTTGCATGAAGTTGAATTATATGCATCTACTGACATCTTTAGACACTTGGAAGGATTTTTAAAGGAATATTTAAATAGGTTGTAGTGCAAAAATGCCTACTGGACCAGATTGGAAAAGTTGGTGTAGAGCTCAAAACCTCCAATAACCAAAAGATATTTTTGCATAAAAGTGATGTGGAAACATCACATGACATCCCCAAATTTTGGTGAAATTTTTAAAAGCATTTATCAAATGGTTGCAGTGCAACAGAGACTCCAAATTCATGAAAAATTATTTTAAAACAATAAAGCTCAAGAAAAAGCAAACCTTGCAATTGAATCCACTGATAAAGAATTGTTTCATAGAGAGAGCATACAAGTCCAATAACACTTTTGGAGAGTTTCCACTTGAGGTAAAAATCCATAATATCAAAAGGGTAAATTTTGACAAATGGAAAAGTTTTATTTTCTGGCAAATTTTTAATTAATAAAACAAGGTCAAAATTTTGGGGTGTCACATCTGATGAGGAAGAAGAGGAAGAAGAGGATGCTGCACCAACACCTAAATCTCATAAGCTGATGGGGGATGCCATCAAGTCTGGGGCTGCTTCATCTAAGCCCAAGACTGCACCCAAAGCTACTGCTCCAGGCACCAAAACTACACCAAAGAGAAGCACCAGGAACATACCAGCTGCTGAGAAGAACAAGGCCCAAGTGCCTGAAATAGAAGAAGAAGATGAGGAAGCCTAAGTGCTCAGGAAGCTGAAGCCCAAGATCCCTGACCATGATGACAATCATCCAGTGGCAGAAAACATGAAATTTAGGAAGGGTGCATGTCTCATACTGTGGAGACAGTCAGATCCTTATGCCTCAAGATGGAGAACTGATGTAGATTACAGGTTCCATACCAAGGAACAACATGACTTCTATGAGACTGTGCTCCTGGACAAGAAGCCAATTGTCTGTGACATCAAGTGGGTTGATTGGAAGTACATTGACAACAATGAAGACCACTTCCTTGGAGTTCATGAAAGTTTCAGGATGAATGGAGTTGATGTCTTTGTGGGTCAGAAGTTTGCCAAGTGGAATGATGAGCTCATTATGTAGTTTTACTCTACAGCTCATTTCTATCCAGATGGAAGGATTACATGGATGTCTGAAGGTACAAGGTACCAGTCAATGGTGGTAGAGTGGGCCAAGCTAATTAATGCCCCTGAAGAGCATGAGGATGACACTGATGTATATGCCAAGCCAAGGAGGGGACATAACTCCATGGCACACATGTACAAGGAAATTCCAGATGCAGATTTGGAACATCACAAGTTTGGCTCTGTCGACTATCTCCTGTCAGGTCTGCCTACTATCAACACTATTCTGAGGCACACTTTGTTGCCCAAGTCTGGTGATCACAGGATGATAAGAGGACATTCCATCAATCTGCTGCATATGTTTAATGTGCCTGAAAAATTCAAAGTGATGACACTGATTGTAGAGACAATCAAGAGGACAGCTGCAGACTAGAAGAGATCTTGTGGGTATGCTCCACACATCCAGATGCTCATCAACTCCAAGATGGGCACATGTACATACTTGTTGGACAAAGAGCACCTTCCCCAGAGGCCAGACTTTGAGGACAATACAGTTGTCATGGATGCTACAGATCCAACTTCAGTAGAGGCTTAGGAGAAGAGAGAGAAGGCAAAAGCAGAGAAGGCAGCAAAGATGCCAAGTGCTGAAGATGTATTTCACTCTTATTATCATTTGTCGAAGCTTTGATCTATATGTTGTCATCCATTACCAAAAAGTGGGAGATTGAAAGTGCAACTAATCCCTGGATGGTTTTGGTAATTCCTAACAACATATACCTCATTGAACTAATACTCTTTCAAGATGATCATTTCAGAAAGTTCAGTGATTGGCATGGACTAGGAATGTGGACCCCTCAAAATGCTAAGGACACATATTGCACTACAAAAAAATACACTTCCGTGATGATACGTGTTTGTCACAGTAGGTCATATTTTCTGTAATGCATGTACATCCATGACAATTTTATGACAGAATCAAGATAGTCATACCTGTGCTGTCGTAGAAGTGTTCCATGACATTACCAAAATTATCATCACGGAAGTGTCCACTTCCATGATGATAAATCGCGCGTCACAGAAGTGCTTTCGTCAAGGGTGACCGACACATGGCATCCACCATAACGGAACGCCGCTAAGCTATCGGGTCCGGTTTTGGAACCGATAACCCGTTAACAGCCCCGACCAATGGGGATTTTCCACTTGTAAAATCATCATTGGCTGGAGGAAACACGTGTCGGCTCACCGTTGGGACAGATGTCATCCACTCATTGGACCCAAAGCGCCTATGATACGTTGACACGTGGCACGCCCAACAGAGGCCCATTCCTGTGAAAAGGCCGACCCGTTTGACTTGGTCAAAAGGTGGCGGGCCGGCCCATGGCAAGCCTGTTAACGTCCTGTTCGTGTATAGCCCATTTACAGCGTGCTAACCCAGGGCCCGTTTACGGCCTATCCGAATTAGGCCGAGTAGCATCATCTGGGCCGTCCAATATAATTCCAGCCCGTTTTAACTTCCGGCCCATGTACGGCCCATGACGTATTTCGGCCCATATGAGTCCCTTTGTAACTCTTGGCCCATTAATGGCCCATGGTGAAACCGGCCCGTAATGAACTGTGTATCGCTTTATACCCATTAGCGGCCCATTATTCCATTGGGTTGTTTCCAGCCCGTGTTACCTTTCGGCCTTCTGAGGGCCCATTTATTCTTGGGCTCATTTCCAGCATTCGGTTACTTACGACCCGTTACTAGCCTTTTCTGCTTGTGGGCCAAATTCAGCCCGTGGAAACAGTCGGCCCGTTTGTGGCCCGTTAATCTGTTGGGCCATTTTCATAGCATCATCAAATACGGCCTATTAACAGCCCGTTATGGTCAGCCATAAAACGTACGATTTCCACTCTAGCCCGTTTACGGCCCCTTATACGGCCCGTACAAGGCCCATAGATGAGACAGCCCGTAGAAGGCCCATGGATCCTACGGGACGTGGAAGGCCCATTGACCCGATGGCCCATAGAAGGCCCATTGATCCGACGGCCCATAGAAGGCCCATGGGTCCGATGGCCCATAGAAGGCCCATGGATCCGACAGCCGATAGAAGGCCCACGGATCCGACAGCCCATAGAAGGCCCACGAATCCGACGGCCATAGAAGGCCATGGATCGTCCGTCCCGTAGATGGCCCAGTGATCGTACAGCCTGTGGAGGGCCATGATCACTACAACGTTTGGGCGAGTTGGCCCCGTTTGAATGATATATGATATTCAAAGAATTATCCTACTCCATACTATCACCTCTAAAAAACATACACTATACAATAAAGAGATTAAGGCATAGAAACGTAGAATAATCCTACACTATACAATAAAGAAATTACAGCCGATTATACCGGCTGGGCATTATGGTTCGGCACCAGTGATAATAAAGCATACAGAAACAACAAATTACATACACTGGGAAAATACAGCTCATACATCATGGACGCGCATCAACGTAACTTACCATTTGAACTATAGTCTCTTCAGAAAATAGGATTGCCGGATTTAGATAGCAAGAATTTCAGTCTGCAAAATCTCCAATTCCTTCGTTGTTACCTGAGTGTCTTGTTTCATTTTTTGACTCCTGCATCTAATACCTGCATGTCCAGTCTCAACTTGTTGATTGTACGTTCAGAATCATGTACACGTTGTCTTGCCACCTCTAGTTGATGCTCGAGAACATCAGCACATTCCAATTCCAATCCATAATCATTCAGTAACGGCCATGCCGCACTGCTCGCAGATCTTTGTGTTGACGTCACTTCATCCTGAAATGTTTCTGTAAGTACACATGACTAGGGCAAAAATATAGTTACAACAGTGAAGCGAGCAAGACAGACTATTTTATACATGGCAAAAGAGGACTAACAATAATGTTACATGTCATGAAGCATAAGCAGGTGATATTTTAAAAATTATAAAAAAGGTAGTCTGTGCAGCCTGCATACAGAAATCTCTCTTAGCTCACCAGAGGAGCATGATGTTGGGGCCCAATCCAAAACACAGACAATTTACAAATTTAGACAGCATGTTGCGTAGAAGTAAGCAAGCAGTTGGCCATTCTGTAGCTCAATTAAATTCTTAGGGAGCATAATAAACACCAGAGGATTTCATACAAACATACTACAGCAAGCAAAACTATGCAATCATTAGCCTAGTACAAAGTAGATTGTGAGCCTCATGCAATAATAGTTGGTTAATAGACTTCAAAGCTTCAGGCACACTTTGGCAGAGTAATTAAATGGTAAGGCCTTTAATTATGTCAACTAATAGTTATACAAGTACCCAACATCAGGCATCATCCTTTGGGCATCTCATTAACTAAGGACAAATAAAGCAATTGAAAAGAGCAAATTAACTATGCCTGAAACAAACAAGGAATTGAACTGTTGAGTTGGATACAGTGACTTACCTTAACAGGTTGAAGAGGCTCAGCGCAGCTCCTACTTCTCTTGCAAGGCTCCTTCCTAACATCTTGTACTTGGAAATCCTCAATCTTATCTTCCTTGCACCCCCTCTGCAAGGTGACAAAAACTAGTTACTCGTCTCCTTGGAAGATAAATATGCACACTTTCCAGTCTGTGAACACAAAAGGATGAGATTATAACAAAACAACACCACATAATGAAACATGCCGCATCTCTTGCACTTGCACACAATGAAATGAGCATTTACTATGTCTGCACTATGTAAAAACTAGGCATACCTTCGAACTGGATCTCCAGGTACTCTTGGAGAGACTACTTTAGTGTACAACCAAACCTTTATGTCACCTATGAGTTAGAAAAGGCGCCACTACCGCAGCCCTTAATGTTTAAATCGTTGACACGCTCTGTTAGTGTAGGGGAACATAGTAATTTCAAAAAACTTCCTACGCACACGCAAGATCATGGTGATGCATAGCAACGAGAGGGGAGAGTGTTGTCCACGTACCCTCGTAGACCGAAAGAGGAAGCATTATCACAACGCGGTTGATGTAGTCGTACGTCTTCACGATCCGACCGATCAAGTACCGCACGCACGGCACCTCCGAGTTCAGCACACGTTCAGCTCGATGACGTCCCTGGAACTCCGATCCAGCAGAGTGTTGAGGGAGAGTTTCGTCAGCACGACGGCGTGGTGACGATGATGATGTTCTACCGACGTAGGGCTTCGCCTAAGCTCCGCAACGATATTATCGAGGTGTAATATGGTGGAGGGGGGCACCGCACACGGCTAAAATATCGTATATCAATTGTGTGCCTAGAGGTGCCCCCCTGCCCCCGTATATAAAGGGGCAAGGGGGAGGCCGGCTGCCCTTGGGGCGCGCCAAGGAGAGGGGGGCAGTCCTCCTCCTAGTAGGAGTAGGACTCCCCTTTCCTAGTCCAACTAGGAAGAGAGAGGGGGAAGGAAAGAGAGGGAGAGGGAGAGGGAAAGAGGGGCCGCGCCCCCCTCCCCTAGTCCAATTCGAACTCCTCATGGGAGGGGGCGCGCCACCTCCTGGCTGCTGCCCTCTCTCTCCCCTCAGGCCCACTAAGGCCCAATACTTCCCCGGGGGGTTCCGGTAACCCCTCCGGCACTCCGGTTTTATCCGAAACTTCTCCGGAACACTTCCGGTGTCCGAATATAGTCGTCCAATATATCAGTCTTTATGTCTCGACCATTTCGAGACTCCTCGTCATGTCCGTCATCACATCCGGGGCTCCGAACAACCTTCGGTACATCAAAACATATAAACTCATAATATAATTTTCATCGTAACGTTAAGCGTGCGGACCCTACGGGTTCGAGAACTATGTAGACATGACTGAGACACCTCTCCAGTCAATAACCAATAGCGGAACCTGGATGCTCATATTGGTTCCTACATATTCTACGATGATCTTTATCGGTCAAACCGCATAACAACATACGTTGTTCCCTTTGTCATCGGTATGTTACTTGACCGAGATTCGATCGTCGGTATCTCGATACCTAGTTCAATCTCGTTACCGACAAGTCTCTTCACTCGTTCTGTAATACATCATCCCGCAACTAACTCATTAGTTACAATGCTTGCAAGGCTTATAGTGACGTGCATTACCGAGTGGGCCCAGAGATACCTCTCCGACAATCGGAGTGACAAATCCTAATCTCGAAATACGCTAACCCAACAAGTACCTTTGGAGACACCTGTAGAGCACCTTTATAATCACCCAGTTACATTGTGACGTTTGGTAGCACACAAAGTGTTCCTCCGGTAAACGGGAGTTGCATAATCTCATAGTCATAGGAACATGTATAAGTCATGAAGAAAGCAATAGCAACATACTAAATGATCGAGTGCTAAGCTAACGGAATGGGTCAAGTCAATCACGTCATTCTCCTAATGAGGTGATCTCGTTAATCAAATGACAACTCATGTCTATGGCTAGGAAACATAACCATCTTTGATTAACGAGCTAGTCAAGTAGAGGCATACTAGTGACACTCTGTGTGTCTATGTATTCACACATGTATTTTGTTTCTGGTTAATACAATTCTAGCATGAATAATAAACATTTATCATGATATAAGGAAATAAATAATAACTTTATTATTGCCTCTAGGGCATATTTCCTTCAGTCTCCCACTTGCACTAGAGTCAATAATCTAGTTCACATCGCCATGTGATTTAACATCAATAGTTCACATCACCATGTGATTAACACCCATAGTTCACATCGTCATTTGACCAACACCCAAAGGGTTTACTAGAGTCAATAATCTAGTTCACATCGCTATGTGATTAACACCCAAAGAGTACTAAGGTGTGATCATGTTGTGAGATAATTTTAGTCAACGGGTCTGTCACATTCAGATCCGTAAGTATTTTGCAAATTTCTATGTCTACAATGCTCTGCACGGAGCTACTCTAGCTAATTGCTCCCACTTTCAATATGTATCTAGACCAAGACTTAGAGTCATCTAGATTAATGTCAAAACTTGCATCGACGTAACCCTTTACGACGAACCATTTGTCACTTCCATAATCGAGAAACATATCCTTATTCCACTAAGGATAATTTTGACCGTTGTCCAGTGATCTACTCCTAGATCACTATTGTACTCCCTTGCCAAAATCAGTGTAAGGTATACAATAGATCTGGTACACAGCATGGCGTACTTTATAGAACCTATGGCCAATGCGTAGGGAATGACTTTCATTCTCTTTCTATCTTCTGCCGTGGTCGGGCTTTGAGTCTTACTCAATTTCACACCTTGTAACATAGGCAAGAACTCTTTCTTTGACTGTTCTATTTTGAACTACTTCAAAATCTTGTTAAGGTATGTACTCATTGAAAAAACTTATCAAGCGTCTTGATCTATCTCTATAGATCTTGATGCTCAATATGTAAGCAGCTTCACCGAGGTCTTTCTTTGAAAAACTCCTTTCAAACGCTTCTTTATGCTTTGCAGAATAATTCTACATTATTTCCGATCAACAATATGTCATTCACATATACTTATCAGAAATGTTGTAGTGCTCCCACACACTTTCTTGTAATACAGGCTTCTCCAAAAGTCTGTATAAAACCAAATGCTTTCATCACACTATCAAAGCGTTTATTCCAACTCCGAGATGCTTGCACCAGTCCATAGATGGATCGCTGGAGCTTTGCATATTTTGTTAGCACTTTTAGGATTGACAAAACCTCCTGGTTGCATCATATACAACTCTTCTTTAATGAATCCATTAAGGAATGCAATTTTGTTTATCCATTTGCCAGATTTCATAAAATGCGGCAATTGCTAACATGATTCGGACAGACTTAAGCATCGCTGCGAGTGAGAAAATCTCATCGTATTCAACACTTTGAACTTTGTCAAAAACCTTTTTCCGACAAGTCTAGCTTTGTAGATAGTAACACTACTATCAGCGTCCGTCTTCCTCTTGAAGATCCATTTAATCTCAATGGCTCGCCGATCATTGGGCAAGTCAATCAAAGTCCATACTTTGTTTCTCATACATGGATCTCATCTCAGATTTCATGGCCTCAAGCCATTTTGCGGAATCTGGGCTCACCATCGCTTCTTCATAGTTCGTAGGTTCGTCATGGTCTAGTAACATAACCTCCAGAACAGGATTACCGTACCACTCTGGTGCGGATCTTACTCTGGTTGACCTACGACGTTCAGTAATAACTTGATCTGAAGTTTCATGATCATCATCATTAACTTCCTCACTAATTGGTATAGGCGTCACAGAAACTGGTTTCTGCGATGAACTACTTTCCAATAATGGAGCAGGTACAGTTACCTCATCAAGTTCTACTTTCCTCCTACTCACTTCTTTCGAGAGAAACTCCTTCTCTAGAAAGGATCCATTATTAGCAACAATGTCTTGCCTTCGGATCTGTGATAGAAGGTGTACCCAACAGTCTCCTTTGGGTATCCTATGAAGACACATTTCTCCGATTTCGGTTCGAGCTTATCAGGTTGAAACTTTTTCACATAAGCATCGCAACCCCAAACTTTAAGAAACGACAACTTTGGTTTCTTGCCAAACCACAGTTCATAAGATGTCATCTCAACGGATTTAGATGGTACCCTATTTAACGTGAATGTAGCTGTCTCTAATGCATAACCCCAAAACGATAGTGGTAGATCGGTAAGAGACATCATATATTGCACCATATCTAATAAAGTACGGTAACCATATTTGGACACACCATTACACTGTGGTGTTCCAGGTGGCGTGAGTAGTGAAACTATTTCACATTGTTTTAACTGAAGGCCAAACTCGTAACTCAAATACTCTTCTCCACGATCAGATCGTAGAAACTTTATTTTCTTGTTACGATGATTTTCCACTTCACTCTGAAATTATATGAACTTTTCAAATGTTTCAGACTTCTGTTTCATTAACCAGATATACCCATATATGCTCAAATCATGTGTGAAGGTCAGAAAATAATGATACCTGCTACGAGCCTCAATATTCATCGGACCACATACATCTGTATGTATGATTTCCAACAAAACTGTTGCTCTCTCCATAGTTCCGGAGAACGGCGTTTTAGTCATCTTGCCCATGAGGCACGGTTCACAAGCATCAAGTGATTCATAATCAAGTGATTCCAAAATCCCATCAGTATGGAGTTTCTTCATGCGCTTTACACCAATATGACCTAAACGGTAGTGCCACAAATAAGTTGCACTATCATTATTAACTTTGCATCTTTTGGCTTCATTATTATGAATATGTGTATCACTACGATCGAGATCCAACAAACCATTTTATTCGGTGTATGACCATAGAAGGTTTTATTCATGTAAACAGAACAACAATTATTCTCTAATTTAAATGAATAATCGTATTGCAACAAACATGATCAAATCATATTCATGCTCAACGCAAACACCAAATAACACTTATTTAGTTTCAACACTAATCCCGAAAGTATAGGGAGTGTGTGATGATGATCATATCAATCTTGGAATTACTTCCAACACACATCGTCACCTCGCCTTTTACTAGTCTCTGTTTATTCTGCAACTCCCGTTTCAAGTTACTACTCTTTAGCAACTGAACCAGTATCAAATACTGAGGGGTTGCTATAAACACTAGTAAGTACACATCAATAACATGTATATCCAATATACCTTTGTTCACTTTGCCATCCTTCTTATCCACCAAATACTTGGGGTAGTTCCGCTTCCAGTGACCAGTCCCTTTGCAGTAGAAGCACTTAGTCTCAGGCTTAGGACCAGACTTAGGCTTCTTCACTTGAGCAGCAACTTGCTTGCCGTTCTTCTTGAAGTTCCCCTTCTTCCCTTTTCCCTTTTCTAGAAACTAGTGGTCTCGTCAACCATCAACACTTGATGTTTTTCTTGATTTCTACCTTCGTCGATTTCAGCATCACGAAGAGCTCGGGAATTGCTTTCATCATCCCTTGCATACTATAGTTCATCACGAAGTTCTACTAACTTGGTGATGGTGACTAGAGAATTCTGTCAATCACTATTTTATCTGGAAGATTAACTCCCACTTGATTCAAGCGATTATAGTACCCGACAATATGAGCACATGCTCACTGCTTGGGCTATTCTCCTCCATCTTTTAGCTATAGAACTTGTTGGAGAATTCATATCTCTCAACTCGGGTATTTGCCTGAAATATTAACTTCAACTCCTGGAACATCTCATATGGTCCATGACGTTCAAAACGTCTTTGAAGTCCCGATTCTAAGCCGTTAAGCATGGTGCACTAAACTATCAAGTAGTCATCATATTGAGCTAGCCAAACGTTCATAACGTCTGCATCTGCTCCTGCAATAGGTCTGTCACCTAGCGGTGCATCAAGGACATAATTCTTCTGTGCAGCAATGAGGATAATCCTCAGATCACGGATCCAATCCGCTTCTTTGCTACTAACATCTTTCAACATAATTTTTCTCTAGGAACATATCAAAAATAAACACAGGGAAGCAACAACGCGAGCTATTGATCTACAACATAATTTGCAAAAATACTATCAGGACTAAGTTCATGATAAATTTAAGTTCAATTAATCATATTACTTAAGAACTCCCACTTAGATAGACATCCCTCTAATCCTTTAAGTGATCACGTGATCCATATCAACTAAACCATGTCCGATCATCACGTGAGATGGAGTAGTTTCAACGGTGAACATCACTATGTTGATCATATCTACTATATGATTCACGCTCGACCTTTCGGTCTCCGGGTTCCGAGGCCATGTCTGCATATGCTAGGCTCGTCAAGTTTAACCTGAGTATTCCGCGTGTGCAACTGTTTTGCACCCGTTGTATTTGAACGTAGAGCCTATCACACCCAATCATCACGTGGTGTCTCAGCACGAAGAACTTTCGCAACGGTGCATACTCAGGGAGAACACTTTTATCTTGAAATTTTAGTGAGAGATCATCTTATAATGCTACCGTCAATGAAAGCAAGATAAGATGCATAAAAGATAAACATCACATGCAATCAATATAAGTGATATGATATGGCCATCATCATCTTGAGCTTGTGGTCTCCATCTCCGAAGCACCGTCATGATCACCATCGTCACCGGCGCGACACCTTGATCTCCATCGAAGTATTATTGTCGTCTCGCCAACTTATTGCTTTTACGACTATCGCTACCACTTACTGATAAAGTAAAACAATTACATGGCGATTGCATTGCATACAATAAAGCGACAACCATATGGCTCCTGCCAGTTGCCGATAACTCGGTTACAAAACATGATCATCTCATACAATAAAATATAGCATCATGCCTTGACCATATCACATCACAACATGCCCTGCAAAAACAAGTTAGACGTCCTCTACTTTTTTTGTTGCAAGTTTTACGTGGCTGCTACGGGCTTAGCAAGAACCGTTCTTACCTACGCATCAAAACCACAACGATAGTTTGTCAAGTTGGTGCTGTTTTAACCTTCGCAAGGACCGGGCGTAGCCACACTCGGTTCAACTAAAGTGAGAGAGACAGACACCCGCCAGTCACCTTTAAGAAACGAGTGCTCGCAACGGTGAAACCAGTCTCGCGTAAGCGTACGCGTAATGTCGGTCCGGGCCGCTTCATCTCACAATACCGCTGAACCAAAGTATGACATGTTGGTAAGTAGTATGACTTATATCGCCCAAAACTCACTTTTGTTCTACTCGTGCAAAGCATCAACGCATAAAACCAGGCTCTGATACCACTGTAGGGGAACGTAGTAATTTCAAAAAAATTCCTACGCACACGCAAGATCATGGTGATGCATAGCAACGAGAGGGGAGATTGTTGTCCACGTACCCTCGTAGACCGAAAGCGGAAGCATTATCACAACGCGGTTGATGTAGTCGTACATCTTCACGATCCGACCGATCAAGTACCGAACGCACGGCACCTCCGAGTTCAGCACACGTTCAGCTCGATGACGTCCCTCGAACTCCGATCCAGCCGAGTGTTGAGGGAGAGTTTCGTCAGCACGACGGCGTGGTGACGATGATGATGTTCTACCGACGCAGGGCTTCGCCTAAGCTCCGCAACGATATTATCGAGGTGTAATACGGTGGAGGGGGGCACCGCACACGGCTAAAATATCGTATATCAATTGTGTGCCTAGAGGTGCCCCCCTGCCCCCGTATATAAAGGAGCAAGGGGGGAGGCCGGCTGCCCTTGGGGTGCGCCAAGGAGAGGGGGGAGTCCTCCACCTAGTAGGAGTAGGACTCCCCTTTCCTAGTCCAACTAGGAAGAGAGAGGGGGAAGGAAAGAGAGGGAGAGGGAGAGGGAAAGTGGGGCCGCGCCCCCCTCCCCTAGTCCAATTCGGACTCCTCATGGGAGGGGGTGCGCCACCTCCTGGCTGCTGCCCTCTCTCCCCCCTCAGGCCCACTAAGGCCCAATACTTCCCCGGGGGGTTCCGGTAACCCCTCCGGCACTCCGGTTTTATCCGAAACTTCTCCGGAACACTTCCGATGTCCGAATATAGTCGTCCAATATATCAATCTTTATGTCTCGACCATTTCGAGACTCCTCGTCATGTCCGTGATCACATCCGGGGCTCCGAACAACCTTCGGTACATCAAAACATATAAACTCATAATATAACTGTCATCATAACGTTAAGCGTGCGGACCCTACGGGTTCAAGAACTATGTAGACATGACCGAGACACCTCTCCGGTCAATAACCAATAGCGGAACCTGGATGCTCATATTGGTTCCCACATATTCTACGAAGATCTTTATCGGTCAGACCGCATAACAACATACGTTGTTCCCTTTGTCATCGGTATATTACTTGCCCGAGATTCGATCGTCGGTATCTCGATACCTAGTTCAATCTCGTTACCGGCAAGTCTCTTTACTCGTTCTGTAGTACCTCATCCCGCAACTAACTCATTAGTTACAATGCTTGCAAGGCTTATAGTGATGTGCATTACCGAGTGGGCCCAGAGATACCTCTCCGACAATCGGAGTGACAAATCCTAATCTCGAAATACGCCAACCCAACAAGTACCTTTGGAGACACCTGTAGAGCACCTTTATAATCACCCAGTTACGTTGTGACGTTTGGTAGCACACAAAGTGTTCCTCCGGTAAACGGGAGTTGCATAATCTCATAGTCATAGGAACATGTATAAGTCATGAAGAAAGCAATAGCAACATACTAAATGATCGAGTGCTAAGCTAACGGAATGGGTCAAGTCAATCACATCATTCTCCTAATGAGGTGATCTTGTTAATCAAATGACAACTCATGTCTATGGCTAGCAAACATAACCATCTTTGATTAACGAGCTAGTCAAGTAGAGGCATACTAGTGACACTCTGTTTTCTATGTATTCACACATGTATTATGTTTCCGGTTAATACAATTCTAGCATGAATAATAAACATTTATCATGATATAAGGAAATAAATAATAACTTTATTATTGCCTCTAGGGCATATTTCCTTCAGTTAGAGTGTTAGGTCAAGAACATCAAGTAATCAAAGCAAACAGTCCTAGTATGGCTGGCTGATGCAAACAAGCAATTGAACAGATGTGTGAGCAAATCTTACATATCAAGAAACGAAGCAAAGGAGGCTTAAAGACCATCACTTGACTGACCAGATTTAAGGGGCATTTAAACATCATGTGCAACGTATGAACTAACATAAACATTGCATATTCCAGATTCTACAATGGAATGAACATGTATTAGGTTATGCCATGTATGATGATGCCTAAATGTACACTATAGCAGGCAGGAGTGATTCATCATTGCACGCACAATTGAATTGCAGGTTAAGGGCCAGTTCTATTCCGCCTTTTCAGGGCTTATTGTTAAAATAAGGCATAAAAGATGTAAATAAGTCATTTTTGAGTTATGGGCTTGGGCTTAACTAATTTATCTTTGGAGGGGGTGTTTCGAGTAGAACCTCACTAAAAATTGAAGGGAAGGGGAATAGTGAAATGACTCTGTTGTCTACCTATATTACACTCAAAATGCAACTGGTGACGCCCGCGTCAGACCTCACCCTCAAGTAAAAACAAACACACAAATGTTCATTGCCCTGCCTGCTTGCATCTCCTCTCCCCTTTCCCTCTACCTCGATCCCCTGCCTGCAGCACTAGGGTTCCTCCAGCAAGCCATCGCCACTGTTCCCATCTGGCCTGGTCCTCGACGATGCTGTGTCCAGCTAGGCTACATGGCCGGCAGGTAGGGGCAAATCTCCCTGGCTGCTCCTCCCTCTGGTGCCGCCCTCATTCTCATGGTCTCCAGCAGCTGCTCCACTGTGGTTCGTCCAACGCACTACTCGGGTAGGCGCTGCACAACTACGGCTGATGCCACACTGCGGCAGAACGCACCTTATTCCCCGTCCCCACCTCCCAGGCCGTGGCCTTGAGGTGCTGTTGAAGGATGAGCTCATCCAACAAGGTGAGGATCTTCTCTGATTTTTTGCCAAATTTTCATTCTGATCCACTATACGATGAATTGCTATGAGCTGCTTCTGCTACTGCTATACGATGCATTGCTATGAGCTACTCCAGCTGCTGCTATATGATGAATTACTATGAGCTGCTACTGCTATATGATGAATTGCTATGAGCTGCTGCTGCTGCTATATGATGAATTGCTATGAGTTGCTCCTGCTGCTATATGATGAGTTGCTATAAGCTGCTCCTACTGCTGCTGCATGATGAATTGCTATGAGCTGCTCCTGCTGATGCTATATGATGTATCGCTATGAGCTGCTCCTGCTGCTGCTATATGATGAATTGCTATGAGCTGCTCCTGCTGCTGGTATATGATGAATTGCTATGAGCTGCTCCTACTGCTACTTTACGATGAATTGCTATGAGCTGCTGCTGGTATATGATGAATTGCACACTGCTACTGCTGCTGTATGATGAGTTGCTATGAGCTACTGCTGCTATATGATGCTTTCAGGTGGTGCTGCTATATGATAATAACCATCCACTTGTACCATCGAATTTCAATAAATAATTGTTCTTCATTTAAATGTGGGTCATGTGTTTTTCGTTTAAATTAGGTAATGGGATCTCTATGGAAAACATTGACCAAACTAGATTGTGTCAAGTAGATGGTATCTTTGTATTTGCATTTTGAGCAAATAGTGATGGTCTGTTTTCCTATCATATTAATTACTGCACTGGGTACAATTTGTGATGTTTGCAAGTCAAATTAATTTTCATACGGGCAGCAAAATGAAAAAATATAATGCAATCTAGACTTTTCATTGATCATACCAAAGATAAGCTGAAAACGCAATGAAAAGAACTGGTTGGCTTATTACATGGAGCTTATATTCACAGGTGCTTATCTTCTTATGATAACTCGTAATAACTATCCCTAAGAAACTTGGCCAATAGAACTGACATACAAATAACATGTCACGATGATTGCAATGGAGGAGTGACGTACCATAGCACACTGTATAGGCTCACCGCTGGCTCTCCTTTTTTGCGATGTTCCATGAAATGGCCACATACATCTTGTACTTTTTCAGTGTGTAACCCTATCTGCAAGTTGACACGGCTAATTTCAGACATCTCTACATGATAATACATTGCATATCCCTTGCGCATATTTAAACCACCAATTAATGATTGTGTGCGTAGCATAAACTAGCCATGACTCTGTGTGCTGGACTAGCAGGCACTCTAAGGGAGCCTAATGTAGTGTACAGGAATTCCTACATGCCACCTACGATTTTGTGTAATGTACTGCCTCTATTCCTAAATATATGTCTATGTAGAGATTCCAGTATGGGCCACATACAGATGTATATAGATGCATTTTCGAGTGTAGATTCACTCATTTTGCTCTGTATGTAGCCTGTAGTGGAATCTCTAGAAAGACTTATATTTAGGAACGGAGGTACGAGGTAGTATCATGTATGACATCTACATATCTAATTTAGCAGCCAATAGTAGAAATCATTGTCTGCACAAAGGGATTACTGGTCGAAAATCCTAGCAAAGCACGCTGGCAGGCACAGAACAATACAAGAGAGAGAGACACGCTTACATGATCATAGCAAAGCCTCGGTCCAGGATCTTTGTTGGCCAAGCTGTTAGATCTAGAAGAAACATCGTCCTTGTAGTTTTTGCCAGCTGCATAATAGGTAACAACGACCTGTTAGTATATTTGAAGTACATCGGGCAGGTGATGTTGGGGGTTTAAAGGTGACAAGTACCTAGGCCGTGGCGGGTGCTTGGCATCTTGCCAGACGGTGGGAATCAGGTTAGAAACGTCAAGGGTGATGACGCTGCGCTGGCTGTCGGGGTCCGGTAAGGAGATCTAGAATCGTCGAGTAGGGTGTTTGTGGAGCGGCTCCGGTAGGGTGGACTACGGTATGGGCGAAGCGGATCTGTGGCTGTGCACGAGGGGATATGTGAAGCTGCTCCGGTGGTTGGGTTAAGGATGGTGTCGACGATGCGGATCTGCGGCCGTGGACGGGGCGTCAGAAGTTGCTCCGGTAGGTTGGATGAGGGTGCGAGGAAGCGGATCTGAGGCCGTGGACTTGTGAGTTGGCAAAGTGGCCCCGGTAGGGTTGAAAATGGTATAGGCGAAGCTACTCCGATGGGGTTGACGATGGTGTCGGCGAAGCGGCTCCGGTAGGGTTGAGGAAGGTGTTGGTGGGGCGGCTTCGGGGGGGCATGGACGAAGCGTCTCCGGTTGGGAGTACGAATGAGCCGCTGCAGATGTGCTGCGGTTGACGAGAGTACCGGCGAAGCAGATCCGGCGCTGTGGACAAGGCCGGCACTGAATGGGCTGTGGTACAGTGGTGGATGAGCAGTCTACTTGTTTTTAGGGGAGGTGGGAGGGGTAGATGCGGCCGCAGAAGCAAATCCAGCGAGGTGGACGCCGCTGGCAGGGAATGGGCTCTGGTACGCCGGTGGATGAGCAGTCTAGGGTTTCGAGAGGGGAGGGGAGAAAGGCCGATGAAGTACGGACGGCGTGATGTGAGATGCTCTGGTGCTGTGGAGTTAGTCGTTTTTGCGGGAGGGGGAGAGGAAATGGGGGTGCCGTGTAGTGGGGGGATCCGGAAGTTACCAAAGCATTCCCGACCTATTCTGTAGATGAGGGCGGTATTGTAACTGTTGGTCTCCGTGCACCAAGGACAAAAGGGGAATTTCGCATGCTAAAGACTAAGGTGGCGGAAATTTTAGAAGGAGGCGGGAGATTTTGCCGCCCGCGGGATCGTTCGTATCCAGTTTCAACTTATTTTGGACCGTGCTAGCGGGAAGGTCATGCGAGACTGTGTACACGTGGCACGCGTCAACAGTTAATAACTGGTGTGAAGTCCACCCCAGAAAAAAAGGCAATAACTCGGGATGATGTGCCGATAACTTGGACGTTCACACGGGCGCGGCCAATCGTACGGGTGTAGTGGTGCGTTCACAAGAAAAGGGATCAAACGCTCAGCCTATGTATTTCTCATGTAAATAGATAATTTAGTGCAATTGGTTGTTTACTTTAAACATAATGCATTGACGTGTTAGTGTAGAGGCGCACAAAAAGAAATGGATATTGTAGTCCGCTACTTAAAAGTGTTACCTCATATGATTACATAGCCTCCATTTCATAAATTGTGTACCCGTTGAATTTATATATGAATATTACATATATTACTTCATAATAGAACCTTAAATCATCCAAGACTAATGATTTTGAATGCAGGAGTAACAATGGTGCATGTACATGATAGCTACATTGGTTGTTTGAAGAAACATCACTGTAACTTTGGCATGCACAACTGAAAAGGTTTATTTAAATAAAAAAATGCGATATGTGAGCGTCCAATCTTTATAGCGTTGAATCGATATTGCACCTTTGGCCACGATACGAAGTAGATATTGATTTATGTTCAAGCGATGCACGTCCACGATCGCTAGATAGTGATACGTGAATGAATTGTGCAATCTCTCTCACACGCATACATAATTTATTTCCCTGTGGGCATCGGAATCACACACGCGCACTTCGTGTATTTCTCTCCCTCCGTCAAGGTTAGAATTCGTCTTTCTACCCCGTCCTACAAGTCTCTCACACAGAAACACACACGCTCTCTTTGTCGAACACGCACAGCCACTAATGTCTCAAAGTATAATAATGTCTCTCACACATATGCCTAAGGTTAACTCGAGTTCCGGAACCATATGAATACATACAATGGGATTCCAGTAGAGCACCTTTTGTTTTGAGATTTCTCTCTCTCTCTCGCTCTCTCTCTCTCCCTCTCTCTCTCTCTCTCTCACACACGCGCGCGCGCTCACACATTGTTTCTCGCTTCATTTTTTCCGGCACTTGCATGCACACAATTTTGTTTATCTTCGTGATGCTTTAAGTATGCCTCGCACAAATGCTATCTACATATCCCTTAATATAGCTAGATATGTGTCACACAAACTCCTTCTCCCTACTAGCAAGATGCCCATGCGTTGCACCGAACATCAAGATGCATTTGTATGAGTAGTTTATCTTGTGGGAGAAAAGGATGAACGAGGGAATGCATTATTTGCAAATGCGGAGAGGGTGTGGGTATCTTTTTGCAAAATTGCCACAATTTCCTTCCTATCCGTCGGGTATAAATCGGATCGCCTATATTGCAGGATGGCAGGAACACCATCATCACCAACTCTGTTTTTTATAAGAGTAGGGATATGTAAGTGTCACTGCCCCCCCCCCCGCCCCCATGGCCTTAATTCTTATTGTGCTGTTGCATTCTCGTTCCAGTCAATACCGACATGTGCGATCCCTTTGCTTAATTATATGCATCACTGTAACTAGTACTCCATCCGTCAATTTATAAGTTGTGCTTACCTTTTCCATCAACTTCGTGCAACGCACGGGCATCTTGCTAGAAACACTAGAACATGTCGGACCGCGTGTGACCAAACCGACGGTGCGCCAACCTAGCTACTACATACCCTGCTTATCTGGCGGAAATAGTCCCGCCCTACCGTTTCCAATCGTTATTTCTATCTATCGATCGTGCCAAGGAGCAGAACCAAAATGTTACAATTTATACATGTTTCTCTACTCCTACTCCTATAAAAGACTCAGTTGGTGATGGTGGTGTGTCTGCCATCCGTCGTTTCTGACCATTAGATCCGCATCTAACGGATGTGAGGTAAGTTGTGGCATTTTTGCAACAATAGCCCACTTCTCTGCTCCAATTTGCAGAAAACCCCTTATTATCTTGAAAGCAACCACATCCCTCCCTCACCTCATCAAAACAGCATGAGAAATATACTTGGAGTCAAAAGTACTCCCTCCGTTCCCAAATATTTGTCTTTCTAGAGATTTCAATAAGTGACTACATACGGAGCAAAATGAGTGAATCTACACTTCAAAATATGTCTATATAATCCGTATGTGATAGTCCATTTGAAATCTCTAAAAAGACAAATATTTAGGAACGGAGGGAGTAATATATTAGGAGTATATCAAAACAAGAGTGATTTCTTTCAAGTTTGTGAACAAGTACTACTATTCTACTACTTTGGATCTGTCGCAACGCACAGGCACATTGCTAGTAAAAGGAAAAGGCATGCCGCGTTCGCGTCGCACTCCCCCCACACATGCCCGGGAGTCGGGAGTACTCCATGGTCCGTCCGGCATGGCACATAACTTAGGGAAGGCATGCTGCCTAGCACTTTCACTTTCATGTGGGACCGCCGTTGAGCAAACCGACTATTGGCAAACCGCACCCCGCCTGCCGCCAGGTTGGAAAACAGAAACGAGGGGACGATCTAGCTGTAGCACGGAAGCCAAGAAATTTGGTGTCAGATGGGGCTCGTTTGTAGAGTAGGAGCATTCCGTACTACTCTACTCCTACTAGTACCAGGTTTGTACTATACAACTAGTACTAACACTATACAACTAGTAGGTACGTGCATGGCATAGCATCGTAGGAACAAAAAAGGGAAGATCTTGTTTTGGGTGATTTATCTTTTTTTCAGTCAACGTAGTATGAATAATATGATGTGGGGGGCACCCATGAAGCTTATGTGGGTTGGTTGCATGGCTACGAAAGGTTAGAGAAAAATAAATAGATAATGTGTTTAGAGTGCACTCCACTAAACATATATACTTTGGATCCATTGCAACGGGCCAGCACATCTATATCTATACCCCCTATATAGTGTGTGAATAACTTTGAAAGTTGGTCGTTGGATGAAGCCAATCCAACGGTACAAAGATGGCAAATCCGAGCACTGCTGGCCGTGGGATATCATCTACATTCCACCAGATTCTGCCACATGTAGAATCTAGAAGACTCCATGGTTGAACTTCATTCATGACTAACTTTGCGACAACTAAGCTTAGGCAAAGTGTGTCTGCCACAAAAAATGTGGCTGACAAAATGGCCACCACAAGTGTGGCAAGATTTGGCAAGAAGTTGAGTCTATGACATGTGGACCATGTAGCTAGAAAAGTGTGGCAAGCCACAAGTGTAGCAATGAACCAAACACATGCCTGGTGTGTTTGGTAGGGTGTATGAAGGGTGCATGATCCCAAGAGTTCCCTTCTCGGCCCATTTTTGGGTGTTTGGTAGAGTGTATGGAGGGTGCATGAGTCCACACTAGATTAGCACAAATACACTAGAAGCATGCATGAAGAGAGCATACATGAAGAGGGGTGTTGAGTTGAGCATGCATGAAGAGGGAACAACTATGCTGAGACGAGAACGCAACCAAACACACTTGTCGCACGCCTAAGCTTAGGCGTGGCAACCTTAGGCTGCAAACCAAACCATAACTTTGAAAGTTGGTCATTGGATGAAGCCAATCCGACGGTACAAAGATGGCAAATCTGAGCACTACTGGCCATTGGATATCATCTACATTCCACCAGATTTTGCCACATGTAGAATCTAGAAGACTCCACATGTAGAAGCATAATGCACAAACCACCAGAATCTGATGCGTGCAATGCACGTGTACCTTACTAGTAGTTGGTAGTAGTAAGAAACAAATTCCGGGTTTGGCACCACAAGGCCTGCCGCAGGAGTTACATTTCCCTCTCTAGGCCCACAGGACCGAACTTTAGTGGCTTAGTGCCTGGCCTATGAGTCAATGACATGTGGACCTTAAATGCGGCTGGCCCACATGTCATTCTCATGGTGGTGGTGTGGTTCGCAACTCACTCGTTCGAGATGAACCGGCCGGTTGTGGCGTGGCCATGGCGAGGGTGCCACAACTGGGCGTCGGGGCGTTACGAGGCGTAGATGGCCACACCGGCGGGTACTACCTGTAGTACAGAAGTACTCCAGCTGAGGATTGATGCCCGGGACAAAATGTGTCACAGCCGCTGGATGAAAATTCAATGGTGCGGGACGTGTGGTGTCATGGGTTCATGCGGTGCCGTGGGAATCGCGTGTGGCTGTGGTAGAAACTTGATGCTCGCCGCATTTAAGGTGGCCCACATGTCATGCACACAAAGGCAGAGGGGCGGTGCGGCCGAGAGGGGTGAGGCGCACGTCGGGGGATGTGGTGTCGTGGGTTGGAGCGGCGTCGTGGGAATCGCGAGTGGCAGTAGATGAAACGTGATGGTCGCCGTAGCTGAACTTCCATGGACAAGTTGTCATGTCTACGGACACATGCATTGCATACCGATCACTGGAAGGAGTAGTAGAGAAAGCTAGGCGGATAAATAGTTCCTTATAGTCAAGCGGACCCACGCTACTACTTGTTCCAAAGACATGCACACCATCGAAATAGTCCATCTATATCAATATACATAAAGAGGGAATATTTTCTTTACAAGAGAGGAAATAGTTCATCCATCCATAATGCCCTGCTGCTGGTGCAGCATCTTCTTCTTCTTCTTCTTCTTCTTCTTCTTGTTCTCATTTTCTGTGGGAGACGGCTTCGCAACAAGCTCTCTCGACCTTGCAGCTATCTCGAAACTCACACGGGCATCGAGGGCAGCATATTTTATCCGCTCGTACATCAAGGCATAATTCTCCCATCCAGACGACCTTAGTGCCAGCGTCTCGTCACCCTTCTGAAGATTTGTTCCTAGCACAAAATTTGCTACGTCGAATAGGGATGGTGTCGGTTTATCACAATCTTCTATGGGAATTTTTATTCTGGTTTGTAGGTCAGCGATGCTTTTCAAATCAAGGTTGTACAGCTCCAACTTCTGTTTGTCCCCTGCGATGGCTGCCCCATAGAAGTATATGTCCTCCCGAGACAAGAAATCGTGAAGCTCACCTGGTATGGAGGGCGCGTGTATGATGTGGTACACCAAAACATCATCTTCGAGGCACAGCTGAAGGACAGCGGCGCGTTGGATCTTCCCAGTGGCATGCTCCGTGTACTCTGCGTCGAGACCGATGACATTCATCTCCACCATTTGGAGGGAGTTGGATACATTGTTGATCCACTTCCGAACAACCCTTGGGTGGTCGGTGACTGTGGCAACTATGCTCAACGAGCCTTCGACGAGGACATGTTGGACGCTAAAAACCTGCATCTCGATCTCTTTCGCCATTTGGAACTGCTGGACCGGAGGGCTATGGTTTGGAGAATTAGGATTAGATGGCTAGTCTAACTAAAGAAGATGATTATTTGTAGGGGCTACGGAATTACTCCAGGAGGATGTGAAGAGGTTAAAACAATGTGAATGCAGTGTGGTTCGGATGCAAATGAAGATCAAGGAGTAGTGAAAAAGCTGAGGAAAATCGGTTCCCGAGGAGAAGTAAATGGGAGAAGTTATGCGCATGCATGAGGAGAGGTGCGGTGGTTTGACTGCTGCATGCAATGGATTGGACGGGCTCTTCGGTTGCCTTTTCTCTCTCCCACGCGCACAGAGTGGTCCACTTGCATGCTGCAGTTTATTGGCTGGAGTCTGGCTGCAGCTGCTCATGCGTACGCTAATTAATGCTGTGAATGCGGGGCATGGAGGGAAATGGGCGCATGCAAAAGGGTATATACGCAGACTAATTAGAGAAATACTGAAAAAAGTTATGCGCAGACAAAAGAGGACCGGAGGGAGTACTACTCATGTTCCTACTACGGTTAAGGAATATGCGGTTATCCTCAAAAAAGAAAAGTCCTTCTTCGCGGTTCCGCATGCACGAGAATTTGGTTCTGCTCGCAATATGGATGATAGCTGGAGGATGAAGTGAACCCAGAGGCATGCTAGCACGGGAGTGTACTCATGTTCCTACTACTCCTACTACTAGTAGTAGTACAACTATGGTACACTTGATGGTCAAAATACTATTATTCATCTAGTCCTCACAGTGAAGTGACAAGACCCTGCGCCCGAGGTGACACCAGTCCAGGCAGCGTGTCCGGGTTACCAAAGTCAGCCTCACCTTGTGCACTGTGCAGTCACTGTCACCGCCGCTGTATAGCATGCCTCGCCTCGTCTCCCTCTCCCCTAGCACCACTCCATCTCCATCTCCGTCTCGCCGGAGATCCTGAGGTCACTCTTCATTATCTCACTGTGCCCCCGCGTACCCTCGCCTCGCTCGCCTCCCCCAGTACCACTATTCCCTCGCTAGCCGCTCCAGCACCGACAGCCTTCTCCCCCGTAAATCAAGCCCCCAAAACCCCACCTTCCAAACTCCACCATGGCCGAACGTGAACCGCGCAGGATCCATATGAGCCGCGATTGGAGCAATCTCCCTAGTGACGTCCTCGACCTCTGTTGTTCGTGTATGGATGTGTTGAGCGCCCTACGGCTGGCTGCATGCTCGAGGGGCATGCACACGGCCATCATCGAAGCGAGGCCAAAGCTTTTCAAGACACCCTGTTTGCTGCTATCTGGTCTTGCGAGATTGGCTCACCATGATACGGAGGTGTACATGATGCCCCTCGACTTCAATCCGATCTCCATTAGCCGAAACTTCTTTGCAGGTATGTAGTAGGTCGTCGTACATCATTTCCCTCGACTTCGATCCGATCACCATCGCCCAAAACTTCTTGGCAGGTATGTACTGGGTCGGCATGAGCTCCCACTGGATGGCTGCCTTCAGAGAAGACGGTAAAAAGTTGGTGCTCGTGAACTTCCAGACCTCCCATGAGATTATCCTTCCTCTGTTGGATTATATAGAGTTTTACCATCGCGGTCCTAGTCATCTACATTACCACGTCAGTTGGACAGACCTTGTTTTGCAGAAGATTGTAATCTGCCAAGTGCCCACACGACATGCGAATTATGCAGACTTCAAGCTAATTGCCTTGTTCAACCCTCGGACTCGCCTATCTTTACACCAGTGCCTTCTTTAGCTGGAGACAACTCAGCTCGCAGTGGATCGTAGTCAAAGCTGATACACACTTATGTGATGCTATTGAACACAATGGCATCATCTACGCGATCGACAAAGCAGATGGCACCATGTATTGCTGGGATAGCGCGTTTAAGTTGTTTCCGTCTCATGTTAATGATGACACCATGACACTGTTTGAACTTTTTGTGATGATTGGCATACCCCTGTTTGAGCAGAATTTGAGTAGAACTATGGCAATGTATTAGAGACACCGTAAATCAGCTATATTTGGAATGAGTTAATTCATGCGATTGTGATCATGTCATTACAGCCAATTTGTACCCCTGAATAATCAAACGGTTAGGAATATATGGATATTCTCCTTATTTTACAGTAATCTATATACTACTACTAAATATGAGTGTGTATCAATGGCCATGTTAGTTTCCCCATTTTCATGATGTAGAAACATGCACCACACTGTTGGTTTCATCTAACCATACATTAGGGAAGTAAATGTGCATATGGAGAACTCTATATTTGGAAGTAGTGAAATCCTGTAATGCTTACCATGTGTACATACCTATATTCTCCCTTCAGCAATCAATGGCTAGAATAATATCCTCACAAAAAATTTGCCCATAGAACACGAGTATATAACAATGCATGGTCTGTTAGTTACCTTGAAGAATTTGTTTGTGAGGACAGAACATGATTCCATAACATGCATGACATGGTAGTTTCCTATGAAGAATCGATTGCGAGATAACATGAGTATAACCATACATGGCACTTCTATATTTTCGAACCCAGTATACATTTCCCTGTATTTTCCTCCCAGTTCCGAGAGGGACATATCAATGTTGTTTCTTGCATTATCCTACTCATACTCTGAACAATGTTGATCTTACATTAACAATGCCTGTCCTTTTTGATATGATGCGGTGTCCCTACAGTTACTGCCCTTTGTAATCACACCACCTTTGCCAAAAACAGGGAAGCACAACTGGTTCCTCGCTCGATCAGACGACGGCAAAAGACTGATGATCATTCGAACACATGAGCCGGAAATTTATATTGCAAAAACCCCACTGTATACAAGCACCATGAAATACGTGAGTATCCGGACAGTGGCTGTTACGTCTATGAGCAATATACCGGCTTGTTGGGGCCTTCAGGATTTTTTAGTTGGAGGCGGGTAAACAACCTTGGTTCACACTCTCTGTTTCTCGGACTCAGTTATCCGATTAACCAGGAGATCACCGTTGGCAAGGACCTTGATGGCAGAGAGGCTCTGTTTGCTATGGAAAACTGTGTCTACACGGCGAGCCCTAGGAGTTCGGGAGCAAACTCCCCTAATTGTCAACGATACAGCCTGCAGCCAAAAGAAGGTGAGAATGAAAAAGGCATCTGGATTAACTTTGATCCTTGGATGTCTCAATTACGACAGGCAGTGATGTGGTTCAAGCCTTCAGGTTGATAGGTAATTGGGCTGTTGGTCGAAAGGGTGGAGTACTGGTGTCTCCGGATCATTGGTCGCTGAAGCGGGGCTGCAAATTATGATGGTGTTGGGGCATCTCTTCGAATGACTTTGTTGTCTTTGCTGCTTGTTCTGGATGGGTAGTTCTTTCTTTTGTTATGCATATTCCTTGTCATTTGGTCATCCTCGTCTATGTCACTCTTACTATGTAATAGTTGCCTCTGTTTAGAATGTCATTCTCGTCTGGATCACGAGAGTCTCAGTGCTGCAGATGGGTGCGTTTTGGTGGCGTAGCAAGACTTCTTATGAACTATCATGTCTTGCTGTTTATGTCAGTAGTAGTCACTAGTCAGTGTTTGAATGTTGTATATATCGTTGTTTCGAACTGTTTATTGTCTCAAACTACTGGTGGGCTAAATGAGGGCATCACCATTCTCCAGTGTTCAGAGTGTATCTCCTTTTTTCAAGTTATATAATTTGAGCTCAGTGTCTTTTCGATGATGTACACTTGTTTGGGCCAGTAACTCCGCCTATGTTGTCTCAACATAGCCGGTCCCAAGCCCAGGTAAAGGAGGAGGGTTGTGATAGGCTTGGCGAGCCAACGTAAAAACTCAGCCACTCTTATGGATATGAAACCCAAAAGATTTTTGTTGAGGCATAACCCTCTCAGCGACGCGCCACATCGGAACCCGGGTGTGGTGGAAAATGGGCAAGGGCCGGGCCGTCACCCCCCAAGTGGCGCGTCGTATCTTGATCTGGGTACGGTGGCAAGTGAGCGAGGATCGGGTCGTCGCATCCATAGTGGTGCGCTACATCGGCACCCGGATGTAGTGGAAAATGAGCAAGGGTTTTCGCATTTGACTTGACGAGTGCGAAGGGTAAGGAAGCTAGCCGAGCCTAGGAGGATTCACTTAGGTAGCTGGAACGTAGGGTCTTTGACAGGGAAGCTTCGGGAGCTAGTTGATGCAACGGTGAAGAGAGGTGTTGATATCCTTTGCGTCCAAGAAACCAAATGGAGAGGACAGAAGGCGAAGGAGGTGGAGGATACCGGCTTCAAGCTGTGGTACACAGGGATGGCTGCAAACAGAAATGGCATAGGCATCTTGATCAACAAGAGCCTCAAGTATGGAGTGGTTGACGTCAAGAGACGTGGGGACCGGATTATCCTGGTCAAGCTGGTAGTTGAGGACTTGGTTCTCAATGTTATCAGCGCGTATGCCCCTCAAGTAGGCCACAATGAGAACACCAAGACGGAGTTCTGGGAAGGCCTGGAAGACATGGTTAGGAGTGTACCGATTGGTGAGAAGCTCTTCATAGGAGGAGACCTCAATGGCCACGTGGGTACATCTAACACAGGTTTTGAAGGGGCGCGTGGGGGCTTTGGCTATGGCATCAGGAATCAAGAAGGAGAAGATGTCTTAAGCTTTTCTCTAGCCTACAACATGATTGTAGCTAACACCCTCTTTAGAAAGAGAGAATCACATATGGTGACTTTTAGTAGTGGCCAACACTCTAGCCAGATTGATTTCATCCTCTCGAGAAGAGAAGATAGGCGTGCGTGCCTAGACTGTAAGGTGATACCTGGAGAGAGTGTTGTACCCCAGCATAAGCTGGTGGTTGCTGATTTCTGCTTTCGGATTCGTGTCCAGCGGGATAAGCATGCCAAAGTCGCTAGAACGAAGTGGTGGAAGCTCAAGGGGGAGGTAGCTCACGTTTTCAAGGAGAGGGTCATTAAGGAGGGCCCTAGGAAGGAGGGGATGCGGACAATATGTTGATAAAGATGGCGACTTGCATTCGTAAGGTGGCCTCGGAGGAGTTTGGAGTGCCCAGGGGAAGGAGAAGTGAAGATAAGGATACCTGGTGGTGGAATGACGATGTCCAGAAGGCGATTAAAGAGAAGTAAGATTGCTTCAGACGCCTATGCCTGGATAGGAGTGCGGACAACATAGAGAAGTACAAGATGGCGAAGATGGCCGCGAAGCAAGCTGTTGGTGAAGCAAGGGGTTGGGCATATGAGGACCTCTACCAACGGTTAGGCACGAAGGAAGGTGAAAGGGACATCTATAAGATGGCCAAGATCCGAGAGAGGAAGACGAGGGATATTGGCCAAGTCAAATGCATCAAGGACGGAGCAGGCCAACTCTTGGTGAAGGACGAGGAGATTAAGCATAGATGGCGGGAGTACTTCGACAAGTTGTTCAATGGGGAGAATGAGAGTTCTACCATTGAACTGGACGACTCCTTTGATGAGACCAGCATGCGTTTTGTGCGGCGAATCCAGGAGTCTGAGGTGAAGGAGGCTTTAAAAAGGATGAAAGGAGGCAAGGCGATGGGCCCTGATTCTATCCCCATTGAGGTGTGGAAAGGTCTCGGGGACATGGCGATAGTATGGCTAACCAAGCTTTTCAACCTCATTTTTTGGGCAAACAAGATGCCAGAAGAATGGAGACGGAGTATATTAGTACCAATCTTCAAGAACAAGGGGGATGTTCAGAGTTGTACTAATTACCGTGGAATTAAGCTGATGAGCCATACAATGAAGCTACGGGAGAGAGTCATTGAGCACCGCTTAAGAAGAATGACAAGCATGACCAAAAATCAGTTTGGTTTCATGACTGGGAGGTCGACCATGGAAGCCATTTTCTTGGTACGACAACTTATGGAGAGATATAGGGAGTAAAAGAAGGACTTTCATATGGTGTTCATTGACTTGGAGAAGGCCTATGATAAGATACCGCGGAATGTCATGTGGTGGGCCTTGGAGAAACACAAAGTCCCAGCAAAGTACATTACCCTCATCAAGGACATGTACGATAATGTTGTGAGAAGTGTTCGAACAAGTGATGTCGACACCGATGACTTCCCGATTAAGATAGGACTACATCAGGGGTCAGCTTTGAGCCCTTATCTTTTTTGCATTGGTGATGGATGAGGTCACAAGGGATATACAAGGGGATATCCCATGGTGTATCCTCTTTGCGGATGATGTGGTGCTAGTTGACGATAGTCGGACGGGGGTAAATAGGAAGTTAGAGTTATGGAGACAAACCATGGAATTGAAAGGGTTTAGGCTTAGAAGAACTAAAACCGAGTACATGATGTGTGGTTTCAGTACTACTTGGTGTGAGGAGGAGGAGGTTAGCCTTGATGGCCAGGTGGTACCTCGGAAGGACACCTTTCGGTATTTGGGGTCAATGTTGCAGGAGGATGGGGGTATTGATGAAGATGTGAACCATCGAATCAAAGCCGGATGGATGAAGTGGCGCCAAGCTTCTGGCATTCTCTGTGACAAGAGAGTGCCACAAAATTTAAAAGGCAAGTTCTACAGGACGGCGGTTCGACCCGCAATGTTGTATGGCGCGGAGTGTTGGCCGACTAAAAGGCGACATGTTCAACAGTTAGGTGTGGCGGAGATGCGTATGTTGAGATGGTTGTGTGGCCACGCGAGGAAGGATCGAGTCCGGAATGATGATATACGAGATAGAGTTGGGGTAGCACCAATTGAGGAGAAGCTTGTCCAACATCGTCTAACCGAATTTGACATGGGAGGAGTCCGTTAAGAGAGACCTGAAGGATTGGAGTATCACCAAAGAGCTAGCTATGGACAGGGGTGCGTGGAAGCTTGCTATCCATATGCCAAAGCCATGAGTTGGTTGTGAGATCTTATGGGTTTCACCTCTAGCCTACCCCAACTTGTTTGGGACTAAAGGCTTTGTTGTTGTTGTTGTTACACTTGTTTGGGCCAGTGAGGTGTCGTTGAATATGGGCCGAGTAGTAACGCAATGCCAAACAGGTCAATTATGACTCTCAGGCCGGGCTCTCAAAAGATCCTCAAAAAAAGGTCGGGTTCTCCAAAAAAGAAAGAATAAAGACTCTTAGGCCGACATGTGGGCGCCACCGGTGTTTTCGTGCGCTTGCGCGCCGAGAGCATATTGGCGTGTGTTCGAAATTGAAGCTACCTTTTCATCCCCAATCTCCCGCCCCTCCCCCACCTCTGGAATCTTGATTCCTACTCCAGTTCCCCCAAATCCCCTCCTGTACACCCTATACTCAAGCTCACTATCATGTCGCCGGTCCACACGGATCTCCGAGCCGGAGATCCTGAGGTCCGTCCTGCCTTCGATCGCTGCGTGCTGTCGCTCAACAGTGGCATGGCGGCGCTTGACGACCAGTTTGCCGGCAAAGTGCTGATGGTAACCATCAACGGCGAACGGCCTCCCATCTCGCCGGACGACCTTGTCAAAGGGCATTGCGCACGACATACAAATAAGTGACTTGCTCGTCAAAGTTTGTCCGCCACCGGCTGGTTGCTTCGTCAGGTTCCGGACAACTTTCGACTGCAGTCGTGTGTTCGAATCTTCCCGGCATTTGTTCTGCGATGGCGCGCTGGTGAGATTTGATCGGTGGCACCCAGGATGGGGCTCGGTGCCCTCTGAGCTTGAGTTTTTAACAAAGCTTACCTTCCACGGCATGCCTCGATGTGCTTGGAACAGCGAGTCCATGAATGAGCTTATCAACGACCTTGGAGGTGAGATCGTAAGTATGGTTGTTCCTCCAGACAGCTGGGCTCTGACGGTTATGGCATGGATGAAGAAGCGATCCACCATACCGAAGGTGATTGGTGTTGAGATACCGGTGCAGGAACCGGGGTTGTACTATTCATCGCCACCAAGGCCGCCGCGGACCACGTTAGGGATGTACCTGTATCGAGTGTTCGTGCATGTCGAAGAAGTGGTCAATCCATCAATCGAAGTCCTGCCGCTGCCGCTGGTGCCAGGGTCTGTCGACGACGTCCATTACAGGAGTCAACGTCAGACTTTCCCCGTGTTCCTTGAAACGATGGATGGCACAGGGCCTACTCCATCGCACGGCGGAGGCTACTGCTTCTTTGGGAGAAGAGGCAGGGCTGGCTGCCTGGATGTGCTCTAATTTGAGGTAACAAATGAATCTTGTCAGATACTTGTTAAATCCGAGCTATGGGTGTGAAGCACTGATGTGCCAGTACATTTGATTGTGACATGTTCTAATTTTGTACCTGAACTTTTTTTAGAAAGGGTTGTACGTCAACTTAATGTGCTAGCGGAACTTATTGTGTTGTTTGTCTGTTTTCTTTGCACTGCATTCAAGATATTTCGCTGTCATTGATAAAGACGATGAACCGTTATGTACGAGTTCGTTGGTTTCAATATAGCCCTACCCGTAGCGATCCACTGCTTCCATCCTGATTGTGCCACCTGCGTGAAATTTTTATATGCAAGTTCAATGTGCTATGATGTTCTATATGATTGTGTCAACTATATAAGTTTTTACTGAGCATCAGCAATGCATATGGCTGAAAGATGTATTTACGAGCATCGACCGATGGGTCTCTCTCTCTCTCACACACACGCACACACGCACAAGTGGGACCCGTTGAATTATTTCTTTGCTCGTGACAGCTTTTAATTAGGTTCCACTGTAATCTAACTTTTTTCTTAAGTTATCAATTGAGCTCAGTGACTTCAAAAAGTTGTACAGAAGCCTTGTTTGGGCCTTTCCGGCGTCGCTGAATGTGGGCTGAGTAGCCATGTTAGGTTGTACTGTACTACATAGGCCTTTTTTTTCAACATCAGTAATGCAACTGGGCCGACAGTTGTACACAATATTCCGGTCAACTTGTTATTCTCCGCCCCACTAGGCTGCAAACTTTCCTAGGAGGTATGCATTAGGCTTAACAAGAAAATAGACTTTAAGAAATAATAAATGGGATGTAATTATAATAACTGGGCAGTAACTATAAAAAAATGCACCAAACGCGTAATTAGTTTAAAAAAATATTATTTTTGGAATTTGAAAATTTTAATTTCATTACTTGTTGCGCACGCAATATTTCATTGGATTTTAACATAATACAACTTTATTTTGAAATTATATTTATCTCACTAGAAATTTCGGATAAAAATATTTTGGATCCCATAAAAATGTGGGATTTTTTTTTTGAATTCTGTTTTGAGCGGTTGGTTGAAATTATTAAACGTTGTCCTAGCAAGAAAATGGGCTGTACTTTTAACAAACTGTAAATGGGCTGTAGTAAATTCCATTAGAATTAAAAAAATGGGCTGTACATTCTTACAAATCGCAAATGGGCTATATGTTCTCCGCCACACACTTGTGGGCCTTCTAAGTTGATGCGTCCCCTAAAAAACTAAGTTGACGCGTATGCAAGGCTTTGTCAACAACACACGGTTCTAGCAGCTGTGGCAGTTGGATGTCCATCCAACGGATGTCGTGCTTCTTCTTCAAGCTCGGATATTCTTGCTTCAGCCGCCCAAAAAATGATTCCTCCCCCTGACATCTGGGGCGCACCGTTTCGGAGGCTGGCCTGTGGGCCTACTAAGTTGACGCGTACCAAGGGCTTTGTCAACTTAGTCAATATAAACGATTCTAGCTCCAGTGACCGTACGATGTCCATCCAACGGCCGTAGTGCTTCTTCAACCTCTGGTCTTCTTGCTCCAGCCGCCCAAAGCAGCGCCGGTCATGCCGCGTGCTCCTGCCTCCCGTGGCTGGCTGTGATGCCGCGGAGGCCTCACCGCCCCCTACTACTCCCACCGCTGGCCAGGCCATCCCTCTACTCACCCACACCCCCTGTTATTCTGTGGCGACGGCAGCCTCACACCGCAGCCGAACCAGTGAACCCTCGTACTCCTCTCCGCGCGAGCTTCCACTGCCGCGTCTTCCCTGGCTCCGCGTCGTCCCCTTCCCAGGCCTCGCCGTCGTCCACCGCCCTGGTGCTCTCGGCGCGGCGTGGTCGACGTGGTCAAGGAATGACTTCCATCGGACGTGGAGAGGCTGATAGCTGGGTCCACGACTACAGCAAGGAAGTGCCTCCTTATTAAGCGGAAAATAATGCTTCCTCCACCTGACAGCAGGGACCCACCGGACGGGCCACCTTATTTTGTGAAAAAAACGTTTCCCCCTGACTGCTGGGACCCACCGGACGGGCCACAGTATTGCGCAAAAAAATGTTCCCCCCGCTGCAGCTCGGACCCACCAGAAGTGCCTCCTTATTACGCACAAAAAAATGAATACTCCCCCTGCTGGTTAGGACCTACCTTGGTGGGAGGCTGACTTGTGGGCCTACTAAGTTGACGGGGACGGAGTGCTTTGTCAACTTAGCCAATATGAACGATTTTAGCTCCAGTGACCGTACGATGTCCATCCAACGGCCGTAGTGCTTCTTCAACCTCTGGTCTTCTTGCTCCAGCCGCCCAAAGCAGCGCCGGTCGTGCCGCATGCTCCTGCCTCCCGTGGCCGGCTGTGCTGCCGCGGAGGCCTCACCGCCCCCTACTATTCCCACCGCTGGTCAGGCCATCCCTCTACTCACCCACACCCCCTCTTATTCTACGGCGACGGCAGCCTCACACCGCAGCGAACCAGTGAACCCTCCTGCTCCTCTATGCGTGGGCATCCACTGCCGCGTCTTCCCTGGCTCCGCGTCGTCCCCTTCCTAGGCCTCGCCGTCGTCCACCTCTCTGGTGCTCTCGGCGCGGCGTGGTCAACATGGTCAAGGAACGGCTTCCATCAGACGTGGACTGTACGTGGAGAGGCTGACAGCTGGGTCCATGGCCGCAGCAAGGAAGTGCCTCCTTATTACGCGTAAAATAAGTATTCCTCCACCTGACAGCGGGGACCCACCGGACGGACCACCGTATTTTGCGAAAAAAAACATTTCCCCCAGACTGTTGGGACCCACCAGGTACATCTTCGCATGCAAGGAAGTGCATCCGGGCAAAAAAACGATTCGCCCCCTGACTGCTGGGACCCACCAGCTACATCTTCGCACGCAATGAAGTGCCTGACAGTCGGGACCCACCTGGTCGAAGCGTACGTAGCGTTGTCATTCTGGTCGCGAACGTGTACGTACATACTCGTCGATGTAGAGGCGCGCACGTGTCGTAGCAGAGGCGCGCACGTAGCATGTACACGTACGTACAGCGGCCAGGGTGCAAGAAAGTAAATACGGCCACATACGTACTTACGGGCGGGGTCTCGAACGCCTACTCGCGCATACGTACGGCCAGGCCTCGTGTACATGGCTGGGTCGGAACGGAGAAACAACGTCTTCGTCGTGTTCATGGGGAGCCAACCGGCTGGGTCAGAACAGAATGCGTCGTCGTGTTCATCGGGAGGGCTTGGACGGAATAGCTGATGGAAACGAGGCCTGGCGTACCGCAGAAGGGAGGAAACGGCCTTGTGTTCGACCGGCCACGTTTGAAACGGGATCCTGTTCATCAGGAGGGGTCTGGCATACCGCAAAATGGTGGAAACTGACCCCCTACAGTCGAAACGGGGGTCCTGTTGATCGGGAGGGGTGTGGCGTACCGCAAAACGGAGGAAACGAACTTGTGTTGGAGCGCTACGGTCGAAATGGGGGTCCTGTCATCGGGAGGGGTGTGGCGTACCGCAAAACGGGACTCCACGGGATACTGTTCATCTCCACCGTCGACCCCCTCCAGCCTCCACGTGCTACTGTTCATCCACCGTCGACCTCCTACACCCTCCACCTGCGACTGTTCATCCACGGACACCTGTTCATCCAGCCTCCACCGCGCGCTACTCCATCGGCTACTATTCAACCAGCCCTCTCCACGGGCTACTGTTCATCTAGGCCTCCACCGTCTACTGTTCATCTAGCCCTCCACGGGGTGGTCCTGTTCATCCAGCCCTCCACGGGGTCCTGTTCATCCAGCCCCAACCGGCTCGATCGATCGGGGTCTTGTTCATCCAGATGCGACACCACGAGGTCCTGTTCATCCACCCCCACCGGGAACTGTTCATCCAAACCCCCCAGCAACGCTCACTGTTCATCCAGAGGCAACACCACGGGGTCCTGTTCATCCACCCCCACCGGGAACTGTTCAGCCAAACCCCCCAGCAACGCTCACTGTTCATCCAGAGGCAGCATCGATCGGCTTAAGTTAGCACCAGTAGCGAAGGAATCGCTCGATTGGGTTCAGGTAACAGCCATCGATCGATCGCTCGGGTTCAGTAACGCGTAGCCTGCAGTGCAATCGCTCGGGTTCAGTGAGAGCTTAACGCCTCGCTCGAGTTCAGTTAGAGCCCAATGCCTCGCACCCACGCACGTGCGTGTACGAGAGAGACACGCATCGCTCTGCCCCGACCACCCACCGTAACTGGGAACACCCCGATATTTTCCTCGCCCTCGTTTCTACCATGGTTTTTTCCGTCATGGACGGCGCAGAGAATGTCATGCAACTGCGTCTCCGGCCCGCCCAGGATGAAAAGCCCATTTTCTGTCATGATTTTTTGTCATAGAAGTAGGACCCCACCACATCTATGATGATACCGTGTTTTGTCACAATTATTGTCATAGAAGTGTCATAAGTATGACAGAAAAAAATTCGTTCAGCCAAAAATGTCACGGATGTGTCTTTTTTGTAGTGTTGGCTCAAGCTCAAAACTCTACATTTTTTCATTTTAGTGATCTAAGATCACATTGAGTCCATAGGAAAAGCCAATACTATTAAAAGGGGATGAGGTGTTGCTTACTGGCTTGCTTGCTCAAAATGCTTAGTGATATGCTCCAAAAGCCCTCAACCACTTTCTCAATTCCACATATGTCCCAAAACAACAGTCAAACTCGGCCCCACCGATTTGATCTATCCAGCACCACCGAGTTCATTTGACATAGCCACTGCCAGAAACCCTAATCAGTTCGGTCTCACCGATAGGAATCTCGGTCTCACCGAGATGGGATTGCTAACTCTCTATTCCCCTTCGTAACGTTTCGGTCTAACCGAGATGAGCGATCGGTCCCACCGAGTTCACAAAGCAAACTCTCTGTTTCCTCTTCGTAATGTTTCGGTCTCACCCAAATGAGCGATCGGTCCCACCGAGTTGCCTGACCAACCCTCTGTTTGCCTATTACAGAAATCGGTCTCACCGAGTTCATGTGATCGGTCTAACCGAGATTACGTTATGCCCTAACCCTAATGAAATCGGTTCCACCGAGTTGACATGTCGATCCCACCGAAAAGCTTAACGTTCACATTTTGAACTAAATCGGTCTGACCGAGTTTCAGTATTCTGTCCCACCGATTTTGGTAAATTATGTGTAATGGTTAGATTTTGTGTGGATTCTATATATACCCCTCGACCCTTCCTCCATTCGTGAGGAGGGCCATCGGAATGTGCCTACACTTCCAGCATTCATTTTCTGAGAGAGAACCACCTACTCATGTGTTGAGACCAAGACATTCCAATCCAACCACAATAATCTTGATCTCTAGCCTTCCCCAAGTTGCTTTCCACTCAAATCATCTTTTCACCAAATCCAAATCTGTGAGAGAGAGTTGAGTGTTGGGGAGACTATCATTTGAAGCACAACAGCAAGGAGTTCATCATCAACACACCATCTATGACCTTTTGGAGAGTGGTGTCTCCTAGATTTGTTAGGTGTCACTTGGGAGCCTCCGTCAAGATTGTGGTGTTGAACCAAGGAGTTTGTACGAGCAAGGAGATCGCCTACTTCGTGAAGATCTACCCTAGTGAGGCAAGTCCTTCGTGGGCGATGGCCATGGTGGGATAGACAAGGTTGCTTCTTCATGGACCCTTCGTGGGTGGAGCCCTTCGTGGACTCGCGCAACCGTTACCCTTCGTAAGTCTCCATTAACGTGGATGTATGATAGCACCACCTATCGGAACCACGGGAAAAACCTTCGTGTCTACATTGCGTTTGCTCCCTCCAAACTCCTCCCCTTTACATTCATATGCAATGATTTACATTTCGTTGCTATACTCTTAGAATTGCATTTGTAGGTTGATTGCTTGACTTGTGCTAAGTTGCTAAAATCTGCCAAGACTTAAAATTGGGAAAAGGCTAGATCTTTATTTGGTCAGGTAGTCTAATCACCCACCCCCCTCTAGACATACTTTCGATCCTACAGTTCTCCTCGGGCCCACTAAAAGAGAACTAAAAAATCTCCCATGCCCGCACCAGATCGCTCCCTCTGACCCCCCCCCTCGCACGACTTCTCTCTGTTCCCCATCGCGCCGCGCGCCCAAGCGCCCTTCCGCCGCTCGCCCTCTCCCTCCTCCAGCCACCCTCTCCCTCCGGCCTCCGCCGCCCTCCTTCGGCCGCCTTCTCCCTCCGGCCTCTGAAGCTCGCCCCGCTCCCCCTTCACCGGTCATTTTTCTCCCTCTGTCGTGCGCGGCGGCGGCGCATCTACAGCGAGGTCGTGAGAGGGGTGAGTTTGTTTGTTGCTTCTCTGTCTCACAGCCATATCATTGATCTTGCTCGCTCTAGCGCTAATTCTGATTTGGAAAAGTAGATCCTGATTAAACTTGGTGTAGATTTGTGGTGCGCGCATGGAATTGTTTGATCCTGCTTGAGGAGGTAATAAATCTTTCTAGAGGACCAAAGATTCAGTTCACCTTTCTAGGTGTTTCAGTTTCAGGCTTGCATTATTTCTAGAGGCCCAAAGATTCAGTTCACCTTTCTACGTATTTTAGTTTCAGGCTTGCATTATTTCTAGAGGCCCAAAGATTCGGTTCGCAGTCGTCGGCAAGAGGGCCTGCTACCCATGCAGGTCTCGACCTCAACTCGTAAGCGCCGGTGTCAAAGGGGTTCTCAGGGCTTGGGCTCTACAGAGCCTTCCTCCAGAGCGATGATGACGAGCTCCTCCCGGGACGCGTGAGGGGCTCCAAGTTCCCTCCCTATCAGGAATGACTTCCGTGATGAGTTAGCTCATGCTTTCTTTCATGGAGTGTAATTTTTTTTGTGAAGCTTGATTGACGACTTGTATGTTTAAGTGGGATATCTCATTTGTATGGACTAAGTAAAATTTATCTTGTTTTGCATGCTTGATTTGTAAAGATGATTCGTTTATGTCAATTGTGAGCGGGAGGAGGCCACACAAGAGCCGGCCACACCAAATCCGGCAGGAAATAGGGTCCAAAGTAGTATTTTGAGAAAGAGCATTTACTGTCAATCTAACCCTGCCATCCAAACACCTCTTTGGTTAGAGTTAGTTCAGGGTTATAATCTAACTCTAACCTCTAACTGAGTTAGAGTTCTCCTCGTCTCGGTTCATCACCATCATACATTCCCCATTCCTATGTTTTTACTATCCTGCGAATTAAAGAGGCCCTTAGACTGGGTTAGGTCCGGTCATTTTCTATAAACATGTTATGTCCAAAATTTAGTGAACGTGCTCCGGTTTCTACGAAAATAATCCGGTTTCATGTAGTAAATCATCTATTTATTTACTCTTCTGCGGGGGTTTGCATGTAATTTGTGAGGTCTGAAATGTAAAGTACCCCGGCATATGCTCCGAGTCGTGCATGCACTACGACTCAGATGTTCTATGTCCCACATGTCGGCGAGCCTAGGAGTACATATAGGAGGATAAATGCGTGAAAAAATACGTACTATGAAGCGTAGCTGCGGTTCGAAAACGAGACCTAAAGTGATGACAGGTCTAGGTCGCACGCACCCAACTAGTGGTACTAGACGTACGACTACTTTTCCCTCAAAAAAAAGAGGTACGAGTGCTCAGTACTCCTATTCTATCAGCACGAGTCCCATCTGACAACAGCGTCCGTGCTACAGCTAGCTCTTCTCCCTCGTTTCTCTCTTCTAATTCTAAACTCAGCCGACGCATGGTGGGGATTTGCCGATGGTCGGTTTGCTCAACTGCGGCCCCACCTCACAGTGAAAACGTTATGACTGGAATAAAAATGCCATATACTACTAATAAAACATTAAGGCCAAGAGGCGATGCAGTGCTGGTTACATGAGGCAAGAAGAAAGATGCATCCATCGACGACGTCCACTTCCTCGACTCAGGGCGCCGGCCCACCGAATGGCGGCTAAGTAGCAGCGGCTTTCGTGGCCATGTCGACGTGCTTCTGAACAATGGCGTCCAAACATTCCAGTCGCTGGAAAAAGGCCAACGTCTTTCTATCCTTGCTGGCCTTGTAGTGGCCTATGTAGACGATTTCCTCGTAGACGTGAATGTGCAGGTCGACGGTTTCTTGCATGGTGAGGCGTTGCATGGCGAGCGCGGCCTCGAGGTACACATTCTTCGTCGCGACGTCCGGCACCTGCAGGGCCACCAGGGCTTGAAAGAGTTCATCACCATGGAGGCCGAGGCGCAGATACCAAGGAGGGCCTGGTTGTGTCTATACTTGAACAACTCACCCGACTGCGCACCAGGTAGACAAAGCTCATGTCGTGTTGGTGCTGTGTGCAGCCCGCACATTAACCAAAACCTCGTGCCTCCAGCTTAGCCTCTGCGTTTTAAACTTTCAATCTCAAGGCCAAGGAGCAACGGGAAACCTATGATAGAGCCAATCAGATGGTTGAGAACACTGCAATTTGTACCTACATATGCGTGTGTGTGAGAGGACGAGTGTGTGCCTGCACCTCTTCTCTTCCTGTATCACATACTAAACTCAGAGTACAAGTGTATGTGGGTGGCATCCACCTAGGGAGCTAGAGATAGTGCGTGCTAGAAGTCCCGAGAGATAGGTGTAGTGCATCTGAAAAAAAGACTAGTCTATAGCTCACCACGAGGCTATTCCTGTCGTACGCCCAATAATCGTAAGATATGTATCGGTGCCAGTTATTGCACGTACACAGCAGTAGAAAAAGAAGTACCATGGAATATGGTACACCATGGCTGAGAACACGTGCCCACGTTACGCCATCCGAGAATAGTGCCGCACTTCGAAACTAGAATCGTCAATAAATTTTGAGCATGTGTCTCATCACATTCCAAATTACTACCATGCTATATTTAATTGCAAACCTGTTCACACCGATCACAACCTAAACGGTTTCCCACTTAGGAGCGTATTAGTACTCGGTTATAAATACTACTATGCCAAGATAACTGCACATTCCTCCTCAACTCCTCATCCACAAAAACAAACAAGTCATTCATCATCCTTCCCTTGCGTCTGCCATGGCCAACGTGAGTTCTGGTTCGAGAGATTACCACCAGGGAGAGGCGAGCATGGAAGCGAAAGCACGAGAGATGTCCCGCCTCGCCGCGAAAGCAGCCGACATGTCCCGCCGCATGGAAGTAGTAGCACAGAGGTCCCACCGCGACGTCGATGCAGCAGACTGGTCCGGCCGCGCCGCGGAAGCAGCAGAGATGTCCCGCCGCACTGCGAATGCAGCAGAGATGTCTCGCCGCGCTGCGGCGGCCTGGGAAAATCTCTCGCGGGCAGGTGGCGACTCTTACGGGCGCATGCATGCGATCGTCCATAGCCAGATGGATCAGATCTCCGGCTGGACGAGGTTGTAGGATGAAATGAAAGCCTCATTTGAACAGGGTACCGGCGTTATCCGGCAACTAAGGGAGGGCAATGAGAGGCTCCGGGCCGAGCGCGACCTGCTGAGAGCAAAGATCGTCGGAAGTGCAGAGCAGCAGGAGGAGACCAGTGCCTTGTTGAGGAGGACCGACGTCATCATCAAGAAACTTATGGACGAGAATGACATGCTCTGCATCGAGCGCCAAAGGCTGGTGGAGGAATCCGTGGATGCTCTCAAGCAGCATCTTGAGGGCACGATAGAGCTCATTGCCGCTCGCCGTGGAGACTAGTTCCCGCAGCGTGCAGCAACGCATCAAGAAAGTAGAGATCAGCGAGCCAGATCGTTGTCTTCCTCCTTCTTTTTCCCTTGTGTATTTCGGGCGTAGCCGCATGTGGCTTTTTTAATTATCTTCCTAATTATGTAAGTCAATTATTATCCATTGTCGTTGTCCTTATATATTCATCAGTCTTGCTATAAGTCGCAGTAGATGCAATATAGGTCCCTCGGATGTTACATCAAGTTCCATGCGAAATTTTCTTTTCAGATTTTCTTTTCTTCTCTCTTAAATCTCAGTCGAGTGAGACATAGCCACGCCATTAAACAAAGGCTCGGGCTCCATTAATGAAGACCTTGGGAGAGAGGTGGGCGGCACATGGAGGTCAAAGGGCTCTCCTCCCGATAAGCATGCGCAGGGGTCTGATCGCACGCCTCCCGTACTCAAATAGCTACCCTGCATGGCGCCTCCTAGCTAATAAAAGAAGGGGACATGTGGCGGCACGTAAATGGTAAGTAGAACGCCCATGGTTTCAATTATACTTGTGTTTCCGATTGTAACATGCCAACACTTGTTCCAAAATGACTTTGTTGATTGTTAATGTGTGCGCCTTCGCAAATTGGACAGCAAAATTACCACAGCATGTTGGTGCCATGTCATGACACCAAGCCAAGTTTCATGATTTTCATGTGTGTTTTGGATTTACAGGAATTAAAAAACCAAGTTTCTCAATGTTTCCGGCCGAGCCACGACGCCCAGATGTTTGAATTTCATTCCCATTTCTTGCATGGGACCTAAAAATTTACTCGAGGACACACATGTGATTTTCAACCAACTTTGGTGCATTGGAGCATGTGCTTGTAGTTCAAATTTGAATTATGCACATTAAATGACCAGAAACTAAATTAATGTATAAATAAGCACTACTCTAGGATGCTGCTAACGTGACACTACGATCAGAGACCCTTCGACTAAACTGTGTGCGATGCAATAATCGCAAATGGTGGTGTTAAAAAACGTCAAAAAAGGCGCAAAACGTTTGCGATGACGGATGCATCAAACACGGTTCAGATTTTAGTTGCGTGTGCGATTCAGGGCATACGGTTCAGTCCAATTAACCGTTTTCGATGAGGAGGAACAAAAGAAACGGGCAGCCAGATGAAGGTGTGTGCGATGTACAGCATACGGTTCACTCGGATGAACTGTTTGTGATTAGGCAACACAAAAGAAACGGTCAGCCAGATCAAGGTGTGTGCGATGTACAGCATACAGTTCACTCGGATGAACTATTTGTGATTAGGAAACACAAAAGAAACGGTCAGCCAGATCAAGGTGTGTGTGATATACGACATGCGGTTCACTCGGATGAACTGTTTGCATTGAGACAAGAGAACAGAAATGGTTCAATGTAACAAAATACCATAAATATTGCAAGGTTCAAATTTAAAGGTTACAACGCCCGAAGTCGAACATTGCAAACCCGTAATTTCTGAAAAGGGATCAGCCGCTGACAACTCATGTATGGGTTTGACATAATGACTTCCAATTGCTTTGCCATATGCTCTTCCAATACAAAGTTTGGCATTTTTGGAGGCACTTCCATTCCAAAGTACCTATCGGCTCTGATAATCATACCATTTATCTATCCTAATTAAATGCGTGTTCAACCTCAGTACCCTCAGCACCTTTGCTCTGGCAAGAAAGAACCTGGCGAGTGTAATCTCCGGTAAGGTCCCTCGGTAGGAGTTCAAAGTAATATTTGAGAGACGCAGATCCAGCCATTCGATGTGATTGATAAACATTATCCACCTCCGGTCCTATTATTATCTGCAAAAGAAGAGAACGTGTTAGTGCCTACATGCAGTTTTGAACACTGCTACACGCCCATTTGGTTTGCACGATTTGTAAAATGCACTAACGTGCCATCTTCGATCTGGCATGATTAACATGGGCATTTGATTACAATCTAGAAACATGTAGCCTTCTTCACAAGAGGTTGGATTGGATGAAAAATTCTATAAGAAAACTTTGTACAGATGAATCCAAAGGAGAAATGCTTATGGACGATTGTAACCATATGAATGAAGCAACCAATATGGGGTGGGGGTGTATGTCCTAAAATCCTCCAAAATTCCTTCAGAAAACGTAGTACATTGTCATTGTAAACTTGGGAAAAGGTGCAAAAAAATGAACTCCCTTATGGTTAACATTTAACAGGAAAGGAACATCACCTCGATATACAGCTTCTTCAGGCATGGAAAGCATCTCAGGCAACTGTCAACTTGGTCCAGGTTGGGGCCGACAGATTCTAGTGCCAAGACCTTCACTGTGCCCAGAGTCTGGGTGAAGCTTCGCTGGATGACAGACGAACATACATCTTCAAAACTAGAAATAACGTTAATATCAAGAAGGAGAAGTATATAAGGCGACTATTGTACCTGAAAGTTGTAGTATTTGACAGACGAGTAGCCCTGTAACATCCCAAAATTCTAAATTTTGGAATGTTATATTAAATAAATATTTATGCTTGTTTGTTTGATTGTGGTGTGGTTGCTTGTGTGAAATTGAGTGAAATTTGAAACTTTTTGAAAGTTGAATTAGAGGGAATGAAATGACTTTCCCAAACTTTCACCTTGCATTTATGATATCCATGAATTCAAATCCATTTCATCACAAAACCCTAGAGTGAAGATGATATGACTTCTTCCATTCAAATCTTTTCAATGGATTCATCTTCACTCTAGGGTTTTGAAAAGATTTGAATTCCATTTGGAAATATTTCAAAATTAAGAAAACTTTACGCAACTCAATGATTTTCATGAGAGAGGATAATATCACTTCTACAAAACATATGAAATAGAGTTGGAAGTGGTTTGAAATTCAAATTCAAAACAATTTAGGAGTTATTTTGGCTTTTATTCAAATTATTTTTCTCCAAAAATAAAATATATGAAAATTAGGGTACAATGATTCCCTACAGTATAAAAGTGGAGAAAAAAATTGAAATCATTTTGTTATTTTAAAAATGATTTTTATTGGGTTTTATTGCAACAACACCACTGTTTGACTTTTGGGAACTTTTTTGTATTTTATTTAAACCTGAAAATTACTTCTTGTTTTGGGATTTCTTTTTCTAAAAATTTCTATATATTATATGACTATATTAAGTTTTTATTTAGTTTGTTTTCTTAGAGTTTACCCTCTGTCTTTAAAAAAAGAGCCCACCAGACTAGGCCAGGCGCACCGGTCCCCAGGAACCGCCACCACCGCTCCCTCTCATGATCTGTCTCTCCATCGTTTTTTTCTCTAGCGCATGGACCCCACCCCGCTCTTTTCTTCTTCCCCACGTACGTACTTGTACAGAAACATAAACCTATACGTACGCGACGCCGCCGCCGCATCCGATCTTCGTGGGAAACCTATCCCGAGTCTTCCCCTCGTCCAAGCAAGTTGTCCTATAAATAGCCACGACCCCTCTCGACCGATTCCCTTCGAAACTCCTCGCCAAGTCCACCCTATAGCTCGTACTCGTCGTTCCAATCTGGCCGAAGACGCTGCAGTTCATCTTCATTTTCCCATGCCGGTGAGCCATCCCGAGCCTTCTCCTTTTGTATGTCGACTTCCCTCGACCCTTACAACCGTTTTGACATGGTCTTGCTTTGCCTCTCCATCTACAGAGGCTGTACCAAACTCGTTGTCTTCACCGGAGCACCCGGAGCACTGAGCTTCACCGGTCCGTTCCGTCGCCGTACGTCCTCGCCGACCATCTCCGGCTCCACCACCGGACGTGCCACCATCCGCCGCATCCTCTAGACACTCCCGCCGCCGACCACGACTGCCGGAGATGCCGCCACCACCACCTCCGAGAGCCACCAGAACGTACGTTCTTCTCTGTACGCTACAGCCCCTGTTCGTTTTCAGTTAAAAAAACCGTTTGGTTTAGTAGATCGGTTTGTTTTGGTAGATTGGTTTTCTTCGGTTTAGATCGAACCGGTTCGCCGGTCTTCTGTTAATTAAACTCACGTGTATGTGTTAGTGATCTTACGGCCGAGCGCAATATAGCTTCGGATTCCACACTCCTGTACAGCCCGCTACGTAGCTAGCGCACCGATCTGTTTCTTTTTCGTTTTTGTTTTAGATTTAGATTCAGTTTTCTTTTTTTATAGCTTTAGATCTACAACTCCGATTTTGATGATTCTATTTCTACGGATTCAGAAAAATCCCGTCTATTCAGAGAAACCAACGAAAAATACTTTTGAAAACTTTAAATTTTCGATTTTAAACAGATTTGTTACAAACACTAGATTGCTAATAACTTTTATTTAAAATAACTTTTTGATTAATTCTTTTTGCTAGTGATCACTTGATCTTTTGTCTAAACAGTAGACTTTTGAAAATTTGTTTTTAGTTTATTTTAAATTATGTTTTTAGCAAAACAGTATTGTTTTAGTTATAGTTTTTTAGTCTTTTCTTTATTGTTTTTATTAGTTTTAAATTATTTCTTTTTGTCACTCTTGAAAATTTTAGTTTTTTTTGTTAGTCAACAAAAGAAAATTTTGTTTTTTTTAATTTTCTTTTACTTAGTTTTGTATGAAAACTTGTTTAGGTCATAGTTAGTGTTTCATAAAAGCTTTTTATTTGTTTCTTTTTGCAAATAAAATTTTATGAAAAATACCTTCTGTTAACTTAGTTGTTTTACTTTGTATTTTCTGTTAATTTATTAGTTTAGTGTTTTAATTGTTGTTAAGTTTTACTTAGGACAAAACTGTTTTGTGTTATGTCTTAGAGTTTTCTTTAGTAGTTTTGTTGTGTAGTTTTCCTTTGTTCCTTTTTGTTGTCCCTTGTTGTTTTGCAATTTATTTGTTGGTTTTATTATAAGTGTTAGAATTGCTTGCTAGTATGTTTGCTTATATGGATGCTATGTTTGACTATATAGATTTTCAACGGAGTGACGAATAGTTCTACCAAGTCATTATTCTCAGAGTGTTGTTATCTTCATCAAGTAATACCAGGCAAGTTCATTTTGACCATGTTTTCACACCTATGTTTTATTTGCATGTAGTAGCACCCTTTCAATAATCCCTCCAGTAGTGATATTGATTTCTTGTAGTTGAGTAGAATCCATGAGGTAGGAACCCATCTCCCTGTTATCAAGCTCGGGACGTTATATGATTTTTATGCTACGCTATAGTAGACGGGGTTTGGTATGAGTGCATGAGAGTGGTGTGAAGGAGGACTCTACGTCAATGGCGACAACTTCATGATGGCATCGGCAAGGACTGCATCTTTAGGACTCCAAGACCTCAAGATTTCGAGACTCAAGACAAGAATTCAATACACACTACTGGGTGAAGGACGGTTGACGGGCACCCTGGAGCAACCAGTGGATGGCCGGGATGCATGGAGAAGCGCCATAACATCTTGCGGAAAGCTTCACCCAGGCTCAAAGAGACGGAAGAATACTTCATGCCCGGAAGCTTACCTGTGCAACCGCAAGTCACTATGGGCTCTGTCTTGGTTGACCTTAGTGGTGACTCTGGCTGGGACGGTGCTAGCAGGAACTACGGTAGGATTGGATGAGCACCGGAGAGTGGTCAGAGGAACTCTTCGGAAGACCATGTTTCAGTCGTCTTGTTCTCAAACACCCTGAAGTGCGAGAACATAAAAAGAGGGATCGAATCTTGCGGGTAAAGTGTACAAACCTCTGCAGAGGGTTAAAACCTAATCTATTAGTCGTGTCCTCGGTTACAGACAATTTGAGTCTCTAGACTTGGATCTATCTCGGAACTCTCAACACCGGACTGGTAACTTAATTGTAGGCAACTTATGATGATTTGGGTTATGAGACATCGGTTGGTGGAACCATGTCATGATAGAAAACTCCGTAGTAGAGGCTCCTGATATTTCTTTGTTGTAGGGAAAATAAAAAACCAGCTTTTATGCAAACAAAACTCAGATACAGAGCCACAAAGCCAAACTGCATATAGTATAGTTTATCATCTGTTTTCTCTTATTGTGATCTTGCCGGTACATTCAATGTGCTGACCAACATGACTACGATGTATCATGTTGCAGATATTTCTTCGACGAGTAAGAGTACGGTACAGGGTTACAGTCTACACTCAACTTGCCGATGGCGTTGATGGGACTCCACACTCGATTGATTGTTTCCGCTGAGACTTATGAGGTATATATCAGTTTTACGTTATTTATACATGTGATTGCACTTTGATATATACATTGATGTACTGTGTGTGCTAGCATACCGATCTAGGGATGGCATAGATACACAGAGACTTGACCGTTTGAGGTCGGGTCGCTACAGATATGGTATCAGAGCACATGTTGACTGTAGGACGTGACCCTAGAAATCGGAAAGCCCCTAGGACAGGAAGTCTCTAAAGCATTATTTTCAAAAAGATTCTTACTTCTCATCTTTTTCTGATTTTATCAAATGGTCCCTCTTACCTCAAATAATTACAATAGACCCCATTCCTTTTTGACCACACGGAAGATCAACTGAAGCCGCTCCAAGAAGGACAAGATATCGGACAACTGATGACCTCTTCAGAGTAAAGAGGATTTCACCATGCATTAGAACAGTTGAATACAACAGTCGAAGACTCCAAAGATTTGAAGACTCTGTAATTTATTTGACCTTTAGAAGACCAAACCCTTTATATACTTACGTTAGATGCGACGATTTGTGAGCTGTCATTTGTTTGATGTTTTTCCGACAGCCACAAAATAAAACCCATTTCTTCAAAACTATTGTTTGTATTGTGTGTATCTTCCTCTATCTTCCGTATCTCATCCCAAAACCCTTGGACCCAATAGATGATGAATGAAGACGGAGTTGTATTTCCGAGATCAATGACACAGCCAGAGGTAACACAATGGATACGGAACATGGAAGATCGCATGAAGGAGCACCGTATTGAAGGAGAGTATATGGTTCCATACACCTTACGGCGCATCACACAAGGTGCTGCAACATGGCGAGAGATACATCAAGCTATACAAAGATGGAATTGAGCAAATGCTTGGGAAGAATTCAAGACGATTCTACTGAGGTCTCGTTTTATCCAGAAGCCCGGTGACAGTAAAATGAAGCAAACTTGTGCATGCAAGATATGTGGAGAAATAGGACACACCCAGGAGGAACACAAGGATGGATGCCCTCATTGTGAGGAGAATCACCCAGCCGAAGAGTGCCCAACTGGGCAAGTTACTTGTTTCCTGTGTGAAGGAACTACGCACTACCCTGGTCAATGTCACATTTAGCCCAAGGTACAAGAAATTACCAAGCAGCAGAAAGAAGCCATGAAAGAAACCCTCAGGGAAAATTTAGAAGAATCTACGATGAAGGAAGTTATTGAAGACCCTGATGGTGAAGGCCTAAACAGGTTTTTCGCCCAAGTCTGCTATTCATGTGGAGAAGAAGGACATTTTTCAGAGTATTGCACGAAGGAAAGCCAAGAGTATCTTAGAGACTTCCCGATAGCAGAAGTGAAGTTTGACCCTCAGGAAATAGAAGCTCTGATCATTACGGAGAAATCCAGGAAGAGAAAACGAAGGCATCCCCAGAACAACTGAATTTCTGCAGAGAATGACCTGAGTCATATCACTTGTTACAGGTGCAAAGATTTAGGTCATTACGCTAGTAAATGTCCAGAAAAGAAGCCTAGAATCCGAGGAGCCTACATAATCACAAAGAAGCCCCAAGACATTTGTTTTCGCTGCAAGGGAGCATGACATTTTTCTAGGGAATGTTTAGATCAGAAGAAAGCTGGAGCTGAGTAGTTGAGATTTTGATATGGATAATAAGAGTAGTAGAAAGCAATTTTATTTTCATAAGTTCGATGAGTTGAATTATGTAATGGAAGCCTCAGAGTTTGTAATGAATTCATAAATCAATAAAGTTAATGTGTCATGATTTCATATGTTGAATTGTATGAGTTATTACTTTACGAACACATATGTTGACCATTTTCGAGGATATGAGAAATATGGTCTACAATGGATTTGTGTATTACTTTTTAAGGGTGGTAGTACCTTGTGAGGACACCTGATCCATGGAAAGGATAATGATATTCCACACAGTGGAGTTCTAAGTTATATTTTTGTTGGTTACTATTGGATTTAAAGGAGGTGTAATGTTAGAATCTGGAACAAGAGTAACTGCAAGGATGAGTTAAAAAAATTACAAGAGTTGAAGTGGGCCATAACCCACAGGCCCAGGATTTGAAGATGAACAGACATAACCTTGATGAAGGAAGAAATTGGGAAGAAGCTATGTTTTCATCAGCACACGTTTCTTAGGAGGATACGAAAACCCGACAGTGGTGAAGTAACGATAGATGTTTCTTTCAGCTTGCAGAAATAATGGAATTACCCGAACCCAGTTCAAGGACAAGAGAAATTCTGCAATGATTGTGAGAATGCCCGAGTGTTAGAACTACGAGATTCGCTAAACCTTATACAGGGTAATGATCTGGGTGCGGAATGGATTGATCACCATAACGACTTACTCTTATGATTCGCTCTTGCTATTTGCGATGGTAAATCTAGAGTGACTTACCCATAGTAGAGAGACGACGATGTCAAAACCTTGTTTAAACCCTATAATGGTAGGACGACTGATCCATGTACAGGCAACCGCTGCCAAACATAGGTTATACGATGAGATTTAGCCCAGACCCTTTTCCTGCAGGAGAAACCACGAATTGTTGACCACCATGAGATATGGATAGTTTCTTAGTATTGACGACAGACATGTCAGATATGAAGACCCACTCTTCGGAAGAACCTCACCAGGATTGAGAGGACACAAGATTTTGAGAAAAAGGTCATGCCCCGACAGGGAGAGCACCAGTGAAAGAGCTATTCCGGAGAATATGAGAAGACCGACACCATCAACCCAAAGGATGGAGTACATGAATTTGGTCAGAACCATAGCATTGCTTGCAAGTGTGGTACCACCCGAGACCTCTCTGGTCGATGGATTTGCTAGAAGACCTCCAAACCCTAACCTTTTCTTGCTAGCCTCTTCGAATCTCGAGGACGAGATTCATTTTAAGTGTGGTAGGTTTGTAACATCCCAAAATTCTAAATTTTGGAATGTTATATTAAATAAATATTGATGCTTGTTTGTTTGATTGTGGTGTGGTTGCTTGTGTGAAATTGAGTGAAATTTGAAACTTTTTGAAAGTTGAATGAGAGGGAATGAAATGACTTTCCCAAACTTTCACCTTGCATTTATGATCTCCATGAATTCAAATCCATTTCATCACAAAACCCTAGAGTGAAGATGATATGAGTTCTTCCATTTAAATAAATGAAAAGGGTTTTGAAAAGATTTGAATTCCATTTGGAAATATTTCAAAATTAAGAGAACTTTACGCAACTTAATGATTTTCATGAGAGAGGATAATATGACTTCTACAAAACATATGAAATAGAGTTGGAAGTGGTTTGGAATTCAAATTCAAAACCATTTAGGAGTTATTTTGGTTTTTATTCAAATTATTTTTCTCCAAAAATAAAATATATCGAAATTAGGGTAAAATGATTCCCTACAGTGTAAAAGGGGAGAAAAATAAATTTGAAATCATTTTGTTATTTTAAAAATGATTTTTATTGGGTTTTATTGCAACAACACGAGTGTTTCACTTTTGGGAATTTTTTTGTATTTTATTTGAACCTTAAAAATAGTTCATGTTTTTCTAAAAATTTCTATATATTATATGCCTATATTAAGTTTTTATTTAGTTTCTTTTCTTTGAGTTTACCCTCTGTCTTTAAAAAAAGAGGCCGCCAGGCTAGGCCGGGCGCACCGGCCGGCCCAGCCCAGCGCTGACACTAGGGCTAGCGCTCGCACGAGAGGGAGTCCTCAGGAGCCGCCGCCACCGCTCCCTCTCACGATCTCTCTCTCCCTCATTTTTTTTCTCTAGCGCATGGACCCCACCCCGCTCTTTTATTCTTCCCCACCTACATGTACAGAAACATAAACCTATACTTACGCGACGCCGCCGCCGTGTCCGATCTTCATGGGAAACCTATCCCGAGTCTTCCCCTCGTCCAAGCAAGCTGTCCTATAAATAGCCACGACCCCTCTCGACCGATTCCCTTCGAAACTCCTCGCCAAGTCCACCCCTATAACTCGTACTCGTCGTTCCAATCTGGCCGAAGACGCTGCAGTTCATCTTCATTTTCCCATGCCGGTGAGCCATCCCGTGCCTTCTCCTTTTGTATGTCGACTTCCCTTGACCCTTACAACCATTTTGACATGGTCTTGCTTTGCCTCTCCATCTACAGAGGCTGTACCAAACTCGTTGTCTTCACCGGAGCACCCGGAGCACCGAGCTTCACTGCTCCGTCCCGTCGCCGTACGTCCTCGCCGACCATCTCCGGCTCCACCACCGGACGTGCCACCCTCCGCCGCATCCTCTAGACACTCCCGCTGCCGCCCACGACTGTTGGAGCTGCCCCCACCACCACCTCCGAGAGCCACCAGAACGTACGTTCTTCTCTGTACGCTACAGCCCCTGTTCGTTTTCAGTTAAAAAAACCGTTTGGTTTAGTAGATCGGTTTGTTTTGGTAGATTGGTGTTCTTCGGTTTGGATCCAACCGGTTCGCCGGTCTTCTGGTAATTAAATGCACGTGTACGTGTTAGTGATCTTACGGCCGAGCGCAATATAGCTTCGGATTGCACACTCCTGTACAGCCCGCTACGTAGCTAGCGCACCGATCTGTTTCTTTTTCGTTTTTGTTTTAGATTTAGATTCAGTTTTGTTTTTTTATATCTTTAGATCTACAACTCCAATTTTGATGATTCTTTTTTCTACGGATTCAGAAAAATCCTGTCTATTCGGAGAAACCAACGAAAAATATTTTTGAAAACTTTAAATTTTCGATTTTAAACAGATTTATTACAAACACTAGATTGCTAATAACTTTTATTTAAAAATAGCTTTTTGATTAATTCTTTTTGCTAGTGATCACTTGATCTTTTTTCTAAACAGTAGACTTTTGAAAAACTGTTTTTAGTTTATTTTAAATTTTGTTTTTAGCAAAACAGTACTGTTTTAGTTATAGTTTTTTTTAGTCTTTTCTTTATTGTTTAATTAGTTTTAAATTATTTCTTTTTGTCACTCTTGAAAATTTTAGTTTTGTTTCTGTTAGTCAACAAAAGAAAATTTTGTTTTTATTTTAAAATTTTATTTTACTTAGTTTTGTATGAAAACTTGTTTAGGTCATAGTTAGTGTTTCATAAAAGCATTTTATTTGTTTCTTTTTGCTAATAAAATTTTATGAAAAATACCTTTTGTTAACTTAGTTGTTTTACTTTGTATTTTCTATTAATTTATTAGTTTAGTGTTTTAATTGTTGTTAAGTTTTACTTAGGACAAAACTGTTTTGTGTTATGTCCTAGAGTTTTCTTTAGTAGTTTTGTTGTGTAGTTTTCCTTTGTTCCTTTTTTGTGTCCCTTGTTGTTTTGCAATTTATTTGTTGGTTTTATTATGAGTGTTAGAATTGCTTGATAGTATGTTTGCTTATATGAATGCTATGTTTGACTATATAGATTTTCAGCGGAGTGACGAATAGTTCTACCAAGTCATTATTCTCAGAGTGTTGTTATCTTCATCAAGTAATACCAGGCAAGTTCACTTTGACCATGTTTTTCAGACCTATGTTTTATTTGCGAGTAGTAGCACCCTTTCAATAATCCCTCCAGTAGTGATATTGATTTCTTGTAGTTGAGTAGAATGCATGAGGTAGGAACCCATCTCCCTGTTATCAAGCCCGGGACGTTATATGATTTTTATGCTACGCTATAGTAGACGGGGTTTGGTATGAGTGCATGAGAGTGGTGTGAAGAAGGAGGACTCTATGTCAATGGCGACAACTTCATGATGGCATCGGCAAGGACTGCATCTTCAGGACTCCAAGACCTCAAGATTTCGAGACTCGAGACAAGAATTCAATACACACGTGAAGGACGGTTGACGGGCACCCTGGAGCAACCAGTGCATGGCCGGGATGCATGGAGAAGCGCCATGACATCTTGCGGAAAGCTTCACCCAGGCTCAAAGAGACGGAAGAATACTTCATGCCCGGAAGCTTACCTGTGCAACCGCAAGTCACTATGGGCTCTGGCTTGGTTGACCTTAGTGGTGACTCTGGCTGGGACGATGCTAGCAGATGTAGAACTATGGTAGGATTGGATGAGCACCGGACAGTGGTCAAAGGAACTCTTTGGAAGACCATGTTTCGGTCATCTTGTTCTCAAACACCCTGAAGTGCGAGAACGTAAATAGAGGGATCGAATCTTGCGGGTAAAGTGTACAAACCTCTGCAGAGGGTTAAAACCTAATCGATTAGTCGTGTCCCCGGTTACGGACAATTTGAGCCACTGGACTTGGATCTATCTCGGAACTCTCAACACCGAACTGATAACTTAAATGTGGGCAACTTATGATGATTTGGGTTATGAGACATCGGTTGGCGGAACCATGTCATGATAGAAATCTCCGTAGTAGAGGCTCCTGATGTTTCTTTGTTGTAGGGAAAATAAAAAACCAGCTTTTACGCAAACAAAACTTAGATATAGAGCCACAAAGCCATACAGCATATAGTATAGTTTATCATCTGTTTTCTCTTATTGTGATCTTGCCGGTACATTCAATATACTAACCTACACGACTGCTGAAGGAAATATGCCCTAGAGGCAATAATAAAGTATTATTTATTTCCTTGTATCATGATAAATGTTTATTATTCATGCTAGAATTGTATTAACCGGAAACATAATACATGTGTGAATATATAGACAAACAGAGTGTCACTAGTATGCCACTACTGGACTAGCTCGTTAATCAAAGATGGTTATGTTTCCTAGCCATAGACATGAGTTGTCATTTGATTAACGAGATCACCTCGTATTGGGCCTTAATGGGCCATACGGCAAAGGAGAGAAAGGCCTCAAAAGGTGGCCGCACCCCTCCCCATGGTCTGGTCCGAATTGGACTAGGGAAGGGGGGCGCACCCTTCCTTCTTTCTCCTTCCCCCTTCCCTTCTCCTACTCCCACAAGGAAAGGAGGAGTCCTACTCCCGGTGGGAGTAGGACTCCCCCCTATGGCGCGCCTCTCCCCTTGGCCGGCTGCCTCCCCCTTGCTCCTTTATATACGGGGGCAGGGGGGCACCCCAGAGACACAACAATTGATCCTTGAGATCTCTTAGCCGTGTGCGGTGCCCCCCTCCACCATATTACACCTCGATAATACCGTTGCGGAGCTTAGGCGAAGCCCTGCGTCGGTGGAACATCATCATCGTCACCACGCCGTCGTGCTGACAAAACTCTCCCTCAACACTCGGCTGGATCGGACTTCGAGGGACGTCATCCAGCTGACCGTGTGTAGAACTCGGAAGTGTCGTACGTTCGGTACTTGATCGGTCGGATCGTGAAGACGTACGACTACATCAACCGCGTTGTGATAACGCTTCCGCTGTCGGTCTACGAGGGTACGTGGACAACACTCTCCCCTCTCGTTGCTATGCATCACCATGATCTTGCGTGTGCGTAGGAATTTTTTTGAAATTACTACGTTCCCCAACAGTGGCATCCGAGCCTGGTTTTATGCGTTGATGCTATGCACGAGTAGAACACAAGTGAGTTGTGGGCGATATAAGTCATACTGCTTACCAGCATGTCATACTTTGGTTCAGCGGTATTGTGAGATGAAGCGGCCCGGACCGACATTACGCGTACGCTTACGCGAGACTGGTTTCACCGTTGCGAGCACTCGTTGCTTAAAGGTGACCGGCGGGTGTCTGTCTCTCTCACTTTAGTTGAACCGAGTGTGGCTACGCCCGGTCCTTGCGAAGGTTAAAACAGCACCAACTTGACAAACTATCGTTGTGGTTTTGATGCGTAGGTAAGAACGGTTCTTGCTAAGCCCGTAGCAGCCACGTAAAATATGCAACAACAAAGTAGAGGACGTCTAACTTGTTTTTGCAGGGCATGTTGTGATGTGATATGGTCAAGACATGATGTGATATAATGTGTTGTATGAGATGATCATGTTTTGTAACCGAGTTATCGGCAACTGGCAGGAGTCATATGGTTGTCGCTTTATTGTATGAGATGCAATCGCCATGTAATAGTTTTACTTTATCACTAACGGTAGCGATAGTCGTAAAAGCAATAAGTTGGCGAGACGACAACGATGCTACGATGGAGATCAAGGTGTTGCGCCGGTGACGATGGTGATCATGACGGTGCTTCAGAGATGGAGATCACAAGCACGGTGCTTCGGAGATGGAGATCACAAGCACAAGATGATGATGGCCATATCATATCACTTATATTGATTGCATGTGATGTTAATCCTTTATGCATCTTATCTTGCTTTGTTTGACGGTAGCATTATAAGATGATCCTTCACTAAATTATCAAAGTATAAGTGTTCTCCCTGAGTATGCACCGTTGCGAAAGTTCTTCGTGCTGAGACACCACGTGATGATCGGGTGTGATAGGTTCTACGTTCAAATACAACGGGTGCAAAACAGTTGCACACGCGGAATATTCAGGTTAAACTTGACGAGCCTAGCATATAACAGATATGGCCTCGGAACACGGAGACCGAAAGGTCGAGCGTGAATCATATAGTAGATATGATCAACATAGTGATGTTCACCATTGAAACTACTCCATCTCACGTGATGATCGGACATGGTTTAGTTGATATGGATCACGTGATCACTTAGAGGATTAGAGGGATGTCTATCTAAGTGGGAGTTCTTAAGTAATATGATTAATTGAACTTGAATTTATCATGAACTTAGTACCTGATAGTATTTTGCTTGTCTATGTTAATTGTAGATAGATGGCCCGTGCTGTTGTTCCGTTGAATTTTAATGCGTTTCTTGAGAAAGCAAAGTTGAAAGATGATGGTAGCAATTACACGGACTGGGTATGTAACTTGAGGATTATCCTCATTGCTGCACAGAAGAATTACGTCCTGGAAGCACCGCTGGGTGCCAGGCCTGCTGCAGGAGCAACACCAGATGTTATGAACGTCTGGCAGAGCAAAGCTGATGACTACTTGATAGTTCAGTGTGCCATGCTTTACGGCTTAGAACCGGGTCTTCAACGACGTTTTGAACGTCATGGAGCATATGAGATGTTCCAGGAGTTGAAGTTAATATTTCAAGCAAATGCCCGAATTGAGAGATATGAAGTCTCCAATAAGTTCTTCAGCTGCAAGATGGAAGAGAATAGTTCTGTCAGTGAGCATATACTCAAAATATCTGGGTATAACAATCACTTAATTCAACTGGGAGTTAATCTTCCGGATGATAGCGTTATTGACAGAATTCTTCAATCACTGCCACCAAGCTACAAGAGCTTCGTGATGAACTATAATATGCAAGGGATGAGTAAGACAATTCCCGAGCTCTTCGCAATGCTAAAGGTTGCGGAGGTAGAAATCAAAAAGGAGCATCAAGTGTTGATGGTCAATAAGACCACCAGTTTCAAGAAAAAGGGTAAAGGGAAGAAGAAAGGGAACTTCAAGAAGTACAGCAAACAAGTTGCTGCTCAGGAGAAGAAACCCAAGTCCGGACCTAAGCCTGAAACTGAGTGCTTCTACTGCAAGCAAACTGGTCACTGGAAGCGGAACTGCCCAAAGTATTTGGCGGATAAGAAGGATGGCAAGGTGAACAAAGGTATATGTGATATACATGTTATTGATGTGTACCTTACTAATGCTCGCAGTAGCACCTGGGTATTTGATACTGGTTCTGTTGCTAATATTTGCAACTCGAAACAGGGGCTACGGATTAAGCGAAGATTGGCTAAGGACGAGGTGACGATGCGCGTGGGAAATGGTTCCAAAGTCAATGTGATCGCGGTCGGCACGCTACCTCTACATCTACCTTCAGGATTAGTTTTAGACCTAAATAATTGTTATTTGGTGCCAGCGTTGAGCATGAACATTATATCTGGATCTTGTTTGATGCGAGACGGTTATTCATTTAAATCAGAGAATAATGGTTGTTCTATTTATATGAGTAATATCTTTTATGGTCATGCACCCTTGAAGAGTGGTCTATTTTTGTTGAATCTCGATAGTAATGATACACATATTCATAATATTGAAACCAAAAGATGCAGAGTTGATAATGATAGTGCAACTTATTTGTGGCACTATCATTTAGGTCATATCGGTGTAAAGCGCATGAAGAAACTCCATACTGATGGACTTTTGGAACCACTTGATTATGAATCACTTGGTACTTGCGAACCGTGCCTCATGGGCAAGATGACTAAAACACCGTTCTCCGGAAATATGGAGAGAGCAACAGATTTGTTGGAAATCATACATACAGATGTATGTGGTCCGATGAATGTTGAGGCTCGTGGCGGATATCGTTATTTTCTCACCTTCACAGATGATTTAAGCAGATATGGATATATCTAATTAATGAAACATAAGTCTAAAACAATTGAAAAGTTCAAAGAATTTCAGAGTGAAGTTGAAAATCATCATAACAAGAAAATAAAGTTTTTACTATCAGATCGTGGAGGAGAATATTTGAGTTACGAGTTTGGTCTATATTTGAAACAATGCGGAATAGTTTCGCAACTCACGCCACCCGGAACACCATAGCGTAATGGTGTGTCCGAACGTCGTAATCGCACTTTACTAGATATGGTGCGATCTATGATGTCTCTTACTGATTTACCGCTATCGTTTTGGGGTTATGCTTTAGAGACGGCTGCATTCACGTTAAATAGGGCACCATCAAAATCCGTTGAGACGACGCCTTATGAACTGTGGTTTGGCAAGAAACCAAAGTTGTCGTTTCTTAAATTTTGGGGCTGCGATGCTTGTGTGAAGAAACTTCAACCTGATAAGCTCGAACCCAAATCGGAGAAATGTGTCTTCATAGGATACCCAAAGGAGACTGTTGGGTATACCTTCTATCACAGATCCGAAGGCAAAACTTTTGTTGCTAAATTCAGAAATTTTCTAGAGAAGGAGTTTCTCTCGAAAGAAGTGAGTGGGAGGAAAGTAGAACTTGATGAGGTAACTATACCTGCTCCCTTATTGGAAAGTAGTTCATCACAGAAACCAGTTTCTGAGACACCTACACCAATTAGTGAGGAAGTTAATGATGATGATCATGAAACTTCAGATCAAGTTATTACTGAACCTTGTAGATCAACCAGAGTAAGATCCGCACCAGAGTGGTACGGTAATCCTGTTCTGGAAGTTATGTTACTAGACCATGATGAACCTACGAACTATGAAGAAGCGATGATGAGCCCAGATTCCGCAAAATGGCTTGAGGCCATGAAATCTGAGATGGGATCCATGTATGAGAACAAAGTATGGACTTTGGTTGACTTGCCCAATGATCGGCAAGCCATTGAAAATAAATGGATCTTCAAGAAGAAGACTGACGCTGATGGTAATGTTACTGTCTATAAAGCTCGACTTGTTGCGAAAGGTTTTCGACAAGTTCAAGGGATTGACTACGATGAGACCTTCTCACCCGTAGCGATGCTTAAGTCTGTCCGAATCATGTTAGCCATTGCCGCATTTTATGATTATGAAATTTGGCAAATGGATGTCAAAACTGCATTCCTGAATGGATTTCTGGAAGAAGAGTTGTATATGATGCAACCAGAAGGTTTTGTCGATCCAAAGGGAGCTAACAAAGTGTGCAAGCTCCAGCGATCCATTTATGGACTGGTGCAAGCCTCTCGGAGTTGGAATAAACGCTTTGATAGTGTGATCAAAGCATTTGATTTTATACAGACTTTTGGAGAAGCCTGTATTTACAAGAAAGTGAGTGGGAGCTCTGTAGCATTTCTGATATTATATGTGGATGACATATTACTGATTGGAAATGATATAGAATTTCTGGATAGCATAAAGGGATACTTGAATAAGAGTTTTTCAATGAAAGACCTCGGTGAAGCTGCGTATATATTGGGCATCAAGATCTATAGAGATAGATCAAGACGCTTAATTGGACTTTCACAAAGCACATACCTTGACAAAGTTTTGAAGAAGTTCAAAATGGATCAAGCAAAGAAAGGATTCTTGCCTGTGTTGCAAGGTGTGAAGTTGAGTATGACTCAATGCCCGACCACTGCAGAAGATAGAGAGAAGATGAAAGATGTCCCCTATGCTTCAGCCATAGGCTCTATCATGTATGCAATGCTGTGTACCAGACCTGATGTATGCCTTGCTATAAGTCTAGCAGGAAGGTACCAAAGTAATCCAGGAGTGGATCACTGGACAGCGGTCAAGAACATCCTGAAATACCTGAAAAGGACTAAGGATATGTTTCTCGTATATGGAGGTGACAAAGAGCTTATCGTAAATGGTTACGTTGATGCAAGCTTTGACACTGATCCGGACGATTCTAAATCGCAAACCGGATACGTATTTACATTGAACGGTGGAGCTGTCAGTTGGTGCAGTTCTAAACAAAGCGTCGTGGCGGGATCTACATGTGAAGCGGAGTACATAGCTGCTTCAGAAGCAGCAAATGAAGGAGTCTGGATGAAGGAGTTCATATCCGATCTAGGTGTCATACCTAGTGCATCGGGTCCTATGAAAATCTTTTGTGACAATACTGGTGCAATTGCCTTGGCAAAGGAATCCAGATTTCACAAGAGAACCAAGCACATCAAAAGACGCTTCAATTCCATCCGGGATTTAGTCCAGGTGGGAGACATAGAAATTTGCAAGATACATACGGATCTGAATGTTGCAGACCCATTGACTAAGCCTCTTCCACGAGCAAAACATGATCAGCACCAAGGCTCCATGGGTGTAAGAATCATTACTGTGTAATCTAGATTATTGACTCTAGTGCAAGTGGGAGACTCAAGGAAATATGCCCTAGAGGCAATAATAAATTATTATTTATTTCCTTGTATCATGATAAATGTTTATTATTCATGCTAGAATTGTATTAACCGGAAACATAATACATGTGTGAATATATAGACAAACAGAGTGTCACTAGTATGCCTCTACTTGACTAGCTCGTTAATCAAAGATGGTTATGTTTCCTAGCCATAGACATAAGTTGTCATTTGATTAACGAGATCACCTCATTAGGAGAATGACGTGATTCACTTGACCCATTCCGTTAGCTTAGCACTCGATCGTTTAATATGTTGCTATTGCTTTCTTCATGACTTATACATGTTCCTATGACTATGAGATTATGCAACTCCCGTTTACCGGAGGAACACTTTGTGTGCTACCAAACGTCACAACGTAAATGGGTGATTATAAAGGTGCTCTACAGGTGTCTCCAATGGTACTTGTTGGGTTGGCGTATTTCGAGATTAGGATTTGTCACTCCAATTGTCGGAGAGGTATCTCTGGGCCCACTCGGTAATGCACATCACTATAAGCCTTGCAAGCATTGTGACTAATGAGTTAGTTGCGGGATGATGTGTTACGGAACGAGTAAAGAGACTTGCCGGTAACGAGATTGAACTAGGTATAGAGATACCGACGATCAAATCTCGGGCAAGTAACATACCGGTGACAAAGGGAACAACGTATGTTGCTATGCGGTCTGACCGATAAAGATCTTCGTAGAATATGTGGGAGCCAATATGAGCATCCTGGTCCCGCTATTGGTTATTGACCGGAGACGTGTCTCGGTCATGTCTAAATAGTTCTCGAACCCGTAGGGTTCACACGCTTAACGTTACGATGACAATTTTATTGAGTTTTGATGTACCGAAGGAGTCCGCAGTCCCGGATGAGATCGGGGATATGACGAGGAGTCTCGAAATGGTCGAGACGTAAAGATCGATATATTGGACGACTATATTCGGACTTCGGAAAGGTTCCGAGTGATTCGGGTATTTTTCGGAGTACCGGAGAGTTACGGGAATTCGTATTGGGCCTTAATGGGCCATACGGGAAAGGAGAAAAAGGCCTCAAAAGGTGGCCGCACCCCTCCCCATGGTCTGGTCCGAATTGGACTAGGGAAGGGGGGCGCACCCTTCCTTTTTTCTCCTTCCCCCTTCCCTTCTCCTACTCCCACAAGGAAAGGAGGAGTCCTACTCCCGGTGGGGGTAGGACTCCCCCCTATGGCGCGCCTCTCCCCTTGGCCGGCTGCCTCCCCCTTGCTCCTTTATATATGGGGGCAGGGGGGCACCCCAGAGACACAAAAATTGATCCTTGAGATCTCTTAGCCGTGTGCGGTGCCCCCCTCCACCATATTACACATCGATAATACCGTTGCGGAGCTTAGGCGAAGCCCTGCGTCGGTAGAACATCATCATCGTCACCACGCCGTCGTGCTGACGAAACTCTCCCTCAACACTCGGCTGGATCGGAGTTCGAGGGACGTCATCGAGCTGAACGTGTGTAGAACTCGGAGGTGCCGTACGTTCGGTACTTGATCGGTCGGATCATGAAGACGTACGACTACATCAACCGCGTTGTGATAACGCTTCCGCTGTCGGTCTACGAGGGTACGTGGACAACACTCTCCCTCTCGTTGCTATGCATCACCATGATCTTGCGTGTGCGTAGGATTTTTTTTTGAAATTACTACGTTCCCCAACAACTGCAACGTATCATGTTGCAGATATTTCTTCGACGGGTAAGAGTGGTACAGGGTTACGGTCTACACTCAACTTGCCGATGGCGTTGATGGGACTCCACACTCGATTGATTGTTTCCGCTGAGACTTATGAGGTATATATCAGTTTTACGTTATTTATACATGTGATTGCACTTTGATATATACATTGATGTACTGTGTGTGCTAGCATACCGATCCAGGGATGGCACAGATACACAGAGACTTGACCATTTGAGGTCGGCGCAGAAATGACATTGATTCTTGTTGGACCTTGTTGATCAAGTGCAAGTAATCTCTCATGTGAAGGTGTGTCCTGGATGACCATATTGTGGTCCACCTTTTGTGATCTCTCGTTGCAGCACCCGCAACACACATAAATAGTCCGGAGAGTCCTGGAGGTGATGTGCAAGGTACTCGACCAATTCATCGCCTGAAGACGAAGGAACTCGAGTGCAGTATAGCCGCGGAGCAGGCGCTCCATGTCATCCTTTGGGATGCGGACGGCGATGAGCTCGAGGTGCTTTATTCGTGGTAGAAAAAGAGCGGGCGCGTCATTAAGGGGGGATGGCTGTAAGGGCATTTTTATCCCTTAGTTTGTTTTGGTGATTGATGACAATGCTTTTGCGGACTAATCATGTGCATCGAATATTTTAGATATATTGACTAGGCACAAGATGATTGGGTTCCCTTCGAAGGCTATAGAAGACGGCGTTTCTCTTCGTTTCTTTTCGGTGGTATTGAGTCGTAGGGAAGCCGTACTATTAAGAGGGGGTCCGCGTTGGAAAGGTTGGGTGGATTCATCACGTACACATCTTCCTTTGCACCTCCTTTCCTCTAGCCTTTGGAGTATTCTATGTTTTCCTTGTCTATGCAAATATTGAAGGAATATGCCCTAGAAGCAATAATAAAGTATTATATATTTCCTTATATCATGATAAATGTTTATTATTCATGCTAGAATTGTATTAACCGGAAACATAATACATGTGTGAATACATAGACAAACAGAGTGTCACTAGTATGCCTCTACTTGACTAGCTCGTTAATCAAAGATGGTTATGTTTCCTAGCCATAGACATGAGTTGTCATTTGATTAACGGGATCACCTCATTAGGAAAATGACGTGATTGACTTGACCCATTCCGTTAGCTTAGCACTCGATCGTTTAGTATGTTGCTATTGCTTTCTTCATGACTTATACATGTTCCCATGACTATGAGATTATGCAACTCCCATTTACCAGAGGAACACTTTGTGTGCTACCAAACGTCACAACGTAAATGGGTGATTATAAAGGTGCTCTACAGGTGTCTCCAAAGGTACTTGTTGGGTTGGCGTATTTCGAGATTAGGATTTGTCACTCCGATTGTCGGAGAGGTATCTCTGGGCCCACTCAGTAATGCACATCACTATAAGCCTTGCAAGCATTGTGACTAATGAGTTAGTTGCGGGATGATGTATTACGGAACGAGTAAAGAGACTTGCCAGTAACGAGATTGAACTAGGTATCGAGATACCGACGATCGAATCTCGGGCAAGTAACATACCGATGACAAAGGGAACAACGTATGTTGTTATGCGGTTTGACCGATAAAGATCTTCGTAGGATATGTGGGAGACAATATAAGCATCCAGGTTCCGCTATTGGTTATTGACCGGAGAGGTGTCTCGGTCATGTCTACATAGTTCTCGAACCCGTAGGGTCCGCACGCTTAACGTTACGATGACAGTTTTATTATGAGTTTATGTATGTTGATGTACCGAAGGAGTTCAGAGTCCCGGATGAGATCGGGGACATGACGAGGAGTCTCGAAATGGTCGAGACGTAAAGATCGATATATTGGACAACTATATTCGGACTTCGGAAAGGTTCCGAGTGATTCGGGTATTTTTCGGAGTACTGGAGAGTTATGGGAATTCGTATTGGGCCTTTATGGGCCATACGGGAAAGGAGAGAAAGGCCTCGAAAGGTGGCCGCACCCCTCCCCATGATCTGGTCCGAATTGGACTAGGGAAGGGGGGCACCCCCTTCCTTCTTTCTCCTTCTCCCTTCCCTTCTCCTACTCCCACAAGGAAAGGAGGAGTCCTACTCCCGGTGGGAGTAGGACTTCCCCCTTTGGCACGCCTCTTCCCTTGGCCGGCTGCCTCCTCCTTGCTCCTTTATATACGGGGGCAGGGGGGCACCCCATAGACACAACAATTGATCCTTGAGATCTCTTTGCCGTGTGCGGTGCCCCCCTCCACCAAATTACACCTCGATAATACCATTTTGGAGCTTAGGCGAAGCCCTGCGTCGGTGGAACATCATCATCGTCACCACGCCGTCGTGCTGACGAAACTCTCCCTCAACACTCGGCTGGATCGGAGTTCGAGGGACGTCATCGAGCTGAACGTGTGTAGAACTCGGAGGTGCCGTGCGTTCGGTACTTGATCGGCCGGATCGTGAAGACGTACGACTACATCAACCGCGTTGTGATAACGCTTCCGCTGTCGGTCTACGACGGTACGTGGACAACACTCTCCCCTCTCGTTGCTATGCATCACCATGATCTTGCGTGTGCATAGGAAATTTTTTGAAATTACTACGTTCCCAACAGTGGCATCCGAGCCTGGTTTTATGCGTTGATGCTATGCACGAGTAGAACACAAGTGAGTTGTGGGCGATATAAGTCATACTGCTTACCAGCATGTCATACTTTGGTTCAGCGGTATTGTGAGATGAAGCGGCCCAGACCGACATTACGCGTACGCTTACGCGAGACTGGTTTCATCGTTGCGAGAACTCGTTGCTTAAAGGTGACCGGCGGATGTCTGTTTCTCTCACTTTAGTTGAACCGAGTGTGGCTACGCCCGGTCCTTGCGATGGTTAAAACAACACCAACTTGACAAACTATCGTTGTGGTTTTGATGCGTATGTAAGAACGGTTCTTGCTAAGCCCGTAGCAGCCACGTAAAACTTGCAACAACAAAGTAGAGGACGTCTAACTTGTTTTTGCAGGGCATGTTGTGATGTGATATGGTCAAGACATGATGTGATATAATTTTTTGTATGAGATGATCATGTTTTGTAACCGAGTTATCGGCAACTGGCAGGAGCCATATGGTTGTCGCTATATTTTATGAATTGCAATCGCCATGTAATAGTTTTACTTTATCACTAAGCGGTAGCGATAGTCGTAAAAGCAATAAGTTGGCAAGACGACAACGATACTACGATGGAGATCAAGGTGTCGCGCCGGTGACGATGGTGATCATGACGGTGCTTCGGAGATGGAGATCACAAGCACGGTGCTTCGGAGATGGAGATCACAAGCACAAGATGATGATGGCCATATCATATCACTTATATTGATTGCATGTGATGTTAATCCTTTATGCATCTTATCTTGCTTTCATTGACGGTAGCATTATAAGATGATCTCTCACTAAAATTTCAAGATAAAAGTGTTCTCCCTGAGTATGCACCGTTGCAAAAGTTCTTCGTGCTGAGACACCACGTGATGATCGGGTGTGATAGGCTCTACGTTCAAATACAACGGGTGCAAAACAGTTGCACACGTGGAATACTCAGGTTAAACTTGACGAGCCTAGCATATGCAGATATGGCCTCGGAACACGGAGACCGAAAGGTCGGGCGTGAATCATATAGTAGATATGATCAACATAGTGATGTTCACCATTGAAACTACTCCAGCTCACGTGATGATCAGACATGGTTTAGTTGATTTGGATGACGTAATCACTTAGATGATTAGAGGGATATCTATCTAAGTGGGAGTTCTTAAGTAATATGGTTAATTGAACTTAAATTTATCATGAACTTAGTCCTGATAGTATTTTTGCAAATTATGTTGTAGATCAATAGCTCGCGTTGTTGCTTCCCTGTTTATTTTTGATATGTTCCTAGAGAAAATTATGTTGAAAGATGTTAGTAGCAAAGATGCGGATTGGATCCGTGATCTGAGGATTATCCTCATTGCTGCACAGAAAAATTATGTCCTTGATGCACCGCTAGGTGACAGACCTATTGCAAGAGCAGATGCAGACGTTATGAACGTTTGGCTAGCTCAATATTATGACTACTTGATAGTTTAGTGCACCATGCTTAATGGCTTAGAATCGGGACTTCAAAGACATTTTGAACGTCATGGACCATATGAGATGTTCCAGGAGTTGAAGTTAATATTTCAAGCAAATACCCGAGTTGAGAGATATGAAGTCTCCAACAAGTTCTATAGCTAAAAGATGGAGGAGAATCGCTCAACTAGTGAGCATGTGCTCAGATTGTCTGGGTACTACAATCGCTTGAATCAAGTGGGAGTTAATCTTCCAGATAAAATAGTGATTGACAGAATTCTCTAGTCACCATCACCAAAGTTAGTAGAACTTCGTGATGAACTATAGTATGCAAGGGATGACGAAAGTAATTCCCGAGCTCTTCGTGATGCTGAAATCGACGAAGGTAGAAATCAAGTAAAACATCAAGTGTTGATGGTTGACAAGACCACTAGTTTCAAGAAAAGGGCAAAGGGAAGAAGGGGAACTTCAAGAAGAATGGCAAGCAAGTTGCTGCTCAAGTGAAGATGCCTAAAGTCTAGTCCTAAGCCTGAGACTAAGTACTTCTACTGCAAAGGGACTGGTCACTGGAAGCGGAACTACCCCAACTATTTGGTGGAGAAGAAGGATGGCAAAGTGAACAAAGGTATATTGGATATACATGTTATTGATGTGTACTTTACTAGTGTTTATAGCAACCCCTCGGTATTTGATACTGGTTCAGTTGCTAAGAGTAGTGACTCGAAACGGGAGTTGTAGAATAAACAGAGACTAGTAAAAGGAGAGGTGACGATGTGTGTTGGAAGTAGTTCCAAGATTGATATGATCATCATCGCACACTTCCCATACTTTCGGGATTAGTGTTGAAACTAAATAAGTGTTATTTGGTGTTTGCGTTGAGCATGAATATGATTTGATCATGTTAATTGCAATACCGTTATTCATTTAAGTTAGAGAACAATTGTTGTTCTGTTTACATGAATAAAAACCTTCTATGGTCATACACACCAACGAAAATGGTTTGTTGGATCTCGATCGTAGTGATACACATATTCATAATAATGAAGCCAAAAGATGCAAAGTTAATAATGATAGTGCAACTTATTTGTGGCACTGCCGTTTAGGTCATATTGGTGTAAAGCGCATGAAGAAACTCCATACTGATGGGATTTCGGAATCACTTGATTATGAATCACTTGATGCTTGCGAACCGTGCCACATGGGCAAGATGACTAAAACGCCGTTCTCCGGAACTATAGAGAGAGCAACCGATTTTTTGGAAATCATACATACAGATATATGTGGTCCGATAAATATTGAGGCTCGTAGCAGGTATCATTATTTTCTGACCTTCACAGATGATTTGAGCAGATATGGGTATATCTACTTAATGAAACAGAAGTCTGAAACATTTGAAAAGTTCATATAATTTCAGAGTGAAGCCAAAATCATCGTAACAAGAAAATAAAGTTTCTACGATTTGATCGTGGAGAAGAGTATTTTAGTTACGAGTTTGGCCTTCAGTTAAAACAATGTGAAATAGTTTCACTACTCACGTCACCTGGAACACCACAGCATAATGGTGTGTCCGAATGTCATAACCGTACTTTATTGGATATAGTGCAATCTATGATGTCTCTTACCAATTTACCACTATCGTTTTGGGGTTATGCATTAGAGACAGCTACATTCACGTTAAATAGGGCACCATTAAAATCCGTTCAGACGACGCCTTATGAACTGTGGTTTGGCAAGAAACCAAAGTTGTCGTTTCTTAAAGTTTGGGGTTGCGATGCTTATGTGAAAAAGTTTCATCCTGATAAGCTCAAACCCAAATCGGAGAAATGTGTCTTCATAGGATACCTAAAGGAGACAGTTGGGTACACCTTCTATCACAGATCCGAAGGCAAGACATTCGTTGCTTAGGATGGATCCTTTCTAGAGGAGTTTCTCTCAAAAGAAGTGAGTGGGAGGAAAGTAGAACTTGATGAGGTAACTGTACCTGCTCCCTTATTGGAAAGTAGTTCATCACAGAAATCTGTTCCTGTGACTCCTACACCAATTAGTGAGGAAGTTAATGATGATGATCATGTAACTTCAGATCAAGTTACTACCAAACCTCATAGGTAAACCAGAATAAGATCCGCACCAGAGTGGTACGGTAATCCTGTTTTGGATGTTATGTTACTAGACCATGACGAACCTACGAACTATGAAGAAGCGATGGTGAGCCCACATTCCGCAAAATGGCTTGAAGCCATGAAATCTGAGATGAGATCCATGTATGAAGAACAAAGTATGGACTTTGGTTGACTTGCCCGATGATCGGCGAGCCATTGAGATTAAATGGATCTTCATGAGGAAGACGGACGCTGATAGTAGTGTTACTATATACAAAGCTAGAATTGTCGCAAAAGGTTTTCGACAAGTTTAAGGTGTTGACTACGATGAGAGTTTCTCACTCGTAACTATGCTTAAGTCTGTCTGAATCATGTTAGCAATTGCCGCATTTTATGAAATCTGGCAAATGGATAAACAAAACTGCATTCCTTAATGGATTTATTAAAGAAGAGTTGTATATGATGCAACCAGAAGGTTTTTGTCAATCCTAAAGGTGCTAACAAAATATGCAAGCTCCAGCGATCCATCTATGGACTGGTGCAAGCATCTCGGAGTTGGAATATACACTTTGATAAGTTGATCAAAGGATATAGTGTTATACAGACTTGCGGTGAAGCCTGTATTTACAAGAAAGTGAGTGGGAGCACTACAGCATTTCTGATAAGTATATGTGAATGACATATTGTTGATCGGAAATAATGTAGAATTATTCTGCAAAGCATAAAGGAGTGTTTGAAAGGAGTTTTTCAAAAGAAAGACCTCGGTGAAGCTGCTTACATATTGAGCATCAAGATCTATAGAGATAGATCAAAACGCTTGATAGGTTTTTTCAATGAGTACATACCTTAACAAGATTTTGAAGTAGTTCAAAATAGAACAGTCAAAGAAAGAGTTCTTGCCTGTGTTACAAGGTGTGAAATTGAGTAAGACTCAAAGCCCGACCACGGCAGAAGATAGAAAGAGAATGAAAGTCATTCCCTATGCCTTGGTCATAGGTTCTATAAAGTATGCCATGCTGTGTACCAGATCTATTGTGTACCCTACACTAATTTTGGCAAGGGAGTACAATAGTGATCTAGGAGTAGATCACTGGACAGCGGTCAAAATTATCCTTAGGGGAATAAGGATATGTTTCTCGATTATGGAAGTGACAAAAGGTTCATCGTAAAGGGTTACGTCGATGCAAGTTTTGACACTAATCTAGATGACTCTAAATCTCGGTCTAGATACATATTGAAAGTGGGAGCAATTAGCTAAGAGTAGCTCCGTGCAGAGCATTGTAAACATAGAAATTTGCAAAATACTTACGGATCTGAATGTGACAGACCCGTTGACTAAAATTATCTCACAATCAAAACATGATCACACCTTAGTACTGTTTGGGTGTTAATCACATAGCGATGTGAACTAGATTATTGACTCTAGTAAACCCTTTGAGTGTTGGTCACATAGAGATGTGAACTATGGGTGTTAATCACATGGTGATGTGAATTATTGATGTTAAATCACATGGCGATGTGAACTAGATTATTGACTCTAGTACAAGTGGGAGACTGAAAGAAATATGCCCTAGAGGCAATAATAAAGTATTATATATTTCCTTATATCTTGATAAATGTTTATTATTCATGCTAGAATTGTATTAACCGAAAACATAATACATGTGTGAATACATAGACAAACAAGAGTGTCACTAGTATGCCTCTACTTGACTAGCTCGTTAATCAAAGATGGTTATGTTTCCTAGCCATAGACATGAGTTGTCATTTGATTAACGGGATCACCTCATTAGGAAAATGACGTGATTGACTTGACCCATTCTGTTAGCTTAGCACTCGATCGTTTAGTATGTTGCAATTGCTTTCTTCATGACTTATACATGTTCCCATGACTATGAGATTATGCAACTCCCGTTTACCGGAGGAACACTTTGTGTGCTACCAAACGTCACAACGTAAATGGGTGATTATAAAGGTGCTCTACAGGTGTCTCCAAAGGTACTTGTTGGGTTGGCGTATTTCGATATTAGGATTTGTCACTCCGATTGTTGGAGAGGTATCTCTGGGCCCACTCAGTAATGCACATCACTATAAGCCTTGCAAGCATTGTGACTAATGAGTTAGTTGCGGGATGATGTATTACGGAACGAGTAAAGAGACTTGCCAGTAACGAGATTGAACTAGGTATCGAGATACCAACGATCGAATCTCGGGCAAGTAACTTACCGATGACAAAGGGAACAACGTATGTTGTTATGTGGTTTGACCGATAAAGATCTTCGTAGGATATGTGGGAGCCAACATGAGCATCCAGGTTCCGCTATTGGTTATTGACCGGAGAGGTGTCTCGGTCATGTCTACATAGTTCTCGAACCCGTAGGGTCCGCATGCTTAACGTTACGATGACAGTTTTATTGAGTTTTGATGTACCGAAGGAGTCCGGAGTCCCGGATGAGATCGAGGACATGACGAGGAGTCTCGAAATGGTCGAGACGTAAAGATCGATATATTGGACGACTATATTCGGACTTCGGAAAGGTTCCGAGTGATTCGGGTATTTTTCGGAGTACCGGAGAGTTATGGGAATTCGTATTGGGCCTTTATGGGCCATACGGGAAAGGAGAGAAAGGCCTCGAAAGGTGGTCGCGCCCCTCCCCATGATCTGGTCCGAATTGGACTAGGGAAGGGGGGCGCCCCCTTCCTTCTTTCTCCTTCTCCCTTCCCTTCTCCTACTCCCACAAGGAAAGGAGGAGTCCTACTCCCGGTGGGAGTAGGACTCCCCCCTTTGGCACGCCTCTTCCCTTGGCCAGCTGCCTCCTCCTTGCTCCTTTATATACGGGGGTAGGGGGCACCCCATAGACACAACAATTGATCCTTGAGATCTCTTAGCCGTGTGCGGTGCCCCCTTCACCAAATTACACCTCGATAATACCGTTGCGGAGCTTAGGCGAAGCCCTGCGTCGGTGGAACATCATCATCGTCACCACGCCGTCGTGCTGACGAAACTCTCCCTCAACACTCGGCTGGATCGGAGTTCGAGGGATGTCATCGAGCTGAACGTGTGTAGAACTCGGAGGTGCCGTGCGTTCGGTACTTGATCGGCCGGATCGTGAAGACGTACGATTACATCAACCGCGTTGTGATAACGCTTCCGCTGTCGGTCTACGAGGGTACGTGGACAACACTCTCCCCTCTCGTTGCTATGCATCACCATGATCTTGCGTGTGCGTAGGAATTTTTTTGAAATTACTACGTTCCCCAACAAATATTGCTCTTGCCTGCTGAACTAGGGCTTGCGGTAGTATTTCTCCTTAGAGCGGTAGTACCACAGGACCTTGCGGTAGTACCACAGGACCTTGCGGTAGTACCGCCCGCTGGTGCGGTAGTACCGAAGGGCCCACGGTAGTACCGCTTCTAGTAAGCGGTAGTACCGTGGTCTCCGACTTAGTTCCGCAAGTACGCGGCAGTAAGGGGTGGATGTAATTTTTTTACATCCGCGCCTCGCGCGGTAGTACCGCTGCTGGCTTACGGTACTACCGCGTCGTGTTTTTGCATCGACTCCAACTCTGCGGAAGTAGCCACGGATGTAATTTTTCATATCTGTGCCTTCCCATCCCTGGACAGCCCCTGCCTTGCGGTAGTACCGCAAGGGGGAGCGGTAGTACCGCGCCAGCAGTACTACCGCCCTCTGCTTTAGTGCATGGGTGGCTGTTCTGGTCTCTGTTGCGTGGGCGGTAGTACCGCGAGGCCCTGAGGTAGTACCGCGTGCCCCTGCGGTAGTACCGCGTGCCCCTGCGTAGTACCGTGCCTCAGGTGCAGTAGTATCGCGTGCCTCTGCGGTAGTACCGCACCTCAGGTGCGGTAGTACCATGCTACGCAGGCTGAGTTGGTGGATAATGGTTGGATTTGTTCTTCCACTATATAAGGGGTGTCTTCCTCCTCTAGTTGACTACATCTTCCACCTCCAAGATCCATTGTTGCTCCAAGCTCCATCCCGATCTCCTTCCCTAGCCTATCAAACTTGTTGATTCTCTAGGGATTGGTTGAGAAGGCCCCGATCTACACTTCCACCAAGAGATATTTGAATCCCCCCACTAATCCCTTGTGGATCTTGTTACTCTTGGGTGTTTGAGCACCCTAGACGATTGAGGTCACCGCGGAGCCATAGTCTATTGTGGTGAATCTTCGTGGTACCGTTGGGAGCCTCCAATTAAGTTGTGGAGATTGCCCCAACCTTGTTTGTAAAGGTTCGATCGCCGCCTCCAAGGGCACCAATAATGGACTCACGGCATCTCGCATTGTGTGTGGGCGTGAGGAGAATACGGTGGCCCTAGTGGCTTCTTGGGGAGCATTGTGCCTCCACACCGCTCCAACGGAGACGTACTTCCTCTCAAAGGGAAGGAACTTCGGTAACACATCCTCGTCTTCACCGGCTCCACTCTTGGTTATCTCGTGCCTTTACTTGTGCAAGCTTATTTGTGCTTTATCTCTTGATTGCGTGTATGCTTATTGTTGTTGCATCATATAGGTTGCTCACCTAGTTGCATATCTAGACAACCTACTTTGATGCAAAGTTTAAATTGGTAAAGAAAAGCTAAAAATTGTTAGTTGTCTATTCACCCCCCCCCCCTCTAGTCAACTATATCGATCCTTTCAATTGGTATCAGAGCCTCGTCTCTTTATTAAGGACTTTACCGTCCGAAGAGTATGGTTGACGTCGTAGACGGTGTGGAGGAGCACTCCGGTGTGAATCCGGTCTCGTCTACGGGAGATGGGAGAACCGCGGTCTCTCGTGAGGAATTCAATGTGGCGTTGGACACATTGAAAACCTCCATGACGACTGAGGTCGAAAGCATGTTTAATAAATTCTTAGAAGGGCTTAAACTTTCCATCGCACCGTTGAAAGTGGGTGATCCCGCTAACAAGGTGACGGAAGCTACCTCCGACAAGGGGGAAGCTACTAGCGAAAAAGCTCCTTCTTCTAGTGGTAAAAATGGCACCGGCATCTTTGCCTATGTGGAACCTCCACTTGTCTATGGTGGACCGCTTCCTTCCACTCATTTGAATCATGTTGGCCCGGCCCCTATGATTGAGAAGAATGTGGAATTTGATTCTTGGGTCTATCGTTTTAAGCGTCATTTAAATCATGTGAACACTAATCTTTGGAGAATCATTGAAGAAGGTTTCTATCTGCATGACCGAAGTAACTTCACTCCTAGAGAAGTCGTGGATCATCAATTCAATGAGAATGCTCTCTTCATCATCCAAGAAGCAATCCCACCCGAAGATCTTCCTCATCTCCGGCCCTACACCGTGGCCAAACATGCTTGGCTCCAAGTGGTTTCCCTCTATCGGGGAAGCGCAAGCATTCAACGCTCCAACTATGAAGTGGTGCAAGATGAAGCCGATGAGTTTGCTATGAAAGAAGATGAAGAACCTCGTGAGCTTTATCCGAGAGTAACCAAACTCGCGGTCTCTCTCCGAGATCATGGAAGTAAGGACACGGATGACAATTGGATCATGCACAAATTCCTCAAGGCAATGATGCCCTACCACAAAGCCATGTCCTCCGTCATTCGTCAAAGGCCGGACTTCCACACCTTGTCCTCAAGTGAAGTGTTGGATGAGTTCGTTGCTATCAGCATCTTGGACAAGTCCGCCGACAATGCGGTTCTTCGCTCTCAAAGAGTACAGAAGCCCAACCTTGCTCTAAAGGCCAAGGTTAGTATGGAGGAAGAGGATGAAGAGGAAGAAGAGGAGAGCAACCTCGAAGATACGAAGTATGCCTATCATGAACACATGGCTCTTGCTTCAAGGCAATTTTGGACCAAGAAGAATTCAAGGCCAAACTTCAACAAGAACAATTCAAGTGGCGCAAAGGGCAAGCAACGAGTGAGGACTTGCTTCAATTGTGGCAATGTGAGCCACTTTGTTGCGGAGTGCCCGTACGAGAAGAGGGAAGACAATGGTGGCAAGCTCATCTGAAAGGACAAGGCCAAGTCGTTCCCCAACAAGAGCAACTTCACCAAGAAGACTCCTCCAAAGGCATTGGTGGTACAAGAATAGTACAATGAGGATGATGACGATGATGAAGATGGTGAGTCGGTTGCCATGGCCTCCGTTGCCATTGCGATGACTCCACGGATGTCTCTCTTCGACTCACCCAATGAGAACATCACCGCCAAGTGCCTCATGGCTAAAGCCACCAACAAGGTACCTCCCAACATCAAAACTACCATCATTAATCATCCATCTTCAACGGATAGCTTTGATGAACATGAGGGGACAAATGTGGAGGAGAATGAGTTTGAGACCTTTATGGTAAACTCAAGGGTAAATCCAAGAAGCACTTCGTTGCTCTCTTGGAACAACTTGGTGAAGCCAATGACATGATCGAGGCTCACAAAGATACCATCTCTAAGATGGAGGGGCATAGTCGTGACTATGCCGATGAGATTTCGGATCTTTCCAATGCTCTTGACAAAGAGTGTGGTCTTCGTTTGGCTCTTGAGGAGTCATACAACGATGATCATGCTAAGTTAAAGAAAGATCTTGATCATGCCCTTGTTGTTTCTCGTGTGCTAAACTCCGAGAAGGCAAAGCTTGAGGTTGATCTTGCTAGACTCAAAGAGGAGTTTGACCTTCTCGACAAGGCTCACAAAGTCTTGAAGGGTGTTCATGCTAGCCTCAAGGAGTCTCATGATCAACTCCAAGTGAAGCTAACTAAGGAGAAAGCCACCTTTCCTCATATGGTGTTAATTGATAATGCAAATGCTACTAACCCTTGTTGTGAGCATGTGCATCTTGTTGAGGAGAATGCTAAGTTGAAGGAGCAACTTGAGAAAGGCCTTGTGTCATGCATACAAGGTGAGAAGAACCTCAACGACCTTTTGAGCAATCAAAAGGAAGTTGTGGCCAAGGAGGGGATTGGGTTCGCACCCAAGCCCAAGAACAAGAAGAAGAATGACAAGACCAAACGATCTCCTCCTCTCAAGCAAACTTTTGTGAAGGATGGAGAGGGTGCTTCCAAGGAGAAGAAGAACAATGCGAAGGGTGGCGGTGTCAAGAAGGGCAATGACACCCCTTCCAACAAAGCCGGTGACTTCAATCCTTCTTATGTGTTATGCCGTGCTAGTGATGGGCATGTTTATGCCAAATTTGTTGGTTCTCCTCATAAGTATATTGAATGGTCTATTTGGGTTCCTAAGACCCTTGTTACTAACATCAAAGGACCCATTACAAAATGGGTACCTAAAACCAAGCATTGATCTCTTGTAGGTGTTTGCTTCCGGTGGGGGATCATGGTTGCTCGATAGTGGAGCTACAAATCATATGACCGGAAGCAAGGACTTGGTGGTGGACGTGCACCAGATTCCATCTATGCCCACCAATGTCGAGTGGGGTGATGCCTCGTCTTCTAACGTATTGGGACTCGGCAAAGTTGTCATTTCTCATGATCTCACGATCGAGAAGGTCATGCTTGTTGAGTCCCTTGCATACAATTTACTTTCCGTTCATCAACTTGCAGTCATGGGCTTTGCCACTTTCTTTGATATTGATACCGTGGCCCTCTTGTGGAGCAAGACTCTTAAAGTAGCCTTTGTTGGGCATGTCGAGAACGGTCTCTATGTGATTAACTTTTCGGAGCGACCCACTAAGACCGCGACATGCCTAATGGCTAAAGTTGACGTGGGATGGCTTTGGCATCGCCGTTTAGCCCATGTCAATATGAGATCTTTGCAAAGTCTTCTCAAGGGGGACCATGTCCGTGGACTAACGAATGTTAGTTTTGCTAAAGATCGTGCTTGCAGTGCTTGCATCGAAGGAAAGCATCATGAGAAGGCTCACCCTCCCACGACTATCATTTACTCAAAGAGGCCTTTGGAGCTCCTTCATTTGGATCTCTTTGGGCCTCCATCTTTTGATAGTCTTGGGGGTAGGAAGTACTGCTTGGTGATTGTGGATGACTAGTCAAGATACACTTGGGTGTATTTCTTCAAGAGGAAGAGCGAGACCCAACAAACTGTCATTGACTTTGCAAATGAAGCCCAACGTCAACACAATGCAAAGATCTTGACAATAAGAAGTGACAACGGCACCAAGTTCAAGAACTACACCTTGGATGAGTTTCTTAGTGATGAGGGGATCAAGCATCAATATTCCGCACCTTACACCCCTCAACAAAACGGTGTTGCGGAGAGGAAGAACCGGACGTTGATGGATGCGGCAAGGACCATGATGGCGGAGTTCAAGTCTCCATACAACTTTTGGGCCGAAGCCATCAACACCGCGTGTCATGCATCCAATAGGCTCTACCTCCGCAAGGGCTTGAACAAGACTCCATATGAGATACTCACCGGTAACAAGCCCAACCTCAAGTATTTTCGGGTGTTTGGGTGCAAGTGCTTCATTCTCAAGAAAGGTGTTCGGTTGTCTAAATTTGAGGCTAGAGCTTATGAGGGCATATTTGTTGGTTATGCTACAAACTCTCATGCTTACCGTGTCCTCAATAAATCCACGGGACTTATTGAGGAGACGTGTAACGTGGAGTTTGATGAGAATAACGGCTCCCAAGTGGAGCAAAGTGGCACTTGTGATGTAGGTGATGAAATTCCTCCTCAAGCCATAAGAAGAATGGGTGTTGGTTTTATTCTACCCATTGAGGAACCCCTTGTGGCCGAAGGAGAAGGACAATGCTCCACTCAAGTGGAGCCATCACCAACCCAAGGCCCACACGCTTCCGAAGAACAAAGTGAAGGCCCTCAACCTCATGAACAAGACCAAGGGCAAGATCATGCTCAAGACGGTGTTGACACACCAAGTGATGCCCAAGGTCAAGTTCTCTCCTCCGAGAAAGTTCAAGATCAAGAACAAGCTCAAGACGGCACTCAAGATGATCAAGTGACCGCTCCTCAACTCACCACCGAGGAGGAATTGGAGCGTCGTGCTGCCAAGATTGCATCCAAGCTCTCCACCAAGGGTCATCTCATGAAGAATGTGCTTGGAAGCATTCAAAAGGGGGTATAAGCACTCGTAGACAATTGGAAAACTATTGTGAACATCACACGTTTGTCTCTTGTGTTGAACCCCAAAAGGTATATGAAGCACTCGAAGATCCAGATTGGCTTAATGCCATGCATGAAGAACTCAACAACTTCGAGTACAACAAGGTGTGGAGATTAGTGCCGAGGCCAACGGGGAACCACAATGTCATTGGAGCCAAGTGGATATTCAAGAACAAGCAAGATGCTCATGGGACCATCATTCGCAACAAGGCACGATTGGTGGCACAAGGCTACTCCCAAGTCGAGGGTATCGACTACGGTGAAACCTTTGCTCCCATTGCTCGCCTTGAATCTATTCGTTTGTTGATTGCTTATGCTTCTCATCACAACTTTAAGTTGCAACAAATGGATGTGAAGAGTGCTTTTCTTAATGGTCCTATTAATGAGTTGGTTTATGTCAAGCAACCCCCCGGGTTCGAGGATCCCTACTTTCCCGATCATGTGTATCAACTCGATAAGGCACTCTATGGCCTTAAACAAGCCCCACGTGCGTGGTATGACCACCTTACCGAGTTGTTACAAGATCGTGGGTTTGAAGTTGGGCTAATCGACCCCACTCTTTTTACTAAGAAGGTCAAAGGGGAGTTGTTTGTATGCCAACTATATGTTGATGACATTATCTTTGGTTCCCCTAACAGAGCTTTCAATGAGGAATTTGCCGCACTCATGACCTCAAAGTTCAAGATGTCTTCCATGGGAGAGTTGAAGTTCTTTCTCGGTTTCGAAGTAAAGCAAAGAAGAGAAGGAACCTTCATCAACCAAGCCAAATACACTCAAGACATGCTCAAGAGATTCAAGCTAAGTGATGTCAAGCCGACGTCCACTCCAATGCCCACCAAGTGCCAACTTGACATCGAACCCAATGGTAAAGCGGTGGATCAAAAGGTATATCGCTCCATGATTGGTTCCTTGCTTTACCTTTGTGCATCTAGACCGGATATCATGTTGAGTGTGGGAATTTGTGCACGGTTTCAAGCCGCACCTAAGGAAAGCCACTTTGTGGCGGTCAAGCGAATCTTTCGATATTTGGCTCATACCCCAAACTTTGGCTTATGGTACCCAAGAGGAGCAAACTTCAAGCTTGTAGGATATTCGGACTCCGATTGGGCGGGAGACAAAGTGGATAGGAAGTCCACTTCCGGAGGGTGCCAATTCCTTGGTTGCTCTTTGGTAAGTTGGTCTTCGAAAAAGCAAAGTTGTGTGTCTCTCTCGTCCATCGAAGCGAAGTATGTGGCGTCCGGGAGTTGTTGTGCACAACTCTTATGGATGAGGCAAACTTTAAAGGATTACGATGTCATTTGTGACAAAGTGCCTCTTTGGTGTGATAATGAAAGTGCCATCAAGATTTCTCTCAACCCCGTGCAACACTTCAAGGCGAAGCATATTGAGATTCGGTATCACTTCATCCGAGATCACATTAGGTGAGGGGAGATCAAGCTCAACTACGTCAACACCCATGATAACCTTGCAGATATTTTCACGAAGCCATTGGATGAAGCAAGATTTCGCGAGTTAAGGCATGAGCTAAATATCATTGATTCGAGCAATGTTGCTTGAACCCTTGCACACCCCACCACACTCAACTTGTTGTCTAATCTAGGTGTAGGCATGGACATAGGGGGAGTGTTGTTCTCTCAATGAACTCTCCCTCCCCCATTATGCATAAAGTGATCAACTCTTTCACATTAGCCATTTTTATGGTACTTGTGCTTCAAAGATGAGTTTTGGTCATGGGCCCAAGGATAATTCTTCGCGGTTCCATACCAATTGACTCAAACATAGGTGGCTCCGGCCACCGCCCTCTCCTTGGAGAGTTTGTGTCTCGTTTTTGGTCTGTGTTGTCTCTTGCCTCTCTTCCTTCGTGCCGAGCTTGTGCTTGTGGTGTCCAGTGTGTTAGCTCTTTGGTGTGGTCTCTCGCTTGAAGGTTCCGTGCTTCGGTGTCCTCTCTTTTGGTTGAAACTATCTTTTCTTGAGCTCACGGTACTACCGCGGCCTACCACGGTACTACCGCAAGGGGGGGGTACTTCCGCACCCAGTGCGGCAGTAATTTTTTACTGCCGCCTGGAAGAGCGGTACTACGGCCTCGGTGCGGTACTTCCGCCCGGGGTGGTAGTACCGCGATGATGTGCGGTACTACCGTGCGGTCGAGGGCTGGTGAGGGTTAAACACGGGCAGGGGAGTTCTAACTCCCCCATACCCATTCGTCTCTCTCCCCACTCCGTCTCTCTCTCTCTCTCTCAAGAACGGCGCCGGGGGTCCTCGTCGGATCTCTGTCTCCGGCCGCTCTCCTCGGATTCCGACCGGTGGGATCGTTCCCCACCACTCCCTCTTGCCATGGAACAAGGTTTCTCCCCAATCCCTCCCTTTTTCTTGTTCGTCTTGTTGTTTTTAGGTTTTGGGGAGATGCAAGTTGTTCTTGAGATTTTAGGCCAAATCTATGCAAGAGTAGGATGTAGGAGAGCAGTTTTGTGTAGTGATGGTACTTGCTATAGTTGTCCCGTGATGGATTTGATCGATCGTAGTACCGCGTGTTGACACGGTTGTGCTCAGATCTCCATGGTTGTTTCAGATATGCACCGTGCGGTACTACCGCTCTACAGGTGCGGTACTACCGCACGTCCGGTACTATCGCCCTGCTGGTGCGGTACTACCGCACGTCCGGTACTACCGCTCCTTGGAGCTGTACTACCGCACGTGGCGCAACACACGATATTACCGCTGTCTCAAATCCCTCTTGTGGCACTTCTCATGTGCCATGTCTACTTATTTCACCTGCTTTTATGTGGTCTTTGCATTGATCCTTCTCGTGTTTCATGCGTGTTTGTTTTGTGGTGTGTGTTTTAGGTGGTGGCTTAGGTGCTCCAGCTCGCCGCTCCAATCCAAGCCGTGACACGGGCTCCAAGCGTATGCGCAACACAGAGGAAGCAGAGGGCTCCAATGCCCCCCAACGCAGAACCAAGACCACTGCCACCAAAGAGAAGGAACCCGCCAAGGGTATGGATGAGATACCGCTTGCTGGGTTCATCTCTCGGAGGAAGATCAATCCGTATGGAAACCCTCATGCTAACTTTCGAGGGAATGATCTATTCTGGACCAAGCAGCAGAATCTCATTTATCTGGATGTCATCAAGGCCAAGCAAAATACCCATGTGGAGGTGAAGTGGATCAACATGCATCACATGCGCAAAGAGGCGCACCGGGAATACTTTGGTGAGGCTTTGGACCTAGTGGAGCAATTTGGCATTGAGCATATCATCTCTTTCCACAAAGACTATGATCCTGAGATCCTTGCTCAGTTCTTTGCCTCAGTGCATTTTCATCCCAATGAGGAAAGGACCATGACTTGGATGACCAATGGTCGGCAGCTGACTGCTACTTGGAAGGAATTCATGACCTTGCTTGGGGTTCCCGATGAGGGGCTCGCCACACCCCAAGGTGTTCGCCCTCATGCCAATCCCGAGTCTGCCAACAAGAACAAGCTTATGCCCTACTATGTGGAGAAGAGGCTCTCCAATGGCAAGTCATCTTGGGTACTCAACTCCTTTCTTGACATCATGCACCGGATTTTCCGCAACACTCTATTCCCACGCATTGGGGACAAGGACAAGGTGCATGCCTATCTTGTGGATATGATGCTCCTGTGTGAAGATGCTCGCAACTCTCAGACACTACCACTTGATGTCTCACATATCATGTGGCATGAGCTTCGCTTTGCGGTCTACAACCGCAAGGTCCCCATCTATGGACCTTATCTGTTTCAGTTGATCTCGGCTACCTGGGAGCGGGTCTACCCTCAGGATGAGTTTGAGGCCCCTGGTTGGATCCAGCATAAGCCCATCAACCTCCGTATCAAGCCTCAGTGGGCCAACACTACCTCTCGTGCTGATACTGCAGCTGCCATGGACGTGCATGCAGATGAGGATGAGGAGGAGGCAGCAGACAAGGACAGCTCTGAGGGTTACATCCCTCCCACCTCTGAGCCTTCTTGGGCTAAGCGACTGAAGAACAAGATGAAGATGATGTTCTGTATGCAGGCAAAGGGGTAGTACCAGACCCATGTGGATTCCAAGGAGACTTGCCGCCGCGACAAGCGGATTTTCAGGACCTTTGGCGAGAACATATCTAGCGGGTTAGAGGTGAACATCACCCCAGAGGCAGAATGGCTGCACAAGCAGGGTTATCGGTGGACCGAGTCTGAGGAGGAGTCCATCCTACCTGCAGAGTCTGACGAGGAGCATGCAAGTGACTACTCCGCTTGAGCCACCACTATTGCTGTAGGTGTCCTCTCTGCCTTTTTGGCGTCTCGATGCCAATGGGGGAGAGAGTGTAGGATTTCCGAGTTGTGTTGTGTTTGGGTTAGTTGAACTTCGTTTATTTCGTTTTCTTTGGTTTGCTTTGGTTTGTGCTCGTGAGACCTTCTATCATATGGTGTACGACATATGCACTCTATCATACCGTAGTGAGCTTATTCTATCTTGTGCTTATTACATTATGCTCCTGTCTATCTTGCTTAGCTTTAGCCTTATTGCAAGTTTTGCCATGTCTATAAAATATAGGGGGAGTGTTGATCCTAGTATGTGTGCCGTGCAGTCCAAAGCACTCATCGAGATAGCACACATCTAGGGGGAGCCCGTCTATATTTTAGAGACTTGAGGTTTGCCCTTGCTCTTTGCGTTATACCCTCGTGCAAATCCCGTGTTGTCATCAATCCACCAAAAATGGGGAGATTGTAAGGGCATTTTTATCCCTTAGTTGGTTTTGGTGATTGATGACAATGCTTTTGCGGACTAATCATGTGCATCGAATATTTCAGATATATTGACTAGGCACAAGATGATTGGGTTCCCCTCGAAGGCTATAGAAGACGGTGTTTCTCTTCGTTTCTTTTCGGTGGTCTTGAGTCGTAGGGAAGCCGTACTATTAAGAGGGGGTCCGCGTTGGAAAGGTTGGGTGGATTCATCACGTACACATCTTCCTTTGCACCTCCTTTCCTCTAGCCTTTGGAGTATCCTATGTTTTCCTTGTCTATGCAAATATTGCTCTTGCCTGCTGAACTAGGGCTTGCGGTAGTACTGCTCCTTAGAGCGGTAGTACCGCAGGACCTTGCGGTAGTACCGCCCGCTGGTGCGGTAGTACCGCAAGGGCCCACGGTAGTACCGCTTCTAGTAAGCGGTAGTACCGTGGTCTCCGACTTAGTTCCGCAAGTACGCGGCAGTAAGGGGCGGATGTAATTTTTTTACATCCGCGCCTCGCGCGGTAGTACCGCTGCTGGCTTACGGTACTACCGCGTCGGGTTTTTGCATCGACTCCAACTCTGCGGAAGTAGCCACGGATGTAATTTTTTATATCCGTGCCTTCCCATCCCTGGACAGCCCCTGCCTTGCGGTAGTACCGCAAGGGGGAGCGGTAGTACCGCGCCAGCAGTACTACCGCCCTCTGCTTTAGTGCATGGGTGGCTGTTCTGGTCTCTGCTGCGTGGGCGGTAGTACCGCGGGGCCCTGCGGTAGTACCGCGTGCCCCTGCAGTAGTACCGCGCCTCAGGTGCGGTAGTACCGCGTGCCTCTATGGTAGTACCGTGCCTCAGGTGCGGTAGTACCGCGCTGCGCAGGCTGAGTTGGTGGATAACGGTTGGATTTGTTCTTCCACTATATATGGGGTGTCTTCCTCCTCTAGTTGACAACCTCTTCCACCTCCAAGCTCCATTGTTGCTCCAAGCTCCATTTTCGCCCGATCTCCTTCCCTAGCCAATCGAACTTGTTGATTCTCTAGGGATTGGTTGAGAAGGCCCCGATCTACACTTCCACCAAGAGATATTTGAATCCCCCCACTAATCCCTTGTGGATCTTGTTACTCTTGGGTGTTTGAGCACCCTAGGCGGTTGAGGTCACCGCGGAGCCACAGTCCATTGTGGTGAAGCTTGGTGGTATCGTTGGGAGCCTCCAATTAAGTTGTGGAGATTGCCCCAACCATGTTTGTAAAGGTTCGGCCGCCGCCTCCAAGGGCACCAATAGTGGAATCACGGCATCTCGCATTGTGTGAGGGCGTGAGGAGAATACGGTGGCCCTAGTAGCTTCTTGGGGAGCATTGTGCCTCCACACCACTCCAACGGAGACGTACTTCCTCTCAAAGGGAAGGAACTTCGGTAACACATCCTCGTCTTCACCGGCTCCACTCTTGGTTATCTCGTGCCTTTACTTGTGCAAGCATATTTGTGCTTTATCTCTTTCTTGCGTGTATGCTTATTGTTGTTGCATCATATAGGTTGCTCACCTAGTTGCATATCTAGACAACCGACTTTGATGCAAAGTTTAAATAGGTAAAGAAAAGCTAAAAATTGTTAGTTGCCTATTCACCCACCCCCCTCTAGTCAACTATATCGATCCTTTCAATGGTTGTTCATGAACTTGGCGAGGCGCAGCGTGGGCGCGAAGCGGAGCGCGGACGTTGGCAGCAAGCGCATATGCCCATCATTATAACTTAGCTTCTCGAGCTGATCTATGGCGCGGGATCGAAACAACTCATCAAGCTTGGCTCAGTCCTTGCCATTGGAACGGAACTTGCCCGTGATAAGGCCTTTGATTGGGCCATCGTGACTGCTATAACAGCCCCAAAATTGGGTTAACAATTTTTGAGCTGTTATTTCTTTCTGGCAATCATTTTTCAAATTTTCTCCTGAGTTTGCTGGATGACTCTGAGAATTCTTGCCATTTCTATCCTTTCAAAACCTTGCTCATGTCTTTGTCAGTGGGCAAGACCTCATTTGTAACATCTCAAATCCTCTCAAACCCTAATTCCAAAATTTTGGAATTTTAATGTGGCCTTTGTGATTACAGAGGAGCCATCATTTTCCTTGATTTGATGATCATCCCATCTGTTCCTAGAGACCCTCCTATCCTCCTAACCCTTGGATATGCAAAAATATTGCTAAGTCTTATGCAATATTTTTGAATTATGATTTATTCCTTTCTTGCCTTTTTGAGGAATAAAATCCAAAGGCATAGCTAGCCTTCTCCTAAATTCATATGAATTGGTGAAGTTGATACTTATGCCTACTCCAAGCTCTGGCAAGGATATTGGCCATAATTAAATAAGGAAAATTGCATTTTCTTATTTTATGCCAATATTGCATTTATGCCACTTTCTAAAGGAACCACTATTTTTATAGCAGAGAAAATTCCCACATAAATAGTGGAGCTTGTCCTTGCTATATAATCACTAGTTCCACTCTTATCTCATATTCTTCAGTTCAAAAATTTGGCACATGATCCAATGCAAGTTTCTGCCTTCTCAGAAATTTTGCAAAGGAAGTGCTTTATTCCCAATTGAGCTGCAATTTGGCAGGGTGATTAACATTGATAAATCACCCATGGATACCAAAGATGAGCTCAAACCCTTCATCTTAGCTCCCTGTGCAATTTTTCAAAGTTTCTGACCAGATTGCAACTTGGTGAAGGAAGTACCTTCATAGAGTTTCCAAATGGGATGAAACTTTTCCATCTTCTCATATATCCTAAATCATTAGCCTCCACCAAAATTCAGTTCATTTCATTGAACTATGTGAGCACAGGAGCAATTCTTGGTTTCTGTCAAAAAAATTAGTTTGAGAAGCAAGTATATTTTATCTTGCTCCATTGTGGCTGGAAATATTCGCAGACCTTCTTCTATCCATATGACCCATCTCCACAAAACTTTGGCTCATTTCAATTAGCCATTTGCCCTGAGGATTTTTCTCCAGTTTTTGGGTAGAAATGATAGTTGTGAAGGAAGTACCATTTTGGCAAGTCCATCTGGTATGATATTTTTGCAACATCTACCTATGATCAAATCATCAAGCCCTGCCAAGTTTTAGCTAAATCCATCACTCCTAGTGAGTGCCTCTTCATCATTTGTTTTCTGGACCAGATTTGGCAGTTGCACTGCAACTATGCTAAATACTTGTCCAAATGCTCCCAAAATTCCTAGGATCTTAGTCCTTGCTACCCTAAACCTCCCAGACATCAAGTTTAGTCCTTAAGCTCACTGTGTTGATCACCAAGATGTGGCCAAGTTTGCAACAGCAAACTTGTCGAGCTTAGTTCCCTCTGCTCCCTTCACTTCTGCCCGTGCTATCACCTCTTTTTAAATGAGCCTTGGAAGGACTCCACTGTTGACTAGGTTTGGCATGAAGTAGATGGCCAGAGCACGTGTTGTCCTTGGTGACCACGGGCATTGCCAGCCAAATCGGTGGTCTAGCCACTGTTCTCGTCGGCAACCCTGCTCCGGCCGGATTTCGTTTGTCCCAGCGTGTCACACAGTTCAGCCTCGACGTCTTCTTCCCCCTAGACTCCTTTCCCTCTTCGTTTGCTTCCTCGTTGAGCCGTCGCCGTCGCCGAAAACAGTGCGCTCCCGTGTGTGCCGTCGTTTCCTCGCTCCAGTCCTCTTCTCCCTCTCGTCTCCCAGCTTTGCTCGACTCCGTGACCCCCTGCACGTCGTCCGCATCCCCCGCGTCGCCTTCCCGCCCCTCCCCGTGACCGTTGGTCGCGCGTGCTCGTCGCCGGAGCGCCGACAAGTAGCCGTGCGCGTGCCACCTCGCCCCCTCCTTCTCGAGCCTTCCCCGTGGCTATATAAGCCGCCCTCGAGCTTTCTCGCGGTCCTCAACCCCTCCCCGAGTCTCTCCCCGAGCCCTGAGCCCCTCCCTGACCCCGCCATCGCCATGGACGCCGCCTCTGTTCCTCTTGAGGTTAGAGCCATTGCGCGTTTCCCCCTCGTTTCTTCCACCACCAGCGCACCACCACACCCCCGGCGATCATCCCAGACCCGCCGCCCATCCATTTCCCCCACCGGAGCCACCCAATCACCAAGCCCCGCGTCCTCTGTCCCCGTGAGCCGCCATCGCCCCGCTGCTTCCCGACGCCCGTGCTTGGCCTGGACGGAAGCGGCGCACCCCCAGGAGCTCGCCGGTGGTCTCCACTTGGCCGGAGATCGCCGGACTGGCCCGCTCCGACGCCGGCAGCGCCCCTGCCTCTGCTACCCCTCTGCTTTAGTTGGGCTAGAGAGAGGAGGAAGATGACGACTCGCCAGGCCCCCACCTGCGCGCGGCCCCCACCGGTCAGCCTCACCACGCGTTGACCCCTCCCTTGCCACGTGGTAAGTGGAAGCGTATTCCTCTGAATACGTCTTCCCTTGTCCGAAAACGTACTCATGCATTGCTTCAGACAGAAATGTGTTTTCTCTTCTAGAAGGTGTATTACTCTCTATTGCGGTCAACAATGCGCTTTCTCAGTTCCGAAACCGTATTTTCGGAAATACGTTTTCTGTTTTTCAGCCCAGGGACCCATTTGGTGATAAATTCTTCACAGATAGGTCCCTGATCTTCATCACTTCATAACTCCGCAACCGTAACTCCGATTGAGGTGATTCCAACGCTCACGTTCTCTGTTCGTCGAGCTTTTTCCGTTGGTATCATTTTCATAATATTTTCACATAGTGAAAATGACCTCTTTGCCCTTGCACGTAAACAGCCCCCTCCGAGAGAGAACTGTTTCCGGCAAATCTTTCCGCGATCATTCCGCACTTCTTCCCGAAGTATTTGTCAACCCCCAGGCAAGCCAACCTCTTATCATGAGCCCCGAACTTGCATGTTGACTTTGCTTGCACCTCGTGTGTGTGTGTTTAGTTGCATTAGTTTCTTGGTTGTTCCGTCTATTGTTATTTCAGTCGTGCTATATGTTTTTGTTATGTGCCATGCATGCTTGTGTTCTCATGAAATAAATTGACATGCTAGCTAGATGTTGTTACTGATAATATCATGCCTCTGTCTAATTTAATGTTAGTAGTATCAATGTTATAATGATTCTGTTGCACTAGTGGTATTACGAGTACTTGGTATTGCCATGTTTCGCATGCTATCATTGTTCACTTGAAAAGCCCGATGTTTTGTTACTGCATCTGTATGTTGCATGTTAGTTGTTGCATTCATGTTATAATGCTCGCGTGATGGTGGGTGATGGAGAAGTTAATAATATGACTTAATAACCAACCTCCTTCGTCATCGATGGGATCGAGTCATAGTGCCACCAAATCGAGCTTTCTCCAGTGCAACCACATTTACCTTTATGCGAGGTCCTAGCTGGGTATATTGTCATGCCTCTCGCTTGTTCCTCCAACGAGGGAAGGTTATGGGTGCACGCTACCCTGATTAGGTAGGCGGACATGAACCTTGTGAGCCCGAGTTGTTTTGCGCGCTTTGTCCCCGTTTGGGACCGTTTTTGTTTTGCCACGGAGGTGGTCGTTGGTGTCTTTGGTAGGCACGGGGCCACCCAGGACTGAACCCCAAGGGGGTGTTGGTGAGAGTGGCCGGGAGAGTGTCATGGCGGTAGGTCGGTTTTGTCGGAACGCTGTTGGTCCACACGTATGGGAGTGCGAGGCCATGGGTTCCGTGGTGTGGGTAAAGTGCGCTACCTCTTCAGAGTGTGTGTGTTAAATCTATTGATAGCCGCGTCCTCGGTCATGGGCACAAGTTCGTAACATGTCACACTATCAGGTCTTGGTCGAAATGGAGGATAAACCTGAAATAACTAAGTTGATGAATTATGTGAAATGAAATAACGTGATGACTTGGACTATGAGATAGTCGCGAGTAATCACGGTGATGTGTTCACGAGACGAGGTCTCGGTGAGAGTCGAACCAAGTATGGCTCCGTTTATGATCCGTGAAGGATCATCGCTTGGTTACGAGGTAATCCATTGGTAAGAGAGTCCGAGGGACTCAGTGCAGAACTTTGGTTGCATTGCATGAGTAGTAAGTTGTTATTTGCATTTAAAGAACCATGGTAGAACAGGCGATGTTTGCATAAGGTTAACATGTTGTGTTTGCATTGGATATGATTGGTAGTTTATTTTCAGCATAGTTTCATGATGCCATGCCATGTCTTGATTGAATTTATGCTATGTTTAGATTATGTCATGTTATGGTTGAAATGATGTGCTATGTTTTGCCATTGCCATGTTAGAAGTAAGCTTGATAAGCCATGCTATTGCCATGCTAGTAGATGCCACGAGGTTGTTCATGCTTAGTTTGATTTATGATTCTACCTAATATCATGCCATGCTTAGTTTCTGCTATGAGATAGGTTATTGCAGACGCTTGGTTCTTTCTTTGTCATCTGTTTGTTTGGGTGCTATGTATTTGGTTGTCTTGCAAGTACATTCAATGTACTAACCTGGCCTGTCATGCCAGTTTTGTAGGTCGTGCCCAAGTTGTTCGCTTGTTACGTCGTGCTAGGCCGTAGACTTGCCAGTCCTGTGAGTTGTGGAGCCCAACCAGAGTTGTTATGCTGCCAAACCATTCCGCCGCCATTTAAATAGACTTCTGATGCCATTTAAATAGCCTTAGGGCTATGCCAGATAATTGTATTCATCAATGATGTAATCATATACACATGTATTTGATGAATATTATTGTACCTGGAATGTTGTATCATGGACCTGTCGTGCGTCAGGTGTTATGCTGCCAAACCAAGACTTCCGCCGTCAGGTGTTATCATGGACCCCTGCTCCATGCGGATCGGGGTGCCACAGGAGATGGTATCAGAGCAGCCAGGCTGGCATAGGTTATCCTAGCATTAGATCCTCGCTACCATCACCCCGTAATGCCCCTAAGGGATTTGACCCATCCCTGGCGTCCGGCATGGCCACAGTTAATCAACACATGGCGTAGTCGGGACCGACACGTCCTCACCCCGCTGTCCCCGCCTGGTTATCCGTGGAACGAATAGGAACCCAATCCTTTTGGTCAGCCGCATCGCTTACCCTTCGCCATTAAGGGAAAGGGGCCACACCATGCGGGCATGTCCCGCATAGCTACCTAAAAAAGCCCCCTTTCCGCTAGCCGTATCGCTCACTCCTCAGTCAGCCATGTCCCTGCAAAGAATATATAGTGCACATAAATTGGTAAACAGAATTTGTTACTGCCTAGGAACGGAGTCGGAATACGATATCACAATTGGTTGCTTAAATAGTGATCAATTGGTTGCTTAAATAGTAACATGACAACATGGATGTTAAGGCATATCTCTCTAGATGTAGTTTTGGTGATTGATGACAACATGTTTGCGGACTAATCGTGTGCTTTGAGCATTTTAGAGATTCATCATTTGGCATGAGACGATTTCTTTCCCCTCGGAGTGTCATTCAAGACGGTGTAGCTCTTTCGCTTCTTTTGGTGGATTAGTTTCGTAGGAGTCACCGTACTATCAAGAGGGGGTCCGCTTTGGTAAGGCTAGGGTGGAATCAACACGTACACATCCTCTTTGCAACCTGTGAGCCTTTCCGCTTCATTGGAGATATCTTTCCTCTCTCTTTGGGCTGAGTCTGGTCCCAGCGGTAGTACCACTTAGGGGTCACAGGCGGCAGTACCGCTCCGCAGCGGTAGTACCGCCGGTTGGTCCTCAGCATTAGTACCGCTACGGTACCAGGTCCCTACCGCATCGACTTGAGGGGTCATTTCTTGTGTCGGATAGTGCGGTACTTTGCAGCGGCAGTAGGGCGGCAGTACCGCTCATGAGCGGTAGTACTACCCTACCACCGCGGCAGTACCGCTCGGGTCTGTCACTCTCCTGCCCTCCAGACTCCACGGTAGTACCGCCCGGGGGAGCGGTAGTACCGCCCTCTGCGGGGCTGTTGAGGGGGGTAACGGTTGGATTGTTCCCCCCACTATATAAGGAGGTCTTCTTCCCCAAAGTTGACCTACCTCTTCCCCCAAAAGCTCCATTGTTGCTCCAAGCTCCATTTTCGCCCGATCTCTCTCCCTAGCCAATCAAACTTGTTGATTTGCTCGGGATTGGTTGAGAAGGCCCCGATCTACACTTCCACCAAGAGAAATTTGATTCCCCCCACTTATCCCTAGCGGATCTTGTTACTATTGGGTGTTTGAGCACCCTAGACGGTTGAGGTCACCGCGGAGCCATAGTCCATTGTGGTGAAGCTTTGTGGTGTCATTGGGAGCCTCCAATTAAGTTGTGGAGATTGCCCCAACCTTGTTTGTAAAGGTCCGGTCGCCGCCTTCAAGGGCACCAATAGTGGAATCACGACATCTCGCATTGTGTGAGGGCGTGAGGAGAATACGGTGGCCCTAGTGGCTTCTTGGGGAGCATTGTGCCTCCACACCGCTCCAACGGAGACGTACTTCCCCTCAAAAGGAAGGAACTTCGGTAACACATCCTCGTCTTCACCGGCTCCACTCTTGGTTATCTCGTCCCTTTACTTTTGCAAGCTTACTTGTGTTAACTCCCTTGCTTGCTTGTGTGCTAGTTGTCATTGCATCATATAGGTTGCTCACTTAGTTGCATATCTAGACAACCTACTTTGATGCAAAGTTTAAATTGGTAAAGAAAAGCTAAAAATTGATAGTTGCCTATTCACCCCCCTCTAGTCAACTATATCGATCCTTTCAATGGAGAAAGTTGAAAGGACACTAACCTCGATCAGACTTTGATCGGCTGATGACGTTGGGGAAGTAAACATCCATGTTAATTAGACGACGATGTGGTGCACGCACTAGAATTTTATTGCCAACATTCAGTTCATAACACTTAGACATTTTTCTCCAAAGGTCCGCATTAAAATAGGAGTGACCATCTTTATCAAGGTTACGCTAACCGTTATTGTAAATCCATGTTGCATTGTCAATATGACATCCTGGGAGTCATCAGCAAAGTAAAGCCCAAGATTTCCTTCTACTCCTGTTCTTGCAAAGCAAGGGATGTATTGCTTGAAATGAAAATTAAGACCGTAAATTAGATATATTGAAATAACCGAGCAATATGCAAATATGGGAGTAACTGATAGAACATATCCATATATTGATGTAAGCAAAGTACAAAAATATAGAATTAAAAATAGATAATGTAACAAAGATTTGATGCAAATATATAGATAATGTAGCAACAGACGGTATATGTTCACAAATTTAGGCCATGCCGACCGTGGTAGGTTGAGATTGAACATACCGAGCGCTCCCTGAAGTCATCCGGAATGGTGAGATAGAACTTCGTTTCTGACTGGCCACGACCACAGTTGCCCGATTTGTGCTCGCACTGTGCACACATGAATGAACACACACGAATCAGCTAGAACAAAAATGATTCCACGGCGATTTCCACCGGTTGATTAACAGCGACGGACAGACTGTGATAAGAGATGAGTGAATATTTCGCTAATTAAGTTGATTACCTTCTCCATGAGAAAAATCCCTGGCCCAATCCTGCAGAAAACCCCAGTCGACCAGAGTCTAGAATGTCGGTGCAGATAGGCGGCGGAAAGCGGTGGAGGCGAAATCCGGTGTCGTTTGGAGCGCGACCTACGACCGCCGCCAACAGCCGTCGAGCTTACGGTGCAGAGTTGCGGAGAAGTCTGCGGCGAGTGAGTGGGGACGAAGTGGGCGAGGGTTTTCTTTTCCTTTTGCATGTGTGAGTCAACACACACGGTTCGCAGAGGCGACGGAGGTGAATTGTGTGCGATAGTAAATCACCGAGATTGAATGGGAATCCAAATTTCCTTTGTCCTTCATCCATGAGTTTTTTTTCTACGATGAACATAAACCCTGCTAACCACCGTGTTCAAATTTTACACTTTTCCGGGTTCATTTACAATATTTAGGGGATTATGTGCATTTTGTAGGCATTAATGCACGTAATTCAAATTCAAACAATTGGTGCATGAAAGGGTGCACAAGAACGGTCTAGAAAAACCATACTCGTGGTATTTAGTAATTTCTCAAGCCTTTTACGAGGAATGGGCAGAGATTCCAATGGAATGCGTGGCAATAGTCAACCACAAACGCGTCATTTACTGGGTTATCAACTATAGAACAATGAAATATGTGCTTGAAAAACATGACGGCTGGCATGGTGCCATGGTATGGCCTCACCATGCCCTGGTTAAAAGCTGAGAAGGTTTGATTTATGTCGTCATGCACGCCCTTCATAAATCGAACCATCACCGAGGAAGTTCAATGCGTTCGAGAGGGAAATCACCAAGATTGAAGGGGAATCCAAATTTCCATCCTAGTTTGTCATTCAGTTTTTTTCCAACGATTAGCATACCATCTCAAATGAAACGTGTTCAAATTTGACATTTTTACGAACTCATTTACCATATTTAGGGGATTGTGTGCATTTTCTAGGCATTAATTATGCACATAATTCAAATTCGAACAATCGGTGCATGAAAAGGTGCACAAGAACGGTCTGGAAAACCATGCTCGTGCTATACAAAAAATGAAACACATGGTTGGAAAACATGACGCCTGGTGTGGTGCCATGGTATGGCCTCACCATGCCCTGGTAAAAATTGGAGAATGTTTTCCTTATGTCGTGATGCGCACCTTTCATAAAACGAACCATCATCCGAGGAAGTTTCATGGTTTCGAGGGGGAAATCACCAAGATTGAAGGGGGATCCAAATTTCCTTTGTCCTTTGTCCACGAATTTTTTTTCTATGATGAACATACAACCTGCAAATCACCGTGTTCAAATTTGGCACTTTTCGGGTTCATTTGCCATATCTAGGAGATTATGTGCATTTCCTAGGCATTAATGCGCATAATTCAAGTTCAAACAATCAATGCATGAAAGGGTCCACAAGAACGGCCTAGAAAACCATGCTCGTGCCATTTAGTAAATTCTCATGCCTTTTACAAGGAATGGACAGATATTTCGATGAAATGTGTGGCAATAGTCAACCACAAATGTTTGTTTGTTGGGTTTTTAACTATAGAAAAAATGAAACAAATGCTTAAAAAACATGACGCCTGGCATGGGGCCATGGTATGACCTCACCATGCCCTGGTAAAAAATAGAGAAGGTTTTGCTTGTGTCGTCATGCACACCCTTCATAAATTGAACCATCACCGAGGAAGTTCCATGCTTTCGAGAGGGAACATCCCCAAGATTGAAGGGGTATCCTAATTTACGTCCTAGTTTGTCATTCGGTTTTTTCCAACGATCAACATACCGCCTCAAATGCAACATGTTCAAATTTGACATTTTCCCGGGCTCATTTACCATATCTAGGGCATTATATGCATTTTCTAGGCATTAATGGACATAATTCAAATTCAAACAATCGGTGCATGAAAAGGTGCACAAGAACAGTCTGGAAAACCATGCTCGTGTTATTTAGCACATTCTCATGCCTTTTACAAGGAATGGGCAGATATTTCAAGGAAATGTGTGGCAAAAGTCAACCATAAACGCGTTGTTTACTCGGTTAACAACTATACAAAAAATGAAACACATGGTTGGAAAACATGATGCCTGGCGTGGTGCCATGGTATGGCCTCACCATGACCTGGTAAAAATTGGAGAATGTTTTCCTTATGTTGTGATGCGCGCCTTTCATAAATCGAACCATCACCGAGGAAGTTTCATGGTTTCAAGTGGGAAATCACCAAGATTGAAGGGGGGTCCAAATTTCCTTTGTCCTTTGTCCACGAGTTTTTTTCTACGATGAACATACAACCTGCAAATCACCATGTTCAAATTTGGCACTTTTCCGGGTTCATTTGCCATATTTAGGGGATTATGTGCATTTCCTAGGCATTAATGCGCATAATTCAAGTTCAAACAATCGATGCATGAAAGGGTCCACAAGAACGGCCTAGAAAACCATGCTCGTGCCATTTAGTAAATTCTCATGCCTTTTACAAGGAATGGACAGATATTTCGATGAAATGTGTGGCAATAGTCAACCACAAATGTCTCTTTGTTGGGTTTTCAACTATAGAAAAAATGAAATAAATGCTTAAAAAACATGACGCCTGGCATAGTGCCATGGTATGACCTCACCATGCCTTGGTAAAAATTTGAGAAGGTTTGGCTTATGTTGTCATGCACGCCCTTCATAAATCGAACAATCACCGAGGAAGTTCCATGCTTTTGAAAGGGGAATCCTCAAGATTGAAGGGGAATCCAAATTTTCTTTGTTGTTTGCCCTGGAGTTTTTTTCTACGACGAACATACACCCTGCAAATCACCGTGTTCAAATTTGGCACTTTTTCGGGCTCATTCACCATATTTAGGGGATTATGTGCATTTTCTAGGCATTTAGCGCATATAAATCCAATCCAGCTACAGGTGCACGTGTGTGATGTGAGGGACGTGGATTGCCATTCGATCACGGTGCATCCAACGATGCACATGCGCGATCCGCGTGGCTGGGGTTCCGGGCAATCATAACTCAACACACAATAGGCTCAGTGCACACTGTTTCCGGAAGCGACGGAGATGAACCGTGTGCGATAATGAACGACCAAAATTGTAAGGGAAGGCAAATTTCTGTTGTCGTTTGTGGTTGAGCTCTTGAATACCACCGCACTGTACGGCTGCCCGGCCCTTCCATCCCAGAGCTCTCTCCGGGCGCCGTCCATGGCACGGCGGCACACAGTAACTGGTAAGGAAGCGATGGCATCCCGCCGCGCCGCGTTCCCCGCCACCCACGACCGCACACATGGAAAGGAAGCGATGGCATCTCTCCGCACCGAGTTCATCGCCGCCGGCGGCCAGACAGTTACATGGGCGGACTTTGAGGCTGCATGGCCGATTGGGTGGTGGATCTAGAGGCGGCCAAAGCGGCACAGAAAGAGCGGAAAAGGCAGAAAGCAGTCCAGAAAAGAGAGTCCCGCCACCGCAAGAAAAAAGAGGCCGCACGCCGTGGTGAGGAGAGCTTGCCGGAGATCGACGCACGGTGGGCTGCCGCCTACAAGGCCGGGAAGGAGAACACCGGCGTCTAGCAACGCACGGTGGTAGCATGTGAGAAGTAGTTTAAGTTTGTAGTATTAGAGCAAATTACTAGTAGTACTTTTAAGTTTGTAGTATTAACGTACAATGTCGGTAAGAGCATGCTTTGAGGGCTTTGAGCGTTGATTAGCATGTGTGCCCATGTGCGTTTTTTTGCGTTAATCATTAGAAGATCACAAAACACACGGTTTCTATGTCGTACCCGTCTGTGTTTTTTGCGTTAATGACCCATAAGTCAGTTACATGTGCGATATTTCCTAATAAACCAGGCGTACAATTGACCAAAAAAAAATTCAAGTACACGTGTACATTTTTTTGGAGACGGGATCTGCCAACTTTCTTTTTTCTCGCACACGAGTATTTTACGCGCTTCGTCTGTGTTGTGCGTTTCCCCCGCCCATGTTTCAAATTTCGCACCGAAATTTTCATTAGGCGCGCGATTTTAGAATTTATTCCTCCAACCACATCCCCTTCCCCTCAGTATCCCCCCTCCCTCGCGCCTCCCCCTATCGGCATCTCAAACCGCCGCTGCCGCAACCACAGCTTCAACCACATCTATGTTCTGCTCGAATCCAGTCAGGTAACCCATCGATTTCTATCACGTCCCCGGCCTGATTGCTTAAATGGCGCCTGCGAAACATCCTCATGCCTCCAAATCCCCCCTGCCAGGAGCTGATGGCGGTCCATGGCGCGATGGCCGTTGTGCGTGTTGACCCGGAGGAACACCTCGCCTCCGCCGCCGCCGCCGACATGGTGCAGGCTCTGACCCAGATGAAGCCCCCAGCGACTACCCCCCAGGACTTAACAGGTAAGATCTGACCAGCTAAATCTTACCAATACCACTTGCAACGACTATGATTTGTATGGTTGATGTATTAAGCATGTTCGTGCCTTGTTTATTTCAGTACTACACACTATGTGATGTTCAAATATTACCATGTCCAGCTCAATTTCACCAATACCAGCAACAAACTTACAATACATGACTCATGATATCACTAGAGATGCTGCCCATTTGCTATTTTTAGTGGATGCTAACCCTGTTGCACTTAATATGCCTGTCCATGTACTTACGAGGGTCATAATGGCTGATGCTTTTGTTTGCCGTCGAGGTGAGCTGCATCCCATGTCTTACAGTATTTCACATAATTTGTGCAATTGCAGTTTAACTTCTACCCATTTACTGGTTGCCTGTAGGTACACATATCAGTGGCACTGATCCACGCTTCGACCCGGAGGAACAGCTCGCCTCCGCCGTCGCTGACTTTGGCGAGCTCTGGCCAAGATGAAGTGCCCCAGCAACTACCTCTCAGGACTTACCAAGTATGTACTCACCAGTTCAATCTTACCAATACCAGTCGCAATTAATGGCTATATTATGTACGGTCGATGTATTAAGCATGTTCTAGTAAACATGCCTAACACGTTTTTGCTACTTTCCCTACCTTTTTATAGACATCTTGGCCATTCTCTGCTCTGGCAGCACTTGCCTTGTGACGTTTAACTATGCCAACTGCATTTTTATCAGTACCAGTTTCAATGTCTATTAAGCCTGTTGCAATTAACAGTTGAATCCATTTTTAAACAATTGCATTTCAATGGCTACAAACTTACAAAACATGAATTAGGATGTTGTTAAGCCTGTTGCAATTAACAGTTATATCCATTTTTTAATCTGTCCATTTGCTACCATGCTACTCTCCGCAATGAAGATATACTAGAGATGCTGCCCCATTTGCTATTTTTGGTGGATGCTAACCCTGTTGTACTTAACATGCTTGTCCATGTACTTACGCAGGGTCATAACGGCCGATGTTGTTGTTTGCCATCAAGGTTAGCTGCATCCCATGTCTTACAGTATTTCACATCATTTGTGCAATTGCAGTTTAACTTCTAGCATTTACTGGTTGCCTGTAGGTACACATGTCAGTGGCACTGATCCACGCTTCGACCCGGAGGAACAGCTCGCCTCCGCCGTCGCTGACTTTGGGCGGGCTCTGGCCAAGATGAAGTGCCCCAGCAACTACCTCCCATGACTTACCAAGTATGTACCCACCAGTTCAATCTTACCAATACCAGTTCCAATTAATAGCTATGTTTTGTACTGCCAATGTATTAAGCATGTTTTAGTAAACATGCCTAACACATTTGAGCTATTTTCCCTATCTTTTTATAGACAACTGGGCCATTATCTGCTCTGGCAGCACCTGCCCTGTGATGTTTAACTCTGCCAATTGCATTTTTATCAGTACCGGTTTCAATGGCCATTAAGCATGTTGCAATTAACAGTTGTATCCATTTTTAAAGAGTTGTATTTCAATGGCTACAAACTTATAAAACATGAATTAGGATGTTGTTAAGCCTGTTGCAATTAACAGTTGTATCCATTTTTAATCCGTCCTTTGCTACCGTGCTACTCTTTCGAAATGAAGATATCACTACAGATGCTGCCGTTTTATTACCATTTGCTATTTTTGGTGGATGTTAACCCTGTTGTAGTTAACATTGGCTTTCCATATACTTACACAGGGCTATAATGGGCGATGCTGTTGTTTGCCGTCGAGGTTAGCTGCATCCCATGTCTTATACACCATCTATTCCTAAATATAAGTATTTTTAGAGATTCCAGTATAGACTACATAAGGAGCAAAATGAGTGAATCAAGATTCTAATCTAAACTATATCTATAATTCTATATACATCCGTATGTAGTTCATATTGAAATCTCAAAAAAAAATACTTGTACTTAGGAACATAGCTAGTTGTATTTTACATCATTTGTGCAATCTTAGTTTAGCTTCTAACATTTACTGGTTGCTTGTAGGTACATATATGAGGGGTACTGATCCACGCTTTGATCCCTTTTGCATATGGGGCAATGAGATATTCATGAACGAGCGTCAAGTGAGGAAACTAAGAAAGATTGTTAGGCGAAAGAAACGGGTGATTGGAATTAAGCTCTATATTTACACTTTCTCGAAGACAACAGTGAACTTTAGGATGGTAAGTAATGTGTTGCCTTTTTCCCCTGCCCACAACAAGTTACTCTATTAGACCTCAGTATCTAATATTTTTCTCTTTTCAGTGGTTTCCGAAGCTATTTACTGATGATTACCTTGCAAACTACATGACCGGAGTGGAGGCAACTAAGGTTAAAGTATATGATTCATGCTACCATGATAATGCTCTAGAAGTCTTCCTGAAGATGGTGAAGGATGGGCGGGCGATCGTCACAAGGGGTTGGACAAAAGTGGTTCGTGCCTATGGCATGCAAGAAGGCACATTATGGGCATTCCGCTTCTTCAACACCGTCGGCAGTCAAAATGATTTACTCTTGTCTCTTCACCTTTACCGCCTTTAACTACTGCGGTTCATCATAGTTAATTGCTTCCTAATCCTGTAATTACTGAACATATTGTACAGGCAATTTTATTTATGGATTCGTTGTTGAACCATTGTGCTGAGAATTTGAATTGCACGTTTCGTATTTCAAAATTTCCAATTAGAATAATAAATTACAGGCAAAAATAAAAATAGAACAGACGGCCGTGGACCTTTGCAAACGGTTCTAGCAGTAAAAGCGCTTGCGATTGATAGCCCAATGCCACACAGTTTTCTACATCAAATCGTGTGTGATGTAGTTAATGAAAGCAAACAGTTAACCAAGGCAGAGCGTGTGTGATAGTTACACCTTTCACACACGAGCATATACATAAAACCATGTGGGATATACATCAGAACGGAAACGTTTTCCCCGGATTGACTGTGTGGGATGTACATAAGAATGGAAACGTATTCCTTGGATTGACTGTGTGTGATATACATACGAACGGAAATGTTTTTCTGGGATTCACCGTGTGGGATGTACATACCTACGGAAATGATTTTCTTGGATTACCGTGTGGGATGTACATACCTTCGGAAATGATTGGGTTTCGATGCCTCGCCCGATCGCACACGGCCCTAGCCTGGGTCCCAGGAGGGCCTATCCCCGACGATTTCTGGGTTGTGTGGGAAGGACACCTTATCGCACACACTCACTTGGCGACGGTTCCAAATGTCGTCGTAGAAAGGGGTAAAAAAACCGTTTGTTTAGGACCGACGTGCACCAGTCCTGCAGCATGTGCATGTAGCTCAAATTTGAATTATGCACATAAATGCATTGAAAACTAACTTAATGCATAAAAATTTCCAAACAAACCCCGAAAAATCACAAAAATAACACAACACTCTTATTGTTCTATGTTGACACGAGAAATTTTTTGAAAGCAATAAGAGGCAATGGATATCATTTCGTCCCCAAAGGTGGGGTGTTCCCTACCGAAACCATCATGCTTATTGTGAGAAGCTCTGGTTTTTGAGAAGCATATACCCAAACCTGCCCTAGATGGGACAAAAAATTTACCACGACATGTTGATGCCGCTCCATGATAGCATGCCAAGTTTTATGAATTTCAGACAAGTTTTGGATTTACTAGAATTTAAAAACCAGGCATCTCAATGTTTCGCCGGTAATCAACGGTGGCCTGGTGTTTGAAATTCATTCCCATTTCTTGCATGGGATCTAAGCATGCACCCAAGGACAAAGATTTGATTTTTCAACCAATTTATATGCACTGGAGCATGTGGGTCAAATTTGAATTATGCACATAAATGCATTGAAAACTCACTTAATGCATAAAAATGTCCAGACGAACACCGAAAAATCACAAAAAAATAACACAACACTCCTGTTGTTCTATGTTGACACGACAAATTTTTTGAAAGCAATAAGAGGCAATGGATATCGTGTCGTCCCCAAAGGTGGGGCGTTCCCTACCGAAACCATCATGCTTGTTGTGAGAAGCTCTGGTTTGTGAGAAGCATATACCCAACCTGCCCCAAATGGGACAAAAAATTTACCACGGCATGTTGATGCCGCTCCATGATAGCATGCCAAGTTTCATGAATTTAAGACGAGTTTTGGATTTACTAGAATTTAAAAACCAGGCATCTCAATGTTTTGCCGGCAATCAATGGTGCCCTGGTGTTTGAAATTCATTCCCATTTCTTGCATGGGACCTAAGCATGCACCCAACGACAAAGATTTGATTTTTCAACCAATTTATATGCACTGGAGCATGTGCATGTAGTTCAATTTTGAATTATGCACATAAAATGCATTGAAAACTCACTTAATGCATAAAAATGTCCAAACGAACCCTGAATAATTCCAATTCTTTTATGATCATTGCAGATAAAAGGTCTAGAAATTCAAACACCGTCCATGGCCGCTGTGTCCGCATTATGTAATTCAAATCAAGACAAAAAATCAAGTAGATCCCACATAGTTTATTATAACCAACCGTGTGAGAGGCAGCACAGAATATCTTGGAGCACCGTCGGAGTATAGTACGTATACGGCTTACGTGAGAAGGTGCAACGGCTACAGTCCACAACCCGCTCTGAATAAGGACCGTGTCTGATGACACTTTGCGTGCCAGTTTTTTGGCTGAAGCGATTCCTAATTTTCGGCTTCCGCGGAAATATCTACCTCCCCGCCCCCTCCCCCTTACCAAAAGCCACATTTCCCCTGTTTCCGCCTTCCTTTCCAAGTTGAAACCTTCACTCCTTGCTTGCAGCGCTGCCGCCTCCTCGTCGGCGACCCTCCTTCACGCTGCTCGGCCTCGCCTATCCAGGCAGGTAATCCACACCCGACCCCCATCCTCCTCCTCCTTCCACATCCCACATGCCCCGACCGCCGGCTCAAGCGCGACACCTTCCACCCAAATCACCGACCCCTCCACAAAATAAGCGCCGGTCTAAGCCATGGTGCATGTAGTATAGCCAGGACCTCAAGGAGCATTTGGCAGCGGAGAAGCAAATCGCGGACGCACGCGCGGATGAGGTCGCGATGGCTGCCATTTATGCCGACCCCCAGATCTTGGAGGAGCACCTCGCCGTCGAGGCCACCGTTGACGCCTCGCGCGCCGATGCCGCGACGCAGTTGGCTGCTTTAAACGATAGTTCGTGGCGTTTTCTCGAGGCCACCATCGGTGCCTTCGACGAAGACTACGAGGTGTTTTCTCAGCGTGCACGTGCTTACCTCATCTCGAGAGCCAGCAGGTTGGTGCCCGGAGCGGCTCAGGCAACTCACCACTACAACAAGGGCACCCACGATGCGGAGGCCTCGCCCTCTTCCATGTCCAAGGAGCCAATCATCATCGATATCTCCGACAATGAGGAGTAGCTTGTCTTATTAGCTCACTATAAGGACCCATGTTCCGTTTGCTAGCTACTGCCTTTCCTTAACAAATTCTAGTGAATTGTCCTATCTACTTTTACCATGCAATCTTCTGCTATAGTGTATATGTTCTATATGTCGTGCAATGTGGTGTTCAATTAAATGCTTGGTTCAATTCTGCAAATGTGATGTTCAATTCTTCAAGGTGCAATATTTCCAAGTTGTTAAGCATGCTTGGTTTGGTTAACTGTCTAATCTTCTATTAGGAGTATGTTATATTGTTCAATCGGTGTTTAGTTAACTGCTTGGTTCATTTGTTGTGGCTTGGTTCACTTGTTGTGGTCTTTAGTTAACTGCTTGGTTCAATTCCGCAATGCGATGTTCAATTGTTGTGGCTGCATTCTGTTATTGTATACCATGTGAGGAATAAATCGAATTTGGCTGTACTAAATACATGAGAAACAAATACAATTGCTATATTTCAAAGTTGTTAAGCATGCTTGGTTTGGTTAACTGTCTGATCTTCTATTAGGAGTATGTTATATTGTGCAATGTGGTGCTCAGTTAATGTTTGGTTCATTTGTTGTGGTGTTTAGTTAACTGCTTGGTTCAATTCTGCAATGCGATGTTCAATTGTTGTGGCTGCATTCTCTTATTGTATACCATGTGAGGAATAAATCGAATTTGGCTGCACTTAATACATGAGAAACATATACAAGTGCTATATTTCCTAGTTCTTAATCATGCTTGGTTTTGTTAACTGTCTGATCTTCTCTTAGGAGTATGTTATATTGTACAATGTGGTGCTAAATTAACGTTTGGTTCATTTGTTGTGGTGTTTAGTTAACTGCTTGGTTCAATTCTGCAATGCGATGTTCAATTGATGTGGCTGCATTCTCTTATTGTATACCATGTGAGGAATAAATCGAATTTGGCTGCACTTAATACATGAGAAACATATACAAGTGCTATATTTCCTAGTTCTTAATCATGCTTGGTTTGGATAAATGGGTTTTCCATGTGGCTTGAATTAATCTGATGAATCTGCAATGTGCTTATTTTTCATCAACATATTTTACTAATAGCATGCGAACCCTTACTTAACCTGATGACTAACTACCTTATATGTGTTGCAGGCAAACAATGGGAAGCACTGAGGTTTACAGGATGGTACTAACTATTATACCTTGCCTTTTTTTATTCCTTTGCCCCGTTTCCAATATAGAGAAGATATTTATGCACATCCTTGTTTTTAGGGTTCACTGATGATTACCTCTCAAACCACCTCTGTGGTCAGGAGGCGAGGAAAGTTTTCATACAACACCCACGGTTCAATATTGAAGTGTTCCTGAAGAGGTCGAAGGATGGACGGTCAATCATCCACAGGCACTGGCCTAAAGTTGCAAAGACCTTCAACATGAATGAAGGCTCAATATTCGCCTTCCGCTTTAGCAGTTTTCTAGGTGAGATGCATCTCTCTATGTACTGTCTATGATGCTAATTTAGAAAGGTTCTAGATGTTGCATGTGAAACTTGCTGCTCGTGCAGTTGTGTAATGGGGTAGCTGAGTGCTGAAGCTATATCATGTTGTACTCCAATGTATTTCAATTATGAAATCCCGCTTCCTTAATATGGAAATGGAATATATTATGTGCTTAATATGAATGTCAATTAGATTACAAAATGGATTATTAATAATAGGGCAATTAGCCCGCTAATTGGCCAACTAGCTTGCTAATTGGGTTTTCCTATTGCAAATGGTTAATGAGAAAACACCGTGGGTGAAGACCTCGGGCAACGCACACAGTTTCTAGGAATAAACCGTGTTGGATCAATGAACAATCACACACGACATTCTCTTCAAAACTGTTTGCGTTACGCCACCTTGCGCAAACGTTTTCCTTGTAGTGACTATGTGGGATGTATATACAAATGGAAACTTTTTGTGGTGACTGACTGTGTGGGATGTACTTACGACCGGAAATGATTTCGCCTGTATAATTGTATTTTTTTAGCACTACTGTACATATTTCTGTATTTGAGTGCTCGCCAGTCGCACACGACCTCATTTTTCCGAGCGTGTGTGCCAGGAGGGCATATCCCCAACGGTTTCTGGGTCGTATGGGAAGGACCCCCCTATCTCCCACACTCACTTGGCGACGGTTCTGAATGTCGTCGCGAAAGGGGTTAAAAACCGTTTGTTTAGCACCGACGCGTACCGGTGAAGTCCAAATGAACCCAGAATAATTCCAAAATTTAACACGACACTCATATAGTTCAATGTTGCCTCTGTGGAGAAAATCAGGGGGGCAGCGTATATCGTTTCGCACACAAAGGTGACACGTTCCCTCTCAGAACCACGAGCCTTCTTGAGAGAAGCTCTCGTTTGCAAGAAGCTTATACCAAAACTTGTTCCAATTTGGCCAATTTTTTTACCACAGCATGTTAGGACCATGACGTGACACCATGCCCAGTTTCATGATTTTCAGGCGTGTTTTGGATTTACAAGAATTTCAAAACCAAGTTTCTCAATGTTCTCAGCCGAGCCACAACGCCCAGATGTTTGAATTTTATTGCCATTTCTTGCATGGGACCTAGAAATTCACCCGAGGACACACACATGTCATTTTTCAACCAACTTTGGTGCACTGGAGCATGTGCTTGTAGTTCGAATTTGAATTATGCACATTAAATGACCAGAAACCCAATTAATTTATAAAAAAGGCCAAACGAACCTGGAATAATTCCAAAATTTAACAGGACACTAATATAGTCATATGTTGCCTCTGTAAAGAAAATCAAGGGAGGGCAGCGTATATCGTTTCACACACAAAGGTGACATGTTCCCTCTCAGAACCACGAGCCTTCTTGAGAGAAGCTGGTTTGCAAGAAGCTTATACCAAAGCTTGTTCCTATTCGGCCAATTTTTTTACCACAGCATGGTAGTACGATGACATGACACCATGCCAAGTTTCATGATTTTCAGGCGTGTTTTGGATTTGCAAGAATTTTAAAACCAAGTTTCTCAATGTTCTTGGCCGAGCCACGATGCCCAGATGTTTGAATTTCACTCCCATTTCTTTGCATGGGACCTAGAAATTCACCCGAGGACACACATGTGATTTTTCAACCAACTTTGGTGCACGGGAGCATGTGCTTGTAGTTCAAATTTGAATTATGCACATTAAATGACCAGAAACTCAGTTAATGTATAAAAAGGCCAAACGAACTCGAAATAATTCCAAAATTTAACAGGGCACTAATGTAGTTCTATGTTGCCTCTGTAAAGAAACTCAAGGGGGCAACGTATATCGTTTCACACTCAAAGGTGACACGTTCCCTATCAGAAACACGAGCCTTCTTGAGAGAAGCTCCGGTTTGCAAGAAACTTATACCAAAACTTGTTCCAATTCGGCCCAATGTTTTACCACAGCATGTTAGTGCCATGACATGACACCATGCCAAGTTTCATGATTTCCAGGCGAGTTTTGGATTTACAGGAATTTAAAAACCAAGTTTCTTGATGTTCTCTGCCGAGTCACGACGCCCAGATGTTTGAATTTCGTTCCCATTTCTTGCATGGGACCTAGAAATTCACCCAAGGTCACACATGTGATTTTTCAACTAACTTTGGTGCACCGGAGCATGTGCTTGCAGTTCAAATTTGAATTATGCACATTAAATGTTAAGAAACTCAATTAATGTATAAAGAAGGCCAAACGAACCCGAAATAATTCCAAAATTTAATAGGGCACTCATATAGTTCTATGTTGCGTCTGTAAAGAAAATCAGGGGGGAGGCGGCGTATATCGTTTCGCACACAAAGGTGACACGTTCCCTCTCGGAACCACGAGGCTTGTTGAGAGAATCTCCGGGTTTGCAAGAAGCTTATACCAAAACTTGTCCCAATTCAGCCAAAAATTATACATATGAAAACAGGGTTTAGATTATCCCGAACATCTCGCTACCTAGACCAATGTACTCTGATTTGAATTCAACATAAAATGGATACAGATATTTCAATTGGAGATCGCATGGTACATGTAGTTCATAGTGAAATATGATTACTGCTATATGCATGTTTTTTGTTATCAAGATAATATTTAAATGATGGTATAACTTGACAACAATCGTATTCAAATAAGGAAAACTGATTCAAATTTAGTACATATGGTAGATGACAATATATATGTTCATAGGGTGGAGTAAAATGTTCATATATGATGGAAGATCAAAATGTAGGACTACATCCATTATAAACCGCAAGTTCACCTAACGATATATTCGAATTCAACATAACGTGGATTCAAAAATTGAAATTCTAGATCCTGGCATTTGTAATCATATAAAAAGGGGCATGACGCTTTCTTGTGGTGGGAATTAATTTTTTGTTGTTGTTGACAGAAGTGCGAATTGATTTGGTACTGTACAGGGTAATCTTGTTCTCCCGTTTTTTTTACATTTTTCTTGTAGTTTTAATGGCATTTATAGCAATATAGTAAAAGGGGACATGACTCTCTTGTGTCTTGTATGAATTGTTTTTTTGTACACATTAAGTTTGTTCTGCCAAACATGGAATCCGCGCCTTGTTATCCCAAAATTTTCAAGCTCGAGTATCTTTTGTCTCATCTGCTGTGAAACTCCAGCCTCTTCAACCCACACCGCGCCTTGTTATCTTGAAATGTCAATGCGCACGAAAACTCCCTCCTCATCCGAAATCAGTCCCGCAACCCAGACACGCGAAATCCCCCTTCTACCCCTCAGCCGGAAATGTCGGCTCGACGTCGCGTGGTCAAAACTAGTGGGGGTACGCTAGTAACTTACCCTACATTTCGGACAAGCGCGTCCCTAAGCCCTGGCTCCCCTACCTTGCCCTTCATCCCCCCCATTCGTACCCCGAGGCCACCAAAACCCGCGAAACCCCACACTCCTCTGTCAGCCTCCCGACCGCCGCCCAGCCGGAGACTCTTCCCTGACGACGTTGTCCACCGCAACAGCTCGCCGTCCCTCATCTACCGCACTGGATGAGGATCTATCGATCTCGTCGTCCCGCCGGATCAGTCTCCCCGTCCTCCACCTCGAAGGAGCTGCCTCGACATTCGCCTCGTCTACCGTGCCACCTCCATCCCCGCAGTGCCGTCTTGACCTGCCCCACCGGAACCGCAGCACCCTCACCAATTCATCCGATGAAGCCGAGGCCTACTCGGCGCCACCAAGGAGGTTCTGCACTCACCGCTGCATTTTATCTTTTAATCGATCTCACGGGGCTGCCCGTGCTCGATACCGAGCATCCATTGCGGGTTTCCATCGACGGCGCCGTCGCCAGCCACTTCATCCATGGCGTCTCTCCCCCATGTCGTTGCTTCCTCGGTGGCGACTACCACACCGGCACTAGCTGCAACTGTTCCGGCTCTCGCTCGCGCTGCTGCTGCTCTGGATCTCGCTTGCGCTGCGGCTTTGTTCTTGCTGTCGGTCGCGCTGCTACACTGCTCTTGCTTTCGTTCGTGCTCCTGCTCTGCACTGCTATTGCTGTCGGTCGCGCTGCTGCTCCGCTCTTGCTCTCGTTCGTGCTGCTGCTCTGCTCTTGCTCTCGCTCTCGCTACTGCTGCTGCACAACCTTCGGCAGCTACAGGAATTGCTGCTTTAGCACTCGCTCGCGGTGCTGCTGCACGACTTGCTCTCTGCTTGTGTGTTCCCTGCTCGAGCGGCTTCTGATTTAGATCACTGCTTCTCTGCTACTAGTGCTCGAATACCCTAAACATCTATTGCAATGCTCTGCTACTAGTTCAATCAGTTTCGATAGTAAAATTCAGTTTCGACTGTAAAGTTCAGTTTCTTCAGTTAAGTTCAGAGTGAACAGTATTTACAGCATCTATCAGAGCGGTCGTGGCGCGGCGGATACGTTATACATCTAGCACTTTTTGGTGATGTATTTTACATCATCTATTGCAGATGATATTAGAGTCCCACTTCAGATTAACGTTGTCTGTCTTGTCCTGCTTCAGCCTCGCCGCCGTACACCTCACCGGAGCTGCTCCAACGACGGAACCGTCCATCACAGCAGAGCAGTACCCTCGGCGCCGTTTCCAGAGGCCTCGGATCAGATTTCAGCTTAGTCCACGACACACTTCCACTCTGTTATATTTCCCAGATCATTCGGTCATGCAAGCGAAAGGCAATGATGATGATGATGATGATTGAACGAAGTGACCGTGCTGAAGAAAAGCTGGTATGAACTCCACTTGTTTTTGTTTTTGTAAATATATTTACCTTACTAGTTCTGATTCAATTTATTATGAGTATACATGTGTATGATGACGCTTAGCATTCATAGTTGCTCATTCCATGCTTAAATTGTTGGGAAACGTTGCATGGAAAACAAAAAAATTCTACGCACACGCAAGATCTATCCATGGAGATGCATAGCAATGAGAGGGAAGAGTGTGTCTATGTACCCTCGTAGACTGTAAGCGGAATTGTTTAACAACGTGGTTGATGTACTCAAACTTCTTCGCGCTCCAACCGATCAAGTACCGAAAGTACGGCACCTCTGTGTTCAGCACACGTTTAGCTCGGTGACGTCCTCCGTGATGGGAACGTAGTAATTTCAAAAAAATTCCTATGCACACGCAAGATCATCGTGATGCATAGCAACGAGAGGGGAGAGTGTTGTCCACGTACCCTCGTAGACCGAAAGCGGAAGCGTTAGCACAACGCGGTTGATGTAGTCGTACGTCTTCACGATCCGACCGATCAAGTACCGAACGTACGACACCTCCGAGTTCAGCATACGTTCAGCTCGATGACGTCAATCAAACTCCGATCCAGCCAAGCTTTGAGGGAGAGTTCCGTCAGCACGACGGCGTGGTGACGATGATGATGTTCTACCGACGCAGGGCTTCGCCTAAGCACCGCTACAATATTATCGAGGTGGACTATGGTGGAGGGGGGCACCGCACACGGCTAAGAGATCCAAGGGATCTACTGTTGTGTCTAGAGGTGCCCCCTGCCCCCGTACATAAAGGAGCAAGGGGGGAGAGGCGGCCGGCCAGGAGGAGGCACTACTAGGAAAAGGCCTACTAGTGGCGCACCAGTTTTGCCTACTAATGGCGCACTAGTGGTGCGCCACTAGTACCACGCCACTAGTATTTTTTACTAATGGCGCACCACTGGTGCGCCATTAGTATCTGGTATACTAATGGCACACCAGGCAGTGCGCCATTAGTATAGGCCACGGTGCGCCATTAGTATGCCTCCTAGGGGGCCATATTTACCCATGTGCTTTGCCATACTAATGGCGCACTGCTGGGTGATGCGCCATTAGTATCCTTTGGCATACTAATGGCGCACGTTGGGGTGATGCGCCATTAGTATGTATATTAGGGATTTTTTTCTTTTCTGATATTTGCACAGATTACAAAATATATTATTGGACAGAATATAAACAGCAACAGCAGATTCATCGAATACAATAGAAGATTAGTCTTCGAATACAATTCATCATATTAGTGTCCGAATTCAAAAGACCGAACAAAGATAGAACATTACAAGTCTCGAGACTGCGAGTAGCGAGTTTGTCGAAAGTAATACTAATCCTACCAAGTCCTACTAATCATCATCATATAACTTCTAACAAGTCATACGATCATCATCCTGATAGTCATCGAACCAACCCTACTTAATTGTTCTTAGCACATGATCATCAGTATTAGGCAGGACCTAAATACCCTATTTAAGGTAAAATAGCATAAAACAATATAGACCATGACTCTCCATTATGGAGAATGGAGATCATCCTGTCTCCAATTCTTGCGCGGCGCTTCCTTTTGCTTCCAAGAACCTCCTTACGACTGTCCATACATTTTTTCCATTCTCTGATTAGCATGTCTCCACTTCTTCTATAAATCCGGTATGGACAGTTGAGATTCGTAGGATGACCTAGATATAAGTTCAAAACATGAAGGCTGCCATTCTGATACATCAAATGAGGCACACAATCCTCTGGGATTCTCTGTTGAAAAACATAGTAATAACTTCATAGTTAGCAATGATGTACTAGTTTTAGAAGTATGCAAAAGATGCACGGATGTCGTAATAGTAAAAAATCTTACCAGGGTATCTCCATGGTAGTTACCGTAGTTCAACACGTGCACTAGTGGCACGTATTGACCATAATGTTGAGGAGTTTGGTTGTAGATATTGTAATTCTCAAGATCAGTACAAAATCCGACCAGATGATTTTTCTCCTGATAAGTTAACTCGGAGCCATCGGTGTAGTGGGTTTTCTCTACCATGTTCCGCACATTTTTTGAACAATCAAAATAAGCTGTCAATGGAAATAAGTTGTCAACTATTTTGAAATAAACAATATAAATTAGTTAATAATTAACTATGTTTGAGAAACTCACATAGCGGTAGAACTGGAGGCGTATCAACAAGGACCCAAATGTCCATATTGTCTTGGTCGATGTCAGGATCACCAAGATCCATGGTGACAAGCATACCCTCATCAAAACCATACATCTTGCAAAATGCTTCCCAATTTTTGCAACCAAAATGGGTTACGCTCTCAGCATTATACAGATTTACTTCAAAATCCACATCATGATGTGTCCTTAGGTGAATTTTCTTCGTTTCAAAATTTTCATGATCTTCAAAATCCATCCTCTCCAAGACATAGTGTCTTGCATGGCATGGGATAAACTATACTCGAATTGTAAAAGATGAAATTACACGTTGAAATAGTTGAAGTCATGCTTAATTATGAAAAAACACTTGTCGTCGCTGCGTACCATTTCAACTTCGAAGGTCTCCTCGAGCTTAATGCTGAAGCGCCGATCATCGTCCAAGTGAGGCCTGTCGCACAGACCTAGACCGTCGTGGCACCAGTCGCACTCCCCCGGGAGACTTTCATCATCCGATGACGACATTTCCTATGTTCATAATTCAAAACTACATCATCTCTGTTGGGTCCAATAAGATAATCCAAAGTGTGGTGAAAACACGCCCTTCGAACTGGTTTGAGCAATTGGTGAATGGAGATGGTCTAAGATTTTCAGTAGTAAGAAGTGAAGTGGTAATTTTGAGAGCTAATGGTTAGGATGAGTGGTTCCTCTTTCCTGTTTAGCTTTACAATAGAATATTGTTAGTCATGCACACTTGTGCATTTTCTGCCAGGCCCAGTGGAGTTGGCCTAAAAACATTTCTTTCTTTAAGCCTGCTACATCCATCTCAAGTATTTATGGTCAAGGGTTAGCAGGGCCATCCAAATAGAATATGTTGGGTTTTGTCGACGCCGAGGCACCCTAAAAGCCTAAGCTTTCATCATTTAGGTTTTTATCGACACCGAGGCACCCTAAAAGCCAAGGTTTTATCATTTAGGGTTTGTCGACGCTGAGGCACCCTAAATGCTAAGTTAAGTTTTCATCATTTAGGGTTTATCGATGCCGAGGGACCCTAGGTTGACTGATATATATGGGTATCTTCTAATAATACACCCTATCAAGAAAAGGGAAGGAGAATTCTAAGTTGGGCCTAATCACTTGGCTCTATTGCCACCTATGGTTTAATGCAGCAAGAATAAAGGGGCAGTTGATCCTACTTAATTAAGTACTAAGATACCCCGGCCCATGCATTAGTCGCAAGTGCCCCATATGTCCTATTTTTAGCAAAGTCATGCTAAAATTCACGGAAAATTTCAGCATGACCTTTGCTGAAAATAGGACATATGGAGTACCCGAATTTGCCGGAACGGAAGTTAATCGACATTTCGGCAAACTCATGAGCCTCTCGGGGTACAGCAGCAGCATCACAAGTTGACAAAATTCCCAAGTAGTACATTTCTGCAGTAGAAACACAAGCACCACTCATGGGCTAGTAGTAAAGCATTGATGTATATAGTAGCAGTAGTAAATTAGATTGTACCACTCATGGTACATTTATGCAAGTAGAAACACATTTTGTCTGGTGTTAAATGCTATGTTGCTGAGTGTCTTGGCAGGTCTTGGCAGGGACCTCGAAGGTTTGTCACTCCTCGAAGGTTTCGTCTCTAAATCACACTTCTACTTTTTATTATTACTCGAACAATAATTAATTATCTGGAGGTTATTCATGCCAAACATGGCCAGGACCTAAAGAGTAACAGATTTCATGGGCAGCAAAGCTTGCTCCCTTTAAACTAACAACCGCACTGCTTTCAACAAACAAACTGTCAAGCTGGAACATAAACTAACAAATTGATGTGGGCATTATAGGTTCTGATTCGGACAGTAAATATTGCATATACTCCTTATGATAATGAGAAATGAGACTTGCTTGAGATACAATATGAATCTACTTTTCAGAACTGGAGATACCATATGAAAGTGCTGAACTTGACAGTTGACACAGATGCCACCTCATATAAAATATGTGTTGGAAACACTAGAGCTTTATTACAAAGTAGAAGGTTTTGCAACATAACCACTTATATTCACTGAAATAAACACTGAAATAACCACCACTTATATTCATCAACATAACCACTGCCAATCAGAGATGGGGGACAGGGGAGAGGGAGGGCGGACGCCGGCAGCCGGAGGGGCGGGAAGGGGATGAGCATACCTGCGCTGGACGCAGGTGGGTAGGGCTGGAGCTCGCCCCGGTTCTGCTCGATGATGGAGTTCGTCCGATCCTGCAGAGAGAAGGGAAGGTGGAGGAGTCAGGAGGGAATGGAGGGGAGGAGGGAGGTCGAGGTGGACGCCGGCGGGTCAGGAGGGATTTACCTGGCCGCCGCTCGATTTGGCACGTGGAAGACGAGGTGGGGCGGTGGGTAGACGCGGGGGCGGCGGCGCGGGGGAGCTGCAGTGGTGGGGGGCGCGGGGGCGGCGGGGGTCGGGGCGGCGGCGTCGTGGGTCAGGCCGGTGAGCGCGCGGGTGGACTGGCGAGGGAGAGGGAGGAATTAGCTAAGGGGGGAAACTTACTAATGGCGCACCTGAAGAGGTGCGCCATTAGAATGTTTTTTTTACATAGCAATGGCGCACCCACGATGGGTGCGCCATTAGTAATTTTTTTTATATAGCAATGGCGCACCAGCTAGAGGTGCGCCATAAGTAATTTTTTTATTATTATTTTTTGTTGCATCTAATAATTTTTTAGAAAATGAATATGAATATGAAACAGTAATAATTTTTTACAAAAATAGTAATAATTTTTTAAAAAATATCATCAAATTTGTTATTTGAAATATTTATGAATATGAAAAAATATCATCAAATTTATTATTTGAAAATATCATCAAATTTGTTATTTGAAAATATAATCAAATTTGTTTTTTTTTGCAATTTTAGTTGCATTCATTTGTGACGGTGGAGCGGGCCGGGGAGGGTGCGGGGGGTCGTCGGCGGCGGTGGAGTGGGCCGGGGAGGGTGCGGTGGGTCGTCGGCGGCGGTGGAGCAGGCGAGCTAGGGTGCGGTGGGTCGTCGGCGGCGGTGGACCGGGGGAAGGTGCGGTGGGTCGTCGGCGGCGGTGGAGCGGGGGAGGGTGTGGGTGGTCGGCGGCGGCGGCCGGTGGAGCAGGGTAGAGGGTGCGGGGGGTGCTCGGCGGCGAGGGGGACCGGATCTGGCGAGGTGGGATAGAGATCGAGATGGAGGGGGATCGAGATCAAGTGTCCATGAAATATACACTAATGGCGCACCGTGGAAAAGTGCGCCATTACTAGTTTAAACTAGTAATGGCGCACTGTTCCCTCGTGCGCCATTAGTAGTTTTGCAAAAAAAATAAAAAATAAAAAAATATAGTAGTGGCGCACTATGTGGCTGGTGCGCCATTACTAGTTAGAACTAGTAATGGCACACTGTGCCCTGGTGCGCCATTAGTATTTTGGAAAAATAATAATAAAAAATTTGTTACTAATGGCGCACCGTGTCTCCAGTGCGCCATTAGTGTCTTTCACACTAATGGTGCACCAGCACATGGTGCGCCACTTCTATATAGTAGTGGCGCACCACATGTCTGGTGCGCCATTAGTGGCCATTCCATCTATAGCCCTTTTCCTAGTAGTGAGGCGCGCCAGGGAGGAGTCGTACTCCCACCGGGAGTAGGACTCCCTCCTTTCCTAGTTGGAGTAGGAGAAGGGGGAAGGAGGAGGGAGAGAGGAAGGAAAGGGGGGCGCCGCCCCCCTCCTTGTCCAATTCGGACTAGAGGGGGAGGGGGCGCGCGGCCTGCCCTCGCCGCCCCTCCTCTTCTCCACTAAGGCCCATCTTGGCCCATTAAACCCCCGGGGAGGTTCTGGTAACCCCCGGTACTCCGGTAAAATACCGATTTCACCCGGAACACTTCCGATATCCAAATATAGGCTTCCAATATATCAATCTTTATGTCTCGATCATTTCGAGACTCCTCATCATGTCCCCGATCTCATTCGGGACTCCGAACTACCTTCGGTACATCAAATCACATAAACTCATAATACAAATCGTCACCGCACGTTAAGCGTGCGGACCCTACGGGTTCGAGAACTATGTAGACATGACCGAGACAGGTCTTCGGTCAATAACCAATAGCGGAACCTGGATGCTCATATTGGCTCCCACATATTCTACGAAGATCTTTATCGGTCAAACCGCATAACAACATACGTTGTTCCCTTTTCATCGGTATGTTACTTTCCTGAGATTCGATCATCGGTATCTCAATACCTAGTTCAATCTCGTTACCGGCAAGTCTTTTTACTCGTTCCGTAATGCATCATCCCGCAACTAACTCATTAGTCACATTGCTTGCAAGGCTTATAGTGATGTGCATTACCGAGAGGGCCCAGAGATACCTCTCCGACAATCGGAGTGACAAATCCTAATCTCGAAATACGCCAACTCAACAAGTACCGTCAGAGAAACCTGTAGAGCACCTTTATAATCACCCAGTTACGTTGTGACGTTTGGTAGCACACAAAGTGTTCCTCCGGTAAACGGGAGTTGCATAATCTCATAGTCATAGGAACATGTATAAGTCATGAAGAAAGCAATAGCAACATACTAAACGATCAAGTGCTAAGCTAACGGAATGGGTCAAGTCAATCACATCATTCTCCTAAGGATGTGATCTCGTTAATCAAATGACAACTCATGTCTATGGCTAGGAAACATAACCATCTTTGATTAACGAGCTAGTCTAGTAGAGGCAAACTAGTGACACTCTGTTTGTCTATGTATTCACACATGTATCATGTTTCCGGTTAATACAATTCTAGCATGAATAATAAGCATTTATCATGAAATAAGGAAATAAATAGTAACTTTATTATTGCCTCTAGGGCATATTTCCTTCAGTCTCCCACTTGCACTAGAGTCAATATTCTAGTTCACATCGCCATGTGATTTAACACCAATAGTTATCACCATGTGATTAACACCCATAGTTCACATCGTCATGTGACCAACACCCAAAGGGTTTACTAGAGTCAATAATCTAGTTCACATCGCTATGTCATTAACACCCAAAGAGTACTAAGGTGTGATCATGTTTTGCTTGTGAGAGAAGTTTAGTCAACGGGTCTGCCACATTCAGATCTGTATGTATTTTGCAAATTTCTATGTCAACAATGCTCTGCACGGAGCTACTCTAGCTAATTGCTCCCACCTTCAATATGTATCCAGATTAAGACTTAGAGTCATCTGGACGAGTGTCAAAAGTTGCATCAACGTAACTCTTTACGACGAACCTTTTGTCACCTCCATAATCGAGAAACATATCCTTATTCCACTAAGGATAATTTTGACCGCTGTTCAGTGATCTACCCCTAGATCACTATTGTACTCCCATGCCAAACTCAGTGTAGGGTATACAATAGGTCCGGTACACAACATGGCATACTTTATCGAACCTATGGCTGAGGCAAGGGAATGACTTTCATTCTCTCTTTATCTTCTGTCGTGGTCGGGCTTTGAGTCTTACTCAACTTCACACCTTGCAACACAGGCAAGAACTCCTTCTTTGACTGTTCCATTTTGAACTACTTCAAAATCTTGTCCAGATATGTACTCATTGAAAAAACTTATCAAGCGTCTTGATCTATCTCTATAGATCTTGATGCTCAATATGTAAGCAGCTTCACCGAGGTCTTTCTTTGAAAAACTCTTTTTAAATACTCCTTTATGCTTACCAGAAAATTCTATATTATTTCCGATCAACAATATGTCATTCACATATATTTATCAGAAATGTTGTAGTGCTCCCACTCACTTTCTTGTAAATACAGGCTTTACTACAAGTCTGTATAAAACTATATGCTTTGATCAACTCATCAAAGCGTATATTCCAACTCCGAGATGCTTGCACCAGTCCATAGATGGATCGCTGGAGCTTGCACATTTTGTTAGCACCTTTAGGATCGACAAAACCTTCTGGTTGCATCATATACAACTCTTCTTTGAGAAATCCATTAAGGAATGTAGTTTTGACATCCATTTGCCAGATTTCATAAAATGTGGCAATTTGCTAACATGATTCGGACAGACTTAAGCATCGCTACGAGTGAGAAAATCTAATCGTAGTTAACACCTTGAATTTTGTCAAAACTATTTTCGACAAGTCTAGCTTTGTAGATGGTAACACTACTATTAGCGTCCGTCTTCCTCTTGAAGATCCATTTATTTTCTTTGGCTTGCCGATCATCGGGCAAGTCAACCAAAGTCCATACTTTGTTCTCATACATGGATCCTATCTCAGATTTCATGGCCTCAAACCATTTCATGGAATCTGGGCTCATCATCGCTTCCTCATAGTTTGTAGGTTCGTCATGGTCAAGTAACATGACCTCCAGAACAGGATTATCGTACCACTCTGGTGTGGAACGTACTCTGGTTCACCTACGAGGTTCGGTACTAACTTGATCTGAAGTTTCATGATCATCATCATTAACTTCCTCACTAATTGGTGTAGGAATCACAGTAAAAGATTTCTGTGATGAACTACTTTCCAATAAGGGAGCAGGTACAGTTACCTCATGAAGTTCTACTTTCCTCCCACTCACTTCTTTCGAGAGAAACTCCTTCTCTAGAAAGGATCCATTCTTAGCAACGAATGTCTTACCTTTGGATCTATGATAGAAGGTGTACCCAACAGTTTCCTTTGGGTATCCTATGAAGACACATTTCTCCAATTTGCGTTCGAGCTTATCAGGTTGAAGCTTTTTCACATAAGCATCGTAGCCCCAAACTTTAAGAAACGACAACTTTGGTTTCTTGCCAAACCACGGTTCATAAGGCGTCGTCTCAACGGATTTCGAAGGTGCCCTATTTAATGTGAATGCAGCCGTCTCTAAAGCATAACCCCAAAATGATAGCGGTAAATCAGTAAGAGACATCATAGATCGCACCATATCTAGTAAAGTACGATTACGACGTTCGGACACACCATTACGTTTAGGTGTTCTAGGTGGCGTGAGTTGCGAAACTATTCCGCATTGTTTCAAATGAAGACCAAACTCGTAACTCAAATATTCTCCTCCACGATCAGATCATACAAACTTTATTTTCTTGTTACGATGATTTTCAACTTCACTTTGAAATTCTTTGAACTTTTCAAATGTTTCAGACTTATGTTTCATTAAGTAGATATACCCATATCTGCTTAAATCATCTGTGAAGGTGAGAAAATAACGATACCCGCCGCGAGCCTCAAAATTCATCGGACCACATACATCTGTATGTATGATTTCCAACAAATCTGTTGCTCGCTCCATAGTTCCGGAGAACGGCGTTTTAGTCATCTTGCCCATGAGGCACGGTTCGCAAGTACCAAGTGATTTATAATCAAGTGCTTCCAAAAGTCCATCAGCATGGAGTTTCTTCATGCGATTTACACCAATATGACCTAAACGGCAGTGCCACAAATAAGGTGCACTATCATTATTAACTTAAATGTATAACCGTATTGCAATAAACATGATCAAATCATATTCATGCTCAACGCAAACACCAAATAACACTTATTTAGGTTCAACACTAATCCCGAAAGTATAGGGAGTGTGCGATGATGATCATATCAATCTTGGAACCACTCCAACACATATCGTTACTTCTCCCTTAACTAGTCTCTGTTCATTCTGCAACTCCCATTTCGAGTTACTAATCTTTAGCAACTGAACTAGTATCAAATACTAAGGGGTTTCTATAAACACTAGTAAAGTACACATCAATAACATGTATATCCAATATACCTTTGTTCAATTTGCCATCCTTCTTATCTGCCAAATACTTGGGGCAGTTCCGCTTCCAGTAACCAGTCCCTTTGTAGTAGAAGCACTTAGTCTCAGGCTTAGGTCCAGACTTGGGCTTCTTCACTTGAGTAGCAAATTGCTTGCCGTTCTTCTTGAAGTTCCCCTTCTTCCCTTTTTCCCTTTCTTGAAACTAGTGGTCTTGTCAACCATCAACACTTGATGTTTTTCTTGATTTCTACCTTCGCCGATTTTAGCATCACGAAGAGCTTGGGAATCGTTTTTGTTATCCCTTGCATATTATAGTTCATCACGAAGTTCTAGTAACTTGGTGATAGTGACTAGAGAACACTGTCAATCACTATCTTATCTGGAAGATTAACTCCCACTTGATTCAAGTGATTGTGGTACTCAGACATTCTGAGCACATGCTCACTAGCTGAGCTATTCTCCTCCATCTTGTAGGCAAAGTACTTGTCAGAGGTCTCATACCTTTCGACATGGGCATGAGTCTGAAATACTAATTTCAACTCTTGGAACATCTTATATGTTCCGTGGCGTTTCAAAAAATGTCTTTGAAGCCCCGATTCTAAGCCGTAAAGCATGGTGCACTAAACTATCAGGTAGTCATCATACCGAGCTTTGCCAAACGTTCATAACGTCTGCATATGTTCCTGCAATAGGTCCGTCACCTAGCGGTGCATCAAGGACATAATTCTTCTGTGCAGCAATGAGGATAATCCTCAGATCATGGATCCAATCCGCATCATTGCTACTAACATCTTTCAACTTAGTTTTCTCTAGGAACATATCAAAAATAAACCAGGGAGCTAAACGCGAGCTATTGATCTACAACATAGACATGCTAATACTACCAGGACTAAGTTCATGATAAATTAAAGTTCAATTAATCATATTACTTAAGAAGTCCCACTTAGATAGACATCCCTCAAATCATCTAAGTGATCTCGTGATCGAAATCAACTAAACCATGTCCGATCATCACGTGAGATGGAGTAGTTTCCAATGGTGAACATCACTATGTTGATCATATCTACTATATGATTCACGGTCGACCTTTCGGTCTCCAGTGTTCCGAGGCCATATCTGCATATGGTAGGCTCGTGAAGTTTAACCTGAGTATTCCGCGTGTGCAACTGTTTTGCACCCGTTGTATTTGAACGAAGAACTTATCACACCCGATCATCACGTGGTGTCTCAACACGAAGAACTTTCGCAACGGTGCATACTCAGGGAGAACACTTATACCATGAAATTTGGTGAGAGATCATCTTATAATGCTACCGTCGATCTAAGCAAAATAAGATGCATAAAAGATAAACATCACATGCAATCAATATAAATGATATGATATGGCCATCATCATCTTATGCTTGTGATCTCCATCTCCGAAGCACCGTCATGATCACCATCGTCACCGGCGCGACACCTTGATCTTCATCGTAGCATCGTTGTCGTCTCGCCAACTATTGCTTCTACGACTATCGCTACCTCTTAGTGATAAAGTAAAGCAATTACAGGGCGATTACATAGCATACAATAAAGCGACAACCATATGGCTCCTGCCAGTTGCCGATAACTCGGTTACAAAACATGATCATCTCATACAATAAAATATAGCATCATGCCTTGACCATATCACATCACAACATGCCCTGCAAAAACAAGTTAGACGTCCTCTAATTTGTTATTGCAAGTTTTACGTGGCTGCTACGGGCTTAGCAAGAACCCTTCTTACCTACGCATCAAAACCACAATGATATTTTGTCAAGTTAGTGTTGTTTTAACCTTCACAAGGACCGGGCGTAGCCACACTTGGTTCAACTAAAGTTGGAGAAACTGACACCCGCCAGCCACCTGTGTGCAAAGCACGTCGGTAGAACCAGTCTCGCATAAGCGTACGCGTAATGTCGGTCCGGGCCGCTTCATCCAACAATACCGCCGAACCAAAGAATGACATGCTGGTAAGCAGTATGAGTTGTATCGCCCACAACTCACTTGTGTTCTACTCGTGCATACAACATCTACGCATAAACCTGGCTCGGATGCCACTGATGGGAACGTAGTAATTTGAAAAAAATTCCTACGCACACGCAAGATCATGGTGATGCATAGCAACGAGACGGGAGAGTGTTATCCACGTACCCTCATAGACCGAAAGCGGAAGCGTTAGCACAACGCGGTTGATGTAGTCGTACGTCTTCACGATCCGACCGATCAAGTACCGAACGTACGGCACCTTCGAGTTCAGCACATGTTCAGCTCGATGACGTCCCTCGAACTCCGATCCAGCCGAGCTTTGAGGGAGAGTTCCGTCAGCATGACGGCGTGGTGACGATGATGATGTTCTACCGACGCAGGGCTTCGCCTAAGCACCGCTACGATATTATCGAGGTGGACTATGGTGGAGGGGGGCACCGCACACGGCTAAGAGATCCAAGGGATCTATTGTTGTGTCTAGAGGTGCCCCCTGCCCCCGTATATAAAGGAGCAAGGGCGAGAGAGGCGGCCGGCCAGGAGGAGGCGCGCCAGGGAGGAGTCCTACTCCCACCGGGAGTAGGACTCCCTCCTTTCCTAGTTGGAGTAGGAGAAGGGGGAAGGAGGAGGGAGAGAGGAAGGAAAGGGGGGCGCCGCCCCCCCTCCTTGTCCAATTCGGACTAGAGGGGGAGGGGGCGCGCGGCCTGCCCTGGCCGCCCCTCCTCTTCTCCACTAAGGCCCATCTTGGCCCATCAAACCCCCGGGGAGGTTCCGGTAACCCCCGGTACTCCGGTAAAATCCCGATTTCACCCGGAACACTTCCGATATCCAAATATAGGCTTCCAATATATCAATCTTTATGTCTCGATCATTTTGAGACTCCTCGTCATGTCCCCGATCTCATCCGGGACTACGAACTACCTTCGGTACATCAAATCACATAAACTCATAATACAAATCGTCACTGAACGTTAAGCGTGCGGACCCTAAGGGTTCGAGAACTATGTAGACATGACCGAGACACGTCTCCGGTCAATAACAAATAGCGGAACCTGGATGCTCATATTGGCTCCCACATATTCTACGAAGATCTTTATCGGTCAAACCGCATAACAACATACGTTGTTCCCTTTGTCATCGGTATGTTACTTGCCCGAGATTCGATCGTCGGTATCTCAATACCTAGTTCAATATCGTTACCGGCAAGTCTCTTTACTCGTTCCGTAATGCATCATCCCGCAACTAACTCATTAGTCACATTGCTTGCAAGGCTTATAGTGATGTGCATTACCGAGAGGGCCCAGAGATACCTCTCCGACAATCGGAGTGACAAATCCTAATCTCGAAATACGCCAACTCAACAAGTACCTTCCGAGACACCTGTAGAGCACCTTTATAATCACCCAGTTATGTTGTGACGTTTGGTAGCACACAAAGTGTTCCTCCGGTAAACGGGAGTTGCATAACCTCATAGTCATAGGAACATGTATAAGTCATGAAGAAAGCAATAGCAACATACTAAACGATCAAGTGCTAAGCTAGCGGAATGGGTCAAGTCAATCACATCATTCTCCTAATGATGTGATCCTGTGAATCAAATGACAACTCATGTCTATGGCTAGGAAGCATAACCATCTTTGATTAATGAGCTAATCTAGTAGAGGCATACTAGTGACACTCTGTTTGTCTATGTATTCACACATGTATCATGTTTCCGGTTAATACAATTCTAGCATGAATAATAAACATTTATCATGAAATAAGGAAATAAATAATAACTTTATTATTGCCTCTAGGGCATATTTCCTTCACTCCTTCTTGATCCAGCAAGACGGCAAGGTAGTAGATGAGTTCCGGCAGCACAATGGCATGGTGACGGTGAACGTGAAACTATCTCCACAGGGCTTCTCCTAAGCACTACAAAAATATGACCGGGGGTGTAAACGGTGCAGGGGAGCGCCGCACACAGCTAAGATAATGTTCTAGTGTGCTAGGTGCGCCCCCTCCCACATATATATAGGTGGGGGAAGGAGGGAGCAGCCAGGAGGGCACCCCGAGTAGGCTGAATCCTACTTGGGGTCTCCTCCCAAGTGGTGGCCCCTTGCCATGTATAGGTGCGGGGGAAAGGCAGGGGAGGGAGGCGCCTGTCGGATGTGGGGTTCCGGCAAAACCCTTAAGGTTCGAACTCTGGGGTGCGCGCGAAGTTCTTTCCCTCCTATCGATCCACGCCCTAGCTCGCTAAGATCTCACGGACGAACTCGACGAACTCGCAACACATAAAGACACGAGATTTATACTAGTTCGGGCCCCCATTGTGGTGTAATACCCTACTGCAGTGTGTGGTGGTGGATTGCCTCTTGGGCTGATGATGAACAGTACAAGGGGAAGAACAGCCTCCTGAGGTCGAGGCGGTCTTGTGCTCTGTGGACTTGTGGGTGAGAACTTGATCAGTTCAACCTCCCCTCTACTGTGGTGGCTAGCTCTACTTATATAGGCCCTGGTCCTCTCCCCAAATAATGAGCGGGAAGGGAGCCAACAACGGTGGGCGAATTTGAAAGGGGACAGCTAGTACAAGCTATCCTGACAAAAGTGGTATTCGCCTGCTAAAGGCTCTGGTGATGACGCCGTCTTGGGCTCCACGGTGACCTCCGCCTTGCCGTCCCACTGGTCTTGGTCTCGTTGCACTGATATGGAAACCTTTGCCTGATGCCTCGGTACTCCGCACCTGCGCTTGCCTCCTTGGCACCAAAGAGGAAACAAGGACGCTGCACGCGCTGGCGCCCGCGTGGTGCCGAGCGTCACGACTCACGTCATGAGAGCCTCGTGAGGTTTTCCCTGCCTTGATATCTCCGCTCCTCGTGAGCCTGCTTGGCTAGGCCGCTCCTTAGGAGGTCTTGCGTGTCCACCCCGCGAGGCTTGGCCCCTCGCGAGGGTCTTGATTGCCTTGTCGATGAAGATGGGCCGTACGTGCCCGCTAGCGTAGCCACGCCGTGGGCCGTAGGCAGGAAAGTCTGGGGACCCCCGTTCCCAGAACGCCGACAGTAGCCCCCGGGCCCAAGGCGCGCTCGGGCTTGGCTTCGAGGCGAAGCCAAGGGTCAAGTACGGAGCGCTGCGGGCCCCAAAAGCCTGCGGCCTCGGTTGACGCGTGGCGGTTGATTGGACGTGGGCGTCTCCGCTTCCCCACGCTGCCTCAGCAATGCCCGACTTGACAAGTACCTGCGACATGCAAGGAAAACCATCATTACCTGTGATCGTGGGGGTGCCGGTTGGCCTCCTCTCGCTATAAATGGGGAAGGGGGCGGAGCCCCCGTCGCCCATCTCTTCCCTGCTCGCTTGCTTCTTCCTCCTTGCTCCCCTGCTTGCAACAATGGCGCCCATCCGAAGGTTCTCCGCTGCAGAGGAAGGAAAGGCCCCGCGATGATCCGGGGCCTCTCCCGCCGAAGAAGAGGTCAGTCCATCATTGCGACGAGACGGCGATGCAGGTGGCGACGAGGCCTTAGTGCGAGCGGCCTCCTCCAGGGTATCCGCTACCCTTGTACGCCCGAGCCGAGGGCTCAGGAGGGCGGAGCGATGAGCGGCGCCGCCCACGCCGCGCCCGTGGTCGCCGTGCAATGACGACGCGTGCGGTCGCTCCGGGAGTCCACGCTGCATACTCCTCACGCGAGCTTGTGCTGTGGGCGCCGATGCCCCCCAAGCTCTTGGATCCGCTTCTCGCGGTTCTTCTCCGACGTGATGCCGCCGAGGGGGCCCCTCGAGCTTTGGTTGTAGCACGCTGACTGCGACGCTCCGGTGACCGGAGCAGAGATCGAAGCGGTCCCTGCCGGCAAGATCTTCATGACCCGCAACTGGGGCGAGGTCGCGCGGGTTTGTCGTGCGAGGGGTTCTCTCACGATCCACTTCAAGTACGACGGCGCCACCATGCTCTTCTTCAAGGTCTTCGATGCGGAGGGCCGCCGCCTAGAGTGTTGCCCTGGAGGGGAGCGCCAGGTTGACGCGCGCTCCGCTCGTGGCTACTCCAGCAGCAGCAGCCCCTGGGAGTCCAGAAGCTCTCCCGAGCCTTACGAGACTCCGGAGACAAGCGACGACATCTGCGTGCCTCCGAGCTCTCACCGGGCTCGGAGCAGGTCTGCGGCGTCCAGCCGACGTCGTCGCTGATCTGGATGAGGTTGGCGCCGGCCTCCTGTGGCCCACTGTTGATGATGGCGTCCGCCACGGGAGGGTGTAGATAGGATTCCTCTTAGTACCTGCTTTTGCTTCCTGCGAAGGATCATGAGTACCCCGTGGGGGCGTTTAAGGATCTATGATGCCCCTTTGTGTATATCTTCCTTATTATGAAAATTCGATAGCGCATGTCCTGTCAAGGCTCAGTCTCCCCTTTCCAACCTCGCGATAGCTTGTTGCTCTACGCTGACAGGTCCCAGTCCCCAGGCAGGCTACAGCCGTTGCTGGTATGCCAGGTCGCGTGCCGTGGTCAAGGCCAGGAGGTGTGCGGCCCGAGGTCCGGTAAGAGCCCCTGAGGCGCGATGCTCAGGAGGTCCCCTTTAGCGCTCAAGCGGCTATGGTAAGATAAGAAAGGGAGGCGACGTGGCTGCGGCAGAGCTGCGATGACCGTGATCTTAAGGTTCCAACGATTAGCCGATCCGAGCGCGAGACTTATCTCAGTGGTGCGGGTCGATTCTTCGTGATGCGCCAGGCTTGTGCGCTACCATCCACAGTGTAGCTAGGTTAGGCCCGTACGGGTCCTTCCCCTTCCAATGCTTTCCTTCGTGCTCTAAGTCCTCGGGTCCCGGCCCTCGAGCAAGCTCAGCCGCCACTAGTATGCCAGGTCGCGATGCCGTGGTCAAGGCCAGGGGGTGAGGGCTGGAGAGCCAGTAAGAGCTCCTGAGTCGCGATGCTCAGGAGCCCCCCTTTAACGCGCAAGCGGATTGCTTGTAAGAGGAGAGAGCCCGCGGTTCCGCCTGCTATTGTCCTCGGGAGGTTCCTGCAGGTCATCACAAGGAGAAACACGGTTTTGCCGTTATGGTTGCCAGCCTTGCTCTGAGACGAGATGAAGGCACTGAGGGCCTGATGAGGTGACATGCGCGGGGCGTGCCGCGAGCCAGTGCTCGACCGCTCAGGTTTGTCGACGTGGCAGGGACGGACCCATGCACCAGCGTCGTGCCTGTGTGAGGAGGCCCCGTGGGAGGCAACGATTGACCAGGTGGCAGCCGAGCAGGCGGTAATCATAGGCAGATTAGGCATGGAGGACAAATCAGCTTGGGTAAATGCATAAAGATACATGCCACTGGGTCAGGCCCGAGCGGCTTGGGGATAATGCAGCCTGAGGGGCGCCCCCAGCAAGGTAAGCTAAAGACATAAGCAAAAGGGATACATGCCACAGGGACGGACCCACGCGGCCTGGGAATAATGCAGCCCAAGGGGCGCTCCCAGCTAAACGAACTTGGAAAATGTCACCTGGTTCTATTGACGAAGGAGAGTTGGGGCAGCTAAAGGTACGCGGTGAAGGAATGGCTCCTCACGAGCCACCGGGGCCCTGAGCCTCGGGAGGCTCTAGGGGCTCAAGTGGTTCCCTGAAGACCGTTTCCATCTCTGCCAAGACGGCGTGGTGCCTGGCCTCCTGAGCCGCCAAGACACGCCGCATGTTGCGCTGGTAGGCTGATGACACGCTCGGCAGGCCGAAGGGCATGCAAACATAGCTGTGCGGTGGACCCACGCAGCGTCCCACGCACGAAGGCCAGAAAAGCTCCTGAGATGCGGCCCTGTTGAGCCCTGGGACATCGATGCAGACGCGCAGCCCGGCATCCTCGCCTGGATGGGGACCTGCGCCTCGTGAGCGGCGGTCGCCGCACATGGTCCTTGCCTCTTGCAGTTCCTGAGTGGTCTCAGTGATGAACTCCTGAGCGGTGGGCACTCCTTGCCCTGTGGTACCCTCAGGGAAGCGTGCCGCGAAGCACGCCTCCAAGTGGTGCCCAAGCGCCTCCCTCGTGAGGTTGGCAAGGTCCGAGGCCCTCCAGAAGAGAGCCCCTGAGCCCTACCCGAGGAGGGCGCCGGGCGCGCCTTCGTATGCGATGGAGGGAGGCGCCCCTGGAGCGGGCGCTGATCCTGACGAGGCTCCAGCAGCGTCGTCACTCTTCTGAGATCCGGCACGGCGCAGCTTCTTCTTCTTGGGGATGGCCTCTGGAGGGCCCACGCCTTTGCTGTCGGGGTCGTCAATTGCTGCAGCTTGGAAGGCGCGCTCAAGGGAGCACACCGCATCTCTCTCTTCACATGGGACCGTGATGATTCCGCCGCTTCCCGGCATCTTGAGGACGTTGTAGCCGTGGTGGGTCACCGCCATGAACTTGGCCAGGGCTGGATACCTGAGGGTGGCATTGTACGGCAGACGGATGTGCGCGACGTTGAGGTCGATGAGCTCGTTGCGGTAGTTCTTGCGTTCCCCGAAGGTGACAGGGAGGCGGACCTGCCCAATTGGTGTGGTGGACCCGTCAGTCACTCCTGAGAAAGGCTTGGTAGACTGAAGCTGTTCATACGGGACTTGGAGGTTGTCGAATGTGTCGACGGACAGGGCGTTAAGCCCTGCGCCGCCGTCGATGAGGGTCTTGGTAACTTGCACGTTGCTGATGACTGGTGAACAAAGCATTAGGAGGGCGCCAGCGGTGGCTGCGCACTTGAGCTGGTCTGCCGAGTTGAAGGTGATGGCGCACTGGGACCACCTGAGCGGACGTGTGGCCTCGAGCTTGGGGAAGACTGCATTCACTTCACGAGCAAATTGTTTGAAGATGCGCTGCGAGGCTGGGGCCTGAGCTCCGCCCAAGATGCAAGCGATAGCACGCGGCTCCTGAAAGCCCCCAGCCCCCTCGTCTTCATGGTGGTCGTCGTTCCTCCTTGGCGGTGGCGGTGGCGGGGGAAGACCGGCGTTGCCTTGAGGACGCTCCTCACGAGGCTGGTCTCTCCAGGCGCCCTCACGAGGATGATCCTGCCAGCAGTCCTCATGAGGACGGTCGCGCCACTCCTGATGTGGGCCACGGTCGTCCCAGCGTCCGCCACCACGTCCTCCTCCTCGGCCGTAGCCACGGTCGTTGCACTCGGGGCGTCGACCGAAGCGTCCTTCGCGAATGGCCCTGAGCTCTTGACAATTGCTGGTGTTGTGAGTGTTCAGGTTGTGGAAGGCGCAGAACGGCCGACTGTTCTTGGATGACTCGGGCTGATCTCTGCCCCGCTTGGTGTCGGGCTCCGCTGCGAGCACGGTCGCTTCCTTGCGCTTCACGTCCTTGGCCTTGGCCTTCTTCTCCTCTGCGCCCGCAGCTGGCAGCTCGAGGAGGGAAAGGCGCCCCTACTCAGCTCTTGCGCACTTGGTCGCCAGGTTGAACAGCTCCTGAGATGTGCACAGCTCCTCGTGGATAGCGAGCTCTTCTTTCATCTTGATGTCACGGACGCCATCGGAGAACGCGGAGATGATGGCCTCGTCCGTGACCTTGGGGATCTTGAGGCGAGTGTTGTTGAAGCGCTGGATGTACTTCTGGAGATCGCCTGGTTGTTTCTTGACGCGGCGCAGGTCGCCCGCGGCCGGCGGGCGGTCACGGGTGCCCTGGAAGTGGCGACGAAGCGGTCGCATATCTCTTCCCAGGAGGAGATCGAGCCGTGCTGCAGGTTCAGGAGCCAGGAGCGGGCACCATGTTTGAGAGCCATGGGAAACCAGTTCGCCATGACTTTCTCATCGCCATTGGCCGCTTTGATGCTCAGCTCGTAGAGCTGCAGGAACTCCGCGGGGTCGGCAGTGCCGTCGTAGCGAGGGGGCAGATCCGGCTTGAACTTGCCCGGCCAAGCGACACTACGCAGCTCGGGGGCGAAGGCGTGGCACCCGGCCGTGGTCGCCGGGGCCCGCCTCAGAGGTGGGGCTTGGTCTTGATGAGGTCCACGCGCCGCCATCGCAGGGGGCGCGCGGTCTTGACGAGGCGGTGCGGGGAGCACAGGTGCAGCTTCCCGCGGCCGAGGGATTTCTTGGTAGCTCCTCTCTTCCCGCGCGGGCACCGGGCGTGGTGGATCACGCAGCGGGGCCGCGCTCCTTGGCGCCAAGGCGCAGTCTTGGGGCAGAGGTGGTGGAGGCGCGCCATGAGCCACGTCGCCCGTGGCTGGCGGAGGGTGAGGCAGAGAAAGGGACGGCGCCGGGGAGCCTCTTGCGGTGCAGACGAGCTCCGCGACGCGGTCGAGCCACTCCTCGTAGAGGTCCTCGACCGGGCGGTAGCGCAGGAGCTCGTTAGCCGCGAGGAGCGCGGCCCGTGCATCCATAGGAGCGCGGTGTGCATGGGACGAGGAACCGGCCGGGGTCAGCGATGGAGTGGCGGTGCGGCCGTCCTGCCGCACCGTCGGGTGCAGCGAGGACGCTTGCTGCTTGTTCCCTGCCGGGCCAGTAGCGGCGTTGGCGGCGGGAGACGGAGAACGACGAGGTGGCCCGCCGACGGGAGCCGTCTGAGCAACGCGGGCGGTGAGGGCAGCCCGGCGCTCAGCTCGAGCGTGACGAGCGTCCGCCATGGAGACGACGGAGCGACGGAGCGACGGATCGACGAAAAGGAAGCTATGGCGCACCCCTACCTCGCGCGCCAAATGTCGGATTTGGGGTTCCGGCAAAACCCTTCATGTTCGAACTCTGGGGTGCGCGCGAAGTTCTTTCCCTCATACCGATCCACGCCCTAGCTCGCTAAGATCTCACGGACAAACTCGACGAACTCGCAACACAGAAAGACACGAGATTTATACTAGTTCGGGCCCCCATTGTGGTTTAATACCCTACTCCAGTGTGTGGTGGTGGATTGCCTCTTGGGCTGATGATGAACAGTACAAGGGGAAGAACAGCCTCCTGAGGTCAAGGCGGTCTTGTGCTCTGTGGACTTGTGGGTGAGAACTTGATCAGTTCAACCTCCCCTCTACTGTGGTGGCTAGCTCTACTTATATAGGCCCTGGTCCTCTCCGCAAATAATGAGCGGGAAGGGAGCCAACAACGGCGGGAAAATTTGAAAGGGGACAGCTAGTACAAGCTATCCTGACAAAAGTGGTCTTCACCTGCTAAAGGCTCTGGTGATGACGCCGTCTTGGGCTCCACGGTGACCTCCGCCTTGCCGTCCCGCTGGTCTTGGTCTCATTGCACTGATATGGAAACCTTTGCCTGATGCCTCGGTACTCCGTGCCTGCGCTTGCCTCCTTAGCACCAAAGAGGAAACAAGGACGCTGCACGCGCTGGCGCCCGCCTGGTGCCGAGCGTCACAGCTCACGTCACGAGAACCTTGTGAGGTTTGCCCCGCCTTGATATCTCCGCTCCTCGTGAGCCTGCCTTGCTAGGCCGCTCTTGAGGAGGTCTTGCGTGTCCGCCCCGCGAGGCTTGGCCCCTCGCGAGGGTCTTGATTGCCTTGTCGATGAAGATGGGCCGTACGGGCCCGCTAGCGTAGCCACGTCGTGGGCCGCAGGCAGGCAAATCTGGGGACCCCTGTTCCCAGAACACCGAAAGCGCCCCCCTTTTCCTTTCTTCCATGAGAAGGGGAAGGCGGGAGGGGCTAGGCCTTCCCCCTTTCCTTCCCAAGGGCTGGTCGGCCAGGGAGAGGGGCGCACCAGCCCCCTGTGGGCTGGTCTGTCCCCTCCTTGGCCCATTAAGCCCATACACCTACCGGGGGGTGTCCGGAACCCCTTCCGGTGACCCGATGACTACCCGGTGCACTCCGAAACACTTCCGGTGTCCGAATACCATCGTCCTATATATCAATCTTTACCTCTTGACCATTTCGAGACTCCTCGTCATGTCCATGATGTCATCCGGGACTCCAAACAACATTCGGTCCCAAACATATAACTCATATAACACTATGTCGTCAACGAACATTAAGCGTGCCGACCTTACGGATTCGAGAACTATGTAGACATGACCGAGACACCTCTCCGGTCAATAACCAATAGCGGAACATGGATGCCCGTATTGGCTCCTACATATTCTACGAAGATATTTATGAAGGAAATATGCCCTAGAGGCAATAATAAAGTTATTATTTATTTCCTTATTTCATGATAAATGCTTATTATTCATGCTAGAATTGTATTAACCGAAAACTTGATACATGTGTGAATACATACACAAAACAATGTGTCCCTAGGATGCCTCTACTTGACTAGCTTGTTCATCAAAGATGGTTATGTTTCCTAGCCATAGACATGTGTTGTCATTTGATGAACGAGATCACATCATTAGGAGAATGATGTGATGGATAAGACCCAGTCTGTTAGCTTAGCACTTGATCGTTTAGTATGTTGCTATTGCTTTCTTCATGACTTATACATGTTCCTCGGACTATGAGATTGTGCAACTCCCGAATATCCGGAGGAACACTTTGTGTGCAATCACATGTCACAACGTAAATGGGTGATTATAAAGATGCTCTACAGGTGTTTCCGAAGGTGTTTGTTGGGTTGGCATGAATCAAGGTTAGGATTTGTCACTCCATGTATCGGAGACGTATCTTTGGGCCCTCTCGGTAATGCACGTCACTATAAGCCTTGCAAGCAATGTGACTAATGAGTTAGTTGCAGGATGATGCATTATGGAACGAGTAAAGAGACTTGCCGGTAACAAGATTGAACTAGGTATTGAGATACCGATGATCGAATCTCGGGAAAGTAACATACCGATGACAAAGGGAACAACGTATGTTGTTATGCGGTTTCACCGATAAAGATCTTCGTAGAATATGTGGGAGCCAATATGAGCATCTAGGTTCCGCTATTGGTTATTGACCGGAGACGTGTCTCGGTCATGTCTACATAGTTCTCGAACCCGTAGGGTCCGCACGCTTAAAGTTCTGTGACGATTTGTATTATGAGTTTATGTGTTTTGATGTACCGAAGGCAGTTCGGAGTCCTGGATGAGATAGGGGACATGACGAGGAGTCTCGAAATGGTCGAGACGTAAAGATCGATATATTGGACGACTATATTCGAACATCGGAAAGGTTCCGAGTGATTCGGATATTTTTCGGAGTACCGGGGAGTTACGGGAATACGGGGAAGAAGTATTGGGCCTTAATGGGCCTTAGTGGGAAGGAGAGGCAGCAGCCAGGATGTGGCGCGCGCCCCTCCCAATCCCAGTCCGAATTGGACAAGGGGTTTGGGGCGCGGCCCCCCTCTCCCTTCCTTCTCCCCTCCCCTCATTTCCCCCCTTCTCCTAGTTGGACTAGGAAAGGAGGAAACCTACTCCTACTAGGAGTAGGAATCCTACTCCCTTGGCGCGCCCCTCCTAGGGCAGGCCTCCTCCTCCCTTGCTCCTTTATATAACGGGGCTGGGGGGCACCCCAAGACACACAAGTTGATTTGTTGATCTATTCCAGCCGTGTGCGGTGCCCCCCCCACCATATTCGACCTCGGTCATATCGTAGCGGTGCTTAGGCGAAGCCCTGCGTCGGTAGCAACATCATCACCGTCATCACGCCGTCGTGCTGATGAACTCTCCCGTGAAGCTCTAGTGGATCAGAGTTCGCGGGACGTCATCGAGCTGAACGTGTGCTGAACTCGGAGGTGTCGTACGTTCGGTACTTGGATCGGTCGGATCGTGAAGACGTACGACTACATCAACCGCGTTGTGCTAATGCTTCCGCTTTTGGTCTACGAGGGTACGTGGACAACACTCTCCCCTCTCGTTGCTATGCATCACCATGATCCTGCGTGTGCGTAGGAAATTTTTTGAAATTACTACGTTCCCCAACAGTGGTATCAGAGGCAAGTTTTATGCGTAGATGTTATATGCACGAGTAGAACACAAGTGAGTTGTGGGCGATACAAGTCATACTGCTTACCAGCATGTCGTACTTTGGTTCGGCGGTATTGTTGGATGAAGTGGCCCGGACCGACATTACGCGTACGCTTACGCGAGACTGGTTCTACCGACGTGCTTTGCACATAGGTGGCTGGCGGATGTCAGTTTCTCCAACTTTAGTTGAACCGAGTGTGGCTACGCCCGGTCCTTGAGAATGTTAAAACAGCACTAACTTGACGAACTATCGTTGTTGTTTTGATGCGTAGGTAAGAACGGTTCTTGCTCAGCCCGCAGCAGCCACGTAAAACTTGCAACAACAAAGTAGAGAGTTGGATTATATTACTCTCACACATTGTATTACATGGCCTCGATGGGCTTATATAGGGTACATCAGTAGAGTACAGAGAGGTGGGGTGAGAGGATACAACGGCATGCCTAGCATGCAGGACGTGCAGGCGCACGTTGAGCGAGAGAGAGGGGCTGGCCGTTTAGCCCAGCAGCAGACCCGGTCAGGTGGTTCAGCCACCTGATGACTGGAGAGTACGCGCAGTCAAACACCCCCCCCCCCCCCCGCAGCCTGAACGTGGGGCTCGCCAATGTTGAGGCTGGAACGAAAGTCGGTGAAGATGCGCGTCGGCAGCCCTTTCGTGAAGATGTCCGCGAACTGGGAGCTCGTGGGCACATGAAGGACTCGGATCGCGCCCAGTGCAACTCGCTCCCGTACGAAGTGGAGATCGATCTCAATGTGCTTCGTACGTTGGTGTTGCACTGGATTGCTGGACATGTAGACGGTGCTAACGTTGTCGCAGTAGACCACGGTAGCTCGCGAGGGGTGTTGGTGAAGTTCTCCAAGAAGCTGGCGCAGCCACACTGCCTCGGCGACGGCGTTGGCAACCGCGCGGTACTCGGCCTCAGCGCTGGACCGAGAGACAGTGCTCTGGCGCTTCGACGACCAAATGAGAAGGTTGCTGCCGAGGAAGACACAAAAGCCCGAGGTGGACTTTCGTGTGTCGGGGCAGCCGGCCCAGTCGGAGTAGGCAGTGAGCTCGGTGGAGGTGTCGCGGTGGATCTGAAGACCGAGTTGTGTCGTCCCACGAACGTACCGGAGAATCCATTTGACAAGCTGGAAGTGGCAATCCCGCGGTGCATGCATAAACAGACAACACTGTTGCACCGTGTAGGAGAGATCCGGACGCGTCAACGTCAGGTACTGGAGAGCACCGGCCAAGCTGCGGTAGAGGGATGGGTCGTGGAAGAGCGGCCCATCGTCGCTGGAGAGCTTGGCGAGCGTGTCGACCGGCGTGGTGAGAGGCTTACAGTTGAGCATCCCGGCGCGGTCGAGAATCTCCAAGGCGTACTGTTCCTGAGAGAGGAAGAGACCGCGAGCCGTGGTGGTGACGTTGATCCCGAGGAAGTGATGAAGTGCGCCGAGGTCCGTCATCGCGAACTCTCGATGAAGCGCCTGGATCACGGAGTGGAGGACGACACCCGAGCTGGCGGTAAGGATGATGTCATCCACGTACAGCAGCAGGTAGGCGAGCTGCTCACCACGGCAGAGGACGAACAGTGATGAGTCCGCCTTCGACGCCACGAAGCCGAGGGTACGGAGGTGCGTAGTGAAGCGGGTGAACCACGCCCGCGGGGCCTGCTTGAGGCCGTAGAGAGAGCGGTTTAGCCGGCACACATGCGAGGGCGAGGAAGGGTCGATGAAGCCGGAGGGCTGAGCGCTGTAGACGGTCTCGGCGAGGTGGCCGTGGAGGAAGGCATTCTTGACGTCGAGTTGATGAATAGGCCACCCGCGCCCCGTCGCAAGACTGAGCACAGTGCGGATGGTCGCCGGCTTGACGACAGGGCTGAACGTCTTATCATAGTCGACGCCGGCCTGTTGTGTGAAGCCACGCAAGACCCACCGCGCTTTGTAGCGAGCGAGGGAGCCGTCGGAGTTGTACTTGTGCCGGAATATCCACTTCCCTGTGACGACGTTGGTACCTGCAGGACGTGACACTAAACTCCAAGTGTTATTCCGCATTAGTGCATCATATTCTTCTCGCATAGCGTTGGCCCAGTTTGGATCCTTGAGGGCAACACGGTAAGAAGAAGGGATGGGACTGATAGCGGAGGACACAGGAGCGGGTGAGGAAGTGGTGAGAGCTTTGGGTTGGGCGAATCCAGATTTAGCACGGGTACGCATGCCGTGAAGGTTGGTAGGGGGTGCGACAGGGACGGCCCGAGGAGGAAGGGAGGACGTAGCAGGGGGCGGGCGTGCATGGGGGCTGCATGGCGGGGCGGTCCCGAGGGACGTGGGTGAGACGCAGGGCGTGGGCGTGCATGCAGGGTCACGGGCGGGAGATGGTTGTGGTGGGGTCGCGGCGGCTGGCGAGCAGCTCTGGATTGGCTGCATGGCGGGGGATACGGGGGATCCAGGAGGGGGCGCGGATTGGCTGCATGGTGGGGGGGATCCAGGAGGGGTCGCGCGTGGAGTGGGCGACGGGTGCTGCATGGCGGGTGCTGTATGGCGAGGCAGGTACGAGGTAGGTGCGCAGAGGTCGGGGGGGATCCCAAGGCCCGGATTTTCTGTGGACGTACGAGGGCGCTGCGGTGGCGTGGCGCCAGATGAGTAGGGAAAAACCGTTTCGTCGAATGTGACGTGACGAGAGATGATAACCTTGCGGGTAGAGAGGTCGAAGCACCGATAGCCCTTGTGTTCTAAGGGGTAGCCGAGGAAGACGCAGCGAGTGGAGCGCGGGGAGAGTTTGTGCGGGCTGGTGGCAATGGTGTTAGGGAAGCAGAGGCAGCCGAACACGCGCATATGGTCATATGTGGGGTGTTTGCCGAGAAGGCGGAAGAAGGGTGTCTCGGAGGCGATGGAGGAGCATGGGCGGCGGTTGAGTATATATGTGGTGGTGTGAAGAGCTTCTACCCAGAATGGTGGCGGGAGGTTGGCATGGATGAGGAGCACTCGTAGGATGTCGTTTGTAGTGCGGATAAGGCGCTCGGCCTTGCCGTTTTGGGGCGAGGTGTGGGGGCAGGATAGGCGAAAGGAGGCACCATACCGAGAGAAAAGGTCGCGAAGGGAGGTGGTGAGGAATTCTCCTCCGTTATCGCACTGCATACACTGAATGGCAATGTGAAACTGAGTAAGGACGTAAGCGTGAAAGCGGTGAAGAACGTCAACGGTGTCAGACTTGTGGCGCAAAGGGAAAGTCCAAGAGTAGTGAGAGTAGTCGTCGAGTATCACTAAATAATATTGAAAGCCAGAAAAACTACAAGTGGGGGAAGTCCACAAATCACAGTGTATGAGTTGGAATGGCGCACTAGTAGCAGAAGTAGAAGTGGGAAAAGGCAGCCGTGGCTGCTTGCCTAATTGGCATGCCGTACAAACAGAAGTTTTAGACACACCATTATTACATGTTGGAAGGAAAGTGCGAGATAAAATAGAAACAGTCTTGTTGCTAGGATGCCCCAATCGCTGGTGCCACACGTCGCCGCCAACGACGGTGAGGAGAGCTTGGACGCCGGTGTTGGTGAAGAAAGGATACAAGTCCCCGTGACTATTGGATCTCAGGATGATCTTGCGGCTGGCTAGGTCCTTCACGGAAAAACCGAACGGGTCAAATTTGATACTGCAGTGGTTATCAATGGTGAAACGACGTACGGAAATTAGATTTTTGATGATAGTAGGTGATACTAAAACGTCATTAAGGGAGAAGGAGGAAACGGAGGTGGAGCCAACAGCAGTAATAGGTAATCGAGATCCGTTACCAACAACTATTTCAGAAGAATGATGCAATGATGGGGAAGAATACTTGGAGAGAGTGGACGTCATACCAGTCACGTGGGAAGAAGCTCCGGTGTCCAAGAACCACTCCTGACCGCCGCCGCCATGGTGCTGCATGGACAGGTTCTGAAGCGCGGCGTAGAGCTGGTGGTACTGCTCCCACGTGGGGCCGCCGGCCGGTGGCGCGGTAGCCAGCGGGTACGCCTGATGAGGAGGCGGAGGGCGTGGCCCCAGCACCCCCGCGGCGTTAGGCGCGGCCCAGGCGGGATGAGGCGGAGGCGGCCCGGGCAGGAGCGTGCCGTAGGGGGCGAAGAACCCAGAGAGCGGCGAGCCAGCAGCGGGAGGGACGGCGCCGCGCCCGGTCGAGGAGCCATCCGCAGTGGGGGAGCCGCGTCCACGACCGCGGCCGCGGCCGCGCCCACGCCCACGCGCGGGGGTGTCGGTGCTAGAGGACGCCGCGCCCTTGCCCTTGTCGTGCGAAGCCCGGTCGATGGAGGAGCCAGAGGCGGGGCGATCGGCGGGGAAGCCGGTGCCGGCGGTGCCGATGGTGAGCGCCGTGGTGGTGACCTCGGGGTGCCCCTCAAGGCGAGCGCGTTCGTTGGCCGAGATTTCTTCCATGAGGAGACGCGAGCGCGCCTACGCGAACGTGGGGAAGGGCGACTGCATCGGGAGGAGAGTTGCCATGACGTGGAACTTGCGGTTCAGCCCACGGATCAGCTGCAGAGTCAGGGTCTGGTCGGTAACGCGCTCGCCGACCTCGGAGAGCTCGGTGGCGAGGGTCCGGAGGCGCCGACAGTACTCGGCGACGGAGAGATCCCCCTGCACCAAGTTGCGGAACTCGGCGCTGAGGATCACGGCGCGACCTGCTTGGTTGTCGCGGAAGATCAGGTGCAGCTGGGACCAGATGTCGAAGGCGGTGCTCGCCGGGGAAGCGGCGACGTCCATCAGCTCGTCGGCGACGACCCCATAGAACCACGGGACTATGGTTAGGTCATCATTGCGCCAGACCGCGCTCTCATGCAGCGGGGCGGCGGCCTCGTCGAGATGATGCTGCACTTTGTGTTTACAGCAGATGACATAAAAGAGATGAAGCCACTTTGTATAGTTACCGGACTCTAAGTCCAGTTTGGACTGGAAGTGATGCGCGATCGAAGACGGCAGGCCGGCGGGAGCGAAGGAGGAGCCGGCGTCGGGCGTGGAGAGGCGCGGGATCATGGCGCCGTGGTGGACTGGCGGGACGGGGACGCTGCCCGCGGTGCAAAGGGAGCCCACAGGAGGTGGCGCCGGGGCCTCGGCGAGGTGGAGCCCGTGAGCCGCAGTGGTCGAGGAAGAGGGAGCGGCCTCGGGGACGGGCGCCTTGCCGCGGACGACGTCCGGCACGAGCCGGGATGGACGGGCCGCGGGGACCGCGGCGGGGTTGGGGAAGGCCGTGGTCGGAGCTGGGGCGGCCACGGCGGGAGCGTGGACGGCCGCGGGGGGCGCGGCGGTCAGGGGAACCGCGGCGAAGGGTCGCGTAGGTGCCGCCGGCGAGTCGAAGTCGGCGGAGCGAGAGCGACGGAGGAGGCGGTTCATGGCGGAAGCGAGAGAGGTGGATCGGAAGATGCGTCTGATACCAAGTTGGATTATATTACTCTCACACATTGTATTACATGGCCTCAATGGGCTTATATAGGGTACATCAGTAGAGTACAGAGAGGTGGGGTGAGAGGATACAACGGCATGCCTAGCATGCAGGACGTGCAGGCGCACGTTGAGCGAGAGAGAGGGGCTGGCCGTTTAGCCCAGCAGCAGACCCGGTCAGGTGGTTCATCCACCTGATGACTGGAGAGTACGCGCAGTCAAACATAGAGGACGTCTAATTTGTTTTTGCAGGGCATGTTGTGATGTGATATGGTCAAGACATGATGCTATATTTTATTGTATGAGATGATCATGTTTTGTAACCAAGTTATCGGCAACTGGCAGGAGCCATATAGTTGTCGCTTTATTGTATGCAATGCAATCGCCCTGTAATGCTTTACTTTATCACTAAGCGGTAGCGATAGTCGTAGAAGCAATAGTTGGCGAGACGACAACGATGCTACGATGGAGATCAAGGTGTCGCGCCGGTGACGATGGTGATCATGACGGTGCTTCGGAGATGGAGATCACAAGCACAAGATGATGATGGCCATATCATATCACTTATATTGATTGCATGTGATGTTTATCCTTTATGCATCTTATTCTGCTTTGATTGATGGTAGCATTATAAGATGATCCCTCACTAAATTTCAAGATAAAAGTGTTCTCCCTGAGTATGCACCGTTGCCAAAGTTCGTCGTGCCGAGACACCACGTGATGATCGGGTGTGATAAGCTCTACGTTCATATACAACGGGTGCAAGCCAGTTTTGCACACGCAGAATACTCGGGTTAAACTTGACGAGCCTAGCATATGCAGATATGGCCTCGGAACACTGAGACCGAAAGGTCGAGTGTGAATCATATAGTAGATATGATCAACATAGTGATGTTCACCATTGAAAACTACTCCATCTCATGTGATGATCGGACATGGTTTAGTTGATTTGGATCACGTGATCACTTAGATGATTAGAGGGATGTCTATCTAAGTGGGAGTTCTTAAGTAATATGATTAAATTGAACTTTAATTTATCATGAACTTAGTCCTGGTATTATTAGCATATCTATGTTGTAGACCAATAGCTCGCGTTTAGCTCCCCTGTTTTATTTTTGATATGTTCCTAGAGAAAAACTAAGTTGAAAGATATTAGTAGCAATGATGCGGATTAGATCTGTGATCTGACGATTATCCTCATTGCTGCACAGAAGAATTATGTCCTTGATGCACCGCTAGGTGACGGACCTATTGCAGGAGCATATGCAGACGTTATGAACGTTTGGCAAAGCTCGGTATGATAACTACTTGATAGTTTAGTGCACCATGCTTTACGGCTTAGAACCGGGGCTTCAACGACGTTTTGAACGCCACGGAGCATGTAAGATGTTCCAAGAGTTGAAATTGGTATTTCATACTCATGCCCGTGTCGAGAGGTCTGAGACCTCTGACAGTACTTTGCCTACAAGATGGAGGAGAATAGCTCAACCAGTGAGCATGTACTCAGATTGTCTGGGTACTACAATTGCTTGAATCAAGTGGGAGTTAATCTTCCAGATAAGATAGTAATTGACAAAGTTCTCTAGTCACTATTACCAAGTTACTAGAACTTCGTGATGAACTATAATATGCAAGGGATGACGAAAACAATTCCCAAGCTCTTCGTGATGCTAAAATCAGCGAAGGTAGAAATCAAGAAAAACATCAAGTGTTGATGGTTGAAAAGAACACTAGTTTCAAGAAAAGGGGCAAAGGGAAGAAGGGGCACTTCAAGAAGAACGGCAAGCAAGTTGCTTCTCAAGTGAAGAAGCCCAAGTCTGGACCTAAGCCTGAGACTAAGTGCTTCTACTCCAAAGGGATTGGTCACTGGAAGCGGAACTACCCCAAGTATTTGGCGGATAAGAAGGATGGCAAAGTGAACAAAGGTATATTGGATATACATGTTATTGATGTGTACTTCACTAGTGTTTATAGCAACCCCTCGGTATTTGATACTGGTTCAGCTGCTAAGAGTAGTAACTCGAAACGGGAGTTGCAGAATGAATAGAAACTAGTTAAGGGCGAGGTGACGATGTGTGTTGGAAGTAGTTCCAAGATTGATATGATCATCATCGCACACTCCCTGTACTTTTGGGATTATTGTTGAACCTAAATAAGTGTTATTTGGTGTTTGCGTTGAGCATGAATATGATTTGATCATGTTTATTGCAATATGGTTATTCATTTAAGTTAGAGAATATTGTTGTTCTGGTTACATGAATAAAACCTTCTATGGTCATATACCCAATGAAAATGGTTTGTTGGATCTCGATAGTAGTGATACACATATTCATAATATTGAAGCCAAAAGATGCAGAGTTGATAATGATAGTGCAACTTATTTGGGGCACTGCCGTTTAGGTCATATTGGTGTAAAGCGCATGAAGAAACTCCATTCTGATGGACTTTTGGAATCACTTGATTACGAATCACTTGATACTTGCGAACCATGCCTCATGGGCAAGATGACTAAAATGCCATTCTTCGGAACAATGGAGCGAGCAACAGGTTTGTTGGAAATCATGCATACTGATGTATGTGGTTCGATGAATGTTGAGGCTCGCGGCGGGTATCATTATTTTCTCACCTTCACAGATGATTTGAGCAGATATGGGTATATCTACTTGATGAAAAACAAGTCTGAAACATTTGAAAAGTTCAAATAATTTCAGTGTGAAGTGGAAAATCATCGTAACAAGAAAATAAAGTTTCTACGATCTGATCGTGGAGGAGAATATTTGAGTTACGAGTTTGGTCTTCATTTGAAACAATGCAGAATAGTTTCGCAACTCACGCCACCTGGAACACCACAGCATAATGGTGTGTCCGAACATCGTAACCGTACTTTATTAGATATGGTGCAATCTATGACTTCACTTACCGATTCACCACTATCGTTTTGGGGTTATCCATTAGAGACAGCTGCATTCACGTTAAATAGGGAACCATCTAAATCCATTGAGACGACACCATGTGAACTGTGGTTTGGCAAGAAACTAAAGTTGTCGTTTCTTAAAGTTTGGGGTTGCGATGCTTATGTGAAAAAGTTTCATCCTGATAAGCTCAAACCCAAATCGGAGAAATGTGTCTTCATAGGATACCCAAAGGAGACAGTTGGGTACACCTTCTATCACAGATCCGAAAGCAAGACATTCGTTGCTAAGAATGGATCCTTTCTAGAGAAGGAGTTTCTCTCAAAAGAAGTGAGTGGAAGGAAAGTAGAACTTGATGAGGTAACTGTACCTGCTCCCTTATTGGAAAGTAGTTCATCATACAAATCTGTTCCTGTGACTCCTACACCAATGAGTGAGGAAGCTAATGATGATGATCATGTAACTTCAGATCAAGTTACTACCAAACCTTGTAGGTAAACCAGAGTGAGATCCGCACCAGAGTGGTACGGTAATCCTGTTCTGGAGGTCATGTTACTTGACCATGACGAACCTACGAACTATGAGGAAGCGATGATGAGCCCAGATTCCGCAAAATGGCTTGAGGCCATGAAATCTGACATGGGATCGAGAACAAAGTGTGGACTTTGGTTGACTTGCCCGATGATCGGCAAGCCATAGAAAATAAATGGATCTTCAAGAGGAAGACGGACGCTGATAGTAGTGTTACTATCTACAAAGCTAGACTTGTTGAAAAAGGTTTTTGACAAAGTTCAAGGTGTTGACTACGATGAGATTTTTAGCGATGCTTAAGTCTGTCTGAATCATGTTAGCAAATTGCCACATTTTATGAAATCTGGCAAATGGATGTCAAAACTACATTCCTTAATGGATTTCTTAAATAAGAGTTGTATATGATGCAAGCAGAAGGTTTTGTCGATCCTAAAGGTGCTCACAAAATGTGCGAGCTCCAGCGATCCATCTATGGACTGGTGCAAGCATCTCGGAGTTGGAATATACGCTTTGATGAGTTGATCAAAGCATATAGTCTTATACAGACATGCGGTAAAGCCTGTATTTACAAGAAAGTGAGTGGGAGCACTACAACATTTTTGATAAATATATGTGATTGACATATTGTTGATCAGAAATAATGTAGAATTTTCTGGAAAGCATAAAGGAGTATTTGAAAGGAGTTTTTCAAAGAAAGACCTCGCTGAAGCTGCTTATATATTGAGCATCAAGATCTATAGAGATAGATCAAGACGCTTGATAAGTTTTTTCAATGAGTACATACCTTGACAAGATTTTGAAGTAGTTGAAAATGGAATAGTCAAAGAAAGAGTTCTTGCCTGTGTTACAAGGTGTAAAATTGAGTAAGACTCAAAGCCCGACCACGGCAGAAGATAGAAAGAGAATGAAAGTCATTCCCTATGCCTCAGCCATAGGTTCTATAAAGTATGCCATGCTGTGTACCAGATCTATTGTATACCCTACACTGAGTTTGACAAGGGAGTACAATAGTGATCTAGGAGTAGATCACTGAACAGCGGTAAAAATTATCCTTAGTGGAATAAGGATATGTTTCTCGGATGGAGGTCACAAAAGGTTCGTCGTAAAGGGTTACGTCGATGCAAGTTTTGACACTGATCCAGATGACTCTAAGTCTCAATCTGGATACATATTGAAAGTGGGAGCTATTAGCTAGACTAGCTCCGTGCAGAGCATTGTAGACATAGAAATTTGCAAAATACTTACGAATCTGAATGTGACAGACCGTTGACTAAAATTATCTCACAAGCAAAACATGATCACACCTTAGTACTCTTTGGGTGTTAATCACATAGCGATGTGAACTAGATTACTGACTCTAGTAAACCCTTTGGGTGTTGGTCACATGTCGATGTTAACTATGGGTGTTAAGCACATAAATATGTGACTATTGATGTTAAATTACATGGCGATGTGAACTAGATTATTGACTCTAGTGGAAGTGGGAGACTGAAGGAAATATGCCCTAGAGGAAATAATAAAGTTATTATTTATTTCCTTATTTCATGATAAATGTTTATTATTCATGCTAGAATTGTATTAACCGGAAACTTGATACATGTGTGAATACATAGACAAAATAATGTGTCCCTAGTATGCCTCTACTTGACTAGCTTCTTTATCAAAGATGGTTATGTTTCCTAGCCATAGACATGTGTTGTCATTTGATGAACGGGATCACATCATTAGGAGAATGATGTGATGGACAAGACCCATTCCGTTAGCTTAGCACTTGATCGTTTAGTATGTTGCTATTGCTTTCTTCATGACTTATACATGTTCCTCGGACTATGAGATTGTGCAACTCCCGAATATCCGGAGGAACACTTTTGTGTGCAATCAAACGTCACAACGTAAATGGGTGATTATATAGATGCTCTACAGGTGTTTCCGAAGGTGTTTGTTGGGTTGGCATGAATGAAGATTAGGATTTGTCACTCCGTGTATCGGAGAGGTATCTCTGGGCCCTCTCGGTAATGCACATCACTATAAGCCTTGCAAGCAATGTGACTAATGAGTTAGTTGCGGGATGATGCATTATGGAACGAGTAAAGAGACTTGCCGGTAACAAGATTGAACTAGGTATTGAGATACCGACGATCGAATCTCGGGAAAGTAACATACCGATGACAAAGGGAACAACGTATGTTGTTATGCGGTTTCACCGATAAAGATCTTCGTAGAATATGTGGGAGACAATATGAGCATCCAGGTTCTGCTATTGGTTATTGACCGGAGACATGTCTCGGTCATGTCTACATAGTTCTCGAACCCGTAGGGTCCGCACGCTTAAAGTTTTGTGACGATTTGTATTATGAGTTTATGTGTTTTGATGTACCAAAGGCAGTTCGGAGTCCCGGATGAGATCGGGGACATGACGAGGAGTCTCGAAATGGTCGAGACGTAAAGATCGATATATTGGACGACTATATTCGGACATCGGAAAGGTTCCGAGTGATTCGGTTATTTTTCGGAGTACCGGTGAGTTACGGGAATACGGGGAAGAAGTGTTGGGCCTTAACGGGCCTTAGTGGGAAGGAGAGGCAGCAGCCAGGAGGTGGCGCGCGCCCCTCCCAATCCCAGTCCGAATTGGACAAGGGGTTTGGGGCGCGGCCCCCCTCTCCCTTCCTTCTCCCCTCCCCTCCTTTCCCCCTTCTCCTAGTTGGACTAGGAAAGGAGGAAACCTACTCCTACTAGGAGTAGGAATCCTACTCCCTTGGCGCGCCCCTCCTAGGGCGGCCTCCTCCTCCCTTGCTCCTTTATATACGGGGGCAGGGGGCACCCCAAGACACACAAGTTGATCTGTTGATCTATTCCAGCCGTGTGCGGTGCCCCCCTCCACCATATTCCACCTCGGTCATATCGTAGCGGTGCTTAGGCGAAGCCCTGCGTCGGTAGCAACATCATCACCGTCATCACGCCGTCGTGCTGATGGAACTCTCCCGTGAAGCTCTGCTGGACCGGAGTTCGCGGGACGTCATCGAGCTGAACGTGTGCTGAACTCGGAGGTGTCGTACGTTCGGTACTTGGATCGGTCGGATCGTGAAGACATACGACTACATCAACCGCATTGTGCTAACGCTTCCGGTTTCGGTCTACGAGGGTACGTGGACAACACTCTCCCCTCTCGTTGCTATGCATCACCATGATCCCGCGTGTGCGTAGGAGAATTTTTGAAATTACTACGTTCCCCAACACTTTATCGGTCGAACCTTATGAGAACATACGTATTTCCCTTTGTCCATCGGTATGTTACTTGCCCGAGATTCGGTCGTCGGTATCTTCATACCTAGTTCAATCTTGTTACCGTCAAGTCTCTTTACTCGTTCCATAATACATCAGCTTGCAACTAACTCCTTAGTCACTTTGCTTGCAAGGCTACTTATGATGTGTATTACTGAGAGGGCCTAGAGATACCTTTCCAATACTCGGAGTGACAAATCCTAATCTCGATCTATGCCAAAACAACAAACACATTCGGAGATACCTGTATAGCATATTTATGATCATCCAGTTACATTGTGACATTTGATTGCACACAAGGTATTCCTCCGGTATCCGGGAGTTGCATAATCTCATAGTCGAAGGAATATGTATTTGCCATCAAGAAAGCAATAGCAATAGCAATAAACTTAACGATCAATATGCTAAGCTAACGGATGGGTCTTGTCCATCACATCATTCTCCTAATGATGTGATCCCGTTATCAAATGACAACACATGTCTAGTTAGGAAACCTTAACCATCTTTGATCAACGAGCTAGTCTAGTAGAGGCTTACTAGGGACACAGTATTTGTTTATGTATTCACACTTGTATTTAAGTTTCCGGTCAATACAATTCTAGCATGAATAATAAACCTTTATCATGAATAAAAAAATATAAAATAACAACTTTATTATTGCCTCAAGGGCATATTTCCTTCATAAATAGCTATGAGTGGATAACATGTTATCTTGCGTGTCAACATGCATTAAAATGATTATGATGTAGTATGTTAGGGTGGTATACTCCTTTGAAAAATTCAAGTGGCTTGACTTGGCACATGTTCACACATGTAATTGATCCAAACCCAATATTTCCTCTATGATATTTATGTTCATAGTGTTTATATCGTCCTCATGCTCGTGTTCAATGTTAATTATTCAAAATGCATGATTATGACCGTTGTCGCTCTCTCATTGGTTGCTTCCCAATCTTTTGCTAGCCTTCGCCTGTACTAAACGGAAATGCTGCTTGCACATCCAAATCCTGAAAACAATGTTGTGCCATAAGAGTCCACAATATCTACCTATACACGATATTACCCTGACATTCCATGTAAATTTGCATGTGCCATCTTTAAATCTTCAAATGAACATCTATTTTGTGTGCCTCTACTGCTCATGGAGTGATGGGGTAGTCAATATCTTCCATGCTAAGTGTGTTTTACTCTACAGAAGTTTATTCACTCATCAAAATTGAGGGAGGCTAGTAACAAGGATGCACAATCCTAAACTATTTATAAAAAATGCTCCCCACAAAAATTTGAAAGTTGGCAGGCACCGATGGATTCGGCTAGCCATGGTTTGTGTTAGTATGGTGGAGAGGGAGTAAAACTTTTTGCATGGGAACCGCCATTAACGTGTTTAACATGCAAGATATTGGAAACTTATCGTAAACCGTTGACAAGAAAAGTACACCTCTTAAAATGCAATTATCTGTGCTTTCGGCAATGATCTCTCACACCTCTGCAAATCCCTACTTTCCTCTGTGAAGGGCCTATCTATTAATTTTATTGTTGCGTCATCACTTTCTCATTCGAGCACTAACCCTGAGAGCGCTATTTTCATTCTTAGTTTAATATGCATTTAGTCTAATTAATGATGTGTGTGAGCAAGACTGGATATCCTCTACCCTGAATTACAATGTTTAGTCATTGCTTGAACTTCAGAGGTGATCTGCATTTATGTTTTGCAGTCTTAGAAAGGGTTAGCGAGATACCATTCTATCATATTGTATCATGGTTGTTTCCACAAAGTTTTGGTATTCGAGATATAGCATTACTGCCTGCTAGTTGATTATGTTATTGACATGAGTAAATATGGATCTTAAGTGTTACCGTATATGTGGTTAGTTCATGACCTTTTCTAAAAACTTGATTACTAGCTAAGCTTATATACAACAACAAGAACAAATGAGTTTGTTAAGATTTTCTTTATCTCTTTCAGTTTGTGAACTGAATTGCTTGAGGACAAGCAATGAGTTAAGCTTGGGGAGTTGATATGCATCCAATGTATCTACTTTTCCAAACACATCTGCTCTTGTTTTGGACTCTAATTTGCATGATTTGAATGAAACTAACCCGAACTGACGTTGTTTTCAGCCAAACTACCTTGGTGTTGTTTTTTTGCAGGAATAAAAGTTCTCGGAATTAGATGAAACTTCACGGTGATTTTTTATGGAATATATAAAAAATACTTCAACAGAGAACTATCAGAGAGGAGGCACCAGTGGGCCACAAGTTAGGGGGGCATGCATACCCCCTTACGCGCACCCTGATGACTTGTGGGCCCCATAGACCTTCGTTTGACCTAATTTCATGTGTCCTCGAGAATGTTTTGCTCACTATAAGAAGTACTTCCAGCTTGTCCTTTGCAATAAAAGGATTGGGCCACCTTGCTGCACCTTGTCACTTTTGTTACTTGCTACGAATTATCTTGCTATCAAACTATCTGTCACAAATAATTTATAGCACTTGTAGAGAATACCTTGCTGATAACTAATTATTAATTCCTTTTGCTCCTCGTTGGGTTCGACACTCTTACTTATCAAAAGGACTATGATTGACCCCCTATAATTGTGGGTCATCAAGACTCTTTTCTGGCGTCGTTACTGGGGAATGAAGCACTTTTGGTAAGTGGAATTGGGTAAGGAAACATTTATAATACATGCTAAAGTTTATCTTGAGTTGTCACTATGGAAGATAATCCTTTGAGAGGCTTGTTCGGGGTATGTTCACCTCGAGCGGAAGCAGTAAGAGGTGTGCCTCAACCTAATTAATGAAAATATTTATTATGAAATCCCTGCTGGTATCATGGAAAATTGCATGCTAATCCCTATGTAGGAGACGGAACAATACATCTTGATATGCACTTAATCTATATGGATGAATTGTGGATTGTTTAAGCTTGCATGCCTATCAAGGGATGGAGTTAAGAAATTATTACCTTTATCTTTGAAGGTAAGAGCATTGGCATGGTATAGTATATTGGATGAACCTGAAACATGGGACTGGAACCGACATAAATTGGAATTCCATAAAAAAAATATCATATGCACTTGGTTCATCATGATCAGAATTATATTTATAAGTTTTGGCCTCGCAAAGGAGAAAGTATCGTTCAAGCTTGGGGGAGTATTAAGGACATGATGCTCAAATGCCTAAATCATGAGCTCTCGAGAGATATTATAGTTCATAACTTTAATAATAAGTAAATGCAACTTTGAAGATTTGAAAATCGACAAAGGTAATGAGTCAGGTATAAATCTTGAATTTGATTGTGTTAAGTCTTTTGTAGAAACAGATGTTTTTCATGAGCTTAGTGCAAAATTTGGGCTTGACTCTGAGATACTAGCTACATTTTGAGAATCCTTTGCTACTCGTGATGATCTCCCTAAGGAGAAGTGTATTAAATTTCATCCACCCACTAAAGATACTAGTACAAATGCCCGTGCGTTGCACCGGGCGAAAAAAAGCACATGTGCCATTGTGCACCATCTACATCCAGTTTTAATAAACGTTCATAATAAGGTTAAGCATGGAAATTCCTTATTTTTATAAAAGTTAATGTTTTCACAAAAATTGGAGCACTTTTTAAGAGTATTTAACATTTTTGTGAACATTGGAACATTTCTTTAAAAAAGAACATTTTTACGGGAAAAATAGATTTTTTTTAACAGATGTTTTTTTATGAAAAGAATGTTTTTTTGTTGTACGTTTTTAAATGGACTTTGTTTTAGTAAAAATGGAACTTTGTTTTGGGATTTTTTTTCTTTTTTTAAATGCAAACATAATTGTTTGAAACAAAAATAGTGTGAACATATGTAAAACTATGAACATTTTAAAGCTATTTTTACCGTGTTAACTTTTTTTACAGATATTTTTTGAGCATTTTTGTTAGGGAATTTTTACAGATGGTTGTTTGGTTGGGAACAGTTTATTATTATTATTATTATTTTGACTATTTGGGCTTGGCACAAACAAATCACTTACGTTAACTTTTATTAAAAATAAGAACCAATTGTTTCGTCCAAGCAGCATATATCACCACGGAATTGAATGAAAAAAATAAAGAAGTCGATAATAGTACTTTTTGCCGAATAATACACAACCGCAATCATGGGAGTCCTGTTAATGTTTTTCATTGAGTCTGAAGCCATTATTGTATATTTGCACATGACATCAATAAGACGATTTTTGGACGACAGTGAGATCAAGCCATCCATGCATAGAATTAAACCGCAGCAGACTATTTGATTAGGGTCGTGCAGTGATCGGCAGCATGAACTATCATCCACAGTGTGGGGAAATCTTCGTAAGCCGGCAATCGCTTAACCCGGCCAAAAGATATGATGGGAAAGATGAAGATTATAGGAAGAAAGGATTCCGGCTCGCAGGATTAAGACCCGGGTTAACCTTTGATATTTCTTGTTTCCTTCATTTCATATATTTTTTCAAGATGAAAGTTTAAGCTTGGATAAATTCGAGCTAAACAATGGGGCCAATGTTGGGGATATTCCCCACGGGACAACCCGGCCAGGAGGAAATGACCCGGCCTAGAGCGCATCGGCTCATGGGTCACTTCGACCCACCAGATCAATGCAAATGACAGGCCCAGAAGATTAGAGTGTGGCTTGATGGAGGCCGGCACGAAGGAGGCGTTTGATGGGCCGGCTTGACGAAGGACCAAGGGTGAAGATTCTCCTTACTTGGGAGATAAGTAGAAAACAGAGTAAGACACGGGTTGTAGTATGACCCAGAATCTATTGTAAACCTAGGGGCTTGACCTATTATATAAAGGGAAGGCCCTAGGGCGAAAAGACTTAAATTACAATCAATCGAGAGCTAGGTTAGCGAATCCGCATCCTTGTAATCGAGATCTCTAACAATATCAATCAAGCAGGAACTAGGTCTTTACCTCCACCGTGAGGGGCCGAACCTGGGTAAACTCATGTCCTTCGTTCCCGATCAACCCCGTTCAAGCGAAGTTGCGATGGCCTCTAGACTTAGTCCTTTCATGAGGACATCTGCCATGAAAAAACCATGATAGTTGTCCCCGACACTTTTTCGGTGACTTTCTATCGGACTCCTTGTCTATTACTTTGTGGATAGATGACCCTTAAGTGTGTGACCCTGTAGGTTCGGTGAAATATAGATATGGCTGGAACACTTTCCGATCAATGGTCAATAGCCAAACCGTGGACATCCATATTGATCCCTATACCCACACGAACGAATATTCGAGTGAACTTGTAATTACCGAATGTTGTTCCTGTTGCTTCGCGATATGTTACAAATACCCGAGGTGAGATTTAATGGCATTCTCGTGAATCAACAACTTGTTGACTATGTCAGTTTCCTCGTTACCAGTTGGGTTCTCTTATCTCGTTCCCGCGTTTCGGTATCCTTCTGATCAAATCACACTGTGTCTGGCAAGATAATGATGGATATCGTAAAACCGAGAGGTCCCTAAGAATATCTCTCCATCGTTGAAGGAGCAAATCCCAATCTTGAGCTATCAAATTCCTTGTCATACTTTTTTCGTGAACCCGTAAGCCACCCTAAGTTTAACAAACCCCAAGGTTCACAAAGGAAGTATGAAGGAACTCGATACTCTCATGGTCTAACGAATTATGCAAACGAATAACTTTCTTTGTGTTATGAAACCATTAAGTCGTGACAAATGTATTTCATAGCATAATATCAATTGGGTCAATTCAACACAAGTGTTCTTCTAACATTGTGTCCTCAAAATTGTTGGCATGGTCATGACCATGATGAGAAAAATGTGACAATCATGCAACACTTGAGCTAGTCTTAGATGCACGACTAGGAATAAATTTACCGCTTACTATTCCACACATGCACATGGGTTTCCTCTGATACTTTATGGATATACGGGCTAAAGGACCATTGAAATCATAGCATAAAACATAAACATTAATTACAAACTTGGAGATAAATAACAAACGCTATTATTGCCTCTAGGGCATATCTCCTACGTCCTCTACAGGTCTTCCATCTCCTCGGTAGCGCCATATAGGACGTCGTGAGATCCTCAATATTTGCGATCAGATGGGTGATAGGTGGGTGATAGTCCCTAAGTGTAAGGAACTATCGTAGGACTTTCCAATGATGGAGGTTGTAAGTATGGAGTGTCAAACCCACAAGGAGGTAAAGGTAGGATTGGTATTCTCTCAGGTCCTATTTTCCACTTATACAAACCTGCGTACACCGGACATTTGCTTTATCTAGAAACAAGAAATAAATCTACACTACGGTTATAAAAGGATAGTTTTACTACTCCCTCCGTCCCATAATGTAAGGCGTTTTTTCACACTAGTGTAGTGTCAAAAACTGTCTTACATTATGGGATGGAGGGAGTAGATATTAAAGAACGTACAAATAAAAGTTCGATGTTGCGTAAGTAAAAGTACAATATAAAACAAATAGTGAGTGTTTAATGGTGGTGGTATGGTGTGCGGAATTGTCCCTAGGAAATTAAGTAAGTTACTAGACCGTTCATCATTACATGTTTATATGTGGGAGAGGCCTCTACTAACATACTATCCGGACTTGGATTTACACGTTCTTATGATTGGAACCATAGCAAGCATACAAAACTACTAAAAAGTTCATTAAGGTAAACACATCCATAGCATTAAGATGTATTGCACCCCCCTTCAATCCCATATGTATCAATTTCCATGGTGAGGCGAGGTTTTGTTCACTCCTACTGCCATATGCATAGTCTTGTCAACATACAACTAACCCTAAGGTGTGATCCACACGTGCATTCATATGATGGGCACTAAAGGACAATAACATAACCACATGCAACTCAATGAAATCATAGCAATTCACCAATTAACCCATACGACAACAATAATCTACTCAGACACAATAGCGATGACACAAATCATTTAATAATAATTCATAGCATCAAACACCATGTTCAAGTAGGGGATTATAGTGGGTTCCGGGGGGAGTGGTCCGCTAGATAGAGTTGAGAAGGTGATGGAGATGTCGGCAAAGACGCCGAAGGTGTTCGAGACGATCGCCGAGATGATGGTTCCCCCGACGGCACTCCGGTGCCACCGGGACAGATGGAGAGAGACCCCTCCTTCTTCCTCCATGGCCTCCCCCTAGATTGGGAGAGGTGCTCCCCTCTAGTCCTTGGCCTCCATGGTGCCCGGAGGGGCTCGCCCCTCCATGATTGGATCTCTTCTCTCTTTTTTCTCTCTGTTCTGGTACTGTTTCTACGGCCAAATACCTTTTCTTAAATATCTGGAGATCCGTAACTCCAATTGAGCTGAAATTTTAAGGGATTTCCCCCCAAAAATTAGCTTTCTTGTGGCGAAAGAAGAGCGTCAACTGACCTCCATAGCCTCACCCGACCACCCCACACGACCTAGGGCATGGCCACGCCGTGTGGGGCCCTCGTGCACCGCCTTACGTTGATTCTTTCGCTATTTTTTGATATTTTCCAAATAAATACGTTAGAAAGTAGGAACTAGAAAGTAGGAACCGGCCTTTGGCACTTGATTAATAGGTTAGTCCAAATAAACATTGTGCCAAAAACATAAATAAATGATGCAAATAAAGCATGAATACTTCAAAAAATATAAATACGTTAGATACTTATCAGTGGGTCAAAAAATTTGACCTCTTCATGATGTTCCTGGGCCCGACATGAGGTCAAACCCTGGAGAAGCAGCTCTCCGCATGAATCTGTGGCGCACTCCAGATTGCTGAATCTGACGATCCGGACTAGAGCGAAGTTCTCGGTGTGTCCTAGGTGGCCATTTTAGTTAGCAACGAAGATAGTGGTGCCGAAGATGAACATTTGTCCTGATCGCGCAAAACTCGGTCAGAGCTCCCATCAAGCCTCTACGTTCACCTAGCGGGACCTGCATGGGCCACCACTGTCGGGGACGCTTCCAGCAGATTCCTCGGTAGGGTATCGCGGAGAGTTGATTAGGCTGGATGGTAACAGGAGATGAGTCTTTACGCAGATTTGGGTCCTCTTGACGGATGTAAAAAATGTACTCATGCTATGTGTTTATTGCCATAGGGGTGTACAAGGGTATAGAACCGAGAGATTGTATGTTGTAATGTATCTATCGACTAGTCTGGATCCCGGTTTATATAGCATACTGGGGACCCTAAGGCTACAGATCCTAGTCAGCTACGTTGGTGGAGGTAGAGTCCTCTCGGCTCTGATATCTTTTCCTTGTACAACATGTTTTCCGAAGTCCTTGTATAACGCATAATGGGCCGTCCAACGTGACCCATGACGGAATCGGCCTAGGGGTCCTCAGACTGGCCCACCAGGCCGTGAAGACGCCCGGACATGTCCGTGGACATATGAAGTTTAGATCCTAGAAAACAAACTCACTGTAAGAACCATTTTGCATTTCTTCCAAAACAATAGTAATAGATAATCTACGTAGAGGAGAACCACATAAACTCGGAGAAGGAAAATCAATGAGATGCACAGTGAAGCTACTCAGAGGACGATGGACGTTTGACGTGCAGTCTGCTACGGCGGCATGTGGCGAGCAGCGCACATCAATCAAACCGTACGATGATGCAGAGACTCGTACGTGCCCTGCTTGGATGTGATGTCGCCTGCGCTACGGCATGGCGGGGCAGCCGGCCGCCGCAGATCTTAGCCATAGGGGGCGTACCTTCCATTGTCGGGCTCGTGCTCTTGCTTTTTTTCCCTTGGTGGAAGTGGAACAACGACAACAGAAACGTGTGATCTCGGCGGAACACCACTGGATCCAGCGTTTCCATCTTGAGAAAACGCTTTTGCTGTTTTGTCGGAAGGCTGAGAACGAACATTTCTACGAATGAATCATGAGACTTATGCCAGGACAGGAAGATGAGTAGGTTTTAATCAGACTGCGTGCTATCAATATAGGCCGATAAATGATGAGTAGGCAAACACTTGTCTGGTTGTGACAGCACGCACGCACTATGCTATGTTCCGTGGGCCAAACCAAAGCCGCCGCCTTGTTTCCATCAACGGAAAGGTGACCGCAACTTGCAACATCAAGCTCAATGCCAGTACTAGCTAGGAGGTAGGGAAGGGTACACATTTCGAGCTACTGGACGGACCCAGCTGGGAGGGAGGGAGCTCCCACCGTACCATACCTCACGGCGCCGGCCGTCGGCTCCACAGGAGAGCAGAGGAAGACGACAAGGCGAGATAGCCGACAGCCCAGTAACTCGCCGTACGCGCATCCTCCGATCTGATGGGTGTTGCCTGGCTTCACGCTGTAGCTGTAGCTAGCTACTACTAGTAGCAAGTACCCTTGGTGCCTCTGAACCTTAAGTTAACCCAAAGGCGCGCGCACCACGACAGGGAGGGTGGTCAGGTGTCGACCCTACGCTACAGTTCCGCAAGATTTGTGGAGATTTTGAAAGGTTATGTACTTGCATTCGTCCTCTTCGACCGGCCCACGTCGATCTTAGTTGGCCACCAAAGGACGGAGGGAGATCTGACGGTGCCGGTACTGAGTTCTGAGATCACAAGAGAGACTCTCCTTCCTCCTCTCGCCAACTCTCCTACAACGAGTGGAGGGCACAGCGTCACCGGTCCATCAAAACCCTTTTCTCTTCCCTGTGCGGTGGTGGCCTCCCCGGATGAGATACCGACGTTGTACGGTACGCAAGAACCCACAGTAGCAAGTGGGTGTGGGGGGCTACGGCCAGTACGCGTGATACAGTACTGATACAGAGGTGCACCAGACAAGTACGTACGTACATTGCATGTGTTGTAGCTAAGCTTTGCCAGGGCTAAGCTAGTACTACTCCAGTACTACTGTGCAGCACAAGGCAGGATCTTCAGGTGGCCAGGCATCCATGTACTCCTTTGTTTTCTTCTTCCTGACTTTAGAGTACACATGCACCATGCCTCTGCCTTGATTTGATATGTGGCCAATGCATTTCATGGGTTGTGCATTTCTGGTAAGGATGCAGACCCGGGTCCCGCGAGGCCACGATGGAGCAGTGTATGCAAGGTGTGCGTGCCAGAAGAATCGATGAAAGATTTGGACGTACGTAGGTCGGAAAGCACAAAGCGGGCTCAAGCGTGCCGTGCTTGAACCACTGGTCTCTAGTACTCTACGTAGCACGCACTGGAACATGTCCAGGTCCCGTCAGAAAAAGGAAATGCCTTATTACTTTCGTCGTGTGCAGTGTGCACCCAGCCAGCAAAATGTGCATTGTTTTCAAACGTTTAAACAAAAATAGCATAACTGTTCACGTAATGTAAAGATAGAAACAGCCACTAACCAACTGAGCGTAGCTGGGACGGTTATGTTCTTGTGGTGAAATCAGCCCATCAACGTTTAAGTTCTAGACTTGGCACCGATGATGTTGTGTTGGCTTAGTATCTTGGAGATGCTTACAGGGATAAAGTGTGCGCACGTGCCTTCACACGGATGAGTGTATGTCTGTGTATATGAGAATCTGCGATTATACTGTGTTAAAAAAAAACTAAGGAGGTGAGTCCTTTGGAAAAAATAGTGCAAGTCGACTTTTTTGGCCATCGGATCTTCATCAGATGAATGTTGTGAGTCTTCTAGCTCATCCTCCCTCCTCCTCATAAACCGCCCATGACCACCAGCCAATCTGCCTCTGCTGCCTCCACCCATAGCAAGTGACTCTCCCGCGCCTGCCTCGCCTCCCGGCCCTCCTCTCACCATTGCCCATCGTCGTGATGCAGCCACTCCCAACCATACCTCTAAACCTCCCCGGCCATCAAATATCTCCAATAACCAGCGCACCCCAACCCAAATCAGTCAACCCTCTTCCAAACCTCCAACGGCAATGTCGCAACTCGCTGTCGCTGCAAAGCGTCGTCTCATCTTCGGCCTTGGAGCTCCGGCAAGGCCTCCTTCTTCCTTCCAATGCAAAATCGACTTACATCAAAAATAAATTTAGGCGGCTTATATATAGCTCGCGCGACTCGTGCTCATATCGCCCAGTGGTCGCTGGAAACGCAGTGTATCAGTTGGTAATCCGCATCTGATCCAAGGCTCATCTCCACCAGATGTAAATTCAAAAATAAATAGTAAAAAACTTCTTTAAAAAATTGGCATCAAAGATGCTCGTGTGCGTAAATAGTGTGCAAATTTTGATGGTGTCTGGACATTCGACAAGCTCTAGGAAGAAAAAACAAAAATTGGTCCAAACAATGTTCTTCGATGCCAATTTGTGTATGAACATCGCACCTTCAAGCATCTTTGATACTAAGAAATTTCAGTTTTTTTTACTCCCTCCGTTCTAAAATAGATGATCCAACTTTATACTAACTTTATACTAAAGTTAATATAAAGTTGAGTCATCTATTTTGGAACGGAGGGAGTATTTGTTTGCTATTTTATTTGAATTTACTGTTTGGGCACCGAATTACCGCACTCGTGTATCAGTAGCCTAGTCTTATTTTGAAAAGGTGATTAGTGTTTTAAGCAACTCAAGTCAAAATGAAGGGAAAAGGTTTTGCTTGATTATCTGATGTTTGGAATAAAATCCACATAACCAGCCGAACTGCTACCTGTTAACACCAACCCACTACTAGGAAAAGGGCTATAGCTAATATGGACATTAATGACGCACCATGTATCTATGTGGTGCGCCACTGCTATATAGCAGTGACGCACCAGATACAGGTGCGCCATTAGTGTCCCCATTACTAATGGCGCACCAGACACACGGTGCGCCATTACTAGCAAAAAAAATATTTTTATTTTTCCAAAACTATTAATGACGCACCAGGGCACAGTGCGTCATTACTAGTTTTAACTAGTAATGGCGCACCACACGCTCTGTGCGCCACTACTAACAATTTTTTTTCTTTTTTTTCAAAACTAGTAATGGCGCACCTGTGTGAAGTGCGCCATTACTAGTTCAAACTAGTAATGGCGCACCACAACCACGGTGCGCCACTACTAACAATTTTTTTTGCAAAACTAGTAATGGGGCACCCCTAACTGGTGCGCCATTAGTAACCAGGGTTACTAATGACGCATTTTTAGGTGGTGCACCATTAGTAACCTGAGACCAGCTAGATATTTTGGACAGCCACCTACCACACTCACTTTCCCCACTTCATTCTCTCCACCTCCTCCTTCAAGCTTGTCTCGGCTGCCTCCTCCTCCTCACCTCATTTCCACCATAGATTCATCCAAATTAAGTGGTTAAATTACCTTTTTTTTTTGATAGGTAAGTAAGGGGAAAGCTTTCTTTATGTTGTAGATCTACTTTTTCCCCTCCAACAACGTGCACATGCACTTTTTATGGCCTAGCTAGATCTACGTATGTTTGTGGTGTTGCATATATGTTTGTGTTTGCAGGTACTGGTATTTAAAATGCGATAGTTGCCAATATTTTGCCGAAATGTTGATTCATTTCCGTTTCGGCGAGAATTTGGCACTATGCATTCTTTTTGGTCCTATTTTTAGGCAAAGTCATGCCAAATTTTTTCTTGGTTCTAAAATATCGTTTTGCTCTACCCCGCAGGCGACCATAGTTCACACGATGACCGAAGGCATCGTGAATAGGTTTTTGAGCTCCACGAAGGCCGAGATGCTTCAAAAGAACGAGACGGAGATAAGATGTCCGTGTCGAAGATGCAAGCTGAAGAGCCTTATTACGGACCCGGATTCCGGGCAGGTGCGGGACCACCTGCTCTTGCGTGGTTTCATGGATGGCTATCGGTGGCAAGGTGATGAAGATGACTATGAAGTCGTCCATGGGGGTCGGGCAAGAAATGAGGAAGGGCAGCAAGACAACCACTGCGGCGAGGGCGGGCAAGAAGACGAAGAATCTCCGGGACATGATCACGACGGTGATGCAGTACACAGTCATCATGTAGAAGATGCGGGACATGATGATGAGGAAGATCAAGGCGAAGGGCATGATCATGAAGATGAAGATGCCGGAGCAGACGACGATGGACCATCGATGGGCTGGGTGCAGGACCCTCATATTCAAGAGCTGCTTCTCAAGCAGACGGATAACGCAAGAGCTGCCGCCCGAGAGAAAGCCAAGATGGATCAACTGGAGACGCGGTTACTCCATTGTATGAAGGATGCAGGCCCGAGGATACCCGCCTGAAAGTAACACTCATGGCTCTGGAGATGAAGGTAAAACACAAAATGACCGACGCATACTTCGACGAGAACATGTCATTCTGGCACGAACGTCTTCCCAAGGGGAACAAGTGCCCGACCAGTTTCGAGGAGGCGAAGAAAATCGTGTGTCCTCTGGACTTACCGCACGTGAAATACCATGTGTGCATGAACAATTGCATCATTTATCAGGACGAGCACGCGGAGTCTACCATATGTCCGGTGTGCGGCGTCACTCGATACAAGAAGAGGAAGAAAGCTCCTCGAAAAGTGGTGTGGTACTTTCCGATCACTCCTCGTCTGCAGCGGTATTTCGCGGACCCTAAGCTAGCAAAGCTCCTGCGTTGGCACGCGGATAGGGAGGAGAAGAAGCGAGAAGATGACGGAAATGATCCGGAGATAAATAAAAAAGACAAGATGCTGAGTCACCCTAAGGATGCGAGCCAGTGGCAAGCGTTGAACTTCGAACATCCAGAATTTGGGGACGATCCAAGGAACATCGTGCTGGGCGCGAGCACCGATTGAGTCAATCCGTTTGGCAGCCAGAGAAGCACACATAGCACCCGGCCTGTGTTTGTGTGGATGTACAACCTTCCCCCTGGTTGTGCATGAAGAGGAAGTACATTCACATGAGTATGCTAATTGAAGGGCCGAAACAACCAGGAAACGACATCAATCTGTATCTGGGGCTGCTGAAAGAGGAGCTAGACACGCTGTGGAAAACGCCAGCCAATACGTGGGACGCCGCAGAGAAAGAATATTTCCCTATGAGAGCCGCACTGCTCACGACAGTGCACGACTATCTCGGTTACGGATATCTCGCGGGGCAGGTGGTCCACGGATTTTCTGGATGCGTCAGGTGCATGGATGACACAGCGTATCGCCAGCTAGATAGAGATCCCGGGTCTTCGAAAACCGTGTTCATGGGACATCGAAGGTGGCTTCGCGACGATGACCCATGGAGAAAATGCAAGGATCTGTTCGATGGTGAAACCGAACCCCGAAGACGCCTGCGTATGAGGAGCGGCGAGGAAATAGACGAGCTGTTGAAAAATTGGAAAGATTCCCCAGTGCCGAGAAAGAAGCAAAAGGCGCCAGAGTCGGGAAAGAAGCGAAAAGCGCCAGAGCCGCTGCTGAAGGTATGGAAAACGAGGTCTGTTTTTTGGGACTTGCCGTACTGGAAGATTCACCGTGTGCCTCACAGCCTTGATGTCATGCATATCATGAAGAACGTGTGCGAGAGTCTGCTTGGTACCCTGCTCAACATGCCAGAGAGGACCAAAGATGGGCCGAAAGCAAGGGCATACTTGAAATCAATGGGCATCAGGGAAGAGCTTCACGCTAATGATGATGATGATGATGATGAGGCGAAGCAGGACACGGAAAGTCGCGCAAAGGCAAAAAGGCCAAGAAGACCGGAAATGACTACCCTCCCACGTGCTTCACTCTAAGTCAGGAAGAGATCGAGCAGTTTTTCAACTCCCTCGTAGGAGTAAAACTTCCTTACTGTTACGCGGGGAAGATAAGCAGATACCTAGACTCAGTGAAGCAGAAGTTCAGCGGGATGAAGTCTCACGACTGTCACATGTTGATGACGCAGATACTTCCAGTTGTAATCCGTGGGATCATGGACGCGTACGTCCGTGAAATGCTATTTGGCCTATGCAACTTTTTCGACGTCATCTCTCGGAAGTCGGTTGGCTTGAGGCAACTCAGAAGGCTACAGGAAGAGATCGTGGTGATACTATGCGAGCTTGAGATGTACTTCCCGCTCGCATTCTTCGATGTTATGGTGCATCTGCTGGTCCATATCGTGGAGGATATCATCCAACTCGGGCCGACGTTCCTGCACACCATGATGCCGTTCGAAAGGATGAATGGTGTCATTAAAGGATACATTCGCAACATGTCACGTCCAGAGGGAAGCATAGCCAAGGGCTTTCTGACCGAAGAGTGCATCTCCTACTGCATGAATTATCTAGGCATCGAGAACCCCGTTAGTCTGCCCGTCAACAGGCACCTCGGCAGGCTCGCTGGATGGGGTCACCGCGATGGTCGCCGTGAAATGCATGTCGACTTCGAGGGTCGACTCGCTGACTTTGAAAGAGCAAACCTAGTCGCGCTACAACACATAGACGTGGTCGATCCTTGGGTGGTAGAGCACAAAACCATTATTGAGAAGACGTACAATGACCGAGGCCAACAGAGGACGGACGAAGATATAATCAAAGAGCACAACTCATGTTTCACGCGTTGGTTCAAGGAGAAGCTTCTGTCGTACCCTTTACATGAGGATTCTTTTGCGGAAGAAAAACTCATATTCGCCTTGTCACAGGGCGCCGAGCACAACCTGGTGACCTATGAGGCGTACGATATAAACGGCTACACATTCTACACCGAGGACAAGGACATGAAGAGCGATGGTTATCAGAACTCCGGGGTAACGATGGAATCCTACACCAGTAACGACAAGGACAGATACTATGGAAGGATCGAGGAGATCTGGAAGCTGAGCTACGCTGGAGAGAAGGTCCCAATGTTTCGTGTCAGATGGGCCAAGAGCGTCCTAAAAGAAGACCGGTATTTCACCACCATGGTTATACCCGAAGCCAAATCCAAGACCGCGGGCGCAAACGTCACCGCGAAAAATGAGCCATGGGTACTGGCTTCCCAAGTGGACCAATGCTTCTTCGTTACCGACCCGTCAAAGCCCAGTCGTGTTGTCGTGAGGAGAGGAAAAAGGAAGATCATCGGAATGGATGGAGTCGCCAATGAGCAAGACTTCGACAAGTACGACGACCCGAAGATGGAACATGATGCTACCTCTTGAGCAATGCGTTGGTTTTCCCTTCAAGAGGAAAGGGTGATGCAGCAAAGTAGCGTACGTATTTCCCTCAGTTTTTGAGAACCAAGGTATCAATCCAGTAGGAGGCTACGCGTGAGTCCCTCGCACCTACACAAAACAAATAAATCCTCGCAACCAACGCGATAAGGGGTTGTCAATCCCTACACGGTCACTTACGAGAGTGGGATCTGATAGATATGATAGGATAATATTTTTGGTATTTTTATGATAAAGATGCAAAGTAAAATAAAGCAAAAGAAATAACTAAGTGTTGGAAGATTAATATGATGAAGATAGACCCGGGGGCCATAGGTTTCACTAGTGGCTTCTCTCATGAGCATAAGTATTTTACGGTGGGTGAACAAATTACTGTTGAGCAATTGACAGAATTGAGCATAGTTATGAGAATATCTAGGTATGATCATGTATATAGGCATCACGTCCGAGACAAGTAGACCGACTCCTACCTGCATCTACTACTATTACTCCACACATCGACCGCTATCCAGCATGCATCTGGAGTATTAAGTTCATAAGAACAGAGTAACGCCTTAAGCAAGATGACATGATGTAGAGGGATAAATTCATGCAATTTGATAAAAACCCCATCTTGTTATCCTCGATGGCAACAATAAAATACCTATCTTGCTGCCCCTACTGTCACTGGGAAAGGACACCGCATGATTGAACCCAAAGCTAAGCACTTCTCCCATTGCAAGAAAGATCAATCTAGTAGGCCAAACCAAACTGATAATTCGAAGAGACTTGCAAAGATAACCAATCATACATCAAAGAATTCAGAGAAGATTCAAATATTGTTCATAGATAAACTTGATCATAAACCCACAATTCATCGGTCTCAACAAACACACCGCAAAAGAAGATTACATCGAATAGATCTCCATGAGAGAGGGGGAGAACATTGTATTGAGATCCAAAAAGAGAGAGGAAGCCATCTAGCTAATAACTATGGACCCGAAGGTCTGAGGTAAACTACTCACACTTCATCGGAGGGGCTATGGTGTTGATGTAGAAGCCCTCCATGATCGATGCCCCTTCTGGCGGAGCTCCGGAACAGGCCCCAAGATGGGATCTCGTGGGTACAGAAGGTTGCGGCGGTGGAATTAGGTTTTTGGCTCCGTATCTGATCGTTTGGGGGTACGTAGGTATATATAGGAGGAAGAAGTACGTCGGTGGAGCAACAGGGGGCCCACGAGGGTGGAGGGCGCGCCCCCCTACCTCGTGGCTTCCCTGTTGGTTGCTTGACGTAGGGTCCAAGTCTCCTGGATCATGTTCGTTTCGAAAATCATGTTCCCGAAGGTTTCAATCCGTTTGGACTCCGTTTGATATTCTTTTTCTGCAAAACTCTGAAATAGGAAAAAACAACAATTCTGGGCTAGGCCTCCGGTTAATAGGTTAGTCCCAAAAATAATATAGAAGTGGATAATAAAGCCCAATAATGTCCAAAATAGAAGATAATATAGCATGGAGCAATCAAAAATTATAGATACGTTGGAGACGTATCAAGCATCCCCAAGCTTAATTCCTGCTCGTCCTCGAGTAGGTAAATGATAAAAACAGAATTTTTGATGCGGAGTGCTACTTGGCATAATTTCAATGTAATTCTTCTTAATTGTGGTATGAATATTCAGATCCGAAAGATTCAAGATAAAAGTTCATATTGACATAAAAATAATAATACTTCAAGCATACTAACTAAGCAATTATGTCCTCTGAAAATAATAATACTTCAAGCATACTAACTAAGCAATTGTGGTATGAAAGTTCATCCCTACAAAATCATATAGTTTAGTCATGCTCCATTTTCGTCACACAAGAATGCTCTCATCAAGCACAACCCCGATGACAAGCCAAGCAATTGTTTCATACTTTAGTAATCTCAAACTTTATAAACCTTCACGCAATACATGAGCGCGAGCCATGGACATAGCACTATGGGTGGAATAGAATATGATGATGGGGGTTATGTGGAGAAGATAAAAAAGGAGAAAGTCTCACATCAACGAGGCTAATCAATGAGCTATGGAGATGCCCATCGATTGATGTTAATGCAAGGAGTAGGGATTGCCATGCAACGGATGCACTAGAGCTATAAATATATGAAAGCTCAACAAAAGAAACTAAGTGGGTGTGCATCCAACTTGCTTGCTCATGAAGACCTAGGGCACTTGAGGAGGCCCATTGTTGGAATATACAAGCCAAGTTCTATAATGAAAAATTCCCACTAGTATATGAAAGTGACAAAACAAGAGACTCTCTATCATGAAGATTACGGTGCTACTTTGAAGCACAAGTGTGGTAAAAGGATAGTAATATTGTCCCTTCTCTCTTTTTCTCTCATTTTTTTTGGGCCTTCTCTTTTTTTATGGCCTTTCTCTCCTTTTTTTATTTTTATTCCTCACTTGGGACAATGCTCTAGAAAATGATGATCATCACACTTCTATTTATTTACAACTCGATACTAGAACAAAGTATGACTCTATATGAATGCCTCCGGCGGTGTACCGGGATATGCAATGAACCAAGAGTGACATGTATGAAAGAATTATGAACGGTGGCTTTGCCACAAATACTATGTCAACTACATGATCATGCAAAGCAATATGACAATGATGAATGTGTCATGATAAACGGGATGGTGGAAAGTTGCATGGCAATATATCTCGGAATGGCTATGGAAATGCCATAATAGGTAGGTATGGTGGTTGTTTTGAGGAAGATATAGGGAGGTTTATGTGTGAAAGAGCGTATCATATCACGGGGTTTGGATGCACCGGCGAAGTTTGCGCCAACTCTCAATGTGAGAAAGGGCAATGCACGGTACTGAAGAGGCTAGCAATGGTGGAAGGTGAGAGTGCGTATAATCCATGGACTCAACATTAGTACTAAAGAACTCATATAATTATTGCAAAAATCTACAAGTCATCAAAAACCAAGAACTACGCGCATGCTCCTAGGGGGATAGGTTGGTAGGAAAAGACCATCGCTCGTCCCCGACCGCCACTCATAAGGAGGACAATCAAAGAACACCTCATGTTTCAAATTTGTTACATAACGTTGACCATACGTGCATGCTACGGGACTTGCAAACTTCAACACAAGTATTTCTCAAATTCCCAACTACTCAACTAGCACGACTTTAATATCACTACCTCCATATCTCAAAACAATCATCAAGCATCAAACTTCTCTTAGTATTCAAAACACTCATAAGAAAGTTTTTACTATTCTTGAATACCTAGCATATTAGGATTATTTAAGCAAATTACCATGCTATTTAAGACTCTCAAAATAATCTAAGTGAAGCATGAGAGATCAATAGTTTCTATAAAACAAATCCACCACCGTGCTCTAAAAGATATAAGTGAAGTACTAGAGCAAAAATTATAGATATAAGTGAAGCACATTGAGTATTCTAATAATTTCCGAATCATGTGTGTCTCTCTAAAAAGGTGTGTACAGCAAGGATGATTGTGTTAAACTAATAAGCAAAGACTCAAATCATACAAGACGCTCCAAGCAAAACACATATCATGTGGTGAATAAAAATATAGCTCCAAGTAAAGTTACCGATGGAAGTAGACGAAAGAGGGGATGCCTTCCGGGGCATCCGCAAGCTTTGGCTTTTTGGTGTCCTTAGATTATCTTGGGGGTGTCATGGGCATCCCCAAGCTTAGGCTCTTGCCACTCCTTGTTCCATAATCCATCAAATCTTTCACCCAAAACTTGAAAACTTCACAACACAAAACTCAGCAGAAAATCTCGTGAGCTCCGTTAGCGAAAGAAAACAAAAGAACACTTCAAGCTACTGTAATGAACTCATTATTTATTTATATTGGTGTTAAAACTACTGTATTCCAACTTCACTATGGTTTATAAACTCTTTTACTAGCCTTAGAATCATCAAAATAAGCAAACAACACACGAAAAACAGAATCTGTCAAAAACAGAACAGTCTGTAATAATCTGTAACTAACGCAAACTTCTGGAACTCCAAAAAATCAGCCAAAATAGGAAGACCTAGACAATTTGTTTATTGAACAGCAGCAATTGGAATCAATATTTTATCACGTTCTGGTGATTTTCAACAATTGTTTTCGTGAACAGAAAGTTTCTAGAAATTTCTGCAAAATCAAATAACTACCATCCAAGAAGATCCTATAGGTTTTACTTGGCACAAACACTAATAAAAACATAAAAACACATCTAACCAGAGGCTAGATCAAGTATTTATTCCTAAACAGAAGGAAAAAGCAAAAAAAAACTAAAAATAAAATTGGGTTGCCTCCCAACAAGCGCTATAGTTTAACGCCCGTAGCTAGGCATAAAAGCAAGGATAGATCTAGGTATTGCCATCTTTGGTAGGCAATCCATAAGTGGCTCTCATGATAGATTCATATGGTAGTTTTATTTTCTTCCGAGGGAAGTGTTCCATGCCTTTCTTTAATGGAAATTGGAATCTAATATTCCCTTCCTTCATATCAATAATTGCACCAATCGTTCTAAGGAAAGGTCTACCAAGAATAATAGGACATGAAGGATTGCAATCTATGTCAAGAACGATAAAATCTATGGGCACATAGTTCCTATTTGCAACAATAAGAACATCATTAATTCTTCCCATAGGTTTTTTAATAGTGGAATCCGCAAGGTGCAAGTTTAAAGAGCAATCATCAAAATCACGGAAACCTAGCAAATCGCACAAAGTTTTTGGAATCATGGAAACACTAGCACCCAAATCACACAAAGCATAGCATTCATGATCTTTAATCTTAATTTTAATAGTAGGTTCCCACTCATCATAAAGTTTTCTAGGGATAGAAACTTCCAACTCAAGCTTTTCTTCATAAGATTGCATCAAAGCATCAACGATATGTTTGGTAAAAGCTTTATTTTGACTATAAGCATGAGGAGAATTTAGCACGGATTGCAACAAGGAAATATAATCTATCAAAGAGCAATTATCATAATTAAATTCCTTGAAATCCAAAATAGTGGGTTTATTAATATCTAGGGTATTGTTCTCTTCAATCCCACTTTTATCAATTTTAGCATCAAGATCTAAAAACTCCGAATTTTTGGAACGCCTTCTAGGTAAAGGTGGATCATATTCAGTCCCATCATTATCAAGATTCATATTGCAAAACAAAGATTTAATAGGGGAGACATCAATAACTTTTAGATCTTCATCTTTATTTTCATAGAAATTTGAAGAACACGCTTTCATAAAGCAATCTTTCTTAGCACGCATCCTAGCGGTTCTTTCCTTGCACTCATCAATGGAAATTCTCATGCTTTGAGAGACTCATTGATATCATGCTTAGGAGGAATAGATCTCAGTTTCAAAGAATCAACATCAAGAGAAATTCTATCAACGTTCCTAGCCAATTCATCAACTTTAAGCAATTTTTCTTCAAGCAAAGCATTTAAATTCTTTTGCGAATTCATAAACTCTTTAGCACTAGTCTCAAATTCAGAGGGCATCTTATTAAAATTTCCATAAGAATTGTTGTAGGAATTACCATAATTATTGGAGGAATTACTAGGATAAGGCCTAGGATTAAAGTTTCCTCTATAAGCGTTGTTACCAAAATTATTCCTACCAACAAAATTCACATCCATAGATTCATTATTATTCTCAATCAAAGTAGACAAAGGCATATCATTGGGATCAGATGAAACACAATTAGTAGCAAATAATTTCATAAGTTCATCCATCTTTCCACTCAAAACATTAATTTCTTCTATCGCATGCACTTTTTTATTAGTAGATCTTTCAGTGTGCCATTGAGAATAATTAACCATATATTATCTAGGAGTTTAGTAGCTTCTCCTAAAGTGATTTCCATAAAAGTGACTCCCGCGGCCGAATCTAAAAGATTTCTAGAAGCAAAATTCAATCCGGCATAAAAATTTTGTATAATCATCAACAAATTCAAACCATGAGTAGGGCAATTACGTATCATTAATTTCATCCTCTCCCAAGCTTGTGCAACATGTTCATGATCAAGTTTCTTAAAATTCATAATATCGTTTCTAAGAGAGATGATCTTAGCGGGAGGAAAATACTTAGAGATAAAATCATCTTTGCACTTATTCCAAGAATCAATACTATTTTTAGGCAAAGACGAAAACCAAGCTTTAGCACAATCTCTAAGCGAAAAAGGAAATAGCTTCAGTTTAGCAATATCATTATCAACGTCTTTCTTCTTTTGCATATCACACAAATCAACGAAGCTATTTAGATGAGTAGCGACATCTTCACTAGGAAGGCAGGCGAATTGATCTTTCATGACAAGATTCAACAAAGCAACATTGATTTCACAAGATTCAGTATCGGTAAGAGGAGCAATCGGAGTGCTAAGGAAATCATTATTGTTGGTATTGGTAAATTCACATAATTTGGTATTATCTTGAGCCATCGTGACAAACAAGCAATCCAACACATGAGCAAACAAGAGACGGGCAAAAAGAGGCAAACGGAAAAGAGAGGGCGAATAAAACGGCAAGGGTGAAGTGGGGGAGAGGAAAACGAGAGGCAAGTGGCAAATAATGTAATGCGGGAGATAAGGGTTTGTGATGGGTACTTGGTATGTTGACTTTTGCGTAGACCTCCCCGGCAATGGCGCCAGAAATCCTTCTTGCTACCTCTTGAGCACTGTGTTGGTTTTCCCTTGAAGAGGAAAGGGTGATGCAGCAAAGTAGCGTAAGTATTTCCCTCAGTTTTTTAGAACCAAGGTATCAATCCAGTAGGAGGCTACGCGCGAGTCCCTCGCACCTACACAAAACAAATAAATCCTCGCAACCAACGCGATAAGGGGTTGTCAATCCCTACACGGTCACTTACGAGAGTGAGATCTCATAGATATGATAGGATAATATTTTTGGTATTTTTATGATAAAGATGCAAAGTAAAATAAAAGCAAAAGAAATAACTAAGTGTTGGAAGATTAATATGATGAAGATAGACTCGGGGGCCATAGGTTTCACTAGTGGCCTCTCTCATAAGCATAAGTATTTTACGGTGGGTGAACAAATTACTGTTGAGCAATTGACAGAATTGAGCATAGTTATGAGAATATCTAGGTATGATCATGTATATAGGCATCACGTCCGAGACAAGTAGACCGACTCCTGCCTGCATCTACTACTATTACTCCACACATCGACAGCTATCCAGCATGCATCTAGAGTATTAAGTTCATAAGAACAGAGTAACGCCTTAAGCAAGATTACATGATGTAGAGGGATAAATTCATGCAATATGATAAAAACCTCATCTTGTTATCCTCGATGGCAACAATACAATACGTGCCTTGCTGCCCCTACTGTCACTGGGAAAGGACACCGCAAGATTGAACCCAAAGCTAAGCACTTCTCCCATTGCAAGAAAGATCAATCTAGTAGGCCAAACCAAACTGATAATTCGAAGAGACTTGCAAAGATAACCAATCATACATAAAAGAATTCAGAGAAGATTCAAATATTGTTCATAGATAAACTTGATCATAAACCCACAATTCATCGGTCTCAACAAACACACCGCAAAAGAAGATTACATCGAATAAATCTCCACGAGAGAGGGGGAGAACATTGTATTGAGATCCAAAAAGAGAGAGGAAGCCATCTAGCTAATAACTATGGACCCGAAGGTCTGAGGTAAACTACTCACACTTCATCGGAGGGGCTATGGTGTTGATGTAGAAGCCCTCCGTGATCGATGCCCCTTCCGGCGGAGCTCCGGAACAGGCCCCAAGATGGGATCTCGTGGGTACAGAAGGTTGCGGTGGTGGAATTAGGTTTTTGGCTCCGTATCTGATCGTTTGGGGGTACGTAGGTATATATAGGAGGAAGAAGTACGTCGATGGAGCAACAGGGGCCCCACGAGGGTGGAGGCCGCGCCCTGGGGGGGTAGGCGCGCCCCCTACCTCGTGGCTTCCCTGTTGGTTGCTTGACGTAGGGTCCAAGTCTCCTGGATCATGTTCATTCCGAAAATCACGTTCCCGAAGGTTTCATTCCGTTTGGACTCCGTTTGATATTATTTTTCTGCAAAACTCTGAAATAGGCAAAAAAACAGCAATTCTGGGTTGGGCCTCCGGTTAATAGGTTAGTCCCAAAAATAATATAAAAGTGGATAATAAAGCCCAATAATGTCCAAAACAGAAGATATATAGCATGGAGCAATCAAAAATTATAGATACGTTGGAGACGTATCACATGACGATGACGATGAAGTGCCATACACCACAAGAAGAAGCAGGACCATCCTACCTAAAGGACGTCCGTTCCACAGAAGAATTCCATTTGCGAAAAAGAAGGGCAAGAAGATTGTGAAAAGATAGCTAGCTAAGATCGATTGTATTTAAATCGTAGTCTTCATTTCTCGATTGTATTTCAACATTTTGAAATGATATTTCTTCTGTCCTAGTCCTCATGAATATTTATTTATGTTTATTATGGTATTGAATTTCTAACTCACAAAAAGTATTGAATTTTTTAATATTTTTTAAAATCATGAATTTTTTTAAATTTCATGGGCACTTTTTGAATTCATGAATATTTTGACAAATTTGATGATATTTTTCATATTCATAAATGTTTTACCAATTCACAAATGAATGCAACAAAAAATCCAAAAAAAATATTGATGATATTTTTAAATAACAAATTTGATGATATTTTTTCATATTCATAAATATTTTGAAATAACAAATTTGATGATATTTTTTCACATTCATAAATGTTTTCAAATTTGATTGTCACTTTCTAAAAAATTATTAGATGCAACTAAAAATAAAAAAAAGTTACTAATGGCGCACCAGGAGGAGGTGCGCCATTGCTATCAGTGTACTTATGGCGCACCCCTAGGAGGTGCGCCATTGGTAATGTTTTCAAATTTTTATGATATTTTTTCAAATATTTTCAAATAACAAATTTGATGATATTTTCAAATAACAAATTTGATGATATTTTTTCATATTCATAAATATTTTCAAATAAGAAATTTGATGATATTTTTTCACATTCATAAATGTTTTCAAGTTTGATTGTCATTTTCTAAAAAAATATTAGATGAAACTAAAAAAAAGTTACTTATGGCGCACCCCTCGGTATTGGTGTCTCCCGCGGCGGCGCCATTGGTGTCTCCGGCGGAGGCAGCATTGGTGTCTCACGCGGCGGCGCCGGCATTGCAGCTTAATGCACCTGGGTGTGGGAAGAATACGCCGGCCGGCACCTCGGCAGCAAGCGGCCCCTCCGTCAATTGCACGCCCGCCGTTGGCGGTGCCTCGACATTAGCCGAGCTCGACGCCATCACGGTAACTAATTAAGCCTCTCGGCTGATGACTTCATCTCCTCGCCTTTGACTGGGCATCCCTGACGCCCTACATGTTTTCGCAGGGCGCCGCCGACGTTCCGTGCACTCTCCTGCACTTCGTGAACGACGAGTTGGTCGATGTCGCCAAGGGTAGAATCGTTCAACCGGGCAGCCGCGTGTTCCACGGTAATCAGATGCCACCCACCGTTTATAGGGTTCAACTGGTTCGGGTGCTGCCGGGCTTCGACGACATATTACCTCCGTATCGACCCCATGGGGCCGACGAAGATGATGTGATGACCGTCAATGCCTGCATAAGCTGTCCCATGCTTTGGCCGAAGAGCCAGATTCGTTTGGGGGCGGGGGACACCACCCCACAGACAACACCGCCAGTCGTGCCGGCGCCAAGCCATGGCAAGACCCCCGCATGCTACCGGACATGCCGGACATGCATATGGCACAGGATCCGGACGACAACGACGACGACGGTAAATTTACCAACGTCGATAAGTACTTCAACGAACATGGGTACGATGACGAATTCTTGGGGCCTCCTTCTCAAGAACCCAACCCTCCAAAAGACGATCTAGCTGGTACCGCGGGGAAACCCAATTGCAACAGGCGTCGTCTGGCGTTCAGTTCTCAGGAGACGCCTCCAGCTGCCGTCTTCACCGAGCCTCAGATAGCCGAGGTGCGAAATATTATCAGCCCCAACACACTCAAGAAGGCGGTCTCTGAGCAGAACTCGATCCCATTACAGCAGAAGAAGAAGGGACGGAAAAGAAAGACTAACAAGGGTGCGAGCCAGCCGGCACCGAGTACGATCCGTGCTCAGGATAGTACACCTTCACCTAAGGATATCTCGAGGAGGGTTCATGTGGCGGGTAGGCCGATGCTACCGACTAATCTGCTCAATGCTGCAACCGGTGCTATGCGGAGTCTGCATGACAATGTTCTTTCTTTGGAGAAGCGGCGTCTCTTCGAGAATGATGTGGCATACCCAGTTTTCGTGGCCAAGGTCCCAGAGGGCAAGGGCTTTGTGGATAGCGCCATCGGGGGTATGATCGTCCTGCGGTTTGATGACATCTTCGCTATGTTTAACCTTCATCCGCTGCACTACACCTTCGTTCGGCTATTTTCGCTGAGTATGGAGATGCGGACCATTAGAGACAAGACCCCGGACATCGTGATAGTCGACCCCTTCTACATGCGCGCCAAGATCTTGGGCAGCGCTGGGGACCGGCAAGTCACGAGTTCATACCTCAAAGGCGTCATTCTGGCAAACCCAGATAAGGATAACTTCCTCGTGCCTTACTCTCCCGAGTAAGTCATCCCCTCACCGCCCCGTAACATATGATTTCTTAGATTTCGATCGTTTTCTTTTTTTCTAACATTCCGTGTTTTCTGTAGTGACACACATTCAACACTCATCCTCTTAAGCCCAAAATATTCCATGGCCACGTATTTCGACTCGGACCGTCAGTCGAAGAAAGACTACACAAATATCAAGAAAGTTCTTGATGATGTTCTCCCCGGCTACGCCAGATCTGGAGGCACTTTCAGCAGGCCAGTTCGTAGGTACGGCAAGCACGTGTTCACCCACAATACGACGTTCCCCTGCGTCAAGCAGCCGCCTGGCGGTCAGAAGGATGCCTACTACGCCCTCCACCACATGCGGGCGATCGTACGGGACCATAATCACCTTCTGCTACCAAATAATCTCAAAGATTGGGCCGCACGCTTGTCGGCAATCCAGGACGCGGACATCAGACAAGAATTCTTTCGCATCCAGTCGGAGTTTGCGGAAATCATCAATCAAGATGTCCTTCGTACCTCGGGGCAGTTCTACCTTAGATATCAACCGTCCAACAGTGAGATAGAAACAACGCTACAAATGCAGGCTGACAACGCCCGTGATTTCATGACCATCACGACAGACGGCGGCTTCATCCACGCTCCGGTCCCTGAATCGAGTCGAAAGTAGTGATGCTATGTAGTTCTGAAATATCAATTAGCTCATGTTGTAATTAAACTTTAATGAACTTGTATGTCTCTTTGGTTTGGACAGTCGCTCAACTTATATGTAATCGATGCTATTTATTAGTAGGACCATTAATCATGCTATTAATGTCTTGCTTTTCTCTTCCGATCCTTTTGTTGCATACTTATATATTGCTTATGTATTGTCTATGAATTGCTACTAACGTTTTGTTTGGCTAGTGCTTAGAGATGCCGTCGTATGTCGTGTACAAGGGTAAGGTTTCCGCAGTCTACGACGACTGGGAGGAGTGTCGGAGACAGGTTCACCGTTTCAGCGGTAACAGTTACAAAGGGTACACCACTAGGGTGGAGGCGGAAACTAGATACGCGCGCTATCTAGCGGGAGAGAGGAGGGAGCGGAGGAGGAACCGGATGAAGACCAGTTTCATCGCGATGGTGCTAATCGTGATGACCGCAGCTCTCTTCTATGTGATGGTAGTTTAGATGATCGATATCGACTTGTAATGTGAAGACAAACTCGCTACTCGCGGTCTCGAGACTTGTAATGTTCTAACTTTGTTCGGGTCTTTTGAATTCGGAGCCTAATATGATGAATTGTATTCGGAGACTAATCTTCTATTGTATTCGATGAATCTGCTGTTTATATGTTGTGCTGTCTATATTCTATGTAGTAATATATTTTGTAACATGTGCAAATATCAGAAAAGAAAAAAAATTCCTAATATTCATACTAGTGGCGCACCACACAACACTTTAGTGGCGCACTGCAATAAACACACTAGTGGCGCACTATCTAGTAGTGCGCCATTAGTAACCCAGAGCACAGGTAAATATGGCCCCCTGGGAGGCATAGTAATGGTGCACCAGGGGACATACTAATGGCGCACTGCCTGGCGCGCCACAACTGTCTGGTATACTAATGGCGCACCAGGGGTGTGCCATTAGTATTAGCTACTAATGGCGTGATGATAGTGACGCACCTGTAGTGCGGCATTAATGGCCAAAACAGATGCGCCACTAACAGGCCTTTTCCTAGTAGTGACCCCTTTTATCCCAGGGAATTGATCCAGCCAAGCATATTTTTTCTACTCCTAGGCAACGAGGAATTGCGTGTTCCTAAGAGGCACTGGACTGGCAGTAGTGCAAGGATGTCCCTATCATATCCATGCACTTGTAAAAGTAACATAAGCCCCCTCTTATCTTAGACTAAATCCAGAAAATTAACTCTGGTTGATATGTTGGAGCTGGTAGGTAATCCTTTTCAATCTGTTGTCAACTTGTCATGCAAGTGACAACCCTGTCTCTCCCTGATAAGAGCTATCTCTCTCACGCACAGTCACCTGGTGTTTTTATTTATTTCATACGCTGTCGCGCATACGTACGTGCCTTACACTGGTCAGCATTATAATTACACACGTGTGACTAGACCGAATCGTGTTATCCACCTTTCTGGGCTAGCTTGAGATTTTAGGGAACTGGTTTCTGGATGAATGGCAGTATTCTACCAAAAGTACAAAGCTAGAGACGTTGAGGTTGTCAATGTTTGCTGGATTGAATATAAACGTGAATTAATATATACATCTTCTTTGGTACTAATATAAACATGACGAGCTTATGAAATACTATTATCTTTCTATAAGACCATCTACAACTGGGCTCCCTAACCCCACCCCCCTTATGTACGCCCGAGCGGACCACCCGGGCACTGACTGGCCAAAGAAACTTGACTAGACGGGTTCCACATACCGGCCCTACACACCCAGGCCGCCCGACATCCCTCATATCTAGCCCTAAGTTGAGGCGGATATGGAGAGGCCCGGGCAGCCCGGGCACGTCCGCCACGTCGGATTGACCATGGCCCACACAGAAACACGCACAAACCCTTTGGTCCGATGGGTGTCTCCTCCTATTAGCGATGAGGGCGGTGAGGACGCATTCATGGCACCATTCCGGTGCACCGCATGAGGGTCCTAGTTATGCTATTTAAGCGGGGCGGCGACACCTGAACCCTATCTAGTTCCCATTTCTACCCCCCCCCCCCTCCGCGTCATCACCTTCCAGTCCGCTCATCGCCCACCGGTCTCTCCGCCATGGCCCGATAGAGAATCACGATGTACGTCACGCTCACACCGGAGTGGACAGCTCGAGCTCCTTGAGCAGATCCGGACTAGGCACGAAGCCTGGATCGCAGCCGGCCTATCTGTGGACTCGTCGAAGCTGGAGGAGGAGGAGCAGGAGCAGGAGCAGAATGCGGCCATGGAGGACGAGGAGCTGGAGGATAAGGAAGAGGATGCAAGCGAGGCGGATCCGGCGCCTCCGGCTGCAAACGTTGCCATGGCCGACGCACTGGCGGAGTTCGAGGTGGCCCAAACGGAGGAGGCGGCGGAGCAGCGGGCCACCCTCGTCTCCATCAAGTCGGGAGTGGAGGTGGAGGCCTCCACCTCCTCCGTTAGGAGGACGCGGAGCTCGACGAGATCTTCGCTAAGCTGTTCGACAACGAGAAGCCGGAGGTGCAGGAGGCAATGCCGGACGGACGTCGTCTACATCTTCGATGACGAGTGGGAGTAGGCTAGATTTATCTATGTACTACTCCCTCCATTCGGAAATACTCGTCGGAGAAATAGATGTATCTTTAAATATTTTAATTCTACATACATCCATTTTTATTCATTTCTGCGACAAGCAATTCCGGACGAGGGGAGTCTGTAGTAGTACATAACTTTTGTGTGTTGCATGGCGTGGTATGGATCTAAGGACTGAAGTTTGAGGTGCGTGGATGGATGCAAGAGAAAATTTGAGAGGTGACCGGGTCATCATCGCAAATGCACCCAGACGCGTCCGTAGAGCGAGCTGGATTAGCTGTATGCGGTTGTAAATGCTTAACGTTGAGCTTGAACTTCGGTGCACTGAATGACGCATCAATTGAGCTAACTCCAAGCGTACGGATAAGGCTGCTTTGCTTGTACAACAACCATGATCTTTCTAAATAAAAACGGACAATCATGATCGGTCTCATTGCTAAACAAATACTACAGCATATAGTACTACTATGTCACATCAACCTACTGGCTACCTGATGTACACACTTCATACTTAGTACTGCTCTTCATTAATACAATAGTGCATCATTGATTCATTGGGGGTCTGGTAGCAACTACTACGAAGTACCCCAAATATGTCGATACCTGCCTGGATACGCCCAAGAAAGCATATGCCCCTTTGCATTTGGCTATGTGGGAGAGCATTTCCCCCGACCCGGTGAGCTCATGTGACAAGGACGTACGCCCGAGATCTTAAACAACGGTGTCCGGTAGCTAAATCAGGAGCTGTCTAAGTAGCTAGCGCACTGTGCGCACGGAGATCACACCATGATCCCAGCTGTTCCACATTGGGAACATTGAGGGGACACACACACACAGCTCAAGGAGGAAGAGGAGGCGTGTGTGCTGCAGCTAGCTAGCTGTTGAAACGAAATTCAGATGGCGAGGGATGTGGCTAAATTGACTCGCTAACAGTGAGGGACGTGCACCGGAAATGGACTGATCTCCACTCCAGCTGGGAGTTTACATGAGCTGACAGGCGATATATTGTGCTGCTAGCTTTACAAAGAAACTCGCTTATTAACCGAGATTGCACCGAGGCATTAGCTTGTGATCAAGTGCTTCGATCGCACCAATGAATCCGACGAGACGGCTGCCCGTGCTGGGCGTCAACTTAGGTTGAAGAGTCCAAGTGCTACTCCATCCGTACGTCAGACGGCTGCACACGCTGTCGTCAACTTAGGTTGAGCTCATGCTCTCCCGGCGGTACTCCATCCGTACGTCAGGGTCAGGTCAATTTTTGCTCCATCAACTGCAAAATAGAGTGCCTGACAACTGTTGTTGATTTGTACTCGATCTACCATGCGTGCAGGAGATGTGAGCCATCCTCATTTTTCAGTTCAACAGTTCCTTTTTTTTTGGTAAATACGCAAAACTTGATGCTTCATTGATAAATAGGAGAGAACAATAGTTCTGAGTAAGGCTCAGGATATGCCCACACCCTGAGAAGCAGCCCAAAACCAAGCATGGCATCCAAAATCTTCAATTCCAACACGGGAGACACCACAAGCAACTAAAACTACACCTTCATAAAGGATACGACATTCGGACCAAGTTTCTTAGACACCCGGAGACACCACGAGCAACTAAAACTACGCCACACTCTGAGATACATCAACTGAAAACTTAACTTTGCTCTTTTTAATTAATGAAGCCACAGGAGCTCTAGGATCTGCTCTCAGAGAGGGCTCAACAGCTTAGGAGAGCCACTTAGCAGTAACCTTTGTGGTCTCTGCTGATGCTGGGCAAGTGTGCTCCATGTTACATTTATTACTGCAGAAAGTTCTTTCATGAGCTATCTCGGAGGCACATATATAAATTTCACAGCCATGCTCTCTTTATGAGTGTTGAGTATGTATTGTGTATTGCACGTGTATTGGATTTGTAGCCCACCTTCTAGTCTTGTATAGTTGAGGTAGAGGTCTTTCCTTGTATTATATATACGTGCACCAGCACCCTATCAATACAACGTCTATTGTATTACAAACTCTCCCGTCTACATGGTATCAGTTTTTAGGTTCTGACCTAGCTTTCCGCTGCCGCCGCGGCCGCCGCGCGCCCCCTCACGCGCCGCCGCCGCCGCCTGTCCACTCCGCGCCGCCGCCGCAGCTTTCCCCGCGAGCCGCCCGCGCGATCCCACGCGCCGCTCCAGTCGCGCGCTGCATGCTGCCTACCTGCGCGCCGCCCGCGCGATTCCATCCCACGCGCTGCTGCTCGCTTGTCCCGTGCCCACTAGCGTCAACACGCTACCACGCCGCTAGCCGCCAGTGCCTAATCGCGCCTCGCCGCATGCATCCATCCATTTATTAGCATTAGCATAATCCATCCATTAGCATAATTCATCTAGCTTGCTAGCTGGTTGCACGTACGTGATGATTCTGATTTCCGGCGGAACCGACCGGCCGCGCCGATCCAGTCGCGTCCTCCCGCACCCGCTGGGTGTTACCCGTCGCCACCAGCGCCTCCCCCACAGCACCCGCAAGGGGGAGGGGGCCGACGCAACCGGCATGGCGGCGGTCGCCACCGCCTGCAGCAGCAGCAGGCCCAGGACGCCGCGGGGGCGCTGCACTATCAGCAGGCTCTCCCCGCTGGCCACCCGGCGTTCATCAGCGCGCCCTTCCAGCCGATTGGCGCCGGCTACGGCGCCCTCCTTGCGTCGCCGCCTCTCGGTAGTTATGGCCCGCCCGTCCTGGCGCCGCCCTACGGGGGCCTTCCGCTGCCGCCGGTACCTGTGCCACGGGACCCCACCCTCCTCGCCGCCCAGCACTCTGTGCCGTCGTCGAGTAGCTCTGTCGGTGGAGGCGACTGGTACATGGACTCAGGTGCTACTGCGCACATGGCAGCTCATCCCGGTAACCTAACCTCCTCCACTCCCGTTCACACACCCACTCGTATCACCGTCGGCAACGGCTCCTCCTTACCTATTACTCATATCGGGAGCACTAGCTTTCCCTCCACTTCCACACCCATCACTATGTCTAATGTTCTTGTTTCACCTGATTTAGTCACGAACCTAGTTTTCGTTCGTCATCTTACTCGTGAGAACCCACTTACTGTTGAATTTGATGGTGTTGGATTTTCTGTGAAAGACGCCCATACCCGAATGGTCCTTCACTGATGTGACAGTCCCGATGAGCTCTACCCCGTGCACGCCGGCGCCTCCACATCCACACCCGTCGCCCTTGCCGCCGGCGTTGACCTTTGGCACGCTCGCTTGGGTCACCCCAACCACACTGTCTTACGTCAAATTCTTAGGAGTTTCTCTTTCTCATGTGATAAGCTCGACGAGCACTCTTGTGAGGCTTGTCGCTTAGGCAAGCACGTTCGTCTTCCCTTTAGTGCGTCTTCTTCAGTTTCCACTTTTCCGTTTCAATTACTTCATAGTGATGTTTGGACATCTCCCGTTGCGAGTAACACGGGCTATCTCTACTACTTGGTGATTTTAGATGATTATTCTCATTATGTGTGGACTTTTCCCCTTCGTCGTAAATCCGATGCTTTAGCCACAGTCACCGCCTTTTATTCCTATGTCACCACCCAATTCGGTCGCCCCATACTCACACTCCAAACTGATAACGGAAAAGAGTTTGACAACGTCGCTTTTCGCACACTTCTCGCCTCTCACGGCACCACCTTCCGTCTGACTTGCCCCTACACTTCCCAGCAGAACGGCCGCGCCGAGCGCATTCTCCGCACTCTCAATGACTGTGTTCGCCCGTTACTCTTTCACTCTAACGTGCCCGCTCGGTTTTGGCCCGATACCCTCGCTACCGCCACTCTCTTAGTTAACATTCGTCCGTGTCGCCCTCGGTGGAACTACGCCCCTCACCACCTTCTCTTCGGCACACCACTGTCCTATGATGGTCTCTGCATCTTCGGGTGTCTCTGTTATCCTAGCACCGTGTCCACCACGCCACACAAGCTCGCACTACGATCCGTCCCATGTGTCTTCCTTGGCTACCCCCCTAACATCAAAGGTTACCGGTGCTATGATCCTGTCACTCATCGTGTGTACACCTCGAGGCATGTGTACTTTGTCGAGACGGTGTCCCTTTTTTTCAGGTTCCTACGGCTTCGGCCCCTTCAGCGCCGGCCCCTGCGCCTCCTTTATGGAGCGATGCGCGGCGGCAGCCCCCGGCGCCCCCCCGGCACGACGCCCTCTGCCGCCACCACCTGGCTTTGTGACTCCCTCCCCCGAGGTCGAGTCCGAGCGGGCCCCCGGGTCCCCGTCTCCCTCATACGAGGTTGAGCCCGGCACCCCGCCCGCCCACCCTGCGACGGGCTCGACGTCACCCTCGCTCGTCGCCTCTTCCGCCGCCGGCTCGGCCGACGCTGCTGCCGCCGCGGCCCCCGCCGCCGCCGCAGCGGCCGCCGCAGCGGCCCCCCCAGCCGCACCGGGTGCCCCCGCCGCCGCGGCCCTGCTGCCCCGCCACTTGGCGTGACTACACGTGCCCGAGCAGGAGTGCTTCGGCCCAGCACGCGCTACTCCACCGACGAGTATGTGTGCGTCGCCTCGACGTCGACGCCTTCACCCGTCCCCACCTCCGCTCGCGCTGCCCTTCGGGATCCCCACTGGCTAGCTGCGATGCAGGAGGAGTTCGACGCCTTACAGCGCAACCGCATGAGGCAGCTTGTTCCGCAACCCCCTCGTGCCAACATGATCTCTGGCAAGTGGGTGTTTCGCCACAAGACTCGCCCGGACGGTTCTCTCGAGCGCTACAAGGCTCGGTGGGTGGTTCGTGGTTTTCGGCAGCGCGTGGGCGTGGACTTCACCGACACCTTCGCCCCGGTTGTGAAACCCGGCACGATTCGCGCCGTGCTTCAGCTGGCGGTCTCGCGCGCCTGGCCTGTGCACCAGTTGGATGTCTCCAACGCCTTCTTGCACGGCCATCTCGCCGAGCAGGTGTTCTGTGAGCAGCCCACTGGTTTCGTCGACGCCGAGCACCCCTACTTCGTGTGCTTGCTCTCCCGTTCTCTTTACGGGTTGAAGCAGGCGCCTCGGGCTTGGTACCAGCGTATCGCAGCCTTCCTGCAGTCTCTCGGATTTCGGTCCACTCGCTCCGATGCTTCACTCTTCGTGTATCATCAGGGAGTTGACACTGCATATCTGCTGCTCTATGTCGACGACATCATCCTCACGGCGTCCGCCCCCGACCTCCTTCAGCGGCTGACTGCTCGTCTTCGTGATGAGTTCGCCCTCAAGGACTTGGGGCCCCTACACTACTTCCTCGGCATCGAGGTGGTCCGACGGACTGACGGCTTCTTTCTGCATCAGCAGAAGTACGCCCACGAGCTCCTGGAGCGTGCCGGTATGCTTAACTGCAAGCCGGCGCCCACCCCCGTCGACACAAAGGCGAAGGTCTCTGCTCTCGAGGGGTCTCTTGCTTTACAGTACCAGACGCTGACTTGCCCCGACCTGCAGTACGCTGTCCAGCAGGTGTGCCTCCATATGCACGCCCCGCGTGACTCTCACTGGACTCTGGTGAAGTGTATTCTCCGTTACATACGCGGCACCATGTCCTTGGGACTCACCCTGACGGCCTCCGCTTCCACCGACCTCGTGGCCTACTCGGATGCCGACTGGGCTGGCCGCCCCGACACGCGACGCTCTACGTCAGGCTACTGCGTCTACCTTGGGCCCTCGTTGATCTCTTGGTCATCGAAGCGGCAGCCCACGGTCTCCCGCTCCAGCGCCGAGGCAGAGTATCGCACCGTGGCTAATGTCGTGGCCGAGTGCTCTTGGATACGTCAGCTACTCCAGGAGTTGCTTTGTGATGTTCACAAGGCCACTCTTGTCTACTGCGATAACGTCAGCGCGGTCTACCTCTCCGCCAACCCGGTGCACCGTCGACGGACGAAGCATATTGAGGTCGATATTCACTTCGTGCGCGAGCAGGTTGCCCTTGGCCGTGTTCGGGTTCTCCACGTGCCGACGACGCAACAGTTTGCTGATGTGATGACTAAGGGATTGCCTACTCCCGTCTTCGAGGAGTTTCGGTCCAGTCTCTGTGTCTCCGGCGACGCTTCGACTGCGGGGGGGGGGGGGTGTTGAGTATGTATTGTGTATTGCACGTGTATTGGATTTGTGGCCCAGCTCCTAGTCTTTTATAGTTGAGGTAGAGGCCTTTCCTTACTTTATATATACGTGCACCAGCATCCCATCAATACAACATCTATTGTATTACAAACTCTCCCATCTACAGTGAGCACCCCACAACAATCCTAGTTGGGGTATTCCCATGATAGTGAAGAGACCTCAAAGTCCTTATATGGAAATCCCTAAATGCATCTCTGAACTGGTAAACTGTATCAAAGCACAAGCTCTTCCACAACAGCAAATGTGAATCATGCAAGGAAGCATCAAACCATACCATTTCCTTAATCTTTTTCTACTTCTCATTCCTTTCTTCAGTTGGTATGGTCCTTCAGGTTCATCCCATCATCCACTACTAGGGAAAATCCTAGCAGTAGCGCGGGTATTTGGTGTATCAGTAGCGCGGGTACCTGCGCTACTGAGACAGCGCTACAGCTAAAGTATAGCAGCAACGCGTTTTGACACACGCTACTGCTATACGGTATACCTACTTGCCAGTAGTGCTTTCCATACCAGCGCTACTGCTAAGTGCTTTAGCAGTAGCGTTTTCCTGTCCAACGCTAAAGAGCGCTACTACTATATTTTCTCATATCTTTTTTTGCTACGTATTTGTGATGTTTTTGTACAGGTTTTATACAGTATTCTAATCATATTTTAAACATGCAATATGCTCATCATAGCATACACATAATAGTCTCATCATATCATCCAACACAAATCATGTCGTCACATCATAATCACGATATAGCTATACAAGTTACATGACATGTCTCATCATACATAATGTAGTACTTCTTGAGGCGTCAGTTCGTATCCCTCTCTCGCACTAGCGTGAACCTAAACTAACTACTGGTTGTCGCTCGGAAACCGGAAACCGGTACACCTGGGCTTGACACTCCGGCCACTCGTCATATACTCCTGGGGTAGCACTTCTTCGCCATCGATGATCTATGCACCTACATCGTCACATGAGTCGATGATATGCAACATATATAGTTGAGCAACAGAAAGAGACAGACTAGGCAAAAATAGAAGCAACATATCATAAGCATAAATAACAAAGTTCATCGTACCCAAAATGCCCTAACTAGAGTGATCTTCGCTAGTTGAGGAGAACGGTTTAATTACATCACAAATAAAGTTTCATCGTGCATAACTCAAAGTTTCGTCATACAGAAAGTATGGACTAAACGGACACATTGTCATATATCGTCAATCACTCCAACATGTCGTGTCATCCATCCAAGTCAGGGAGATAGTCCCCGAGCGCGGTGAAAGGCTTCAGGTCGAGACGCTGAGTGGCTACACGTGTTCGGACATCTTCCCGCGACATTTGCCCTTCTTCATAGAACATCCCTGTTTTTTCGAGGACCTCCTTCATGATGATTTGGGCAAGTTCACGCTGGATGTGATAGAACTCAGCTCGGAGTCGATGATCCGGGATATCTCCAAGGTTCTTTGCCCATTGCAGAATATGGGCACCGCCGGATCTAGGTGACATGCGAAGGTTCTGCTGATCCCGTCTATACTCCAGCATGTGGTGGAGGACATAGAATCCATCACTGAGAGTACCACTCGGTTGCTGGATTCAGCAGAAGTCGGTTTTATGGACGAAGGCGGGCGCACGGTTCCTTGTCATCCTGGTCGTGATCTCTCCACCCCGTAGGCCGTAGCTAAACACTACTAGGAAAAGGCAAATTAGTGGCGCACCTGTTTTGGCCATTAATGGTGCACTATAGGTGCGCCACTATTACCACGCCACTAGTAACAAATACTAATGGCGCATCTCTGGTGCGCCATTAGTATTGCAGGTAACAGTGGCGCACCTTGTAGTGCGCCATTACTATTGCTACAGGTGCGCCACTGGTAACTTTTTTTTTGAATTTTTTTGATTTTTTTTCTGAATTTTGAAGGCGGGAAAATAGTAGTGGCGCACCGTCTAACCCCCACCGTGCGCCATTGCTATTTTTGAATTTTGAATTTGGATCGCGATTTTTTTTTGCCCTTTTTTTTGCTCGTCTTTTTTTGCTCTTTTTTTGCACGATATTTTTCAAATTTTGTTCGCCTTTTTGGATCTTGTACGTTATTTTGCCGGAGAGGAGTGCCGAGGTCACCGGAGAGGAGGAGGAGGAGGTCACCGGAGAGGAGCTCGCCTACATCGCCGGAGAGGAGGAGGAGGTCGCCGGAGAGGAGTTCACCGGAGAGGAGGGAGGAGAAACCGTGAGGGGAGGAGAGGAGAGGAGGGAGGAGGAGCTCACCGGAGAGGAGGGAGGAGAAACCGTGAGGGGAGGGGAGGAGAGGAGGGAGGAGGAGGTCGCCGGAGAGGAGGAGGAGGAGGTCGCCCGAGAGGAGGAGGGGAGTATGGTGGAGGAGAGGAGGGGAGATGGAGTGGAGGAGAGGAGGAGATGGAGTGGAGGAGAGGTGGAGTGGAGGAGAACAATGAAGAGGTAAGGAGGAGAGGACCCCGCCCAGCCATATATATGGCATAGTAATGGCGCACCGTGGGCAGGTGCGCCATTACTAACTTTTTTTTATTTCATTTATTTATTTTGAATTTTAAAGGTGGGAAGATAGTAATGGCGCACCTTGGGCAGGTGCGCCATTACTTTTTTTTTGATATAGTTTGAATTTTGAAGGCGGGAAGATAGTAATGGCGCACCATGGGCAGGTGCGCCATTACTGAGTTTGATTTTTTTTGAATTTTTTTGCCTCTCCAGATCTTGAAAGCCCCGTAACTTTTTTCTGTTAGCTTTTTGGGGATTTTGAAAATGTTCAACGGGGTTCCCCCGATTGAAATCGGATGTAACTTTTCGAGTAGATGATTTTTCATATAAAGAACTTTTTCATCGGAGTTCGTATGCAAAAGTTATGCCCATTTTACAAATTCTCGAGAGATTTTGCAAAAAAGTCGAAAATTCATGTTTGTAAATTTTGCTAACAACTAGACCACATATCACATGGGAATCTTATTTTCTTTTATTTTTTTGACATTTCTATCATTTTCTTTTTTTTGAAACTGAAAAGGCGGTCCAGGGGGGTGCATTTGGTGAATTTTTTGTAAGGCTCGTACGTGTTATGTGTAAATGTTAGTAGTGGCGCACCAGGGGACAGTGCACCATTACTAGTTAAAACTAGTAATGACGCACTATCCCCTGGTGCGCCATTACTAGTTTTGAAAAAAAAAGTAAAAAAAAATTGTTAGTAGTGGCACACAGAGTGTGTGGTGCGCCATTACTAGTTAAAACTAATAATGGCGCACTGTCCCCTGGTGCGCCATTACTGGTTTTAGAAAAAAAAATGTTAGTAGTGGCGCACCGTGGGTGTGGTGCGCCATTAGTGATATGGACACTAATGGCGTACCTACACATGGTGCGCCACTGCTATATACCAATGGCGCACCACATATGTGGTGCGCCATTAATGTCTATATTAGCTATAGCCCTTTCCCTAGTAGTGAAAGATAGCACTGCCGAGAACAAACTTGATGTGGGTGTAATTCGTTTTTGTCATGTTCTTCGACGAGTCCAAGTAAAGAGCGTGGGAGAATCGGGGGTAAAGGATGATGAGGATGGCACGCCCGTCGCTGCGCAAAATAAGTACAGCTCAAATTAGCCTCCACGCGTGCAAATGAAATGATTGAAATCGAAGGAAGGATATCCGCGTGGATGACTTACATGGGATGATAAGGCACGAGAATCGTCTCTTTGTCCTTATTGCCGACCATGAAATCGGCGATGTAGTTACTCACGTATTCACGGTGCTTTTCGCAGACTGCCAAGAAGCTCTCGTGCATGAAGTGCGGGTCAGCGACACCGATATAAGGTATTTGCTCAATCCTGATGATGTAGTTCATGTACAAGGCAAAAAGGCATACAAACGTAAAATCAAGCTTTTTCAAGTGAAACATGTCGAAGATGTAGTCGAAACGAAGGAAGAACTTTTCCACGGGGAATGTGTCGACGTACAACCTTTGACGCGGCACGTTAACGATGATGAAGCTATGTACCTAGGGTAGGGTCATAGACCTGACCTAGACACCCTCCCCTAGGACATCACCCTAAAGTCAGAAGCATTCAAGGGATAGCATCATCCACTCGACCAGAAGCATTCCACTCGGAAGATTCAATGTCACTCGACCGATGCAGAAGTCACTCGACGGACAGAAGATCTAAAGCCACTCTGCACAGCAACGGTCGGACATTTACTCTGTAGACTTAATGGTCATTTATGTCACTTTATTATTGGCGTTACCAGAAACGCTCCATCTTTATGTACCTTAAACCCTGTTTAACTGAGGGCGGGAGGGGCCTGGCGAACTCTATATAAGCCACCCCTTCCTCAGGGACAAGGGTTCGCACCCCCTGTAACTCCACACACATATAATCCAGTCGACCGCCTCCGGGCACCGAGACGTAGGGCTATTACTTCCACCGTGAAGGGCCTGAACTCGTAAATCTTGTGTGTACAACTTCGCCATAGCTGGGATCTTGCCTCCTCATACCTATCCCCCATTCTACTGTCAGCCTTAGAACCACGACAGTTGGCGCCCACCGTGGGGCAGGTGTCTTAGCGACTTTTTGGTGAAGTTACGATTTTTCCGATTCCCATCATCATGGTTTCCGGCGGTGGATTGGCTGAGGGCCGCGAGATCCGTCTCGGCGCGCTCGTCTTCGTTGTCAACGACTCCGCCTGGCTTCAGGAAGCTCCCCTCGACATCGAGACGCTCCCCGTCCGCGGGGCGACGCACTTTCACGCGTGCGTCCACGGCGTTCTTCTCTGGCAGCCGTCGACCCAGTATCGGTCGGCTCCTGTGGTGTCCTCGCTCCCCGCTGTTCGCCGACGCAAGCGATTCGGTCGGTCGCGGCTTCAGCGGTGGGTGAGACACGCGGTGGCCCGTCAATCGGTCACCCCACAAGTCGCGGCAATCGAGCTCGACGAAACTCTCTACGGCCTGTTCGACTGGCTCCGTCGAGACCGCATCCGAGTGCGATGCAGCGATCCTGCGGCTGAAGTCTTGATGGTCGACAGACCACGTAGTCCTCCTGGCTTCCCCCGCGACGACGGCGGTGATGGTGGCGGCGATCCATCGCGCATCCATGAGGAGTACCGCCCCGAACCCTTTTCTTCGCAGCAGAGGGAAGAGCTTCGCCGCCGCAACATGGATGCACTCCACACACCCATTGTTGGAGAAACCCCCGAGGCCCGGGCCTTGGAGGAGGTGTGCCTGGCCAACTTGGCTGAGCGCACTCGACCGGAGAACCTTCAGCATGCACTCGACGAGCGTGCTCGGCAGCGGATTCCTGAGTCCAGTCGACGACAGCTTTTTCCGCCTCAACCTCAGGTATACCGCACTCCGATTCAAAATCTCACTGCTGTAGCCCGTATAGCAGAGTCAATTCAGCCTTCCCAGTCGGAGGCTGATACGTCTCCAACGTATCTATAATTTATGAAGTATTCATGCTATTATATTATCTGTTTTGGATGTTTATGGGCTTTATTAAACACTTCTATATTATTTTTGGGACTAACCTATTAACCCAGAGCCCAGTGCCAGTTTCTGTTTTTTCCCTTGTTTCAGTGTTTCGCAGAAAAGGAATATCAAACGGAGTCCAAACGGAATGAAACCTTTGGGAGAGTTATTTTTGGAACGGAAGCAATCCAGAAGACTTGGAGTATACGTAAGGGAAGCAACGAGGAAGGCACGAGGCAGGGGGCGTGCCCACCCCTTGGGCGCGCCCTCCACCCTCGTGGGCCCCTCGTGGCTCCCCTGACCGACTTCTTTCGCCTATATATATCCATATACCCTAAAACCATCGGGGAACAGAATAGATCGGGAGTTCCGCCACCGCAAGCCTCTATAGCCACCAAAAACCAATCGGGACCCTGTTCCGGCACCCTGCCGGAGGGGGGATCCCTCACCGGTGGCCATCTTCATCATCCCGGCGATCTCCATGACGAGGAGGGAGTAGTTCACCCTCGGGGCTGAGAGTATGTATCAGTAGCTATGTGTTTGATCTCTCTCTCTCTCTCGTGTTCTTGAGGTGATACGATCTTGATGTATCGCGAGCTTTGCTATTGTAGTTGTATCTTATGATGTTTCTCCCCCTCTACTCTCTTGTAATGGATTGAGTTTTCCCTTTGAAGTTATTATCGGATTGAGTCTTTAAGGATTTGAGAACACTTGATGTATGTCTTGCTGTGCTTATCTGTGGTGACAATGGGATATCACGTGATCCACTTGATGTATGTTTTGGTGATCAACTTGCGGGTTCCGCCCATGAACCTATGCATAGGGGTTGGCACACGTTTTTGTCTTGAGTCTCCGGTAGAAACATTGGGGCACTCTTTGAAGTTCTTTGTGTTGGTTGAATAGATGAATCTGAGATTGTGTGATGCATATCGTATAATCATACCCACAGATACTTGAGGTGACATTGGAGTATCTAGGTGACATTAGGGTTTTGGTTGATTTGTGTCTTAAGGTGTTATTCTAGTACGAACTCTATGATAGATTGAACGGAAAGAATAGCTTCGTGTTATTTTACTATGGACTCTTGAATAGATCGATCAGAAAGAATAACCTTGAGGTGGTTTCGTACCCTATCATAATCTCTTCGTTTGTTATCCGCTATTAGTGACTTTGGAGTGACTCTTTGTTGCATGTTGAGGGATACTTATATGATTCAATTATATTATTATTGTTGAGAGAACTTGCACTAGTGAAAGTATGAACCCTAGGCCTTGTTTCCTAGCATTGCAATACCGTTTATGCTCACTTTTACCACTTAGTTACCTTGCTGTTTTTATATTTTCAGATTACAAAAACCTATATCTACCATCCATATTGCACTTGTATCACCATCTCTTCGCCGAACTAGTGCACCTATACAATTTACCATTGTATTGGGTGTGTTGGGGACACAAGAGACTCTTTGTTATTTGGTGAGACCATCTTCATCCTACGCCTCCCACGGATTGATAAACCTTAGGTCATCCACTTGAGGGAAATTTGCTACTGTCCTACAAACCTCTGCACTTGGAGGCCCAACAACATCTACAAGAATAAGGTTGTGTAGTGGACATCAGAGGCTGGTCGAGGTTTGATGCAGATCCGGGCCTTACTCCGGGCAGCCGGAGATCAGAACACAGCAGTGCCTCAGTCGCGGAATAGGATTCATAGCAGGTTTGTGATGGCGGATACAGTTCAGTCGGCCCACAGCCCAAGATCGCCCCCGCAGCGTGAGGGACGCGGGCACCGGCAGGATCAATACAGAAACCACGAGCAGTATGATCATTGACTCAGCCGTGGTGACCGTCTTCGAGTGCCCACACCTCCTCTGAGGAGTGGATCATATGTGCCTCGGCAACATGATGACAGACGTCCTCACAGTGGCGAGCGAAGAATACCAGTCGACCCAAGGGAGCCAGGCTTTGATGCAAGATCTATTCTCGTTCAAGGTCTAGTTGACAGGAACAGAGCACACAGTGAGGGCCTTGACAGAGATCACCCGACTGGCAGCAGAGTTCATGTTTCAGGTGCAGAATGTTTCAGCAGAGCCATCTGGGCCACAGTGATTCCTCCCAACTTCAGGTTGGCGACTGGAGTCAGCAAGTTCACTGGTGAGTCCAAGCCTGACACTTGGCTTGAGGATTACCGAGTGGCTGTACAGATTGGTGGCGGCAATGATGAAGTGGCCTTCCTCTGATGTTGGAAGGCTCGGCCAGGGCATGGTTGACTCAGTTAGCACTTGGCAGTATATTCAGTTGGGAGGAACTCGCCCGAGTGTTTGTTAGAAATTTTGAGGGTACTTGCAAGCGGCCTGCAGGGTTAACAGAATTGCAGCATTGTGTGTAGAAACCGAATGAAACTCTGAGAGATTACATTCAGAGGTGGACCACTTTGCATCACACAGCGGAAAATGTGTCCCAGCATCAAGTAGTTTGTGCCTTCAAGGAAGGCGTTAAGTATCGAGAACTGGTTCTAAAATTCGGTTGGACGGGAGATATGTCTCTGACTCGGATGATGGAAATAGCCACTCGGTACGCTAACGGAGAAGAAGAGGATCGACTCCGTAGTGGAAAGGGCAAACCAGTCGGTCAGGACACCGGTGGAGGCAATTCCAATCGGAAACAGAAGCGTAAAGCTGAGCATGCAGGACGTGGTGAAACTGCGGCAGTGATTCAAGGGAAATTTAAAGGGAAACCTAAGGGGCCCTGGACCCCCAAGAAAGTGAAAGATCAAGCCGGAAATGATGTGTTGGATTTGCCATGTCACATTCACACCAAGAAGGATGAAGAAGCCAATCTGATTTATCCTAAGCATACCACTCGGCAGTGTCGAGTTCTGATCCAACAATTCCGAGAGAAACAACCTAATGAGAAGGAAAAGGAATCGGACAAGGATGAGGACAAAGAGGAAGATGACGGTTTTCCCAATGTCAATTCCACCCTAGTGATTTTTGCTGATGTTGAGAGCAAAAGTCGACTGAAAGTGATCAACAGAGAAGTGAATATATGAATGCTCCGGCAACGACAACATACCTGAAGTGGTCACAAACAGCTATCACATTCGACCAATCTGATCACACTGATCGCATAGCCACCCCTGGGAGGCAAGCGTTGGTGGTCGACCCAGTTGTTGGTGGCACTCGACTGACCAAAGTGCTAATGGATGGTGGTAGCGGCCTGAATATCCTTTATGCTGAAACCTTGAAGGGGATGGGCATTCCGATGTCCAAACTTAGTGAGAGCAACATGAGATTTCACGGCGTCATCCCTGGCAAGAAGGCTAAATCACTCGGCCAAATAACCCTTGACGTGGTTTTCAGTGATTCAAAGAATTACCGTAAGGAGAAGTTGACATTTGAAGTAGTGGATTTCCAGAGTGCTTATCATGCCATTTTGGGGAGGCCGGCTTATGCACGATTCATGGCTCGACCATGTTACGTGTATCTCAAGTTAAAAATGCCTGGTCCCAGAGGAGTGATCACAGTCACTGGCAATCGGCAGAAGGCAGAAGAATGCTTCCAGAAGGGTTCTAAAATTGCTGATGCACACATGGTAGCAGTCGAAATGCAAGAATATCAGAAAAATGCAGATCCGAGTGATTTATTGCGAGCCAAGAAGCCTGCCACAGATTATGCGTTTTAGTCGTCCGGTGAAACAAAGCCGATTCATATTCACCCGACCGATCCTAATGCTGCTCCTACTCATATCTCAACATCACTGGATAGCAAATAGGAAGAAGCGCTCATCCAGTTCCTCCGTGAGAATTGGGACATCTTTGCATGGAAACCTTCTGACATGTCGGGTGTACCCAGGGGACTGGCTGAGCACCGTTTGCGAGTCAACCCGAAAGTGAAACCAGTCAAGGAACATCTTCGACGGTCCGCCGTACAGAAGGGAAAGGCAATTGACAAAGAAGTGCCTCGGCTCCTAGCAGCTGAGTTCATTCGAGAGATTTACCACTCCGAGTGGCTCGCCAATGTTGTCATGGTTCCCAAGAAGGACGACTCACTTCGTATGTGCATTGACTTCAAGCATATCAATCGGGCCTGCCCGAAAGATCATTTCCCTCTCCCCCGTATCGACCAAATCGTCGACTCGACTGCAGGGTGTGAGCGTTTGTCTTTTCTAGACGTCTATTCCGGGTATCATCAGATCCGACTGTATGGACCCGATGAGATAAAAACAGCTTTCATCACTCCATTCGGGTGCTTTTGTTATGTCACCATGCCATTCGGTCTCAAGAACGCTGGTGCTACATTTATGAGGATGATCCAGAAGTGTCTGCTCACTCAAATCAGTCGGAATGTGGAAGCGTATATGGACGACATTGTGGTCAAGTTGCGTAAAGGTTCCGACCTGCTGACTGACCTCGCTGAAACCTTTGCCAACCTGAGAAGATATGATATCAAGCTTAATCCGTCGAAGTGCACATTCGGAGTTCCAGGAGGAAAGTTACTCGTTTCCGAACGAGGGATCGACGCGAACCCAGAGAAAGTTGGGGCCATACTCCAGATGAAACGCCCTGTGCGTGTGCATGACGTTCAGAAGCTTACTGGTTGCTTGGCCGCCTTGAGTCGATTCATCTCTCGCCTCGGTGAAAAGGCATTGCCTCTTTACCGACTAATGAAGAAATCTGATAAGTTCGAGTGGACTCCTGAAGCTGCGCAGCGTTTGCAGAACTCAAAACTCTGCTTTCCACCCAGCCGGTGCTTGCTGCCCCAATCAGCAAAGAGCCTTTACTGCTTTATATTGCATCCACTGGACAAGTTGTTAGTACAGTGCTCACGGTCGAGTGGGAAGAAGAAGGAAAAGACTATAAAGTTCAGCGCCCAGTGTACTATATTTCTGAAGTCTTGACTGCATCCAAGCAAAGATATCCACATTATCAGAAGCTTGTCTATGGAATTTACATGACCACGAAGAAGGTTGCACATTATTTCTCTGATCACTCCATTACAGTCGTCAGCGACGCACCATTGTCAGAAATTCCGAACAACAGAGATGCAACTGGTCGAGTGGCAAAGTGGGCGATTGAACTCCTTCCCTTGGATATCAAGTTTGAGGCAAAGAAAGCTATCAAGTCCCAAGCAATAGCAGATTTCCTCGCCGAGTGGGTTGAGCAGCAACAACCGACTCAGATTCACTCGGAGCATTGGACCATGTTCTTTGATGGATCCAAGATGCTGAATGGTTCTGGTGCTGGGGTGGTATTGGTATCCCCCCGAGGAGACAGACTCAGCTATGTTCTTCAGATTCATTTTGATTCCTACAACAACGAAGCTGAATATGAAGCACTTCTGTACGGGTTGCGTATGGCCATTTCACTCGGCGTCCTCGCCTAATGCTCTATGGCGACTCGGATTTGGTGGTTAATCAAGTAATGAAGGAGTGGGACGTCAGAAGCCCGGCTATGACTGGTTATTGTAATGCAGTGAGAAAACTGGAAAAGAAGTTCAAGGGGTTAGAGCTCCACCATATACCCCGACTGAAAAATCAAGCTACTGATGACTTGGCAAAGATAGGTTCCAAGAGAGAGGCCATTCCCAGCAATGTGTTTTTAGAACATATTCACACACCTTCAGTTCAGGGAGATCCTTTCACTCAAGAGCCCCCGCAGCCTAAGAGTGACACAGATCCGACTGAAGTCGAAGTCCCAGCCGTGGTCAACTTGATCATGGAGGTTTTTCTCGTCACTCCCGACTGGACAGTGCCATACATTGCATACATTCTTAGGAAAGAACTCCCAGAGGATGAAGAAGAGGCTCGACAGATCGTCTGTCGATCCAAAGCCTTTACTGTGATAAGAGAACAACTGTTCAGAGAAAGTGTAACTGGAGTCAGCCAGAAATGCATCACGCTAGAAGAAGGCTGAATGATCCTCAATGATATTCACTCGGGGACCTGTGGTCACCATGGTCCTCTCGGACCATCGTGGCCAAAGCATACCGAGCCGGATTTTTACTGGCCACATGCCAATGAGATGGCGAAAGAAAGAGTAGACAAATGCGAAGGCTGTCAGTTCTACTCCAACATGTCTCACAAACCCACATCAGCCTTAGAAACCCTTCCACTCATCTGGCCATTCACTGTCTGGGGATTAGATATGGCTGGGCCCCTGAGGACTGGAAGAAGTGGTTTCACCCATGTGCTTGTGGCAGTCGACAAGTTCACCAAATGGATTGAGGCTAAGCCCATCAAGAATCTTGAAGCCATTACCGTTGTCAGCTTCATCAGAGAATTAACGTTCAGATATGGTGTTCCGCACAGCATCATCACTGACAATGGGTCGTACTTTGATTCTGATGAGTTCAGAGCCTTCTGCGCTTCCCAAGGAACTCGAGTCGATTATGCTTCAGTCGCCCATCCCCAGTCGAATGGATAGCTGAAAGAGCAAGCGGATTGATTCTCAAAGGACTGAAACCCCGATTGATGCGTGACCTCAAGCATGCAGTTGGTGCCTGGGTCGATGAACTTCCATCAGTGCTTTGGGGACTGAGGACAACTCCTAATCGGTCGACTGGCCGAACTCCATTCTTCTTAGTCTATGGGGCTGAAGCTGTACTTCCGAGTGACTTGCTTCACAATGCACCCCGATTCGAACTTTTCTTAGAAGATGAAGCGGAACAGGCTCGGCAAGATGCAGTTCATCTCCTGGAGGAGGAAAGAGAGATGGCCCTGATCCGGTCGACCATTTATCAGCAAGACCTGCATCGATTCCATGCCAGAAACGTGAGGGGTCGAGCATTTCAAGAGGGAGACTTGGTTCTTCGAGTGGATCAGCAGAAACCACACAAGCTCGCTCCTGCTTGGGAAGGCCCCTTCATTGTCACCAAAGTGCTCCACAACGGAGCATACCACCTCTACAATGTCGAGCACAATAAAGACGAGCCACGCGCTTGGAATGCGGAGCTGCTCTGCCCCTTTTACACTTAAGCATTCAGACCGTTGAGATGTAATAAGAAATACCTTCTAGTTTGATTATCAAAGACATAGTTTTACAGTCTCCTAAATGATTGTTGTTCCTTTCTTATATGTTCTAAATCCCCCAGTGGGTGTCTTAGATGTGAATCCGCTTCGCCTAAGTTTCAAAAAAGAAAAATCCTGTCGAGTGAAGAGCAAGCCTCTCACTCGGACGCTTAGCTGCGAATCTGTTTCGCCTAAGTTTGAAAAATCCTACCGAGTGGTGAGCAACCCTCTCACTCGGGGGCTTAGCCGCAGTCCAGTACTCGCCTAAGTTTGAAAAATCCTATCGAGTGGTGAGCGAGCCTCTCACTCGGGGGCTTAGCCGCAGTCCAGTACTCGCCTAAGTTTGAAAAATCCTACCGAGTGGTGAGCAAGCCTCTCACTCGGGGGCTTAGGTGCAGTCCAGTACTCGCCAAAGTTTGAAAAATCCTACCGAGTGGTGAGCAACCCTCTCACTCGGGGGCTTAGCTGCAGTCCAGTACTCGCCTAAGTTTGAAAAATCCTACCGAGTGGTGAGCAACCCTCTCACTCGGGGGTTTAGCTGCAGTCCAGTACTCGCCTAAGTTTGAAAAATCCTATCGAGTGGTGAGCAACCCTCTCACTCGGGGGCTTAGCTGTAGTCCAGTACTCGCCAAAATTTGAAAAATCCTACCGAGTGGTGACCAAGCCTCTCACTCGGGGGCTTAGCTGCAGTCCAGTACTCGCCTAAGTTTGAAAAATCCTACCGAGTGGTGAGCAACCCTCTCACTCGGGGGCTTAGCTGCACTCCATTACTCGCCTAAGTTTGAAAAATCCTACCGAGTGGTGAGCAACCCTCTCACTCGGGGGTTTAGCTGCAGTCCAGTACTCGCCTAAGTTTGAAAAATCCTACTGAGTGGTGAGCAACCCTCTCACTCGGGGGCTTAGCTGCAGTCCAGTACTCGCCTAAGTTTGAAAAATCCTACCGAGTGGTGAGCAACCCTCTCACTCGAGGGCTTAGCTGCAGTCCAGTACTCGCCTAAGTTTGAAAACTCCTACCGAGTGGTGAGCAACCCTCTCACTCGAGGGCTTAGCTGCAGTCCAGTACTCGCCTAAGTTTGAAAAATCCTACCGAGTGGTGAGCAACCCTCTCACTCGGGGGCTTAGCTGCAGTCCAGTACTCGCCCAAGTTTGAAAAATCCTACCGAGTGGTGAGCAAACCTCTCACTCGGGGGCTTAGCTGCAGTCCAGTACTCGCCTAAGTTTGAAAAATCCTACCGAGTGGTGAGCAACCCTCTCACTCAGAGGCTTAGCTGCAGCCCAGTACTCGCCTAAGTATAAAACACGTTCCGAGTGAGAACCGATCTTCTCGCTTGGGTACTTGGCCACACGCTCCATCCCGATCTGCAAGGACGACAAGGTGCAGGTCGACCGCGACCTTCTCCTCAGAGCTGCGCCATAAGTACAATGTGCGCTCCATCCCGATCCGCAAGGAAGACGAGGTGCAGGTCAACTCCGACCTTCTCCTCAGAGCTGCGTGCTACCTCTTGAGCACTGCGTTGGTTTCCCCTTGAAGAGGAAAGGGTGATGCAGTAAAATAGCGTAAGTATTTCCCTCAGCTTTTGAGAACCAAGGTATCAATCCTGTAGGAGAGCACGCACGAGTCCCTCGCACCTACACAAACAAATAAGAACCTCGCAACCAACGCGATAAAGGGGTTGTCGATCCCTCAACAGTCACATACGAGAGTGAGATCTTATAGATATGATAAGATAATATTTTTGGTATTTTTATGATAAAGAGAAATAAAGATGCAAAGTGAAATAAAAGGCAATGGAAATAGCTAAGTAGTGGAAGATTAATATGATGGAAAATAGACCCGGGGGCAATAGGTTTCACTAGTGGCTTCTCTCGAGAGCATAAGTATTACGGTGGGTGAACAAATTACTGTTGAGCAATTGCTAGAATTGAGCATAGTTATGAGAATATCTAGGTATGATCATGTACATATAGGCATCACGTCCGTGACAAGTAGACCGACTCCTGCCTGCATCTACTACTATTACTCCACACATCGACCGCTATCCAGCATGCATCTAGAGTATTAAGTTCATAAGAACGGAGTAACGCTTTAAGCAAGAAGACATGATGTAGAGGGATAAACTCACGCAATATGATATAAACCCCATCTTATTATCCTCGATGGCAACAATACAATACATGCCTTGCTGCCCCTGCTGTCACTGGGAAAGGACACCGCAAGATTGAACCCAAAGCTAAGCACTTCTCCCATTGCAAGAAAGATCAATCTAGTAGGCCAAACCAAACTAATAATTCGAAGAGACTTGCAAAGATAACCAACCATACATAAAAGAATTCAGAGGAGATTCAAATATTGTTCATAGATAAACTTGATTATAAACCCACAATTCATTGGTCTCAACAAACACACCGCAAAAGAAGATTACATCGAATAGATCTCCACGAGAATTGTGGAGAACTTTGTATTGTGATCCAAAGAGAGAGAAGAAGCCATCTAGCTAATAACTATGGACCCGAAGGTCTGAGGTAAACTACGTGAGGCTATGGTGTTGATGTAGAAGCCCTCTGTGATCAATGCCCCCTCCGGCGGGACGCCGGAAAAGGCCCCAAGATGGGATCTCACGGGTACAGAAGGTTGCGGCGGTGGAATTAGGTTTTCGTGGATGCTTCTGTTGGTTTGGGGGTACCTAGGTATATATAGGAGGAAGAAGTACGTCGGTGGAGCAACGTGGGCCCCACGAGGGTGGAGGGCCCGCCCCCTGCCTCGTGATCTCCTGGTTGCTTTATTGACGTAGGGTCCAAGTCCTCAGGATCACGTTCGTTCCGAAAATCATATTCCCGAAGGTTTCATTTTCGTTTGGACTCCGTTTGATATTCTTTTTCTGCAAAACACTAAAATAGGCAAGAAAAACATCAATTTGGGCTGGGCCTCCGGTTAATAGGTTAGTCCCAAAAATGATATAAAAGTGTATAATAAAGCCCGTTTAAACATCCAAAACAGAATATAATATAGCATGGAACAATCAAAAATTATAGATACGTTGGAGACGTATCAAGCATCCCCAAGCTTAATTCCTACTCATCCTCGAGTAGGTAAATGATAAAAACAGAATTTTTGATGTGGAATGCTACTTGGCATAATTTTCAATGTAATTCTCTTAATTGTGGTATGAATGTTCAGATCCGAAAGATTCAAGACAAAAGTTTAATATTGACATAAAAAAATACTCCAAGCATACTAACTAAGCAATTATGTCTTCTCAAAATAACATGGCCAAAGAAAGTTATGCCTACAAAATCATATAGTCTGGCTATGCTCTATCTTCATCACACAAAGTTTTTAAATCTTGCACAACCCCGATGACAAGCCAAGCAATTGTTTCATACTTTTGGTGTTCTCAAACTTTTTCAATCTTCACGCAATACATGAGCGTGAGCCATGGACATAGCACTATATGTGGAATAGAATGGTGGTTTTGGAGAAGACAAAAAGGGAGAAGATAGTCTCACATCAACTAGGCGTATCAACGGGCTATGGAGATGCCCATCAATAGATATCAATGTGAGTGAGTAGAGATTGCCATGCAACGGATGCACTAGAGCTATAAGTATATGAAAGCTCAATAAAAGAAACTAAGTGGGGGTGCATCCAACTCGCTTGCTCACGAAGACCTAGGGCATTTTGAGGAAACCCATCATTGGAATATACAAGCCAAGTTCTATAATGAAAAATTTCCCACTAGTATATGAAATTGATATCATAGGAGACTCTCTATTTATGAAGATCATGGTGCTACTTTGAAGCACAAGTGTGGTAAAAGGATAGTAACATTGTCCCTTCTCTCTTTTTCTCTCATTTTTTTATTTGGGCATTTTCTCTTTTTTTGGCCTCTTTTTTTTATTTAGTCCGGAGTCTCATCCCGACTTATGGGGGAATCATAGTCTCCATCATCCTTTCCTCACTTGGGACAGTGCTCTAATAATGATGATCATCACACTTTTATTTACTTACAACTCAACAATTACAACTCAATACTTAGAACAAAATATGACTCTATGTGAATGCCTCCGGCGGAGTACCGGGATATGCAATGAATCAAGAGTGACATGTATGAAAGAATTATGAATGGTGGCTTTGCCACAAATACGATGTCAACTACATGATCATGCGAGGCAATATGACAATGATGGAGCGTGTCATAGTAAACGGAACGGTGGTAAGTTGCATGGCAATATATCTCGGAATGGCTATGGAAATGCCATAATAGGTAGGTATGGTGGCTGTTTTGAGGAAGATATATGGTGGGTGTATGATACCGGCGAAAAGTGCGCGGTATTAGAGAGGCTAGCAATGGTGGAAGGAAGAGAGTGCGTATAATCCATGGACTCAACATTAGTCATAAAGAACTCATATATTTATTGCAAAAATCTACAAGTTATCAAAGCAAAGTATTACGCGCATGCTCCTAGGGGGATAGATTGGTAGGAAAAGACCATCGCTCGTCCCCGACTGCCACTCATAAGGAAGACAATCAATAAATAAATCATGCTCCGACTTCATCACATAACGGTTCACCATACGTGCATGCTACGGGAATCACAAACTTTAACACAAGTATTTCTCAAATTCAAAACTACTCAACTAGCATGACTCTAATATCACCATCTTCATATCTCAAAACAATTATCAAGAATCAAACTTCTCATAGTATTCAGCACACTCATAAGAGCTTTTTTTTACTAATATTGAATGCCTATCATAATTAAAGCAAATTACCATGGTGTTTTGTAGGACTCTCAAAATAATATAAGTGAAGCATGAGAGAACAATAGTTTCTATAAAACAAATCCACCACCGTGTTCTAAAAGATATAAGTGAAGCACTAGAGCAAAAACTATATAGCTCAAAAGATATAAGTGAAGCACATAGAGTATTCTAACAAATTCCGAATCATGTGTCTCTCTCTCAAAAGGTGTGTACAGCAAGGATGATTTTGGCAAACTAACAAATAAAGACTCAAATAATACAAGACGCTCCAAGCAAAACACATGTCATGTGGTGAATAAAAATATAGCTCCAAGTAAATTTACCGATGGAAGTGGACGAAAGAGGGGATGCCTTCCGGGGCATCCCCAAGCTTTGGCTTTTTGGTGTCCTTATATTATCTTGGGGTTCCATGGGCATCCCCAAGCTTAGGCTCTTGCCACTCCTTGTTCCATACTCCATCAAATCTTTACCCAAAACTTGAAAACTTCACAACACAAAACTTAACAGAAAATCTCGTGAGCTCCGTTAGCGAAAGAAAACAAAACACCACTTCAAGGTACTGTAATGAACTCATTCTTTATTTATATTGGTATTAAACCTACTGTATTCCAACTTCTCTATGGTTTATAAACTATTTTACTAGCCATAGATTCATCAAAATAAGCAAACAACACACGAAAAAACAGAATCTGTCAAAGACAGAACAGTCTGTAGTAATCTGTAACTAACGCAAACTTCTGGAACTCAAAAACTTCAGCCAAACTAGGACGACCTAAATAATTTTTTTATTGATCTGCTTCAATTGGAATCAATATTTTATCACATTCTGGTGATTTTTAACAATTGTTTTCGTGAACAGAAAGTTTCTGGAATTTTCAGCAAGATCAAATAACTATCATCCAAGAAGATCCTATAGATTTAACTTGGCACAAACACTAATTAAAACATAAAAACAAGTCTAACCAGAGGCTAGATCAAATATTTATTCCTAAACAGAAGCAAAAGCAAAAAAAACTAAAATAAAATTGGGTTGCCTCCCAACAAGCGCTATCGTTTAACGCCCCTAGCTAGGCATAAAAGCAAGGATAGATCTAGGTATTGCCATCTTTGGTAGGCAATCCATAAGTGGCTCTCATAATAGATTCATAAGATAATTTTATTTTCTTTCTAGGGAAGTGTTCCATGCCTTTCCTTAACGGAAATTGGAATCTAATATTTCCTTCCTTCATATCAATAATTGCACCAATCGTTCTAAGGAAAGGTCTACCAAGAATAATAGGACATGAAGGATTGCAATCTATATCAAGAACAATGAAATCTACGGGCACATAGTTCCTATTTGCAACAATAAGAACATCATTAATTCTTCCCATAGGTTTCTTAATAGTGGAATCCGCAAGGTGCAAGTTTAAAGAACAATCATCAAAATCACGGAAACATAGCAAATCGCATAAAGTTTTTGGAATCGTGGAAACACTAGCACCCAAATCACACAAAGCATAGCAATCATGATCTTGAATTTTAATTTTAATAGTAGGTTCCCACTCATCATAAAGTTTTCTATGGATAGAAACTTCCAACTCAAGTTTTTCTTCATAAGATTGCATCAAAGCATCAACGATATGTTTAGTAAAAGCTTTATTTTGGCTATAAGCATGAGGAGAATTTAGCACGGATTGCAACAAGGAAATACAATCTATCAAAGAGAAATTGTCATAATTAAATTCCTTGAAATCCAAAATAGTGGGTTCATTGATATCTAGAGTTTAGATCTCTTCAATCTCACTTTTACCAATTTTTGCATCAAGATCTAAAAACTCCGAATTTTTGGAACGCCTTCTAGGTAAAGGTGGATCATATTCAGTCCCATCAGTATCAAGATTCGTATTGCAAAACAAAGATTTAATTGGAGACACATCAATAACTTTTAGATCCTCATCTTTATTTTCATCAAAACTTTCCGGTTTAGCGGCCATCTTATTAACTAAAGTGGCCTGCTTATCCGAAATTTCAGCAACTAATTTTTCAAGATGAGCAATCTAAGATTTCAAACCTTAAAATTCCTTAGACATATCATCAAGCTCTTTATTCATGTAACCCATAAAGCTTTTTTGTTCTTTACGTTTCTAAAGAAATTGTTATGCTCAAATTGTAAAACCATAAAACTCCTAACGTTGCTTTCGATCTCTTCTAAGCTTTTAAGGTGAAGATCACCAAATCTAGGTAGAGCCATCGTGACAAGCAAGCAATCCAACACACGAGCAAACAAGAAGCAAGCGAAAAAGAGGCGAACGGAAAAGAGAGGGCGAATAAAACGGCAAGGGTGAAGTGGGGGAGAGGAAAACGAGAGGCAAATGGCAAATAATGTAATGCGAGGGAGATGAGTTTGTGATGGGTACTTGGTATGTCTTGACTTGACTTGACTTGGCATGAATCTCCCCGGCAACGGCGCCAGAAATCCTTCTTGCTACCTCTTGAGCACTGCGTTGGTTTTCCCTTGAAGAGGAAAGGGTGATGCAGTAAAGTAGCGTAAGTATTTCCCTTAGTTTTTGAGAACCAAGGTATCAATCCTGTAGGAGACCACGCACGAGTCCCTCGCACCTACACAAACAAATAAGAACCTCGCAACCAACGCGATAAAGGGGTTGTCAATCCCTCAATGGTCACTTACGAGAGTGAGATCTGATAGATATGATAAGATAATATTTTTGGTATTTTTATGATAAAGAGAAATAAAGATGCAAAGTAAAATAAAAGGCAATGAAAATAGCTAAGTAGTGGAAGATTAATATGATGGAAAATAGACCCGGGGGCCATAGGTTTCACTAGTGGCTTCTCTCAAGAGCATAAGTATTACGGTGGGTGAACAAATTACTGTTGAGCAATTGATAGAATTGAGCATAGTTATGAGAATATCTAGGTATGATCATGTATATAGGCATCACGTCCGTGACAAGTAGACCGACTCCTGCTTGTATCTACTACTATTACTCCACACATCGACCGCTATCAAGCATGCATCTAGAGTATTAAGTTCATAAGAACGGAGTAACGCTTTAAGCAAGATGACATGATGTAGAGGGATAAACTCATGCACTATGATATAAACCCCATCTTGTTATCCTCGATGGCAACAATACATTACGTGCCTTGCTGCCCCTGCCGGCACTGGGAAAGGACACCGCAAGATTGAACCCAAAGCTAAGCACTTCTCCCATTGCAAGAAAGATCAATCTAGTAGGCCAAACCAAACTGATAATTCGAAGGGACTTGCAAAGATAACCAATCATACATAAAAGAATTCAGAGGAGATTCAAATATTGTTCATAGATAAACTTGATCATAAACCCACAATTCATCGGTCTCAACAAACACACCGCAAAAGAAGATTACATCGAATAGATCTCCACGAGAATCATGGAGAACTTTGTATTGAGATCCAAAGAGAGAGAAGAAGCCATCTAGCTAATAACTATGGACCCGAAGGTCTGAGGTAAACTACTCACACATCATCGGAGAGGCTATGGTGTTGATGTAGAAGCCCTCCGTGATCAATGCCCCCTCCGGCAGGACGCCGGAAAAGGCCCCAAGATGGGATCTCACGGGTACAGAAGGTTGCGGCGGTGGAATTAGGTTTTCGTGGATGCTTTTGTTGGTTTGGGGGTACGTAGGTATATATAGGAGGAAGAAGTACGTCGGTGGAGCAACATGGGCCCCACGAGGGTGGAGGGCGCGCCCCCTGCCTCGTGCTCTCCTGGTTGCTTTCTTGACGTAGGGTCCAATTCCTCTGGTTCACGTTCGTTCCGAAAATCACGTTCCCTAAGGTTTCATTCCGTTTGGACTCTATTTGATATTCTTTTTCTGCGAAACACTGAAATAGGCAAAAAAACAGCAATTTGGGCTGGGCCTCCGGTTAATAGGTTAGTCCCAAAAATGATATAAAAGTGTATAATAAAGCCCATTTAAACATCCAAAACAGAATATATTATAGCATGGAACAATAAAAAATTATAGATACGTTGGAGACGTATCACTGCGCCATAAGTACAATGTGCGCTCCATCCTGATCCGCAAGGACGACGAGGTGCAGGTCGACTGCGATCTTCTCCTCATAGCTACATCACAAGTTCAAAGACTATTCCGAGTGAAGAGCAAGTTCCACTCAAAGACAAACACAAGCATATTCAGAGATAAACCAAGTTCAGATAAATCCTAAGGTTCCGGACCACGGATTAAAGTACTCGGACATCAAGCCCGAAGGAGTTTTAGCGATTACAAAATCACTCGGCATTCCGAGGCAAATTTAAGGCGAGGCATAAAGTTTGTTCAGTCCGCAGGAGGAGGGCTAGCAGGCTCGACGAACTCGTCCATGTCGATTTCGTCAGCAATCCGAGTGGCAGCAGCAATGAAAGTTTCCATGAAAGATTGGAAGTCGTGCCTTTTGGTATTGGCAACCTTGATCGCCGCCAACTTCTCTTCTCAGGCTTCCTTGCAGTGGACACGAACCAGGGACAGAGCCACATCAGCACCGCTTCTAGCAGAAGACTTCTTCCATTCCTGCACTCGACCAGGAACCTCATTAAGTTGAGTCATCAGAGACTCGAGGTCATTTTGGAGCGTCCCCCTTGGCCAGAGTGCTGTGTCAATTCGCGACATCGCGACTTTGAGTCGAGCAAGGTAGTCGACAACACCAGCAACACGAGATTCCAATCGGAGCACGTTCATGGCAGCTTCATCCTTAACAGGAGAAAGGATGGGGTCCAAGTTTGTCTCAATCCACCCGGTTTCTTCCTTGAAGTTTTGGCAGAATTCTGCACACACAATACAACGGTGAGTCAATAGTTATATATCGAGTCGACAGTACAAGTCAGTCGGATAAAGGAAAGCACCTTCAAGCATGATGAACAGCTTCTTGGCAAGCCCTCCCAGATAGTTCTCCAGATCGTCCCGCTTGCGAGCAATGCCTTCCATCTTTTCGGTCAGATTGTTCTTGTCCTTCTTCAGACGAGTCGCCTCCTTGTTGGCTTCATCAAGGGCAGTTTTCAACTTGGCATTCTCTTCCTCCAGTTTGCCGACTGAAGCTAGTTTCTGGTCAGCGAGTGCAGTTTTCTCTTCGGCTACTTTCTGCGTGGCTGTGAGGTCCAGATCCTTCTGCGCCAGAGCCTGGTTCATTGTTTCTGAAAGAAATGACGCTTGATTCAGAAAAAACAAATAACACCCGGATCAGAAACAAATCAGTCGACAAGTTTTTCGTACCAGTGGCTTCATCCTTGGCCTTCTGCAAGTTTGTCTTGGCCAGCTCCAGATCAAGATTGAGCTGAATCTGCTTCTGCTCCAGGTCAGCAAAACGGGCTCCAAGCTCACAAGATTTCTGTAATCAAAAGACGGTCAGTCGACGGATGGAAAGATTGGTTACTTCAGAGCAATAGAGTGATAAATTCAACAAGTTCTAAGACTACTGCCGAATCAAACATCCAACAGTAGTCTCGGGGACTACACCCAGTGGGTGCACTTAGCGTGCCCCCACTGGTCCAGTTTTCCACTCGACACGATCCGTCCAGGCCGAGTGTACAAAAATAGAGGTTGCTCTCAGACCATAGTCGACTGCCCGCAGTCAACCATGGTCTCGGAGACTACACCCAGTGGGTGCACTTAGCGTGCCCCCACTGGTTCAAGATCCACTCGACATGGTCCGTCCAGGCCGAGTGAGAAAATTCCGATTCTCTGACCACAGTCGACTACCCGCAGTCAACCATGCTCTCGGAGACTACACCCAGTGGGTGCACTCAGCGTGCCCCCACTAGTTCAAAGACTCAATCGACACAACTTAGTCGACTCAAGATACAAATTTACTCAGTGGAAAGTCAAAACACCCAGTGGGTGTACAAATACAAAACGCAGACTGATGGAAAGATCCCTCAAGGAAAGTTTTCAGGCGGCATATCCTAACACAACAAGTGACAAGCTAAAGGGTCAGTCGGTGATCAACTAACCTGGACGTTGCTCTGGAGAGCTGAGCTGGCGTCGTAAGCAGCTTGGCTAGCTTCCCGAACCACCTTCAGCTGCTCCATCATGATGCCTGCTTGGCGTATAGCCTCCTTAGCAGCACCCACTTGGTCCTCTGGGACGTGATGTGCAACAAAGAGTGAAGATGGATCGACTGGAGTCTGCGCCAGTCGACGCTGAAGGCTGAGCACTCGACAATGGTACGACGAAGGTCACAGAAGTCCGATTGGCATCGCCGGCCTCCTGGATTACCGGTTCCGTCATCGGCGTCGACTGAGGCGCCCTGCCAGTTGACGTCCTCTTGTTTCTTCTTCCCAAGGGCCTCAGCGGCACATCCTCGTCGTCGTCTGGAAGGTCAATGACATTGGGAGGAGCTACAAAAAAATCAATCACCAGAATTCAGTCGACCAACAAAACGGCCGAGAAAGTAAAGACAAGATTACGAGAGTCATACCCGGGTTAGAGGTGACTGCATCTTCCATTTCCTCGTCTTCATTCCTATAAACAGAAGTCCCAGAGGTAGCAGCACTACAAATCTCAAGATTCAGTCGGTCAAGTTTGCCGAAATAAGCCGACCAAAGTTCAAATCATGCCAAACCATGAAATCAAGTCCAACTATTACCCGGAAGCAATGGGAATGGCCACTTTGATCTTGGGCAAGGCCTTGTGCGGTTTTGACGGCGTAGCTTTTGATTGCTTCGGGGCCTTCTCAGTCGGCGCTGGGGAAGACGTCCGAGGGCGCTTTGAGGTCCGTCCAGTCTGCGCAGTCGCTTTGCCACGGATACTTGCCGGGTCGTGAGTTTGTTTGGATCACCTTTCGGTGCGAGGGGGTGAGTCGACTTCTTCACCATCATCAGAGTCGTCGCTTTCGTCGTCTTCTCCCCCATCAAAGTGCCACTCGCCGCTCTCGCCTCCGCTCGCCTCCCCTTCCGGATCCTGCTCCTGCTCTCCGTTGGGCACCGAGTACATCTCAGTGAGGGCCTGAAAGACAGCAAGTGGAACAAAAGTCAGTCGGTTGGCAACAAGCAATTACATGATAAGATCAAGGCAACACTCGGAAATTTAGAGTTGGACCTTGTCTGGTTCATACGAGTTGTCGAGTGGAGGGATCCTCCTGGACCCCCTGGGGTTATCCTTGTTGCGAGTGATGCCCCTCAACCACTGCTCCACCGTATCCTCGTCGACTTTCTCTGGGTGGATCCGAGTGGTATCATCGATGCCCGAATACATCCACATCGGATGGTCACGAGCTTGAAGCGGCTGAATGCGTCGTCTGAGGAAGACCTCCAGCAGATCCATGCCAGTCACGCCATCACGAACAAGCTGGACCACTCGCTCGACCAGCACCTTCACCTCCGCTTTCTCCACCGGAGTCACTTTCAAGGCAGAGGGCTTCTCGACTCGAGCCATGGAAAAGGGGGGAAGCCCAGTCGACTGGCCTGGAGTCGGCTGGTCTTTGCAGTAGAACCAGGTCGACTGCCACCCTCTGACTGACTCGGGAAGAATCATGGCTGGGAAAGTACTCTTACCTCTCATTTGGATCCCAAGACCCCCACACATCTGGATCACATGCGTCCTCTCATCACTCGGATTGGCCTTTTTGACCGACTGGGAACGACCGGTGAAAATGTGTTTGAAGAGACCCCAGTGTGATCGACAACCTAGGAAATTCTCGCACATGGACACGAATGCAGCGAGGTACACGATGGTGTTGGGGGAAAAGTGATGAAGTTGTGCTCCAAAGAAGTTCAAAAAGCCTCGGAAGAAAGGATGGGGAGGCAAAGAAAAACCGCGGTCAACATGGGTGGCGAGCAGAACACACTCACCCTCCTGTGGTCGCGGCTCGGTCTCGTCCTCCGGGAGCCGCACAGATCCATGGGGAATCAGTCCCCCTCGACCAGATCGTTGATGTCGTCTTGCCGGATCGTCGACCGAATACAATCGCCCTGGATCCAGCCGAGCGGTAAGCCGGATCTCGACGAGGACCCTCCCCGGCTCGTCTTTTTTCCTTTCGCCTTCGCTGTCGCCTTCTTCACGCGCTCCAGAGCCACCATCTTCTCCTTCCCCATTACGGAGTGTGGAGTTCGGGCAGAGCGGTGGTGCCGAGGGCGGAGGTGGATGCGATGGAAAACAGAGGTGGAAGAGAGGAAATGAGGTGCACTGTGCACAAAACCCCAGTCGCGACGCCTTATATGGAGCCATTTCCGAGTGGCTGACCTGTGGGCCCAGGCAATCCCGTCAAATCCCGCAATATTTGCGCGCGCAGTACGTGGCGAAAAAGGTGGCGCGGATATGGAGGCGTCCCTGCCTAATCTTCTCCGATTACCGCGGCCTCCTCCGCCCCGCGCGCTTCTCGAAATTCAAATCCCGCAAGATCCGCGAGCAGCAGAGCAACCTGTCAGACTGAAGATTTTTTTCCATATCAACACTCGAAGCTTTTCAGTAAAAGTTCACTCGACAAACTAAGAATGGATCAAGGCAACTGAAAAAGAAGTTGAAGTCACCGTGTTGTTCATTGATCCCAGCAAGACGCTTCCGAAGCGCAAAAATTGAGTCGGAAGTATTTTCAACTCCTTCTCCACTCGAACCCTGAACCATTTGGGGGCTAATGATGAAGCTATGTACCTAGGGTAGGGTCATAGACCTGATCTAGACACCCTCCCCTAGGACATCACTGTAAAATCAGAAGCATTCAAGGGATAGCATCATCCACTCGACCAGAAGCATTCCACTCGGAAGATTCAATGTCACTGGACTGATGCAGAAGTCACTCGACGGACAGAAGATCTAAAGCCACTCTGTACAGCAACGGTCGGACATTTACTCTGTAGACTTAACGGTCATTTATGTCACTTTATTATTGGCGTTCCCAGAAACGCTCCATCTTTATGTACCTTAAACCCTGTGTAACTGAGGCGGGAGGGGCCTGGCGAACTCTATATAAGCCACCCCCTCCTCAGGGACAAGGGTTCGCACCCCCTGTAACTCCACACACATATAATCTAGTCGACCACTCCGGGCACCGACACGTAGGGCTATTAATTCCACCGTGAAGGGCCTGAACTCATAAATCTTGTGTGTACAACTTCGCCATAGCTGGGATCTTGCCTCCTCATACCTACCCCCATTCTACTGTCAGCCTTAGAACCACGACAAACGACGTAGAGCAGGTATCCTGGATTTTGCGAGGCGATCAGGCTTTTCTCTCTTCGCAGCATCGTCATGAAGTCACTTGAGATCGCCGTATATGGCCTCTACCGCTGCCTTAGGTAAGATCGGTTCACCGGGAATATGGTATTTCGCCGCACCCATGACAGATATACGGTCTTGAACCCGAGGCTGCGGAGGCTGCTAGATCATAGAAGCAGCTTTGTTGCCTTTCCTCGATCTCTTGCTATGCTTCTTTGGTATTGGAAGGTCGTCTAGAATAGCTCATCCTACGGCAATTCAGGCACCGACTCATCATGCTCAAACCCTGAGTACTCATACCGAGCCATCAATCCTCCGTCGTCATAGGCGCTAGTATTGAGATACTGTAGAGGGTCATCGTCATCCTCGTCGATGGCATCATGCATTGCTTCTTGGACGGAGGTGACGTCATCAGCGACTAATGGAGCCTCTTCCTCCCCCCGTCCGCTGTCACCCGACATGACATATGACGCTAATTGGGTAGGTGGGGTGTTGATGTTCATACCTTGCTGAGGCTGCATGGTCGTGGGTGTGCTCCCGGCCGCCTCCAGGCGAAGCAGACTCTTCAGCCACAACAGGACCCAACGCTTGCAATCGCCAAGCCGCCGCGGGGTCTCGTCGTCATCTCCCCCTAGTACCGGAGGAGCCAAATTCTCGTGGCCCAGTTTGGCACTGGCCACGGAAACTTTGAAGACGTCAGGGGGGATCGGCCGGCTGTGGAACAATTGTTCCTTCGGCTTCACTATCGTCGCCTTCCCCACGTCCACCTTCTGGCCGTTGATGGTGTACAGTATGGTGCATGGGGTTACGTCGGCCTGCAAAGACATGTCTGCGGTGTGAGACATCCGAAAGGCAACGGAAACGAGAGATTATACATATATTGAAGAGGGCCGGTGTGACAGGTACAGTGAGGGCGTCGAGCTCAGCCAAAGATGAAGCACCGCCGAACACGTCCGAGACGGAGGACGAGCTGCTATGAGCAGGTGCGGGAGCCGGTGCAGGAGCATGTGCGGGTGCCGGTGCAGGAGCAGGTGCGGGAGCAGGTGCTAGTGCAATACTAGTCGAGCTGCTCCCGAAGAAGTTGGAAAGGGGAAAGTCCGCTGCCTCTTTATTTGGATTTGCCTACTTCAATTGACGATAGACGGAATCAACACACTATACGAAGCTGCAATTTCCTCTTTTGCCGCAGCTACCGCTGCTTTGACTGTCTCGGTTGATTTTTTATCAACCGCAATCGCAACCTTCTTGTCGATGTTTTCTTCATTTAACCCCTGTCTTTCCTTTCTCTCCTCCGTGGTCTCACGGTAGTACTTCTTCCACGTGGCGCCATCTCCGACGCCGTGCACGCGTCCATATGACGGCCAAGTGTCCACCGGGAGTCCTTTCAATATGTTCAAGGCCCGATTGAATGGGTTGTCCCACTTGGGCCTCGCCAACGCCTCAGACGACGAGTTGCTTTGGGCCGCGATCCTGTGCTGCTCTTTCTGCAAAAGGAACAACGATCGTTTAGAAATATGACTAAACGTGTAGTCGAATTGATCAGAAGCTAAAATTAGGGGGTAAGTTAAAAATTACCAGCAGTCTCATGAACTCCATCGTGACCGCGTCCGTCTCGAAAACCTTCTTGACTGGGTCCCAATGCTACCGGGCCCTGATGACGTCACGCTCCTGCGGGACAGTGAACTCCGCCAAGGGGTCTGGGATGCCCAGACTTTCGCGTTCCGCGTCCTCCTTGGCCCATATGGACCTCTTCCCCGTGTAACCACGGCTTCCGAGGTGGTGGCACCCCATGTTCCTCTCTTGAAGCCCCTTCATGTACTCCAACTTTTCTTCGGCAGCTTCGGCAACGCAAGCCGCCTTGAATATTTCAAACTGCTCTTCCGTAATTGTCGGATTATCCTTTACAATCTCGGAGTAGGGTTCCTTTTTGTCGATGATCCTTGCTTTCACCCTTACTTTTCAGGCGGACAACACGCCGCTAAACTTGCCCAGGGCGTGTTTGTTTATCTTCTTCATTGTCGAGTCTTTATCTGGATCAGTATATTTGATTTCATCCCGGCCCGGGAACAAGAATACCTGGTGCAGCTTAGTTAGGAGGGACTCCTTCATATCTGGTATCTTCTTTAGTTTCTCATCGTTGATGGTGGCGGTTGCCCGTAGGATGCAACCTATTTGATTGGCGTAGTACGCACGCGCTTCCGCAGACTCTTTTGGCTCAAAATTGCCGTCGTCCACCTCCGTGACCACCAGTCTAGTAGTGATGAGCTGGTTTGGGCACCTTGCCTCTTTGGTTTCGGTTCTATACCGGCTTCGCCAGTCTCGGTGCCGGTCTCGGCACCGGTGTCAGTCTCAGCGCCGGTCTCGATGCCGGTCTCAGTCTCGGATGTGACAGGTGGGCCCTGCAACAACCGTTGCTCATCGAGAACGTTCAAATAGGCGTTTGCCGCCATGTATACGTTGCAATCACCAAAACCCTGTCCTTCATCGTTGCTAGCCATGTTTCCTACGATTAAATCTAGTCAATTAATTCTAGACCTAATAAAATGAATAAAAAAGGCCAATGTTTTGCAGGAATGTTGATTCATTCCCACAGGAGCAACCAGCAGGGACGCACCATCAGCCGCAGGTCGAGTGTAGGGGTGGCGCTAGGAGAGGTGGATCTCAGTTAGTGCCCATGCGACACCGGGCAGCCGTCGGTGAAGGCAGCAAGGGGCAAGGAGGACACGGCTGGCGGAGCCACCTTCAGGCCGGGGAAGGGCTGCCACGGGAGCTGCGGGAGTAAGCGACAATGGGAGCTGCGGGAGGAAGCGACAATGGGAGCTGCCCATGCAGGAGTGCCACCGGTGTGCCGCTGCCACGTAACCACCAGAGATAGGACGTGCGCCGCCGCGGGTGGCCGCCGCCAGCCGGAGCAAGGGATGGTGCGTCGTCAGCCGCGGGCAGCAGTGGCTCGCGCGTGCTGGATGGAGACCCCGCCACCGCCGCCACAACACCAGCTTCACCACAAATGTTTTACTAACATGCAAAGTTTCTTGATGGAAAAACGTCGACAGAAGTCTGAACAAGAAATGCCCTTTTTAGAACTTTTTTTTGACGAAGATGTCCACAAATGTTTTTTAACCAAGAAATTTTGCATGTTTGTAAAGCATTCAACAATTATTGTCTAAAAAAAAGTCCCCAAAATCTTATTTTAGTCGATGTTACTGTTCACCCTGGGCGCATATGCACCCAAGGGTAGAAACTCCATGTCTGAACGACTGAGCTTATATGGCAGTGATTCTTCTTCTCGCAACCGAACGTCTGCAGCAAACAGTAACAGATTTTTAGCTTAGGACAGCAACGTTGGATGTTCGTGCACAAAGATGGTGGCGTGCATGCGGTCGGATTCACCACGGAGCAATCTTTGCGCTCCAGATGTTGTAGCGTAGCGCGCAACTTGTTGGTGGCCTTGGAGAAGTGCTTTTTGGGCGGTGTGGATGGGTGCACGCGCGGGGATAAGGGAGGCACGCGCTTGGGTAGAAACGGCTGCCCGGTTGTTTTCCGCGCGCTTTGGCAATGCCCAGGGGGTGATCAACATTTGGTAGCTCATGCCATCCTCACAAATTCAGAAACACACGCAAATTTTCAGCATTTGCAATAACTTAGCGTTGCATTGCAACTGATCACGGGACAAGAATCTACTGTCACTGTAGACCTGGATATGCTTGGTTTGTTGGTTGGTGTACATATTTTGATATTTACCAGCTCTGTCTGCACGTCGTAATACCCGATCCACTGTGTCTCACCATACCAGGTACCACTAGTAGCATTATGATCGGAATAGGATAATGATAACAAGATAGAGACATTTGTTTCTTAGTACCAGTAGGTAGTAGAATATATATATACATCAGCTAGCAATATCTTACAGGGCAGTTGCAGAAAAGAAAAATAATAAAAGGCTAACGAAATAATAACTGGGAACGAACAAAAAGAAGGCAAAAACATCACGGTCGTCACCTGGCACGTCCATATATGAAGTCTACTACTACTAGGTAATTCATCCCTTGCGAGTTGCTCATCAGGATAAGCGTACGTGCGTGCGTGGTACCAGGCCAGCGAGCCGACCGGTAGCGACAACGCCTCTAGGCAGCTAGCGGCGCGCGCGCGCACGTACGTAGGCACGCTGCGTCATCACGCCGCCGGGCGTCGCGGCCTCGGCGTCACGGCCAGCGGGGCCGCCATCTCGCACGACAGCCTCAGGGTCTCCCCCAGGTGGACGCCGCGCGCCGGGTCGGGGGACGGCAGGAACTCCAGCTCGTGCAGCAGCGTCGCCAGCCAGAACGCCACCGTCGCCATCGCCAGGCTCTTCCCGGGGCAGCTCCTCCGCCCGGCCCCGAACGGCGCCAGGCGGAGGTCCGACCCCATGACGGAGAGCTCGGCGGCCGGCTGTCCGGCGACGAACCGCTCCGGGCGGAACTCGTCCGGCTCGGCCCACACGTCGGGGTCGTGGGTTATGGCCCACATGTTCACCATGGCTGTGGTGCCAGCGGGGATGAGGAATCCGTCAACGTGAATGTCCGAGGTGGCGAGGCGGGCCCAGGACAGCAGCGGACCGGGCGGGTGAACACGGAGTGTCTCCTTGATGACGGCGTGGAGGTAGGGGAGGGAGGCCGCATCGGACTCGGTCACGGCACGGTCGCGCCCCACCGCGCGGTCCAGCTCCTCGTGCACCCTCGCCTGCACGTCCGGGTGCAGCACCAGCCGGGCCAGCACCCACTCCATCAGCACCGCCACTGTGTCAGTCCCGCGGAACACCATCTCCTGCACACCAAAGATGAACGTATCAGAGGACTGGAACGAAACGAAACGTGCGTGGCTGTGTACGCTTTGGGAGTTAGTTTGGGTTCGGTTGCACACACCCAGAGCACCGCGGTCATGTCGGCGTCGGCGAGCCTGTCGCCGCCCTGGAGGGAGAGCAGGACGTCGGTGAAGTCCTTGACGGCGGCTGACGGAGCGGCGGAGCGGTGGTCGTCGATGATGCGCCCGACGAAGCTGTTCACGCGGGGGACGAGACGGGAGCACCGGGCGCGTGTGCCCTGCGGGTCGAAGCGGGCCAGCCAGGGGAGGTGGTCGGACCAGTTGAGCTGGCCCAGCAGGTCGTAGCCTTCGTCCACCAGGCGGCTCAGCTCGCGGACCTCATAGCTCTCCTTGCCGGTGCCCAGGTCGTAGCGGCGGCCGAACACGGACCACATCACGTTGTGCAGCGACGCGCGCCGTAGCACGCGCCGGACCTCGACCCCGGCGCCGGCGCTGACGAGGGCCGCCACCATCTGGTGCGCGATGACCGCGCGCTGGGGAGCGGACGCGGTGACCTGCCACGGGGAGAAGAGGTGCGTGGAGGCGACGCGGCGGAGCGCGCGCCAGTACGCGCCGTGGGGCGCGAAGCCGATGGCGCGGTGGAACAGGAGCCCGTACGCCGACTCCTTGATGGGGCGGTCGGCGAAGGCCGGGCTGTTGAGGATCTCCCTGGCCACGTCCGGGTGCGCGGCAACCACCATCCGTGTCTCGCCGAGGGAGAAGGCCATCAGCCTCTTGGCGCGGCCGCCAAGGCGCGAGGCCTCGGCGGCGAGCTTGCGGTGGGCGAGGCCAGTCATGAGCCACATGCTGCCGATCAGCGGCAGGCCCCTGGGCCCCGGGACGAGGGAGCCCTTGAGGCGGCGGGTGAGCCACCACCTGCCCCAGGCCGGGCCGCCGGGGAAGCACCAGTGCAGGAGGCAGGTGATGGCGAAGGCGGCGGCGCAGACCGCGAGGAGGCCGGCGAGGAGGCCGGGGTGGTCGCCGCCGCATTTGGCGGCCAGCGAAAGGTACAGCAGCCAGCTGGCGGCGGAGTCGTCGGGGGTCGCCATGGATTCTTCGCCTGCCTTGCTTTGGTTCGGGTGTTGTTGGGGCTTTTGGGGTGGTGCGTGCGTTGAAGTTGGGGAGTCATGGTCGGGGCGTGGCCCGGTTTTATAGCCGCAGGAAAGGCGGCAAGGGCGACGGACGGACGGACGGAGCTCCATCGCGGGAGGGGAATGCGAACCGTAATAACCAGGGCGATCGATTCAATTCGATTTGATTAATGGCGTTGATGATGATACGGCGCGCATCATCAGTGCTGAGGGAGAAGTAGTAACGGTGCAGCCGTTTCTGCCAAAATTGATGATCGCGGTAACTGCGGGCGTTCGTCGTGGAGGGGCATCCAAGGCTAGCCGGACGGAGACGGACGTAGGAGTAGTAGTACGATATTTGTGCTGGCCTGGCACGCAAAACGACCGGGGGAGCGACGATCGGCGGTGGAGCGGGAGCCAGCTGCGGCATGGGGTGGCACGTGACGGCCATGCGGTTTTGCTCCGATCCGGTGGGCAACGAGAAGCGGACGGCCGAGCTAGCAACTCTAGTATAGGAGTAGGCAGGCACATGAGCCGCGTGAGCTGCTTCAGTTCAGTAGCAGTAGCTCCATTGCCCATGCCCACTGTGGGGCGCGCGCGGATTGCGGCGGCACGTCGTCACGCGGGCCTCGTGCGGCGCAACCGGGCCGGGCCTCCCCGGGAGGGAGAGAGGTGACGGCACGTACGCGCGCATCGATCACGTTGCTCACCAACCCATCCATCCATCCAGCGATCAACTGCAGCTACTCCGTCCGTATAGCTACAGCCAGTATAGCTCCATCGATTGGGCCATACATGCACGGAATCGAATCGAATAGCCTGAGCTCAACCATGTACGCTACGTCGTATGTGGCGCACCGCTGCCATACGCATTCTGCAAGCAAATTCGTCCGCGTGCATGGCGAGGCGATTAACCTGCCCTCATTACGGATTAGGTGCAGGCAGCTGCCGTCACGTCCAAATGAGGAAAGGGACCCCCAAAACCCGGACGCATCATGCTAAAACTAGTTTATGGTGTCAATGTTGGCGGTTCCATTAAATTAACAATCATTTGCTAAGCCAGCTAAGACGGAGCTTCATGGAGCTTCATGGAGGCTCAGCATTGTAAGTAGCTACTACTGGTGCTAGTAAATACTCCCTAAGTTCCTAAATATTTATCTTTCTAGACATTTCAAATGGCTACCACCTATGGATGTATGTAGACATATTTTAGAGTGTAGATTCCCTCATTTTACTCCGTATGTAGTCACTTGTTGAAATATCTAGAAAAACAAATATTTAGGAACGGAGGGAGTATTATCTTTCCCGCCGCTGCATTGGATCACAACTTCCAGTTTCGAAAAGGAACCAGTCAGCCCCGGGCATGTGAGCAATGCAAATGGGAGAAATAGCAGAGTTCGAGTGGAACATGTCAAGATGTTGGTGCTCATATAGCTCGCTTATCTTGACTTTACGCCCAGACAGCAGATGGATTCACGCCACATTGCTTGATTTTCATCTTTAAACAAGGAGCCTCCTTGGCGATTTTCATCCAAGAAATCGCCAGCAGTTTACAAGGTGTTTTTTTCTTAAAAAAACTATCTATTTATCCTCAATCATGATTGTACAATGAACAGTAGATATAATAAAAATCACTTCAAGATCCGTAGACCACCCAGCAACGAGTACAAACAATGAAGCGAGCCGAAGACGCGCTGCCATCATCGCCCCTCCCTCTCCGGAGCGGGGCAAAACTTGTTGTAGTAGGTAGTCGAAAAGTCGTCATGCTATGGCTCCCTAGGACTAGGGAACCAGAACAGCAACCGTCCACCGTTGAAGAAACGTGTAGATCGGAAGGACCTAACCTGAAGACACACGAACATAGACCGGATCCGAGTAGATCCACCAAGACAACGACCGCCCGAACCCTGCGAGAACCGGCGAAGACACACTTCCACACACCCTCCAACGATGCTAGACAGACCACCGGGATGGGGGCTAGACGGGGAGAACGTTATTCCATGTTCTGGGAGCCGCCGCCATCTTGCCTTTTTGAGTGGGACACAAAACCATAACAAAAATCAGAGAAACGTCAAAAAATATAGCCCTCCCGCCGGCAAGGGTGGGGATCCACCACGCCCCAATGGCCCTAGGGCTACCGGAGACAATGCGGACTGGTGGCTGTGCAGACGGGAGGTAGAGAAACCCTAAGCTGCGTGTGGAGCCAACTTTTACTGGTTAATTGATGAATGTGTGGTGCAAATTGGTATACAAAGTGCTTAAAGTCAAAATACCTCTATAATATATTTAGTTACTGAGCTAGGAGAGTGGATTTTTTTTGCTTTCGGGCTCCATGGAGCCCTTTATTTTCAAACAATCATTTTTTTAAGTTTTAGAAAACAATTTTTAAGAGTTAAAAAATTCTGCAAAATACACAAGTGGTTATAGATGTATACAAGGTTTGTGTGAAATTCTAGCACGGAATACTTCTTTATGTGGCATGTACACAAAAAATCAAAATCAAGTGATTTTAGTGAATAGTACATGTGCTAGAAATATGTGATTTTGTCATTTTTTGTGTACGTCACATAAAAAAAGTGTTTCATCATGAAACTTTGCAGACGAGTAGTATACATCCATATGTATATGTGTAACTTTTTTCCAGCATTTTCTGAAACTGAAAATTTTCTTTTTGAAGTTTTCAAGTAAAGAGCACCATGGAGCTCGAGCTCCATTAGGTATTTCTGCAGAGGCAGTACAAAACAAAGGAAAAGGAGTTACAAGCAAGGAGGGGTAACTCACTCCACCCTCTTGCCGAGACCCCTCTGGCCCATCTAAGTAACCTAGGTGCAACTTTTCTACTTGTTACTGCCTTTGTTTTAAAATATAAGGCGTATTCGTTTTTTCAAAAATCAAACATATGCATGTTTGACCAAGATTTTAGAAAAAATATATCAGTATCTACAATACCAAATTTGACATCCATTCACCGAATCACGAGCACCGTGAAATTCCTGCCATGTCTCCTTGCGAAGTTCTCCTAAAGCAACTTCTTAACCATCTATACTCCTTCAATTCTTTCTACACTTTTCTGCAAGGACACTCCACAAGCTTCATTTAACAAATAGGATGGCAATGGATCGGGTATGAGACAGGTACAACAATCCCATACCCATACCCTACATGCTCATGGCATCAATGACCCTGTTTGTTTCAGCTTCAGTTGGCTTTGAATCACCTATGGATTTGGTTCGCTGGCAAAGCCGAATTTGGTTTGCCTCTCAAGTACACCTGGACACGCTTCAAGCAATTGCCCTGAAAATGGTGTGAATCCATTCAGTTTCATTTGCAAAGTTGATTCCAAATGGTTGTTATTCTAACTTCTGAGTTTTTTTCCACAAGAATCTGGTGCCTAAAGCTAAAACAAACAGGGCTAATGTATTGCCCATACCCAAGCCCCCGGGTACAAAACCTTGTTTGTGCCCATACCCTGTGGCCTGTGGGTATCAATGCCCGATGGGTACCCAACAACAAGCTCAACACACTTCAAGAAATATATATCATCGGGTAGTATTTTTAAGAAATGCAAAATTGAACTCGTTTTATAACATGGTCAAAGAAAAATGATTTCAATAGTTCAGAGTAGAAGACTTCAATTGTTTAAACAAAGAGTTTCTTGTACATTCACCCATCATACGGTTAAAGTGTATGACTTAGTACTTTATTAGGAACTCAAACAATAGTTTAGCCGCACATATTAGCTTGCCTGATTGGGCTCAGGCATACAATGGACAAAGAGTTATACCTCTACCTACGTGTGGAGAGCGGCGCCCGATCCGCCCCGCATCATAGTCAAAATAGATATACGCTAGTTATTATTGCTCCCCTTAGATTTAGTTCAATTTGAACCAACCCTCTATTGATGCAGGACTATGTGGGACGTCCGCCTTACACTACCCACGACTAGTCGAGCAGGATTCGGACACTCCCCAAAGCAGAAATTGACATATCTCTTTGGCTTTGTAGCTACCAGGGTGTTTCTTTCATTTTTTTCAAGGTAATACGTGTCTCATTTATATCATAAAGATCAAAGTACAAGTCACGTAATAACCGACATGATAAAACTGAAAAGATAGCAGAACATCTTTGAGCTTGACAACAACGTCCGTCACCTGCCTCCGGCACCACCACAGCAGCTACCGAAGAAAAGAATGACAGATACCTCCTCACCCGAACTCGACGCGGCTCCATCGCTGATATGCAGCTTTGCGAACCTCCAAGGTGGCTCACCAAAAATGAAGTCATTGCCGTTGAACGAATCAGACCGGGGCAACACCCCGGACATGCCATTGAACTCTAGGTCTAGCACCCCACCACGACTAAGACGCCGAAGGAGGGAACCATACCTGCCATCCACGAACCACGAACTCAGCACACGTTCCATCTTCCAGATGTCGTCGATGCAGACCACAATCTGCATCCGCTCCTAGACTACCTCCCAAGCTCCACGCCGACGCTGGAGCAGACACCGTCGCAACGGCGGAGCCCGAGGACACAGGTTCACCACGAGGATGCCGCCGCCGCTACACCATCCTTGCTTGAACAAACTGGTTTCCAAATCCATCTCCAACCATAGGGCCGATGGCCTCATCAGTAAAGGATCCGAAAAATCTTTATTCACCACCGTCATCGTCGCCGCCGAAGGCAAGACGATGAACAGTCTAAAAACCTAGACTACGAGGAAGTAAAAACGATCCACACGCGTGGATCCACCGACCCCCCTCACCACCGATAACCGAAGTCGCCGGTGGAGAGGAGCCGCCGGAGGACGGCGCTGAAAAATTGGCGTCTCCTTGCGGCGGCTAGGGTTGGAGCCGCCAGGGACTAGAGGAACGGCGCTGCTTTCTTGCCTACGATCGTTGGGGATCCTGTGCTTCCTTTCATCTGGCCGGAGAAGGCCGTGCAATTATTTCCGTTTGTATACCATACACACTCCAGAGTGTACGTACGTACGTACCACAGGTCGCAGTCATGTCCGTGCTGCGTGCTTGCCTGGGCCTACGGCCTTAACGGAGTACTACTATCGAATTGATGTCAGTACAGGCATCGGTGCGTAAGTAAATCGTTAGTCAAGCCACCACGCGGGTAGAGCCATTGCAGCAAGATCGCGGCCAAATTGGCCGTGGTCGCTGTCCCGTCCTAGTGTGGCGAGATTTGAACTGGGCGCTTAAATATTCGATGTCCCCCGGACATCGCCGTCACGTATATGTAGTTTGCACTTGAAATCGAATCCCCGAGATGGACGTGTTTGTTGCGCCCGCCCCTTCTCACCGGTCGATTGCGTAAACGTAAGGGTGATGAGGCAGTGAGGTAAGAACATCAGCGTCCCAAACCGGCCTCAAACATTTCAGGCGGGCCGTCGGTCACTGACCGGTCACGAAAATGTAATTCAGCCGAACGACTCAAATGAGCCTCAAACGCTCGGGCCGTCTGGCGCCCCTCATATTCAGCCCAAATATAGGGCTGATATGGGGCTGCCCGGACGCGTCCGGGCGCGTCCAACACGTCAACCCGGCACACCTTGACCCTACTTCGTCCTCACAAATATTCCCAATCCGGAAAACCTACCTCACTCTGCTCGCGCTTCGTCTCTTCTTCTCCCATCCGATTTTTTCGATTCAATCCACTCTGACGATCACGTCAAGCGTCGCAGTCGCTCCGACTCCGACGAGGAGCTGGCCCTCCGCATTGCCATCAAGAGGTCCAAGATGGACACGGGGGCAGTTCCGGACCGGCCGCCTCGCCTCTCCCCCGCCGGCGCTGGCTCCTCCCGGCCCGTGTGCAGCGCGGCGAGGGCTACGCTGTCCGCGCCTCCCCCACGCCGTCCCTGTCGGCGTTCTGGGAACGGGGGTCTCCAGACTTGCCTGCCTGCGGCCCACGGCGTGGCTGTGCTGCAGGCCTGTATGGCTCATCTTCATCAACGAGGCATTCAAGACCCTCGCGAGGCGGACGACGCAAGACCTCCTCAGGAGCTGCTTCACCAGGTTGCCTCGCGAGGAGCGGAGATATCAAGGCAGGGCAAACCTCGCGAGGCTCTCGTGACGTGAGCCATGACGATCAGGATCAGACGGGCGCCAGGCGGGCGCCAGCGCGCCCAGCGTCCTTGTTTCCTCTTTGGTGCTAAGGAGGCAAGAGCAGGCGCGGAGTACCGAGGCATCAGGCAAAGGTTTCCATATCGGTGCAACGAGACCAAGACCAGCAGGACGGAGGTCATCATGGAGCCCAAGACGGCGTCATCGCCAGAGCCTTTTGCAGGCGAAGACTGCTTTTGTCAGGATAAGCTGTACTAGCTGTCCCCTTTTGAATTGGCCGTTGTTGGCTCCCTTCTCGCTCAATATTTGGGAAGAGGATCAGGGCCTATATAAGTAGAACTAGCCACCACGGTAGGGGGAGGGAATCTGATCTGGAGCAAACCCCTAGCCACACGCAGAGCACAAGAACACCTCAACCTCAGGAGGCTATTCTTCCCCTTGTACTCTTCATCACCAGCCCAAGAGGCAATCCACCACCACCACACTGGAGTAGGGTATTACACCACAACGGTGGCCCGAAGCAGTATAAATCTTGTGTCTTTGTGTTGCGAGTTCTTCGAGTTCGTCCGCGAGATCTTAGCGAGTTAGGGCGTAGATCGGTAGGGAGGAAACCTTCGCGCGCACCCCAGTGTTCGAACCTTGAGGGTTTTGCCGGAACCCATGATCCGACATTTGGCGCGCCAGGTAGGGGTGCGCCGAAGCTTCCTTTCCGTCGTTCGCGTCTAGTTGCTCCGTCGTCTTCATGGCGGACGCTCGCCGTGCTCGTGCTGAGCACCGGGCTGTCCTGGCCACCCGCGTCGCTCGGACGGCTCCCGTCGGTGGGCCACCTCGTCGTTCTCCGTCTCCTGCCGCCAACGCCGCCACTGGCCCGACGGGGAACGAGCAGCAAGCATCTTCGTTGTACCCCTCGGTGCAGCAGGACGGCCGCACCGCCACTCCGTCGCTGAACCCGGCCGGTTCCTCATCCCATGCTCGTCGCGCTCCCATGGACGCACGGGCCGCGCTCCTCATGGCGCACGAGCTCCTGCGCTACCGCCCGGTCGACGACCTCTACGATGACTGGCTCGACCGCATCGCTGAGCTTGTCCGGGCCGCAGGGGGCTCCCCTGCGCCGTCCCTCTCTCCGCCAGGCCCTCCGCCAGTTTCAGGCGACGCAGCTCATGGAGCGCCTCCACCACCTCTGCCCCAAGATGGCGCCTTGGCGCAAAGGCGTGCGCTACCGCGACGTGATCCGCCGCGTCCGGCGCCCGCGCGTGAAGAAGTAAGCTGTCAAGAAGTTCCTCGACCGCAAGAGAACGCTCCGCCCCTCCTCGCACCACCGCGCCAGGATCGTCTGCCGCGGTAGGCCCCCGCGCCACTTGCCGTAGCGGCGCGTGGGCGTCAAGATCAAGCTGCACCTCCAAGACAGGCCCCGGCGACCACGGCCGGTTGCCGCGCCTTCACCCCCGAGCTGCGTAGCGTCGCCTGGCCGGGCAAGTTCAAGCCAGATCCGCCCCTCGCTACGACGGCACCCTCGACCCTGCGGAGTTCTTGCAGCTCTACGAGCTGAGCATCAAGGCGGCCAACGGCGACGAGAAGGTCATAGCGAACTGGTTCCCTATGGCACTCAAAGACGGCACCCGTTCATGGCTCCTGAACCTGCCTCAGGGCTCGATCTCCTCCTGGGACGAGATGCGCGACCGCTTCATCGCCAACTTCCAGGGCACTCGCGACCGTCCGCCGGCCGCGGGTGACCTGCGCCGCATCAAGCAACAACCAGGAGAGACCCTCCATAAGTACATCCAGCGCTTCAACAACACTCGCCTCAAGATCCCCAAGGTCACGGACGAGGCCATCATCTCCGCGTTCTCTGACGGCGTCCGCGACATCAAGATGAAGGAGTAGCTCGCTATCCACGAGGAGCTGTGCACATCTCAGGAGCTGTTCAACCTGGCGACCAAGTGCGCAAGAGCTGAGGAAGGGCACCTCTCCCTCCTCGAGCTGCCAACTGCAGGCCCGGAGGAGAAGAAAGCCAAGGCCAAGGACGTGAAGCGCAAGGAGGCAACCGTGCTCGCAGCAGAGCCGGACACCAAGCGAGGCAGAGATCAGCCCGAGTCATCCAAGAGCAGCCGACCGTTCTGCGCCTTCCACAACCTGAACACCCACAACACCAGCGACTGTCAAGAGCTCAGAGCCATTCATGAGGGACGCTTTGGTCGACGCCCCGAGCGCGGCGACCGGAGCTACGACCGAGGAGGAGGACGTGGAGGCGGACGCTGGGACGACCGTGGCCCGCGCCAGGAGTGGCGCAACCGGCCTCGTGAGGACCGCTGGTAGGATCATCCTCGCGAGGGCGCCTGGAGAGACCAGCCTCGTGAGGATCGTCCTCAGGGCAACGCCGGTCTCCCCCCCACTGCCGCCACCGCCAATAAGGAGTGACGACCACCATCAGGACGAGGGGCTGGGGGCTTCCAGGAGTCGCGCGCCATCGCCTGCATCTTGGGCAGAGCTCAGGCCCCAGCCTCGCAGCGTATCTTCAAACAGTTTGCTCGTGAGGTGAATGCAGTCCTCCCCAAGCTTGAGGCCACGCGCCCGCTAAGGTGGTCCCAGTGTGATCACCTTTAACTCGGCAGATCAGCTTAAGTGTGCGGCCACCACTGGCGCCCTCCCGATGCTGTGCTCACCAGTCATAAGCAACGTGCAAGTCACCAAGACCCTCATCGACGGCGGAGCAGGGCTCAATGTCCTGTCCGTCGACACGTTCGACAACCTCGAAGTGCCATATAACCAGCTTCAGCCTACCAAGCCTTTCTGAGGAGTGACCGACGGCTCCACCACACCAATAGGGCAGGTCCGCCTCCCTGTCACCTTCAGAGAACGCAAGAACTACCGCATCGAGCTCATCGACTTCGACGTCGCGCACATCCGTCTACTATACGACGCCATCCTTGGGTATTCAGCCCTGGCCAAGTTCATGGCGGTGACCCACCACGGCTACAACGTCCTCAAGATGCCGGGAAGCGGCGGAATCATCACGGTCCCATGCGAGGAAAGAGACGCGGTATGCTCCCTTGAGCGTGCCTTTCAAGCTGCAGCAATCGATGACCCCGACAGCAAGGGCGAGGGCCCTCCAGAGGCCATCCCCAAGAAGAAGAAGCAGCTGCGCCGTGCCAGACCTCAGGAGGGTGGCGTCGCGGCTGGCACCTCGTCAGGATCAGCGCCCGCTCCAGGGGCGCCTCCCTCTGTCGCATAGGAAGGCGCGCCCAGCGCCCTCCTCGGGCAGGGCTCGGGGGCTTTCTCTTGGAGGGCCTCAGACCTTGCCGACATCACGAGGGAGGCGCTCGGGCACCACTTGGAGGCGTGCTTCATGGCACGTTTCCCTCAGGAGAACACATGGCAAAGGGTGCCCACCGCTCAGGAGTTCATCACCAAGACCAGTCAGGAACTGCAAGACGCAAGGGCCATGCGCGGCGACCGCCGCTCACGAGGCGCAGCTCCCCATCCAGGTGAGGATGCCGGGCTGCGTGTCTGCATCGACGTCCCAGGGCTCAACAGGGCCGCTTCTCAGGAGCTCTTCTGGCCTTCTCGCGTGGGCCGCTGCGAGGGTCCACCGCACAGCTACGTTCGCATGATGTTTGGCTTGCCGAGCGTGTCGTTCGTCTACCAGCGCAACTTGCGGCGCACCCTGGCATCTCAGGAGGCCAGGCACCGCGCCGTCCTCACGGAGATGGAGACGGTCCTCAAGGAACCGTCTGAGCCCCCAGAGCCTCCCGAGGCTCAGGGCCCTGGTGGCTCGTGAGGAGCAACCCCTTCGCCGCGTACCTTCAGCCGCTCCGACATCCCTTCATCAATAGAGCCAGGTGATATTTTCCAAGTTCATTCAGCTGGGAGCGCCCCTCCGGCTGCATTATTCCCAGGCCGCGTGGGTCCGTCCCTGTGGCATGTATCCCTTTAGCTTATGTCTTTAGCTTACCTTGCTGGGGGCGCCCCTCGGGCTGCATCATCCCCAAGCCGCTCGGGCCTGACCCAGTGACATGTATCTTTCTGCATTTACCTAAGCTGATCTGCCTTTCATGCTTAGCCTGTCCATGACTGTCGCCTGCTCGACTATCACCTCCCACGGGGGCTACTCACACTGGCACGACGCTGGTGCATGGGTCCGTCCCTGCCACGTCGACAAACCTGAGCGGTCGAGCTCTGGCTCGCGGCACGCTCCGCGCACGTCACCTCACCAGGCCCTCAGTGCCTTCATTTCCTCGTGGAGCAACCAGTGGCGGGCTGGCAGCCGTAACGGCAAACCGTGTTTCTCGTTATGCTGGTTCGCAGGGATCTCATGTGGAGGATAGCAGGCGGCACCGCGAGCTTCCTTCCCTCTCGTGCAATCCGCTTGCGCGTTAAAAGGGGGGCTCCTGAGCATCGCGACTCAGGAGCTCTTACTGGCTCTCCAGCCATCACCCCCTGGCCTTGACCACGGCATCGCGACCTGGCATACCAGCGGCGGCTGAGCTCGCTCGAGGGCTAGGACCTAAGGACTAGAGCACTAAGGAGAACATGGGGGAAGGGAGACTCGTATGGGCCCGACCTAGCTATGCTGCGGAAGCTTGCGCATGAGCCTGGCGCATCGCGAGGACTCAGCCCCAGACCACCAAGATAAGTCTCGCGTTCAGATTGGCTAATCGTTGGAGCCTAGGTGCTACGCTCACCACATCCCTGTTGCGGCCACGTCGCCTCCATTTCTTGCCCTACCATGGCTGCTTGAGCGCTAAAGGGGACCTCCTGAGCATCGCGCCTCAGGGGCTCTTACTGGACCTTGGGCCGCTCACCTCCTGGACTTGACCACGGCACGTGACCTGGCATACCAGCGACGGCTGCAGCCTACCTGGGGACCGGGACCTGTCAGCGTAGAGCAACAAGCTATCGCGAGGTTGGAAAGGGGAGTCCGAGCCTTAACAGGACATGGGTCCGCAAATTCTCATAGCAAGGAATATATACACAAAAGACATTACAGACTCCTTTACACACCCCCACGGGGCACTCCATGATTCTTCGCAGGGAACAAAAGACGAAAACTTAGAGGGATCCTATCTACACCCTCTCGTGGCGGACGCCATCATCAACGGTGGGCCGCGGGAGGCCGGCGCCAACCCCATCCAGATCAGCGGCGGCTGGACGCCGCAGCCCAGCTCCGGGCGCGACGAGAGCTCGGGGGGATGTAGCTGTCGTCGCTCGTCTCCGGAGTCTCGTAGAGCTCAGGAGAACCGCTGGAGTCAGGGGGGACCGCTGCTGCTGGGGTAGCCACGAGCGGAGCGCGCGTCATCCTGGCGCTCTCATCCAGGGCAACACTCCAGGCGGCGGCCCTCCGCATTGAAGACCTTGAAGAAAAGCGTGGATGTGCTATCATACTCGAAGTGGATCGTGAGGGCGCCCTTCGCATGGCAAACCCGCGCGATCTCGCCCCAGCCGCGGGTCATGAAGATCTTGCCGGAGGGGACCGCTTCGACCTCTGCTCTGGTCGCCGGAGCATCACAGTCAGCATGCTGTAGCCAGAGCTCGAGGGGCCCCCTCGGCGGCATCACGTCAGAGAAGAACGGCGGGAAGTGGATCCAAGAGCTTGGAGGCATCGGCGCCCATAGCACAAGCTCGAGCGAGGAATCAGCGGCGTGGATTCCAGTAGCAACGGCACGCGCCGCCATCGCAGGACAACCACGGGCGCGGCGCGGGCGGTGCCGCTCGTCGCTTCCTCCTCCTGAGCCCCCGGCTTGGGCGTACAAGGGTAGCGGGAACCATGGAGGAGGCTGCTCGCACCAAGGCCTCGTCATCACCTGCATCGCCACCTCATCACGATGATGAACCGGCCTCTTCTTCGGCGGGAGCGGCCCCGGATCATCGCGTGGGGCCTTTCCTTTCTCGTAAGCGGAGAACCTTCGGATCGGCGCCATTGCTATTAGCAATGGAGTAGAGGAGGAAAGAAGCAAGCGAACAAGGAAGAGATGGGCGACGGGGGCTCTGCCCCCTCCCCATTTATAGCGGAAGAAGGCCAACCGGCGCCTCCCATGATCACAGGTAATGATGGTTTTCCTTGCATGTTGCAGGGACTTGTCAAGTCGAGCAGTTGCCGAGGTAGCGTGGGGAAGCGGAGACGCCCACGTCCAATCAACCGCCACACGTCGACCAAGGCCGCAGGCTTTTGGGGCCTGCGGCGCTCCGCGCTTCACCTTTGGCTTCGCCGCGAAGCCAAGCCCGAGCGCACTTTGGGCCCGGGGGCTACTGTCGGCGTTCTGGGAACGGGGGTCACCAGACTTGCCTACCTGCGTCCCACGGCGTGGCTGTGCTGCAGGCCTATATGGCCCATCTTCATCAACGGGGCATTCAAGACCCTCGCTGTGCTGCAGGCCTGTATGGCCCATCTTCATCAACGAGGCATTCAAGACCCTCGCGAGGGGCCAAGCCTCGCGAGGTGGACGACGCAAGACCTCCTCAGGAGCTACCTCACCAGGTTGCCTCGCGAGGAGCGGAGATATCAAGGCAGGGCAAACCTCGCGAGGCTCTCGTGACGTGAGCCATGACGATCAGGATCAGGCGGGCGCCAGTGTGTGCAGCGTCCTTGTTTCCTCTTTGGTGCTAAGGAGGCAAGCGCAGGCGCGAAGTACCGAGGCATCAGGCAAAGGTTTCCATATCGGTGCAATGAGACCAAGACCAGCAGGACGGCAGGACGGAGGTCATCATGGAGCCCAAGACGGCGTCACCGCCAGAGCCTTTTACACGCGAAGACCGCTTTTGTCAGGATAAGCTGTACTAGCTGTCCCCTTTCGAATTGGCCGTTGTTGGCTCCCTTCCCGCTCAATATTTGGGAAGAGGACCAGGCCTATATAAGTAGAACTAGCCACCACGATAGGGGGAGGGAATCTGATTTGGAGCAAACCCCTAGCCACACGCAGAGCACAAGAACACCTCAACCTCAGGAGCCTGTTCTTCACCTTGTACTGTTCATCATCAGCCCAAGAGGCAATCCACCACCACCACACTAGAGTAGGGTATTACACCACAACGGTGGCCCGAAGCAGTATAAATCTTGTGTCTTTGTGTTGCGAGTTCTTCGAGTTCGTCCGCGAGATCTTAGCGAGCTAGGGAGTAGATCGATAGGGAGGAAACCTTCGTGCGCACCCCAGTGGTCGAACCTTGAGGGTTTTGCCGGAACCCGTGATCCGACAGTCCCCTGCCACCGCCAGCTGCTAATCCCCCAAGCGGGTAGCAGTGGGTGCTTGTGCCCACCCAGTCGGCCCGGCCGCGCATGACGGAGTTGGAGGCGCGCGTCGCCCGCTCCGAGATGCAGCGGGCAAGGGAGAAGGATGCGGCGGAGAGCTCTTTTTGCCGCCGCCCCGGGTTATCTATGGAGGCCGACGAGGATGAGCGGCTCCTTGCGTGGGTCTACCGCCAGTCGCTTAGGACAGCAGAGACGGACGCTCGACGGCTTCGCCGGAAGAACGCGGAGGCTCTCCGGCTTTCCATCGAGCAGTCCGAGCGTGAGGCTAAGGAGAAGCCAACGGAGGCGGCTCGACTGGCAAAGCTCAAGTGACAGTAGGACCGGGCCGTCCGGCTCAAAGGGCTCATCATCATATCCTCCTCCGATAGCGACGACGATGACAACGACCATGGTGCCTCGTTCGACGACTCGGACGATCCTCCACCAGCGGCTGACGGCTACAGCTGCGCCGACGACTGGAAGGGGAAAGAGCCGGCGACGAAATGGTGAAGATCCTTTTTATTCAATTTAATTTCAAGCATTTAGATGTAGTTTAAAGTTGTCCGTCATTTTGGTCTTTTGAATATCCGTTCGTGATCTTTTAGTGAACCTATTGTGCTTGCGTATGTTCGTTTTTATGTCTGTTTAATGATCTATGTGGTTTTGATTGACGTTGCATGGTTTACTATGGATATAGGGGATCAGATATGAGATACATGGATGTGGACGACACGATTTGAGGAGTGATCGGTCAATGCCCGCGGACGCACCCGTCCGCGGGCGCGTTCACGGGCGTTTGATGGCCTGAATTTGCCTAGTCCGCCTGTAGATGCTCTAAGGCAACTCTAACAGGCCGACCCAATTTGTCTACACGTGTCGTTTGCGTCAAAACGGACATAAAGGGTCGGCCCAACGCGCCATCCCAAACCCAAAATGCGTCCGCTCGGTGTCCGTGTGGACGCATTTCAAACCCAAATTTGCGCCTGGTTTGTGTCCGCGCGGACACGAAACGGATAGAGCGTACGCCCTCTCGGTGTCTGCCATGGCCCCACCTATCGGCCATCCAACTACCACCCGCGGTTATATTAAATGCAGCCACCTAACTCAGGCCCGCCTGACAGTGGGTGGAAGCGCCGGGTGTCCCCCCTATTTAATGCAAGTGTGTGCGTTGGGGGGGGGTCATCCAATTCCATCACCCATCCACATTTAGCCACGCCTGCTCCCTTGCCGGCGACCTGGAACCCCAGCCAGCCATTCTTTAATGGGAAGGGGAAGGAGAAGTTCAGCGCCTGATACGTCTCCAACGTATCTATAATTTTTGATTGTTCCATGCTGTTATATTATCATTCTTGGATGTTTTGCAATCATTTTATAGTCATTTTATATCATTTTTTGGTACTAACCTATTGACACAGTGCCAAGTGCCAGTTGCTGTTTTCTGCATGTTTTTTTACATCACAGGAATTCAATACCAAACAGAGTCCAAACGCAGTGAAACGTTTTGTGGATTTTTTGGACCAGAAGACATCCAGTGGGCCGGAGAAGCACTTGGGGGGGGGGGGTGCTCCGAGGGGAGCACAACCCACCAGGGTGCGCCTGGAGGCCTAGGCGCGCCCAGGTGGGTTGCGCCCATCTCGGGTGCTCCTAAACCGCCTCTTTGCTTTATAAATACTCCAATATTCCAGAAACCCCAGGGGAGTCGACGAAAATCAATTCCAGCCACCGCAAGTTCTAGAAACCACAGATCCAATCTAGACACCATCACAGAGGGGTGCATCATCTCCATTGGTGCCTCTCCGATGATGCGTGAGTAGTTCCTTGTAGACCTACGGGTCCGTAGTTAGTAGCTAGATGGCTTCCTCTCTCTCATTTGATTCTCAATACAATGGTCTCTTGGAGATCCATATGATGTAACTCTTTTTCCGGTGTGTTTGTTGGGATCCGATGAACATCGAGTTTATGATGAGATCTATGTTTTTATCCATGAAAGTTATTTGAGTCTTATTTGATATCTTATAAGAATGCTTGTTTATAGCCTCGTATTTCTTCTCCGATACTTGGGTTTTGTTTGGCCAACTTGATCTATTTATCTTGCAATGGGAAGAGGTGCTTTGTAATGGGTTCGATCTTACGGTGCTTGATCCTAGTGACAGAAAGGAAACCGACACGTATGTATCGTTGCTATTAAGGATAACAAGATGGGGTCTATTTCTGCATAAATAGATCTTGTCTACATCATGTCATCGTTCTTATTGCATTACTCCGTTTTTCCATGAACTTAATACACTAGATGCTTGCTGGATAGCGGTCGATGTGAGGAGTAATAATAGTAGATGCAGGCAGGAGTCGGTCTACTAATCTTGGACGTGATGCCTATATAATGATCATTGCCTGGATATCATCATGATTATTTGAAGTTCTATCAATTGCCCAACAGTAATTTGTTCACCCACCGTTTGCTATTTTTCTCGAGAGAAGCCACTAGTGAAATCTATGGCCCTCGGGTCTCTTCTTTATTTTATTTGCCTTCGCGATCTATTTTATTTGCTTTTATTTTCAGATCTATTAAACCAAAAAATACAAAAATACCTTGCTGCAATTTATTTTATTTGGCGCTCGATCTATCAATCTATTTGAACTCTCTCACGGCCACATGCCAATTTTTGGCACCGTTACCTGAAAGGGATTGACAACCCCTTTAACACGTCGAGTTGCGAGTATTTGTTATTTGTGTGCAGGTGTTGTTTACGTAGTGTTGCTTGGTTCTCCTACTTGTTCGATAACCTTGGTCTCATCACCGAGGGAAATACCTACCGTCGCTATGTTGCATCATCCCTTCCTCTTTGGGGAAATACCGACATAGTTCTAGCAGGCATCAAAAGGAATTTCTGGCGCCGTTGCCGGGGAAGATCAAGTCAAGATAGTCTCCCGACAAGTCGCCAATTTCTGGCGCCGTTGACGGGGAGACATAATCAACAACTATCAGGTTCCTAATCACAAATCTCATCTCCTTGCAATTTACTTTATTTGCCATTTGCCTCTCGTTTTCCTCTGCCCCACTTCACAAAAATTTGCTGTTTTATTCGCCCTCTTTTTCGTTCGCCGTTTTCTTACCGGATCTATTCGTGTTCTTGCTTTCTAGTCATAATGGCTAGCGTGTCCACTCCTACTTTGTCACCAGATTTTGAAGTTTTATACTTCAAGCAACGACAAGGAGAAAATTTGAAAGGTGCTTGGTATAGGCTAATGTAATCCTATCGTGTTTGCAACTTAAAGGAGGACGCTAAGATTTTGCTTCGTAATTTTTACATAGGATTGGCTTTGCAGCATAGACAACTCTTAGATTTTGCCTATGAAATACTAGAAGGAATTTTGGGTGTTCCACCTCCAAAGAAAGGGTTTTCTTTTACCCCAAAGGGAGTTCAAATGTTGGACAAACTTGGTGATTTACACAAACATATGGTTGAATTGCGGAAATATAATGAACCCCTAAAACATCTCAATGGTAGTATCAATCGCATGAACACCTTGATTACTCTTTGTAATAAGCGATTTGATATTTTGGATCTAAAGATGGTCTCTTTTCCTGAGAATTTAGGGAAGCGCAAAGAGCCTCCCGGGTTTGATAAAACCCTTACAAAAGTTGCCAAAAATACGATGACAAAAATTAGATCCTTGCTTTATGCCTAGCTAAGGACATAAAACGATTGCGCTTGTTGGGAGGCAACCCAATGAATAAAATTTATTTTTGCTTTTTTGCTTTCTGTTCTTGAGTGTTTGCACAGTTATGCTACTGTTATGATTGTTTGTTTGTGTTTTAATTAGTGTTTGTGCCAAGCAAAGCCTTTAGGATCATGTTGGGTGACAGTTGTTTTTATCTTGCTGGAAAACAGAAACTTTTGCGCTCACAAAAATAATTCTCATTTTTAACAGAAGAGTGCTTTTGATTTGATTCTTTCCGCAGAAGATTAATATACAAATTTTTCACGTGGTCCTAATTTTTCATAATTTTTTGAGTTACAGAAGTATTCTAAATATCCAGATTGCTACGGACTATTCTGTGTCTGACAGATTCTGTTTTCTTTGCGTTGTGTGCTTGTTTCGATGATTCTATGGTTTTCTTTGATGTGTTTTTGCCATAGAAAAGTTGGAATACAGTAGATATAATGCAAAACTAAAATATGAATTGGTTTTCTACAATACTTATAGTAGTGATTTGCTTTCTTATACTAACGGATCTCACGAAGGTTTTGTTGAGTTTTGTGTGATTGAAGTTTTCAAGTTTTGGGTGATGTTACGATGGATGAAGGAATAATGAGTAAGAAGAACCTAAGCTTGGGGATGCCAATGGCATCCCAAGCTATTATCCAAAGATAAGCAAGCAACTAAGCTTGGGGATGCCCCGAGTGGCATCCCCTCTTTCTTCTAACGACCATCGGTATTTTACTCGAAGCTATATTTTTATTCGTCACATACTATGAGTTTTGCTTGGAGCGTCTTGTATGATATGAGTCTTTGCTTGTTTTGCTTTTTGTTTTAAGTCATGAATCCTTGCTGGACACACCTATTTGAGAGAGCCAAAATTATGCCATGACTTGTTAGAATTGCTCTCTATGCTTCACTTAAATTTTTATGAGCTATGGAATTGCTCTAGTGCTTCACCTATATCTTCTGAGCACGGTGTGCTTTAGTATTTTTGAAGAAATGCTCTCATGCTTCACTTAGATTTATTTGAGAGGTAGTATTTTTTTAGAAATTCTCTCTTGCTTCACTTAAATTAATCTGAGAGAAAGAAATATTATGCTCATGATCTTCACTTATATTTGTTTGAGCTTATCAAAAGCAACACATGAAAATTAGTCCCAAAGTGATAGATATCAAAGGAGGATATAATAAAAACTTTCATGAAGATCATTGGACAAAATGAACTTGATTCCTTGTAATAGATTTGAGATATGATGATGTGATATGTGAGTCATGTTGATGAGTAATTATGCTTTAGTAAGAATATTGCTGTTAAGGTTTGTGATTCCCTATGCAAGCACGAAAGTCAATAGTTATGCAATGAAATTATATCCTACTTGTGGTGCATTATTCGGTGTTAATTATGCTTAATGCTCGCTATTGAGATTATTCGTTTCTTGGTTGGTCGCTTCTCAATCTTTTGCTAGCCTTCATTTTGCACTAAGTATGATCTCTACTTGTGCATCCAAAACACTTTAAAGCAGTTTTGCCATATGAGTCCACTATACCTACCTATATGCAGTATCTTTTGCCGTTCTAGGCAAATTTGTATGTGCCATCTCTAATTTTCAAAATAAATTTCTTTTTTGTGTGTTCGTACCGCTCGCGAGGCGGTGAGGGGTGGCTAATATTTTCCATGCTAGATGTGTTATTCTCACGATGAGTGTTTATTCACTTGTCATTGCACGAGAGTAAGGCAAAGGTATTAGGGATGACCAAACCCGAAATGAAAAATGAATTTACTTTATGTTGTCAAATAATAAATTTGTTGGAAAGTGTTGGTATGGAGGGCACCCGTGGATACGGTTAGCCATGGAAAGTGAAAGTATGGTGGAAAAAGGAATAAACTCTATTTTCTGTTTGGGAACCGCCTATGATATATCTAGCATGGAAAGTGTTGGGAACTCTAAGTCGTTTTCGTTGGTGGGAAAAGCATACCTCCCAAAATGTTTTTATCTCTATGTTTTTCACTTTGAGCTCTGGCACCTCTACAAATCCCTACTTCACTCCGCGAAGGGCCTTTCTTTTACTTTATGCAATTTTTATTTTTTAATTTGAGTCTCCATCTTCTCTTATAAAGCACAAACTAGGGGGCACTATGATTGTACTTGAGCATTGGGCGTAGCTAATATGCGAGTGTGTTTCATGAATGGGTCAATGAATGCGCATGATGGGCTAGGGATAACTTATTTTAGCGTTGATATTTTGAAAGACATGGTTGCTTGCTGATATGCCTGAGTATTTAAGTTATCATGTCAAAACTAGACTATTGCTTTGAACCATATAAAAGTCCAAATGTCCATGCTATAAAGGAAAGAATATGAGATGACATGTTAGGCATCATTCCACATCAAAAATTCTGATTTTATCATTTACCTACTCGAGGACGAGCAGGAATTAAGCTTGGGGATGCTGATACGTCTCCAACGTATCTATAATTTTTGATTGTTCCATGTTGTTATATTATCATTCTTGGATGTTTTACAATCATTTTATAGTCATTTTATATCATTTTTTGGTACTAACCTATTGACACAATGCTAAGTGCCAGTTGATGTTTTCTGCATGTTTTTACATCGTAGGAATACCAAACGGAGTCCAAACGCAGAGAAACTTTTTGTGGATTGTTTTTGGACCAGAAGGCATCTAGTGGGCCGGAGAAGCACCTGGGGGGTGCTCTGAGGTGAGCACAATCAACCAGGGCGCGCTTGGAGGCCCAGGCACACCCAGGTGGGTTGTGCCCACCTCGGGTGCCCCCTGAACTGCCTCTTTGCTCTATAAATACCCCAATATTCTAGAAACCCTAGGGGAGTCGACGAAAATCAATTCCAGCTGCCGCAAGTTCCAGAAACCACAGATCCAATCTAGACACCATCACAGAGGGTGCATCATGTCCATTGATGCCTCTCCGATGATGCGTGAGTAGTTCCCTATAAACATATGGGTCCGTAGTTAGTAGCTAGATGGTTTCCTTTCTCTCGTTTGATTCCCAATACAATGGTCTCTTGGAGATCCATATGATGTAACTCTTTTTGCGGTGTGTTTGTTGGGATCCGATGAGCTTTGAGTTTATGATCAGATCTATGTTTTTATCCATGAAAGTTATTTGAGTCTTCTTTGATCTCTTATATGCATGATTGCTTATAGCCTCGTATTTCTTCTCCAATATTTGGGTTTTGTTTGGCCAACTTGATCTATTTATCTTGCAATGGGAAGAGGTGCTTTGTAATGGGTTCGATCTTACGGTGCTTGATCCCAGTGACAGAAAGGGAACCGACACGTATGTATCATTGCTATTAAGGATAACAAGATGGGGTCTATTTCTACATAAATAGATCTTGTCTACATCATGTCATCGTTCTTATTGCATTACTCCATTTTTCCATGAACTTAATACACTAGATGCATGCTCGATAGCGTTCTATTTGTGGAGTAATAGTAGTAGATGCAGGCAGGAGTCGGTAAACAAATCTTGGACGTGATGCCTATATAATGATCATTGCCTGGATATCGTCATGATTATTTGAAGTTCTATCAATTGCCCAACAGTAATTTGTTCACCCACCGTTTGCTATTTTTCTCGAGAGATCCACTAGTGAAATCTACGCCCCCCAGGTGTCTTCTTTATTATATTTGCCTTTGCGATCTATTTTATTTGCTTTTATTTTCAGATCTATTAAACCAAAAATACAAAAATACCTTTCTGCAATTTATTTTATTTGGCGTTCAATCTATCAATCTATTAGAACTCTCTCACGTCCACGTGCCAATTTCTGGCGCCGTTACCCGAAAGGGATTGACAACCCCTTTAACACGTCAGGTTGCGAGTATTTGTTATTTGTGTGCAGGTGCTGTTTACGTAGTGTTGCTTGGTTCTCCTACTGGTTCGATAACCTTGGTCCCATCACTGAGGGAAATACCTACCGTCGTTGTGCTGCATCATCCCTTCCTCTTTGGGGAAATACCAATGTAGTTCTAGCAGGCATCAGCGCCGACGTGAGCTCTCCCCGCGTGCCTCCTCCTCCTTCTCCGTCGGCTAGACGCGGCTCACCTCCGCGGAAGTGGGAGCGCTGTACATGCCAGTCGACCATGCACGGTGGCACTGGCAGTAACATCGACCCCTCCAATATCCAGATGTCAACCTGCCGCACGACTAGCATATGGACCCACAACGGATCCCCATTCCGGTGGTGCCGTGCTCGGTGCGGGCGCAGGCCGAGGAGGTTCATCAACATCGCGAGCTCCTCATGCCGGAGCAGCGCGCCATGTGTGCCAGACTCCCCCAATTGGGAGCGCTGGTTTGTGTTAGAGTGATAGCGTGCAAGTGCACATGGTTTAGTTGTAGCCCTTTCAAAGTAAGAGTATCGATCCCACAGGGAGCACAGGAATCAGGCTTTTGCCCTTTGTAAAGAATTACGTGACTTTGTACCTGCAGATAATTGTAGACTTGAAGCAGAGTGAGGGCGGATTTAAATAAGGATTGAGTAGAATGGTGACTTGTAACTAAATAACATAAAACTGAATGAAAAACATGGATGGTAAATAACGGTGAAACAACAGAATTAAAAAGGCGTTCTCAGGGAGTCTGGAATCTCCATTGGTTTGTCTAGTACTACTATGCATACACATAGCATGGGGTGGATACTTCAGCCATTATTGACGATTATGCTGGGTGGAGCTGGGTACAGAACAGGTTCTACTCGTGGTGACTTCGTGCCACGCACACCACCATCATAATCTCCCCAGAGGGTTAAAACTCATGATAATTAAGGGTTTCCCCATGGACGCAGCCTCACTAAGGGTTCTCCGTGATCCCCGGTCAATTGTAAAGGTTAGGAGCAGTAGGCTTTTACTGTCACCTTGAATTACCTCCACATCCTAAACCTATGCAAAGACACCGATATACTTCGTGGCCAATAAAGGCACAAATGCTAAGTGGGGCCCCTTCACAACATTCATGAAGTTATTAAACTAAGCATTTAATAGGTTATCTCCTATCCACAATAAACGTTTCAGATCCAACACATACCAAGGTTCATCCATATCCCCAAGAACTAGGGGTCTACTCACACATAAGAACAACAATCATCATTAAGATGGTAATTTAATACATGGGGGAATGTTTCAACTGATACACCAAAGGATCCACCAGGGTTCTTGATGTTGCAGATGCTAAAGGATGTGGATGATGATGAGGAGGAAGATAGTGATGATGGGGACAGTGATGATGATGTCGTTTGTCGGTGTGGAAGCACGATCACCTATGGGGCAGAGGTGCCCCTTTGTGGTTCGGCATGGGGAAAGCCACGTTGCACAAAGAGCAGAAGCAATAGGGAACATCATGGCAATGGATAGCTCTCTTTACCCAGGTTTAGGCTGCTTTGTAGTGTAAAATCCTACTCCTACTATGGTGGATTGATCTAGAGGAACACGAAGGCTCAACGCGCTCTAGCCCGGCAAGGTTGCCTTCGGGAGAGCGACATGAGCGTACAAGTGTTGAGGGATCCAATGTTCGAACCCTTTGCTAGGTTGCCTCGGGCCTCCTTTTATAGGTTAAGGGGTGACCATAGTGGCAAACAGTCATTTGGGTGTGATTAGATAGCTAACAGTGCTATCATACCTAACTCTGGCAGTTAGGACAAAGTGCATTAAATGCACTGCTTGGTGTCAAGCTGTCGAAAAGGCCCGGCAAGCCTGCCGCGCCGCTTATTTGCCTCTTCTTATTAGCTTGACACGCCTCCTCGACGGGTGTCAATAAAGCTAATATCTTCTCTTCTATGCTGCCACGTGTTTAAACGGATCCACATGGTTGCTTGATACCTTGGCACCGCACTGATTTGTGACTTGGGTGCGATGAGGTGGAGCGGTGGCGTCTCGGTGAAGGTTCCCCGGCAAAGGAGCTTGGCGGGTTTTGGTCTTGGCGGCCCCGGCAACCCTGCCGGGGCGAATTGGACTTTCCCTCAGGTGTGGCCTCGACCTGGGCAGGCCCTCCTGCCCGGCGAGGGAGGCCTCCCTAAGGTGGCCTTCTACTAGCTTTGTCCTTCTTAATGCTCTCCTTGATCTCACAAAGAGCGGCTTCTCTGGCTTATCTTTGCGTCATGCATTGGTGCTGGATGTGTAATTTTCGGCACACATGTGCATGAGTTCGGTTAGCAAACGCGAATTTTTGCTGCACCAACAGGAGCCCCCGGGCCTGGCCCACACGTGCTGCCGGACAATGTTGGGGTAGGACCAAACAATGCACAGGCGGGCACCCTAACCTCGCCACGGTGGAATCCATGTCCTTGAAATCTTCTTTGCTTCTTCATTAACCTGGAATTGAGTTAACTTCCGGGCTCCCCACGGGTCGTGCTACGTCAAACGACGCGGGCTCACTCATTCGATGGGCCAGAGGGCGCCCAAGTTCATGGGGGTTAAATTGGAGTGCTCGCGCATGATCCGGGGGTAACCGCGATTTCACCATACCCACCACGTCTGTCATTTTCTCCACACGCGCTGCATGCACTGCACAGGGTTGGTGGCGGGCGCGCAGGCGCGGGAACGTGTGCCATGGCAGAAAGTGTAGGATCCTAGATTGGTGCAAAGGGGCGACCAGCGAATCTGGACGTCGTTAGTGGCGCAGATAAGTCGGATTGGAGGAGTGGGGCGGTTTCCCAAGGGTAGTGGAGAACCACCCCCTACCACGCTCTACTATAAAAGGGAGCGCAAGGGGGATGGAGACGCTCATCCACGCACCTTCTCTTCCTTCTTCTTAGGTTTTTCTTCCACCATGGTGAGGGGCAGAGGGCGTGCTCGGGCTCTGGTGGCGGCAACGAGGGATTCCTCTCGGCACCGTATCCCCGCCCCTGCTAGGGATGCAGGGGCATGATCTAGTGCGCAAAGCGGGGCCGCAGGGCATGATCGTGGCCGGCGAGGCGCTTAGGGCCAGGGTGGACGCTGTGGGGGGTAGTCCCAAACAATGCACAGGTGGGCACCCTGACCTCGCCACGGTGGAATCCATGTCCTTGAGATCTTCTTCGCTTCTTCATTAACCTGGAATTGAGTTAAGTTCTGGGCTCCCCGCGGGTCGTGCTACATTAAATGACGCGGGCTCACTCATTCGGTGGGCCAGAGGACACCCACTTTCATGAGGGATAAATTGGAGTGCTTGCGCATGATCCATGGGTAACCGCCATTTCACCATACTCACCACGTCTGCCGTTTCCGCCACGCGTGCTACATGCACTGCATAGGGTTGGTGGCGGACGCGCAGGGCACGGGAACGTGTGCCATGGCAGAAAGCATAGCGTACTGGATTGGCACAGAGGGGTGACCGGCGAATCTGGACGCCGTCAGTGGCGCAGATAAGTCGAATTGGAGGAGTGGGGTGGTTGCCCCAGGGTAGTGGAGAACCACCCCCTGCCACGCTCTACTATAAAAGGGAGCGCAAGGGGAATGGAGACGCTCATCCACGCACCTTCCCTTCCTTCTTCTTGGGTTCTTCTTCCACCATGGTGAGGGGAAGAGGACATGCTGGGGCTCCGGTGGCGGCAACGAGGGCTTCCTCTCAGCACCGTATCCCTTCCCCCACTGGGGATGCATGGACAAGATCCAGTGTGCAAGGCGGGGCCGCAGGGCATGGTCGCGGCCGGCGAGGCGCTCGGGGCCGGGGTGGATGCGGTGGTGTTCCGACCGCGCCCTCTCCATCTGCTCCGACTCCAATGGAAGGCCATGTTGGAGAAACGGCACTGGAGTTAATCGTCAGGCTGCACGAGTCCCCGCACAGCCGTCTATGGCTTCCTGGACTCTTTGCAAGGGTCATGGAGGTCGATCAGCCGCACAGGTTGAGGCTGCACATGAGGGGTTGCTGCAACGGCACCATGCGGGTGGACATTGAGTTCTCTCCACCTTATGTCATGCTTCTCCGGCGCAGCTGGAGAACTTTTGCACGTGCCCATTGATACGTCTCCAACGTTTCTATAATTTATGAAGTATTCATGCCATGTTTACAACAATTTTATATGGTTTTGGTATGATTTGCATGGAACTAACCCGGACTGACGCTGTTTTCAGCAGAACTACCGTGGTTTTGTTTTTTGTGCAGAAATAATAGTTCTCCACACCTGGAACAAAAGAGGCATTAGAAGCTTCGTGGGAGGACCAGAAGGTGAAGGAGGTGAGCACAAGACACCTGGGCGCACCAGGAGGACTAGGTGGGTTGTGCCCACCTCGACGCCTTCTACTTCTTGAGCTTGCGTGGTTTTTCCCTTGAACAAGAAAGGGTGATGCAGCAAAGTAGAGATAAGTATTTCCCTCAGTTTGAGAACCAAGGTATCAATCCAGTAGGAGACAACGCACAAATCACCTAGCACCTGCACAAACAATCAAACAACTTGCACCCAACGCGATAAAGGGGTTGTCAATCCCTTCACGGTTACTTGCAAAAGTGATATCTGATAGAGATAGATGAAAATAAACAAATGGTAAAGTAAATATTTTTGGTATTTTTGGTTTATAGATCGGAAAGTAAAAGATTGCAAAATAGTAGATCGAAAACTAATATGATGGAAAATAGAAGATCAGAAACTTATATGATGGAAAATAGACCCGAGGACCATAGGTTTCACTAGAGGCTTCTCTCAAGATAGCAAATAATACGGTGGGTAAACAAATTACTGTCGAGCAATTGATAGAAAAGCGCATAATTATGACGTTATCCAAGGCAATGATTATGAAATATAGGCATCACGTCCGTGTCAAGTAGACCGAAACGATTCTGTATCTACTACTATTACTCCACACATCGATCGACTCCTGCCTGCATCTAGAGTATTAAGTTCATGAAGAACAGAGTAACACATTAAGTAAGATGACATGATGTAGAGGAATTAATTCAAGCAATATGATGAAAACCCCATCTTTTTATCCTCGATGGCAACTACAATACGTGCCTTGATGCCCCTACTGTAACTGGGAAAGGACACCGCAAGATTGAACCCAAAGCTAAGCACTTCTCCCATTACAAGAAAAACCAATCTAGTTGGCCAAACCAAACAGATAGTTCAAACAGAATTACAAAGATATCAAATCAAGCATATAAGAATTCAGAGAAGATTCAAATAATATTCATAGATAAGCTGATCATAAATCCACAATTCATCAGATCTCGACAAACACACCACAAAAGAGTATTACATTAGATAGATCTCCAAGAACATCGAGAAGAACATGGTATTGAGAATCAAAGAGAGAGAAGAAGCCATCTATCTACTAGCTATGGACCCGTAGGTCTGAGGTAAACTACTCACGCTTCATCGGAAGGGCAATAGAGTTGATGTAGAAGCCCTCCGTGATCGAATCCCCCTCCGGCAGGGTGCCGGAAAAGGCCCCTAGATGGGATCTCACGGGAACAGAAGGTTGCGGCGGTGGAAAAGTCTTTTGGTGGATGCTTCTGGTGGTTTGGGAACATATGCGAATATATAGGCGAAAGAATTTGGTCAGGGGAGTCATGCGGGGCCCACAAGGCAGGGAGGCGCGCCCTCCACCCTTGTGGCCTCCTCGTGGCTCCTCTGACTTCATCTCCAAGTCTCCTGGGTGTCTTCTGGTCCAAGAAAAATCATCGCGAAGGTTTTATTCCGTTTGGAGTCTGTTCGGTATTCCTTTTCCACGGAGCTAAAAACATGGAAAAAACAGAAACTGGCACTGGGCTCTAGGTTAATAGGTTAGTCCCAAAAATAATATAAAATAGCATATTAATGCATATAAAACATCCAAAACAGATAATATAATAGCCTGGAACAATAATAAATTATAGATACGTTGGAGACGTATCAAGCATCCCCAAGCTTAATTCCTGCTCGTCCTTGAGTAGCTAAATGATAAAAACAATTTTTTTATGTGGAATGCTACCTAACATATTTATCCATGTAATTTTTCTATATTGTGGCATGAATGTTCAGATCTGTATGATTCAAAACAAAAGTTTAATATTGACACAAAAACAATAATACTTCAAGCATACGAACAACGCAATTATGCCTTCTCAAAATAACATGGCCAAAGAAAGCTTATCCCTACAAAGTCATATAGTCTAGCTATGCTCCATCTTCATCACACAAGATATTAAATCATGCACAGCCCCGCTGACAAGCCAAGCAATTGTTCATACTTTTGATGTTCTCAAACCTTTTTAACTTTCACGCAATACATGAGCGTGAGCCATGGACATAACACTATAGGTGGAATAGAATATGGTGGTTGTGGAGAAGACAAAAAGAAGGAGATAGTCTCACATCAACTAGGCATATCAACGGGCTATGGACATGCCCATCAATAGAGATCAATGTGAGTGAGTAGGGATTGTCATGAAACGGATGCACTAGAGCTATAAGTTTATGAAATCTCAAAAAGAAAACTAAGTGGGTGTGCATCCAACTTGCTTGCTCATGAAGACCTAGGGAAATTTGAGGAAGCCCATCGTGGAATATACAAGCCAAGTTCTATAATGAAAAATTCCCACTAGCATATGAAAGTGACAACATAGGAGACTCTCTATCATGAAGATCATGGTGCTACTTTGAAGCACAAGTGTGGAAAAAGGATAGTAACATTGCCCCTTCTCTCTTTTTCTCTCATTTTTCTTTTTTTTGTTTGGCTTCTTTGGCCTCTTTTGTTCCTCACATGGGACAATGCTCTTATAATGAAGATCATCACACTTTTGTTTACTTACAACTCAAAAGATTACAACTCGATACTTAGAACAAAATATGACTCTATATGAATGCCTCCGGCGGTGTACCGGGATATGCAATGACTCAAGAGCGACATGTATGAAAAATGATGAAAGGTGGCTTTGCCACAAATACGATGTCAACTACATGATCATACAAAGCAATATGACAATGATGAAGCGTGTCATAATAAACGGAATGGTGAAAAGTTGCATGGCAATATATCTCGGAATGGCTATGGAAATGCAATAATAGGTTGGTATGGTGGCTGTTTTGAGGAAGGTATATGGTGGGTGTATGGTACCGGCGAAAGTTGCGCGGTACTAGAGAGGCTAGCAATGGTGGAAGGGTGAGAGTGCGTATAATCCATGGAATCAACATTAGTAATAAAGAACTCACATACTTATTGCAAAAATCTATTAGTCATTGAAAAAAAGTACTACGCGCATGCTCCTAGGGGGATATATTGGTAGGAAAAGACCATCGCTTGTCCCCGACCGCCACTCATAAGGAAGACAATCAAAAAATATCTCATGCTCCAACTTCGTTAAATAACTGTTCACCATACGTGCATGCTACGGGACTCACAAACCTTAACAAAGTATTTCTCAAATTCACAATTACTCACTAGCATGACTCTAATATCACCATCTCTATATCTCAAAACAATTATAAAGAATCAAATTTCTCATAGTATTCAATGCACTTTATATGAAAGTTTTTATTATATCCCTCTTGCGTGTCTATCATATTAGGACTAAATTCATAACCAAAGCAAATTACCATGCTTTTTAAAGACTCTCGAAATAATATAAGTGAATCATGAGATTTCAAAAATTTCTATAAAATAAAGCCACCGCCGTGCTCTAAAAAGATATAAGTGAAGCACTAGAGCAAAATTGCCAAGCTCAAAAGATATAAGTGATGCACATAGAGTATTCTAATAAATCACGATTCATGAGTGCCCTTCTTAAAAGGTGTGTACAGCAAGGATGATTGTGGCAAACTAAAAATCAAATACTCAAATCATACAAGATGCTCCAAGCAAAACACATATCATGTGGTGAATAAAAATATAGCCTCAAGTAAAGTTACCGATAGATGAAGACGAAAGAGGGGATGCCTTTCGGGGCATCCCCAAGATTAGGATCTTTGTTGTCCTTGAATATTACCTTGGGGTTCCTTGGGCATCCCCAAGCTTAGGCTCTTGCCACTCCTTATTCCATAGTCCATCAAATCCTTACCCAAAACTTGAAAACTTCACAACACAAAACTCAACAAAAAATCTCATAAGCTCCGTTAGTATAAGAAAATAAATCACCACTTTTGGTACTGTTGTGAACTCATTCTTTATTTATATTGGTGTAATATCTGCTGTATTCCAACATTTCCATGGTTCATACCCCCGATACTACCCATAGATTTATCAAAATAAGCAAACAACACATAGAGAACAGAATCTGTCAAAAACAGAACCGTCTGTAGTAATCTGTAACTTCTGAATACTAACAATTAGGAAAACCTAAGAAATTTGTGAACTAATCTTTTGCAAAAAGAATCAGATCAAAATCACGCTTCTGTGAATTATGAAAATTATTTTCCTGGGTGCAAAAGTTTCTGATTTTCAGCAAGATCAAAACAACTATCATCGTAAGATATCCCAAAGGTCTTACTTGGCACAGACACTAACTAAAACATGAAACCACATCTAACCAGAGGCTATATGAATTAATTATTGCAAAACAGGAGCAAAAAGCAAAGAACAAAAATAAAATTGGGTTGCCTCCCAACAAGCGCTATTGTTTAACGCCCCTAGCTAGGCATAAAAACACGAATAGATCTAGGTATTGTCATCTTTGGTATGCAATCCATAAGTAGCTCTCATAATAGATTGATATGGCAATTTAATTTTATTTCTTGGAAATTGTTCCATGCCCTTCCTTAACGGGAATTTAAATCTAATGTTTCCTTCTTTCATATCGATAATTGCACCAATCGTTCTAAGGAAAGGTCTACCAAGAATAATAGGACATGTAGGATTGCAATATATATCAAGAACAATGAAATCTACATGCACATAATTCCTATTTGCAACAATAATAACATCATTAATCCTTCCCATAGGTTTCTTAATAGTGGAATCCACAAGATGCAAATTTAAAGAACAATCATCAAATTCATGGAAACCTAACACATCACATAAAATTTTTGGAATCATGGAAACGCTAGCACCCAAATCACACAAAGCATGGCACTCATAATATTTAATCTTAATCTTAGTAGTATGTTCCCACTCATCATAAAGTTTTCTAGGGATAGAAACTTCCAATTCAAGCTTTTCTTCAAAAGATTCCATCATAGCATCAACGATATGTTTAGTAAAAGCTTTATTTTGGTTATAAGCATGGGGAGAATTCAACATGGATTGCAACAAGGAAATACAATCTATCAAAGAACAATTATCAATTATAATAATTAAATTCCTTGCAATCGAAAAGATTGGGTTCATTGCTACTTAAAGTTTTGACCTGTCCAATCCCACTTTTATCAATTTTTGCATCAAGATCTAAAAACTCAGAATCATTGGGACGCCTTTTAACTACAGTTGACTCATCTCTAGTCCCATCTTTATAAAGATTTATATTGTAAAACAAAGATTCAATAGGAGTCACATCAATCACTTTAAGATCTTCATCATTATTTTCACGAAAACTAAAAGAACACGTTTTTACAAACCAATCTCGTTTAGCATGCATCTTAGCGGTTCTTTCTTTGCATTCATCAATGGAAATTCTCATAGCTTTGAGAGACTCATTAATATCATGCTTGGGTGGAATAGATCTAAGTTTCAAAGAATCAACATCAAGAGAAATTCTATCCATGTTCCTAGCCAAATCATCAATCTTAAGCAATTTTTCTTCAATCAAAGCATTGAAATTCTTTTGCGAACTCATAAATTCTTTAACACTATTGTCAAAATCAGAGGACAACTTATTATAATTTCCATAAGAATTGTTGTAGGAATTACCATAATTATTAGAGGAATTACTAGGAAACGGCCTAGCATTAAAATTACCTCTATATGCGTTATTACCAAAGTTGTTCCTACCAACAAAATTGACATCCATAGATTCATTATTATTTTCAATCAAAGTAGACAAAGGAATATTATTAGGATCAATATAAGCACTATTGATAGCAAATAATTTCATAAGTTCATCCATCTTTCCACTAAAAACATTAATCTCTTCAATCACATGCACTTTTTTACTAGTGGAACATCTTTCGGTATGCCATTGAGAATAATTAACCATAATATTATCTAGAAGTTTAGTAGATTCTCCTAGAGAAATTTCCATAAAAGTACCTCCCGCGGCCGAATCTAAAAGATTTCTAGAAGCAAAATTCAATCCGGCATGAAATTATTGTATAATCATCCACAAATTCAAACCATGAGTAGGGCAATTTCGTATCATCAATTTCAGCCTCTCCCAAGATTGTGCTCATGATCGAGTTGCTTAAAATTCATAATATCGTTCCCAAGGGAGATGATATTAGTGGGAGGAAAATACTTGGAAATAAAAGCATCTTTACACTTATTCCATGAACCAATACTATTTTTAGGCGAAGACGAAAACCAAGTTTTAGCACGATCTCGAAGTGAGAACGGAAATAGCTTCAATTTAACAATATCATTATCCACATCTTTTTCTTTTGCATATCACACAACTCAACGAAATTATTCAGATGGGATGCGTCATCTTCACTAGGAAGGCGTAAAATTGATCTTTCATAACAAGATTTAGCAGAGGGACATTAATTTCATAAGATTCCGCGCTAGTGGCGGGAGCAATCAGAGTACTAATAAAATCATTGTTATTAGTGTTCGAAAAGTCACACAATTTGGTATTCTCCTGAGCCATCACGACAAAGCAAGCAATCCAACACACGAGCACACAAAAAGCAAACGAAGAAGACGAACGGAAGAGGGGCGAAGAAAAGGCAAACCTTTTTGAAAATCGTTTTAGAAGTGGGGGAGAGGAAAACGAGAGGCGAATGGCGAATAATGTGATGCAAGATATGAGAGTTTTATGATGGGTACTTGGTATGTCTTGACTTGGAGTAGATCTCCCCGGCAACGGCGCCAGAAATTCTTCCTGCTACTTCTTGAGCTTGCGTTGTTTTTTCCCTTGAAGAGGAAAGGGTGATGCAGCAAAGTGGAGATAAGTATTTCCCTCAGTTTGAGAACCAAGGTATCAATCCAGTAGGAGACAACGCACAAATCACCAAGCTCCTGTACAAACAATCAAACAACTTCCACCCAACATGATAAAGGGGTTGTCAATCCCTTCACGGTTACTTGCAAAAGTGAGATCTGATAGAGATAGATGAAAATAAACAAATAGTAAAGTAAATATTTTTGGTATTTTTGGTTTATAGATCGGAAAGTAAAAGATTGCAAAATAGTAGGTCGGAAACTAATATGATGGAAAATAGAAGATCGGAAACTTATATGATGGAAAACAGACCCGGGGACCATAGGTTTCACTAGAGGCTTCTCTCAATATAGCAAATAATATGGTGGTAAAAAAATTACTGTCGAGCAATTGATAGAAAAGCGCATAATTATGACGATATATTAGGCAATGATTATGAAATATAGGCATCATGTCCGTGTCAAGTAGACCGAAACGATTCTGCATCTACTACTATTACTCCACACATCGACCGACTCCTGCCTGCATCTAGAGTATTAAGTTCATGAAGAACAGAGTAACGCATTAAGTAAGATGACATGATGTAGAGGAATTAACTCAAGCAATATGATGAAAACCTCATCTTTTTATCCTCAATGGCAACAATACAATACGTGCTTTGCTGCCCCTACTGTCACTGGGAAAGGACACCGCAAGATTGAACCCAAAGCTAAGCACTTCTCCCATTGCAAGAAAAACCAATCTAGTTGGCCAAACCAAACCGATAGTTCGGAGAGAATTACAAAGATATCAAATCATGCATAGAAGAATTCAGAGAATATTCAAATAATATTCATAGATAAGCTGATCATAAATCCATAATTCATCAGATCTCGACAGACACACCGCAAAAGAGTATTACATTGGATAGATCTCCAAGAACATCGAGGAGAACATGGTATTGAGAATCAAAGAGAGACAAGAAGCCATCTAGCTACTAGCTATGGACCCGTAGGTCTGAGGTAAACTACTCACGCTTCATCAGAATGGCAATGGAGTTGATATAGAAGCCCTCCGTGATCAAATCCCCCACCGGCTGGGTGCCGGAAAAGGCCCCTAGATGGGATCTCACGGGAACAGAAGGCTGCGGCGGTGGAAAAGTCTTTTCGTGGATGCTTCTGGTGGTTTGGGAACAAATGTGAATATATAGGCGAAAGAATTAAGTCAGGGGAGTCACGGGGGGCCCACAAGGCACGGAGGCGCGCTCTACCCCCCCTGCACCCTCCACCCTTGTGGTCGCCTCGTGGCTCCTCCGACTTCATCTCCAAGTCTCGTGGGTGTCTTCTGGTCCAAGAAAAATCATCGCGAAGGTTTTATTCCGTTTGGACTCTGTTTGGTATTCCTTTTCGACGAAGCTAAGAAACAAGGAAAAAACAGAAACTGGCACTGGGCTCTAGGTTAATAGGTTAGTCCCAAAAATAATATAAAATAGCATATTAATGCATATAAAACATCCAAAATAGATAATATAATAGCATGGAACAATAAAAAATTGTAAATACATTGGAGATGTATCAACGCCCATCTTAACGTGATTCCAACGCTGAAAAATCCTATGAATAGAGAAACCTTCAGAAATAACCCTAGATCAGAAGTTCCGCCGCTGCAAGCCTCTGTAGCCACGGAAAACCAATCAAGACCCTTTTCCGGCACCCTGCTGGAGGGGGAAATCAACACCGGTGGCCATCTTCATGATCCTCGCGGCCACCATGATGAGGAGGGAGTTGTCCACCCTCGGGGCCGAGGGTTTGTACCAGTAGCTATGTGTGTAATCTCTCTCTCTCTCTCGCGTTCTTGATAGCATGATCTTGATGTATCGCGGGCTTTGTTAATATTGTTGGATCATATGGTGTTTCTCCCTCTCTATCTTGTTGTGATGAATTGAGTTTTCCCTTTGAGATTTCGTATGCAGCTGGACCCCAGCAGAGTGATTTGCTGGGGGTGCTTGGCCTGGTCGACTCCGCTTCCACCAGCTGGACCCCGACAGGCTTCCTCGTGGACTCCGGCTTCGTCTTCATTGTCGGTGTCCCTCTTGTCGCATTCCTCTACTCCTGGCGGGGGTGACCAGGGCATCGCCTAGCCGCTCTCTCCGTCCCTGGCCTCTTCTTCCATGTCGGGGGGGGGGGGGGCTCCCGGTCTTGTCAGGCTGTGTCCCGCTGGTCCTGACGGGGTCAGGCTGGGCTTCTGCCCAGACACTCCTTTTGCCCTTTTTATGTCTTGATCCATCCCCTAGGAGGAGACAGACAAGAAACACATTATGGGGCACTTATCTTTTTTCATATCAAAAGATGTAGGCACTTGCTAAGCTTTAGTTTAAATCATGTAATCCTGTATCCATGTTTGTATTCTGTATGACCTGTACTTGTTTATCTACGCATTAATGGAAAAAAGAATGCTTGCCGGGTACTTGTGAATATATCATAAACATGCTGAGGAAGGATCCCTCAATACTCTCAAGTAAGCAAAGTTTTCCTGCAAGACATCCTGCTGGCCCTCATCACAGCTGCTACTAAACCTTGTCTGACGGTGGCACAGATGAATGGAAGCGACAAGGTTCCCCTACGCACAATATCCTCATACGTGAATACGTCATGGATGGTAAGGCGAACTTATTTGTGTTTGCTGTCCTTCTTATCATCCCTGATAAGAATAGCCTGCCGGGGACCAATATGCGGGCTCGTTTCTCACTCTTCTCCTCGGGAAGTCCATCCGCGGCAGAACCCTACCGCTAACTTCAAAAAGAAGGACAGGGGAGAGGTAGCCTCATATAATCCTTCATAAGGGGTTAGTCACTGATACGTCCATTTTGCATCATGTTTTTCCTACTATTTTTATGTTGTTTTTGTGAATAATAATGCTTTTTGGAGTAATTCTAATGCCTTTTCTCTGATAGTGTGCAAGGTTCACACAAAGAGGGAGAATACCCACAGCTGGAATTCTGGACCCGAAAAAGCTACGTCAGGCCACCTATTCTTCACAACTCCAAATGAGCTGAAACTTTACAGAGATTTTTTATGGAATATATAAGAAATATTGGAGCTAATAAGTAGCAGAGGGGGCCCACCAGGTGGGCACAATCCAGCTGAAGGAAATATGCCCTAGAGGCAATAAGAAAGTTGTTATTTGTATTTCCTTAGATCATGATAAATGTTTATTATTCATGCTAGAATTGTATTAACCGAAAACTTAGTACATGTGTGAATACATAAACAAACAGAGTGTCCCTAGTATGCCTCTACTTGACTAGTTCGTTAATCAAAGATGGTTAAGTTTCCTAGCCATAGACATGTGTTGTCATTTGATGAACGGGATCACATCATTAGAGAATGATGTGATGGACAAGACCCATCCGTTAGCTTAGCATAACGATCGTTTAGTTTTATTGCTATTGTTTTCTTCATGACTTATACATGTTCCTATGACTATGAGATTATGCAACTCCCGAATACCGGAGGAACACTTAGTGTGCTATCAAACGTAACAACATAACTGGGTATTATAAAGATGCTCTACAGGTGTCTCCAATGGTGTTTGTTGAGTTGGCATAGATCGAGATTAGGATTTGTCACTCCAATTATCGGAGAGGTATCTCTGGGCCCTCTCGGTAATGCACATCACTATAAGCCGTGCAAGCAATGTGACTAATGAGTTAGTTGCAAGATGATGCATTACGAAACGAGTAAAGAGACTTGCTGGAAACGAGATTGAACTAGGTATTGAGATACCGACGATCGAATCTCGGGCAAGTAACATACCGATGACAATGGGAACAACGTATGTTGTTATGCGGTTTGACCGATAAAGATCTTCGTAGAATATGTGGGACCAATATGAACATCCAGGTTCCGCTATTGGTTATTGAACGGAGATGAGTCTCGGTCATGTCTACATAGTTCTCAAACCCGTAGGGTCCGCATGCTTAACGTTCGATGACGATTTGTATTATGAGTTATGTCATTTGATGACCGAAGTTTGTTTGGAGTCCCGGATGAGATCACAGACATGATGAGGAGTTGCGAAATTGTCGAGAGGTAAAGATCGATATATTGGAAGGCTATATTCGGACATCGGAAAGGTTCCGAGTGATTCGGGTATTTTTCGGAGTACCGGAGAGTTACGGGAATTCGTCGGGGGAAGTAGTGGGCCTTAATGGGCCATACGGGAAAGGAGAGAAGGGCCTCAAGGGGTGGCCGTGCGCCCCCCATGGGCTGGTCCGAATTGGACTAGGAGGGGCGGCGCCCCCTCCTGCCTTCTCCCCTCTTCCTCCTTCCCTTCCTTCTCCTAGTTGGAATAGGAAAGGGGGGCCAGATCCGACTTGGACCGGGAGTCCAAGTAGGACTCCCCCTTTTGGTGCGCCCCCTCTAGGGTCGGTCTCCTCTTCCCCCCTCCTTTATATACGTGGGAGGGGGGCACCCCAAAGTCACACAAGTTAATCTTTAGCCGTGTGCAGTGCCCCCTCCACAGTTTTACACCTCGGTCATACCGTCGTAGTGCTTAGGCGAAGCCCTGCGCCGGTAACTTCATCATCACCGTCTCCACGCCGTCGTGCTAACGGAACTCTCCCTCGGCATCTACTAGATCAAGAGTACGAGGGACATCATCGAGCTGAACGTGTGCTGAACACGGAGGTGCCATACGTTCGGTGCTAGGATCGGTCGGATCGTGAAGACGTACAACTACATAACCGCGTTGTTATAACGCTTCTGCTTCCAGTCTGCGAGGGTACGTGGACACACTCTCCCCGTTCATTGCTATGCATCACGTAGATAGATCTTGCGTGATCGTAGTAATTTTTTATGAAATTACTACGTTCATCCGAGCCAAGTCTATGCATAGATGTTATATGCACGAGTAGAACACAAAGAGTTGTGGGCGATAATAGTCATACTGCTTACCAGCATGTCATAGTTTGATTCAGCGGTATTGTTGGATGAAGCAGCTCAAACCGACAATACGCGTACGCTTACGCGAGACTGGTTCTACCGACGTGCTTCACACATAGGTGGCTAGTGGGTGTCTGTTTCTCCAACTTTAGTTAAATCGAGTGTGACTATGCCCGGTCCTTGTTGAAGGTTAAAACAGCACACTTGACGAAAAATTGTTGTGGTTTTGATGCATAGGTAAGAACGGTTCTTGCTAGAAGCCTGTAGCAGCCACGTAAAACTTGCAACAACTAAGTAGAGGACGTCTAACTTGTTTTTGCAGGGCTTGTTGTGATGTGATATGGTCAAGATGTGATGAGATATATGTTGTTGTATGAGATGATCATGTTTTGTTGAAGTTATCGGCAACTGGCAGAAGCCTTATGGTTGTCTCTTTATTGCATAAGTTGCAAGCGCCAAATAATTTCTTTACTTTATCACTATGCGATAGCAATAGTTGCAAGAGCAATAGTTGGCGAGACGACCATGTGACGACACGCTGATAGAGATCAAGATGATGGAGATCATGGTGTCATGCCGGTGATGATAGAGATCATGACGGTATTTGGAGATGGAGATCAAAGGCACAAGATGATCATGGCCATATCATGTCACATATTTTGATTGCATATGATGTTTTTATGCATCTTATTTTGCTTAGTACGACGGTAGCTTTATAAGATGTTCCCTTACTAAAATTTCAAGGTATAAGTGTTCTCCCTGAGTATGCACCGTTGCGATAGTTCTTCGTGCTGAGACACCACGTGATGATCGGGTGTGATAAGCTATACGTTCACATAAAACGGGTGCAAGCCAGTTTTGCACACGCAGAATACTCAGGTTAAACTTGACGAGCCTAGCATATGCAAATATGGCCTTGGAACACTCAGATCGAAAGATCGAATGTGAATCATATAGTAGATATGATCAACATAGTGATGTTCACCATTGAAAACTACTCCATCTCACGTGATGATCGGAGATGGTTTAGTTGATTTGGATCACGTGATCATTTAGATGACTAGAGGGATGTCTATCTAAGTGGGAGTTCTTAAGTAATATGATTAATTGAGCTTTAATTTATCATGAACTTAGTCCTGATAGTATTTGCATAACTATGTTGTAGATCAATAGCTCGCGATGTTGCTCCCCGTTTATTTGTTGTTCCTAGAGAAAAATAAGTTGAAAGATGATAGTAGCAATGATGCGGACTTGGTCCGTGATCTAAGGATTATCCTCATTGCTGCACAGAAGAATTATGTTCTTGATGCACCCTAGGTGACGGACTTATTGCAGGAGCAGATGCAGACGTTATGAATGTTTGACAAAGCTCGGTATGATGACTACTTGATAGTTTAGTGCGCCATGCTTTACGGCTTAGAACCGGGACTTAAAAAATGTTTTGAACACCACAGAGCATATAAGATGTTCCAAGAGTTGAAATTGGTATTTCATACTCATGCCCGTGTTGAGAGGTATGAGACCTCTGACAGTACTTTGCCTACAAGATGGAGGAGACTAGCTCTACCAGTGAGCATGTGCTCAGATTGTCTGGGTACTACAATTGCTTGAATCAAGTGGGAGTTAATCTTCTAGATAAGATAATAATTGACAAAGTTCTCTAGTCACTGTCACCAAGTTACTAGAACTTCATGATGAACTATAATATGCAAGGGATGACGAAAGTAATTCCGGAGCTCTTCACGATGCTGAAATCGGCGAAGGTAGAAATCAAGAAAGAGCATCAAGTGTTGATGGTTAACAAGACCACTAGTTTCAAGAAAAGGGCAAAGGGAAAGAAAGGGAACTTCAAGAAAGAATGGCAAGCAAGTTGCCACTCCCATGAAGAAGCCCAAAGCTAGACCCAAGCCTGAAACTGAGTGCTTCTACTGCAAAGGAAATGGTCACTGGAAGTGGAACTGCCCTAGATACTTGGCGGATTAGAAGGATGGCAAAGTGAACAAAGGTATATTGGATATACATATTGATGTGTACTTTACTAGTGTTTATAGCAACCCTTCGGTATTTGATACTGGTTCAGCCGCTAAGAGTAGTAACTCAAAACGGGGGTTGCAAAATAAACAGAGACTAGTTAAGGGCGAGGTGATGATGTGTGTTGGAAGTAATTCCAAGGTGGATAAGATCACCATCGCACACTCCCTTTACCTTCGGGATTAGTGTTGAACCTAAAATTAATGTTATTTGGTGTTTGCGTTGAGCATGAATATGATTGGATCATGTTTATTGCAATACGGTTATTCATTTAAGTCAAAGAATAATTGTTGTTTTATTTACATGAAAAGAACCTTCTATGGTCATACACTCAATATAAATGGTTTATCGAATCTCGATCGTAGTGATACACATATTCATAAATATTGAAGCCAAAAGATGCAAAGTTAATAATGATAGTGCAACTTATTTGTGGCACTACCATTTAGGTCATATTGGTGTAAAGCGCATGAAGAAACTCCATGCTGATGGGCTTTTGGAATCACTTGATTATGAATCACTTGATGCTTGCGAACCATGCCTCATGGGCAAGATGACTAAGACTCCATTCTCCAGAACAATGGAGTGAGCAACAGACTTGTTGGAAATAATACATACTGATGTATGCGGTCCGATGAGTGTTGAGGCTCGCGGCGGGTATCATTATTTTCTGACCTTCACAACTGATTTGAGCAGATATGGGTATATCTACTTGATGAAACATAAGTATGAAACATTTGAAAAGTTCAAAGACTTTTAGAGTGAAGTGGAAAATCATCGTAACAAGATAATAAAGTTTCTACGATATGATCGCGGAGATGATTTGAGTTACGAGTTTGGTCTTCAATTAAAACAATGTGGAATAGTTTCACAAACACATGCCACCTGGAACACCACAGCATAATGGTGTGTCCGAACGTCATAACCATACTTTATTGGATATAGTGCAATCTGTGATGTCTCTTACCGATTTACCACTATCGTTTTGGGGTTATGCATTAGAGACATCTACATTCACGTTAAATAGGGCACCATCTAATCCGTTGAGACGACACCGTATGAACTATGGTTTGGCAAGAAACCTAAGCTGTCGTTTCTTAAAGTTTGGGGCGGCGATGCTTAGGTGAAAAAGTTTCAACCTGATAAGCTTGAACCCAAATCGGAGAAATGTGTCTTCATAGGATACCCAAAGGAAACTGTTTGGTACACCTTCTATCATAGATCGGAAGGCAAGATATTCGTTGCTAAAAATGGATACTTTCTAGAGAAAGAGTTTCTCTCGAAAGAAGTGAGTGGGAGGAAAGTAGAACTTGATGAGGTAATTGAGGGAGTCCTGGACTGAGGGGTCCTCGGGCGTCCGGCCTGTTATCCATGGGCCGGACTAATGGGCTGTGAAGACATGAAGACCGAAGGCTGTACCCGTGTCTGGATTGGACTCTGCTTGGCATGGAAGGCAAGCTAGGCGACCGACTATGAAGATTCCCTCTGTTGTAACCAACTCCATGTAACCCTAGATCTCTCCGGTGTCTATATAAACCAGAGAGCATAGTCCGGATAGGACAGATTCATTACCATATACTCATAGGCTAGATTTCTAGGGTTTAGCCATTACGATGTCGTGGTAGATCAACTCTTGTAACACTCATATTCATCAAGATCAATCAAGCAGGAAGTAGGGTATTACCTCCATAGAGAGGGCCCGAACCTGGGTAAACATCGTGTCCCCCGTCTCCTGTTACCATCGATCCTAGACGCACAGTGTAGGGGAACGTAGTAATTTCCAAAAATTTCCTACGCACACGCAAGATCATGGTGATGCATAGCAACAAGAGGGGAGAGTGTTGTCCACGTACCCTCGTAGAGCGAAAGCGGAAGCATTATCACAACGCGGTTGATGTAGTTGTACGTCTTCGCGATCCGACCGATCAAGTACCGAACGCACGGCACCTCCGAGTTCAGCACACGTTCAGCTCGATGACGTCCCTCGAACTCCGATCCAGCCGAGTGTTGAGGGAGAGTTTCGACAGCACGACGGCGTGGTGACGATGATGATGTTCTACCGACGCAGGGCTTCGCCTAAGCTCCGCAGCGATATTATCGAGGTGTAATATGGTGGAGGGGGCACCGCACACGGCTAAAATATCGTATATCAATTGTGTGCCTAGAGGTGCCCCCCTGCCCCCGTATATAAAGGAGCAAGGGGGGAGGCCGGCTGCCCTTGGGGCGCGCCAAGGAGAGGGGGGGGAGTCCTCCTCCTAGTAGGAGTAGGACTCCCCTTTCCTAGTCCAACTAGGAAGAGAGAGGGGGAAGGAAAGAGAGGGAGAGGGAGAGGGAAAGAGGGGCCGCGCCCCCTCCCCTAGTCCAATTCGGACTCCTCATGGGAGGGGGCGTGCCACCTCCTGGCTGCTGCCCTCTCTCTCCCCTCAGGCCCACTAAGGCCCAATACTTCCCCGGGGGGTTCCGGTAACCCCTCCGGCACTCCGGTTTTATCCGAAACTTCTCCGGAACACTTCCGGTGTCCGAATATAGTCGTCCAATATATCAATCTTTATGTCTCGACCATTTCGAGACTCCTCGTCATGTTCGAGATTCCTCGTCATGTGCGGACCCTACGGGTTCGAGAACTATGTAGACATGACGGAGACACCTCTCAGGTCAATAACCAATAGCGGAACCTGGATGCTCATATTGGTTCCTACATATTCTACGAAGATCTTTATCGGTCAGACCGCATAACAACATACGTTGTTCCCTTTGTCATCGGTATGTTATTTGCCCGAGATTCGACCGTCGGTATCTCGATACCTAGTTCAATCTCGTTACCGGCAAGTCTCTTTACTCGTTCCGTAATACATCATCCCGCAACTAACTCATTAGTTACAATGCTTGCAAGGCTTATAGTGATGTGCATTATCGAGTGGGCCCAGAGATACCTCTCCGACAATCGGAGTGACAAATCCTAATCTCGAAATACGCCAACCCAACAAGTACCTTTGGAGACACCTGTAGAGTACCTTTATAATCACCCAGTTACGTTGTGACGTTTGGTAGCACACAAAGTGTTCCTCCGGTAAACGGGAGTTTCATAATCTCATAGTCATAGGAACATGTATAAGTCATGAAGAAAGCAATAGCAACATACTAAATGATCGAGTGCTAAGCTAACGGAATGGGTCAAGTCAATCACGTCATTCTCCTAATGAGGTGATCTTGTTAATCAAATGACAACTCATGTCTATGGCTAGGAAACATAACCATCTTTGATTAACGAGCTAGTCAAGTAGAGGCATACTAGTGACACTCTGTTTGTCTATGTATTCACACATGTATTATGTTTCCGGTTAATACAATTCTAGCATGAATAATAAACATGTATCATGATATAAGGAAATAAATAATAACTTTAATATTGCCTCTAGGGCATATTTCCTTCAGTCTCCCACTTGCACTAGAGTCAATAATCTAGTTCACATCGCCATGTGATTTAACATCAATAGTTCACATCACCATGTGATTAACACCCATAGTTCACATCGTCATGTGACCAACACCCAAAGGGTTTACTAGAGTCAATAATCTAGTCCACATCGCTATGTGATTAACACCCAAAGAGTACTAAGGTGTGATCATGTTGTGAGATAATTTTAGTCAACGAGTCTGTCACATTCAGATCCGTAAGTAGTTTGCAAATTTCTATGTCTACAATGCTCTGCACGGAGCTACTCTAGCTAATTGCTCCCACTTTCAATATGTATCTAGACCGAGACTTAGAGTCATCTAGATTAGTGTCAAAACTTGCATCGACGTAACCCTTTACGACGAACCTTTTGTCACTTCCATAATCGAGAAACATATCCTTATTCCACTAAGGATAATTTTGACCGCTGTCCAGTGATCTACTCCTAGATCACTATTGTACTCCCTTGGCAAAATCAGTGTAAGGTATACAATAGATCTGGTACACAGCATGGCATACTTTATAGAACCTATGGCCAAGGCATAGGGAATGACTTTCATTCTCTTTCTATCTTCTGCCGTGGTCGGGCTTTGAGTCTTACTCAATTTCACACCTTGTAACACAGGCAAGAACTCTTTCTTTGACTGTTCTATTTTGAACTACTTCAAAATCTTGTTAAGGTATGTACTCATTGAAAAAACTTATCAAGCGTCTTGATCTATCTCTATAGATCTTGATGCTCAATATGTAAGCAGCTTCACCGAGGTCTTTCTTTGAAAAACTCCTTTCAAACACTCCTTTATGCTTTGCAGAATAATTCTACATTATTTCCGATCAACAATATGTCATTCACATATACTTATCAGAAATGCTGTAGTGCTCCCACTCACTTTCTTGTAAATACAGGCTTCTCCAAAAGTCTGTATAAAACCAAATTCTTTGATCACACTATCAAAGCGTTTATTCCAACTCCGAGATGCTTGCACCAGTCCATAGATGGATCGCTGGAGCTTTGCATATTTTGTTAGCACTTTTAGGATTGACAAAACCTCCTAGTTGCATCATATACAACTCTTATTTAATGAATCCATTAAGGAATGCAATTTTGTTTATCCATTTGCCAGATTTCATAAAATGCGGCAATTGCTAACATGATTCGGACAGACTTAAGCATCGATGCGAGTGAGAAAATCTCATCGTATTCAACACTTTGAACTTTGTCAAAAACCTTTTTCTGACAAGTCTAGCTTTGTAGATAGTAACACTACTATCAGCGTCCGTCTTCCTCTTGAAGATCCATTTAATCTCAATGGCTCGCCGATCATTGGGCAAGTCTATCAAAGTCCATACTTTGTTTCTCATACATGGATCTCATCTCAGATTTCATGGCCTCAAGCCATTTTGCGGAATCTGGGCTCACCATCGCTTCTTCATAGTTCGTAGGTTCGTCATGGTCTAGTAACATAACCTCCAGAACAGGATTACCATACCACTCTGGTGCGGATCTTACTCTGGTTGACCTACGACGTTCAGTAATAACTTGATCTGAAGTGTCATGATCATCATCATTAACTTCCTCACTAATTGGTATAGGCGTCATAGAAACTGGTTTCTGCGATGAACTACTTTCCAATAAGGGAGCAGGTACAGTTACCTCATCAAGTTCTACTTTCCTCCCACTCACTTCTTTCGAGAGAAACTCCTTCTCTAGAAAGGATCCATTCTTAGCAACGAATGTCTTGCCTTCGGATCTGTGATAGAAGGTGTACCCAACAGTCTCCTTTGGGTATCCTATGAAGACACATTTCTTCGATTTAGGTTCGAGCTTATCAGGTTGAAACTTTTTCACATAAGCATCGCAACCCCAAACTTTAAGAAACGACAATTTTGGTTTCTTGCCAAATCACAGTTCATAAGATGTCGCCTCAACGGATTTAGATGGTACCCTATTTAACGTGAATGTAGCTGTCGCTAATGCATAACCCCAAAACGATAGTGGTAGATCGGTAAGAGACATCATATATTGCACCATATCTAATAAAGTACGGTTACGATGTTCGGACACACCATTACACTGTGGTGTTCCAGGTGGCGTGAGTAGTGAAACTATTTCCCATTGTTTTAACTGAAGGCCAAACTCGTAACTCAAATACTCTTCTCCACGATCAGATCGTAGAAAATTTATTTTCTTGTTACGATGATTTTCCACTTCACTCTGAAATTATATGAACTTTTCAAATGTTTCAGACTTCTGTTTCATTAAGCAGATATACCCATATCTGCTCAAATCGTCTGTGAAGGTCAGAAAATAATGATACCTGCTACGAGCCTCAATATTCATCGGACCACATACATCTGTATGTATGATTTCCAACAAATCTGTTGCTCTCTCCATAGTTCCGGAGAACGGCGTTTTAGTCATCTTGCCCATGAGGCACGGTTCGCAAGCATCAAGTGATTCATAATCAAGTGATTCCAAAATCCCATCAGTATGGAGTTTCTTCATGCGCTTTAGACCAATATGACCTAAACGGCAGTGCCACAAATAAGTTGCAGTATCATTATTAACTTTGCATCTTTTGGCTTCATTATTATGAATATGTGTATCACTACGATCGAGATCCAACAAACCATTTTATTGGGTGTATGACCATAGAAGGTTTTATTCATGTAAACAGAACAACAATTATTCTCTAATTTAAATGAATAACCGTATTGCAACAAACATGATCAAATCATATTCATGCTCAACGCAAACACCAAATAACACTTATTTAGTTTCAACACTAATCCCGAAAGTATAGGGAGTGTGCGATGATGATCATATCAATCTTGGAAATACTTCCAACACACATCGTCACCTCGCCTTTTACTAGTCTCTGTTTATTCTGCAACTCCCATTTCGAGTACTAGTCTTCAGCAACTGAACCTGTTGAGGATATAGACCTTAGAGTCACCCGCCAGGAGGGGCCGGGTTACTCTAATGGTCATTACCAGAAGCCCGGGGCCAAGCCTGAAGACGATGGGCCAGAGATGGGCTTAAGACCCGGATATGACTTAAGGCCCAGAGTTACAATCATTATTATGGTAGAGCTTGTAGTGTAAGGCAAGTATAGTCGAGAGTCCGAGCCGCACACTCTTATGAGCCGGCCGGGACTCTGAGGGCTGCTGGGCGTCAGCCTCCCTATATAAAGGGACGACCCGACAGCGGTTTGGGGACAAGAACAATCTCATCGAAAGCCGGGCATAGCAGTTTAGCTCCCTGGTGATCGTAACCCTAATCAATACCACCTCAACTGGACGTAGGCTTTTACCTTCACCGTAAGGGGCCGAACCAGTATAAACCCTCGTGTTCCTTGTCCCGCATTAACCCCTTCAAGCTTCCTAGTTGCGATGGCTCCACGACAAAGTCCTAGCTCGAGGACATCTGCCGTGACAATTCCACGACAGTTGGCGCCCACCGTGGGGCCAGCGCACGGTGGATTTGAGTTCTTGAGGGGCAGCTTCGAAGGGCTCAAGGGATACGCTGTGGGCCGGATGACCAAGAGTCGTCGCGGCAAGCTCTACATCGACGATGCAAACTGGGGCCCCGACGCCGGCTCAATTGAGTACGGGTACCGGGTCCCCTTCGGCGGAATTCATGTTTTCATTGGCAAGATTGGTGAGCCGGGCCCTGAGCCGGGTCTCTGCGCCGATCTCATCGAGACGGCTCAGCGTGCACGACCCGCCCGGGCCCGGTCTGCCTTAAGGCATGCTTTTGTGGGGTGTATCCATGGAGGACTCTCTGATCGATCTGGATCTGGTGATGAGACGGCCGCCGGCTCTGACGGTGAGTCGGCCACCGATGAGTCAAACTCGTTATACCAACTTCAAGATGGCAAGCTCATGGGTTGTTCCGAGGGTGACAGTATTCCGGACCTATTTGAGCCGCCAAGTCAGGTTGGAGTTTTTATGGCTGGTGCGCAGCCTGTTCAGAACCCCGCTGCTGGAGCGGGAAACCCGGTACCTTCTCCGGCTCAGGTGCTGATGGATCTCACGGACAAGATGACGGCCCTGCTAACCGCCACGGTTGACCCGGCAGATCAAGCTCAGCACGATGCAGAGGTGGCACAGTTAAAATTGGATCTAATGAAAGCTAAAGAGGATCTTGCAGCGGAAGGGATCAGGCTGACTGCGGAGTGTGCGGCTCTCGATGCCCAAACTCAGCTGATCCAGGCGCAGTCCTTCCAACTCACGATGGATCAGAACGCGGCCAATGAGGTCATGAGAAGGAGGCATCAAAAGACCCAATCTCGACTCCCTCCGGTTTACGATCCACGCAATCTCTTCAACACGCCAGGTGCAGGGTCTAGTAACCCGCCAGGGGTCATAGCGCCCGGGTCTGGACCCCCTATTCAGCTACGAGTGATGGGGCCTCCCCAGGTGCCCCCTGCCCTGCCTCAGTACGTGCCAATACCCCCGGGTCATTATAATAACCCGCTGGAGAACATGGTCGCTGCGGCAGCACGACTGGTGGCTCTCCCAATTGACGGCGGCTCTCCGACGGCTATTGAAACCCGCCGGGTCAGGGAACTCCTTCAGACAGCACTGGCGCAGCAAGAGCCGTACTCCTACAGCCGGAACAGGATCCACTCGACCCCTCGTCCAGGCCAGAGCCCGAGTTACAGCCGGCACATGGTCTCAGCAACCGGTTCAAGTAACGTCCGACGCCATGACCCGCCCCTGGCCATGGCCCGGCTCACAATGGAGCCTTTTACGCAGCAGACCAGAACAAAGCGCGGCAAGAGGCGGAGCAAGTGCCTCAATTGACGGCTTACCAGACCCCCTGGCTTATCCGACGACTTCCGTCGACGTGGGTGTCCCTACCAGGACCGGGGGTGTCCCTTGTTTAGTGCCAGCTATCCGTAATGAACGTCTACCTAAGGACTTCGAGGGCCCTAGGAAGGTGCCTAATTACACAGCTGACTTACAACCCGCAGCCTGGATTAAGAGTTATGAGATGGCTATGGAACTGCTGGAGGTCAGTGAGGCGGCCATGGCCAAGTATTTCACCATGATGTTAGATGGGACTGCCCGCACTTGGTTGAAAGGGCTACCACCGAATTCCATTGGGTCTTGGGCTGAGCTGAAAGCCCGGTTCATCCAAAACTTCAAAGATACCTGTAGGCAGTCTATGTCAATCGTGGATTTGACTAACTGTAAGCAGCAGGAGGGTGAGTCTATGACACATTGGGTTCGCCGGGTTAAGGAGATCATACACTCGTCAGACAAGATGGATGCCGGCTCAGCGGTTTTAATGCTGGAGCAGAATTGTCGTTTTGTGCCCCTAAAGACGAAACTCGGGCGGCTTAAACGCGACTGCAGTGATATGGGTACACTAATGGCAGCTCTTGTCAAGTACGCCGATTCTGATGGTACCAAGGATCCCCCTTCAGATGATGAAAGGACAGGGAAGGGAAAGAAGAACGACAATGGCAAGGATCCTCAGTTTAACCCGGGGAACCAAGGAGGAGGCAAGCGCAAGGCCGATGGCAGCCTAGAGTTTGTAGCCAACGCCAGCTCACAAGGTAATAACCAGCGACGCAAGGGGAGGCCCCCTCCCCGAGGCGGCGGGTCAGGTCCGACGCTGGAGCAGCTGTTGAATGAACCTTGTCCAAGGCATGGCTCTAGAGAGAAGCCAGCAACTCACCTGTGGAAGGATTGTGCGATCATGAAGGCCTTTAAGAATTACAATGGCCCGGGTGGCGGCTCAGGCGCCGGCGGCTTTCATGGCCCAGGCGGCGGCTCAAATTCCGGTCCTCAGAACGGTCAAGGGGGCTTTAATCAGCAGTCTGGTCCAGGGTCATCAGTAGCAGCAGGGGGGTTATCAGACCAATCCAAAGCAGCTCAGCGGTGGACAGTATCATGTGTTTACCACCAGTTTGTGTAAGCGAGATCAGAAGCTTCATAAGAGGGCAGTGAATGCTGTTGAGCCGGCGATCCCACGCTACTTGCGGTGGTCTGAGCAGCCTATAGTGTGGAGTAGGGAGGATCACCCTCCCCGGGTGGATAACCCAGGCCACTTGGCCTTCGTGGTGGCTCCTCAAGTGGGAGGATATAAGTTGACAAAGGTGCTCATGGATGGAGGCAGCAGCATCAACATCCTCTATTATGAGACTTTTCGCGGTATGGGGTGGGTTGATAAGAACCTTAGCCAGTCAAACACTATCTTCCATGGTGTGGTACCTGGTAAATCGGCTTAGCCAGTCGGCAAGATCGAATTGGAAGTGGCCTTTGGTGATGAGAACAACTACAGGGTGGAGAAATTGACCTTTGAGGTGGTCAAGATAAGAAGTCCATACCATGCTATATTTGGACGGCCGGCTTACGCCAAGTTCATGGCACGGCCGTGTTATGTGTACTTGCAGCTCAAGATGCCGGGTCACAATGGGACCATTACGGTTCACGGCAGTCGGAAAGTGGCTCTGGAGTGTGAGGAAGGCGATGCGGCTTATGCAGAATCTGTGTGTGCTACAGAGGAGTTGAAGTTTTACAAAGACAATGTTGACCCAACAGATATGACCTCTCTGAAAAAGCCAACTACAGAACAAGAGCCGGCAATGAAATTTAAATCGGCTGATGAAACTAAACTTGTTGATTTTGTTCCAGGTGACTCATCTCAGCAGTTTAGCATCAGTGCAAATCTGGATCCAAAATAGGAAAGCGCGCTCATCGAGTTCATCCGTGAGAATAGGGACATCTTCGCATGGAAACCTTCTGACATGCCAGGTGTACCTAGAGAACTCGCTGAGCATACTCTCAATGTTGATCCGAAATTTAAGCCGGTCAGGCAGTTTCTTCGGCGGTTTAATGAAGAGAGGCGGAAAGCTATTGGGGAAGAGGTGGCCCGGCTCTTGGCGGCCGGGTTTATCGTTGAAGTCTTTCACCCAGAGTGGTTAGCTAACCCGGTGCTCGTACTCAAGAAGAACGGCACTTGGCGGATGTGTGTGGACTACACGGACTTAAACAAGGCATGTCCGGCTAATCCTTTTGCCCTCCCCCGTATTGATCAAATCATTGATGCTACGGCAGGTTGTGCACGCTTAAGTTTCTTGGATGCTTATTCCGGATATCATCAGATTAAGATGGCAGTTAAGGACTAGGAGAAGACGGCGTTCACCACTCCCTTTGGAGCCTTCTGCTATGTGTCTATGCCTTTTGGACTCAAGTGTGCACAGGCGACTTACCAGCGTTGTGTACAGAACTGTCTTCATAAACAGATTGGGCCCAATGTTCACGCTTATGTGGACGATATTGTGGTTAAGTCCATAAAAGAGGAAACCCTGATAGATGATTTAAGGGAAACCTTTGATAATCTCCGGGTCTACAAGATGATGCTTAACCCAGCCAAGTGTGTCTTTGGTGTTCCTGCAGGGAAACTCTTGGGTTTTTTGGTTTCTGACAGAGGCATTGAAGCTAACCCGGAGAAGATCAAGGCCATCACCTCCCTGGCTAAGCCGGCGTGTATAAATGACGTTCAGCGTTTGGCGGGTCGCATCGCTGCTTTAAGCCGGTTTATAAGCCGTTTGGGTGAGAAGGCCATGCCATTATATCAGTTGATGAAGAAAACTGATAACTTTGTCTGGAATGATGCAGCTAATACCGCTTTTGAGGATTTGAAGAAGCAGCTGGCAGAGCCCCCAGTACTTGCTGCTCCGGTTGATAAGGAGCCCTTATTACTGTATGTGGCGGCAAACGCACGAGCCGTCAGTGTGGCTATTGTGGTGGAGCGCAAGGAGGAGGGTAAGGGACATCCGGTTCAACGGCCGGTTTATTATGTCAGCGAAGTGCTCATTGAGTCCAAGCAGCGGTACCCGCATTGGCAGAAGCTTGTGTATGCTGTGTTCATGGCGAGCCGGAAACTTGAGCATTATTTTCAGGGTCACCCCATCACTGTGGTCAGTTCTGCCCCTCTTGGTGATATCATTCAAAACAGAGAGGCCACAGGGAGAATTGCTAAGTGGGCTATAGAACTTGGACCTCATGGTCTCAAATATGTGCCACGCGCTGCTGTTAAGTCTCAGGCATTGGTGGATTTCATCAATGATTGGACAGAGTCACAAGTGCCCGAGCAAAAGCCAGATAACACGTATTGGACTATTCACTTCGATGGGTCCAGACAGTTGGAGGGCTCGGGGGCTGGCGTTGTATTGGCTTCCCCTAAAGGTGACAAGTTCCATTATGTGCTACAGTTGATGTTTCCTTGCACTAACAATGCGGCTGAGTACGAGGCCTTGCTCCACGGTCTTCGGATGGCTAAGGAGATGAGCTTGATCCGGGTAAGGTGCTTCGGTGACTCAGACTTGGTGGCTCAACAAGTATCAGGCAAATGGGATTCTAAGGACCCTCTCATGGCGGCTTATCGCCGCGAAGTTGATGCGATTGCTGGGCACTTTCAGGGCTACCAAGTAGAGCACATTGATCGCAGGAAGAACGAGGCGGCTGATGCTCTAAGCCGGCTAGGCTCTCAGCGAAAGCCGGTGCCGCCTAACACTTTCCTGGACGTCCTGTATAGCCCTTCGGTTACGTTGCCTACGGAGGAAGACTTGGCTGTCCCTGACCCGGAGGCACGACTGGTGGCGGCTCTCCATATTATACCAGACTGGACAATGCCATATCTGGCTTACATGACCCGGGGCGAGTTGCCTGAGGATGAAACTTTGGCCAGGCAAATAACTCGGCGGGCTAAGTCGATGATTGTTATCGATGGCGAGTTGCATCATCGCAGTGTTACAGGAGCATTTCAGCGTTGTGTCTCCCCTGAGGAAGGTCAAGAGATCTTGCGTGAGATCCATGAAGGGGATTGTGGCCATCACGCCGGCTCAAAGTCCCTTGTGGCCAAGGCTTTTCGTCATGGTTTTTATTGGTTGACGGCTCATGCTGATGCGGAGGACTTGGTCAGTAAATGTGATGGTTGCCAGAGGTTCTCACGACGGGCTCATGTGCCGGCTCAGGAGCTGAGGATGATCCCAATCACTTGGCCCTTTGCGGTCTGGGGGCTTGATATGGTTGGGCCTTTTAAAAGGTCCAAGGATAAGAAGACCCACCTCTTGGTGGCAGTTGATAAATTCACAAAGTGGGTGGAAGCTGAGCCAGTTAGCAAGTGCGATGCAGCCACGGCGGTTCAATTTATGAAAAAGGTGATTTTCCGCTTTGGCTTTCCGCACAGCATTATAACTGACAATGGCACCAATCTCTCCAAAGGCGCCATGGAGGAGTTTTGTCAACGCGAGCACATCCGACTTGATGTTTCCTCAGTGGCTCATCCTCAATCCAACGGTCAAGCTGAGAGAGCTAATCAGGAGATTCTGAAAGGTATCAAGCCCCGGCTTTTGGTCCCTTTGCAACGGACGCCGGGTTGTTGGGTGGAGGAGTTGCCCTCCGTGTTATGGAGCATCAACACTACTCCTAACAGGTCTACAGGCTTCACGCCTTTCTTCATGGTTTATGGAGCAGAAGCAGTCCTCCCCAGTGACATCCGTCATGACTCACCTCGAGTGGCGGCTTATGTTGAGGCGGATAATGAACTGGCGCGACAAGATGCTCTTGACCTATTGGACGAACAGCGTGATGTGGCAGCAGCTCGATCAGCGATTTACCAGCAAGACCTGCGCCGTTACCATAGCCGCCGGGTTAAAACCCGGGTCTTCCAGGAAGGCGATCTCGTGCTCCGGCTCATCCAGGATCAAACAGATGCACACAAGTTATCCCCGCCTTGGGAAGGGCCCTTTGTGGTCAGCAAGAACTTGCACAACGGGTCATATTACCTCATTGACATTCGGGAGCACAAAGATTCACGTAAGTCGGAGGAGGAGACCCGTCGGCCGTGGAACATAGCTCAGCTTCGGCCTTACTACACTTGAGCCACCGGCTCTCGTGGTGTACATATTTCTCTTAGCCATGTATATATTATGATAAGCAATAAAGCAGGACCTCTGTCCTTTTTTCTCCTCCAAATATGCACGTGTTGTTCTTATTGCAAGATTACATGGTGACTTAAAGGACGATCCGGTTTATGATCGTATTCGAATCTAGCCGTAAGCAGTAAAGTCACTTGGGGGTTTCCTGTTCAAACATGGGTCGTATTCGAACCAAAGAGAACATAGCTGTCGATACCCATTTGATTGGCAAAGCACCGAGCTCATTGGGAGGTTACCTTTGGTCATATTTGAATCATAGTTTAACCCCTCTGAGAACCGACGTGGATCGTATTCGAATCAGCGTCTTTAAACAATTCTAAAAATCACTTGGGGGCTTCCTGTTCAAACATGGGTCGTATTCGAACCAAAGAGAACATAGCTGTCGGTACCCTCTTGATTGGCATCGCCACACCCACTGGGGGCTATATGATCGTATCCGAATCTTAGCTTAACCCCTTTGGGCCGGGTCTCTGGTCGTATTCGAACCGGAAGCCCCTAAGTTCTTCTGCTTTATCACAAGTTTACTCTGATTATGTCAAGATGTGTACGGCCGGGTCTCACTTTGCCGGCTTAACTTTGGTTTACAGTGTTAGTTGAACACCATGGGTGTTATTAAGACAAGTAAATCGGAGTTAAGATACCAACCTTGTTACCCGGGTTATCTAAACCGGAAGTATGCTTACAGGCCGCTAAGTGTGTTATTACGGCTGTGTTAAGGATATAATTGAGGACCAGTCTTTTTTGATTCATATTCCGGGTTATCTATCCAAAACACCTGATTCTCAGGGCGGTAAGCCGCCTCGAGACTTGTGATTTGCCTTTCTATGCAGGTTACCTAAAGGCACCTCTTTGAGGTTGAGAAAAACAAAGGGATGATTATGACCCGGAGAAACATCAAAAGAGACAACTTCAAAAGACCTTGGCATTCAATACGTGCACGATGGCACGGCAGAGATAAACTGTTGCACCTACTCTATTACAAAACTCATCAAGTCTAAAAAGGGTGGAGCATTGTTTGGTAAACCGCCAGCCGAGTTACGATGCCCACTGAGTTGAAGTCTCCGGCTCGTTCCTATCCTCTCCTCCGGCTGATCCCAAGACCTGGAAGGTTGATGACTTCCAGTCGATGCCGCTGAGAGCTTCGAATTGGGCTTCCTCGTCAATTAACCCGGCCAGGTCAATCTCTGGGGCGAAAGTGTGCTGATGAGCCGGCGGGATCAAGTTGAGAGCTTCATAGCGAGGGGTTGGAATCCTCTGATTCTCCGCATCATAACCCGGCTGGTACTTGGTCAAATCTGTGTCGTTCCCGATAAGGGTGGCCACCGGGCGTACCGCCTTCATGCAAGCCGCGAAGTCCTTCTGATCGAAAGCTGAGCCGTCTTCCTTCAGGCTTGGATAGCCAAGGGCGATGTCCGCCGGGTCTAACTCCGGCAGGAATGCCTTGGCCCGGCTCAGTGCGGCGATCGCTCCGGCCCTCGCAGAGGCCCGTCGCAGCTCTTGGATCCGCTGAGGCAGAACGGCGAGCCAGCACAGGACTTCTGCCAGGTGAGTCGGCACCTCATTGGATAGGGCCACCACAGCTAAGGCACGCTGTGACCCGGTGTAGAGCTGCTCCACCAGGGTATACACGGCCTTTAGCTTGGTGACCACGCTCTGGTTGAGGTTTGCACTTCTGGGACCTGTTTAACAGAATCAGATAAGCCGGCGACAAGGATGAATCATGAGATATAAACATTCTAAACTTGATGAAAGCTGGTGAGGCGACTTACCGAAGATGGCGGCCACCATTTGGGAAACCTGGCGCTTTAGGCCGGAGAGCTCGGCGGTCTTCTCAGAGAGAGCCTTCTCCGACTGTTCTGCCCGGGTCACCAGTGCGGCCTTCTCTTCGGCCCAGGCTTTCCGCTCAGCATCAAATTCTGTCTTCAGCTTCTCTTGAGCGGCGATGCTGGATACAAACTTGGCGTTTGCCTTCCGGGTCTCCATCTCCTGCGTCTTCAGCCGGCTCTTGAGATCCGCAAGGTCCGCTTCTAGCTTCTTGCCAACAGCCTGCATACATTTCCGGGTTATTAACAGTCATTATATAAGTCCCAAGCGCTTTCCAAGCAAAGACACTTGGCACTTGGGGGCTAATGCATATTGAACGTATCTATCTACATACTGCCGGCTCAATTGAGTAAGCCGGAACCTAAGTCTACAACATATTCACTCATAAGTCGTCGACTTGGGGGCTATCATGGCAAAGGTAACTATGCAGTAAGTAAGAGGACAGCAGAATGATACCTCAGATTTTTGCTGGATCTGGTTCACCATGGCGACCTCTGCGTCCCGGCTCTTGTGCACTTGGCTGATGTAGCCAGAGACGAGCTCTCCAATGCTCAAGTTGGTGTAGTCGGAGAGGTCCAGGTTCACCCGGTGGGGCGGCAGCAACTCCCCCTTAGCGGAGCACTTGGCCAGCACGGTAGGTCTCCCCGGCTCAACGAACTCCGTTCGGGTGATTACCACGTCCGGGTCGTCTGCTGGTGGAGCCGAGCCGGAGGCCTCCGGGTTAATAGAAGCTTCGGTCGTTGCCTTGGTAGTCGGGGCAGTGGCCTCAGGTGCCGTGTCCATTGGAGTGGTGGCTTCGGGGGTGGAGGCAGCTGACGGTTCTTGAGCCGTCACCTCCGGTTCAGGCAAATCCGGCACTCCGGCTGACTTGGTCTTCTTCGCTCTTTTGGTGAGCTTTGCCTGGGCGCTGAAAGGACAGAAACGTTAAGCACAAAAAGAGTAAGTACAGACAAATATAATATGAGATGGTTGTCATTACCCGGGCGCGGTCTTGAAAGTCGGAAGACTCGACTGCATAGAGTCGCCCGAAGAGGGGGAGGTCTCCTGATAATTGGAGTCAGAGGAATTGAGTGGCTGACGGATAACACCCGCCAACGGATGAAAAGGGTACAAGTGGGAAATAACCTCAGTTCGGCGCTTCCTTGTTGCGTCGGGTAACCCGGCGGAGAGGTCGGTGTCCTTGTTGGTCCGGGTATGACGCCGGCTTTCATGAACCTGTCGCTTCAAAATAAATTGAGGGTCTTGATAAGCTAAAGGATGTGAAAAGCTTACTTTCTGGGTTACCCTTCGGACTTTCAGTTGTGGCAAGGGCTCCGAGTCGGAGGAAAGTGACATTACCTCTTCAACCACCGGGTTACTGGCGCCGGTGTCATCCTGTCAATGAGCAAGTATTGATAAGGCGGACAGCAAACAAACAGTGAATATAGCAAGGACTTAAAAGACTCAGGGGTTACCTCTGACTCGGAGCTATCGCTTAATTGCATCAGCTCGGAGGCAGTAGGCCTGCTCCCTTTCTTGCGAGGGGCGGTTTTCTTGGCGGCTTTCTTCGCCTTCCTGGCCTTCTTGGCCGCCTCATGGTCATATTTGACCCGCCAGAACTTATCATCAGCCTGAAAAATACAATGATGAATTCTTCAAACGGTTCAGATGAAGGTTACATGCAGAAGTAGATAAAAAGTTAAAGTCGGCGACTTACCGCTGGGGCTGGGTTGGTCTTGCAGAAGGGAGCTAACCCGGTCCTTCCGCAGTCTGCCAGGCTCTCGTGTAACAGAGCCTTGGTCATCTCCTCTGCAACGTCTTCTGGAAGATCATTGCGGCTGTGTCTCTGAGGGTCATCCTTTCGTCCTGTGTACTCACACATTAAGCCGGGGCGGCGGCTTAATGGGATCACCCGCCATGAGATCCAGACCCGGACCAGGTCGATTCCATTCAGACCATTGCCCAGGAGAGCCTTGATCTTGTTGATAGTGGGGAGCAGAGGCTGGCGCTCCGCTTGAGTCAGCTTGTCCGACAGTGGGTGAGTCGGCTCCAGACGTGTTGGGCGAAAGCCGGGCAGCGGGCTTTCATCATCCAGGGACGTATCTTGGCAGTAGAACCAAGTCATGTTCCAGTCCTTTGGGTGGCTCGGCGGCTCTGCGTAAGGGAAAAGGCAGTCCCTACGCCGCTGGATGGAGATACCACCTAATTCCAGACTTGGCCCATTGGCGCACTCATTCTGACGGTTTAAATAAAAAAGCTCTCTGAAGAGCAGCAAACTAGGTTCTTCTCCAAGGTAAACCTCGCAGAAGACTTGAAAATTGCAGATGTTGGACACTAAGTTGGGTCCTATATCTTGAGGCCGCAAGTCGAAGAAGTTGAGCACGTCCCTAAAAAACTTTGAGCCGGGCGGTGCGAAGCCCCGGCTCATGTGATCCGCAAAAATCACTACCTCCCCATCCTTTGGCTGTGGCCTCTCTTCTGACGGGTCAGGGGCACGGTAGGGCATGATGTCTTTCTTGGGCAGATATCCTGACTTAACAAAATCAGCTAGGGTCTCGTTGGTCACATTGGACCTCATCCAGTTGCAAGTAATGGGAGCTTTGGGAGGCATGGTGAAAGTCGGCAGTCTATGACAAAAAGGAAAAACGTCCGGGTTAATTATAAGCCGGAGGAGATCTACAGTTCAAAACTAAGGTGGCGGCTTATGAAGGGGACTAATGGTATATACTCAGGTACAGTGGGTTATTTAAGCCGCAGGGGCATTCAGAATAAATTGATTATCTACGGCCTTATCACAGCTAAGCCGGAGGATTCTACGAAGCATGGTTTTCTTTAAGCCGGAAGGGTCTATGGCGCGTGGTTTCTTTAAACCGGAAATGTAAACCGCCGAGGCTCAAGGATTGCAGTTTTTTACTAAGTACGGTAAAACAGGTTTCACACATCGCAGTAAAACTTTTGGATCAAAATGGTCGGGTGAAATGAAAAATTTCTAGACCTAGAAACAGACGAGCGGATGTTCTTGAGCTCGAACGAAGCCGTTATGCAGTGGAAAGAGACCTACTGGCATTTGAAATAAGTGCCAAACAGCCGCCGCACTAATTCTATGCAGATCTAAGATCAAACAAGGGCAGTAACTATGAGAACTACCGAAGCTTGCGGACAATGGCGACGAACACGAAGAACTTGGGCAAATCCTACGGCAGATCTACTCTACAGGTCAAGCAGGACTTACCGGAGTTGAAAAGGTGCGGGGGTCGCCGCCGTTTGTCTGGTCCGAGTCAGGGTGATGCAGCGGCCAAGGTTGAAGAAGACCGGAGGCGAGGTGACGGCGGCGGAGTGCGAGCTCAGGCAGAGAAGCCCGTCGGGCCGGCCTATTTATAAGGCGAGCTCGTAAAGCGGGCGCGAGAATCAAGGAGACCGTGGCGTGGTTATCTCCCCCCACAACGCCTCGATTTTCGGGATGACAGTAAAAGCAAAGATCCGTTGCGGATCTGGTGGAGTAAAAAACAGGCTTAATGGAAGATGACGTCATGGCGGATTATCCGGAGTCCAGAGGATGATGTCACGCCGGGTTATGGCCTTCACATAAATGGTAAGCCGGAGATTTTTTCTGTCGAAAGAATTGAAGATTGACATGAGCTGGCTCAAATCAATCTGGGGCCTAATGTTGAGGATATAGACCTTAGAGTCACCCGCCAGGAGGGTCCGGGTTACTCTAATGGTCATTACCAGAAGCCCGGGGCCAAGCCTGAAGACGATGGGCCAGAGATGGGCTTAAGACCCGGATATGACTTAAGGCCCAGAGTTACAATCATTATTATGGTAGAGCTTGTAGTGTAAGGCAAGCATAGTCGAGAGTCCGAGCCGGACACTCTTATGAGCCGGCCGGGACTCTGAGGGCTGCTGGGCGTCAGCCTCCCTACATAAAGGGACGACCCGGCAGTGGTTTGGGGACAAGAACAATCTCATCGAAAGCCGGGCATAGCAGTTTAGCTCCCTAGTGATCGTAACCCTAATCAATACCACCTCAACTGGACGTAGGCTTTTACCTTCACCGTAAGGGGCCGAACCAGTATAAACCCTCGTGTTCCTTGTCCCGCATTAACCCCTTCAAGCTTCCTAGTTGCGATGGCTCCACGACTAAGTCCTAGCTCGAGGACATCTGCCTTGACAATTCCACGACAGGACCAGTATCAAATACTGAGGGGTTGCTATAAACACTAGTAAAGTACACATCAATAACATGTATATCCAATATACCTTTGTTCACTTTGCCATCCTTCTTATCTACCAAATACTTGGGGTAGTTCCGCTTCCAGTGACCAGTCCCTTTGCAGTAGAAGCACTTAGTCTCAGGCTTAGGACCAGACTTAGGCTTCTTCACTTGAGCAGCAACTTGCTTGCCGTTCTTCTTGAAGTTCCCCTTCTTCCCTTTGCCCTTTTCTAGAAACTAGTGGTCTCGTCAACCATCAACACTTGATGTTTTTCTTGATTTCTACCTTCGTCGATTTCAGCATCACGAAGAGCTCGGGAATTACTTTCGTCATCCCTTGCATACTATAGTTCATCACGAAGTTCTACTAACTTGGTGATGGTGACTAGAGAATTCTGTCAATCACTATTTTATCTGGAAGATTAACTCCCACTTGATTCAAGCGATTGTAGTACCCAGACAATCTGAGCACATGCTCACTGCTTGAGCTATTCTCCTCCGTCTTTTAGCTATAGAACTTGTTGGAGACTTCATATCTCTCAACTTGGGTATTTGCTTGAAATATGAACTTCAACTCCTGGAACATCTCATATGGTCCATGACGTTCAAAACGTCTTTGAAGTCCCGATTCTAAGCCGTTAAGCATGGTGCACTAAACTATCAAGTAGTCATCATATTGAGCTAGCCAAACGTTCATAACGTCTGCATCTGCTCCTACAATAGGTGTGTCAACTAGCGGTGCATCAATGACATAATTCTTCTGTGCAGCAATGAGGATAATCCTCAGATCACGGATCCAATCCGCTTCTTTGCTACTAACATCTTTCAACATAATTTTTCTCTAGGAACATATCAAAAATAAACACAGGGAAGCAACAACGCGAGCTATTGATCTACAACATAATTTGCAAAAATACTATCAGGACTAAGTTCATGATAAATTTAAGTTCAATTAGTCATATTACTTAAGAACTCCCACTTAGATAGACATCCCTCTAATCCTCTAAGTGATCACGTGATCCATATCAACTAAACCATGTCCGATCATCACGTGAGATGGAGTAGTTTCAACGGTGAACATCACTATGTTGATCATATCTACTATATGATTCATGCTCGACCTTTCGGTCTCCGTGTTCTGAGGCCATATCTGCATATGGTAGGCTCGTCAAGTTTAACCTGAGTATTCCGCATGTGCAACTGTTTTGCACCCGTTGTATTTGAACGTAGAGCCTATCACACCCGATCATCACGTGGTGTCTCAGCACGAAGAACTTTCGCAACGGTGCATACTCAGGGAGAACACTTTTATCTTGAAATTTTAGTGAGAGATCATCTTATAATGCTACCGTCAATCAAAGCAAGATAAGATGCATAAAAGATAAACATCACATGCAATCAATATAAGTGATATGATATGGCCATCATCATCTTGTGCTTGTGATCTCCATCTCCGAAGCACCGTCATTATCACCATCGTCACCGGCGCGACACCTTGATCTCCATCGTAGTATCGTTGTCGTCTCGCCAACTTATTGCTTTTACGACTATCGCTACCGCTTAGTGATAAAGTAAAACAATTACATGGCGATTGCATTGCATACAATAAAGCGACAACCATATGGCTCCTGCCAGTTGCCGATAACTCGGTTACAAAACATGATCATCTCATACAATAAAATATAGCATCATGTCTTGACCATATCACAACATGCACTGCAAAAACAAGTTAGACGTCCTCTACTTTGTTGTTGCAAGTTTTACGTGGCTGCTACGGGCTTAGCAAGAACCGTTCTTACCTACGCATCAAAACCACAACGATAGTTTGTCAAGTTGGTGCAGTTTTAACCTTCGCAAGGACCGGGCGTAGCCACACTCGGTTCAACTAAAGTGAGAGAGACAGACACCCGCCAGTCACCTTTAAGCAACGAGTGCTCGCAACGGTGAAACCAGTCTCGCATAAGCGTACGCGTAATGTCGGTCCGGGCCGCTTCATCTCACAATACCGCCGAACCAAAGTATGACATGCTGGTAAGCAGTATGACTTATATCGCCCACAACTCACTTGTGTTCTACTCGTGCATAGCATCAACGCATAAAACCAGGCTCGGATGCCACTGTAGGGGAACATAGTAATTTCAAAAAAATTCCTACGCACACGCAAGATCATGGTGATGCATAGCAACGAGAGGGGAGAGTGTTGTCCACGTACCCTCGCGGTTGATGTAGTTGTACGTCTTCACGATCCGACCGATCAAGTACCGAACGCACGGCACCTCCGAGTTCAGCACACGTTCAGCTCGATGACGTCCCTCGAACTCCGATCCAGCCGAGTGTTGAGGGAGAGTTTCGTCAGCACGACGGCGTGGTGACGATGATGATGTTCTACCGACGCAGGGCTTCGCCTAAGCTCCGCAATGATATTATCGAGGTGTAATATGGTGGAGGGGGGCACCGCACACGGCGAAAATATCGTATATCAATTGTGTGCCTAGAGTAGCCCCCCTGCCCCCGTATATAAAGGAGTAAGGGGGGAGGCCGGCTGCCCTTGGGGCGCGCCAAGGAGAGGGGGGGGGTCCTCCTCCTAGTAGGAGTAGGACTCCCCTTTCCTAGTCCAACTAGGAAGAGAGAGGGGGAAGGAAAGAGAGGGAGAGGGAGAGGGAAAAAGGGGCCGCGCCCCCCTCCCCTAGTCCAATTCGGACTCCTCATGGGAGGGGCTGCGCCACCTCCTGGCTGCTGCCCTCTCTCTCCCCTCAGGCCCACTAAGGCCCAATACTTCCTCGGGGGGTTCCGGTAACCCCTCCAGCACTCCGGTTTTATCCGAAACTTCTCCGGAACACTTCCGGTGTCCGAATATAGTAATCCAATATATCAATCTTTATGTCTCGACTATTTCAAGACTCCTCGTCATGTCAGTGATCACATCCGGGGCTCCGAACAACCTTCGGTACATCAAAACATATAAACTCATAATATACCTATCATCGTAACGTTAAGCGCGCGGACCCTACGGGTTCGAGAACTATGTAGACATGACCGAGACACCTCTCCGGTCAATAACCAATAGCGGAACCTGGATGCTCATATTAGTTCCTACATATTCTACGAAGATCTTTATCGGTCAGACCGCATAACAACATACGTTGTTCCCTTTGTCATCGGTATGTTACTTGCCCGAGATTCGATCGTCGGTATCTCGATACCTAGTTCAATCTCGTTACCGGCAAGTCTCTTTACTCGTTCCGTAATACATTATCCCGCAACTAACTCATTAATTACAATGCTTGCAAGGCTTATAGTGATGTGCATTACCGAGTGGGCCCAGAGATACCTCTCCGACAATCGGAGTGACAAATCCTAATCTCGAAATACGCCAACCCAACAAGTACCTTTGGAGACACCTGTAGAGCACCTTTATAATCACCCAGTTACGTTGTGACGTTTGGTAGCACACAAAGTGTTCCTCCGGTAAACGGGAGTTGCATAATCTCATAGTCATAGGAACATGTATAAGTCATGAAGAAAGCAATAGCAACATACTAAACGATCGAGTGCTAAGCTAACGGAATGGGTCAAGTCAATCACGTCATTCTCCTAATGAGGTGATCTCGTTAATCAAATGACAACTCATGTCTATGGCTAGGAAACATAACCATCTTTGATTAACGAGCTAGTCAAGTAGAGGCATACTAGTGACACTCTGTTTGTCTATGTATTCACACATGTATTATGTTTCCGGTTAATACAATTCTAGCATGAATAATAAACATTTATCATGATATAAGGAAATAAATAATAACTTTATTATTGCCTCTAGGGCATATTTCCTTCACACAGTTCGGGACCCCCTACCCGAGATCCGCCGGTTTTGACACCAACATTGGTGCTTTCATTGAGAGTTCCACTACGCCGTCGACGAAAGGTCTGATGGCTCTTTCGATCGTCAGTCATGACGTGGTCCAGGGAGAAACCTTCCTCCCCGGACAAATCTTTGTATTCGGTGGCTTCGTACTGCGGGCCAACTCGCTCGGCCATCTAGAGCAGATTGATAGCTACGCCCCTGGACATCAGGTCAGATTCAGAAGGTTGAACTACGTTGTGGACATCCGTGGGGACTTGATCTTCGACGGATTTGAGACCGCGGCAACCGCTCCCCTTCGCCCCATTGAACATGGCTTAAACCTGTCATCGGGCCGCATCCAGGAGATAGGTCCTGTAACAACTCTGGCCTTAGATCCGGAGCAGATCAAGACGTCTGAAGATGGGAGACTCAACCCCATCACGGGGTCTACCGAGTCTGCGGCGTTGGAGCCGCGCGCTTATCCCACTTCATACGATACCTGCACCAACGGAACCCCGGACTCGTCTCCGATATCGAGTTCCGAACCCTGCGAGCCCGCGGATACCGAACTCGATCATTTATCGATCTTCAAGTTCAGCGCCGCAGATATCTTCCAGCACTCACCCATGGGCGATCTACTAAGCTCACTAAAAAACCTATCCCTGGCAGATGGCCCGTCGCCGAACTATGTCCGGTTCGACCTTACGGCGGACGACGGAGAATTTTGCTTCCCACCTACCACCCACTTCATAGCCACTGTCGAAGACCCAACCAACATGCTTGACCCCTGCCCCGAAGACATCGACGGTATGGACGACAATGAGGGGCAAGGCCAGAGCTTACTACCCGCTAGATGCGGGACGACCACTTCCTAGTATGACGTGTGTGTGGTAGACACACCCAACGACGATATCGACGATGACAAGGAGGATCCAGTTGAGGATAAACCTCCTGGTACACAATCCGAACACCGGCGCCCCCGGCGCCGCTCTCAGTCACGTCGCTCAAGAGAAAACAATACTAGCACCGGAGGTGATACTACTCCGGACAATGAAGACCCTGTTGAGGCAGGATCCGAACAGGAGGATCAGGAAAGCGAGCAAGATAGCCCCGATGAACAGGTCATGTACGGAGACTCGGAGGATAGTAATTATCTTCCCCTCTCCGAGGAAGAGGAGAGCCTCGACAATGAAGAATTCATCGTGCCGGAGGAACCTCTCGAGCAGGAGCGCTTTAAACGCCGGCTAATAGCCACCGCAAGGAATCTAAGAATAAAACAGCTGCAACTTCAAGCGAGCCAAGATCTGCTCAATGATAAATGGACTGAGGTCCTAGCCGCCATATAATACGGCCCTAGTGGCCCGAACAAAAGCCACCCCAAGTACAGGTGGCTCCCTCCACATGATGGCAAGGCGCTGGAGCCCGTTCCACCATCGAATAATGTGGCAGGTCGACCACAGTTCGGTCCGGATAAAGCAGCAGCCCAAGAAGAGCAACATACTAACCAATACGGCCGTAAGAACAAGAACAAGACGGTCCGGGAAAACAATTGCGACATCCGCCAAAGCTTAGTGGGTGGAGCAGGACAGACAAGATCAACATACAGATCGAGGGGATATGCCCCGACCAGTGATGATGGTCAATCAGCCGGACTTAACCGAGCCAACCACGCCCGAAGCCGCCAATGGCATCCAACGGAGGTGCTTCACAGTGTGGCCCAACATAGAGGAGCCGCGCACCCGCTTTGCTTCACCGACGAGGTAATGGAGCACGAATTTCCAGACGGGTTTAAACCCATCAACATCGAATCATACGATGGAACAACAGATCCTGCAGTGTGGATTGAGGACTACCTCCTCCATATCCACCTGGCTCGCGGAGATGACCTTCATGCCATTAAATACATGCCTCTCAAGTTTAAGGGGCCAGCACGGTACTGGCTAAACAGTCTGCCAGAAAATTCTATTGGCAGCTGGGAAGATTTGGAAGACGCCTTTCGTGACAACTTCCAAGGAATATATGTCCGGCCACCAGATGCCGACGACTTAAGTCATGTTGTCCAAAAGCCCGGTGAGTCAGCCAGGGAGCTCTGGACCAGGTTCTTAGTCAAAAAGAACCAAATTGTCGACTGTCCGGACGCGGAAGCTCTCGCGGCCTCAAACATAGCGTCCGGGATGAATGGCTGGCACGCCACCTCAGCCAGGAAGGACCTAAATCTATGACAGCCCTTACCGCTCTAATGACTCGCTTTTGTGCGGGGGAAGACAAATGGCTCGCTCGTAAAAGCAACAACGCCAGCGACCCGGGCACTTCCGAAATTCGAGACGGCAACGGCAAGCCACGACTAACCGAACACAACAGTCGCAAAAATAATGAAAGATTACGCGACACAGCGGTCAATGTTGGATTTCATAATCCGAAACCCGGTCAACGGAAGAAGCCATTTAAGGCCAGCCAGGATGGACCATCCGCCCTCGACAGGATACTGGACCGACCTTGTCAGATTCACGGTCACCCTGGTAAGCCAGCCAATCACACCAACAGAAACTGTTGGGTCTTTAAATAGGCAGGCAAGCTCAACGCCGAATACAAGGGGAGGAGGCCAGTAAGCGATAAAGACAACGGATCGGCTCGCCAGCCGAACACCAGGGGCCAGAAACAGTTTCCCTCCGACATTCGACTACTACCGGAGCGGAAATAGCAGTTCGGCTTCCGCCACCCACCCACTATGCTGGCAAGATTTACACCATGCGTACATCACTACGCACTCAAGATACCATGGGCATCGGCGGAAGCACAATACGGACAACCCTGCAAGCATTCCCGTAACATTTTTTATCCGTTTCTTCACTTTTCTTTATTATAAACAGGTGACCAACAGGACATCATCTACAACGGTCTCTATCGGAGTTCGGATCCGTACACTCACCTAAGGGGCTACTTCCGTTAAGGATTCCCCTCCCAGAGGACGGGCGGCGCAGACATGTGACAGGAGGTCCAAAATAGCTTTTTGTAGACCGCACTCGTTATTTTGAGCCTGTACTATGCCCTTTTTCCTCCGTTCCTGACCCCGAGCATGTCAAATAGCCGGGTTGTGGTTTTTCTTTATATATATATATATATATATATATATATATAGTATATATATATATATATATGAATTTATCATTGGCATATTGCTCCACTCCCAGTAAACTTTATCTGAGCTAATCTTAAATACTCTTCCTACAATGAGTACGGCCGTAACGGCTGTGTTACAAGACGCGGTTCGGCATAACTTGCCAGGGGCTCGGTATGGGAACAAATGAGTCGCCAATAAAAGTCCGAGCAGCTCTATAGCGTACTTCGACGTCGCAAGTTTGGCCTTATATGCATCAGCTCCGCATCATTGTCTTTGGTCAATACTTGGGTTGCCCGGCTCCTGTGCTTGCTACCCTACGTTCCGTTCTATCGGCTAGGGTAGTAAAGGGAGAACTACTGCCATTGTGCCCCGGCTTTGACCGGATGAGCACCTCAGTAGAGAAAGCCGAAAACTGACTGTCATGATGCGGCGAGAGCTGGTCAACCACTTGACGACTTATTCAAATCTTTAACGATTCTCCGTGTTACAAGAAGGATCTTTTTCAGATCAAAACATGTAAGGCACAATATTAGGATACGCCGCATACATACCAGGGGCTATGTCGTAGCCCCACCATAAAAATCCTATGGCTAAGTGAAAGTGTTAACGCCCTATAGTCCGATTGCCTGGTTCGCCGCATTATCACCTCATTTATGGACCAAGACGTTGGATAAAGAGTGCTTCAATGCTTTTTCGAACACCCCTGTATTTCCTACGAGGGGGCTGAAGCCGACGATTGGAAAACTTTCAAATTATATTAAAACGGTCGCACAGGAGGAATACAAGCTCTCGAGCAAAACATGAAAATAGATTAACTATAAAGTTGTCTGTTACAACCCTTGTACACATCACTCGAATATTATGTCTTTCGAGCACTGATCCTCTATCAAGCGGGCGGCCTCTAGGACGTCTCCAAAATAATGCTCCTGTTCCGGACGGTCCTTGCCTTTGGGTGGACTCTTCGTCACAACGTCGATGCCCTTCATCTTCCCCCAGAATGTCTTGACTCGGGCGAAGGCCATCCGTGCACCTTCAATGCACGCCGACCGCTTCACAGCGTCGATACGCAGCATCGTGTCAACAAGCCGCTGCACCAGGCTGAAGTAACTACTTGGAACAAGTTTAGTCGGCCACAACCGGACTATGACGTTCTTCATGGCAGCGCCGGATATCCTATGCAGTTCGGCCCAGTTGGACATCTGTTCATTCAGCAACAGAGGTCGCTTCGACGCGCCAAATTGTGACCAAAAAGCTTCTCCGTTTTATACCCCTCTTGCGCCTGATAAATCTGCGCCACATCGGAAGAACTCTTCGGCAAGTCTAAAAAATTGTCCGAAGAACTCCATACTTGGTTAAGCTGAGCATAGTTCGGCTCGCCGAACTTAGCCTGTAGCAAAAAGGGCTTGCCAGCCACAATCTCCCCAGCTTGCCGGATCTCCTCACAGGCTGGTCTGGATTCAGACCGCGCTTCTCTCGCCTCTCGTAAGGCCTTGTCAAGTTCAGCCGTTTTGGCTTCATTTTCCTTCTCAAGAAGTTTACAGCGGCTAGCCGCATTCTCTAACTCGCGCGCCATGGTGGACATCGTCTCCCTGTCTTGGCGACGCGCGGCTTGTTGGGCCTTCAATTCAGCCGATGCCTTTTCGGCAGTCGCATTACTAAACCGGGCCTGCTCCTTGGCCCGGGCTAGCTCCGCCCGAAGGGCTTCCACGGCGGCAGCACCATCTGCATTCATGCACATTTCATATCAAACTCTTTTCAGAGTCAGGCTTAAATTACAAGCACATTGGTGTAAGGAATGCTCAAAATATATACCTTGCGAGTCGTCAAGACGACTGTTGATCAAAGCAATGTCATCCTCCGCAATATCCAGCTTTCGCTGTAGTTCGGTCACCTCCGAATTTCGGGCAGTGGCAGGAGGGGAGACAACCTGCATTCCAAATTAAACCAAGGTTAGTACCTGAAAATATCTTTTCGATCCTCTGATCGCTTCCTTTGGAAGGCAATCCGAGTCTCAGGGGCTACTGCATACACAACAGGTGCATTCTGTCAATATTATTCAATTGGCAACATTACATCACAAACCTCAAAACCTCTCAGAAGGCTCGTAAAGGCCTCGTTCAACCCGCTCTTCGTAGATAAAACCTTTTCGACCACCGTAACCATTAAGGCACGGTGCTCCTCTGAAATGGACGCTCGTCACAGCATGTCCGTCAGCGTCTCCGGCACTCCTGGGTCTTCGGACACCGCTGCTGGAGCACGACATTCCTTTGAAGGAATCCGCTTACACGCCTCCAGCATTGTCTCCGGCTGTAAACCGGACTGTTTGGGGCTGTCATTTTTGATCCCCGAACCCTGAGTGACAGAGGCACCACCTTCGGGTAACTCCTTCCTTGTTTCCTGCGCTACTTGCTGGATGGGAGGAGCCCTCCAGGACGACACCTCGAGATCATCCGCCCTGTTAGGCGAGGAGGCCGGAGTAGGCATGTCACTCAGCATCATCTCCGGAAGAAGGTCTCCCGAGGAGGAGGACGATTGAGAAACACCAGGCGTTAACCTGCGAGGATGCACATATGTCGGAGGATTATTTTAGTAATAAGAAAAGAATGAGGTATGGTTAAAGTACCCTGCTTCACTTACGGTCTGTCCGGGGGTTCGTCATCATCATCAAGCTCTACGACGACATCGTTTGCCCGGCCCAAGCCGCCCGACGATGGCATTTTCTTTTTCTTGGAAGGTTTCCCCTCCTCACCTCCAGAAGTGGCCCTTTTCTTGCCATGAAGTGCCCCCTCCACACCTTTGTCCCTGGGCAAAAGGGTTTCGGTTTTCCCGAACACAACGCCTAAATCGCCCTCAGGATGGGCATCTCCTCTGGGCTCCCCGCTCTCGCCCCCCTCTGCAGACACAATGTATGGTGTCGGAGTCAACATCCACGTCAGTAGGGTGGACGCAGGGTCTTCGGGAAGGGGCGCCGGACACCAGATTAACACCGCTTTCTTTATCCAGTCCTGTATAAGGGCGGGTTGTTCAGTGTCTTGTCAAGAGATGCTTGGACAAAAGGTGTGCGGAGATTGAATACTTACCGGAGTGTCCGGATGATTGTAGTCGAGGCCGACGTCTTCGGTGGTGTCCGGCCATTGCTCTCGCTCCCCAAAATATAACTTCCACATTCCTTCGTGCGTAGTGCCGAAGAAGTGCTGAAGAGTCCGCCGCCCTTCTGGATTGAACTCCCACATACGGAGAGGCCGTCGTTGACACGGCAGGATCCGGCGGACCAACATTACTTGAACGACGTTCACAAGATCGATGCCCTTCTCGGTAAGGCTTCAGATGCGACCTTGCAGAGTCTGCACCTCATTAACGGATCCCCAGTCCGATCCCTTGTTGATCCATGAAGCAAGCTGAGTTGGAGGGCCAGGTCGGAACGCAGGCATAGCCACCCACTTGGAGCCCCGCGGCTCGTTGACATAAAACCACCCCTGCTGCCATAGTTCGGAAGACTCGGCGAAGGATCCTTCAAACCAAACTGTGATGGGAAGCTTGCTTATTACAACGCTGTCGCACTCCGCCTGCTCCTCCTCCGTCACCCGCGGTCTCACATCGAAAGTCTTGAGCCACAAACCAATGCACGGAGGAGTTCGGAGGAAGGCCTCACACGTGACGATGAATGCCGAGATGAGAAGAATAGAGTCCGGGGCCAGATCATGAAAATCTAGCCCATAGTAGAACATGAGCCCCCGGACGAAGGGGTTAAGTGCGAACCCTAAACCATGGAGGAAGTGGGACGCAAATACTACCCTCTCACTGGATTTGGGGGTGGGAATAATCTGCCCCTCAGCAGGAAGCCGATGAAGGATTTCTGGGGTCAGGTACCTCGCTACGCGAAGCTTCGCAATATCCTCCTCCATGACGGAAGAGGCCACCCACCGGCCTGAACGGCTGGACCCGGACATGATTGGGGCTGGTGGTGATTGGAACTCGAGGGCTAGAACTCGAGGTGGCTGGAGTTGAGGAAGAAGCAAGCGCAGAAGAGAAAGACAAGTCTGGGTCCCTATATAAAGGCCCAGAATATCGAGCGTCCCCTCCTGGGTCTTGAAACTTACCTATCCTCAAAGAGTTGTACTCGAGGGACGGTTGGGTTACCCATACATACATTATTGAAATCCCTTGAATAAGGGGACACGATCTCTGCTTTGACAAGATGTGCCAATGAAACCGCTTCCCGAGACGTGGGGCCACGGGCTAGTCAACGGTTGGAAATAATAACCGGGCAGGCGTGATACAATGTCATAAACAGTTGTCAGCAGATTGGACTCGTGGAGTATTGTATTTTCTGCAATTATAAACACAGGTCCGGATACAATCGACACGTTCGAAGACTACCTTGGGGTTCGGAAGAAGGGAAACATGCCTTGCAATGCGAAGACAATCTGCACGTCGGACTCCTCGTCATTGAAGCCAGGTTCAAGGGCTACTGAGGGAGTCCTGGACTGAGGGGGTCCTCGGGCGTCCGGCCTGTTATCCATGGGCCGGACAGATGGGCTGTGAAGACATGAAGACCGAAGGCTGTACCCGTGTCCGGATTGGACTCTACTTGGCGTGGAAGGCAAGCTAGGCGACCAACTATGAAGATTCCCTTTGTTGTAACCAACTCCATGTAACCCTAGATCTCTCCGGTGTCTATATAAACCGGAGAGCATAGTCCGGATAGGACAGATTCATTACCATATACTCATAGGCTAGATTTCTAGGGTTTAGCCATTACGATCTCATGGTAGATCAACTCTTGTAACACTCATATTAATCAAGATCAATCAAGCAGGAAGTAGGGTATTACCTCCATAGAGAGGGCCCGAACCTGGGTAAACATCCTGTCCCCCGTCTCCTGTTACCATCGGTCCTAGATGCACAGTTCGGGACCCCCTACCCGAGATCCGCCGGTTTTGACACCGACAGTAATTGTACCTTCTCTCGAATTGGAAAGTAGTACATCACAGAAGTCAGTTCCAGTGATTCCTACACCAATCAGTGAGGAAGCTAATGATGATGATCATGAAACTTCTGATCAAGTTACTACCGAACCTCATAGGCCAATCATAGTAAGATCGGCACCAGAGTGGTACGCTAATCCTGTTCTGGAGGTCATGTTACTTGACCATGACGAACCTACGAACTACGAGGAAGAGATGATTGGCCCAGATTCCGCGAAATGGCTTGAGGCCATGAAATCTGAGATGGGATCCATGTATGAGAACAAAGTATGGACTTTGGTTGACTTGCCCGATGATCGGCAAGCCATAGAGAATAAATGGATCTTCAAGAGGAAGACGGACGCTGATGGTAGTGCTACTATCTAAAAAGCTCGACTTGTCGCAAAAGGTTTTCGACAAGTTCAAGGTGTTGACTACGATGAGATTTTCTCACTCATAGCGATGCTTAAATCTGTCCGAATCATGTTAGCAATTGCCGCATTTTATGAAATCTGGCAAAAGGATAACAAAACTGCATCAATGGATATATTAAAGAAGTGTTGTATATGATGCAACCAAAAGGTTTTGTCAATCCTAAAGGTGCTAACAAAATGTGCAAGCTCCAGCGATCCATCTATGGACTGGTGCAAGCATCTCGGAGTTGGAATATACGCTTTGATAAGTTGATCAAAACATATAGTTTTATACAGACTTGCGGTGAAGCCTGTATTTACAAGAAAGTGAGTGGGAGCACTACAACCTTTCTGATAAGTATATGTGAATGACATATTGTTGATCGGAAATGATGTAGTATTTTCTGGAAAGGATAAAGTAGTGTTTGAAAGGAGTTTTTCAAAGAAAGACCTCGGTGAAGCTGCTTACATATTGAGCATCAAGATCTGTAGAGATAGAACAAGACGCTTGATAAGGTTTTCAATGAGTATATACCTTGACAAGATTTTGAATTAGTTCAAAATGTAACAATCAAAGGAGTTCTTGCCTGTGTTACAAGGTGTGAAGTTGAGTCAAGACTCAAAACCCGACCACGGCAGAAAATAGAAAGAGAATGAAAAGTCATTCCCCATGCCTTAGTCATAGGTTCTATAAAGTATGCTATGCTGTGTACCAGACCTATTGTGTACCTCACCATGAGTTTGTCAAGAGGGTACAATAGTGATCTAGGAGTAGATCACTGGACAGCGGTCAAAATTATCCTTAGTGGAATAAGGATATATTTCTCGGTTATGGAGGTGATAAAGAGTTCGTCGTAAAAAGTTACGTCGATGCAAGCTTTTACACCAGTCCGGATGACTCTAAGTCTCAATCTGGATACATACTGAAAGTGGGAGCAAGTGGCTAAGAGTATCTCCGTGCAGAACATTGTAGACATAGAAAATTTGCAAAATACATACGGCTCTAAATGTGACAGACCCGTTGACTAAAATTCTCTCACAAGCAAAACATGATCACACCTTAGTACTCTTTGGGTGTTAATCCCATAGTGATGTGAACTAGATTATTAACTCTAGTAAACCCTTTGGGTGTTAGTCACATGGCGATGTGAACTAATCACATAAAGATGTGAACTATTGGTATTGAATCACATGACGATGTGAACTAGATTATTAACTCTAGTGCAAGTGGGAGACTTAAGTAAATATGCCCTAGAGGCAATAATAAAGTTTTTATTCATATTTCCTTATATCATGATAAATGTTTATTATTCAAGCTAGAATTGTACTAACCGGAAACTTAGTACATGTGTGAATACATAGACAAACAGAGTGTCCCTAGTATGCCTCTACTTGACTAGCTCGTTAATCAAAGATGGTTAAGTTTCCTATCCATAGACATGTGTTGTCATTTGATGAATGGGATCACATCATTAGAGAATGATGTGATGGAGAAGACCCATCCGTTAGCTTAGCATAATGATCGTTTTGTTTTATTGCTATTTCATTCTTCATGACTTATACATGTTCCTATAACTATGAGATTATGCAACTCCCGAATACCGGAGGAACACTTAGTGTGCTATCAAACGTCACAACGTAACTAGGTGATTATAAAGATGCTCTACAGGTGTCTCCAATGATGTTTGTTGGGTTGGCATAGATCGAGATTAGGATTTGTCACTCCGATTATCAGAGAGGTATCTCTGGGCCCTCTCGGTAATGCACATCACTATAAGCCTTGCAAGCAATGTGACTAATGAGTTAGTTGCGGGATGATGCATTACGGAACGAGTAAAGAGACTTGCCGGTAACGAGATTGAACTAGGTATTGAGATACCGACGATCGAATCTCGGGCAAGTAACATACCGATGACAAATGGAACAACGTATGTTGTTATGCGGTTTGACCGATACAGATCTTCGTAGAATATGTGGGAGCCAATATGAACATCCAGGTTCCGCTATTGGTTATTGACTGGAGATGAGTCTCGGTCATGTCTACATAGTTCTCGAATGCGTAGGGTCCGCACGCTTAACGTTCGATGAAGATTTGTATTATGAGTTATGTGATTTGATGACCGAAGTTTGTTCGGAGTCTTGGATAAGATCACGGACATGACGAGGAGTCTCGAAATGGTCGAGAGGTAAAGATTGATATATTGGAAGGCTTTATTCGGACATCGGAAAGGTTCCGAGGGATTCGGGTATTTTTCGGAGTACCGGAGAGTTACGGGAATTCGCCGGGGAAGTAGTGGGCCTTAATGGGCCATACGAGAAAGGAGAGAAGGGCCACAAGGGGTGGCCGCACGCCCCCCATGGGCTGGTTCGAATTGGACTAGGAGGGGGCGGCGCCCCCCTCCTTCCTTCTACCCTCTTCCTCCTTCCCTTCCTTCTCCTAGTTGGAATAGGAAAGGGGGGCCGAATCCTACTTGGACCGGGAGTCCAAGTAGGACTCCCCCTTCTGGCGCGCCCCCTCTAGGGCCGGCTCCTCTTCCCCCTCCTTTATATACGTGGGAGGGGGGCACCCGAAAGACACACAAGTTAACCTTTAGCTGTATGCGGTGGCCCCCTCCACAGTTTTACACCTCGGTCATATCGTCATAGTGCTTAGGCGAAGCCCTGTGCCTGTAACTTCATCATCACCGTCGCCATGCCGGCGTGCTGACGGAACTATCCCTCAGTCTCAACTGGATCAAGAGTACGAGGGACGTCATCGAGCTGAACGTGTGCTCAACACGGAGGTGCCGTACGTTTGGTGCTAGGATCGGTCGGATCATGAAGACGTATGACTACATCAACCGCGTTGATATAACGCTTCTGCTTCCGGTCTACGAGGGTACGTGGACACACTCTCCCTATTCGTTGCTATGCATCACCTAGATAGATCTTGCGTGATCGTATGTTTTTTTTTTGAAATTACTGCGTTCCCCAACACCACCTGGGCGCGCGAGGGAGCCCAGGCGTGCCCTGGTGGGTTGTGCTCCCCTTGGCCCACCTCCGGCGCCCATCTTCTGGTATATAAGTCATTTTGACCTAGAAAAAATTAGGAGAGGACTTTCAGGACGAAACATCGCCGTCTCGAGGTGGAACTTGGGCAGGAGCACTTTTGCCCTCCGGCAGAGCGATTCCACCGTGGGAACTTCCCTCCCGGAGGGGGAAATCATCATCGTCATCATCACCAACAACTCTCCCATCTTGGGGGGGGGGGAATCTCCATCAACATATTCAACAGCACCATCCCCTCTCAAACCCTACTTCATCTCTTGTGTTCAATCTTTGTACTAGAACCTTAGATTGGTGCTTGTGGGTGACCAGTAGTGTTGATTAAATCTTGTACTTGATTACTATATGGTTTATTTGGTGGAAGATTATATGTTCAGATCCATTATGCTATTTAAAACCCCTCTGATCTTGAGCATGATTATCATTTGTGAGTAGTTACTTTTGTTCTTGAGGTCACGGGAGAAATCTTGTTGCAAGTAATCATGTGAACTTGATATGTGTTCGATACTTTGATGGTATGTATGTTGTGATTCCCTTAGTGGTGTCATGTGAACATCGACTACATGACACTTCACAATATTTAGGCCTAAGGGAATGCATCGTGGAGTTATTAGATGATGGGTTGCAAGAGTGACAAAAGCTTAAACCCTAGTTTATGCGTTATTCCATAAGGGACCGATTTGGACCCAAAAGTTTAATGCTACGGTCAGATTTTATCTTAATACTTTTCTCGTAGTTGCGGATGCTTGCGAGGGGTTAATCATAAGTAGGAGGCTTGTTCAAGTAAGAACATCACCTAAGCATCGGTCCACCCACATATCAAATTATCAAAGTGGCGAACACAAATCAAACCAACATGATGAAAGTGACTAGATGAAATTCCCGTGTACCCTCAAGAACCCATTGCTTATCATAAGAGACCGTTTTTGTCGTGGAATTGTCACGGCAGATGTCCTCAAACTAGGACTTAGTCGTGGAGCCATCGCAGCTAGGAAGCTTGAAGGGGTTGACGGGACAAGGAACACGAGGGTTATACTGGTTCGGCCCCTTACGGTGAAGGTAAAAGCCTACGTCCAGTTGAGGTGGTATTGATTAGGGTTTCGATGACCAGGGAGCTTAATTCCTATGCCTGACTCTCGACGAGATCTTACTTGTCCCTAAACCGCCGCCGGGTCATACCTTTATATAGAGAGGTTGACGCCCAACAGCTCTCAGAGTCCCGGCCGGCTCATAAGAGTGTCCGGCTCGGACTCTCAACTATTCTTGCCTTACACTACAAGTTCTACCATAATAGAGGTTGTAACTACGGGCTTTAAGCCATCTCCGGGTCTTAAGCCCATCTTTGGCCCGCCGTCTTCAAGCTTGGCGCCGGGCTTCAGGCGATGACCATTATCAGTAACCCGGCCCCTCCGGGCGGGTGACTCTAAGGTTTATATCCTCAACATTAGGCCCCAGATTGATTTGAGCCGGCTCATGTCAATCTTCAATCCTTTCGAGAGAAAATCTCCGGCTTACAACTGTGTAAAGGCTATAACCCGTCGTGACGTCATCTTCTGGATTCCGGGTAACCCGCCGTGATGTCATCTTCCATTAAGTGCATTTTTTACACCACCATATCCGCAACGGATCTTATTTTTAACTGCCGTCCCGAAAATCGAGGCGTTTTTATGGCGAGATAACCACGCCGTGGTCTCCTCGTTTCTCGCGCCCACTTATGAGCTTCTCCTTATAAGTAGCCCGGCCCATGAGCCTCTGGTCACTCGTCGCCTCTATCTTCTTCCTCCTCTCGCCTACTGTGCTGTTGCCCGAGCTCCACCGCCGCCGCCGCGGATCTCCTCGTCCTCACCAACTCCGGCCACTGCATCAACCTGTCGTGTCCAGAGAAAACGGCGGCGACTTCCGCGACTCACCAGCACCCGTAAGCCCTCGCCACTCAATAGAGTAGATCCACATTAGGTTCTTCGTTGTTCTTCCTGTGTTCTTCGCCGTTCCTTGCGAGTTCTTGGTAGATTTCAGTATTACCACCCTTTCTGATCTTTAGTTTGTATCGAACTGTTGCGGTAGTTGTTTCACACCCATTCCCAATGTACATAGACCCCTTCTCATTGCATAAATGCTCTATTCGAACCGATGAACTTCTTCTGCGTTTGTTTTAGGTCTAGAAACTTTTCTCTTTAGTCGACCGTTTTGATCCAAAACAATTACTGTGATCTGTGAAACTTGTTTTCACCGCACTTAGTAAAAAACTGCATCTGCTGAGCTACGGCGGCTTACATTTCCGGCTCAAAAGAAGCCACGCGCCGTAAAACCTTCCGGCTCAAAAGAAGCCACGCACCGTGAAATTTTCCGGCTCATTTATGATAAAACTGTAGACAATTGAATTACTCTAAATACCTCCAGCGGCTTAGATAACCCGATGCACTTAGCTATATGTCATTAGGCCCCTTCATAAGCCGCCATTAGAAACATTGAACTGTAAACTTCCTCCGGCTTATAATTAAACCGGATATTTCCTTTTATCATAGGCTTCTGAATTTCACCATGCCTCCCAAAGCTCCCAAAGCACCCATCACGTGCAACTGGATGAGGTCCAACGTCACTGATGAAACCTTAGCAGACTTTGTGAAAACGGGTTACCTGCCCAAGAAGGACATCATGTCCTACCGTGCCCCTGACCCATCAGAGGAGAGACCACAACCAAAGGATGGTGAAGTGGTAATATTCGCGGATCACATGAGCCGGGGCTTCGCACCGCCCGGCTCAAAATTCTTTAGAGACGTGCTGAGTTTCTTTGATCTGCGGCCACAAGACATAGGACCCAACTCTGTGTCAAACATATGCAACTTCCAAGTATTCTGCGAAGTCTACCTTGGAGAAGAGCCCAGCCTTCTGCTCTTTAGAGAGCTATTCTATTTGAACCGCCAGAATGAGTGTGCCAACGGACCGAGCTTGGAACTTGGTGGAATCTCCATTCAACGCCGGAGGGACTGCCTCTTTCCTTATGCTGAGCCGGCCAGCCATCCAAAGGACTGGAACCAGACGTGGTTTTACTGCCAGGACACCTCTCCGGCTGACGAGAGCCCTCTGCCCGGCTTTCGTGCCGTGCGTCTGGAACCAAACCACCCTCTGCCCGACAAACTATCTCAGGCGGAGCGTCAACCTCTGATCCCCACCATCAACAAGATCAAGGCTCTCCTGGGCAATGGCCTCAACGACATTGATCTGGTCCAGGTTTGGATCTCATGGCGGGTGATCCCCTTGAGCCGCCGCCCCGGCTCAATGTGTGATTACACGGGTTGGAAAGATAACCCCCGGCGACATAGCCGCAATGATCTTCCTGAAGACGTTCTTGAAGATATGACCAAGGCCCTCTTGAATGAGATCTTGGCAGACTGCGTGAGGACCGGCTTAAGCCCCTTCTGCAAGACCAACCAGGCCCCAACGGTAAGCCGCTGATCTGAACATCTTATTTTCTCCTTTAGATAGTTTTCATCTGAACCTTAAGAAATCTTCATTGTATTTTTCAGGCTGATGATAAATTCTGGAAAGTCAAGTACGACCATGAGGCGGCCAAGAAGGCTAGGAAGGCTAAGAAAGCCGCCAGGAGAGCCGCTCCCCGCAAGAAGGGAAGCAGGACTACCGCCTCAGAGCTGCTTCCACTAAGTGACAGCTCCGAGTCAGAGGTAACCTTTGAACCTGTGAGCTCTTGTTGTATTTCTTGTTTATTCCTATCCGCCTTATTGACACTGATCATCAGCAGGATGACACCGGAGCAAGTAACCCGGTGACTGAAGAGGTAATGACACTTTCCTCCGACTCGGAGCCCTTGCCAAGGCTGAAAGTCCGAAGAGTAACCCGGAAAGTAAGATTTTCACATCCTTTAGCTTATCAAGATCCTCAATTTCTTTGGAAGCGACAGATTCATGAGAGCCGGCGGCACACCCGGACCAACAAGGATGCTGACCTCTCCTCCCATTTACCTGAGGCGTCAAGGAAGCGCCGGACCGAGGTTATCTCCAACTTATACCCTTTTCATCCTTTGGCGGGTGTTATACGTCAACCTCTCAATTCTTCTGATTCAAATTATCAGGAAACGTCACCTTCCTCTGGTACCTCGATGCAGTCGAATCTGCTGGCTTTCAAGACCGTACCCGGGTAATGATGATCATCTCTTGCTGTGCTTATCTTTACTCATACTTTTGTACTAACCTTTTGTCCTTTCAGTGCTGAAGCAAAGCTCAGTAAAAGAGCAAAGAAGAATAAGCCGGGCCACCTCTTCAACAATGGCTTTCCGCCTCTCTTCATTAAACCGCCAAAGGAATTGCCTGACCGGCTTAAATTTCAGATCAACATTGAGAGTGTGCTCAGCGAGTTCTCTAGGTACACCTGGCATGTCAGAAGGTTTTCATGCAAAAATGTCCCTATTCTCATGGATGAACTCGATGAGCGCGCTTTCCTATTTTGGATCCAGATTGGCACTGATGCTAAACTGCTGAGATGAATCACCTGGAACAAAATCAACAAGTTTAGTCTCATCCGCCGACTTAAATTTCATTGCCGGCTCATGCTCCGTAGTCGGCTTTTTCAGAGAGGTCATATCTGTTGGGTCAACATTGTCCTTGTAAAATTTCAACTCCTCTGTTGCACAAACAGATTCTGCATAAGCTGCATCGTCTTCCTCACACTCCAAGGCCACCATCCGGCTGCCGTGAACCGTGATGGTCCCATTGTGACCCGGCATCTTGAGCTGTAAATACATGTAACACGGCCGTGCCATGAACTTGGCGTAAGCCGGCCGCCCAAATATGGCATGATACGGACTTCTTATCTTGACCACCTCAAAGGTCAATTTTTCCACCCTGTAGTTGTACTCGTCTCCAAAGGCCACTTCCAACTCGATCTTGCCAACTGGATAAGCCGACTTACCAGGCACCACACCATGGAAAATAGTGTTTGACTGGCTGAGGTTCTTATCAATCAACCCCATACGACGGAAAGTCTCATAATAGAGGATGTTGATGCTGCTGCCTCCATCCATGAACACCTTAGTGAACTTATATCCTCCCACCTGAGGAGCCACCACCAAGGCCAAGTGACCCGGATTATCAACCCGGGGAGGGTGATCCTCCCTACTCCACACGATAGGCTGCTCAGACCATCTTAAATAGCGGGGAACCGCCGGCTCAACAGCATTCACAGCCCTCTTATGAAGCTTCTGATCTCGCTTACACAGACTGGTGGTAAATACATGATACTGTCCACCGTTAAGCTGCTTTGGATTGGTCTGATAACCCCCCTGCTGCTGTTGATGACCCTGGCCAGACTGCTGATTAAAGCCCCCTTGACCGTTCTGTGGATTAGAACTTGAGCCGCCGCCCGGGCCATGAAAACCGCCAGCGCCTGAGCCACCGCCCGGGCCATGGTTGCCATTAAAAGCATTGGAATTCTTAAAGGCTTTCATGATTGTGCAATCCTTCCATAGATGAGTAGTTGGCTTCTCCCTAGAGCCATGCCTTGGACGAGGCTCATTCAATAGCTACTCCAGCGTCGGGCCTGACCCGCCGGCTCGGGGAGGTGGCCTCCCCTTGCGTCGCTGGTTATTCCCCTGCGAGCTGGCGTTGGCCACGAACTCTGGGCTGCCGTCGGCCTTACGCTTGCCACCTCCTTGGTTCCCCGGGTTATGCTGAGGACCCTTGCCATTGCCGTTCTTCTTTCCCTTCCCTGTCCTTTCATCATCTGAAGCGGGTTCCTTGGTACTATCAGAGTCGGCGTACTTGACGAGAGCTGCCATCAGCGTACCCATATCATTGCAGTCGCGCTTAAGCCGCCCGAGTTTCATCTTCAAGGGCAGGAAACGACAATTCTGTTCCAACATTAAGACTGCAGAGCCGGCATCCATCTTATTAGATGAATGTATTATCTCTTTGACCCGGCGAACCCAATGTGTCGTAGACTCACCCTCCTGCTGTTTACAGTTAGTCAAATCCACAATTGACATAGACTGCCTACAGGTATCTTTGAAATTTTGGATGAACCGGGCTTTCAACTTAGCCCAAGACCCGATGGAATTCGGTGGTAGCCCTTTCAACCAAGTGCGGGCAGTCCCATCTAGCATCATGGTAAAGTACTTGGCCATCGCCGCTTCACTGACCTCCAGCAATTCCATGGACATCTCGTAACTCTCGATCCAGGCTCCGAGTTGTAAATCAGCCGTGTAATTAGGCACCTTCCTAGGTCCTTTGAAGTCCTTGGGTAGACGTTCATTGAGGAGAGCCGGCACTAAACAAGGGACACCTCCAGTCCTCGTAGGGATACCCACGTCGACGGAAGTCGTCGGATGAGCCGGGGGTGTCTGGTAAGCCGTCAACTGAGGCACCTGTTCTGCCTCTTGCCGCTCTCTGTCTTGGTCTGTTGCGTGAAAGGCTCCATTATGAGCCGGGCCATGGCCAGGGGGCGGGTCGTGGCGTCGGACATTACTTGAGCCGGTCGCTGAGACCATGTGTCTGCTATAACTCGGGCTCCGGCCTGGACGAGGGGTTGAGTGGATCCTGTCCCGGCTGTAAGAGTACGCCTCTTGCTGTGCCAGCGCTGTCTGAAGGATTTCTCTGACCCGGCGGGTTTCAATAGCCGTTGGAGAGTCGCCGTCAATTGGGAGAGCCGCCAGCCGTGCTGCTGCGGCGACCATGTTCTCCAGCCGGTTAGCATAATGACCCGGTGGTATTGGCACATACTGAGGCGGGGCAGGGTTCACCCGGGGAGGCCCATCACTTGTGGATGAACAGGGGTCCCAGACCCGGGCACTATGTTTCCCGGCGGGTTACTAGACCCTGCACCTTGCGTGTTGAAGAGGATTTGAGGATCGTAGACCGGAGGGAGTCGAGATTGGGCCTTTTGATGCCTCCTTCTCATGACCTCATTGGACGCGTTCTGATCCATCGTGAGCCGGAAGGACTGCGCCTGAATCAACTGAGTCTGGGCGTTGAGAGCCGCCCTCTCCGCAGCCATCCTGATCCCTTCCGCCGCCAGATCCTCCTTAGCTTTCACTAGATCTAACTTTAACTGCGCCACCTCCGCGTCATGCTGAGCTTGATCCGCCGGGTCAACCGTGGCGGTCAACAGGGCCGTCATCTTGTCCGTAAGATCCATCAGCACCTGAGCCGGCGAGGGCACCGGGTTTCCCGACCCAGCAGCAGGGTTCTGAACAGGCTGTGCACTGGCCATGAAGATTCCAACCCGGCTCGGCGGCTCAAACGGGTCCGGAATACTGTCACCATCGGAACAACCCCTGAGCCGGCCATCTTGAAGTTGATACAACGAGTTTGACTCATCTGTGGACGACTCATCGTCAGAGCCGGCGGTCGTCTCATCACCAGATCCAGATCCATCAGAGAGCCCTCCATGGATACATCCCACAAAAGCATGCTTCAAGGCAGGTAGGGCCCGGGCGGGTCGTGCACGCTGAGCCGTCTCGATGAGATCGGCGCAGAGATCCGACTCAGGGCCCGGCTCACCAATCTTGCCAATGAAGACATGAATTCCGCCGAAGGGGACCCGGTACCCGTACTCAATTGAGCCGGCGTCGGGGCCCCAGTTTGCATCGTCGATGTAGAGCTTGCCGCGACGACTCTTGGTCATCCGGCCCACAGCGTATCCCTTGAGCCCTTCGAAGCTGCCCTTCAAGAACTCAAATCCACCGTGCGCTGGCCCCACGGTGGGCGCCAACTGTCGTGGAATTGTCACGGCAGATGTCCTCGAACTAGGACTTAGTCGTGGAGCCATCGCAGCTAGGAAGCTTGAAGGGGTTGACGGGACAAGGAACACGAGGGTTATACTGGTTCGGCCCCTTACGGTGAAGGTAAAAGCCTACGTCCAGTTGAGGTGGTATTGATTAGGGTTTCGATGACCAGGGAGCTTAATTGCTATGCCTGACTCTCGACGAGATCTTACTTGTCCCTAAACCGCCGGGAGGGAACACTGGGAGGCCAGCCTTGCCTTGAGGACGGTCCTCACGAGGCTGATCCCTCCAGGCACCCTCGCAAGGCTGGTCCTGCCAGTGGTCCTCACGAGGCTGGTCCTGGCAGTGGTCCTCACGAGGCTGGTCGCGCCACTCCTGGCGGGGGCCGCGGTCATCCCGGCATCCTCCACTTCGTCCTCCTCCTTGGCTGTAGCCTTGGTCCTTGCACTCGGGGCGTCGACCGAAGCGCCCATCACGGATGGCCCTGAGCTCCTGACAGTCGCTGGTGTTGTGGTTGTGTACGTTGTGGAAGGCGCAGAATAGGCGGCTGCCCTTGGATGACTCCGGGTGGTCGCGGCCGCGCTTCATCTCTGGCTCCGCCGCGAGCACGGCCGCTCCCTTGCGTTTCACATCCTTGGCCTTAGCCTTCTTGTCTTCTGGGTCAGCAGCTGGAAGCTCGAGGAGGGAGAGGCACCCCTCCTCACCTCTCGCACACTTGGATGCCAGGTTGAACATCTCCAGAGTCGTGTATAGGTCTTCGTGGATAGCGAGCTCCTCCTTCATCTTGACATCGCGGATGCCGTCGGGGAATGCGGAGATGATGGCCTGGTCCGCCACCTTGGGGATCTTGAGGTGAACGCTGTTGAAGCGCTGGATGTACTTCTGCAGGGTTTTCCCTGGCTGCTGCTCGATGCACCGTAGGTCACCCGCGACCGGCGGGCGGTCGCGAGTGCCCTGGAAGTTGGCGACGAAACGCTCGCGCATCTCGCCCCAGGAGGAGATCGGTCCCGCGGGCAAGTTCAGGAGCCACGAGCGCGCGCCATCTTTGAGGGCCATGGGGAACCGGTTCGCCATGACTTTCTCGTCGCTGTTGGCCGCCTCGATGCTTAGATCATAGAGCTGCAGGAACTCAGCAGGGCTGGGGGTGCCGTCGTAGCGTGGAGGCAGGTTAGGCTTGAACTTCCCGGGCCAGACAATGCTACGTAGCTCAGGAGTGAAGGCGCGGCAGCCCGCTGTAGTCACTGGAGCTCGTCGCGAGGGCGGAACCTGATCTTGGTGTTCGTGCACCGAAACCACGGGTGGCGCACGGTCTTGAGATGGTGGTGCTGGGAGTGCGGGAGCATCTTGTTGCGGCCGAGGGACCTCCTGGAAACTTCCTTCTTCACGCGCGGGCGCTCTGCGCGGTGGGTCGTGTCGTCGGGCCGTGCGTCTTGGTGCGAGGGTGACGTCTTGGCGTGGTGGTGGAGGCGCTCCGTGGGCCACGTCGCCCGCAGCGGGACGCGAACGAGGCAGCGAGAGGGACTGTGCAGGGGAGCCCCCGGCGGCGCTGACAAGCTCGGTGATGCGGTCCAGCCAGTCCTCGTAGAGGTCGTCGATGGGGCGGTAGCGCAGGAGCTCGTGTGCCGTGAGCAACGCGGCCTGCGCGTCCACGGGCCCATGGCGAGCGTGAGACGACGAGCCGGCCGGACTCAGCGACGGGGTGGCGGTGCGTCCGTCCCGCCGCACGGAGGGGTGAAAAGATGAAGCCTGCTGCTTGTTTCCTGCAGGGCCGGTGGCGGCGTTGGCAGCAGGTGATGGAGAGCGACAGGGAGGCCCGCCGACGGGCACCGTCTGGGCGACGCGAGCGTCGAGAGCGGCCCGGTGCTCGGCACAGGCTCAACGAGCATCAGCCATGGAACTGGTGAAATGGTGGAGCATGGATCGACAGAGGGAAAGCTTCGGCACACCCCTACCTGGCGCGCCAAATGTCGGATTCTAGGTTCCGGCAAACCCTTGTGAGGTTCGAACTCTGGGGTGCGCACGGAGGATTCCCTCTCACTAGCTCGCTCGCTCAATCTCACGGCCTAGCTCGACGAACCCAAGAACACGAGACACAGAGATTATACTGGTTCGGGCCACCGTTGCGGTGTAATACCCTACTCCAGTGTGGTGGTGGCGGATTACCTCGAGGGCTAAAGATGAACTAGTACAGTGGGTAAACAGCCTCCGGAGGAGAGGTGTTCTTGCGCTCTATGAGCTGGTGGGTGTGAGGATGATCTGAATGTCCTCCCTTCCTATGGTGGTGGCTAGTCCTATTTTATAGAGGCCCCGGTCCTCTTCCCAAAAGTTAGACGGGAAGAGATCCCACAACGGCAAATTTCGAAAGAAGACAACTAGTACAAGCTATCCTGACAAAAAGGTGGTTTTCGCCTGCCAAAGGCTCTGGTGGTGACGCTGCCGTGGGCTCCACGATGACCTCCGTCCTGCTGGTCTTTGTCTCATTGCACTGATATGGAAACCTTTGTCGGATGCCTCGGGACTCCTCGTCTGCGCCTGCCACTTTAGCACCAAAGAGGAAACTGGTACACTGCGCCCGCTGGTGCCCGCCTGGCCTGGGTCATCATGGCTCACGTCATGTGAACCTCGCGAGGAGCCCCTTGGATAGATATCTCCGCGCCTCAGGAGCCAGCCTAGCGAGGCCGCCCCCAGGGAGGTCTTGGTGTCGTCCGCCTTGCGAGGCTTGGCCCCTCGCAAGGGTCTAGAGCTGCTGTTGTCGAAGCTGGGCCGTACCAGGCCGTTGGTCACTACAAAAAAAAAGACACATCCATGACATTTTGGGCCGAACGAAATTTTTTTCTGTCATACATATGACACTTCTATGACGATAATTGTGACAAAACCCGGTATCATCATAGATGTGGTGGGCTCCTACTTCTATGAAAAAAATCATGACAAAAAATGGGCTTTTTGTCCTGGGCGGGCCGGAGACGCGGCTGCATGACATTCTTTGGGCCGTCCATGACGGAAAAAACCATGGTAGAAGCGCGGGCGAGGCAAATTTCGGGGAGTTCTCGGTTACGGTGGGAGGTCGGGAGCCGAGCGATGCGTGTTTCTCTCGTACACGTACGCGCGTGTGTGCGAGGCGTTGGGCTCTAACTGAACCCGAGTGATTGCACTGCAGGCTACGCGTTACTGAACCCGAGCGATCGATCGATGGCTGTTAACTGAACCCGATCGAGCAATTCCTTCGCTACTGCTGCTAACTGAAGCCGATCGATGCTGCCTCTGGATGAACAGTGAGCGTTGCTGGGGGGTTTGGATGAACAGTTCCCGGTGGGGGTGGATGAACAGGACCCCGTGGTGTTGCCTCTGGATGAACAGGACCCCGATCGATCGAGCCGGTTGGGGCTGGATGAACAGGACCCCGTGGAGGGCAGGATGAACAGGACCACCCCGTGGAGGGCAGAATGAACAGTAGAAGGTGGAGGGCTGGATGAACAGTAGCCCGTGGAGGGGTGGTTGAACAGGAGCCCGTGGAGAGGGCTGGTTGAACAGTACCCAGTGGAGTAGCGCGTGGTGGAGGCTGGATGAACAGGAGCCCGTGGATGAACAGTCGCAGGTGGAGGCTGGAGGAGGTCGACGGTGGATGAACAGTAGCCCGTGGAGGCGGGAGGGGGTCGACGGTGGAGATGAACAGTGTCCCGTGGAGTCCCGTTTTTCGGTACGCCACACCCCTCCCGATGAACAGGACCCCCGTTTCGACCGTAGCGCTCCAACACAAGTCCGTTTCCTCTGTTTTGTGGTACGCCACACCCCTCTCGATCAACAGGACCCCCGTTTCGACCGTAGGAGGTCCGTTTCCTCCGTTTTGCGGTACGCCAGACCCCTCCCGATGAACAGGATCCCGTTTCAAACGTGGCCGGTCGAACACAAGGCCGTTTCCTCTATTCTGCGGTACGCCAGGCCTCGTTTCCATCGGCTGTTCCGTCCAAGCCCTCCCGATGAACACGACGACACATTCTGTTCTGACCCAGCCGGTTGGCTCCCCATGAACACGACGACGACGCTGTTTCTCTGTTCCGACCCAGCCATGTACACGAGCCCTGGCCGTACGTATGCGCGAGTAGGCGTTCGAGACCCTGCCCATATGTACGTACGTGGCCGTATTTTCTTTCTTGCACACTGGCCGCTGTACGTATGTGTACATGCTACGTGCGCGCCTCTACTACGACATGTGCGCGCCTCTACATCAACCAGTATGTACGTACACGTTCGCGACCAGAATGACAATGCTACGTACGCTTCGACCAGGTGGGTCCTGACTGTCAGGCACTTCCTTGCCTACGAAGATATAGCTGGTGGGTCCCAGCAGTCAGGGGGGCTAATCGTTTTTTTTGCGCGGACGCACTTCCTTGCGTGCGAAGATGTAGTTGGTGGGTCCTAGCAGTCAGGGGGAAACGTTTTTTTCGCGAAATACAGTGGCCCATCCGGTGGGTCCCAGCTGTCAAGTGGAGGAATCATTATTTTCCGCGTAATAAGGAGGCACTTCCTTGCTGCGGCCGTGGACCCAGCTGTCAGCCTCTCCACGTACAGTCCACGTCCGATGGAAGTCGTTCCTTGACCACGCTGACCACGCCGCGCCGAGAGCACCAGGGCGGTGGACGACGGCGAGGCCTAGGAAGGGGACGACGGGGAGCCAGGGAAGACGCGGCAGTGGAAGCCCGCGCAGAGAGGAGTACGAGGGTTCACTGGTTTGGCTGCGGTGTGAGGCTGCCGTCGCCCCAGGGCCTGGCCAGCGGTGGGAATAGTAGGGGGCGGTGAGGCCTCCGCGGCAGCACAGACGGCCACGGGAGGCAGGAGCATGCGGCACGACCGGCGCTGCTTTGGGCGGCTGGAGCAAGAAGACCAGAGGTTGAAGAAGCACTACAGCCGTTTGATGGACATCGTACGGTCACTGGAGCTAGAATCGTTCATATTGACTAAAGTTGACAAAGGCCCCCGTCCCAGTCAACTTAGTAGGCCCACAAGTCAGCCTCCCACCAAGGTGGGTCCCAGCTAGCCGGGGGAGTATTCATTTTTTTTGTGCGTAATAAGGAGGCACTTCCGGTGGGTCCGAGCTGACAGCGGGGGAACGTTTTTTTCGCGAAATACGGTGGCCCGTCAGGTGGGTCCCAGCAGTGAGGGGGCAAACGTTTTTTCGCAAAATACGGTGGCCCGCCCAGTGGGTCCCTGCGGTCAGTTGGCGGAATCATTATTTTCCGCATATTAAGGAGGCACTTACTTGCTGTGGCCGTGCACCCAGCTGACTCTCCACGTACAGTATACTTCCGATGGAAGTCGTTCCTTGACCACGTTGACCTCGCCGCGTCCCGTTGCATGCATGCGTCCATGGGCGTGGTGCGTCCCCACTGTCAGCCTCTCACGTACAGTCATCTTCCGATGACTCTCGGTTGTTGACCACGTTGACCACACCGTGCCGAGCGCACCCAGACTGGAACGACCCGGAGATGGGGAAGACGGGGCAGTGGAGTCGCAGATGGAGAGGAGTGGGAAACTTCACTGGGTCGGGTGCGTGGCAGCACAGCCGCGGTGCCGCCCACGGGAGACAGGAGCAAGAACAGAGGCTGAAGAAGGAGCACGGCTGTTGGATTAACATCCAACAGTCCAGCTGCTAGAATCATTTGTTGATTAAGTTGACAAAGTCGTGCGTACACGTTCGCTTAGTAGGCCCACAAGTCAGTCACCAAATCTGACGGGTCCCAGCTGTCAACAGGATGAATAATTTTTTTCGCAAAACAAGGAGGCACTTCCTTCCGTGCGAACATACAACCGGTGGGTCCCAGCTGTCAGGTGGAGGAAAGATTTTTTTCAGCTTAATAAGGAGGAACTTTCCTTGCGTGCGACCATGGACCTCGTGGGTCCCAGCCGCCAGGCTCTCCACGTACAGTCCTCTTCCGATGACTCTCGTTTGTTGACCACGCCGCACCGAACGCAGCGAGGCGGTGGACGGCGGCGAGGCCCCGGACGGGAACGACTCGGAGATGGGAAAACGCGGCAGTGGAGTCGCAGATTGAGAGGAGGAGAAGGGTTATAACTAGTCCTATTGCGGCGTGGGGCTGTAGTCTGTGGAGAATAACAGGAGGTGTCGTGGGGTGGAGGGATAGCCTGGCCGACGGTGGGGTAGCGCTTCGCAGCGATGCGTGCTAAGCATAGCCGCTAGCTGCCGGAGGCCGGACCAGGCGGTCCCGGCGACGCTGGAGGAAGAAGACGAGAGATTGAAGGTGCATGCCGGCCGTTGGATATAAATCCAATGGCTGTGGATGACACAATCATTTGTTGACCAAGTTGACAACGCCCTGCGTAGGCTTCGACCTATTGGCCCACATGTCAGCCTGCAAAAATGTGGCATATATTTAACCCATGTTTTCTAGAATGTACAGTCCATTTGCTGGGCTGGGTGAACAAATAATTTCGCGTCAATCAGGCCCATTTATATTTTCTAAGAAAACCCAGCCCATTTGCACTTCCTTGAAATACACGTATTAGGTGGGCTCGTTATATATATAATGTTATGTTAGAAGGAGCAATTAATATCAAAGAATAAACCGGAGAGGCACATTATATATATATATATATATATATATATATATATAATTAAGAAATTAGCGAGTTATTGCTCAAAATAAAAATGAGCGCGTTATTATTAAATTGGTCCTTAAAATCTTCGCAAGCTTTTGTACGCAATCACCAGGATTTTCCTTGCCAACTTCCGTTAAACATTTACTTTTATAAGTTAATAACACGTGGGATGTTTTTATAATGTATATATAAGTCTCTATAAAATATATGATAATAGTAATAATATATATATATATATATAATGTGGTTTGAAGGGAAAACATAAATTGGACACAACATTACTTTTATAACAGACCTGCGTTTTATACCCCACAGTAGGCATACTAACAAGTTCACACACAAATACAACAGAAAAGGTAAACATTCATATCAAACTCAGGTTCACAGGACACGTTCATATTCATAGCCAACATTCACTATCAACAACTCAAAAGATTCATATATACACAAGCTCAGCATATCTATGCATCCAAATGATTGATAGATCACACGACAATATTCATACATAATTCACAAAAAGATTCAGATATACACATGTTCAGTATGTTTATGCATCCAAATGATTGAGATCACAGCCAATATGATACATGGACGAACTTTAATTACCTAGGGTACAGACTGGTAAATGGTGTTCAATCGGAGGTACTTCTTGCTAAAATTAGTTCTTGTACGAGTAAACTTTCGAGTACATAAGAGGCAGCACAGACAATCTGAACTTTGCTTGTAGGTTTATCCTGAAATAGTGGCCTCGTGCCGAGGGAGGTTTGGGCAACTTGGCCACTACTTTCATCCAACTAGTTTACTGGCTCATCTTGGTCCTGTATCTCGCCAAACTTCTACATTGCAGACGAGAAAGGAGGCGGTTGAGAAAATGAACCACCCAAATTTTTTGTGCAGTTCAACTGAAATTGAGCATCCTTGGCATGGAGACTGATTAAGTGCCAGATGAATATACGCGTCAACCAACTTGTCTGGAATCTTTAGACTCCATGCCATATAGTTCGCTACCATAGGTGCCGATAACCAAAAGGCACAAGTTGGGACCAAAGACTGGACTGCGTTTTTCTGGGCTATGCACCAAGCAATATTTTTGGCGTTCACTCTCCTAATACTTGGAGTTTGACAATTGGTTGACGCCGGTCGATACTCGAATGAATATAGGCACTTCTTGTCAACATCGATGCTTGTCTGAGTGAACTTTGGAGTACATAGCAGCAGCATAAGTACCTGTCCATCTGATCATTTTGTGCAGTTCTACTGAAATCACCCGATGTAATGATTTGCCTGCGAGTTCAGGCTCCAAATTACTCCTTTATGAAATCGGCAAATAGTAGCACAATACCAAATTACCAATACATATGACAGGCACAATAATCAGGATAAAGACCAGTACCAACCTGTGTGAGGTAGCATATCAATTACTATTTCCTTTGACTGGAAGCCGAGATAAGCCAAGCGACTGACAGCAAAGGAAGAAAACAAGCGGAGATTAGCGACTGACAGGAAAGGACTGAAGCTGTCGAGGCAATGAAGCACCCAAAGTTTTTGTGCAGTTCCACCAAAATCGAGGATCCCTGTTGGCACATATATTGAGAGAGTGATATTACTGTAATAGTTGGACTAGTTGATGAAAAATACACTAACAAATAGAAGCACCCTCATTATCTTAATGGGTAAAGTTAGCAACATAGTAGTCTTGCTTAAAGAGAGGTATTAGTTTATTTAATCAGTGCCAATTAGCTCAACTCAACACTCAAAGCATTGCCATTTATCATAGGTTGCAAAACTTTAACGTGCAAAGATAAAGGAGTTTCTCATGACAGTAGCACGATACAAATAGAGATGACAGCAAACTAATATGGATGAAGGCCTTAGGCCCATACCAACCTGAGAAAAAAAGCTTATGCATGTAGTCCCATAAGAGATGATAAAGCACTCACTGGAATCACACAATAGTGTATATTTTTGTGCACTTCAAATGTATGGTTGAAATCACTCTTGTTTACCAGTGCTGAGATTATATCGAAAGATTATCAAGAACTTCTAGCAGAGTTAAAGCACTGGCTGGGATACAGTTCATTGTATTGTCTTGTGTAGTTCCACTAAAATGTATGATCGGCACAACATGATCCCTGTTTGCACAAGTAGGAACAAGGTGAAACCTTCATTAGCTTAGTGAGAAAGGATAGGAAGACATTAGCATATTACTCAAACAGTAGCATCAAATTCATGATGGACAATACGCAAAACATTGCCTCATTGAACCAATGGCAATAAATTGACATGCAAAACAATAGCACTATTATGTCATGACACTAATAATATTCCCTCCCTGCTCCACCACATGATTCACCTCCATAGACAAACATACAAACGTACATGATTCAACATAGGGTCCTACTAAAGATTTGTTTAATTCCAACAGGAAAATTAGGCAGTAATAAATTAGTGGTACTTAAGTACTCCTAATTAATTAAGTGAGACAGCAGAAGTGGAAGGGCTCCCTGGAGGATCGTCTCACATGTAAGGTAGTCGTTGCCGGAGCCCTTGAATGGCCTCGACTGAGGCCTCTGGCTTCAGCAAGATGGCCTTGGCACTGTTTATTCTTCTTCTTCTTCCTCTTCACGCTCTGTTTCTCTTTCTCCTCACCAGTTGGTGAAACCAAGTACATGATTGGCCTTCTAATTCAGAATTGGTTTTGTCAGTGAGGGAGTACAAGTGTACTAGTAAAAAACAGCATTATTTTCTCATGGCAGTCGGAAAATAGAGATGAACACATGCATTAAATATCATTCTTACCTAAAGGAAGGTTATGGCGCCAATATGGATGATGAGGATTGGAACACAGATCTCCCTTTGTGCAGTTCCACCAAAATGAACCAACTGTTCCATTCTGACATTCCAATTAAACAGCACAAAAGTCACTTCTTTTAAGAAGAGTTTTGTGCAGTGCACCAAAAGGTCACAACAGCAACCAGGTGAATTGGATATCCCTGTTTGCACAAAAAGGTACAGAGGAAATAGTCATAGTCTCAAACAATTACAGGAAAAAACATTTGGCTAAACTTGCCATGGCTTATAACAGTGGCATGGCTTCATTTTTACCAGGGACATTAGATTAAGAACAGCCAAGAGACATATCTGGGTTGGTATAAGGGCATGGGACAGTGGGTGCACCAGCAGTCCAGCACCATGTACGTAAACATGGGCATAAAGTGGTGATTCATAGTTTGTTGCCCCGAGAAACAAACATCCAAGAAACATATCTGGGTTGGTCCCATTTTTGTTCACTCTAGCCACCTACTCCTATGTGTGGATAGCAAATCTAGTCCTGGTCATACCACTGTGTACAGCATTACCCCTATATTTCCCTTTTCGACCAAGAGACCGGTTGGATGACCAGTCTGTACTACTGTCACTCCCTTTCCTTCCTGTTTGTACCAAGTCCGATGTACACATACTAAATTCCCCCACCCCCACTTTATTTCTTGTTTGAACCAAGTACTCCTTCCGTCCGGAATTACTTGTCATCAAAATGGATGTGTCTAGAACTAAAATACATCTAGATACATCCATTTCAATGACAAGTATTTTCTGACGGAGGGAGTACAAAATTCGACTCCATGAAGTAGCTTTACCTCTGACAATAGAAGGAAAAAAATATGTGACGTTGGCCCATCCGATCGAGAGGGGCTGAGAGGTAGAAAATGATGCACATGCAGCGACGTAGTGAGCTGGGGAAGTAGAGCTAAGGCGGTTTCGAACGAAGATATACCTGAAGGTCGTCGGGATGTGGATAGGTGGGCGGCGGGAGGCCGGATCCGCCCACAGGCAATGGCGAAGGGATCGGAGGACCTCCCGCGCCGGCGCTCGGCCAGAGATAACGGTGCGGCCGGCAGTGGGTCTCCTCCCTCGCTGTTGACGACGGCCTTAACGCTGCCCCTCCTCCCCTTCACCGGCGGAGGGGGATACGTCCAGATCTGTAACCAGCGGTGAGGATAGAAAGCCAGTGTTTTTGAAGGGAGAAAGACAGTGTTACTACCCCTATCTTGTTTAGATCTGGAGAGGATGAGAGTGTGTGAATAGATCAACCCTAGCAAGCAAGCGCGTAGGCTCCGGCCTATATATACGTAGTGCGGCAGTTTTCCTTTTTCACTCCATCAAAACAATCGTTTAAAATTGTGTACTACTACATTCCAGGTAGCGGTTTTTTTAGTTGTTGATTGTTTTTTGAGATAGCTACCCGCTTGTTCCAAGTGGTGTTATGGTGTGCCAGGTCACACTTTGTATCGTTCAAGTCTGGTACTACAAGTCCCTCCATTAAATGAACAACCAACCCCTCATAAAAATTGTGAACAAGCCCGCGGCTAAAATTAGTGGAAACGTGGGTTGCCCCAACATGCATTATTATTTATATTTTCTACTCCCTCCGTTCCTAAATATAAGTCTTTTTATAAGCCACACCTAAGGCAAGAATTTTTTATTAGCAGTGAACCCCACATGTCATAGACACAAAAATTGTGGCAAGATTCCCTTAGGCAAGCCAAAGTGTGTCTAACAATTTGAGCAACTCAGGTTAGGCAAGTGTGGGAAAAATAATGTGGCAACATAAGACAAACATAGTCACAATCCAAACAGCCACGTAATTATTTGTGACATGCATGAAAATTTGGTTAGTTAAATTTATAGTCAAAATTTGGCAAGGTGCATCAAATCAACACATGCAAGTATCAAAAGGAAAGTCACGGCATGCATGCATGCGTTGTACTCCCTCCGTTTCCATTATAAGTCTTTTTAGAGATTGCAACAAGTGACTACATACGAAGCAGAATATGTCTACTCCTACATACGAAGTAGCCCATTTTAAATGTGTAAAAAGACTTATATCGAGTGCAGTGCTTTGATGTGTCGCGTCAACTCGTACAAGACCGAGAAATTTGATTACTACAACGCCCTCTCCCTCGCAGACTGAGCTCCGGTGCCTTAACTGCACCTGCCTTTGGCTGCATGACAGGAGGGCCAACCACCTGTTGGGCCCACCTGTCATAGACGCAAAGGCAGGAGCAGTAAGTAGAAGCTTTCGCTACACGCTATCCCTCCCGCACGAGGTGGACGGACATGCAGCAGTGGATTTGATACTGTAGAAGTAGGAGTAACATCATTGTTCGTCTTCTCGAAGAGGCGAAGAGCCAAGCGCAACCCGAACGTGGCCGTTGCGAACGCTCGCGTGGTGCGGTTCCTTGGAGTACTAGCCAGGCTCTTGGATGAGACAAAATTGCTATTGTTTAACAATTAAACTCCATTATCCATTGGTTGATACTCATTCTGCATAGGTCCACGTGCTTAGCACCGTTTCCTCCTGGGGTCACCAATGTTTATTTGCTAATTAATAGCATTGCATGCAATGAACTAGCCATTGCAAGTCATTAAAAGCATGCACACCTCTCATCTCTTATTGGTTGATATGTCAAGAAACAAGAAACAAGGTAGAAGTTAATGCACCGTGCCTAAGTGTTTTGGGACTATTGGTTTTCGTAAGATGACTTACACACCTAGACGGAGGGAGTAGTATAGCCCTGTAAACCGGAAAGGAGTATTTGCCTTTCTCGAGATTTCAACAAGAGATTTCAACAAGTGACTAGGCTGCATAAGGTAAAAAATAATGGCTTATTACCATAGTTGTGGTTTTTGATTATTTGCAATGTGCTTGCTAATATGTTAGGGTTGTGCTGGTGCCGGTGGACGTCCTTGATGATTCCGATGTCGTGGCCCGTCCTATTGGCATCGCCCCGGAGATCGATTCCGATGCCGCTGTCCATCCTGTGGACATCGCCCCAGAGATCGATTCCGATGTCGCGGTCAGTCCTGTGGACATCGCCCCAGAAATCGATTCCCATGCCGCTGTCCGTGCTGTGGTCATTGCCCGAGGGATCGATGACAAGAAATAGTTGGTCGCGCTAATCCTTCAGGGTAGTTTGCATTGCCCTGTGTTTAATTACCAGAACGACGCATGTTATCAAACAATCTTAGGGCTAGTGCACTGTCTTGTGTGGGCGGATCTTGCTACTTTTGTTTGATAGTGAATCATGCGATGAATCATGCGAACCCTCTCCGAGTTATGGAAACAGATGTATCCTCACCAGCTTTTGATGTAATATATGGCATGCTTAGATGTAAGTTTGAACTGTTTATCATATCAGCAGGGCTTGTTTGATGATTCTTGGTGTTAGTAGGCTAGCTACTGTGCGAGCTATAGTACTTGCAAAAAACTCACCGAAGAGAAACGTTGGGGCTGATGAGCTCGTGGTACGCTTATACTTATCCCTCGTCGATCGACCAATAGCCCTAGCTCCTAAAATTGTAGGCTTAGCGATCGATCAGACTATAGTCGACATACATTCAGGCCTCATTTGGTTCATAGGGTAGGAAAATCGTAGCAAAAGTACAGAGAATGTGCAACACAAAATCATAGCAGTGTAGAGATGTACTCCCTCCGTTCCAAAATAGATGACCTAGGCGGGCTAGTTTGGCCTAGTGGGTTTCAGTGATATGACGTGGTACAGTGCCGTCCAGTCTTCACGTGTGGTAGCAGTATTGCGGGTACAGTAAGTTTTCTTGAAGAAGCGGAATTCAACGAAGTCATGATGGTTCCTTCATCTGAACAACTTACAGTGGGAAAGGTTGGGCCTGCGATACGACCGGGGTAGACCAGGATAATTTTGTGCATGGCAGGTGGACCAGGATGGTCGACGTCCCACATGTCGGCGAATGAAAGTATTCTTTCCGATATAGAGGACGAGCAACGAGTATTCATTGTTTATTTTTGATGAAAGCTATTGTCTCCACTGTTACGACGGAGGAGTGTGAAACACGGCAGCCCAGTGAACTTGGCATGTGCACCACTCCCTCCTTCCTCATGTAATGCCCAGGTTACAACTTTTTCTCACTTTCTCTCTATCTATTTCCTCTCAAATGGTTTTTACCTTTCTTTTTTTAAGACACAATTGTTTTTATGCCTTTTTTAGAATTATATTTTTATACCTAGGAGCACGTGTAGAGAAGGGCTCTTGCAGAGCCCACTCCTTGACTTTGTCAATGCCTCTCTCTCCTCCACATAAGGAGTACTACTTGCTATGCATGCATGCGGCGGGCAGCTGGCGTCTTGAGGGGCCAGGGCGGTGAGAGCGGGCTCCGGAAGCGGTCCGGACTCTAGCATGGCCCACCTCACATTATCACCATATATTTCTTGGAGTCAGTGCGCGGCGGGCGGGCGATCTCTTCTCCCTCCCCCGTTTCTATCTTCTCAGCCGACGCCCGCCGAGCGATTAGATTTCGGCTATCGACGGTTTATTCAATTACGGTCCCACATGTCAGTGAAATTGCAAGACAACGCGTGTCCCCTCTGGTGAGCGGCGTGCAAGCCGGACTGTCGGGGTTGCGACGCGTACGAGTCGTAAGTGTGCCGCCTTTTCCTTTAGAACTTGTGAAGCGTAACATTTTCACGCGATCGATCGATAGAAATCCAGAACAAAATGACGAGGGCGGTGCTTTCCCGCTCGTTAGGCGGGCTAGTTCGAGTGATATGACGTGCTACAGTGCGGTCCACTTGCTCCATTTTTATGTAAGCAATAGTTTACACTCTTACGCGGGAGGAGTGCGAAACACCGCGGATCTGATTTTGATCGAGAGATAACTGTTCCCTGCCAAATAATGGAGGATTGTTAGCGATTATAGCATGATAGTTAGGGCATCTCCAGCGCTGGCCCACAAATTTACACCGGCATCTGTCCGAGGACACTGATGGATGCCATCCGATGCTGCCCGCATACCTTTCGACAACTATATGAACTAACCGGACGAAATTGGTGCAAACAAAGCAAATTTCAAATTAACCGGATGAAATTCATTACATTTCGAAAACTTTTCCTACAAACTGGACGAAATTCATTACATATTTCGCACAAACCGTACTAAAACCTAATGTAAACCTAATCTAAACGATCGCCGGCGCCCGACCACCATGTCCGGCCATGAACCCGAGAAAGCCGGCCATTGCCTTTGCCTCCTCCTCATCCGCCTCGATAACCTCCTCCTCCAGAGTGGCGGCGACCTATCGTGTACTACTCTTCCTCGCTGCCGGCTGCACCCGCGCACGCGCGCCGGCTTTGTGGTTGTGGCGGTGGAGGGCGGCCGGGGGGGGGGGTGCCGGCGATCTCCTTCGTTTGCTCCTGCGACAGTACGTCGAAGAGAGCTTTGGAGCGCGCCCGGAGCGGAGCCGCCGATGTCCCTCGTCTGCTCCTGCGACAGTACGTCCAAGAGAGCTTCAGAGCGCTAGGAGGCCATGGTTGAAGTGGTGCCGACAGAAGGAAGGGACTGGAGGAGAATAAGTGTGGGTCTTTGGCTATGGCTGGGAGATGGGGCTCAAGTTAATATAGCGGGCGAATGGCAATGAGCCGCGGCAGACGGATGGACAACTAGCGCCGGAGTAGGTTCGTCGGGCCTGAATACGGACGCTGCTTCAGTGACTTAACTGCAGATGCGTTTGGGTTACTAACATGTGGGCCCAACGGGCATCTGGCCCGCATGTCAGTGACACACCAATTGCACCTGCAGTTAAGTCCGGTGAATGCGGCATTGACATTCTGGAGAGACGGTGTCCGTTTCAGGCGGGAAGCGCGTGCTAGCGATGGAAGGGGTTTCGGTGTGCAGTGGCACTAAGATCGGTCGCTCACGATAGTACATACTCCGTACCATACTACCATAGTACCCTCTCTAGCTTAGGCTGTTTTATAGATTGTTGTTGTGATGGATGATATACATGAGCAAGGCGGTCCGAGTATGACCGTTGGTGTTGAGCCAGGTGAATACATGCTCGGTGTTTGCATAGGCCTCCATGAAACGTCTAAACAGTAATGTCAGGCACCGCCGGGGCGCGCAGGTGATGGGCTCATCGTTTGCGTTGCGCCATGAGCAGGACTTTGATTTAAAGGGCGACGTGCATGCATTAGCATGCTTTTACAGCGTGAGCGTGAGTGTCTGACGCGAAGTATTTCATTTTCATTTGGCTGACGAGGCTGCGTTGCAGCGACGAGTCCGTGGTTTGATTCCCCACATATGCATAATTTTGGTTTTTACAGTATTTCTTTCTCCATTGACAGGTAGGCCCGCGTAGATAGATAAAGAACACGAGCTGATGAGGCGCGTGCGGACTATTTGACTGGTCAACCAGACAAATACGGAGCTATACGCTGAGACAGTGACCGTATAATCACCATATCTCGTATACAATGATCAAAGTGAGCTATCAAGACAAGTTCGATGACCGTCAATGCATTTTACTCAGTAATAAATGACCAGGATTGAAGGGGAATCCAAATTTGCTTCGTCTTCTATCCTTGAGCTCTTGACAAACCAATGCACTATACGGTTGTCCGGCCACTCCACCCCAGAGCTCTCACCAAGCGTCATTCATGCCACCATGCCACACACTAACCGGTAAGGCAGCGATGGCATCCCGCCGTGCCGAGTTCATCGCTGCTCGCGACCTCACAACTATGTGGGAGGAATTTGAAGATGCCAAGGCTGAATGGGCGGTAGAGCAAGAGGCGGCCAAAGCCGCACAGAGGGAGCGGAAAAGTCAGAAAGCACTCAAGAAAAGAGAGGCCCGCCGCCGCAAGAAAGAAAAGGACGCACGCGCTGCTGCGGAGAGGTCGGCGGAGATCCAAGCACGGTGTGGTGTGGTCGACAAAGCCGGGAAGGAGAACGACGGCGTCTGGCCAGCATGTGAGAAGTAGTAGTACTAGTAGTTAGTGTGTGTGTCTGTGTCTGAGTACGAGCATGTACCAATACTACTAGTTACTACTGTAGTTTTTAGAGCAAATTACCAGTACATTAGCCTAGACTAAATGGAAAAATTCCTATACTAAGCATCAAATGGCATCTCTTTCTCTATAGGAATTGAGATGCATGTCATCTCACTTCCTATGATTTTCATATTCCTATCCTATGAACGAAAGGAGGCCTCTGTTGGAGTAACTACTGTAGCTAGCAGTACTGCTGGTACAGTAGTTTTCTTCAAGAAGCGGAATTCAACGAAGTCATGATGGTTCCTTCGTCCGAGCAACTTCAAAGTGGGAAGTGGGACTGTGATTTGATGGCTCATTAGTCATTGTTACTGCGGCGCGACAACCTGGGTGACTCTCCCTTGGAGTTCTGCGTGCATGGCAAGTGGACCAGGATGGTCGACGACCCACATGTTGGTGAACGGAAGTATTCTTTCCGATATCGAGGAGCAAGGAAACCGCGTGGTATAGTATCACTGCTGATTGGTTCACAAAAAAAAAGTATCACTGCCGATTTATAATTATTTTTTATTTGTGATGAATGCTAGCGTTTCAACTCTTACGACGAAGGGTGCCAAACACGGCACGTGCTGGATGTCCCACACGTCAGCGAAAGGAGTGGGACATGAACAGCGTGGTAGAGCCCAGCATAAAAAAACAGCGTGGTAGAGCATCTCCACTTCTTCCACTTCTGGGTCGGAGACCACACGTAGTAGTACTTAGTGGTATGAACGATACAAAGTGCGACCTGGAGAGAAAGACACGTCTAGTTGGAAGGTCTCGGGGCATACACGTAAACAAATATAAAAGTTAATATGTGCCTCTAACTAATATAGTAGTAGTAGAGTACTTAGGCACGTACTCCATAACATCACCGTGCATTGCACGTACAACATTTAGTGGTAGTACGTAGTAAGAGACAAATGCCGCCCAAGAGTTCCCTTCTCGACCTACTTTTGGGTGTTTGGTAGAGTGTATGGAGGGTGCATGAGTCCACACTATTTTAGCACAAATACACTAGAAGCATGCATGAAGAGAGCATGCATGAAGAGGGGTGTTGAGTTGAGCATGCATGAAGAGGGAACAACTATGCTGAGATGAGAACGCAACCAAACACACCCTATATGCCACGCATGTTCATACCATTTGTGCCTTTCTACTTCACTTACTGCGCTACATTACTCAGGTTCGTACGTCCACTCCTGGGTACATGTCCGTCTCGTAGTTCCAGTCCCACGTGTTCTTCATATAGATGGAACGATCCTTGCATAACACGTGCACCTTGATGCTAGATGTCTCGCGTGTTGGCAAAAGGATGAACAAAGCTCACGTAAAAAAATAGAGTGGAAGAACACATATTCCGGACGACCGAGAAGGAGCAAGGAACCTCGTGGTGGAGCGTCTGCACTCATAATATTTAATATTATTCAGCGATATAAAATTAACCAATCATCTCCACAGTGGACTGGAAGAGTATGAAACACGGCAGCCCAGTGTAGTTACATCATACTAGTACATGGCTAACCCACGCTCTCACCATATTTCTTGGCTTCCGTGCGACACCTATCTCTAGTAATCCAGCAGCCTGTATCGCTTCTCCCTCCTCGTCTCTATCGAAGTGCGGCGGGCTGGCGTTTCTGCCGTCTATTGAGGTCGGTTAACTATCACATGTTAGCGACATGCCAAGAGCATTCTAAATAAAATTCCTTTCTCGTTCCGTTTTCAAAAAGAAAAAACCCTTTCACGTACGAATTTGCCTGTATGCTTTGAGCAACTTGCATGTCCTATAGTGCTCCTGTTTGATACTCTAACATAGCTAGAGGTTAGACTAACTCATGACTAACCCTGAACTAACTGTAGCCAAAGAGGTGTTTGGGTGACAGGGTTAGATTGACAATAAATGCACTTCATGGAGAGAGAAAAGCGATTTTTCAGTGGTCCCAGTGAGAACTATCTCTAGTTAGCACCTCTTGGGTGGGATAGTTTTTTTTTGGTGGGTTCGGTGCAACTTGCTCCAATTTAAACCCTCGTGCTTGGATACTTTAGGGCTATTTGAGCCCCAACTAGCTCAAACTAACTCTAACCCATGGATCCAAACAGGGCCTATGGCCAGTCTCGACGCGGAGCAGTCGCGTGCACCGGGAAGCGGCGCTCTCTCGGCCGTCGCGCCACTTCAAAGCCGGCGCCAGTGAGAGGTCGCCTCCGCTCTGGCCGGGCATTAATGCGGCACTGACGCTCCAGGGCGACGCTGACCGTTTCACGCGGGAAGCGCGCGCTGGCAAGGGAGTATAGGGTTTGAACCGTTTCAGGTGTAGTAGTGGTAGTTTGCAAAACTACTCAATTATTGCACTCAGTTTGCTAAGAAATTGTGGTAAAAAACGTTACTCCACAGCCCGCTTCCCTTCTCCTTCCTCTTCCACTGCCCGCGCACGTCCGCGGGAAGCGACCGGTCAACCCTTATATAGGAGTGCTAGCACAAAAAGATGCATGCATGACCACTAAAATTTCCATATTAAAGCGCCGCTCCGGCGGGAGTATGGCGTATGTTGTTACCTTCAGCCGGCCCATGGCTACCGGGCGACGACGACCAGAGAAGAGGCGGTGGGAGGGGAATGAATGCAGCTACTGTTTGGGTTCGCCTTCCGGCTTAAATAAATGCGCAGCATCACGTGTACCCGTGGGTGCACAAATTGTAACATACGTGTCTGCTTAAGTGGGTGTCACGTAACTGGTGTGTGTGTGAGAGAGATTCTGAGAGACAGAGTGCGTGTGTGCGACTCTATTCTTCGGACATGTACTCAACCTTTTGCATCGGGATATAAGTATAATGGTATTTACTTTAGCTAGTGATTTACGTGGCCATGTTAACGTGGTTGTGTCAAAAAAATGTCACTTCCTGCTCGTGATTTGCGTTATATAATTACAAGCAAGATTCTCGTGCATTGCACGGAACATCAATATGCATTTTTTTACAGAACACCTATTGTGATTGACCCATGCAGGAGTAATCCCATGTGTAAAAACTAATGATATCTCGAGAATTTTATCGGAAAACTGGTATCTCGAGAATGTCATCGAAAAAATGAAAGATGAGAGATAAGGCGAGGAGGAGTGGAGCGTGGTGGTGACTGGTGGTCGGAATGGGCGGAGGCATGGGGATGGACGGCGCCGGCAGGCGGCAGCGGCCACCATGCATGCTAGATTGTTCCAGAGACTTATTCCTTTTTAATTGCTGAGCAATGAGGTTGCGGGAGATAATGATGTGGAGAGAGGTGCGGGTATCTTTTGTAAAATTATCATAGTTTGCTTTCTATCCTCAGATATAGATCATACGGTCTGTATTACAAGATGGCAGGCACACCATCACCGCCAACTCATTTTTTTATAAGGGTACAGATGATAAGTTTGTTGACTACTAAAGTAAAGTGGAATTTGTCCATGTTATGCAAGTAAATAAATGTGATTGTTTATCATACGAGTAAGGTTGGATGAAGGGTGGTAGGAACAAATGCTCCGCCTAGAGCATGTGTGTGTGAGATGGAGTCTTAGTGTGTGTGGGGTGTGTGTGTGTGTGAGAGAGAGAGAGATGGAGTCTTAGTTTGTGTGTGTGTGAGAGAGAGAGAGAGATGGAGTCTTAGTGTGTGTGGGGGGGTGTGCGTGCGTGCGTGTGTGTGTGTGTGTTTGTGTGTGTGTGTGTGAGAGAGAGAGAGATGGAGTCTTAGTGTGTGTGTGGGGGGGGGGTGCGTGCGTGCGTGTGTCTGTGTGTGTGTGCGTGCGTGTGTGTGTGTGTGTCGCGGGGTCCTCTGTGGCGGACGTAATTTAAGTGTGCATGGCTTCATCATAGAGAGGTGATGTGTATGGCAGAGGCCACCAACGATGGGGTGCGAGAGAGAAAATGCCCATAGAGAGGGAAGAGAAGGTGTGTGCGCGTCAGAGGAGTCGACATCGAGAGAACGTGTTTGTTCGAGAGACACTGAGGAAGACTACTATATATCGATGGTGCATGTAGGCGGGAATTAAACAAAGGGATGGTCTTATTGGTTTCGGGGATATAGGGGAAGAGTGAGAGGCGGGGGGGGGGGGGTAGCTAGAATGAGATTGTTAAGTGTGTGTGTGTGTGTGTGTGTGTGTTTTACCCATCCAGGCGGAAGTTATGTGCACAAAAGAGAAGAACGATTCGATGTGGCGTTAGGATTGAGGGTAATTAACTACGTATGGAGACATAGAGACCTTGAACGTGCATGTGTGAGAGGTATACATGTATACGTGGGATGTGTGTGTGCGCGCGCAAGCATGATCGAGATAAAAGAAAGAACACATAAGTGATAAGATCAACGACATGGGAGAGACGGGTCGGTATGACAATATGCATGCATGTGAGAATGCAGGGAAGAAGGCCCGACAATTGAGCATGTGTTTTTGTCTTTAAGAGATAGTGGCGTGGGCTGGAGCATGCATCTATGGCGAGCAGAGGGAGTGAGGCGCAACGATTGTGCAAAAGAGAGCAACCTATAAATGCATATGTATGGAGAGACATATATAGTGTGGGTGATAGGAAGCAAGACTCCGTGCGAGAAAGAAATGTTGACGGAGAAACTACAGATAGATACAGAGATGGAGATGCTAGCTAGAGGGACATCCGCTAGTTTGGGTGTTGGTGATGACCGTCGGGTGGTTCAAAGGGTGAAGTTATATATGTGTGTGAGAGGGCACTTGACTGCATGTAGAGAGAAACATATGTAGTGTGCGTGATAGGATTCAAGAGTGAGGGCGAGAAAGAAGGTTGATGGAGAAACAGATAAATAGAAAGATAAAGATGCTTGCTAGTGTGCGTTAGAGATAGGAGTCGAGTGGATCAGAAGGCTGGGTTATGTGTGTGGGTGTGAGAGAGATAGAGAGAGGGTGCATGTGAGTCACATACAAACAGATATCAGAGAGAAATGAGATCGAGAGAGACGGAGTTTTGTGTCTGCGAGAGAGAAAGATATTTCACAACGAGAGTGATAGCTAGAGAGACATACGAAGGAACGCAAGATATCTCTAGGGAGAGAGAGTGTGTGTGAGTGACATACAAGAGAACAATGGAGAAATATGAGGCCCTGGGAGACAGAGTTTGTGTTTGTGTGTGAGAAAGAGACATTGAAGAGGAAGAGTCGTAGGTTCTCATATCTAAGGAGCGAAAGACATCTCTGTATGAGGGGTGTGCGAGTGGCACACATGGGCATAATAGAGAGAAATGAGACCCCGGGAGACAAAGTTTTGTGTTTGTGTGAGAGAAAGAGATTCCACATGGAGAATCATAGTTAGAGACACATAGCAGGGAGCGAGATATACTTAGAGAGAGATAGAGTGATGAAGGTCGAGGGAGAGAGTACCGTCAGTGTGTTACGAAGATAAAAGATCATTGTCGACATACAGGTAGCACGAGAGATACCTGAGAGACGATGAACGCGTATAGGTCCAGAGAGATAGTCCTATATAAGCATGAGTGATAGCTATATGAGACGAATATCTGGAGATCACGACATTGAGAATATCATAACGCAAATTGTTGTATCAAACATGCATATACATTTGAATTTGGGCACACGTGTAATGTTATATAGTTTATCAATATTGGTGATCCATAGATTCTTCAATTACAAACAATGCATGGTTTATATGCAATTAATGTCTAAACGGGATTACACTATATGTTGCGTGTGTGAAACACATTATACATGTTTGAGAAGTAAAAAAAACCCGCATGAAACACACATTAATTGGAGACAGTTAGCGAGGAATGCATACATTGGATTTCAACATAAAGTGGTTTCAAATATTTGAAAAACCAAATTGATGGATACAACCTTATGAATCTGAGATCATGCCATTTGTAAACCATATTTATGTATAAATGGTGTTGTGCTTTTGAAAGTATATATAAAAAATGATGTATATAGAATGTAATTCCAATTGAAAATGGATCCCGCCCGAAAAAAAATAGAATACAAACGGGATTCGAATTGAGTTGGCACGGTAAACGTGCACTCTGCAAAATTTGAACGAAGCAGGGAAAGTCGCAGTAACCGCCCGAAACCAAAATCTGCGAGATGCAAATCACTACTGCCTATCCCTGCCACGCAAAGCCTATCTGCTGGATTTCTATAGGTTTCGATAGGGGTAGGTTTGTAATTTCACCCAAACATGACGTAACTGCCTCTCACCCGGATTCATACACGGTGGGCGCCAAAACACAGTGTGTCCTCGGCCGAAATCGACTCCCTCCCCGATTCATATTCATACACGGTGGGCGGCAAAAACAAACTCTCGTCGGCAAATATTCGGTGTATGTGAGATTACCGTCCTATCCCCAACCGACTAATGTTGCTGTGATGTAGTAGAAATTTGAAACGGGGGCTAAGTTTGTAAATTTACTCGCATTTGAGACAAGCGCACCCTGAATACATGGTTCCCCCTTCCTCTCTGCCTCCCTTTTCCCCATTCGTACTCCGTGGGCGCCAAAACACCCTCTCCACCCCACCCTCCTCCGTCCGCCGCTGTCCGCCACCCCATCCATCGCCGTCCTCCTCCACCATGCCGGAGCTGATACCCCGACGCCACCGTCCATTACAAGAGATCGACCTCTCTCATCCACGGCTTCGGACCGGGATCCTTGCATCCCGTCCTCTCGCTTCATCCCCGCCGTCGTCCACCTTGCCGGCGCCGCTCCTACGACCGTCTTGTCCACCGCGCCCTGCCGCCACCGTCTACCCTCCTAGATCTGCTTCCACGCCGCCGACAGCCATCGCTACGGCAGCACCGTCTAATTCTCAGCAGATGCGTACACAGCGCCGCACCAGAGGCGGTACTCTTTTTTATCTGCTCAACTTATTTATCGCAGCAAGAAAATAGATCTCCACTGCTTTACTCTGATTTCTTATCTTGGTTGCGAAGTTGCCTTTGTCTGGTTTGCACCTTCAGATTCGCCATGGCACGCTCAACACTATACTCCCAATGCTTATGGGTTTCCCCTTTTATATTCCACACTAGTTAAATCATAGTAGACTAAATTTCAAAATTGGGTCAGTCGATTTTTCAGAGCTCGACGAAGTTCGCCAGTGGGAACGAAGGGGCTCGGGTGGTTGTGGGGCCTCGCCGAACAAAGAAAACTCGACGCGGGTGGGGGTTGGGGCGGGGGTGGCGGAGGAACACAGGCGGCGGGGGCCGGTGGTCCGGCCGGCAGCCCATGCGGTGTTATGTATGGGAAGAATCAGAGATGATGAACAAGATGGGTTACGAGACGTAGGATCTTCATCCAACCGCCTGAAATGGTCGAGAGACAGCTGGGAGTTGCATTCTTAATGCGCTCTGGTTCATCATGTGTGGGCACTGCGCAACCAACATTTTATTATCCAAAATCTGCTTGCTCTTCTTTACCATGTTCCTCTTCCGTTCTTCTTTAATATGTACTCTCTCCGTTCCTAAATACAAGTCTTTGTATAGATTCCACCATGGACTACATATGGAGCAAAATGAGTGAATCTACACTCTAAAATGTATCTGGATACATCTGTATGTGATCCATAGTGGAAATCTCTACCAAGACTTATATTTTGGAACGGAGGGAGTATGATAGTGGTATAGTATGTTCCTTGTACTGAAGATGAGCAGGGACTTTTGCATTGTAGAGGTCTACACGGTCGGTTGTGATGGACACTTTGAGCCTCTTTGGTTCGTAGGATCTTGTAAACATAGAAATAGGATTTGTAGTCACCTACCCACTTGAATCCTATAAGAATAGCAAGGAATTGCGGGGAGCTGTGTCGCCTTTGAGAGTAACACTGATATTAAAAGTACCGCACCTTCACTTGAAGAGTGCTGGTATCCGAAGCCTTTCTAGCCGTACCGGCAATACTAGCACATATATTCCAGCAAGTTCCACTTTGCTGATTTTACTCTGATGCTTACGGTTTTCCCCGTTATATCTACACTATGATATGTGTAGCTGCTTTGTGTCGCACTAGCAGAAGTCCACTCTTGAAGCTAAACACTGCAATGACTTACAAAATTGGCACCAAGGCATTGAGTGCCATTCTGGATGCAATGAAACTCATACGCTCCCCACCTGTTGATTCTTGTTCAGAATATGATCCTAATGACTCTTGTTCAAAATTGCCACATATAGAGAGACAGCATGGAATTGCATTTCTTTGGGCGCTGTGATTCATCATGAGTTGGCAACCAACATTGTATGCAATGAAGCGGAACCTCAAGAATATGCTTCCTCTTCTGTTCTTTAACATGTTCCTCTTTGTTTATTCTGTATTTAGTACGTACAGTATGTTCCTTGTCAGGAAGGGGCGCAGGGACATCTGTAGTCAACAGCTGATAGAGTTGGCCTGTACGTGATCGATAGGCTTTCAATTACTAGCGGCAATACAACACCGTATTTTCAAGCCAGTTCCACTTTCCCGATTTATATATCGTGGTTATGGTGTACCCCTGTTATGTACACTATGATCTGCCTAGTTGTTGTGTGCTCTTGTTATCATGGTTTGGCAATAAACTCTCTATATAGTATATTATTAACCTATCATCTGCCAGCTATCCTTACTTCTGGAGCCTATTTTTTGTGTACTTGTGCCAGATTATATAAATGCACGCACCATATTACATCACACATGAGCTCTCTCATCAGAATCCAGTGATAGCACACAAGTGTTTACAGGGGCGCCCCTATATTAGAATATTCTCTGCATTACAAAGATAATCTCACAACTATTTATGTTTTCATGGTTCTCAGATATTATACGCAATTACAATGAATATCAGAATCCGCGCATCGGAAGAATATTGTGGAACACTGCAATGACTTACAAAATTAGCACCAAGGCATTGAGTGCCATTCTGGAAGCAATGAAACTCATACACTCCCCACCTGTTGATTCTTGTTCAGAATATCATCCTAATGATTATTCTAACCTCGAGGAGTCAAAGGCAGATGGCCTGTCCTGTTCACCAATCAAGGTGCCTGTTCTAATTTGGCAAGGTTTTATTGATTGCGCGTATCTTGCATATGTTGTCTTGCATTTCTTCTACTTTGTTGCACCGCCATCTGCTTAGTTTACTCATCATATAACTCGAGATGCCATGCCCATCCATTATCAATACATATTCCATCTGTCATCATACCATGTTTTTCCACTCAAATGTTGTTCTTGTGCATCAGACATCAAAAAGGAAGAGGGTGATTGCTGAACCTGAAGGAGCACCAGCAAAGTCCTTGAAAAACGTGGTGGTGCCGGACAAATCAGACAGCGCCCCACTTATATTGGCTGTACAACCAGTGACACTAAACGTAGGACCGACTCCAGCAGACTGTACCCATACTTCACTGGCCACACCACTAGCCCCACCACACAGGACCTGCACTCCAGCAAAAGGTATACTGATTTCATTTGCCATAGCACCAGCTGTACCACAGAAAAATCCCACTCCAGCAAAAAGTACAGCAAGTCCACCGGCCGAAGACCTATCCCAACTGCAGAGACGGCCAATTCCTGCAGATTGGAACCCCGTTCCATTTATTGCCAGTTTAAAAGACAATGCTTTCAATGTTGTTAGGGACTACGTGCATATATTCCCATCATGGGAATATTATAGTGAAGACAAACACCATTTTCACATCTTCCTGTCCAACTTAGGTGTAAGTGCTATTATTCATGGTTATTATTTTCCTGTTTTCTGCTGATCGAACACATCAATGATTTACATTACATTGTTGTAACTAGGCGAGGGTCAATATGGATAGTCATGACGAGCAAAGCTTGCTTGTGCTTTTAAAGGAAGCATTGCAGCAGTATCGGTGTTACCTGAGGAAATCACACTTTGATGGCAAGTCTATAAACGAATTTCCGGTGAAGTCTCCTGTGCTAAATTTAGAAGACATTGAATGGAAACACCTTGTTATGCACTGGTCTCGTTCCAGGATGAGCTATTGTCTATGCAATCAAATGACAATTTGAACTTCTACTTTTCCGCATGTGTCTTACGAATCATTTTTGCAGGAAATCTGCTCGAAGAAGAATTCCGGTTTGAAAAGAACGACAGGATATCGCAAATATGCTACCCGCTGCTTTGCTCTTGTTAGTACCTGTTGTCCGGTATCACTGTACTTGCATACATACCTTGTTCATTATGTGACAGCAGTATGCATGATAGCTTGCTTATCAATTGTTCGCTCCAAATTATATGATCTGTATGAATGGTTACATTAGTGTAGAATATATCCAATGCCAATGATTTTTTAGCTCTGCATTGTTCTTGTAAGTACATGCTGTCCTTTATCAGTGTACTTATATTGACAGGTAGTTATTCATGTACCATCACTCTGCAGGTTATTTTCCTTTGCCCTCCATTTTCGACACATCAGATCTATATTTACTCTTACCGTAAGGTTGGTACTGAAGAAGTTTAGTTGTGCATTGCTCTTGGTTGTGCCTTTTGCCTGTATCGCTGCACATACATTTATAGCTACTTGGTTATGTAGCATCACTCTTCACCTTATCTTAAATATTCTCCATTTTTTCGTATATTATCACATCTATATTTACTCTTAACAAAATGTAGAATAAAGGCAATGCTTATGAAGAAGATTCTGTGGTAAACTTCTTGAATTACCCCCCATCAGCATGGACAAGGGCTTTATAGAGCCTGTCTTCACTAGTAATGTAAGTTTGTCCTTCTCAAGCCTTCAAACTTTGTTGTGTATATTTGGTTAGGCATGACTGCAACAGCTGTTTATTTTTGGTGTTTGCATCAAATTGCATGTTTAAAGTTTATTATGTAGTTCATAAACAAAATTTGTCCTTCTCAATTTAAGTTTTCAGTTGTACAACCAAGTTCCTTCTTCGTACCATGTAAATTAAACTATACAGAGCAAGTGATCTTCTTTTGCACTGCATGTATGCTTCTGTTCTTCATCCGTAATCCAGTGGTGTGGTGAACCTACCCACTACAACACAATGTCATATTCTGCAATGTCTTAACTATGAACAATGTCATATCATTCTACTATTATTTAAACCGTCTCTTTATTTGCCAATCTGAAATGGGATAAATTGACAGCACACTAACCATTGATACTTATGAGTTCTTGATCTGTAATCCAGTGGTGTCGTGAAGCTGACAACTCCTTCACAATGTCATTTCCTGCCATGTCTTGACCTGAACAATACCATATTGTGTTAATGCAATTTTAAACTGTGTCACTTTATTCGTCAGTAAGAAATGTGATGAATTGTCAGCACTGATACTTTTATGTGCAAAACCTGTCATCTGTCTGCTTGTTTATCTTTCAGAGTGAGGAAGATATAAGTGTTGAACAAGCGCAGTCTCATCATCTTGCTCAGGTGGTTGCGCTGCAGCTCGCCAGCAGGGCTAACCTTTCTTGAACTCTATTGAAGTGCTGTCGGTTTTGTATATTATTTTGTCGGCGTGTTTATTTGCACTGGTGGCGATCTTTGATGCCCAGTGTATGTAATCTGCTGTCTGCTTGTGCTTTATTATCATAGTGGCGAACTTTGATGCCCAGTGGATGTAATATGCCGTAATTTCTTTATTGTATAGTCTAGGTTTTTTCTTATTCACGATGCTGCAGTTATTTTACTGTATATATATCCTGTCTTCGCAGTAAACCAGCAAAACCGTAAAATTACGGTACATAATCAGGCCGTCATGCAATCACGATGTATGATCCGCATCATGGGCCTCGTCAAACTGGCCCACTAGTAGGTTCGGCCTTTAATAGGGCGAGTAACCCCCGGCCCTCTTTTCGCAAGAAAACTCAATGGGCTTTTAGGAGGCTGAGAAGTATGTTGGGCCTGAAACGTGCGGAACAGCTCACGGGCCGGCAGCAGCCCGAAATGGACCCCGGCCCATGATTGTGTGAATCAAATCACGGGCTTTTAACAGGCCAAAATTGTCTCGGTCCTTGTTGTTGAGGAACGTAGTAATTTCAAAAAATTTCCTACGCACACGCAAGATCATGGTGATGCATAGCAACGAGAGGGGAGAGTGTTGTCCACGTACCCTCGTAGACCGAACGCGGAAGCGTTAACACAACGCGGTTGATGTAGTCGTACGTCTTCACGATCCGACCGATCAAGTACCGAACGCACGGCACCTCCGAGTTCAGCACACGTTCAGCTCGATGACGTCCCTCGAACTCCGATCCAGCCGAGTGTTGAGGGAGAGTTTCGTCAGCACGACGGCGTGGTGACAATGATGATGTTCTACCGACGCAGGGCTTCGCCTAAGCACCGCTACGATATTATCGAGGTGTAATATGGTGGAGGGGGGCACCGCACATGGCTAAGAGATCAATGATCAATTTTGTGTCTACGGGGTGCCCCCTACCCCCGTATATAAAGGAGCAAGGGGGAGGCCGCCGGCCTAGGAGGAGGGTGCGCCAAGGGGGGAGTCCTACTCCCACCGGGAGTAGGACTCCTCCTTTCCTTGTTGGAGTAGGAGAAGGGAAGGGAGAAGGAGAAGGAAGGAAGGGGGCGCCCCCCCTCCCTAGTCCAATTCGGACTAGTCCATGGGGAGGGGTGCGGCCACCCTTTGGGGCCTTTCTCACCTTTCCCGTATGGCCCATTAAGGCCCAATACGAATTCCTGTAACTCTCCGGTACTCCGAAAAATACCTGAATCACTCGGAACCTTTCCGATGTCCGAATATAGTCGTCCAATATATCGATCTTTACGTCTTGACCATTTCGAGACTCCTCGTCATGTCCCCGATCTCATCCAGGACTCCGAACTCCTTCGGTACATCAAAACTCATAAACTCATAATAAAACTGTCATCGTAACGTTAAGCGTGCGGACCCTACGGGTTCGAGAACTATGTAGACATGACGGAGACACGTCTCTGGTCAATAACCAATAGCGGGACCTGGATGCCCATATTGGCTCCCACATATTCTACGAAGATCTTTATTGGTCAAACCGCATAACAACATACGTTGTTCCCTTTGTCATCGGTATGTTACTTGCCCGAGATTCGATCGTCGGTATCTCAATACATAGTTCAATCTCGTTACCGGCAAGTCTCTTTACTCGTTCCGTAATACATCATGCCGCAACTAGCTCATTAGTTGCAATGCTTGCAAGGCTTATAGTGACGTGCATTACCGAGTGGGCCCAGAGATACCTCTCCGACAATCAGAGTGACAAATCCTAATCTCGAAATACGCCAACCCAACAAGTACCTTCGGAGACACCTGTAGAGCACCTTTATAATCACCCAGTTACGTTGTGACGTTTGGTAGCACACAAAGTGTTCCTCCGGTAAACGGGAGTTGCATAATCTCATAGTCATAGGAACATGTATAAGTCATGAAGAAAGCAATAGCAACATACTAAACGATCGAGTGCTAAGCTAACGGAATGGGTCAAGTCAATCACATCATTCTCCTAATGATGTGATCCCGTTAATCAAATGACAACTCATGTCTATGGCTAGGAAACATAACCATCTTTGATCAACGAGCTAGTCAAGTAGAGGCATACTAGTGACACTCTGTTTGTCTATGTATTCACACATGTATCAAGTTTCCGGTTAATACAATTCTAGCATGAATAATAAACATTTATCATGATATAAGGAAATAAATAATAGCTTTATTATTGCCTCTAGGGCATATTTCCTTCAGTCTCCCACTTGCACTAGAGTCAATAATCTAGTTCACATCGCCATGTGATTTAACATCAATAGTTCACATCACCATGTGATTAACACCCATAGTTCACATCGTCATGTGACCAACACCCAAAGGGTTTACTAGAGTCAGTAATCTAGTTCACATCACTATGTGATTAACACCCAAAGAGTACTAAGGTGTGATCATGTTTTGCTTGTGAGATAATTTTAGTCAACGGCTCTGTCACATTCAGATCCGTATGTATTTTGCAAATTTCTCTAGCTAATGGCTCCCACTTTCAATATGTATCCAGATTGAGACTTAGAGTCATCTGGATCAGTGTCAAAACTTGCATCGACGTAACCCTTTACGACGAACCTTTTTGTCACCTCCATAATCGAGAAACATATCCTTATTACATTAAGGATAATTTTGACCGCTGTCCAGTGATCTACTCCTAGATCACTGTTGTACTCCCTTGCCAAAATCAGTGTAGGGTATACAATAGATCTGGTACACAGCATGACATACTTTATAGAACCTATGGCTGAGGCATAGGGAATGACTTTCATTCTCTTTCTATCTTCTGCCGTGGTCGGGCTTTGAGTCTTAGTCAATTTCACACCTTGTAACACAGGCAAGAAACTCTTTCTTTGACTGTTCCATTTTGAACCACTTCAAAATCTTGTTAAGGTATGTACTCATTGAAAAAACTTATCAAGCGTCTTGATCTATCTCTATAGATCCTGATGCTCAATATGTAAGCAGCTTCACCAAGGTCTTTCTTTGAAAACCTCCTTTCAAACACTCCTTTATGCTTTGCAGAATAATTCTACATTATTTCCGATCAACAATATGTCATTCACATATACTTATCAGAAATGTTGTAATGCTCCCACTCACTTTCTTGTAAATACAGGCTTCACCGCAAGTCTGTATAAAACTATATGCTTTGATCAACTTATCAAAGCGTATATTCCAACTCTGAGTTGCTTGCACCAGTCCATAGATGGATCACTGGAGCTTGCATATTTTGTTAGCACCTGTAGGATTGACAAAACCTCCTAGTTGCATCATATACAACTCTTCTTTAATGAATCCATTAAGGAATGCAATTTTTTTTATCCATTTGCCAGATTTCATAAAATGCGGCAATTGCTAACATGCTTCGGACAGACTTAAGCATCGATGCGAGTGAGAAAATCTCATCGTATTCAACACTTTGAACTTTGTCAAAAACCTTTTTCCGACAAGTCTAGCTTTGTAGATAGTAACACTACTATCAGCGTCCGTTTTCCTCTTGAAGATCCATTTAATCTCAATGGCTCGCCGATCATTGGGCAAGTCAATCAAAGTCCATACTTTGTTCTCATACATGGATCCCATCTTAGATTTCATGGCCTCAAGCCATTTTGCGGAATCTGGGCTCATCATCACTTCCTCATAGTTCGTAGGTTCGTCATGGTCAAGTAACATGACCTCCAGAATAGGATTACTGTACCACTCTGGTGCAGATCTCATTCTGGTTGACCTATGAGGTTCGGTAGTAACTTGATCCGAAGCTTCATGATCATCATCATTAACTTCCTCACTAACTGGTGTAAGCATCACTGGAACTGATTTTAGTGATGAACTACTTTCCAATTTGGGAGAAGGTACAGTTACCTCATCAAGTTCTACTTTCCTCCCACTCACTTCTTTTGAGAGAAACTCCTTCTCTAGAAAGGATCCATTCTTAGCAACAAATTTGCCTTTGGATCTGTGATAGAAGATATACCCAATAGTCACCTTTGGGTATCCTATGAAGACGCATTTCTCCGATTTGGGTTCAAGCTTATCATGTTGAAACTTTTTCACATAAGCATCGCAACCCCAAACTTTAAGAAACGACAACTTTGGTTTCTTGCCAAACCACAGTTCATATGGTGTCGCCTCAAACGGATTTAGATGGTGCCCCTTTTTTTTACGTGAATGTAGCTGTCTCTAATGCATAACGCCAAAACTATAGTGGTAAATCGGTAAGAAACATCATAGATTGCACTATATCCAATAAAGTACGGTTATGACGTTCGGACACACCATTATGTTGTGGTGTTCCAGGTGGCACGAATTTGTGAAACTATTCCACATTGTTTTAATTGAAGACCAAACTCGTAACTCAAATATTTGTCTCCACGATCAGATCATAGAAACCTTATTTTCTTGTCACGATGATTTTCCACTTCACTTTGAAATTCTTTGAACCTTTCAAATGTTTCAGACTTATGTTTCATCAAGTAGATATACCCATATCTGCTCAAATCATCTATGAAGGTCAGAAAATAATGATACCTGCTACGAGCCTCAATATTCATCGGACCACATACATCTGTATGTATGATTTCCAACAAATCTGTTGCTCTCTCCATAGTTCCGGAGAACGGCGTTTTAGTTATCTTGCCCATGAGGCACGGTTCGCAAGCATCAAGTGATTTATAATCAAGTGATTCCAAAATCCCATCGGTATGGAGTTTCTTCATGCGCTTTACACCAATATGACCTAAACGGCAGTGCCACAAATAAGTTGCACCATCATTATTAACTTTGCATCTTTTGGCTTCATTATTATGAATATGTGTATCACTACGATCGAGATCCAACAAACCATTTTATTGGGTGTGTAACCATATAAGGTTTTATTCATGTAAACAGAACAACAATTATTCTCTAACTTAAATGAATAACCTTATTGCTATAAACATGATCAAATCATATTCAAGCTCAACGCAAACACCAAATAACACTTATTTAGGTTCAACACTAATCCCAAAAGTATAGGGAGTGTGCGATGATGATCATATCAATCTTGGAACCACTTCCAATACACATCGTCACTTCATCCTTAACTAGTTTCTGTTCATTATGCAACTCCCGTTTCGAGTTACTACTCTTTAGCAACTGAGCCAGTATCAAATACTGAGGGGTTGCTATAAACACTAGTAAAGTACACATCAATAACATGTATATCCAATATACCTTTGTTCACTTTGCCATCCTTCTTATCCACCAAATACTTGGGGTAGTTCCGCTTCCAGTGACCAGTCCCTTTGCAGTAGAAGCACTTAGTCTCAGGCTTAGGACCAGACTTAGGCTTCTTCACTTGAGCAGCAACTTGCTTGCCGTTCTTCTTGAAGTTCCCCTTCTTCCCATTGCCCTTTTCTTGAAACTAGTGGTCTCGTCAACCATCAACACTAGATGTCTTTCTTGATTTCTACCTTCGTCAATTTCAGCATCACGAACAGCTCGGGCATTACTTTCGTCATCCCTTGCATACTATAGTTCATCACGAAGTTCTACTAAATTGGTGATGGTGACTAGAGAATTCTGTCAATCACTATTTTATCTGGAAGATTAACTCCCATTTGATTCAAGCGATTGTAGTACCCAGACAATCTGAGCACATGCTCACTGCTTGAGCTATTCTCCTCCATCTTTTAGATATAGAACTTGTTGGAGACTTCATATCTCTCAGCTCGGGTATTTGCTTGAAATATGAACTTCAACTCCTGGAACATCTCATATGGTCCATGACGTTCAAAACGTCTTTGAAGTCCCGATTCTATGCCATTAAGCATGGTGCACTAAACTATCAAGTAGTCATCATATTGAGCTAGCCAAACGTTCATAACGTCTGCATCTGCTCCTGCAATAGGTCTGTCACCTAGCGGTGCATCAAGGACATAATTCTTCTGTGCAGCAATGAGGATAATCCTCAGATCACAGATCCAATCCGCATCTTTGCTACTAACATCTTTCAACATAATTTTTCTCTAGGAACACATCAAAAATAAACACAGGGAAGCAACAACGCGAGCTATTGATCTACAACATAATTTGCAAAATACTATTAGGACTAAGTTCATGATAAATTTAAGTTCGGTTAATCATATTACATAAGAGCTCCCACTTAGATAGACATCCCTCTAATCCTCTAAGTGATCACGTGATCCATATCAACTAAACCATGTCTGATCATCACGTGAGATGGAGTAGTTTCAATGGTGAACATCACTATGTTGATCATATCTACTATATGATTCACGCTCGACCTTTCGGTCTCAGTGTTCCGAGGCCATATGTGCATATGCTAGGCTCGTCAAGTTTAACCTGAGTATTCCGCGTGTGCAACTATTTTGCACCCGTTGTATTTGAACGTAGAGCCTATCACACCCGATCATCATGTGGTATCTCAGCACGAAGAACTTTCGCAATGGTGCATACTCAGGGAGAACACTTTTATCTTGAAATTTTAGTGAGAGATCATCTTATAATGCTACCGTCAATCAAAGCAAGATAAGATGCATAAAAGATAAACATCACATGCAATCAATATAAGTGATATGATATGGCCATCATCATCTTGTGCTTGTGATCTCCATCTCCGAAGCACCTTCATGATCACCATCGTCACCGGCGCGACACCTTGATCTCCATCGTAGCATCGTTGTCGTCTCGCCAACTATTGCTTTTACGACTATCGCTACCGCTTAGTGATAAAGTAAAACAATTACATGGCGATTGCATTGCATACAATAAAGCGACAACCATATGGCTCCTGCCAGTTGCCGATAACTCGGTTACAAAACATGATCATCTCATACAATAAAATATAGCATCATGTCTTGACCATATCACATCACAACATGCCCTGCAAAAACAAGTTAGACGTCCTCTACTTTGTTGTTGCAAGTTTTACGTGGCTGCTACGGGCTTAGCAAGAACCGTTCTTACCTACGCATCAAAACCACAACGATAGTTTGTCAAGTTGGTGCTGTTTTAACCTTCGCAAGGACCGGGTGTAACCACACTCGGTTCAACTAAAGTGAGAGAGACAGACACCCGCCAGTCACCTTTAAGCAACGAGTGCTCGCAACGGTGAAACCAGTCTCGCGTAAGCGTACACGTAATGTCGGTCCGTGCCGCTTCATCTCACCATACCGCTGAACCAAAATATGACATGCTGCTAAGCAGTATGACTTATATCTCCCACAACTCACTTGTGTTCTACTCGTGCATATAACATCAACGCATAAAACCTGGCTCGGATGCCACTGTTGGGGAACATAGTAATTTCAAAAAAATTCCTACGCACACGCAAAATCATGGTGATGCATAGCAACGAGAGGGGAGAGTGTTGTCCACGTACCCTCGTAGACCGAAAGCGGAAGCGTTAACACAACACGGTTGATGTAGTCGTACGTCTTCACGATCCGACCGATCAAGTACCGAACGCACGGCACCTCCGAGTTCAGCACACGTTCAACTCGATGACGTCCCTCGAACTCCGATCCAGCCGAGTGTTGAGGGAGAGTTTCGTCAGCACGACGGCGTGGTGACAATGATGATGTTCTACCGACGCAGGGCTTCGCCTAAGCACCGCTACGATATTATCGAGGTGTAATATGGTGGAGGGGGGCACCGCACACGGCTAAGAGATCAATGATCAATTTTCTGTCTAGGGATAATTAGATTTATGCCCCTAGTTGTGTCCCACTAGTCTGTTTTACCCCTAATTCCCAAAAGTCACCGGTTCTGTCCGAGTCACTTTGCTCCTCTTATGCTTTTGCCCTTTGACCGTTTGACCGTCAGTTTGAAAACTTCATAACTAATTCATACTGAATCAGAAAAATGCAAATAAGATACCAGAATGTTCAGAAATACATCACCTATATGTCAGTGTCATTTGCATTCATGAAAAAAGTGTTGGAAAGTGCACATCCGAGTTTGAACTCTTTTGATACCACCATGAATAGTGAACTCAAAAAAATTCAAAAAAATTCAAAAAAATATGGTGGGCGAAGAACAACAAATGTTCTAAGTGCTTGCCAAGTTTCATTAGGGAACGACATTCGTGGAAGTCTTGGCAAAAAAATAATCTATTTTGGAGTGCTGATTGTTTTTTTTGCCACGGCACCCACGAATGTTATTCCCTGATGAAACTTGGCAGGCACTTAAAACATTTGTCATTCTTTGCCACCAATTTTTTTTTCAATTTTTTGAACTTTTTAAGATTTTACTATTCATGGTGGTAGCATAAGAGCTAAAACTCGGATGGGCACTTTCCAACACTTTTTTCATGAATGCAAATGACACTGACATATAGGTGATGTTTTTCTAAACATTTTGGTATCTTATTTGCATTTTTTTGATTTAGTATGAATTAGTTATGAAGTTTTCAAACTGATGGTCAAACGGTCAAAGGGCAAAAGCATAATAGGAGCAAAGTGACTTGGACAGAACCAGTGACTTTTGGGAATTAGGGGTAAAACAGACGAGTGGGACACAACTAGGGGCATAAATCTAATTATCCCTTCTGTCTATGGGGTGCCCTCCTGCCCCCGTATATAAAGGAGCAAGGGGGGAGGCCGCTGGCCTAGGAGGAGGGCGCGCGAAGGGGTGAGTCCTACTCCCACCGGGAGTAGGACTCCTCCTTTCCTTGTTGGAGTAGGAGAAGGGAAGGGAGAAGGAGAAGGAAGGAAGGGGGCGCCCCCCCTCCCTAGTCCAATTCGGACTAGTCCATGGGGAGGGGTGCGGCCACCCATTGGGGCCTTTCTCTCCTTTCCCGTATGGCCCATTAAGGCCCAATACGAATTCCTGTAACTCTCCGGTACTCCGAAAAATACCCGAATCACTCGGAACCTTTCCAATGTCCTAATATAGTCGTCCAATATATCGATCTTTACGTCTCGACCATTTCGAGACTCCTCGTCATGTCCCCGATCTCATCCGGGATTCCGAACTCCTTCGGTACATCAAAACTCATAAACTCATAATAAAACTGTCATCGTAACGTTAAGCGTGCGGACCCTACGGGTTCGAGAACTATGTAGACATGACCGAGACACGTCTCCGGTCAATAACCAATAGCGGGACCTGGATGCCCATATTGGCTCCCACATATTCTACGAAGATCTTTATTGGTCAAACCGCATAACAACATACGTTGTTCCCTTTGTCATCGGTATGTTACTTGCCCGAGATTTGATCGTCGGTATATCAATACCTAGTTCAATCTCGTTACCGGCAAGTCTCTTTACTCGTTCCGTAATACATCATGCCACAACTAGCTCATTAGTTGCAATGCTTGCAAGGCTTATAGTGACGTGCATTACCGAGTGGGCCCAGAGATACCTCTCCGACAATCAGAGTGACAAATCCTAATCTCGAAATACGCCAACCCAACAAGTACCTTTGGAGACACCTGTAGAGCACCTTTATAATCACCCAGTTACGTTGTGACGTTTGGTAGCACACAAAGTGTTCCTCCGGTAAACGGGAGTTGCATAATCTCATAGTCATAGGAACATGTATAAGTCATGAAGAAAGCAATAGCAACATACTAAACGATCGAGTGCTAAGCTAACGGAATGGGTCAAGTCAATCACATCATTCTCCTAATGATGTGATCCCGTTAATCAAATGACAACTCATGTCTATGGCTAGGAAACATAACCATCTTTGATCAACGAGCTAGTCAAGTAGAGGCATACTAGTGACACTCTGTTTGTCTATGTATTCACACATGTATCAAGTTTCCGGTTAATACAATTCTAGCATGAATAATAAACATTTATCATGATATAAGGAAATAAATAATAACTTTATTATTGCCTCTAGGGCATATTTCCTTCATTTATTTGGCCCAATCAGATATCGGCAGCGAGCAGGCCGGATGCAAACCGGGCCGTAGTTAGGCCCAACTATATGACGGGCTTTTAACAGGCCGAAATTAATATAGGGACGAAATGTTAAACGGGCCCTTAACAGGCTGAAACTAATATCAGGCCGAATTACTAAATGGGCCTTTAGCAAGTGGGCCCAAAAGCATAGCGTCCAGTTAACGGGCCCAATCTGATATGGGCTATAATTGAGGCCAAAGCCTCTTAAAGGGCCGGACCTGATCTGGGCCGTGATTTGGCCCAGAACGTGGGAGGCTTTTAACGGGCCGGATCTCATATGGGCCATTATTAGGCCCGGAACGTGGCAGGCCATTAATGGACCGGATCAAATATGGGCCGGCATTTGGCCCAAAACATGGCAGCCAGTTAACGGGGCCGGCCTACTAGGGTCGTCAAAATCTTGTGGGCCTACAGCTAGGCCGGCCCATTAGTGTCGGCGAAATCTCGTGGGCCTTTAGCTGGGCCGGCCCATTATGATCCGCAAGAATTTTGTGGGCCTTTACCTGGGCCGGCCCATTATGGCACACAAAAATCTTGTGGGCCTTTACCTGGGCCGGCCCATTATGGCCCGCGAAATCTTGTGGGCCTTTAGCTGGGTCAGCCCATTATGGTCCGTAAAATCTCGTGGGCCTTTAGCTGGGCCGGCCCATTATGGTCCGCAAAATCTTGTGGGCCTTTAGTTGGGCCGGCCCATTTAAACTTGATGGGTCGTGCCACGTGTCGACGTATCATAGGCGCCTTCTGTCCAATGAGTGGATGACATCTGTCCCAACGTTGAGACGACACGTGTTTCCTCCAGCCAATGATGATTTTACACGTGGAAAATCCCCATTGGTTGCGGCTGTTAACGGGTTATCGGATCCAAAACCCGACCCGATAGCTTAACGGCGTTCCGTTACGGTGGATGCCATGTGTCGGTCACCCTTGACGAATGCACTTCCGTGACGCGCGATTTATCGTCATGGAAGTGGACACTTCCGTGATGATAATTTTGGTAATGTCATGGAACACTTCTACGACAGCACAAGTATGACTATCTTGATTCTGTCATAAATTTGTCATGGATGTACATGCATGACAAAAAACGCGACCTACTGTGACAAACACGTATCATCACGGAAGTGTATTTTTTTTGTAGTGGGTGGAGCCACGCCGTGGGCCGTAGGCAGGCAAGTCTGGGTAACCCCATTCCCAGGACGCCGACAAATATCGACTACATGACACTTCACTATATGTGGGTCTAAGGGAATGTAATGTGGAGTAGTTATTAGATGTTGGGTTGCGAGAGTGACAGAAACTTAAACCTTAGTTTATGCGCTATTCCGTAAGGGACCGATTTGGACTCAAAAGTTTAATGCTATGTATAGATTTTATCTTAATAGTTTTCTCGTAGTTGTGGATGCTTGCGAGGGGGTTAATCATAAGTAGGAGGCTTGTTCAAGTAAGATCAACACCTAAGCACCAGTCCACGCACATATCAAATTATCAAAGTAGCGAACACAAATCAAACCAACATGATGAAAGTGACTAGATGAAATTCCCGTGTACCCTCAAGAACGCTTTGCTATCATAAGAGGCCGTTTTGGCTTGTCCTTTGCCTCAAAAGGATTGGGCTACCTTGCTGCACTTTTGTTACCATTACCGTTACTTGCTCGTTACAAATTATCTTGCTACCAAACTACTCGGTACTTATAATTTTAGTGCTTGCAGAGAATACCTTGCTAAAAACTACTTGTCATTTCATTCTGCTCCTCGTTGGGTTCGACACTCTTACTTATCAAAAGGACTATGATTGATCCCCTATACTTGTGGGTCATCAATCACCTTATACTAGGATTATTGCAATCGTAATAAAGCCATACTTAAATAAACATGCATGTAGGTGAAAGGATCGAGAAGAGGTGTCTAAGGGGGGGTGATTAGACCCTCAACAAAGAAAAGTAGCCGCTTTTGAGTTCTTCAAGTTAAGGTGGAGTTTTAGCACAAGTTTAAACATTCACAATATATTTCAAGCAAGCATCGCAAGAGTATATGATCAGCAGAAAGTAAAGCAAGAAAATTGCAAGAAAGTAAAGGGATGGGATTGGAGTATGCAAACGCAATTGGAGACACGGAGATTTTTGGCATGGTTCCGATAGGTGGTGCTATCGTACATCCACGTTGATGGAGACTTCAACCCACGAAGGGTAACGGTTGTGCGAGTCCACGGAGGGCTCCACCCACGAAGGGTCCACGAAGAAGCAAGCTTGTCTATCCCACCATGGCCATCGCCCACGAAGGACTAGCCTCACTAGGGTAGATCTTCACGAAGTAGGCGATCTCCTTGCCCGTACAAACTCCTTGGTTCATAGGGATGGCAGTTTTGCCCATGGGTATGGGTACCCGCGGGTACCCTACCCGAAAACAATGGGCATGGGCAAGACTTGGAGAGGTTTTGTACCCACGGGTAATGGGTATCCATACCCGCAAAATATATGGGTAGGGCATGGGTATGAAATTGCGCCCATGGATAACCCAATGGATACCCACAAACAATGTTAAATGAAACTAACTCCTATGATATGTGGAAACCGGCGCACATAGGGCCACACATACTTGTTCGCCACTCCTCCTACGTCATATGTGTCTCCTCAAAGTGATGAGATCTTGACTTATCGTCATCGAACACCTGTCCATCTCTCCATCTAGTGATCCGCAATTCCCACCGCCGCCTCTCACAGCGTAGGGGTACCACTAACCATTGCTCATACTCGCTTGATTCCTCCAAGAGGCCACCCACAGAAGCAAGCCGCGTCAATGCTATACTGCTCACCCATCATCACTTGAATTTTAGACTCATTTCTATACTTTTTAAAAATTTAAATGCCATAGATTGTATCCATTGGATACCCATTGGGTATAGGATACCCGATGGGTATGGGCATGGGTATCAATTTATGCCCATGGGTATTGAAGCGGGTGGGTATAGAAGATTTATGTGGGTATGGGTTTGGGCAAAAGAAGGTCATACCCACCCATACCCTACCCATTGCCATCCCTATTGGTTCAACTCCACAATCTTGACGGAGGCTCCCAAGTGACACCCAACCAATCTAGGAGACACCACTCTCCAAAAGGTAATAGATGGCGTGTTGATGATGAACTCCTTGCTCGTGTGCTCCAAATGATAGTCTCCCCAACACTCAACTCTCTCTCACAGATTTGGATTTGGTGGAAAGATGATTTGAGTGGAAAGCAACTTGGGGAAGGCTAGAGATCAAGATTCTTGTGGTTGGATTGGAATATCTTGGTCCCAACACATGAGTAGGTGGTTCTCTCTCAGAAAATGAATGGTAGAAGTGTAGGCACGTTCTGATGGCTCTCTCTACGAACGAAGAGTGAGTGGGGGTATATATAGCCTCCACACAAAATCTAACCGTTACACACAATTAACCAAACTCGGTGCGACCGAATCATGAAACTCGGTCAGACCGATTTAGTTCAAAATGTGAATGTTAGGGTTTTCGGTGGGACCGATATGACCAACTCGGTGGACCGATGTGCTAGGGTTAGGGTAAAACCTCAACTCGGTTTGACCGATTACACAAATTCGGTTGGGCCGATTTTGGTAATAAGCAAATAGAGAGTTGGTCAAGCAAACTCGGTGGGACCAAAATAATTGCAACAGGCAACAGAGAGTTTGCAAGCCCATCTCGGTGAGACCAAGATCCCATCGGTGAGACCGAACTGATTAGGGTTTCTGGCAGTGGCTATGTCAAGTGAACTCGGTGGCGCCGGATAGATCAAATCGGTGGGGCCAAGTTTGACTTTAGGTTTGGGACATATGTGGATAAGAGAAAGTGGTTGAGGGCTTGTGAGCATATCACTAAGCATTTTGAGCAAGCAAGCCATTAAGCAACACCTCATCCCCTTTTAATAGTATTGGCTTTTCCTACGGACTCAATGTTATCTTGGATCACTAAAATGGAAATGTAGATTCTTGAGTTTTTCAGCTTTTGCCAATCTTCTGTCCTTAGCATCTTGAAGGGGTTCCACATCCTCTTGTCCACACCACTCCAAGGTTGAACTCATCTGAAATATATATACTAGGTGAAAGCATTAGTCCAACAAGAGATATGTTGACATTAATTACCAAAATCACCCAGGGAGCACCTGTACTTTCAATCTCCCCCTTTTTGGTAATTGATGACAACATACATCAGAGCTTTAGATAAAGATATGAAGAATAATAAGTAAAGCTTTGGAAGGACATGTAACTTGCATAGGCTCCCCCTAGATGTATGCAATCATGTAAATATAGAATGTAAGAGCATGTGGATGCATAGGCATGACAGAGCAAGCAATGAGTTACATGTATCTTGGCTATATGCATCAGAGCAAATGATGTGAATATAGGAAATGTACCTTCATGTTCATGAGTCCTTCTTGCAAACAATATGTGCATCAGCAAGAGATCTTCATGCACATGAGTGTGATGCATATACTTACCTTGTTGTCTTGAGCTGGCTTTGTAAGAGATGAACCTGAGTAAACAAGGTTAGATAACACAGATACATCTACTAAATAGTGCAAGAACTGCAAGCCACAAGAGTACCAAGATTGGGATGACATGTAGAGAGTGAGTACTAGGTACTCTATTGGATATAGACATGTCCCCAAAAGGTAAGAAATATGCAATGAATTCAAAGATTTCCTTCCCTTAGAAGTCTTTCTCCCCCTGAATCTTAAATGGGATAATGGGAGAAGATAGGGAAAAGAAAATCAGAGAAAAATAAATCATAACACAAGATAACATGTCTTTCCCCTCCTAAAGACATGTGACTTCTCTCCTCTTGAATACCAAGCATCTGGGATCTCTCTCCCTTTGATGTGATTAAGCTTTGATGTGATCCCTCTCTCCCCCTTTGACATCAATTTCCAAGAAGGGTCTTCTGGAATGTGAGTCGAATAGGTTTGGTCCTTGAGTAACACAACAAAGCAGCATATAGGATGTGATGAAGGTAGAGGACACGAATCATTGAGTGGAGCTGGAACAAATATGCAGGATGCAAATGGCAAAGTGTTTTCTTCAGTGTTGAATTCGGTTTCTCCGAGTTGTTTGCTCCGGTGGTACCGAGTTGTTTCGGTTTGACCGAGAAGAACAAATCGGTGAGGCCGATTTCAACACAGAGAGAAAACAATTGTCATCTCGGCTCACTTAGGCAAATAAGATCTCACAAAGATTTGCAAGGAATTAACTGAAGGATTTGCAATGAATTGGATGCAGGGAATGCAGAACAGGAACGAAAAGAAAAGAAATCTAGATGAAGTTTTTTTTGATAAAAGGGAAACTCACATGCATGAGACAAATGCAAGAAAATAGAGAAACACAAGAGAACTTCATCTAGAGTTGGTCGGCGACAAAGTCACCTATGTTAGAGTATATTGACTTAGGAGTCAAGTGAGAACACTTGATCATAGGTCATACACATCATTTAAGCTCAAAATGGGGTTACCATTTTTCGTTTAAGCATATTGATGTATTCACATCTTGTTGAGCTACTTTGACCCATGACTTGGGGTGAAGCTTCTCTAAGATGGAATAACATACCTTGGGTGGTGGTGTTGAACTTGATCTTGTAGTTGAACTTGTGAGGGATGCTCAAGGTTGATGTAGAACATCAAGAGTTAGGAGCACCGCTTGTAGTTTGAGTTCATCTACCTACATGGGTTAGTCTTGCAATGAAAAGCACTTGTGTATCCAAAATGACAATCGTGAAATTTGATATCAAATGAAATTTGATATAGAGAAATTGTCAAAGGATATGTTGAAAGTTTCATGCTTCCTTGTCTCCAACCACCATATTGTAGAGTCTTGGTGATGTAGAGATTGCTCAAGATGTGAGTGAGATGCAATCTCATGGATTTAGATTCATTCAAGTACCTACAAGGGTTAGATAACATGCAAGGGTACAAGTATATATATATATCCAAGACATATGATCATCATCATAAGAGAAATATCAAGGATTAGTCAAAGGCTCATGCCTTGCATGTATCCAAATGGAGTTTCTACTCCAAGTATGAAGCATCAATTATGTTCAATTCACCTCTCAAATGACAAAATACTTTCTCGTCAAGCGGTTAGGTGAATATATCCGCCAATTGCTTATCGATACGAACATGCTTAAGATCAATGTCTCCTTTAGCAACATGATCTCGAATGAAATGATGACGAAGTTCAATGTGCTTAGTTCGAGAATGTTGCACGGGACTGTGAGCAATCTTAATATCACTTTCATTATCACAAAGCAAAGGAACATGTTTCACATTGATTCCATAATCTTTAAGAGTTTGGGTCATCCAAAGTAATTGAGCACAACATGAAACGGCGACAATGTATTCCGCTTCGGCGGTGGATAAGGATACCGAGTTTTGTTTCTTGGAGGACCAAGACACAAGAGATCTACCAAGAAATTGACAAGTACCTGAAGTGGACTTTCTATCAACCTTGTCACCGGCGTAGTCCGAATCGGAGTAGCCAACAAGATCAAAAGAGGACCTCTTAGGATACCAAATGCCAAAATTTGGTGTATGAATTAAGTATCTCACTATCCTTTTCACAGCCTTAAGATGCCATTCTTTGGGGGCCGCTTGATATCGTGCACACATGCACACACTTAGCATAATATCGGGACGGGAGGCACATAGATATAATAATGAACCAATCACAGAACGGTAAACTTTTTGGTCAACCGGTTCGCCATCCTTAGTCAAGTCAAGATGTCCACTAGTAGGCATGGGTGTGTTCATACCTTTGCATGTTGAACTTCTTGAATAAGTCCTTGGTGTACTTTATTTGAGAGACAAAGGTACCTTCCTTAGTTTGCTTGATTTGCAAACCAAGAAAGAACTTGAGTTCACTTATCATAGACATCTCAAACTTCTCCGACATTAGCTTTCCAAACTTTTCACTAAAATGAGGGTTAGTCGAACCAAATATGATATAACCAACATAAATTTGGCACACAAATAATTCACCATTAACCCTTTTAGTAAAAAGAGTAGAATCTATCTTTCCAATCTCAAAGCCTTTTTCAATAAGGAACTTGGTCAAGCATTTATACCACACTCTAGGAGCTTGTTTAAGACCATAAAGAGCTTTGTGAAGTTTGAAAACATGGTCGGGTTTCTTAGGATTGACAAAGCCAGGAGGTTGTTTAACATAAACTTGCTCCTCAATTTCACCATTTAGAAAAGCACGTTTAATGTCTATTTGGTACAAGGTAATATCATGGTGATTAGCATAGGCAAGTAAGATGCTGATGGACTCAAGTCTAGCAATGGGGGCATATGTCTCACCATAGTCCATACCTTCGAATTGAGTATAACCTTGGGCGACAAGACGTGCTTTGTTGCGAACGACTTGTCCATCTTCGTCTTGCTTGTTGCAAAACACCCATTTGGTACCGATGATGTTGTGGTTGTTGTCGGGCTTCTCGACCAATGTCCACACTTGGTTCCTCTCAAAGTTGTGTAGCTCTTCGTGCATGGCATTTATCCAATCTGGATCTTCCAATGCTTCTTCAACCTTCATAGGTTCAATGCTAGAGATGAATGAATAATGTTCACAGAAATTAGCCAAACGAGTTTTAGAGAGAGTAATTCTCCCAGTTTGGATATCATTGAAGATTTGTTTGACGGGATGGTCTCGTGAAACTCTTGCTCGAACTCATGAGAGCTTTTTCTTGGGTCAGGGTGGAACATCTTCTTCATCATCTTGTTCTTCCTCTTGGCCTTCTTCTTTGTTGACGTTGTCGTTCTCTTGTCAAGGTGGAGAAGGAGGTTGATGAGGTTCATCTTGGTGTACTTCCTCGTTTTCTTCTTCTTGACGTGTCCCACTTGTGGATGCCTCCGTGTCAACTCTTGGTTCACCTTATCGTGAGGTACAAGCTTCCACTTGGATGGACGAGGTACTCTCCTTCACCTCCGTTGGACAGATCTTGCCAATAGACAAGTCTTGGGTTGCTTCCGAAGGGTCTTTGTCTCCTACAATAATTGGCAATTGCTCTACTTGCGAGCCATTAGATTCATCAAACTTCACATCTTCCGTCTCTTCAACCTTTCGGGTGAAACTGTTGTAGACACAGTAAGTGTGAGAGTTTGAGCCATAACCAAGTAGGAAACCCTCATGAGATTTAGGAGCAAATTAGAACGATGATGCTTATCAAGAATATAGCACTTTGAGCCAAATACTCGAAAGTATCCAACTTGGGGTTTGTTACCGGTGATAAGCTCATATGCCGTCTTGCCGAGAGGTTTGTGAAGATACAAGCGATTTGTCGCATGACAAGCTGTCTTAACCGCTTCTGCCCAAAAGTGTTTTGGCATCTTATACTCATCAAGCATCGTTCTCGCCATCTCAATAAGAGTCCGGTTCTTCCTCTCAACATCTCCATTTGTTGAGGCGTGTACGTAGCTGAGAACTCGTGTGAAATCCCCTCTTCGTCAAGAAAGGTATCCACATTTGCGTTCTTGAACTCCGTTCCGTTGTCGCTGCGAACCTTCTTGATCTTCACTTCAAATTGATTTTGGGCCTTCCTAGCGAAGTTCTTCAAGATCTTTTGGACCTACGATTTATCATCACGAAAGAACAGCCACGTAAATCTTGAAAAACCATCAACTATAACTAAACCAAATGAGTTTCCACCGAGACTTTTCTAGGCATTGGGACCAAAGAGATCCATATGAAGTAGCTTGAGTGGTCTTCTTGTGGTCATGATGTTCTTCACGGGGTGGCTTCCTCCAACCTGCTTTCCTGCTTGACAAGCACTGCACAATCTATCCTTGTCAAATATAACATCTTTCACTCCAAGGATATGATCACCTTTAATAAGCTTATCAAGATATCGCATGCCCACATGACCTAATCTTCTATGCCACAACCAGCCTTTAGAGGATTTAGCAATTAAGCAAGTTCTAGGTTGAGCCTTTTTAGTGAAATCAACAATATATTGATCAGCTCTACGTATACCAGTAAAGACCATTTTATGATTATATCTACGAAACACTTGGCAATCTACTTCAGTAAATAAAACATTAAAACCAAATTCAGCAAGTCAAGATACGGAAAGTAGATTATAGCTAAGAGATTCAACGAGCATAACATTTTGTATGGAGCTATCATGTGAGATGGCCACCTTACCAAGGCCAACCACCTTACCCTTTGAGTTATCACCAAAAGTGACATACTTTCGAGGGCCGTTGTTTTCAGCAAGCTCATGAAACATATCCTTGTCTCCAGTCATGTGATCGGTACATCTCCTATCTAGGACCCATTCCTTTCCTCCAGCCATGTAGCCGCGAAGATTAGCCATAAGACCAAAGTGTCTCATAGACTCATCGAGATCAAAGTCACTATCATCATCCTCATCATAGTATCCATGTTCAACATCGTCTTATGATGGATCAATTCCTAGAGAGAGTGATTCATTAGATAAATGTTCATCACAATGTTCATCTTTATGAATTCTAATGGCTTCGGAGATGATATTGCTAATGATTCCAACATCTCCTTTGGCACGCATGAGGTTAGTAAGCTCAAATAGACAATCACCAAACTTAGGATCATTGAAATTCATCTTACTTAAGGAAATTGAGTTGTGAAGAATATCATCTAAGTTTTGCAAGGAATAGTTTGGAAATCGTTCCTCAAGAAATCTCCATATAGTGTAGGCACAATCAAGAGTAGGCAAGCAACCTAACAAATTTCTAGGTAAGCCTCTAGTAATAAGATTGACGGTTCTAAGGTTGTGAATCATGTCACTAGACTCATCAAGGGTAGGATGCAAAGGATCAACATGGGGTGCACAAGGGCTAGTAATGGACTTGTTCATATGATATTCATTGAAAATCTCAAGCATCTCATTTTTCCACTCATGAAAGAAATCTCCATCAAGTATAGGCACTCTATGTCTAAGACTCCCCAACGTAGACTCATCCATCATCCTCTAATGGTGATTAAACCAAAGCAATGGAGACCATGCTCTGATACCAATTGAAAGGATCGAGAAGAGGTGTCTAAAAGGGGGGTGATTAGACCCTCAACAAAGAAAAGTAGGAGTTTTTAAGTTCTTCAAATTAAGCTGGAGTTCTAGCAGAAGTTTAAACATTCACAGTACAATTCAAGCAAGCATGGCAAGAGTATATGGCAGATTGCAAGAAAGTAAAGGGATGGGATTGGACTATGCAAATGCAATTGGAGACACGGAGATTTTTGGCGCGGTTCCGATAGGTGGTGCTATCGTACATCCACGTTGATGGAGACTTCAAGCCACAAAGGGTAATGGCTGCGCGAGTCCACAGAGGGCTCCAGCCACGAAGGGTCCATGAAGAAGAAACCTTGTCTATCCCACCATGGCCATCGCCCACGAAGGACTTGCCTCACTAGGGTAGATCTTCACGAAGTAGGCGATCTCCTTGCCCGTACAAACTTCTTGGTTCAACTCCACAATCTTGATGGAGGCTCCCAAGTGACACCCAGCCAATCTAGGAGACACCACTCTCCAAATGGTAATAGATGGTGTGTTGATGATGAACTCCTTGCTCTTGTGCTCCAAGTGCTAGTCTCCCCAACACTCAACTCTCTCACACAGATTTGGATTTGGTGGAAAGATGATTTGAGTGGAAAGCAACTTCGGGAAGGCTAGAGATCAAGATTCTTATGGTTGGATTGGAATATCTTGGTCTCAGCACATGAGTAGGTGGTTCTCTCTCAGAAAATGAATGGTAGAAGTGTAGGCACGTTCTGATGGCTCTCTCCACGAATGAAGGGTGGGTGGAGGGGTATATATAGCCTCCACTCAAAATCTAACCATTACACACAATTAACCAAACTCGGTGCGACCGAATCATGAAACTTGGTCAGACCGATTTAGTTCAAAATGTGAACGTTAGGGTTTTCGATGGGACCGATATGACCAACTCGGTGGGACCGATGTGCTAGGGTTAGGGTAAAACCTCAACTCGGTTTGACCGATTACACAAATTTGGTGGGACCGATTTTGGTAATAACAAAAAAGAGAGTTGGTCAAGCAAACTCGGTGGGACCGATTGCGTATCTTGGTGGGACAAAAATAATTGCAATAGGCAACAGAGAGTTTGCAAGCCCATCTCAGTGATGCCGAGATGCCATCGGTGAGGCCGATTTGATAGGGTTTCTCACAGTGGCTATGTCAAGTGAACTCGGTGGCGCCGGATAGATCAAATCGGTGGGGCTGAGTTTGACTTTAGGTTTGGGACATATGTGGATAAGAGAAAGTGGTTGAGGGCTTTGGAGCATATCACTAAGCACTTTGAGCAAGCAAGCCATTAAGCAACACCTCATCCCCTTTTAATAGTATTAGCTTTTCCTATGGACTCAATGTGATCTTGGATCACTAAAATGAAAATGGAGAGTCTTGAGCTTTTCAGCTTTTGCCAATCTTCTGTCCTCAGCTTCTTGAAGGGGTTCCATATCCTCTTGTCCATGCAACTTCACTGTTGAACTCATCTGAAATATACTAGGTGAAAGCATTAGTCCAACAAGAGCTATGTTGACATTTACCAAAATCACCCAGGGAGCACCTGTGCTTTCAGTAGGTTTCGTGCCAGCGCTTCGTTTTATTATCTTTGCACAGGGTCTACGCCTGGCTTTATACAAAGGGTTACAAGTCCAGGAGACTATGCTTGTACAAAATAGGTTGCCGGGGCAAGGCCCGACAACCGTGCCTTACGGGTAGAACTTACGAAGATGCTGAATGTTCCATGCTTTTTGCATCAGGATGCCATCTTCGGTCTCCAGACGGACTTCCCCAGGTCTGGTGACACGTGTTGCCCGGTAAGGGCCTTCCCACTTTGGTGTCAACTTGTTTGAACCCTTGGCGGACTGAACACGCCTAAGGACAAGGTCACCTTCCTCAAGGCTCGCGGCGTGGACCCTGCAGCTATGATAGCTGTCGGTGTTCTGGGAACGGGGGTCCCCAGACTTGCCTGCCTGCGGCCCACGCCGTGGCTAACTTGGCAGGCCTGTACGGCCCATCTTCATCAGCAAAGCATCCAAGACCCTCGCGAGGGACCAAGCCTCGCGAGGCGGAAGACACAAGACCTCCTCAGAAGCGGCCACCCCAGGCAAGCTCACGAGGAGTGGAGATATCAAGGCGGGGCAAACCTCACGAGACTCTCGTGACGTGAGCCATGACGATCAAGACCAGGCGGGCGCCAGCGCGCGCAACGTCCTTGTTTCCTCTTTGGTGCTAAGGAGGCAAGCGCATGCGAGGAGTACCGAGGCATCAGGCAAAGGTTGCCATATCGGTGCAACGAGACCATGACCAGAAGGACGTCAAGACGGAGGTCATCGTGGAGCCCAAGATGGCATCATCATCGGAGCCTTTAGCAGGCGAAGATCACTTTTGTCAGGATAGCTTGTACTAGTTGTTCCCCTTCAAATTCGCCCCCCGTTGTTGGCTCCCTTCCCGCTTAATATTTGGGGAGAGGACCAAGGCCTATATAAGTAGAGCTAGCCACCACAGTAGGGGCATCGAGTAGTTCACCAAGCTCTCACCTACTAGTCCACTGAGCACAAGAACACCTCAACCTCAGGAGGCTGTTCTTCCCCTTGTACTGTTCATCATCAGCCCAAGAGGCAATCCACCACCACCACCACACTGGAGGAGGGTATTACACCACAACTGTGGCCCGAACTAGTATAAATCTTGTGTCTTTCTGTGTTGCGAGTTCGTCGAGTTCGTCCTCGAGATCATAGTGAGCTAGGGCGTGGATCGGTAGGAGGAAAAGAATTCGCGCGCACCCCATAGTTCGAACCTTAAGGGTTTTGCCGGAACCCCACATCCAACATTTGGCGCGCCAGGTAGGGGTGCCGTAGCTTCCCTTCAGCCGATCCGTCGCTCCGTCATTCGTCGTTTCCATGGCGGACGCTCGCCGTGCTCGAGCTGAGCGCCGGGCTGCCCTCACCGCCCACGTTACTCAAACGGCTCCCGTCGGCGGGCCACCTCGTCGTTCTCCATCTCCCGCCGCCAATGCTGCCACCGGCCCGGCGGGTAACAAGCAGCAGGCGTCTTCGCTGCATCCATCGGTGCGGCAGGACGGCCGCACCGCCACACCATCGCTAACCCCGGCCGGTTCTTCGTCCCATGCACGCCGCGCTCCTCTGGAGGCGCGGGCCGCGCTCCTTGCGGCAAACGAGCTCCTGCGCTACCGACCAGTCGACGACCTCTACGAGGATTGGCTCGAACGCGTCGCCGAGCTCGGCCGCGCCGCAGGGGTCTCCCCAGCGCCGTCCCTCTCTCTGCCTCACCCTTCGCCAGCCACAGGCGACGTGGCTCATGGCGCGCCTCCACCACCTCTGCCCCAAGACTGCGCCTTGGCACCAAGGCACGCGGCCCCACGGCGTGATCCACCACGCTCGGTGGCTGCACGCGAAGGGAGAAGCTGCCAAGAAATCCCTCGGCCACGAGAAGCTGCACCTGCGCTCCCCGCGCCGCCGCGTCAAGACCGCGCACTGCCTGCGGTGGCAGCGTGTGGACCTCGTCAAGACCAAGCTCCACCTCCGAGGCAGGCCCCGGCAACCACGGCCGACTGCCGCGCCTTCACCCCCGAGCTGCGTAGCGTCGCATGGCCGGGCAAATTCAAGCCGGATCTGCCCCCTCGCTACAACGGCACCGCCGATCCCGCGGAGTTCCGGCAACTCTACGAGCTGAGCATCGAAGCGACCAACGGCGACGAGAAGGTCATGGCGAACTGGTTTCCCATGGCTCTCAAGGATCGTGCCCGCTCCTGGCTCCTGAACCTGTAGCACGGCTCGATCTCCTCCTGGGATGAGATGCGCGACCGCTTCGTCGCCAACTTCCAGGGCACCCGCGACCGCCCACCGGCCGCGCGCGACCTGCGCCGCATCAAGCACCAGCCGAGAGAGACCCTCCAGAAGTACATCCAGTGCTTCAACAACACTCGCCTCAAGATCCCCAAGGTCACGCATGAAGCCATCATCTCCGCGTTCTCAGACGACGCTCGTGACGTCAAGATGAAGGAAGAGCTCGCTATCCACGAGGAGCTGTGCACATCTCAGGAGCTGTTCAACCTGGCGACCAAGTGAGCAAGAGCTGAGGAGGGACGCCTCTCCCTCCTCGAGCTGCCAGCTGCGGGTGCAGAGGAGAAGAAGGCCATGGCCAAGGACGTGAAGCGCAAGGAAGCGGATGTGCTCGCAGCGGAGCCCGACACCAAGCGGGGCAGAGATCAGCCAGTGTCATCCAAGGACAGCCGGCCATTCTGCACCTTCCAGAACCTGAACACCCACAACACGAGCGACTGTCAAGAACTCAGAGCCATCCGCGAAGGACGTTTCGGTCGATGCCCCGAGCGCAGTGACCGGGGCTACGGCCGTGGAGGAGGACGTGGTGGCGGACGCTGGGACGACCATGGCCCACGCCAGGAGTGGCGCGACCGTCCTCGCGAGGATTGCTGGCAGGATCATCCTCGTGAGGGCGCCTGGAGAGACCAGCCTCGTGAGGACCGTCCCCAGGGCAACGCTGGTCTTCCCCCGCTGCCACCACCAAGAAGGAACGACGACCACCATCAAGACGAGGGGGCTGTGGGCTTCCAGGAGCCGTGTGCTGTCGGCATTCTGGGAACGGGGGTCCCCAGACTTGCCTGCCTGCGGCCCACGGCATGGCTAAGCAAGCAGGCCGTACGGCCCATCTTCATCAACAAGGCATCCAAGACCCTCGCGAGGGTCCAAGCCTCGCGAGGCGGATGACGCAAGACCTCCTCTGGAGTAGCCTAGCCAGACAGGCTCACAAGGAGCGTGGATATCAAGGCGGGGCAAAACCTCACGAGGCCCTCGTGACGTGAGCCATGACGAACGACACCAGCCGGGCGCCAGGCGGGCACCAGCGCACGCGGCGTCCTTATTTCCTCTTTGGTGCTCAGGAGGCCAGTGCAGGCGAAGAGTACCGAGGCATCAGGCAAATGTTGCTATATTGGTGCAACGAGACCAAGACCAGGAGGACGGCAAGACAGAGGTCATCGTGGAGCCCAAGACGGCATCACCACAAGACCTTTTCGCAGGCGAAGACCACTTTTGTCAGGATAGCTTGTACTAGCTGCCCCCCTTCAAATTTGCCCACCGTTGTTGGCTCCCTTCCCGCTCGATATTTGGGAAGAGGACCAGGGGCCTATATAAGTAGAGCTAGCCACCAAAGTAGGGGCATCTCATCTTAGCTTGATCCAACCCCATCGAGAGCCTAGCCTAGCGACAAGAACACCTCAACCTCAGGAGGTTGTTCTTCCCTTGTACTGTTCATCATCAGCCCTAGAGGCAATCAACCACCACCACACTGGAGTAGGGTATTACACCACAACGGTGGCCCGAACCACTATAAACCTCGTGTCTTTCTGTGTTGCGAGTTCGTCCGCGAGATCTTAGCGAGCTAGGGCGTAGATCGGAAGGAGGGAAAGACTTCGCGCGCACCCTAGTGTTCGAACCTAAAGGGTTTGCCGGAACCCCACATCCGACATTTGGCGCGCCAGGTAGGGGTGCGCTGTAGCTTCCCTTCCATCAGTTCGACGCTCCGTCGCTCCGTCGTCTCCATGGTGGACGCTCGCCGTGCTCGAGCTGAGCGTCGGGCTGCCCTCACCGCCCGCGTCGCTCAGACGGCTCCCGTTGGCGGGCCACCTCGTCGTTCTCCGTCTCCCGCCGCCAACGCTGCCACCTGCCAGGCGGGGAACGAGCAGCAGGCGTCCTCGCTGCATCCTTCGGTGCGGCAGGATGGCCGCACTGCTACTCCATCACTGACCCCTGCCGGTTCTTCGTCCCACGCGCGCCGCGCTCCCATGGAGGCACGGGCCGCGCTCCTTGCGGCGAACGAACTCCTGCGCTACCGCCCCGTCGACGACCTCTATGAGGAGTGGCTCGACCGCGTCGCCGAGCTCGTCCATGCCGCAGGGGGCTCTCCGGCGCCGTCCCTCTCTCTGCCTCCCCCTCAACCAGCCATGGGCGACGAGGCTCATGGCGTGCCTCCACCACCTCTGCCCCAAGACGGCGCCTTGGCACCTAGGCGCGCGGCTCAGCAGCGTGATCCACCGCGCCCGGCGCCCGCATGCGAATAGAGGAGCTGCCAAGAAATCCCGCGGCCGCGAGAAGCTGCACCTGCGCTCCCCGCGCCACCTCGTCAAGACCGCGCACCGCCCGCAGCGGCGCAGTGCGAACCTCGTCAAGGCCAAGCTCCCCCTCCGAAGCGGGCTCCGGCAACCACGGCCGGCTGTCGCGCCTTCACCCCCGAGCTGCGTAGCATCGCCTGGCCAGGCAAGTTCAAGCCGGATCTACCTCCTCGCTACGACGGCACCGCCGACCCCGCGGAGTTCCTGCAGCTCTATGAGCTGAGCATCGAAGCGGCCAACGGCGATGAAAAGGTCATGGCGAACTGGTTTCCCATGGCTCTCAAGGATGGAGCGTGCTCCTGGCTCCTGAACCTGCAGCACGACTCGATCTCCTCCTGGGATGAGATGCGCGACCGCTTTGTTGCCAACTTCCAGGGCACTCACGACCGCCCACCGGCCACGGGTGATCTACGCCGCATCAAGCAGCAACCAGGAGAGACCGTCCAGAAGTACATCCAGCGCTTCAACAACACCCGCCTCAAGATCCCCAAGGTCACGGACGAGGCCATCATCTCCGTGTTTTCCGACGGCGTCCGCGACATCAAGATGAAGGAAGAGCTCGCTATCCATGAGGAGCTCTGCACATCTCAGGAGCTGTTCAACCTGGCGACCAAGTGTGCAAGAGCTGTGGAGGGGCGCCTTTCTCTCCTTGAGCTGCCAGCTGCAGGAGCGGAGGAGAAGAAGGCCAAGGCCAAGGACGTGAAGCGCAAGGAGGCGGTGGTGCTCGCAGCAGAGCCCGACACCAAGCGGGGCAGAGATCAGCCAGTTTCATCCAAGAACGGCCGACCGTTCTGCGCCTTCCACAACCTCAACACCCACAACACCAGCGACTGTCAAGAGCTCAGAGCCATACGGGAAGGACGCTTCAGTCGACGCACCGAGTGCAACGACCGGGGCTACGGCCGTGGAGGAGGACGAGGAGGCGGACGCTGGGACGACCGTGGCCCGCGCCAGGAGTGGCGCGACCGGCCTCGTGAGGACCGCTGGCAGGACCAACCTCGCGAGGGCGCCTGGAGGGACCCGCCTCGTGAGGATCACCCCTAGGGCAACACCGGTCTTCCCCCGCTGCCGCCACCAAGAAGGAACGACGACCACCACCAGGACTAGGGGGCTGGGGGCTTCCAGGAGCCACGTGCAATCGCCTGCATCTTGGGCAGCGCCCAGGCCCCCGCCTCTCAGCGCATCTTCAAACAGTTTGCTCGTGAGGTGAACACGGTGCTCCCCAAGCTCGAGGCCATGCGCCCACTCAGGTGGTCCCAATGGGCCATCACTTTCAACTCGGCGGATCAGCTCAAGTGCGCAGCCACCGCTGGCGCCCTCCCTATGCTGTGTTCCCCAGTCATCAGCAATGTGCAGGTCACCAAGACCCTCATCGACGGCGGCGCAGGGCTCAACGTCTTGTCCGTCGACACGTTTGACAACCTCCAAGTGCCATATGAATAGCTCCAGCCCACCAAGCCTTTCTTAGGTGTGACCGATGGTTCCACCACACCGATAGGGCAGGTCCGCCTGCCTGTCACCTTCGGGGAGCACAAGAACTACCGCACCGAGCTCATCGACTTCGCCGTCGCGCACATCCGCCTGCCGTACAATGCCATCCTCGGGTATCCAGCCCTGGCCGAGTTCATGTCAGTCACTCATCGAAGCTACAACGTACTCAAGATGCCGGGAAGCGGAGGAATCATCACGGTCCCGTGTGAAGAGAGGGATGTGGTGTGCTCCCTCGAGCGCGCCTTTCAAGCCGCAGCAATCGACGACCCCGACAGCAGAAGTGAAGGCCCTCTGGAGGCCATCCCCAAGAAGAAGCAGCCGTGCCACGCAGGACCTCAGGAGGATGGCGTCGCGGCAGGGGCCTCATCAGGATCGGCGCCCGTCCCAGGGGCGCCTCCCTCTGTTGCATAGGAAAGCGCGCCCGGCACCTTCCTCGGGCAGGGCTCGGGGGCTCTCTTCTAGAGGGCCTCTGACCTTGCCAATCTCATGAGGGAGGCGCTTGGGCACCACTTGGAAGCGTGCTTCGCGGCACATGTTCCTTAGGAGAGCACAGGGCAGGGAGTTCCCACCACTCAGGAGTTCGTCACCAAGACCACCCAGGAACTGCAAGACACAAGAGCCATGCGCGGCGACCGCCGTTCACGAGGTGCAGCTCCCCATCCTGGTGAGGATGCTGGGCTGCGTGTCTGCATCGACGTCCCAGGGCTCAACAGGGCCGCATCTCAGGAGCGCTTCTGGCCATCGCGTGTGGGCCGCTGCAAGGGCCCACCACACAACTACGTTCGCATGCCCTTCGGCTTGCCGAGCGTGGCGTCAGCCTATTAACGCGACCTGTGGCGTGTCCTGGCGGCTCAGGAGGCCAGGTACCACGCCGTCCTGGAGGAGATGGAAACGGTCTTCAAGGAACCTCCCGAGCCCCCAGAGCCTCCCGAGGCTCATGGTCCCGGTGGCTCATGAGGAGTCATTTCTTCGACGCACGCCTACCGCTGCACCAACTCTACATCGTCTACAGAACCAGGTGACATCTTCCAAGCTCGTTTAGCTGGGAGCGCCCCTCGGGCTGCATTATTCCCAGGCCATATGGATCCGTCCCTGCGGCATGTATCCCTTTTGCTTATGTCTTTAGCTTACCTTGCTGGGGCGCCCCTCGGGCTGCATCATCCCCAAGCCGCTTGGGCCAGACCCGGTGGTATGTATCTTCCTGCATTTACCTAAGCAGATCTGCTCTCCATGCTTGGCCTGCTCGCGGCTATCGCCTGCTCGATCGCCGCCCGCCACGGGTCTGTTCATCCTATGCAATTCGCTTGCACGTTAAAAGGGGGGCTCCTGAGCATCGTGACTCAGGAGCTCTTACTGGCTCTCCAGCCCTCACCCCTGGCCTTGACCACGACATCGCGACCTGGCATACCAGCGGCGGCTGAGCTCGCTCGAGGGCCGGGACCGGAGGACGTAGAGTGCTTGCATCTAACCGCCTTGCAGGAACATACAGTCACCAAGACTCAAGACCAGGCGCAACCCGCCTTAAGGTAGGGCCTCGTGAGTCCCGCGCTGGCTCACGAGTGCCCAGATACACCTCGCAGCCCTGCCGTGCAAGCCACGTGTCAGGGCGGGGCTGTACACGCCCCGGGGGCTCCTCCCGAAGGGGGGCCCCCATCCCACGCCCAAGTGGAAGCACCATGCGCCGCGCTGGCTGTCGACACTGCCGAGGAGCGGATATGCCCGTGCACAAGCGGAAGCACTATGCTCCGCACTGGTAATAAACAACTGAGGGCGGCCCCACGGTCGTACCAACCTCAGGGAGCCCAGAGCTCAGCGCCCAGCCTCACCACAACGCCTCCCCTGGGGAGAGCCGCACGAGGGGTCTGGGCACGGGGGCTGCGCTCGGGTCACACCCAAGCGCACTCCACCCAACCAGGTCCCCTGGACCTGGTCCTCACGCCCCTCCCGAGGCCTCGGCGAGGGCAGGTATGGAAATTGTTTGCACGTCAAGGGGGACTCCTGAGCATCATGACTTTGGAGCCTAACTGGTCATGTAGCCCCTCACTCCTTGGTCTGTCCTGGTCTCCGGTCGGCCCAATGGCGGTTGAGGTATGCGCGGGGCCGGGCTCTGCCGACGTAGAACATTAATCTATCCTCACAAACTCTCCCTATATGCTGTTTGCGCGTCAAGGGGGACTCCTGAGCATCGCGACTCAGGAGCCTAACTGGTCACGTAGCCCCTCACTCCTTGGTCCGTCCTGGTCTCCGGTCGGCCCATTGGCGGTTGAGGTATGCGCGGGGCCGGGCTCTGCCGACGCAGAACGCAAAGCAAATAGGAAGGAGATCGCAAAATCTCGAAGCAAATATTACAAACACATTGTCCTCACGACATCAAACAAAAAGTCTAAACGCCTCCACGAGGCCTGATACATGTTGCAGGAATGAAACGGCAGAAACACCTGCAGGCCACCCCTGGACGTCACCATCGCCTGCGGAAGGCGCTTCCCCGTGGGCAACGATGTTCTCACCTTCACCACCCGCCGCAGGATCGGCGGCGTCGCCGGACAGAGGAGCAGAGACAATGCCGTGGAACTTCTTCAGCAAGGCCTCCACCTGACCTTGCACTGCTGTGGCGGCGGCCTCACATTGATCTTCAGCAACAAGCTCCAGCAGCTCGTCAAGGTACACGCTGGGGTCGCGAAGGTGCAGATGGCTGAAGACGCGAGTCAGTGCAGCCAAAGACAGGACACGAGCTTCTGCCTCTGCCATGGGACCGAGGCCATCAACGACCTCCTCAAGCGCCTCCACCAAGAGAGGAAGCAACCGGGTGGGGTCGTCCTCATCAGTGGCCAGCGACTTCTCCAGGCCGTGCTCGTAGAGCGTCTTCAGCGCCTTGCGAGACCTCTCCTCGAGGTCGGCGAAGGCCACGCGATCTTATGCCAGGACACGTGCCTTGGCGTCGAGATCAGCTTCCCTCGCCTTCGCCTTCCGCTCCAGCTCTTCCAACCGGCTCCGCTCGGCAGCCTGCGTCTTCCCCAACTCCGCCAACTCGGCATGGCGGTTCCTCACGGCGTCCTCCCAGGCCTTCACCTCCTCCTCCTTCGCTTAGCGGCAGCGTGCTTCTTCGGCATGCTGGTCGTGCAGGCTCTGCAACTCGTCCTCAAGTGCACGGCAGCGGTCGCGGGCGGACTTGGCGTCTTTCAGCGCCATCTCGCGATCGGCTGCGGCATTGGCGGCGCTCTGCTTCTCCTCCTCAGAAGCCGCGGCGGCCTGGCCCAGTGCCGCGCGAACAGCCAAGTCGGAGTGGAGCCAGCCTGAGCCCAGCTCCAGGTGCCCGGCCACAAGACGTGGGTCCGCGTTCAGGAGATCCGCCTGCAGCTGGGTCATCTCCGAAAGAGCACGCTCCAGAGTTGTTGGGGAAAGTAGTAATTTCAAAAAAAATTCCTACGCACACGCAAGATCATGGTGATGCATAGCAACGAGAGGGGAGAGTGTTGTCCACGTACCCTCGTAGACCGAAAGCGGAAGCGTTAACACAACGCGGTTGATGTAGTCGTACGTCTTCACGATCCGACCGATCAAGTACCGAACACACGGCACCTCCGAGTTCAGCACACGTTCAGCTCGATGACGTCCCTCGAACTCCGATCCATCCGAGTGTTGAGGGAGAGTTTCGTCAGCAAGACGGCGTGGTGGCGATGATGATGTTCTACCGACGCAGGGCTTCGCCTAAGCTCCGCGACGATATTATCGAGGTGTAATATGGTGGAGGGGGGCACCGCACACGGCTAAGAGATCAATGATCAATTGTTGTGTCTATGAGGTGCCCCCCTGCCCCCGTATATAAAGGAGCAAGGGGGTGGCGGCCGGCCAAGGAGGAGGGCGCGCCAAGGGGGGAGTCCTACTCCCACCGGGAGTAGGACTCCTCCTTTCCTTGTTGGAGTAGGAAAAGGGAAGGGAGAAGGAGAAAGAAGGAAGGGGGCGCCCCCCCTCCCTAGTCCAATTCGGACTAGTCCATGGGGAGGGGTGCGGCCTCCCTTTGGGGCCTTTCTCTCCTTTCCCGTATGGCCCATTAAGGCCCAATACGAATTCCCGTAACTCTCCGGTACTCCGAAAAATACCCGAATCACTCGGAACCTTTCCGAAGTCTGAATATAGTCGTCCAATATATCGATCTTTACGTCTCGGCCATTTCGAGACTCCTCGTCATGTCCCCGATCTCATCCGGGACTCCGAACAACCTTCGGTACATCAAAACATATAAACTCATAATATAACTGTCATCGTAACGTTAAGCGTGCGGACCCTACGGGTTCGAGAACTATGTAGACATGACCGAGACACCTCTCCGGTCAATAACCAATAGCGGAACCTGGATGCTCATATTGGTTCCTACATATTCTACGAAGATCTTTATCGGTCAGACCGCATAACAACATACGTTGTTCCCTTTGTCATCGGTATGTTACTTGCCCGAGATTCGATCATCGGTATCTCGATACCTAGTTCAATCTCGTTACCGGCAAGTCTCTTTACTCGTTCCGTAATACATCATCCCGCAACTAGCTCATTAGTCACAATGCTTGCAAGGCTTATAGTGATGTGCATTACCGAGTGGGCCCAGAGATTCCTCTCCGACAATCGGAGTGACAAATCCTAATCTCGAAATACGCCAACCCAACAAGTACCTTTGGAGACACCTGTAGAGCACCTTTATAATCACCCAGTTACGTTGTGATGTTTGGTAGCACACAAAGTGTTCCTCCGGTAAACGGGAGTTGCATAATCTCATAGTCATAGGAACATGTATAAGTCATGAAGAAAGCAATAGCAACATACTAAACGATCGAGTGCTAAGCTAACGGAATGGGTCAAGTCAATCACGTCATTCTCCTAATGAGGTGATCCCGTTAATCAAATGACAACTCATGTCTATGGCTAGGAAACATAACCATCTTTGATTAACGAGCTAGTCAAGTAGAGGCATACTAGTGACACTCAGTTTGTCTATGTATTCACACATGTATTATGTTTCCGGTTAATACAATTCTAGCATGAATAATAAACATTTATCATGATATAAGGAAATAAATAATACTTTATTATTGCCTCTAGGGCATATTCCTTCAAGAGCAACAACAGCACAAGAACCTGGGAGTGGAGGTGCAGCAGCGGGAGGAGGCGACATCATCACCAGGGCCTGGGGGATCATGGGCTCCGGAGCAGCTGGGACCTCCTCAGCCGCACCAGGCGCCGGCACCGCCCGAGCCAGCGGGACCCTCGGGGCTAACTCCACGTGGCGATGCTCCTCTTGGCCTTGCAAGGACGACCGGGCTGGGGAGACTCGGGCGCTGCTGCCTCCTTTCTCTGTGGAGGGAGGCACGGCCGCTGCGTCTTCTTTCTTCTTCTTCGCCGAAGATGTCCGCTTGATCGACCAAGGGCGAGCGTCAAGAAATGAAGAGTACAAACAAGGACAAGGAGAAGCTTAAGACACTTACTAATCCACCGCAACATACTTCCGCTTGGGGAGCTTGAAGCCTGACAACTTCGGGACCTGAGGAGCAGGCATTCGGGCTCCGGCGGTGCCAGGCGGTGCGGAGGCAGAACCGGATCCAGCCCCAGGAGGTGTCGGGGTGGAGGCGGCACCACGGTCCACCAGCGACGACCTACCCCTCGTCGGGACGAGGGGTTGCTCCCTCTCCCCTCAGCATCATCAGGAAGGGCGCGGAGAATCTCGGCCTTGCTCAGAGCGGAAGTCTCCCCCACCTCTTCCAGAGTCTTCTCCGAGTCCACCTCCTCTTCCCCCTCTCCGCGGGACTTGCCAGAAAACACCTCCACCGGTTTCTGTGCCGTAGGAGCTCCCGGAAGCGCCGGCGGCACCAGCCCGCGCGCATCAAAAGTTGGCCTGGAGCCGACGAATTCCTCCCGGTCCCTGCGTTGGAATCGGGGAACGAAGGCGCTAGGCGGGTACTCCTGGTTGTCCCCGACTATGAGGCGCAGGACGGCGTCCAATTCATCGCCAGGCAGGTCCCCCGGCCTCAAGCGGGTCTTGTTTTCCTCTTCTTCAAGCTCCCAGAGGGGGCGCGCGCGCGCCTGGAGTGGGGCAACCCGCAGCATCAAGAACTCCCTCAGGAGCATCGCCCCCATTACCTTGGCCACCCTCGCGTTGCCCGGCTTCAAGTCGGTCATCATCTGCCCCAACAGTGATGATGCCCGCTCATCGACAAGCTCCGCCTTGGGCCACCCCCCGTTGGAAGGGGGCGCCGCCGTTGGCAATGCCAGACGCGTGTTGGCGTGCTTGGCGTCCATCATGACCCATTTGGATCGAATGTTGTCGACCCTCTTCCAGGTGCTCGAGATCGAGTTGACCTTGCCGCATGCGACGAAATTAGCGCACCCGGAGATGTGCGTTTCGCTGACACGGAGGAAGAAGAAATGGTGTAGGAGCGCCACAGACGGCATCACGCCTAGGTACGCCTCACTGTAGTAGGCGAAGATGGACAGGAGGAGGACAGAGTTGGGATGGAGATGCAACGCCTGCAGACCGTAGTGGTCGAGGAGTTCATAAAAGAAATCGGAGAAAGGGGGACCAACCCAACGGCGACGCTGCTCGAGAAGAAAGGGAAGAAGGTGCTCCCCTCAAGCACCGGCTCGTCGGAAGCAAGCCGGAGTTCCGTCTTCCCCCACTCATTGCTCTCCCCCGTCGTCAGTAGACGCACGGAGGCGAGGCTCTTCTCTGTGATGGTGGGCGCCTCAAGAGCGGGCTCGTACCAAGCCGGTGCCGAGGAAGTCTTGACCTTGCGCAGCTCCATGGGCGGCAGATGCAGAGCATGGCTGGAGCAGATCTGGAGGTAGCGGCGGCGAAGAGCGAGAAAGGGGATCTGGAGTGAGGCGATGAAGAAGCAATGAAGGCAAGAACTCCCCGCGCCAGCCTTTTGTCAGGACAAGCAGTTGCCGAGGCACCGTGGAGAAGCGGAGACGCCCACGTCCAATCAAACACCACGCGTCAACCGAGGCCGCAGGCTTTTGGGGCCCGCGGTGCTCCGAACTTGACCCTCTGCTTCGCCGCGAAGCCTAGCCCGAGCGCACCTTGGGCCCGGGGGCTACTGTCGGCGTTCTGGGAACGGGGGTCCCCAGACTTGCCTGCCTGCGGCCCACAGCGTGGCTAAGCAAGCAGGCCGTACGGCCCATCTTCATCAACAAGGCATCCAAGACCCCCGCGAGGGTCCAAGCCTCGCGAGGAGGACGATGCAAGACCTCCTCTGGAGTAGCCTAGCCAGGCAGGCTCACGAGGAGCAGAGATATCAAGGCGGGGCAAAACCTCATGAGGCCCTCGTGACGTGAGCCATGACGAACGACACCAGGCGGGCGCCAGCGCGCGCAGCGTCCTTATTTCCACTTTGGTGCTAAGAAGGCCAGCGCAGGCGAAGAGTACCGAGGCATCAGGCAAAGGTTTCTATATTGGTGCAACGAGACCAAGACCAGGAGGACGGCAAGACGGAGGTCATCGTGGAGCCCAAGACGGCGTCACCACCAGAGCTTTTCGCAAGCGAAGACCACTTTTGTCAGGATAGCTTGTACTAGCTGTCCCCCTTCAAATTTGCCCGCCGTTGTTGGCTCCCTTCCTGCTCGATATTTGGGAAGAGGACCATGGGCCTATATAAGTAGAGCTAGCCACCAAAGTAGGGGCATCTCATCTTAGCTTGATCCAACCCGATCGAGAGCCTAGCCTAGCGACAAGAACACCTCAACCTCAGGAGGCTGTTCTTCCCTTGTACTGTTCATCATCAGCCCTAGAGGCAATCCACCACCACCACACTGGAGTAGGGTATTACACCACAACGTTGGCGCGAACCAGTATAAACCTCGTGTCTTTCTGTGTTGCGAGTTCGTCGAGTTCGTCCGTGAGATCTTACCGAGCTTGGGCATAGATCGGAAGGAGGGAAAGACTTCGCGCGCACCCCAGTGTTCGAACCTAAAGGGTTTGCCGGAACCCCACATCCGACACGTGCAAACGCCTGCATCCTGGGTGGTGCTCAGGCCCCAGCCTCGCAGCGCATCTTCAAACAGTTTGCTCGCGAAGTGAAGGTGGTCCTCCCCAAGCTAGAGGCCACGCGCCCGCTCAAGTGGTCCCAGTGCGCCATCACCTTCAACTCTGCAGATCAGCTCAAGTGCGCAGCCACCGCTGGCGCCCTCCCAATGCTGTGCTCCCTAGTCATCAGCAATGTGGAGGTTACCAAGACCCTCATCGACGGCAGCGCAGGGCTCAACGTCCTGTTCGTCGACACGTTCGACAACCTACAAGTGGCGTATGAGCAGCTTCAGCCTACCTAGCCTTTCTCAGGAGTGACCGACGGCTCCACCACACCGATAGGGCAGGTCCACCTGCCTATCACCTTTGGGGAGCGCAAGAACTACCGCACTAAGCTCATCGACTTCGACGTTGCGCACATCCGCCTGCCGTACAACGCCATCCTTGGGTATCTGACCCTGGCCAAGTTCATGGCAGTCACCCAGCACGGCTACAACGTCCTCAAGATGCCGGGAAGCGGCGGGATCATCACGGTCCCATGTGAAGAGAGAGATGCGGTGTGCTCTCTCGAGCGTGCCTTCCAAGCTGCAGCAATCGACGACCCCGACAACAGAAGTGAGGGCCCTCCGGAGGCCATCCCCAAGAAGAAGTAGCTACGCCGTGCCGGATCTCAGGAGGGTGGCGTCGCGGTAGGAACCTCGTCAGGATCAGCGCCCGCTTCAGGGGTGCCTCCCTCCACCGCATAGGAAGGCGCGCCTGGCGCCCTCCTCGGGCGGGGCTCGGGGGCTCTCTTCTGGAGGGCCTCAAACCTTGCCAACCTCATGAGGGAGGCGCTTGGGCACCACTTGGAGACATGCTTCGCGGCACGTTTCCCCCAAGAGAACACAGGGCAAGGAGCACCCACTCCTCAGGAGTTCATCACCAAGGCTACTCAGGAACTGCAAGACACAAGGGCCATGCGCGGCGACAGCCGCTTACGAGGCGCAACTCCCCATCCAGGCGAGGATGTTGTTCTGCACGTCTGCATCGATGTCCCAGGGCTTAACATGGGCCGCATCTCAGGAGCCCTTCTGGCCTTCGCGCGTGGGACGCTGCGAGGGTCCACCGCACAGCTACGTTCGCATGCCTTTCGCCCTGCCGAGTGTGTCATTCGTCTACCAGCACAACTTGCGGCGCGCCCTGGCGGCTCAGGAGGCCAGGCACCACGCCGTCCTGGAGGAGATGGAGGCAGTCCTCAAGGAACCACCTGAACCCCCAGAGCCTCTCGAGGCTCAGGGCCCCGGCGGCTCATGAGGAGCTATTCCTTCGTCGCACACCTTCAGCTGCACCAACTCTTCTTCGTCAACAGAACCAGGTGACATTTTCCAAGTTTATTTAGCTGGGAGCGCCCCTCGGGCTGCATTATTCCCAGGCCGCGTGGGTCCGTCCCTGTGGCATGTATCCCTTTAGCTCATGCCTTTAGTTTAACCTGTTGGGGGCGCCCCTCGGGCTGCATCATCCCCAAGCCGCTTGGGCCTGACCCGGTGGCATGTATCTTCCTGCATTTGCCCAAGCTGATTTGCCTTCCATGCTTAATCTGCCTGACTATCACCTGCTTGATCACCACCCGCCACGGGTCCATTCATCCTGTGCAATTCGCTTGTGTGTTAAAAGGGGGGCTCCTCAGCATCGTGACTCAGGAGCTCTTACTGGCTCTCCAGCCCTCACCCCCTGGCCTTGACCACGGCACCGCGACCTGGCATACCAGCGGCGGCTGAGCTCACTCGAGGGCCGGGACCTGAGGACGCAGAGTGCTTGCACCTAACCGCATTGCAGGAACACACAACAATCAAGGCTCAATACCAGGCGCAACCCGCCTTGAGGTAGGGCCTCGTGAGTCCCGCGCTGGCTCACGAGTGCCCAGATACACCTCGCCGCACTGCCGTGCAAGCCACGTGTCAGGGCCGGGTTGTGCATGCCCCGGGGGCTCCTCCCGGAGGGCCCCCCTCCCACGCACAAGTGGAAGCACCATGCCCCACGCTGGCCGTCGACACTGCCGAGGAGCCGCTATGCCCATGCACAAGCGGAAGCACTATGCTCCGCGCTGGTGATAAACAACTGAGGGCGGCTTCACGGTCGTACCAACCTCAGGGAGCCCAGAGCTCAGCGTCCGGCCTCAAATTCAGTGGATTCAAATGTTGCAAGATTTATTTTTCTCAAAACTCTGCTCTTATAAAATGATTTCCTTTGCTTTTGGAGCCCATTTGCACTACAACCATTCGATAAATGCTCCTAAAAATTCCACCAAAATTTGGGGAGGCCATGTGATGGTTCCACATCACTTTTGTGCAAGAATACCTCTTGGCCATTGGAGATTTTGAGCTCTACACCAACTTTTCCAATCTGGTCCAGTAGGCACTTTTGCACTGCAACCCTTTTAAATATTCGTCTGAAAATTCTTCCAAGTGTTTGGAGATGTCAGTGGATACATACCATTCATCTTCAAGCAAAAAACCAGTGATGTTCTTTGATAAATTTGAGTGGATCAACCTCTTTTGCATTCTGGTCCAATTTGATGATTTGTACTGCAACCTTATTTTTCTTTACTCTAGTAACCCTGAGCTTTTTTCCTACTTGTAGCCCTCCCTACCAAACTCTTAAGTCCAGGAGATTGGGCTCATTGGAGGTTTTGAAATGCATGTTCAAAACCCTTTTTTTCTGTGCAAAACTGGTGTTTTGCAAAACTTGCACTACCAACTTTCTGTCTTTGCCAAACTAACCTTGCCATCATCTCCTGCATCTAGAGAGACACTGATCTGGAGATTTTGGCCACTCCAAGAGTTGCCTAAGTGCATCTGGCATTCTGTCGAACACCTGGTGTGCACAGCCACTTTTGGCAAGCTTTCTGGTTTGCACTGACAACTTGAACCCCTGACCTTTCCACCTTGTCCACTAAGTGTCTTGCTTCCCCTACCTTCATCCTGTGCAGTGCCAGCTCCACCCTTGAGCTCTAGAGCACGCTGGCATTGCGTTGAACAGGTGCCGTGCGTGCTCTGGGCGCGCCCAGAGCGCACGTTTTGCACGCGCGCGCACTACGCCGACACGCCGCACTGCCGCACGCGACGCGACCCGACCCTGGCCCCCTCTGCATCGCTGAGCCGCGCACTAGCCGCTCCCTGCTCCACGGCACCTCTGGCGCCCTGCTGCGCCACTGGCCGCGCCCTTGGCGGCATGCCGGCGTCGGCAGTGGCCTCTGCCATGTTCGGCGCCGCCCAAGCCACCAGCGCACGACAGCTGCCTCAGAGCACAGGCCGCGCTTATCCTCCCGCTCGTCGGAACGCGTTCGTCGCCGCCACGATGCCCTGCAACTACAGCAACGGCTGTCGCCGGCGATCTTATCTTCTGCCGCCGCGGAACCAGCCCCGTGCGCCTATATAAAGGGTCCCCGAGCCCCTCCGAGCACTCACGCGACTTCAGACACTCCTCGTAGAGCTTCCCGCGTAGTAAATCGACCTGTAGTGGCCGTCTCCCTCAACTCCGGCCAGCCCGGCCGCCGCGAAGCTCCGGTGCGATTCGTCGCAACCGGCCACCCATTCGCCAATCCAGCGCCACCAAGATCCTCCCCGTAGCCTTGCGGAGCTGCCCAGCTGCTCAGTTTCGATCGGAGACCACAGGAGCACAAAAAGCACTTCACCACCGTAGCCTTCACCCGCCGCGGAGCTCGCCGCCGGCGATTCCCTCCACCTCCGACGACCCTTCAACCACCCAAAGGACCGCCGCTGTCTAGCCGTTCCATCCCCGCCCTGGGGTGCCCATGAGGTGCAGCCGTTCGTCGACGGCGATCGCCGGAGCCCCGCCACCGTTCGGGCGCGGAGAAAGGAAGGAGAGGGAGACCAGTCAAACCTGACTAGTGGGCCCTCTGGACCCACTGTCAGTGACCCGCGCAGCCGCCCTCTCTCTGTTTAAGTGGAGGTGCAAAACCCCGCGTACGTTTCTCTGCTGCAAAAGCGTATTGCTGCTGAAGCGTTTTCCTTTTTTCTGGTTTTATTTAAAAAGCAGAGTTGACCAAACTTTGACTGGCTATAACTTTTAAAATAAAACTCCAAATGAGTTGATTCTTTTTCCTACCTCTCTCAAATTTCATCTAGTTTATTTTAAGATTTATTTAAAAACTATTTGAGACAAGTTTTGGTACTGTGTTTGAAATATTTGTATTTGTGTATTTTGCAAAATAGGATTTTTGGAGGGAAAGGAAAGCTTCCAATAAGTGCATCCTTTGCATACTTTTGAAGGCAAGCATTTCTGAACTCTGGCATAATATTCTGTTGTGGTGTTTGGATGTGATCACAACACCTTTTGACTTGGAGTATGTGATAGCTGTGTGTATCGATGTGGTCTCGTGCATGAGTGCACTTCGGAGTTTGTTTGTGGCCAGCAAATGGATACATTAATGATTTGGATCATCCTCGTGAGCTTCTCTTGCACACCGGTAGGAAGCCGGGAGAGTCGTGGTCTTGGGTAGACACGAGCTCGTCCCTAATCCCTCGTCGAGACGAGTATGCCCGGCATAGCTTGGTGAGGCTCGAGGAATGATGATTTATTTCATTGGTGGTGATATGTTTGGTGGGTGCCTGGACCACCTGAGTCGGTTGTAGACCAAGTCTTGATCAATAGCTTCCTTCTTTGTCGGTACCACCACTTGTCCCTGCAGGGATAGGGTATGGTTCAGTAGGTTGTCAACCCCTGTCCAAAGCACACACCGTACAGAGAGGCCGTGATGAAGGTCCCGTGGCCACGGACTAAAGCCTGTCATTCGGTCCGGGGGCATGGGTGTTTCGGTTGTAGCCGAAGGGGATAGCTTCCCCCAGTTTTGCGCGCGGTATAAATTTTGTGATCCCATGCTACGTCGAGGTTGTAGCCTCCCCACTTAGAGTTTTGCTTGGCAGGTGTCGTGGGTGATTCCAGGCACTGGTGAGTTAAGCTGGTGTGTGCAGGTCGGGCGTGTTTTCAATCAAAAGACCGTAGACGGAATTAGTCCAGAGGGACTAAGTAAACCCGTTACTCGTGGAAAATGGTACTCCCTCTGCAGAGGATATATCCTGTTGGATAGTCATGTTCTTGAGTGAAAACCACAGTCTGAGTTGAGTCTCAGTAACGGTATTCGGATGGAGAACGGTTTGACTAGAACTCTGTAACGGTATTCGGATGGAGATACGACCTGACTAGATTATCGGTTTTCGGATGGAGAAACGACTGTAGTAAATTTTGTTTATGGCTATGACACGTATGGATTGTGATCTTTATTATATTTTGGACTAACCATTTATATTATGTATATTATTGAGTATCCCTGGGATGGTCCTACCTCCTGGATAATCACTGTAATTATTTTTCTTATAAGCCCTTTATGCGGTGTCGCTCAGACGCCCGACTGCGGCATGCGTGTTATTCATTTATCCTTTATAAGCCCTTTATGTGGTGTCACTCAGACGCCCGACTGCGGCATTATTTTTATTTCTGCATTTTCCGCTCGAGGAGTCATTCAGACACTCGTTTGGCACCAGTATTATTATTTCTGCATTTTCCGCTCGAGGAGTCATTCAGACACTCGCTTGGCACCCAGTATTTTATTTTGGTATATTTTAACCATATGTGTGCATCATGACCTTTCATATATTTCGTGGCAAATGTGTGTTTTATCTAGTTTAACTCGGAGCATGTTTGAATTATTATACCCGTGTTCCTAATGTTTGCGAGTACATTCAAACGTACTCACTGGTTTGTCCCTGGCTATTGTCTTGGCCAGATTTCTCGCTCGGAGACGAGCCATGCGGTGACAACCTCGGAGCCTACGTGTTGACGTTTGCAGCCTCGCGAAGATAGGAATTATCCTGGTCAGCTGTTCTTGTGGGAAATGGAGTCCCATAGATGTAGATATACCCAACCGCTTCCGCCCTCAACCATTAGAAACCAATTGTTGTACTCCTAGGCCTGAATGGTCTTGTACTACATATTTTTGTACTCGCTTGGATATTCTTGTATCAAGTTGGTGCCTCATCAGCTAACAGTAATCCTGGGGCTGGTGAGCACACAGGCCGTTTTTCTGGGAATTTATATCCCAAAAATCCGGTCGTGACACTAACTGGGTCCGTCCTGGTCTCCAGTCAGCCTAATGGGGGTTGAGGTATGCGCGGGGCCGGGCTCTGCCGAAGTAGAACATCAATCTATCCTAGCGAACTCTCCCTATATGCTGTTTGCGCGTCAAGGGGGACTCATGAGCATCGCGACACAGGAGCCTAACTGGTCACGTAGCCCCTCACTCCTTGGTCCGTCCTGGTCTCCGGTCGGCCCAATGGCGGTTGAGGTGTGCGCGGGGCCGGGCTCTGCCGACGCAGAACACAAAGCAGATAGGAAGGAAAGCGCAAAATCTCGAAGCAAATATTAAAAACACATTGTCCTCACAATACCAAATGAAAAGTCTAAACGCTTCCATGAGGCCTGATACATGTTGCAGGAACGAAACGGGAGAATAGCCGTAGGTCACCCCTGGACACCGCCATCGCCTGGAGAAGGTGCCCCTCCGTGGGTGATGCTGTCTTCACCTTCACCACCAGCCGCGGAATCGGTGGCATCGCCGGACAAAGGAGCTGAGACGAAGCCGCGGAACTTCTTCAGCAAGGCCTCCACTTGACCTTGCATAGCTGCGGCGGCGGCTTCGCACTGATCTTCAGCCACAGGCTCCAGCAGCTCGTAGTGGTCGAGAACCTCATAAAAGAAATCAGAGAAAGGAGGAACCAACCCGATGGCGACGCTGCTCGAGAAGAAGGGGAAGAAGGTGCTCCCCTATGGCTCCGGCTCGTCGGAGGCGAGCCGGAGCTCCGTCTTCCCCCACTCGTTGCTCTCCCTCACCGAAGCCGGCGCCGAGGAAGTCCCGACCTTGCGCGGCACCATGGGTCGCAGATGTGGAGCGAGATTGGAGCAGATCTGGAGGTAGCGTTGGCAAGGAGCAAGAAAGGGGATCTGGAGCGAGGCGAGGAAGGAGCAATGAAGGCAAGCGCTGTCCGCGCCAGCAAGAAGTACTTTGCAGGATAATAAAATTTAGGTGTTTAGAAGAAGGGTTAGTGTCAACAGGAATGTTAATTGTCCCTAGGCAATCGATAACAAGTAACGGTAATCATTCTTGTAATTTTATATGAGGGAGAGGCATGAGCTAACATACTTTCTATACTTGGATCATATGCACTTATGATTGGGCCCCTAGCAAGCATCCGCATCTACTAAAGATCATTAAGGTCGTGAAACCCAACCATAGCATTAAGTATCAAGTCCTCTTTACTCCCATATGTCATACCCCACTAACTCGGGTTTAAGCTTCTGTCACTCTCGCAACCCACCATAAGCGAACCATGAACATATTGCAACACCCTACAGCGGGGGGCCCTCACGTTTGTGCGAGAATGGAGGGCACCGTAGGACAGCACCATAAATAAAATATACAATCATACCAACCAAGATCACGATTAACCCACAGGACAAAACGGATCTAATCAAGCATCATAGGATAGCCAAATATCATTGGGAAATAATATATGGAGGTTACACCATGTTTAAGTAGATATTATAGCGGGGAGAAGGGGTGTTACACCGCTGCATAGAGGGGGAGAGAGTTGGTGTTGACGGTAGCAAGATTGTTGATGTAGATCGTCGTCACGATCCTAGGCCCGGCGGCACGCTGGCGCCACCAGGGGAGAGAGGGTGAGAGAGCCCCCCTCCTTCTTCTTCTTCCTTGGCCTCCCCTCTAGACTGGAGGAGAGTTCCCCCTCTGGTCAATGGTCTCCATGGTGGCGGAGGGGCAGGAGCCGCTCTGAGATTGGATCTCCCTCTCTGTTCTCATCTGTTTCGCGTTCCCTAGATCTGGCCGAAAACCGTTTCTTATAATCTCGGAGATCCATAACTCCGATTGCGCTGAGATTTTAACACGATTTTTTTCCGGATAAGCTTCCTTGCGCCCGCAGTAGAGCTCCAACTGACGTACGAGGTGAGCACAACCCACCACCATGAGCCAGGCTCCCCTGGCGCGCCGTGGTGTCTTGTGGGCTGTGTGGGCCTCCGTTTGCGGTGATTCCAACTCCCAAAAATCACACATATTCCAAAATAATTCTCCATAAAATTTTATTGCATTTGGACTTCATTTGATATGGATTTTTTGTGATACAAAAAGCATGCAAAAAACAGGAACTAGCACCGGGCACTGCATCAATAGGTTAGTCCAATAAATCACATAAAAAGTTGCCAAAAATATGTGAAAGTTGTATAATAATGGCATGAAACAATAAAAAATTATAGATACGATGGAGAAGTATCAGCATCCCCAAGCTTAATTCCTGCTCATCCTCGAGTAGGTAAATGATAAAAAGATAATTTTTGATGTGGAATGCTACCTAGCATAAACTTGATCATATGTCTAGTCATGGCATGAATATTAAGACATAAGTGATTCAGAGCAATAGTCTATAATTTGACATAAAGACATCAATACTCGGGCATCCCAACAAATAATCATGTCTTTGAAAATATCAACGCTAAAGAAAGTTATCCCTACAAAATCATATAGTCTTGTCATGCTCTGTCTTCTTAACACAAAGTATTTATCATGCACAACCCCGATGACAAGCCGAGCAATTGGTTCATACTTTTTCATGCGCTTTAGCTTTTTCAACCCTCACGCAATACATGAACGCAAGCCATGGATATAGCACTACGTGTGGAATAGAGTGTGATGATAGGGGTAAATATAGAGAAGAAAAAAAGTAAGATAGTCTCACATCGATGCGGCTAACCAACGGGCTATGGAGATGCCCATAAATTGATATCAATGTGAGGAGTAGGGATTGCCATGCAACGAATGCACTAAGAGCTATAAGTGTATGAAAGTTCAATATGAAAACTAAGTGGGTGTGCATCTAATCCTATAATGAAACATTCCCACTAGTATATGAAAGTGACAACATAGGAGACTCTCCATATGAAAAAACATGGTGCTACTTTGAAGCACAAGTGTGGTAAAGGATACAAACAATGCCCCTTCTCTCTTTGTTTATTTTTCTTTATTTTTCTTTTTCTTTCTTTTTCTCTCATTGTCCGGAGTCTCATCCCGACTTGTGGGGGAATCATAGTCTCCATCATCCTTTCCTCACTAGGGTACTACTCTAAAAATGAATAGTGAGGATTATCACACTTCTATTTACTTATAACTCAAAAGAAATAAAAATTACAACTCGATACCTATGACAAAGTATGACTCTATATGAATTCCTCTGGCAATGTACCAGGATGTGCAAGGATCTAGCATAACATGTATGAAAAATGATGAACGGTGGCTGAGCCACAACTACTATGTCAGCTATATGATCATGCAAAACAATATGACAATGAATGCTTAAGTCATCAAACGGAAGCGGTGGAAGTTGCATGGCAATATATCTCGGAATGGCCATGGAAAAGCCATAATAGGTAGGTATGGTGGCTGTTTTGAGGAAGATATAATAAGGGTTATGTGTGATAGAGCATATCATATCACAGGGTTTGGATGCACCTACGAAGTTTGCACCGACTCTCGATGTAAGAAAGGGCAATGCACAGTACCGTAGAGGAAAATTGCGGAAAGGTAAGAGTGCGTATAATCCATGGACTCACATTAGTCATAAAGAACGCATATACTTATTGCAAAAGTTCATCAGCCCTCGAAGCAAAGTACTACTACGCATGACCCTAGGGGGATAGATTGGTAGGAAAAGACCATCGCTCGTCCCCGACTGCCACTCATAAGGAAGACAATCAATAATAAATCATGTCCCAACTTCATAGCATAATGAGAGACTATACGTGCATGCTTCGGGAATCACAAATCTTAACACCAATATTCTTACTAACCACAACCGTTTACTGGTACCTCCCACATATTATCATATCTATATCGCAAAACTATTGCAAGGAATCAAACATATCATATTCAGTGATCCATAAGTTTTATGTAGGATTTTATGTCTAACCATGCAATTGACCAATTCATGTTGACTCTCTAAATAGATATAAGTGAAGCATGAGAGTTTAATTATTTCTACAAAAGATCATGCTCTAACAAATATAAGTGAAGCAAAAGAGCATTCTTCAAATAATGGTTTTCCATGTGAAGAGAAACATGCAATCCAAACTTCAAATGATATAAGTAAATCACATGAGAAACAGGCAATCCAAACTTCAAATGATATAAGTAAAGCACATGAAGCTTTCTATAAAGCCATACTCAAGAGATAAAAGTTAAGCGCAATCAGCATTCTATAAATCAACCATGGACTATCTCATACCAGCATGGTGCATAAAAGAAAAGTGAGAAATAAACACAAAATACGCTCCATGATTTGCACATATCACATGAACGAAACGAAGACGAAAACATACCGATACTTGTTGAAGAAAGATGGGATGCCTTCCAGGGCATCCCCAAGCTTAGGTGCTTGAGTCTCCTTGAATATTTACTTGGGGTGCCTTGGGCATCCCCAAGCTTGAGCTCTTTCCTCTCCTCCTTCTCCTCACATCGAGACCTTCTCAATATTTGATCACTTCATCCACACAAAACTCAACAAAAAAACTCGGTAAAATCCGTTAGTATAATAAAGAAAATCACTACTCTAAGTACTGTTGCAAACCAATTCATATTTTGTTTTTGCATTGTAGCTACTGTAATATAACTTTTCCATGGCTGATACCACCGATAGAATCGATAGTTTCATCAAAACTAGCAAAACAATGCATCAAAAACAGAATCTGTCTTAAACAGGGCAGTCTATAGCAATCTGAATATCTACCATACTTATGTTACTCCAAAAATTCTGAAAAATTGGGACAACGTATACAATTTGTATAGAAAGACTGTGCAAAAAGTTTCAGAAACATTTGACATTCCAGTAAAAAATGAAAATTCACGCGCTACAGCCAAAGTTTTTGTTTCTGCACCGCACATACCAACGAGAAATCTAATCATCCTAAAGGCAAACCTTGGCACATTATTTTTATAATACAATGGAACTGTACAAGGGGATAATTATTTTTGTGAGAATCTTCATGAAAAATTCTACATAGTTTCCATCAGCATGAACACAAGTGTTCAAGGTCGACCCTCACTTCTCCAATGCATAACTTCCAATCGCTTCCCTTTTTGTGAAAAAGTTTTTTAAGTTCCACTCTATATATTTTTTGTTTTTAAACTTTAGAAAAGCACTCAACAGAAATAAATGACTCTCTAAAACTTTCGGGTTGTCTCCTTGGCAGCACTTTCTTTAAAGCCATTAAGCTAGGCATAAAGTGCTCAAGTAATGAATCCACCCGGATCCCAAGGTATATCCAAGCCAATTTTAATTAGCAATGATTTCGCATTTAGTAGTGAGCACAAAGCAACATATATCATGCAATGATGAAGTCTAACCCTCTTCCTATGCATCGGCATGTCATAGAAGAACAATTCGTGGACAGCAAGTAAAGGCCAATACATAGCACAAGCAGTTTTTTGCAATTTTATCGTGTTGGAAACATAAAGAGGCGGAGATGTAGTTCCTCTCTCATAATAATTGCAAGTAGGAGCAGCAAGCACATGCATATTATATTCATCAAAATCATCAAGTGCAACGGTAAAAGGCACCCCATCAATGTAATCCTTAATAAGTGCAAACCTCTCTGATATAGTGTAGTTCGGAGAATTCAAAAAGATAATAGGACAATCATGTGTGGGTGCAATAGCAAAAATTTCATTCTTATCATAAAGAACTATAGCAAGTTCATCTCCATAAGCATAATTCATATTCGCATCATGGCCACAAGCATAGCAAGCATCATCAAAAAGGGATATTTCAAATGAATCAACGGGATCATAGTAATTATCATAGCATTCATCCTTCGGTAAGAACGAAGCGAAATTAAACAATGTATGGGATAAATAGTTACTCTCATTAGAAGGTGGGCACGGGTGATCAATCCGCTCTTCCTCCTTTTTTTCTTTGCTCTCCTCCTCATCTTTTTTCATCTAATGAGCTCACAGTTTCATCATTTTCTTCTTCCATAGACTCCTGCAAAATGTTAGTCTCTTCTTGGACAGCGGAGTTATTCTCAATAAATGCATCAATATCGTAATTGTATTTATAATTATCACAACAATATTTAAGGATAGCAGGTCTATAAACTGAATCATCAAAATCTTCAAACTTTTCAAACAAAGATTCAATTTCATGTGCACCCTTAAAAGCAACAAATTCTTTTATTCGTTCCACATCATAGTAATCATATATACCTCTAGCATAAGAAGCTAAGGTTTTATTATCATTAAATTTGCATGAAAAGGGAATATGTGGAGCATTCATTTTAGAGCAACAAGTATAATCATGTCTCAAGCATAGATCCCAAGCATACCAATGCAACATATAAATTTGATCCCATAATAGTTTCCCTTTTTGTGTCAAGCGATAATCCCTAAAGTATACACGTTGATCCAACGTTACTCCCATTATATAGTTGAATGGGGTTTTCTTAGGATTATCAAAGTAGTGCATAATATCTTTCACATATCAAGCTTCGAGGGTTTTAAGAGGTTCCCCATCTCCATGAGTAGCAACTACAACTAATTTTTTTGGTGTTTCGTGTTCCATATCCATAACTAAAGATAGAGAACAACTTAGAACAGGAAATAAAAACTACTTAGTGATAAAGCAAACAAGCACACACGAGAATATTCACCGCACACTATTGCTCCCCGGAAACGGCGCCAGAAAAAGGTCTTGATAACCCACAAGTATAGGGGATCGTTTGTAGCCTTTTTCGATAAATAAGAGTGTCAAACCCAACCAGGAACTAAAGGCAGAACAAATATTCCCTCAAGTTCTATCGACCACCGATACAACTCTATGCACACTTGATGTTTGCTTTACCTAGAACAAGGATGAAAATATTTTGCAAGAATAAAAGTAGAAGTACTTTGCAGGATAATAAAAGTTAGGTGTTTAGAAGAAGGGTTAGTGTCAACAGGAATGTTAATTGTCCCTAGGCAATCGATAACAAGTAACGGTAATCATTCTTGTAATTTTATATGAGGGAGAGGCATGAGCTAACATACTTTCTATACTTGGATCATATGCACTTATGATTGGGCCCCTAGCAAGCATCCGCATCTACTAAAGATCATTAAGGTCGTGAAACCCAACCATAGCATTAAGTATCAAGTCCTCTTTACTCCCATATGTCATACCCCACTAACTCGGGTTTAAGCTTCTGTCACTCTCGCAACCCACCATAAGCGAACCATGAACATATTGCAACACCCTACAGCGGGGGGCCCTCACGTTTGTGCGAGAATGGAGGGCACCGTAGGACAGCACCATAAATAAAATATACAATCATACCAACCAAGATCACGATTAACCCACAGGACAAAACGGATCTAATCAAGCATCATAGGATAGCCAAATATCATTGGGAAATAATATATGGAGGTTACACCATGTTTAAGTAGATATTATAGCGGGGAGAAGGGGTGTTACACCGCTGCATAGAGGGGGGGAGAGTTGGTGTTGACGGTAGCAAGATTGTTGATGTAGATCGTCGTCACGATCCTAGGCCCGGCGGCACGCTGGCGCCACCAGGGGAGAGAGGGTGAGAGAGCCCCCCTCCTTCTTCTTCTTCCTTGGCCTCCCCCCTAGACTGGAGGAGAGTTCCCCCTCTGGTCAATGGTCTCCATGGTGGCGGAGGGGCAGGAGCCGCTCTGAGATTGGATCTCCCTCTCTGTTCTCATCTGTTTCGCGTTCCCTAGATCTGGCCGAAAACCGTTTCTTATAATCTCGGAGATCCATAACTCCGATTGCGCTGAGATTTTAACACGATTTTTTTCCGGATAAGCTTCCTTGCGCCCGCAGTAGAGCTCCAACTGACGTACGAGGTGAGCACAACCCACCACCATGAGCCAGGCTCCCCTGGCGCGCCGTGGTGTCTTGTGGGCTGTGTGGGCCTCCGTTTGCGGTGATTCCAACTCCCAAAAATCACACATATTCCAAAATAATTCTCCATAAAATTTTATTGCATTTGGACTTCATTTGATATGGATTTTTTGTGATACAAAAAGCATGCAAAAAACAGGAACTAGCACCGGGCACTGCATCAATAGGTTAGTCCAATAAATCACATAAAAAGTTGCCAAAAATATGTGAAAGTTGTATAATAATGGCATGAAACAATAAAAAATTATAGATACGATGGAGAAGTATCAGCATCCCCAAGCTTAATTCCTGCTCATCCTCGAGTAGGTAAATGATAAAAAGATAATTTTTGATGTGGAATGCTACCTAGCATAAACTTGATCATATGTCTAGTCATGGCATGAATATTAAGACATAAGTGATTCAGAGCAATAGTCTATAATTTGACATAAAGACATCAATACTCGGGCATCCCAACAAATAATCATGTCTTTGAAAATATCAACGCTAAAGAAAGTTATCCCTACAAAATCATATAGTCTTGTCATGCTCTGTCTTCTTAACACAAAGTATTTATCATGCACAACCCCGATGACAAGCCGAGCAATTGGTTCATACTTTTTCATGCGCTTTAGCTTTTTCAACCCTCACGCAATACATGAACGCAAGCCATGGATATAGCACTACGTGTGGAATAGAGTGTGATGATAGGGGTAAATATAGAGAAGAAAAAAAGTAAGATAGTCTCACATCGATGCGGCTAACCAACGGGCTATGGAGATGCCCATAAATTGATATCAATGTGAGGAGTAGGGATTGCCATGCAACGAATGCACTAAGAGCTATAAGTGTATGAAAGTTCAATATGAAAACTAAGTGGGTGTGCATCTAATCCTATAATGAAACATTCCCACTAGTATATGAAAGTGACAACATAGGAGACTCTCCATATGAAAAAACATGGTGCTACTTTGAAGCACAAGTGTGGTAAAGGATACAAACAATGCCCCTTCTCTCTTTGTTTATTTTTCTTTATTTTTCTTTTTCTTTCTTTTTCTCTCATTGTCCGGAGTCTCATCCCGACTTGTGGGGGAATCATAGTCTCCATCATCCTTTCCTCACTAGGGTACTACTCTAAAAATGAATAGTGAGGATTATCACACTTCTATTTACTTATAACTCAAAAGAAATAAAAATTACAACTCGATACCTATGACAAAGTATGACTCTATATGAATTCCTCTGGCAATGTACCAGGATGTGCAAGGATCTAGCATAACATGTATGAAAAATGATGAACGGTGGCTGAGCCACAACTACTATGTCAGCTATATGATCATGCAAAACAATATGACAATGAATGCTTAAGTCATCAAACGGAAGCGGTGGAAGTTGCATGGCAATATATCTCGGAATGGCCATGGAAAAGCCATAATAGGTAGGTATGGTGGCTGTTTTGAGGAAGATATAATAAGGGTTATGTGTGATAGAGCATATCATATCACAGGGTTTGGATGCACCTACGAAGTTTGCACCGACTCTCGATGTAAGAAAGGGCAATGCACAGTACCGTAGAGGAAAATTGCGGAAAGGTAAGAGTGCGTATAATCCATGGACTCACATTAGTCATAAAGAACGCATATACTTATTGCAAAAGTTCATCAGCCCTCGAAGCAAAGTACTACTACGCATGACCCTAGGGGGATAGATTGGTAGGAAAAGACCATCGCTCGTCCCCGACTGCCACTCATAAGGAAGACAATCAATAATAAATCATGTCCCAACTTCATAGCATAATGAGAGACTATACGTGCATGCTTCGGGAATCACAAATCTTAACACCAATATTCTTACTAACCACAACCGTTTACTGGTACCTCCCACATATTATCATATCTATATCGCAAAACTATTGCAAGGAATCAAACATATCATATTCAGTGATCCATAAGTTTTATGTAGGATTTTATGTCTAACCATGCAATTGACCAATTCATGTTGACTCTCTAAATAGATATAAGTGAAGCATGAGAGTTTAATTATTTCTACAAAAGATCATGCTCTAACAAATATAAGTGAAGCAAAAGAGCATTCTTCAAATAATGGTTTTCCATGTGAAGAGAAACATGCAATCCAAACTTCAAATGATATAAGTAAATCACATGAGAAACAGGCAATCCAAACTTCAAATGATATAAGTAAAGCACATGAAGCTTTCTATAAAGCCATACTCAAGAGATAAAAGTTAAGCGCAATCAGCATTCTATAAATCAACCATGGACTATCTCATACCAGCATGGTGCATAAAAGAAAAGTGAGAAATAAACACAAAATACGCTCCATGATTTGCACATATCACATGAACGAAACGAAGACGAAAACATACCGATACTTGTTGAAGAAAGATGGGATGCCTTCCAGGGCATCCCCAAGCTTAGGTGCTTGAGTCTCCTTGAATATTTACTTGGGGTGCCTTGGGCATCCCCAAGCTTGAGCTCTTTCCTCTCCTCCTTCTCCTCACATCGAGACCTTCTCAATATTTGATCACTTCATCCACACAAAACTCAACAAAAAAACTCGGTAAAATCCGTTAGTATAATAAAGAAAATCACTACTCTAAGTACTGTTGCAAACCAATTCATATTTTGTTTTTGCATTGTAGCTACTGTAATATAACTTTTCCATGGTTGATACCACCGATAGAATCGATAGTTTCATCAAAACTAGCAAAACAATGCATCAAAAACAGAATCTGTCTTAAACAGGGCAGTCTATAGCAATCTGAATATCTACCATACTTATGTTACTCCAAAAATTCTGAAAAATTGGGACAACGTATACAATTTGTATAGAAAGACTGTGCAAAAAGTTTCAGAAACATTTGACATTCCAGTAAAAAATGAAAATTCACGCGCTACAGCCAAAGTTTTTGTTTCTGCACCGCACATACCAACGAGAAATCTAATCATCCTAAAGGCAAACCTTGGCACATTATTTTTATAATACAATGGAACTGTACAAGGGGATAATTATTTTTGTGAGAATCTTCATGAAAAATTCTACATAGTTTCCATCAGCATGAACACAAGTGTTCAAGGTCGACCCTCACTTCTCCAATGCATAACTTCCAATCGCTTCCCTTTTTGTGAAAAAGTTTTTTAAGTTCCACTCTATATATTTTTTGTTTTTAAACTTTAGAAAAGCACTCAACAGAAATAAATGACTCTCTAAAACTTTCGGGTTGTCTCCTTGGCAGCACTTTCTTTAAAGCCATTAAGCTAGGCATAAAGTGCTCAAGTAATGAATCCACCCGGATCCCAAGGTATATCCAAGCCAATTTTAATTAGCAATGATTTCGCATTTAGTAGTGAGCACAAAGCAACATATATCATGCAATGATGAAGTCTAACCCTCTTCCTATGCATCGGCATGTCATAGAAGAACAATTCGTGGACAGCAAGTAAAGGCCAATACATAGCACAAGCAGTTTTTTGCAATTTTATCGTGTTGGAAACATAAAGAGGCGGAGATGTAGTTCCTCTCTCATAATAATTGCAAGTAGGAGCAGCAAGCACATGCATATTATATTCATCAAAATCATCAAGTGCAACGGTAAAAGGCACCCCATCAATGTAATCCTTAATAAGTGCAAACCTCTCTGATATAGTGTAGTTCGGAGAATTCAAAAAGATAATAGGACAATCATGTGTGGGTGCAATAGCAAAAATTTCATTCTTATCATAAAGAACTATAGCAAGTTCATCTCCATAAGCATAATTCATATTCGCATCATGGCCACAAGCATAGCAAGCATCATCAAAAAGGGATATTTCAAATGAATCAACGGGATCATAGTAATTATCATAGCATTCATCCTTCGGTAAGAACGAAGCGAAATTAAACAATGTATGGGATAAATAGTTACTCTCATTAGAAGGTGGGCACGGGTGATCAATCCGCTCTTCCTCCTTTTTTTCTTTGCTCTCCTCCTCATCTTTTTTCATCTAATGAGCTCACAGTTTCATCATTTTCTTCTTCCATAGACTCCTGCAAAATGTTAGTCTCTTCTTGGACAGCGGAGTTATTCTCAATAAATGCATCAATATCGTAATTGTATTTATAATTATCACAACAATATTTAAGGATAGCAGGTCTATAAACTGAATCATCAAAATCTTCAAACTTTTCAAACAAAGATTCAATTTCATGTGCACCCTTAAAAGCAACAAATTCTTTTATTCGTTCCACATCATAGTAATCATATATACCTCTAGCATAAGAAGCTAAGGTTTTATTATCATTAAATTTGCATGAAAAGGGAATATGTGGAGCATTCATTTTAGAGCAACAAGTATAATCATGTCTCAAGCATAGATCCCAAGCATACCAATGCAACATATAAATTTGATCCCATAATAGTTTCCCTTTTTGTGTCAAGCGATAATCCCTAAAGTATACACGTTGATCCAACGTTACTCCCATTATATAGTTGAATGGGGTTTTCTTAGGATTATCAAAGTAGTGCATAATATCTTTCACATATCAAGCTTCGAGGGTTTTAAGAGGTTCCCCATCTCCATGAGTAGCAACTACAACTAATTTTTTTGGTGTTTCGTGTTCCATATCCATAACTAAAGATAGAGAACAACTTAGAACAGGAAATAAAAACTACTTAGTGATAAAGCAAACAAGCACACACGAGAATATTCACCGCACACTATTGCTCCCCGGAAACGGCGCCAGAAAAAGGTCTTGATAACCCACAAGTATAGGGGATCGTTTGTAGCCTTTTTCGATAAATAAGAGTGTCAAACCCAACCAGGAACTAAAGGCAGAACAAATATTCCCTCAAGTTCTATCGACCACCGATACAACTCTATGCACACTTGATGTTTGCTTTACCTAGAACAAGGATGAAAATATTTTGCAAGAATAAAAGTAGAAGTACTTTGCAGGATAATAAAAGTTAGGTGTTTAGAAGAAGGGTTAGTGTCAACAGGAATGTTAATTGTCCCTAGGCAATCGATAACAAGTAACGGTAATCATTCTTGTAATTTTATATGAGGGAGAGGCATGAGCTAACATACTTTCTCTACTTGGATCATATGCACTTATGATTGGGCCCCTAGCAAGCATCCGCATCTACTAAAGATCATTAAGGTCGTGAAACCCAACCATAGCATTAAGTATCAAGTCCTCTTTACTCCCATATGTCATACCCCACTAACTCGGGTTTAAGCTTCTGTCACTCTCGCAACCCACCATAAGCGAACCATGAACATATTGCAACACCCTACAGCGGGGGCCCCTCACGTTTGCGCGAGAATGGAGGGCACTGTAGGATAGCACCATAAATAAAATATACAATCATACCAACCAAGATCACGATTAACCCACAGGACAAAACGGTTCTACTCAAACATCATAGGATAGCCAAATATCATTGGGAAATAATATATGGAGTTGAGCACCATGTTTAAGTAGAGATTACAGTGGGGAGAAGGGGTGTTACACCGCTACATAGAGGGGGAGAGAGTTGGTGTTGACGGTAGCAAGATTGTTGATGTAGATCGCCATCACGATCCTAGCCCCGGCGGCACTCCGGCGCCACCGGGAGAGAGGGGGAGAGAGCCCCCCTCCTTCTTCTTCTTCCTTGGCCTCCCCGCTAGACGAGATGAGAGTTCCCAGTCTGGTCCATGGTCTCCATGGCGGCGGAGGGGCGGCAGCCCCTCCGAGATTGGATCCCCCTCTCTTTTTCTCTTCTGTTTTGCGTTCCCCAGATCTAGCCAAAAACCGTTTCTTATATTCCCGGATATCCGTAACTCCGATTGCGCTGAGATTTTAACACGATTTTTTTCCAGATATAAGCTTCCTTGCGCCCGAAGTAGAGCTCCAACCAACGTACGAGGTGAGCACAACCCACCACCATGAGCCAGGCTCCCCTGGCACGCCCTGGTGTCTTGTGGGCTGTGTGGGCCTCCGTTTGCGGTGATTCCAACTCCCAAAAATCACATATATTCCAAAATAATTCTCCGTAAACTTTTATTGCATTTGGACTTCGTTTGATATGGATTTTATGCGATACAAAAAACATGCAAAAAACAGGAACTGGCACTGGGCACTGGATCAATAGGTTAGTCCAATAAATCATACAAAAAGATGCCAAAAATATGCGAAATTTGTGTAATAATAGCATGAAACAATCAAAAATTATAGATACGATGGAGACGTATCATGGCTCGATTTGGTGTCGTCCTGATTGACCAAACAACCACCGACAGCTCATCACACTACAAAAAAAAGACACATCCGTGACATTTTGGGCCGAACGAAATTTTTTCTGTCATACTTATGACACTTCTATGACGATAATTGTGACAAAACCCGGTATCACCATAGATGTGGTGGGGTCCTACTTCTATGACATAAAATGGGCTTTTCGTCTTGGGCGGGCCGGAGACGCAACTGCATGACATTCTTTGGGCCGTCCATGACGGAAAAAACCGTGGTAGAAGCGAGGGCGAGGAAAATATCGGGGTCTTCCCGGTTACGGTGGGTGGTCGGGGCCGAGCGATGCGCTTTTCTCTCGTACACGCACGCGCGTGGGTGCGAGGCGTTGGGCTCTAACTTAACCCGAGCGAGGCATTGGGCTCTAACAGAACCCGAGCGATTGCAGTGTAGGCTACGCGTTACTGAACCCGAGCGATCGATTGATGGCTGTTAACTGAACCCGATCGAGCGATTCCTTCGCTACTGCTGCTAACTGAAGCCAATGGATGCTGCCTCTAGATGAACAGTGAGCGTTGCTGGGGGGGTTTGGATGAACAGTTCTCGGTGGGGTGGATGAACAGGACCCCGTGGTGTTGCCTCTGGATGAACAGGACCCCGATCGATCGAGCCGGTTGCCTCCCGGGGCTGGATGAACAGGACCCCGTGGAGGGCAGGATGAACAGGACCACCTCGTGGAGGGCAGGATGAACAGTAGACGGTGGAGGCTGGATGAACAGTAGCCCGTGGAGGGGTGGTTGAACAGGAGCCCGTGGAGAGGGCTGGTTGAACAGTAGCCGGTGGAGTAGCGCGCGGTGGAGGCTGGATGAACAGGAGCCCGTGGATGAACAGTCGCAGGTGGAGGCTGGAGGAGGTCGACGGTGGATGAACAGTAGCCCGTGGAGGCCGGAGGGGGTCGACAGTGGAGATGAAAAATATCGCGTGGAGTCCCGTTCTGCGGTACGCCACACCCCTCCCGATGAACAGGACCCCCGTTTCGACCGTAGCACTCCTACACAAGCCCGTTTCCTCCGTTTTGCGGTACGCCACACCCCTCCCGATCAACTGGACCCCCGTTTCGACCGTAGGAGGTTTGTTTCCTCCGTTTTGCGGTACGCTAGACCCCTCCCGATGAACAGGATCCCGTTTCGAACGTGGGCGGTCGAACAGAAGGCGGTTTCCTCTGTTCTGCGGTACGCCAGGCCTCGTTTCCATCGGCTGTTCCGTCCAAGCCGGTTGGCTCCCACGCGTTCCGTTGCCTCCCGATGAACACAACACATTCCGTTGCCTCCCCATGAATACGACGACGATGTTTCTCCGTTCTGACCCAGCCATGTACACGAGCCCTGGCCATACGTACGCGTGAGTAGGCGTTCGAGACCCCGCCCGTATGTACGTACGTGGCCATATTTACTTTCTTGCACCCTGGCCGCTGTACGTACGTGTAGATGCTACATGCGCGCCTCTACTACGACACGTGCGCGCCTCTACATCGACCAGTATGTAGTTACACGTTCGTGACTAGAATGACAACGCTACGTACACTTCGACCAGGTGGGTCCCGACTGTCAGGCACTTCCTTGCCTGCGAAGATGAGGCTGGTGGGTCCCAGCAGTCAGGGGGGCGAATTGTTTTTTTTAGACGCACTTCCTTGCGTGCGAAGATGTAGCTGGTGGGTCCCAGCAGTCAGGGGGAAATGTTTTTTTCGTGAAATACGGTGGCCCGTCTGGTGGGTCCCCGCTGTCAGGTGGAGGAATAACTATTTTGCGTGTAATAAGGAGGCACTTCCTTGCTGCGGCCGTGGACCCAGCTGTCAGCCTCTCCACGTACAGTCCACGTCCGATGGAAGCCGTTCCTTGACCACGTTGACCACGCCGCGCCGAGAGCACCAGGGCGGTGGACGACGGCGAGGCCTAGGAAGGGGACGACGCGGAGCCGGGGAAGACGCGGCAGTAGATGCCCACGCGTAGAGGAGTATGAGGGTTCATTGGTTCCCTGCGGTGTGAGGTTGCCGTCGCCGTAGAATAACAGGGGCTGTGGGTGAGTAGAGGGATGGCCTCGCCAGCGGTGGGAGTAGTAGGGGGCGGTGAGGCCTCCGCCGCATCGCAGCCGGCCATGGGAGGCAGGAGCACGAGGCACCACCGGCGCTGGTTTTGGCGGCTGGAGCAAGAAGACCAGAGGTTGAAGAAGCACTACGGCCGTTGGATGGACATCGTACGGTCACTTGAGCCAGAATCGTGCGTATTGACTAAGTTGACAAAGCCCTCCGTCCGCGTCAACTTAGTAGGCCCACAAGTCAGCCTGCCACTATACTGGGTCCAAGCTAGCAGGGGGAGTATTCATTTTTTTGTGCATAATAAGGAGGCACTTCCTTGAGTGCGAAGATATAGCTGGTGGGTCCAAGCTGTTAGGGGCGGTAACGTTTTTTTTCAAGAAATACAGAGGCCCTTTCAGTGGGTCCCAGATGTCAGGTGGAGGAATCATTATTTTGCGCGTAATAAGGAGGTATTTCCTTGCGTGCGGCCGTGGACCCAGCAGTCAGCCTCTCCACGTACAGTCCACTTCAGATGCATGTCGGTCGTTGACCACGTTGACTAGGCCGCGCCGAGAGCACCAGGGCGGTGGATGACGGCGACGCCTAGGAAGGGAACGACACGGAGGCAGGGAAGACTCGGCAGTTGTTTCGCACGCGGAGGGGAGTACGACTGTACGAGGGTTTACTGGTTCGTCTGCCGCCGCCAGAGAATAACAGCAGGTGTGGGTGAGTAGAGGGATGGCTAGGTCAACGATGGGAGTACGGTGCGGCTGTGAGGCCTGCGGGGCAGCACAGCCGGCCGCGGGGAGGAGGGAACAGGCAGTCCCGCCGGCGCTTGTTTGAGCGGCTGGAGCAGGACGAGCAGAGATTGAAGAAGCACGACGGCCGTTGGATGGAAATCCAACAGTCACTGCTTGTGTGTCAACCTTTTTTAGGAAAGCCTCAAATCTGTGGAAAACAGCATACATCCCATCTACCATTATTTCTAATAATTGTTTTGACTATATAATGCAAGGCAACAGCCTCACAGTCCTTTATTAATAACTAAAAGAAAGCAGTATAGTTACAATTATACAAATTTACAGAAAAAAGAGAGAAAAGATACTTACAAGCAAAGAGGCTAAGAAACGTTAGCTATCCAGGACAGTAAACTATCTTTATATTTACACCTAATCCTATGAGACAGAAGAGAAATGTCATGGATAAAGTTCCTTGTCCAAGCTCTAAAAGAAGGTTGCTCATTTCTGAAGATCTTCCCATTCCTTTGTGTCCAAATATTCCAAGTAGCAGTGAAGACAACCTCAGTGAAGAAAGGATGACCGAAATCCCTCCTAACTGATTGAGCCATCTCATATGTGGTTTGGTTCGGTTGAACGGACCAAGAAATCCCAAGGTAGTTCCAAACCCTTTGGCTAAAATTGCAAGCAAAGAAAAGATGAGCCCGATCCTGATGTTGTGCAAGGTTGCATAGCACACATGTGTCATCCTGGATGATCCAATGATGACGTTGCATCATATCCCTAGTGTTCAAACGATCCATTAATAGAAGCCAGCTAAACACTTTGAACTTGAGAGTGCATGCACACTTCCAAATCCATTTGAAGATGGGATCAACCACCAGGTGTGAGAAGCAAGAGTCATAGTATATCTTTGACATAAAAACACCAGACTTCGAAGGCCACTTCCAAATGTCTTTGCTCTCACCATCCAGATTGATCAAAGGCAGCAGGGCCTGGAGCTGTGTTAATTCCGAGTAGGCCTCCTATGACAGAGGCAAATGGAAATGATCCAAGACATCAGGCCGCTCCATAAACTCCTTGACAGTGATTGCATCATCAACTACAAATGAATGTAGCCTCGGGAAACAGTCGTGTAAAGAACAACACGATTTCCCAGCCGCCAACGGTCGACCCAAAAAAGCACCGTGTCGCCTACATGAACTTGTGGAACAGCTAGCTTGCAGAAATTAGGGTATAAACGCATGACATCACGCCACCAAAAGGAGCCACAGTTCTGGGTGCTTTGAGGTGGTGACGATGCATAATAAGTGTCCCAAATTAATGATACCCAAGGCACATCCACTTTATTATAGAACTTGAAGAGATGCTTTAGTAACAAAGCCTCATTTTGAATGCCCAAGTTAAGAACACCCAAACCACCGAATTTCTTAGGGCGACAGACTAAATCCCAAGCCGCCAATGATTGACGCGGGTTATCCGTGTTGCCTCTCCACAGATATTGCCTCATGATTCACTCTAACTGCTGCAAAATGCCCTTGGGAAGAGATAAGGTACACAAGAAGTATATTGGTATGGAGCACAACACTGACTGTAGAAGTTGCAGTCGGCTTCCTTGATTTAGCAGGCATGAGGAAGCAGATAAGCGTCGCTCAACACGATCAACCAGAGGCAGCAGATCATAGATTGTAGGCCTAGAAGTTCCCATTGGCAAGCCTAAATACATGAATGGCATTGACCCAACATCGCATCCGAGCAAAGAAGCCACCCTAGCACCTTCCGCATCAGTCATGTTTATTGGAATGAGTGAGGACTTACTAAAGTTTACACGTAGTCCTGTTGACGCCGCAAATGTGTCAAGCATCTCCTTGAAAGCAATAAGCTGATCATCGATCACAGGCAGAACAATTAAAGTGTCGTCGACATATTGTACAATCGGGTAGTCGCTGGAGTTGGTTGGGATTGGCAGTGAGAGGATGTTCCTGGAGCACATCTCGTTGACTACAGATTGCAATAAGTCAACCGCAATCACAAAGAGCAACGGTGAGAGAGGATCCCCCTAACGCACGCCCGTTCTGCAAACAAAGTGATTGCCAGGCACGCCGTTGAGAAGCACAGAAGAAGATCCCGTAGAAAATATGCTATTGATCCATCCAGTCCACCGGCAGTCAAAACCCTTGCTTTGTAAAATTCTGAGAATAAGTTCATGCTCAATTGTGTCGAAGGCCTTCGTGAAATCCAGCTTAAGAAGGACGATGGGTCGCTTCGAAGCTTTGCATTGGTGTATATACTCAAAACTCCAGGCCAGGCAATCTTGAATAGACCGACACCGAAGAAAACCATATTGATTGCGGTGGATGCATCTTAGTATCACTTTCTGAAGGCGGTTAGCAAGTAGTTTAGTTAAAAACTTCAAGCATGTGTTGGTCAACGAGATGGGCCTAAAGTCTCCGACAACTTCAGGGCTCAGCTTTTTGGGTATCAGAGTAATTAATGAAGTATTAAGACATTCCAGATTGCATCTTCCCTCATAGAACTCCTTCACAAGTTGCATGAAATCATCCTTTAGGATTGGCCAACGCTTCTTTAAGAACAAACCAGAAAAACCATCGGGGCCAAGAGCACGATCCCGGTGGCATGTTCTTAATGACAGATTCAACCTCGGCATCAGAGAAAGGCTAGGATAAATCCTCAAGGCCATCAACACGCGCAATTAAGGTGTCCAAATCAAAACCCATGCGGATTCCTTTTGCCTTGCCCATTCTCTGATTAAAATCAGACCAAAACATACCAGCTAGTTGTTGATGATCCGAGACCACATTACCTTCTGCATTCTTAATTGAAGAAATTGTGTTTCTCCGAAACCTTTCGGTGGCCATGGCATGGAAAAATTTCGAATTTTCCTCACCAACTTTAATGCTGCGTATAGTACAACGTTGCTTCCAATATACAAATTGCCAATGTAAGATATCCTCCAGATGCAATTTCACAACTCGCCTGAAATTAAACTCCGGCCTAGACAAAGGCCTAATCTCCTCCAATCCATCAAAGTAAAGAATCACTTTGTTGCAGTCAGAAATGAGCGCCTTAACTGTGGACAGATTGAGGTGCCATTGCTTGAGGGCATATCGAAAAGCCTTGAATTTAGAGGAAATAATTAAGGCAGCCAAGGATCTAGCCACAGACTTGTTCCAAACATGGGTAACACAGTCGTAAAAGCCAGGCAACTCAATCCAATAATTTTCAAAGCGAAAGACTTTAGCCTTAGGAATAGCAGTAGCAATCGAGACCACGCACGGGACATGATCAGAGGCCGTGCGTGCAAGCGGCAGTACTAGCGTGTTGGGATGATCCGAAGTCCATGGAACTGAAGTAAAAAACCAGTCAATCTGTTCAAGTAAAGGTTCAGATTGCATAATGGACCAAGTGAATTGTCGTCCCTTAATTGGTAGCTCAACAAGACCCAAGTGGCCAATCACTTCATTAAACAGAAAGATATCGCTGACATTACCCCCAGGTAGGTTACGATTTTCCAACGACCGCATAAAATTGAAATCGCCCAAAAGCAGCCAATTATCATCACAATTGATGTCAAGATTGTATAACCATTGCACAAAATCATCGCGGGCAGGACCCTGGCAAGGGCCGTAAACGGACACAAGGGTCCAAACTTCAGAAGTATGCTTAGAGCAGAATCCTAGAATAATACCATACTGTCGTGCCTCAATTAATTTACCCTCAAAGAAAGAGGAGTTCCAAATGATGACCATGCCAGCCGAGGCACCCACCGAAGGCACATACAAAAAATTGTCAAAACGTCGTGGACAAAACTTCCTAATAAACCTGTGATCAATATGCATGCACTTCGTTTCTTGGAGACAGACCACAGAGCAGCCACTTTCATCAATCTTTTGTTTAGCCGCTAATTGCCGTGCTTCAGAATTAAGACCACGCACGTTCCAACATAAAACCTTCCAGTCTTTAAACCCGGACTGATTCATTACAAACCATAATAGAAAGCAACAAAAGTAGATCACGCAATGACCTACACTGACCAACTAAGCATAGCCATGGGAGAGAGAACCCAAAATGAAAACATAAATAAAGATAGATGACGTTTAAAGCGGTACGCCATGGACCATAAAGCTGTCCGATGCAACTAATCATCAGAACTCTTGTTGCTGGAGGAGGTAGAAGGATCAGCCTCAAGCTTATCCTTGGAGATCTTCTCAGGAGCAATGCGCAGACGTGCCCCGATACGCTGAAGATCAGTAATATGCGTTGGTGGAGGCACTGTCGGGTTCCCCTCTGGCTATGAAGAGCTGGTTCGCCGCCTCTTGAAAGTACGCTGGGTCTTGATCTACTGGGAGCCTCTGCTTGGGGATCTGTGATAGCAATCACGTAGTGCACTTAGATGTGCACTGCGGTGCACCTCTGTATCTACCCAGATTTTAGCAGATCTTGGTTTCCGGCCACGCTTGGTGGTCACCTCAGGGACAGCAGAGAACTCAAAGGACTCGGTGATAGGATCAGAGAGATCATCAAAGCAAAGAGCCCTTGCAACTGGTCTCCTAACTGGAGAAGTCTGGCGTGGAAGGCTGTAAGAGGATTCTGGCGGAGGTTGCAGAGAGAAGCTGACATCTGCTCCATTGTAACAAATATCCCATGAGCACTTAGTCAGCAGCAGGGACCCAAATGCAGTCTTGAACACAAACTGTGGGATTTCAGCAGTGAAAATAGCCGGCAAGAACTTCTGGAAAGTGCGTTGCCATTGCATAACAGGTGGCAGAACAGGGCCAAATACAGTGAGAACTTGCCCAATATGAAGAGGAGGCTGCATAGGGGCCGCTGGTTGTTGCAAGATCGCCATATCATCAACTGGTTGAGCATTAACAGAATCATCCGAAACTTGCAGAATGATAGATTCCTGTGACTGGTTCGCCTCAACATGATTTTCATCCACAAGCTCCTGCTGCTCATGCAGATCATCATGTGGAGCCTCTTGGTGATGTGGTTCATGATCGTGAGCCGGTGGTGGTAATTCATGCCAACCAATTTCAGGAAATTCCAGCATAACCCAGTTATTGTTCTGAAATTGCAGATGCCCAGGGAGTGGGTGAGGGTTGCCATCGAAGGGCATCGGATCCTCATCAGGTGGCAAGATATCAGCAAAGTCTGCGGAGAAGATGTATATCGGGGCAGACCAAGAAATGCATGAACCCCCAAAGTCAGCAAACTCTCGGTAGACCACATCATGCGGCACTAAGGTACTTGCCGGAAAAGAAACGTACGCCAATGTACGAACAAGCAGAGGATCATCCTGGTGCCAGTGATGGAAACGGCCAAAAGTGCTGATTGCATCTGCAATATACTGCGTGCGCCTATAATCCAGGGGTATTCCAACAATCATAACCCATCCCCGACGAAAACCCTGAATAGCTCTGAAATTAATACCCTCATCATGTGGCACAAAGCGAACAAATCTATCATTGTCAAGTTGGAACGGAGGATGATCTACTAGAGCCTGCCTAGCAACCGGACTACGGAAACGCAAGAGTCCAACTCCTTGAATCCAAGGCCGAGCATCAAGAACAGCGCGGCCAAGATTGTTGACAACAACATCACTGACCATATTTCTGAAGATGGGAACTTCATCAGGCAGGGGAGCAGGCTTGACGATGGCAATGGCGTATTCTTCATGCTGACGATCAGGAGCCACTACTGGAGAGTAGAAGGTGCGCGGATGACGCCGCGGACCACCGTCGATGATCTCGAAACCTGGCGGGACGAAAGGCGTGGGGTCGAGGGCGAAGGTGGCCATTGCTGGATGCAATGAAGGAGCTGATGGTGGGGTAGGATCCGCGGTGGATAATGGTGGAGCTAAGCTGGGCGGTGGTGGCGAGGTAGGTGGCGGCGGCGTGGTGGGTGGTGGCTCGATGGGCAATGGCGGAAGCGATGGGTGGCAGGCGTGATGGGACTGGGCAAAGACCCTAGAGGGTTATGTGAGGGGGAAACCGAGGCGCCGGGCGAGTATATCTCCGCTGACCGACCCGGCGAATCAGGATTGACCCGTGGGACCCACTTGTAAGCCGGAGAAGGCGCAGAGTCACAGCATCCTGTGGCCCTGTGGCCCAATCTAATGCATCGACGGGAACGGACCTGCTTGGTGCATGAGCTGGTATGATGAGACATAGATAAGCAGTTCTGGCACTTCCAAACGTTGAACACAATATCATTAATAATATCATTAACCTTAGCAGAAACACCAGGAGAGTCCGGTCGGTCAGCATCCATAATGAGTTGAGAATAATTTCCAATCGCAAAAACAGAATTATCCAATATATCCACTGATGGTTGGGGAGTAGATTGGGCCGAAGAAACCGTACATGGGATTGGAGAGCCATGTTGGGCCGGTGATCCATGTTGGGCCGGGGATTCTAGTGCAACGCAACCAGATGACACGATACCAAACGTAACCTGCAACTCATTGCCTAAACAGATCGGTGTAATTCCGGAAATCATGGCAGTATTCTTGGCAGGGACGTTGATCATTCCGAAAGAGATGGGTGGCGTCGCCACCGTCCACTGAAGGTTGCTCGCCGGCGGTGATGGCATGATCACCTTCTCAATAGGATTAAGTTCATAGCCGGCCTCAGAAACCGTATCAACACAGAGCTGAGTAGCTGGGTATCTATAACCCTTACAAGTTGGATACTGTTGGAACGTGGCAAAAGAGATTTTCTTCCTTGTCGATGAACCCGATCTAAGAGAGGACTTTGACGATGGTTTATGCATAGCAATCAAACCCAAAGTACCACGCTTTTTGGAGGGACTAACCAAAATCCACTCAACGTCACACTCCTTTCTCCAGATCTCTAACTCACGTTTCCAATTTGGACCACCATTCCCCCAAAGATGAAAATAACATTTGAAATGCGGGCATGCAAACGATCTCAACTGGAGAATGCAAAGGCCAACTTGCTTGCAGGAAACAATGAAAGAAAATACCTTGTCCTTGATGAGTTGAACCGACAAATCAATGGCAGATCCCCCAATCGCTGATTCCAAAGCAGCCGCCACAGAATCCTCATCAAGACAGAAATCATGCCGGCTAAAGGAAACAACCATAATGAAATGGCTCGTGTCATCCGAGGGATGAACAGATCTCCCACAAGAAATGAAAACCTTATCTGCAAAGTTGGAGCCCGCCGAGAAATCCAAATCCAACATTGATCCACCAAAGGTACCCATAGGAGATGGGTGTAGCCGTGTAGATCAAAGCACGCCGGAGTAGATGAGCGGGGAAGATCCACAATTCACTGGCTAGAAGTGTAGATCGCTGGAAAACCTAGGCCGTGGGGTGGGAGGGTGGGTGGGTGGGAGAGGAGCCATCATCCCTTTGCCGCTCATGTTTGGCGCCCTTACTTTTTTTTGGAGCCCATATTCTTTTTGTTAGCATTACAGCCCATATTGTGGCCACGGTTAAAAAATTATAAGAAATTTTGCATATTTCGGTGCAGTCCGAACTGTTTTTAATGCCGAAATTTCGAGTCACATTCAAACTGATTTTAAAAATAAATGTATATCAATACAAAATCCAACAAATTGTCCGCATAAAAATCAATGCAATTTAAAATCTCGAAATGAAAAAAAGAAATTTGAAACTAATTGCCGGTTTGATGTGTTTTAAAAATGTACAACCCATTTCTCATTACTGATAGGCCATTTTCTCGGCCAGCCGAATGAAGCTCTCCTCGTCTTGAAAGGTTTGCAGCCCAACAGGCCTGACAAAGCGACTTACTTGGCAAATCACAAAAAAACTGGGTTGTGGCCGTGGACCCAGCTGCGGCCATGGACCCAGCTGTCAGCCTCTCCACGTACAGTACTCTTCCGATGGAAGTCGGCCGTTGACCACATTGACCACGCCGCGCCAAGAGCACCAAGGCGGTGGACGATGGCGAGGCCTAGGAAGGGGACGACGCGGAGCTGGGGAAGACGGGGCAGTGGATGCCCACGCGGAGAGGAGTACGAGGGTTCACTGGTTCGGCTGCGGCGTGAGGCTGCCGTCGCCGCAGAATAACAGGGGGTGTAGGTGAGTAGAGGGATGCCCTGGCCAGCGATGGGAGTAGTAGGGGTGGTGATGCCTCCGCGGCATCACCGCCGGCCACGAGTGGTAAGAGTACGCGGCACGACCAGCGCTGCTTTGGGCGGCTAGAGCAAGAAGACCAGAGGTTGAAGAAGCACTATGGCCATTGGATGGACATCGTACGGTCACTGGAGCTAGAATCGTTCATATTGACTAAGTTGACAAAGCCCTCCGTTCCCGTCAACTTAGTAGGCCCACAAGTCAGCCACCCACTATGGTGGGTCCCAGCTAGCAGGGGTATTCATTTTTTTTGTGCGTAATAAGGAGGCACTTCCTTGCGTGCGAAGATATAGCTGGTGGGTCCGACCTTTCAGCGGGGGGAACGTTTTTTTTCGCGAAATACAGAAGCCCTTCCCACGTATAGTCCATGTACAGTGGGTAATAAGGAGGAACTTTCCTTGCGTGCGACCATGGACCTCGTGGGTCCCAGCCGTCAGGCTCTGCACGTACAGTCCTCTTCCGATGACTCTCGTATGTTGACCACGCCGCGCCGAGCGCACCGAGGTGGTGGACGACGGTGAGGCCCCAGACTGGAAAGACCCAGAGATGGGGAAGACGCGGCAGTGGAGTCGCGGATGGAGAGGAGTGTGAAACTTGACTGGTTCGGGTACATGGTGGGCCTACACCCGGCAGAGAATAATAGGAGGTGCGGAGTGGAGGGATGGCCTAGCCCTCGGCGGGGTAGCGTTTTGCTGAGGAGCGCAAAACAACGCCGCTAGACGCCGGAGGCTGGAGCAAGCGGTCCCGGCAGCGCTGGGGGAAGAAGACGAGAGATTGAAGAAGAATCCCGGCCGTTGGATGTAAATCCAACGCCTTCTTAGGCTTCGACCTACTGGCCCACATGTTAGCCAGTCCATTTGTTTTTTTAGTCCATTTGGTGGGCTGGGTGAGACAATGATGTAGCATCTATGTAGCCCGTTTATATATATGGTAGAATTTAAAGACCATTTGCATTTTTCTCGAAATCCGCGGACTTGCTGGGCTGGGTGAAAATATCATGTTGGGCTAGACGGAGAAATGTTATAAAAACATAAACACATGATTGCACGTCTATTACTGCATTGGTCAGTAAAATCTTTGCAAGCTTATGTACGCAATCACTAGGAGTCAACTTGCCAAGTTATATATAAACAATTATTATTATTATTTTGTAAGAACTTTCAACTTATGAAATAAAATATCATTTAAATTTGATGAGTTAATAGTACGTAGGGTATTATTATTTTTAGGCTAGATTTGGGACAGTTGAGTTGGTTCTAGGGAAAAGTACTGGGAGAAAACTCAGTTTACATCGAAAAAGAAAGTGGGAGAAAATTCAGATATAGGATTAATGAAAACGAAAATAGAACTGAGCTGTATAGGAAGAGGACGAAAGATTGAACAAAATAAAGAAATACAAATGGATTGGTGGTTGGTCCCATATGTCTGTGTACGAGACCTGCTGGGTCCACCTGAGGAGGGGAATATGTTGGGAGGAAGGAGATTCAAAGCACGGCAGCCGAGTGAACTAGTTTTTTAACGGACAAGTGAACTAGTTACATACATAAGCAAATAGCCACTAAAAAAAGCAAAGATGTTAATGGGTTCTTAAAAGAAATATTTTGGACAAAATAGATAATTACGACACTTAGGCTAATGCATGAAACACTTAGAAGATAAAGGTGCTTATAAACAGATAAAGTACAACATCTAGACCTTCCTGGCATGCTTGATCATGACACTTCGGCTGTCCGTGTACTCGTCGGTTACGGGAAGCAGACACGCCCTCATGTCCAAGATCTGCCTGTACATGTCGTAGCATGCGTATGCGTCCTTGGACGCGTAGGTTTTGTAGGCTAGATTCAGAGGTACCTCCCACGTGTTCAGGTCCTTGGTATCGTTGTCTTCTTTCATGTTGGCGTATCAGGGTTCGATGATGGTCTCAGCGAGGTCAACCACGGAGTCCTTCTCCTGCCCATTGCTGATGATCTTGTATTGCTTCTGGATGTCGACAAGCTTGTTGCGCCAGATGGCCGAATCATCGCGTTCTTCCTTCTCTCCACCGTAGCGAAGGTGCAGTCGGCGCTGCCGATGAAATGGGCGAATGCTCCAGAACCTCTGATGGCCCTACAGAAGTGGTAGATGAGCACCTCGTCCCGCACACATACCTGGGCGACGGCGATCCGCTAGTCCCTGTCAGGAGACAAATGGATGGGCACAAGGTCTAGTCCTGCAACCTTGTGCTTTCTCGTCCTGTAGGTACTGCTTGAACGCGGCGAGGCAGAGCTTCACCGAGTCCGGATCGTTGGTGTACATCACATTCAACTTGGTGCAGCCATAGGACTGAACGGCGAACTCAAAGGGGAACTCCTTCCTGAAGTCCATATCCAGCAGGCTCACCCCTCGGATCGCCATTGGAGTCTCTTCAAGTGAACGAGTGTGTAGGCGGCGGCAGCAGTTTGTTTTTCAGCTCTTGGGGAACTGGATTCAACAATAAACTGAGTGTGTACAGGCGACAACAGTTACTACCCCTCCCTCGTCCGCTGCACGCCCGGCACAAGATGCACCCTCGGCGCATTCAACCGCCTCCATTAAGAAACCTGCTCCGGCCACACGTCGGTTCACGAGCGGGTCTGTATTGGTACTGTAATAACAGGAGTTAGTGGTCACTTTACTTAAATTTAATTAACTTTAATAGAAATTTATACTTAAAACAAGCAATGCATTGGCTCGTTCTATCAGTGCCACAGGATCAACATGCACAACAATTAGAATTATTATTCTCAGGACGCACACGATCAGCACATTTGTCGCACTTTCACAAAGATAATACTACCAAGTTTGAACTGTTTGTTATGGTTGTTGTCCTCTGCATCATCATGCCGTGTTTCCCAGCTTGCAAGATTCAGAACCAACCCATTAGAGCCTTTTAATAACGTGAATATTGGGATTAAGTCCATCTTGGCTAGCCATGTCATACAATCGAAGAACTTGGCGAATGCTCTTGACCGTCACAACATCTGTAGTTGAGTATTCCTATTTGCACAGCACAAACCAGAAGAGCATGATTTCACTTTAATAGTGGCCTCCTTTACTCAACCTGCAGCTCCACTCGGATGAGGCCTGCCTGGAGTTCCATGATTCAATTCATGCGCCTTTTTCTGCAGTTCACCTGAAATGAAGCAAAGATTGCATCATTTAGCTAGCAAGAAGTACTTGCTCTCGTGAGCTGGCAGGTTCTTCTTTAGTAGTTGCACTAAAATTGAGGAACATTAAGGTTGGTTGTCCGGCTCATGTAAGGTGCAACTATAATTTTCTTATCCTTTTGTGCAGTTCCACTAAAATAAAGTGCCATTGTGGTGACAGTGACGGCTCATCTTGCAAAGGCTAATAAAATGTTGCACGAGATTACCAGTAGAACTTGACGCTGATTTTGGAAACTCCAAGCACCATTTTCTGCAGTTCACCCAAAATTGAGAGATGTTGCCCACGTGACATTTTAGTTGAACTGCACAAGGCACTCATTCCCAAAAAAAGTGTCTTGTGCAGTTCAGCAAAAGGTCACAATAGCAACAAGGTGAAATGGATATCCCTATCTGCACAAAAAGATAGAAAGTAAACAGTTGCTGGTCAATAAGAATATACAAAACATATACGAAATGAAAAGAAGCATCTTAATTATGTTCATGGCAATCACGCAAGGACAGTAGAAATTTTAAAACGTCAGCAATGCTTCATGTTACCAGAAGCATTACGATCAACAATGAGATTCCTCAAATATGGGATTACTTTAATGGTGGCATTGCTTGTTTACCAGATATAGTAAATCAACAGCAGCTGAAGAGTTGGTTTAAGAGCATGGGACCGTGGGAACACATGGACACTCAGTAGCATAAAGGAGCAACTTACTTATCATACTGGGGAAAACAGCAGGAGTGCCATTTGTAACACAGTTTAATTGCATCTTATCACTGGAGGCATTAGATTAACAAAAACACTCGTTAGGCATGTGCCTAAGGTAACAGTGTGATCGCTTCATTTTACATGCGCCCTTACATTAACAACAGCAAAAGGTTGGTATAAGGACATGCGACAGTGGACGCATCAGCAGAATGTACCTACAAGGAGGCATAAAGTGGTGATGCAGAGTTTGTTCATGCTATGTGAGGGCAGCAAATCTAATCCTGGAGACCTTTTACTATGTGAGGGCAGCAAACCTAATCCAGGAGACCTTGTACTATGTGAGGGCAGCAAATCTAATCCTGGAGACCTTTTACTATGTGAGGGCAGCAAATCTAATCCTGGAGACCTTTTACTATGTGAGGGCAGCAAATCTAATCCTGAGACCTTTTACTATGTGAGGGCAGCAATTCTAATCCTGGAGACCTTTTACTATATGAGGGCAACAAATCTAACCTAATCCTGGACATACTCTGTTGACTTGTCCACCAGCCGCCACTTTCTATCCTTTTTTCAACCAATAATAGATCTGTTCCTTATCCAGTTTGTACTGCGTTTTCCCATTATTCCCCTTTTCAACCAAGAGACGGTTGGGTATCCGGTCTCTACTACTTTCACCATATTATTTCCTCTTTGAATCAAGTCCTAGATTCATGCTACAACTTTCTCCCCTTTCTTCGTTGTTTGAACAAAGCCCTAGATTCGAATGCATGAAGTAGCTTTACCTCTAATAATACTAAAAATTTAGGTGGCTTTGGAAGAGCTGATGGGAGTAGAAAAAGATGCACATGCAGACACGTGGGGAGCTGGGGCAGTAGAGCAAGGCCGCTTTCGAAGATCTTATACCTGAGGGTCGTCGGGATGTCGGCGGTGGCAGGTCGGATCTGCGGACAATACGACAGGGAGGAAGAAGGGTCGAAGGACCTCCCGAGCCGGCGCTGTGTCGGAGAGAATGGCACGGGCAGAGGATCGGGCCCGTCCGGCAGCCGTGGGTTTCCTCCCTCGCCGGCGATTACCGCGTGAACGATGCACCTAGTCCTCTACACACACCAGCCAAAGGGATCCGGCCGGATCTGTGACCAGCGGTGAGCAGAGAGAAAATGTCACTACAGCTGTCTTGTTTATATCTAGAGAGGATGAGAGAATGAAGAGAGCAACCCTAGTAAAGCAAGCGCTCAGGCCCCTGCGTACATATATAGTGGAGTGATTATCTTTTTCTCTCCACAACAAGCGTTTCAATTTGTGTACGTGGCATTAAAGAAAAGAAACTCTCTATTTAAGGTGACTACCTGTACGACTCCTACCTACTACTACTAGTAGTAGTATTGTTCACTTGTGCTCCCCGGCCCTCCATTCATTGAATAACCCCACGGGTGAATAAACATACAGTACTAGTATTTATATAGAATGAACAAGCTCGAACTATTTTCGCGTAGTTAAAAGTTGAGGGCGGGGCTTTTCCCGGGCAGTACGCGCGACAGTTTTCGCGTAGGCCGTTTGACAGAGAAGCGAGGAGGGTGAGGGAGTAGCGGATTCAACTTACTTACTGCTGGAAAGGTCGGGCTGTGCGATTTGACGGTGCGTTACTGAGTTTGGGTTAGTTTGAACTCAACTAACCCAAAAATATCCAAACAGGAGGGTTAGTTTGGGTTAGTTTGAACTCAACTAACCCAAAAATATCCAAACAGGAGGGTTAGTTTGGGTTACTGTTTGGATCCACGTGTTAGAGTTAGCTTGGGTTAGTTTGAACTCAACTAACCATAAAAAATCTAACCCACCCAAGAGGTGCTTATTTGGGTTAGTTCTTCTCGGGACACTAAAAAACACATCTTTCTCTCGCTCTCCCCGTAGCAGCTCCCTCCCTACTTCCTCGAAGCTTATCGTGCTCTCCCTCCCTCCCTCCCTCTCACACCGCCCATGAAGGCACCTCGCCGTATCCGCGCTCCATCTAACCCTGTCATCCAAACACCTCTTTCGCTAGAGTTACTTCAGGGTTAGTTCAGGATTAGAATCTAACTCTAACCTTTAGCTGAGTTAGAGTATCCAAACAGGGCCTTTGAGAGAGACGAGGAGGGAGAAGCGATACGGGCTGCTGGATTACTAGAGATAGGTGTCGCACGGAAGCCAAGAAATATGGGGATAGCGTGGGTTAGCCATGTACTAGTATGATGTAACTACACTGGGCTGTCGTGTTTCGTACTCTTCCAGACCACTATGGAGATGATTGGTTGATTTTATATCGCTAAATAATATAAAATATTATGAGTGCAGACACTCCACCCCGAGGTTCCTTGCTCCTCGTCGGTCGTCGGGAATCTATGTTCTTCCACTCTAATTTTTTTACGTGAGCTTTGTTCATCCTTTTGCCAACGCGCGACACATCTAGCATCAAGGTGCATGTGTCATGCAAGGATCGTTCCATCTATATGAAGAACACGTGGGACTGGAACTACGAGACGGACATGTACCCAGGAGTGGACGTGTGAACCTGTGTAACGTAGCGTAGTAAGTGAAGTAGAAAGGCATAAATAGTATGAACATGCGTGGCATATCGGCATTTGTCTCTTACTACCACTAAATGTCGTATGTGCAATGCCCGATGATGTTATGGAGTACGTGACTAAGTACTCTACTACTACTATATTAATTGGAGGCACATATTAGGTTTTATATTTGTTTACGTGTATGCCCCGAGACCTTCCAACTAGACATGTCTTTCTCTCCAGGTCGCACTTTGTATCGTTCATACCACTAGTACAGTAGTACTACTACGTGTGGTCTCCGACCCAGAAGTGGAGACGCTCTACCACGCTGTTCATGTCCCACTCCTTTCGCTGACGTGTGCGACATCCAGCACGTGCCGTGTGTTTGGCACTCCTTCGTCGTAAGAGTTGAAACGCTAGCATTCATTAGAAATAAAAACTAAATATAAATCACCAGTGATACTATACCACGCGGTTTCCTTGCTCCTTGATATCGGAAAGAATACTTCCACTCACCGACATTTGGGACGTCGACCATCCTGGTCCACTTGCCATGCCCGCAGAACTCCAAGGGAGAGTCACCCCGGTCGTCGCGCCGCAGTAATTACTAATGGGCCGTCAAATCATAGGCCCAACCTTACCCACTGTGAAGTTGCTCGGACGAAGGAACCATCATGACTTTGAATTCCGCTTCTTGAAGAAAACTACTATACCAGCAGTACTGCTAGCTACAGTAGTTACTCCAGCAGAGGCCTCCTTTGTTTCATAGGATAGGAATTTTATAGGAATATGAAAATCATAGGAAGTAAGATGACATGCATCTCAATTCCTATAGAGAAAGATATGCCATTTGATGCATAGGATAGTAATTTTTCCATTGAGTCTAGGCTAATGTACTGGTAATTTGCTCTAAAAACTACAGTAGTAACTAGTAGTACTGTTACATGCTCGTAATTAATTAAATAAACGTACGAGAGACACAGACACACACACTAACTACTAGTACTACTACTTCTCACATGCTGGCCAGACGTCATCGTTCTCCTTCCCGGCTTTGTCGGCGACAGCCCATCGTGCTTGGATCTCCGCCGACCTCTCCGCAGCAGCGCGTGCGTCCTCTTCTTTCTTGCGGCGGCGGGCCTCTCTTTTCTTGAGTGCTTTCTGACTTTTCCGCTCCCTCTGTGCGGCTTTGGCCGCCTCTTGCTCTACTGCTCATTTGGCCTTGGCAGCTTTAAATTCCGCCCACATAGGTGTGAGGTCGCGAGCGGCGATGAACTCGGCACGGCGGGATGCCACCGCTTGCCTACCATTTTGTGTGCGGTCGTGGGCGGCGAGGAACTCGGCGCAGCGGGATGCCATCGCTTCCTTACCGGTTAGTGTGCGGCGCGGTGGCATGAACGACGCTTGGTGACAGCTCTGGGGTGGAGTGGCCGGACAACCGTAAAGTGCATTGGTTTGTCAAGAGCTTAAGGACAGAAGACAAAGGAAATTTGGATTCCACTTCAATCATGGTCATTTATTACCGAGTAAAATGCATTGGCGGTCATTGAACTTGTCTTGATAGCTCACTTTGATCATTGTATACGAGATATGGTGATTATACGGTCACTGGCTCAGCGTATAGCTCCGTATTTGTCTGGTTAACCAATCAAACAGTCCACATGCGCCTCATCAGTTCGTGTTCTTTATCTATCTATCTATGCGGGCCTACCTGTCAGTGGAGAGAGAAATAAAAACCAAAATTATGCGTATGTGACATTACTGTTTAGACGTTTGCTGGAGGCCTCCGCGAACACCGAGCATGTATTCACCTGGCTCAACACCAACGGTCACACTTGTGACTCTGCGCCTTGCTCATGTATATCGTCCATCACAACAACAATCTATAAAACAGCCTAGCTAGAGAGGGTACTATGGTGCGGAGTATGTACTATCGTGAGCAACCGATCATAGTGCCACTACACACGAGTGTGTGTCTGATCGATTCGTCCATTATTCGTAAGTTATGTATGGTTGTGTGGTGTCTAATGGTGGTCGTCGAATGCTAGCAGGCGACAAGAGCGGTTGCATGGACGCCTGGTTGTCAATACCTGCCGCATACGCTTCAAAGGCTCGTCATCCATGAGTTCACATTTTACCACCACGCCAGCGTCTGACCGCCCTGGCCTACTGAAACCCCGTCCATCGCTAGCGCGCGCTTCCCGCCTGAAACGATCACCATCTCTCCAGAACGTCAATGCCGCATTCACCGGCCTTAACTGCAGGTGCAGTTGGTGTGTCACTGACATGCGGGCCTGATGCCCGTTGGGCCCACATGTCAGTGAGACAACGCACCTGCGGTTATGTCACTAAAGCAGCGTCCGCATTCACGCCCGACGCGACCTCTCACTGGTGCTGGCATTGCAGCAGCGCGACGGCCGAGAGAGCGCCACCCGCGCGGCATCCCGGTGCAAGCGACTGCTCCGCGTTAATGACACCACGGCTACCGACGAACCTACTCCGGTGCCAGCCGTCCATCCGTCTGCCACGGCTCATTGCCATTCACCCGCTATATTAACTTGAGCCCCAGCTCCCAGCCATAGCCAAAGACCCACACTCATTCTCCTCCGGTCCCTTCCTTCTGTTGGCACCACTCCAACCATGGCCTCCGGGCACTCCAAAGCTCTCTTGGACGTAGTGTCGCAGGAGCAGACGAAGGACATTGGTGGCTCCGCTCCGGGCGCGCTCCAAAGCTCTCTGGGATGTACTCTCGCAGGAGCAGACGAAGGAGATCGCCGGCTCCCCCCCGGCCGCCCTCCGCCGGCACGACCACGAAGCCGGCGCGCGTGCGCGGGCGCAGCCGGCGGCGAGGAAGAGTAGTACACGGTAGGTCGCGACGGCTCTGGTCCCAGGAAGGCCATCGCTCCTCCACTCAGTCGATGCCAAGCTTGGTGGGATAAAAATCGGTGGCCGATTAGCCGCTTGACGGCGACGTGGAGGCGGAAATCTACATAACCTTGTGCTCCGGAGGAGGAGGTTATCGAGGCGGATAAGGAGGAGGCAAAGGCAATGGCCGGCTTTCTCGGGTTCATGGCCGGACATGGTGGTTGGGGCCCGGCGATCGTTTAGATTAGGTTTACAGTAGATTTTAGTACGGTTTGTGCGAAATATGTAATGAATTTCGTCCAGTTTATAGGAAAAGTTCTCGAAATGTAATGAATTTCATCCGGTCAATTTGAAATTTGCTTTGTTTGCACGAATTTCGTCCGGTTAGTTCATATAGTTGTTGAAAGGTATGCGGGCAGCATTGGATGGCATCCACCAGTGTCCTCGGACAGATGCCGGTGTAAATTTGAGGGCCAGCGCTGGAGATGCCCTAACTATCATGCTATAATCGCTAACAGTGCTCTATTATTTCGCAGGAACAATTATCCCTCGATCAAAATCAGATCCGTCGTGTTTCGCACTCCTCCCACGTAAGAGTGTAGACTCTTTCTTACATAAAAATGGAGCAAGTGGACGGCACTATAGCATGTCCTATCACTCAAACTAGCCCGCCTAACGCGCGGGAAAGCACCGCCCTCGTCATTTTGTTCTGGATTTCTATCAATCGATCGCACAAAAATGTTACGCTTTGCAAGTTCAAAAGGAAAAGGCGGCACACTTACAACTCGTACGCGTCGCGTTCACGTCGCACCCCCCGACAGTCCGACTCGCACGCCACTCACCAGAGGGGACACGCGTTGTCTTGCATTTTCACTGACATGTGGGACTGCAATTGAATAAACCATCGATAGCCGAAATCTAATCGCTCGGCGGGCGTCGGCTGAGAGGAGAGAGACGGGGGAGGGAGAAGAGATCGCCCGCCTGCTGTGCACGGACTCCAAGAAATATGTGGTGATAATGTGAGGCGGGCCATGCAGGAGTCCGCACCGCTTCCAAGCCCGCTTCTTACCGCCCTGGCCCACCAGAACCCCTCCCCCACCCCACCACCTCCCCGCGCGTGCTCCCCCCTCAAAGGCCAGCTGCCCGCATTCATAGCAAGTAGTACCAGTAAAATTTTGGGCTATATCTAGAGGGCATGTACAATGGTTGATAAGATAGTCTTATCATAAGTCTTGCATGTAATTTAGAGATGACAAAAAAACATGTGTACAATGGATCATGTCTTAGCCTTATCTTCAATAACTAGTTATTCCTAAAAACATGCTGAAACATACTGTGCTAAGAGATCATCTCTTGTCTTCTCGACAAGCCCGCTTATGTGGAGGAGATAGAGGCATTGACAAAGTCAAGGAGTGGGATCTGCAGGGGCTCGTCTCTACACGTGCTCCTAGGTATAAAAAACTAATTCAAAAAAAAGAGGCATAAAAAACAATTGTGTCTAAAAAAAGAAAGGTAAAAAACATTTGAGAGGAAATAGATAGAGAAAGTGAGAAAAAGTTGTAACCTTATAGTCAACACTATGGTAGTATTACATGAGGAAGGAGGGAGTGGTGCACATGCCAAGTTCACTGGGCTGCCGTGTTTCACACTCCTCCATTGTAACAGTGGAGACAATAGGTTTCATCAAAAATAAACAATGGATACTCGTTGCTCGTCCACTATATCGGAAAGAATACTTTCATTCGCCGACATGTGGGACATCGACCATCCTGGTCCACCTTCCATGCACAAAATTATCCTGGTCCACCCCAGTTGTAGCGCAGGCTCAACCTTTCCCACTGTAAGTTAGTCGGACGAAGGAACCATCATGACTTCGTTGAATTCCGCTTCTTCTAGAAAACTTACTCTACCCGCAGTACTGCTACCACACGCGAAGACTGCAAGGCACTGTACCACGTCATATCACTAAAACCCACTAGGCCAAACTAGCCCGCCTAGGATCTGTACTCCCTCCGTTTCAAAGTTAGTAGTACAAAGTTGACTCATCTATTTTGAAATGGAGGGACGTCTCTGTACTGCTATGATTTTGTGTTGTACATCTCTGTACTTTCGCTACGATTTTCCTAACCTATGAACCAAATGAGGCCTGAATGTATCTGTGTCGACTATTGTCTGATCGATCTCTAAGCCTACAATTTTAGGAGCTTGGGCTATTGGTCGATCGACGACGGATCAGTATAAGCGTACCACAAGCTCATCAGCCCCGACATTTCTCTTCGGTGAGTGTTTTGCAAGTACTATAGCTCGCACAGAAGCTAGCCTACTAACACCAAGAATCATCAAATAAGCCCTGCTGATATGATAAACAGTTCAAACATTCATCTAAGCATGCCATATATTACATCAAAAGCTGGTGAGGATACATCTGTTTCCATAACCCGGCGAGGGTTCGCATGGTTCACTATCAAATAAAAGTAGCAAGTACCGCCCACACAAGACAGTGCACTAGCCCTAAGATGGTTTGATAACACGCATCGTTCTGGTAATCAAACACAGGGCAATGCAAACTATCCTGAAGGATTAGCGCGACCAACTATTTCTTGTCATCGATCTCCCGGGTAATGACCATAGCACGGACAGCGGCATGGGAATCGATCTCTGGGGCGATGTTCACAAGACTGACCGTGACATCGGAATCATCAAGGACGTCCCCCAGCACCTTCACAACCCTAACATATTAGCAAGCACATTGCAAATAATCAAAAACCACAACTTTCGGTAATAAGCCATTATTTTTTACCTTGTGCAGCTCACTGGGGGATCCCATCCCTCCGGGGGCCATCTCCTCATCCTTGATGGGGGCCGTCACCTTGCCAGGGGAGTACTGCTTCTCAACGGCGACTATCTCCTCAAACTCGGCCTTGAGCCTCGCAAAGGTGGCCATCAGAGTTTCTGGGGTAGGCACGGTGGGGCCCTTGATGTTCTTCCAACTTTCTTTGAGGAGTTCGTCCGCCAACGTCGTCAACACTTTGGCCAGTGCTTGTTTCTTGGAGTTCTTCGTCTCCATGGCTTGGCCCGCCAACATGGTCAACTCGTTGGTCGGTGCTCGCTTCCTGGAGATCGCTGTCTCTAGTGGGTTGTCCGCCGGCAACTCTTTGCCTAGTGCTCCAGGATCCATCAATGCACTGACAAACAAAAAGCAATCGAAAGCAAACCACAATCGCAATGAAAATGGGAAAAGAATAGGCTGTGAGAATCGATCAGTGCGTCGCAAAAAGAAGATTCTTAGAATGAAAATATAGCAGCATCACTAATTCGCCCACCTTTCCTTCATCAGTACAGAAGAAAAATGGCAGAAGTGAGTAGCCTGGAGTGAGGTTTTCTTCAAGAAAGGGGAGAAAGGGCTTCAACGAGCGTTCCAGTGAAATGATGGTTGCTTCGTCCAGTCCAACTTCGAGGCCACTTTACCACTGCTGGTAAAGGTGTGGGTTTTGTGATAGGACGGGTCATGACGGCCACACCGGGGTGACAGGTGAGTTTCGACTATAGCACCTCGCTGTGATTTGGTGGATGGCATGTGGGCCCGGATGCTTTGATGTCCCGCATCTAGATAGAGCGGCTAGTCATATAGGAGTGGTAAATATTGTGCACCGCGACCAAGGCGGAGAGGAAAATGAGAGAACTACGTAATTAATGCATGAGTTTAATTAGGGTAGTTTTGTAAAGTACGAGATACATTCCTCCAATCGCAAAATGCCTTGGTTGATGAGATTTGACATTTGAGCCATATAAACCGGAAGGGAGATTTGAGATTTGAGATTTGAGATACTGCACGCGGTGTATTCTAGTCACTTGTTGAAATCTCTAGAAAGACTTATACCGCATGATTATTTGCTTCTTCTTACTACTACGTACTACTTCGCCGACATGTGGGACAGCCAGCAGCATCTGGGTCGACGTAATACGTGTCATGCACCAGATTAGAGTGCGGAACGGAAGGGGGCATCACCCCGGTCGATGGCCAGCCTCGACGCGGAGCAGTCGGTGCACCGGGAAGCGGCGCTCTCTCGGCCGTCGTGCCACTTCAAAGCCGGCACCAATGAGAGGTCGCCTCCGCTCTGGCCGGGCATTAATGCGGCACTGACGCTCCAGAGCGACGCTGACCGTTTCACGCGGGAAGCGCGCGCTGGCAAGGGAGTATAGGTTTTGAACCGTTTCATGTGTAGTACTGGTAGTTTGCAAAACTACTCAATTATTGCACCCAGTTTCGTAAGAAATTGAGGTAAAAAACGTTACTCCACAGCCCGCTTCCCTTCTCCTTCCTCTTCCACCACCCGCGCACGTCCGCGGGAAGCGACCGGTCAACCCTTATATAGGAGTGCTAGCACAAAAAGATGCATGCATGACCACTAAAATTTCCAGATTAAACAGCCGCTCCGGCGGGAGTATGGCGTATGTTGTTACCTTCGGCCGGGCCATGGCTACCGGGCGACGGTGACCAGAGAAGAGGTGGCGGGAGGGGAATGAATGCAGCTACTGTTTGGGTTCGCCGTCCGCTTAAATAAATGCGCAGCATCACGTGTACCCGCGGGTGCACAAATTGTAACATACGTGTGTGCTTAAGTGGGCGTCACGTAACTGGTGTGTGTGTGTGTGTGAGATTCTGAGAGACAGAGTGCGTGTGTGCGACTCTACTCTTCGGACATGTACTCAACCATTTGCATCGGGATATAAGTATAATGGTATTTACTTTAGCTAATGATTTACGTGGCCATGTTAACGTGGTTGTGTAAAAAAATGTCACTTCCTGTTCGTTATTTGCATTATATAATTACAAGCAAGATGCTCGTGCATTGCACGGAACATCAATATGCATTTTTTTAGAAAACACATGTTGTGATTTACCCATCCAGGAGTAATCCCATGTGTAAAAACAAATGATATTTCGAGAATTTTATCGGAAAACTGGTATCTCGAGAATGTCATAGAAAAAAATGAAATATGGGAGATAAGGTGAGGAGGAGTGGAGCGTGGTGGTGATTGGTGGTCGGAATGGGTGGAGGCTTGGGGATGGACGGCGCGGGCAAGCGGCAGCGGCCACCATGCTTGATTGTTCCGGAGACTTTCTTTTTTAATTGCTCAGGAATGAGGTGTGGGAGATAAGGATGTGGAGAAGGTGCAGCTATCTTTTGTAAAATTATCATAGTTTGCTTTCTATCCGTCAGATATAGATCAGACGGTCTGTATTACAAGATGGCAGGCACACCATCATCGCCAACTCGGTTTTTTATAGGGGTACAAATGATAAGTTTGCTAACTACTAAAGTAAAGTGGAATTTTTCCATGTTATACAAGTAAATTAAGGTGATTGTTTATCATACGAGTAAGGGTGGATGAAGGGTGGTAGGAACAAATGCTCCGCCTAGAGCATGTATGTGTGAGATGGAGTCTCAGTGTGTGTGTGTGTGGGAGAGAGAGAGATGGAATCTTAGTGTGTGTGTGTGTGCATGTGTGTGTGATGGAGTCTTACTGTGTGTGTGTGGGTGGGTGGGTGGGTGCGTGTGTGTGTGTTTGTTTGTTTGTGTGTGTGTGGGTGTGTGTGTGTGTGTGTCGCGGGGTCCTCGGTGGCGGATGTAATTTAAGTGTGCATGGCTTCATCATAGAGAGGTGATGTGTATGGCAGAGGCCACCAAGGAAGGTGTGTGCGCGTGAGAGTAGTTGGCATCGAGAGAACGTGTTTGTTCGAGAGACACCAAGGAAGACTACTATATATCGATGGTGCATGTAGGAGGGAATTAAACGAAGGGATGGTCTTATTGGTTTCGGGGATATAGGGGAAGAGTGAGAGGGGGGGTAGCTACAAGGAGATTGTTAAGTGTGAGTGTGTGTTTTACCCATCCAGGCGGAAGTTATGTGCACACAAGAAGAGAACGATTCGATGTGGCGTTAGGGTTGAGGGTAATTAACTATGTATGGAGACATAGAGACCTTCAACGTGTTGGGGAACGTAGTAATTTCAAAAAAAATTCCTATGCACACACAGGATCATGGTGATGCATAGCAACGAGAGGGGAGAGTATGCCCACGTACCCTCGTAGACCGAAAGCGGAAGCGTTATGACAACGCGGTTGATGTAGTCGTACGTCTTCATGATCCGACCGATCCAAGTACCGAACGCACGGCACCTCCGAGTTCAGCACACGTTCAGCTCGATGACGTCCCTCGAACTCCGATCCAGCCGAGCTTTGAGGGAGAGTTCCGTCAGCACGACGGCGCGGTGACAATGATGATGTTCTACCGACACAGGGCTTCGCCTAAGCACCGCTACGATATTATCGAGGTGGCTTATGGTGGAGGGGGCACCGCACACGGCTAAGAGATCCAAGGGATCAATTGTTGTGTCTCTAGGGGGTGCCTCCCTCCCCGTATATAAAGGAGTGGAGGAGGGGGAGGGGGCCGGCCACCCTTGGCGCACCCCATGAGGAGTCCTACTCCCACAGGGAGTAGGACTCCCCCCTTCCATGTTGGAGTAGGAGAGGAGAGGGAAGGAGAGAGAGGGGGAAAGGAAAGGGGGGGCGCCGCGCCCCTCCTTGTCTAATTCGGACTTGGGCGAGGCGCGCGCGGCCACCCCTTGGCCGCCTCTCCTCTTCCACCACTTGGGCCCATGAGGCCCAATAACCTCCGGGGGGTTCCAGTAACCCCCCGGCACTCCGGTATATATCCGATAACCCTCGGAACCATTCCGGTGTCCGAATATAGTCGTCCAATATATCAATCTTCATGTCTCGACCATTTCGAGACTCCTCGTCATGTCCGTGATCACATCCGGGACTCCGAATTACCTTCGGTACATCAAAATACATAAACTCATAATATAACCGTCATCGAACTTTAAGCGTGCAGACCCTACGGGTTCAAGAACTATGTAGACATGACCGAGACACGTCTCCGGTCAATAACCAATAGCGGAACCTAGATGCTCATATTGGGTCCCGCATATTCTACGAAGATCTTTATCGGTCAAGCCGCATAACAACATACGTTGTTCCCTTTGTCATCGGTATGTTACTTGCCCGAGATTCGATCGTCGGTATCTCAATACCTAGTTCAATCTCGTTACCGGCAAGTCTCTTTACTCGTTCCATAATACATCATCCTGCAACTAACTCATTAGTTGCAATGCTTGCAAGGCTTAAGTGATGTGCATTACCGAGTGGGCCCAGAGATACCTCTCCGACAATCGGAGTGACAAATCCTAATCTCGAAATACGCCAACCCAACAAGTACCTTTGGAGACACCTGTAGAGCACCTTTATAATCACCCAGCTACGTTGTGACGTTTGGTAGCACACAAAGTGTTCCTCCGGTAAACGGGAGTTGCATAATCTCATACTCATAGGAACTTGTATAAGTCATCAAGAAAGCAACAACAACATACTAAACGATCAAGTGCTAAGCTAACGGAATGGGTCAAGTCAATCACATCATTCTCCTAATGATGTGATCCCGTTAATCAAATGACAACTCATGTCTATGGTTAGGAAACATAATCATCTTCGATTAACGAGCTAGTCAAGTAGAGGCATACTAGTGACACTCTGTTTGTCTATGTATTCACACATGTATTATGTTTCCGGTTAATACAATTCTAGCATGAATAATAAACATTTATCATGATATAAGGAAATAAATAATAACTTTATTATTGCCTCTAGGGCATATTTCCTTCAGTCTCCCACTTGCACTAGAGTCAATAATCTAGATTACACAGTAATGATTCTAACACCCATGGAGTCTTGGTGCTCATCATGTTTTTCTCGTGGAAGAGGCTTAGTCAACGGGTCAGCAATATTCAGATCCGTGTGTATCTTGCAAATCTCTATGTCTCCCACCTGGACTTGATCCCGGATGGAGTTGAAGCGTCTCTTGATGTGCTTGGTTCTTTTGTGAAATCTGGATTCCTTTGCCAAAGCAATTGCACCAGTATTGTCACAAAAGATTTTCATTGGACCCGATGCACTTGGTATGACACCTAGATCGGATATGAACTCCTTCATCCCGACTCCTTCATTTGCTGCTTCCGAAGCAGCTATGTACTCCGCTTCACATGTAGATCCCGCTACGACGCTTTGTTTAGAACTACACCAACTGACAGCTCCACCGTTCAATATAAACACATATCCGGTTTGCGATTTAGAATCGTCAGGATCAGTGTCAAAGCTTGCATCGACGTAACCATTTACGACGAGCTCTTTGTCACCTCCATAAACGAGAAACATATCCTTAGTCCTTCTCAAGTATTTCAGGATGTTCTTGACCGTTGTCCGGTGATCCACTCCTGGATTACTTTGGTACCTCCCTGCTAAACTAATAGCAAGGCACACATCAGGTCTGGTACACAGCATTGCATACATGATAGAGCCTATGGCTGAAGCATAGGGAACATCTTTCATTTTCTCTCTATCTTCTGCAGTGGTCGGGCATAGAGTCTTACCTCAACTTCACACCTTGTAACACAGGCAAGAACCCTTTCTTTGCTTGATCCATTTTGAACTTCTTCAAAACTTTGTCAAGGTATGTGCTTTGTGAAAGTCCTATTAAGCGTCTTGATCTATCTCTATAGATCTTGATGCCCAATATATAAGCAGCTTCACCGAGGTCCTTCATTGAAAAACTCTTATTCAAATATCCCTTTATGCTATCGAGAAATTCTATATCATTTCCGATCAATAATATGTCATCCACATATAATATCAGAAATGTTACAGAGCTCCCACTCACTTTCTTGTAAATACAGGCTTCTCCAAAAGTCTGTATAAAACCATATGCTTTGATCACACTATCAAAACATTTATTCCAACTCCGAGAGGCTTGCACCAGTCCATAAATGGATCGCTGGAGCTTGCACACTTTGTTAGCTCCCTTTGGATCGACAAAACCTTCCGGTTGCATCATATACAACTCTTCTTCCAGAAATCCATTCAGGAATGCAGTTTTGACATCCATTTGCCAAATTTCATAATCATAAAATGCGGCAATTGCTAACATGATTCGGTCAGACTTAATCATCGCTACGGGTGAGAAAGTCTCATCGTAGTCAACCCCTTGAACTTGTCGAAAACCTTTTGCAACAAGTTGAGCTTTATAGACAGTAACATTACCGTCAGCGTCAGTCTTCTTCTTGAAGATCCATTTATTCTCAATGGCCTGCCGATCATCTCAGATTTCATGGCCTCAAGCCATTTTGCGGAATCTGGGCTCACCATTGCTTCTTCATAGTTCGTAGGTTCGTCATGGTCTAGTAACATAACCTCTAGAATAGGATTACCGTACCACTATGGTGCGGATCTTACTCTGGTTGACCTACGAGGTTCAGTAACAACTTGATCTGAAGTTTCATGGTCATCATCATTAACTTATTCACTAATTGGTATAGACGTCACAGGAACCAGTTTCTGTGATGAACTACTTTCCAATAAGGGAGCAGGTACAGTTACCTCATCAAGTTCTACTTTCCTCCCACTCACTTCTTTCGAGAGAAACTCCTTCTCTAGAAAGGATCCATTCTTGGCAACGAATGTCTTGCCTTCGGATCTGTGATAGAAGGTGTACCCAACAATTTCCTTTGGGTATCCTATGAAGACACATTTCTCTGATTTGGGTTCGAGCTTATCAGGTTGAAGCTTTTTCACATAAGCATTGCGTCGTCTCAATGGATTTTGATGGTGCCCTATTTAACGTGAATGTGGCCGTCTCTAAAGCATAACCCCAAAACGATAGTGGTAAATCAGTAAGAGACATCATAGATCGCACCATATCTAGTAAAGTACGATTACGACATTCGGACACACCATTACGCTGTGGTGTTCCGGGTGGCGTGAGTTGCGAAACTATTCCGCATTGTTTCAAATGTAGACCAAACTCGTAACTCAAATATTCTCCTCCACGATCAGATCGTAGAAACATTATTTTCTTGTTACGATGATTTTCAACTTCACTCTGAAATTCTTTGAACTTTTCAAATGTTTCAGACTTATGTTTCATTAAGTAGATATACCCATATCTGCTTAAATCATCTGTGAAGGTGAGAAAATAACGATACCCATCGCCAGCCTCAACATTCATTGGACCACATACATCAGTATGTATGATCTCCAATAAATCAGTTGCTCGCTCCATAGTTCCGGAGAACGGCGTTTTAGTCATCTTGCCCATGAGGCATGGTTGGCAAGTACCAAGTGATTCATAATCAAGTGATTCCAAAAGTCCATCAGTATGGAGTTTCTTCATGCGCATTACACCAATATGACCCAAACGACAGTGCCACAAATAACTTGCACTATCATTATCAAATCTGCATCTTTTGGCTTCAACATTATGTATATGTGTATCACTACTATCGAGATTCATCAAAAATAGACCACTCTTCAAGGGTGCATGACCATAAAAGATATTACTCATATAAATAGAGCAACCATTATTCTCTGATTTAAATGAATAACCGTCTCCCATCAAACAAGATCCAGATATAATGTTCATGCTCAACGCTGGCACCAAATAACAATTATTTAGGTCTAATACTAATCCCGAAGGTAGATGTAGAGGTAGCGTGCCGACGGCGATCACACCGACTTTGGAACTGTTTCCCACGCGCATCGTCACCTCGTCCTTAACCAATGTCCGCTTAATCCGTAGTCCTTGTTTTGAGTTGCAAATATTAGCAATAGAACCAGTATCAAATACCCAGGTGCTACTGCGAGCTTTGGTAAGGTACACATCAATAACATGTATATCACATATACCTTTGTTCACCTTGCCATCCTTCTTATCCGCCAAATACATGGGGCAGTTCCGCTTCCAGTGACTAGTCTGCTTGCAGTAGAAGCACTCAGTCTCAGGCTTAGGTCCAGACTTGGGTTTCTTCTCCTAAGCAGCAACTTGTTTGCTGTTCTTCTTGAAGTTCCCCTTCTTCTTCCCTTTGCCCTTTTTCTTGAAACTGGTGGTCTTATTAACCATCAACACTTGATGCTCCTTCTTAATTTCTACCTCCGCAGCCTTTAGCATTGCGAAGAGCTCGGGAATCGTCTTATCCATCCCTTGCATGTTATAGTTCATCACAAAGCTCTTGTAGCTTGGTGGCAGTGATTGAAGAATTCTGTCAATGACACTATCATCCGGAAGATTAACTCCCAGTTGTATCAAGTGATTGTTATACCCAGACATTCTGAGTATATGTTCACTGACAGAACTATTCTCCTCCATCTTGCAGCTGTAGAACTTATTGGAGACTTCATATCCCTCAATCCGGGCATTTGCTTGAAATATTAACTTCAACTCCTGGAACATCTCATATGCTCCATGATGTTCAAAACGTCGTTGAAGTCTCGGTTCTAAGCCGTAAAGCATGGCACACTGAACTATCGAGTAGTCATCAGCTTTGCTCTGCCAGATGTTCATAACATCTGGTGTTGCTCCTGCAGCAGGTTTGGCACCTAGCGGTGCTTCTAGGACGTAATTCTTCTGTGCAGCAATGAGGATAATCCTCAGGTTACGAACTCAGTCCGTGTAATTGCTACCATCATCTTTCAACTTTGCTTTCTCAAGGAACGGATTAAAATTCAACGGAACAACAGCACGAGCCATCTATCTACAACAACATAGACATGCAAAATACTATCTGGTACTAAGATCATGATAAATTTAAGTTAAATTAATCATATTACTTAAGAGTCCCACTTAGATAGACATCCCTCTAATCATCTAAGTGATCACATGATCCAAATAAACTAAACCACAACCGATCATCACGTGAAATGGAGTAGTTTTCAATGGTGAACATCACTATGTTGATCATATCTACTATATGATTCACGCTCGACCTTTCGGTCTCAGTGTTCCGAGGCCATATCTGCATATGCTAGGCTCGTCAAGTTTAACCTGAGTATTCTGCGTGTGCAAAAACTGGCTTGCACCCGTTGTAGATGGACGTAGAGCTTATCACACCCTATCATCACGTGGTGTCTGGGCACGACGAACTTTGGCAACGGTGCATACTCACGGAGAACACTTTTATCTTGAAATTTAGTGAGAGATCATCTTATAATGCTACCGTCAATCAAATCAAGATAAGATGCATAAAAGATAAACATCACATGCAATCAATATAAGTGATATGATATGGCCATCATCATGTTGTGCTTGTGATCTCCATCTCCGAAGCACCGTCATGATCACCATCGTCACCGGCGCGGCACCTTGATCTCCATCGTAGCATCGTTGTCGTCTCGCCAACTATTGCTTCTATGACTATCGCTACTGCTTAGAGATAAAGTAAAACAATTACATGGCGAGCGACAACCATATGGCTCCTGCCAGTTGCCGATAACTCGGTTACAAAACATGATCATCTCATACAATAAAATATAGCATCATGCCTTGACCATATCACATCACAACATGCCCTGCAAAAACAAGTTCGACGTCCTCTACTTTGTTGTTGCAAGTTTTACGTGGCTGCTACGGGCTGAGCAAGAACCGTTCTTACCTACGCATCAAAACCACAACGATAGTTCGTGAAGTTAGTGCTATTTTAACTTTCTCAAGGACCGGGCGTAGCCACACTCGGTTCAACTAAAGTTGGAGATATTGACACCCGCTAGTCACCTGTGTGCAAAGCACGGCGGTAAAACCAGTCTCGCGTAAGCGTACGCGTAATGTCGGTCCGGGCCGCTTCATCCAACAATACCGCTGAACCAAAGTATGACATGCTGGTAAGTAGTATGACTTGTATCGCCCACAACTTACTTGTGTTCTACTCGTGCATATAACATCTACGCATAAAACCATGCTCGGACGCCACTGTTGGGGAAGGTAGTAATTTCAAAAAAATTCCTACGCACACACAGCATCATGGTGATGCATAGCAACAAGAGGGGAGAGTATGTCCACGTACCCTCGTAGACCGAAAGCGGAAGCGTTATGACAAAGCGGTTGATGTAGTCGTACGTCTTCACGATCCGACCGATCCAAGTACCGAATGCACGGCACCTCCGAGTTCAGCACACGTTCAGCTCGATGACGTCTCTCGAACTCCGATCCAGCCGAGCTTTGAGGGAGAGTTCCGTCAGCACGATGGCGTGGTGACGATGATGATGTTCTACCGACGCAGGGCTTCGTCTAAGCACCGCTACGATATTATCGAGGTGGACTATGGTGGAGGGGGGCACCGCACACGGCTAAGAGATCCAAGGGATCAATTGTTGTGTCTCTAGGGGGTGCCTCCCTCCCCGTATATAAAGGAGTGGAGGAGGGGCGGGGCCGGCCACCCTTGGCGCGCCCCATGAGGAGTCCTACTCCCACCGGGAGTAGGACTCCCCTCTTCCATGTTGGAGTAGGAGAGGAGAGGGAAGGAGAGAGAGGGGGAAAGGAAAGGGGGGGCGCCGCCCCCCTCCTTGTCCAATTCGGACTTGGGGGGGGGGAGGGGCGTGCCGCTGCCCCTTGGCCGCCTCTCCTCTTCCACCACTTGGGCCCATGAGGCCCAATAACCTCCGGGGGTTCCGGTAACCCCCGGCACGCTTTATATATCTGATAACCCCCGGAACCATTCCGGTGTCCGAATATAGTCGTCCAATACAACATGCATGTGTGAGAGGTATACATGTATACATGGGATGTGTGTGTGCACGCGCGCATGATCAAGATAAAAGAAAGAAGACATAAGTCATAAGCTAAGATCAACGACATGGGAGAGACGGATCGGTATGACAATATGCATGCATGCGAGAATGCAGGGAAGAAGGCCCAACAATTGAGCATGTGTTTTTGTCTTTAAGAGATAGTGGCGTGGGCTGGAGCATGCATCTATGGCGAGCAGAGGGAGTGAGGCACAACGATTGTGCAAAAGAGATCAACCTATAAATGAAAGAAGGTTGATGGAGAAACAGATAAATAGAAAGATAAAGATGCTAGCTAGTGTGCGTTAGAGATAGGAGTCGAGTGGATCAGAAGGCTGAGTTATGGGTGTGGGTGTGAGAGAGATGAAGAAAGGGTGCATGTGACTCGCATACAAACAAATATCGGAGAGAAATGAGATCCCGAGAGACGGAGTTTTGTGTCTGCGAGAGAGAAAGATATTTCAAAACGAGAGTGATAGCTAGAGAAACATATGAGGGAACGCAAGATATCTCTAGGGAGCGACATGCAAGAGAACAGTGGAGAAATATGAGACCCTGGGAGACAGAGTTTGTGTTTGTGTGTGAGAAAGAGATATTTAAGAGGAATAGTCGTAGGTTCTCATACCTAAGGAGCGAAAGACATCTCTGTATTAGGGGTGTGCGAGTGGCACACAGGGGAATAGTAGAGAGAAATGAGACCCCGGAAGACAAAGTTTTGTGTTTGTGTGAGAGAAAGAGATTCCACATGGAGAATCATAGTTAGAGACACATAACAGGGAGCGAGATATACTTAGAGAGAGATGGAGTGATGAAGGTCGAGGGAGAGAGTACCGTCAGTGTGTTACGAAGATAAAAGATCATTGTCGATATACAGGTAGCACGAGAGATACCCGAGAGACGATGAACGCATATAGGTCTGGAGAGATAGTCCTATATAAGCATGAGTGATAGTTATATGAGACGAATATCTGGATTAAACGGGATTCAAATATTTAAACTGGAGATCACGACATCGATAATATCATAACGCAAATTGGTGTATCAAACATGCATATTCATTTGAATTTGGGGACACATGTAATGTTATATAGTTTATCAATACTGGTGATCCATAGATTCTTTAATTAGAAACAATGCATGGTTTATGTGCAATTAATGTCTAAACGGGATACACTATATGTTGCGTGTGTGAAACACATTATACATGTTTGAGAAGTAAAAAAACACCCGCATGAAACACACATTAATTGGAGACAGTTAGCGAGGAATGCATACATTGGATTTCAACATAAAGTGGTTTCAAATATTTGAAAATCCAAATTGATGGATACAACCTTATGAATCTGAGATCATGCCATTTGTAAACAATATTTATGTATAAAGGGTGTTGTGCTTTTGAAAGTATATATAAAAAAATGATGTATATAGAATTTTATTCCAATCGAAAATGGATCCCGCCCGAAAAAAATGGAACACAAACGGGATTCGAATTGAGTTGGCACGGTAAACGTGCACTCTACAAATTTTGAATGAAGCGGGGAAAGTCGCAGTAACCGCCCGAAACCAAAATCTGCGAGATGGAAATTACTACTGCCTATCCTTGCCACGCAAAGCCTATCTACTCGATTTCTATAGGTTTCGATAGGGGTAGGTTTGTAATTTCACTCAAACATGACATAACCGCCTCTCACCCGGATTCATACACGGTGGGCGCCAAAACACAGTGTGTCCTCGGCCGAAATCGACTCCCTCCCCAATTCATACACGGTGGGTGCCAAAAACAAACTCTCGTCGGCAAATATTCGGTGTATGCGAGATTACCGTCCTATCCCCAATGGACTAATATTGCTGTGATGTAGGAAATTTGAAACGGGGGCTAAGTTTGTAAATTTCCTCGCATTTGAGACAAGCGCGCCCTGAAGACATGGTTCCCCCATTCCTCTCCACCTCCATTTCCCCATTCATACTCCGTGGGCGCCAAAACACCCTCTCCACCCAAGCCTCCTCCGTCCGCCACCCCATCCACCGCCATCCTCCTCCACCATGCCGGAGCTGATACCCCGACGCCGCCGTCCATTACAAGAGATCGACCTCTCTCATCCACGGCTTCGGACCGGGATCCTTGCATCCCGTCCTCTCGCTTCATCCACCGTCGTCCACCTTGCCGGCGCTGCTCCTACGACCGTCTCGTCCACCGCGCCCCGCCTCCACCATCTACCCTCCTAGATCTTCTTCCACGCCGCCGACAGCCATCGCTACCGCAGCACCGTCAAATTCCCAGCAGATGCATACATGGCTCCGCACCAGAGGCGGTACTCTTTCGTATCTGCTCAACTTATTTATCGCAGCAAGAAAATAAATTGCCACTGCTTTACTCTGATTTCTTGTGCATCAGTCACTTGCTAGTTGAGAGCAAACATTGGGTTCACACGTGAAAGTGCTTCGAAAGGTACCGGCTCACAATGGTGAAATTCTTGCTGAAAGCACAGCTACGTGCTGGCACTCAATCAAGTAGTAGCGCTGGCACGTCACTCGGTGGCAATTTCTCCTTAGGCGCATGTCTCAGCAACACAAAACGAGGGTTTCGCTCGTTATAGGACTTGACCAACAAAACCTCCAAGGTTGGTTGCTGTGGTCTCGTTGTGAACAATGGGGCCAGGCATCGTGGCTGGGTTTGGGGAAAGAGGCTGTGCTGTGCCGAGGCTAGCGTGCCCTTTATATAGGAAAAGGAGACGGAGTCTTCCTCCGCACGCTGGCGATAGAGACGGGTTGGGTGTCGGTTACTGGCGCGTGAGCGACGGGCTAGGCTGATAGGTTGGGCACCGTCCGCCGAAAAAGGGCGTCGGGTCACTGTGGGGTTACCTTACGCGGGAAGCTTGACCGGGGGTTAGGCCAAGGTCTGATGGTTTGGTTAACCTAAGTTTATTGACCTGGCTAAGATAGGATTAGCCAATGGTCAGCCTGGCTCTGATACCAAGTCTGTCACGACCGGATTTTTGGGATATAAATTCCCAGAAAAACGGCCTGTGTGCTCACCAGCCCCAGGATTACTGTTAGCTGATGAGGCACCAACTTGATACAAGAATATCCAAGCGAGTACAAAAATATCTAGTACAAGACCATTCAGGCCTAGGAGTACAACAATTGGTTTCTAATGGTTGAGGGCGGAAGCGGTTGGGTATATCTACATCTATGGGACTCCATTTCCCACAAGAACAGCTGACCAGGATAATTCCTATCTTCGCGAGGCTGCAAACGTCAACACGTAGGCTCCGAGGTTGTCACCGCATGGCTCGTCTCCGAGCGAGAAATCTGGCCAAGACAATAGCCAGGGACAAACCAGTGAGTACGTTTGAATGTACTCGCAAACATTAGGAACACGGGTATAATAATTCAAACATGCTCCGAGTTAAACTAGATAAAACACACATTTGCCACGAAATATATGAAAGGTCATGATGCACACATATGGTTAAAATATACCAAAATAAAATACTGGGTGCCAAGCGAGTGTCTGAATGACTCCTCGAGCGGAAAATGCAGAAATAATAATACTGGTGCCAAACGAGTGTCTGAATGACTCCTCGAGCGGAAAATGCAGAAATAAAAATAATGCCGCAGTCGGGCGTCTGAGCGACACCACATAGAGGGCTTATAAAGGATAAATGAATAACATGCATGCCGCAGTCGGGCGTCTGAGCGACACCGCATAAAGGGCTTATAAGAAAAATAATTACAGTGAATATCCAGGAGGTAGGACCATCCCAGGGATACTCAATAATATACATAATATAAATGGTTAGTCCAAAATATAATAAAGATCACAATCCATACGTGTCATAGCCATAAACAAAATTTAGTACAGTCGTTTCTCCATCCGAAAACCGATAATCTAGTCAGGTCGTATCTCCATCCGAATACCGTTACAGAGTTCTAGTCAAACCGTTCTCCATCCGAATACCGTTACTGAGACTCAACTCACACTGTGGTTTTCACTCAAGAACATGACTATCCAACAGGATATATCCTCTACAGAGGGAGTACCATTTTCCACGAGTAACGGGTTTACTTACTCCCTCTGGACTAATTCCGTCTACGGTCTTTTGATTGAAAACACGCCCGACCTGCACACACCAGCTTAACTCACCAGTACCTGGAATCACCCACGACACCTGCCAAGGAAAACTCTAAGTGGGGAGGCTACAACCTCGACGTAGCATGGGATCACAAAATTTATACCGCGCGCAAAACTGGGGGAAGCTATCCCCTTCGGCTAACCCCGAAACACCCATGCCCCCGGACCGAATGACAGGCCTTAATCCGTGGCCACGGGACCTTCATCACGGCCTCTTTGTACGGTGTGTGCTTTGGACAGGGGTTGACAACCTACTGAACCATACCCTATCCCTGCAGGGACAAGTGGTGGTATCGACAAAGAAGGAAGCTATTGATCAAGACTTGGTCTACAACCGACTCAGGTGGTCCAGGCACCCACCAAACATATCACCACCAATGAAATAAATCATCATTCCTCGAGCCTCACCAAGCTATGCCGGGCATACTCGTCTCGACGAGGGATTAGGGACGAGCTCGTGTCTACCCAAGACCACGACTCTCCCGGCTTCCTACCGGTGTGCAAGAGAAGCTCACGAGGATGATCCAAATCATTAATGCATCCATTTGCTGGCCACAAACAAACTCCGAAGTGCACTCATGCACGAGACCACATCGATACACACAGCTATCACATACTCCAAGTCAAAAGGTGTTGTGATCACATCCAAACACCACAACATAATATTATGCCAGAGTTCAGAAATGCTTGCCTTCAAAAGTATGCAAAGGATGCACTTATTGGAAGCTTTCCTTTCCCTCCAAAAATCATATTTTGCAAAATACACAAATACAAATATTTCAAACACAGTACCAAAACTTGTCTCAAATATTTTTGAAATAAATCTTAAAATAAACTAGATGAAATTTGAGAGAGGTAGGAAAAAGAATCAACTCATTTGGAGTTTTATTTTAAAAGTTATAGCCAGTCAAAGTTTGGTCAACTCTGCTTTTTAAATAAAACCAGAAAAAAGGAAAACGCTTCAGCAGCAATACGCTTTTGCAGCAGAGAAACGTACGCGGGGTTTTGCGCCTCCACTTAAGCAGAGAGGGGGGCAGCTGCGCGGGTCACTAACAGTGGGTCCAGAGGGCCCACTAGTCAGGTTTGACTGGTCTCCCTCTCCTTCCTTTCTCCGCGCCCGAACGGTGGCGGGGCTCCGGCGATCGCCGTCGACGAACGGCTGCACCTCATGGGCACCCCAGGGCGGGGATGGAACGGCTAGACCGCGGCGGTCCTTTGGGTGGTTGAAGGGTCGTCGGAGGTGGAGGGAATCGCCGGCGGCGAGCTCCGCGGCGGGTGAAGGCTACGGTGGTGAAGTGCTTTTTGTGCTCCGGTGGTCTCCGATCGAAACTGAGCAGCTGGGCAGCTCTGCAAGGCTACGGGGAGGATCTTGGTGGCGCTGGATTGGCGAATGGGTGGCCGGTTGCGACGAATCGCACCGGAGCTTCGCGGCGGCCGGGCTGGCCGGAGTTGAGGGAGACGGCCACTACAGGTCGATTTACTACGCGGGAAGCTCTACGAGGAGTGTCTGAAGTCGCGTGAGTGCTCGGAGGGGCTCGGGGACCCTTTATATAGGCGCACCGGGCTGGTTCCGCGGCGGCAGAAGATAAGATCGCCGGCGACAGCCGTTGCTGTAGTTGCAGGGCATCGTGGCGGTGACGAACGCGTTCCGACGAGCGGGAGGATAAGCGCGGCCTGTGCTCTGAGGCAGCTGTCGTGCGCTGGTGGCTTGGGCGGCGCTGAACATGGCAGAGGCCACTGCCGACACCGGCGTGCCGCCAAGGGCGCGGCCAGCGGCGCAGCAGGGCGCCAGAGGTGTCGTGGAGCAGGGAGCGGCTAGTGCGCGTCTCAGTGATGCAGAGGGGGCCAGGGTCGGGTCGCGTCGCGTGCGGCAGTGCGGCGTGTCGGCGTAGTGCGCGCGCGTGCAAAACGTGCGCTCTGGGCGCGCCCAGAGCACCCACGGCACCTGTTCGACGCAATGCCAGCGTGCTCTAGAGCTCGAGGGTGGAGCTGGCACTGCACAGGATGAAGGTAGGGGAAGCAAGACACTTAGTGGACAAGGTGGAAAGGTCAGGGGTTCAAGTCCGCAGTGCAAACCAGAAAGCTTGCCAAAAGTGGCTGTGCACACCAGGTGTTCGACAGAATGCCAGATGCACTTAGGCAACTCTTGGAGTGACCAAAATCTCCAGATCAGTGTCTCTCTAGATGCAGGAGATGATGGCAAGGTTAGTTTGGCAAAGACAGAAAGTTGGTAGTGCAAGTTTTGCAAAACACCAGTTTTGGACAGAAAAAAAGGGTTTTGAACATGCATTTCAAAACCTCCAATGAGCCCAATCTCCTGGACTTAAGAGTTTGGTAGGGAGGGCTACAAGTAGGAAAAAAGCTCAGGGTTACTAGAGTAAAGAAAAATAAGGTTGCAGTACAAATCATCAAATTGGACCAGAATGCAAAAGAGGTTGATCCACTCAAATTTATCAAAGAACATCACTGGGTTTTTGCTTGAAGATGAATGGTATGCATCCAGTGACATCTCCAAACACTTGGAAGAATTTTCAGAAGAATATTTAAAAGGGTTGCAGTGCAAAAGTGCCTACTGGACCAGATTAGAAAAGTTGGTGTAGAGCTCAAAATCTCCAATGGCCAAGAGGTATTCTTGCACAAAAGTGATGTGGAACCATCACATGGCCTCCCCAAATTTTGGTGGAATTTTTAGGAGCATTTATCGAATGGTTGTAGTGCAAATGGGCTCCAAAAGCAAAGGAAATCATTTTATAAGAGCAGAGTTTTGAGAAAAATAAATCTTGCAACATTTGAATCCACTGAATAAATAATTGTTTTATTGTAGAGAGAAATCAAGTCCAACAATACCTTTGAAGGTTTTTTCCCACAAGAGGTATAAAGTCCAAAAATCACAAAAGGAAAAATTTGACAAAATTGGAAAAGTTTTATTTCCTGGCAACATTTTAATCAATAAAAACAAAGCCAAAATTTTGGGTGTCACAACACTACCCCCCTTAAGAAAAAATCTCGTCCTCGAGATTTGTTAAAGGCTGTTTTGAACAAGAATTGTTTTGATATAAAAATCTGTTTTTATCAAAGAAATCCTTCAACAGCACAAAACAAGACGGCTACAGTGAGAGGGCAATAAGTGGTGTAGAACCACAGTGTGGCACACTGGTGTAGTGTGGAAAAGTCTACGGTTAGGGAAAAACGAGACGTATCTACGGGATACAGTAATTTAGAATAAATTCTAAATTACTAATATACGCTGGTCGCACCCGAGAGCACAGTGCTCTCTCTGGCTAACAGGTGGGCCCAGGGCCCACTGTCGGCCTCTTCTCCTTTCTCTGGCTCTCTCTCTCTCGCGCGCTCTCCCGCGCTTCCTCCACCGGCGATGCCTAGCTCGTAGGGCATCGAGGCCGTACCGAGGTAGTGCGCGGCGTGCGTGCTGCAGGTGCAGCCTGCACTCACCTCGCGGGCCAGGGCGCTGTCGGCACTGCTCGCGGACTCGCCTCCGAACACCGGCGGCCGAGCGACGGGTGGCGCTGGTGGACCTCGCCCACCGTACACCGATCTCGGGCTATAAAACGGTCGCGGTGCTCCTCTTTTCTCCCTCACACCCGGCCTCGCTCCTACTCCTCCTTCCTTCTCCTCCATAGTTGCTGGCAGGAGCTCGAGCCGAGGCTCTAATGGCGGAGGCAATGCCGGACTGGTATGTGGTCCTGGTGTGTGGAGGCTTGGCGGTGCTACTGGGGTTCTCCGTGCTCCTGTGCGCGATGATCCTGGACGATCGTCGTGATGCTGCCGCACGAGTGTTGGCTCTTCGCGGTGGCGGCGATCATGTGGATGAGGCGCGGCACCGGGGCTGACTGCTGTCGGAGTGCCGGGGCAGCTTGCGCTCAAATGAACACTCACAAGTCTCTCTCACTGAGACTGTGGTGTCCTCGAGTGTGGTTAGATAGGCGCAAAAAGGTGCTCAGAGATTTGTAACAGTGCTCATGGTCGAGTGGTGGCTGAGAGTTTGCTGTAACGATGATGCGCGAGCAATAATAATAAAAAAAATCTATGCCGGGAAAAAGCATATATATGCAGCAATAACTCGGGAAATAGAGATCTTCTCGAAAAACGTGTTGCGAGAGAAGAAATAATTTAAAACAAAACTAACAGCGGCAACACCGCTCACAAAACAGGAATTAAAGAAAAATTGGATCCGTTGCATATGCTGCAACACATAAATACAAGTACTGGGACAGTAAATACATCGGAGGCGTTTACAAAGAAAAGGGTAAAGCGACAGGGTCCTGAGAAAACGCTTCTGGCACCGGGGCACACTCCTCTTCTATCGGGGGAAGCGGGTTAACCAGTCGATGAATGCGCCCTTCTTGGTTAGGCCTCAGTGGTTTGCCAATAGCGATCCAAGGATTTAAATCAGCGAGGCTCTGGAGATAACCCATTACTCGCTGAGTTAAACGCTCCTGGGCAATGATGTACTGGGCAAGGTTGGCCAGTACTGGATCCCTCTCGATGCGCCCACCGGGAAAAGATGCAACTTCTCCGGGTGCTGCACGGCTCGGAAAATAATAGTACCCTCGCTCACTGGCATAGGGCACTGCGAATCGAAGGCGGGTGAGCGCCTCGTACGCAGCAGCTTCTATGGCCATCTGCGGAGTCGGCATGGATTTCCCCACGAAGGAGACTTCCGTTGGGTCTTGGTTTGGGTAGGCGGGAGGGATGTGCACCACTGCCCAATATTTCGAGGTGGATGGAGTGATCCTCGATTTGAGCAACTCGTACTGGGGTGGACGGGTGGCGCTCATAGTACTGCCGGTAAAGTCCCACAATAATTTGACAAAGCTACCCGGGGTTGCGTCGGAGGTTCTCAGATAAATGCTGGGGGTCGACATGGCAAGGGGCGGCTGTGGGTGCTGCGCACAAAGGTGAGGGGTGCTCGGCAAGGTCACGGAGTGGCCTTTATATAGCACCGGGGCTGGGATATCTACCGGGGTGAGAGGTAACTGGCTGACGATCCTGTACTCGGGTCAAAGCCACAGATACACACGTCACATAAATGGGACGCATTACTGTGGGCGTTGACGGGGTTGGTTTTGGTAGCTGCGCTCGACATGAATAATGCAACTGTACGCCAACATACATGCATAGCCACTACTCCAAAACAAGAGCGCTTACACAGACAGCATGCAACAAGAGCGATACAAGGCCTCACATTACAAAGCATAGAGAAACTAAGGCTCGGCACAACTTTGAGCGACTTAGTCCACTTCGTTAATGTCTAAGTGGGCTGGCCTTGCGGACGCCGATGCTTCTCCACGGTTCTCCCCGTCGGGGTTTGCTGGTTGAGGCTGAGGTGCTGCAGGGTCGGGGAGATGGTGATGACCATCCCGGGGGTTGTTGGCCCAAATCCCGTTGGAATGGGTTTCCAAAAGGTGGCGAAGCGCTTCTGGGGTCACCAAAGTGTTCTGGTTGATGACTGGCGCAGGCCTCAAGGGATCGATCGGTTGTCCGAACAACACGACTGGGTTGTCGGTGTCGGGCTCCGCTCCTCTCCTTGCCGGGGCTCGGCGAACCAGCTCTCCACGAGCTGCGATCAGATCGAGAGTGACCTGATCGAACAGTTGCTCTAGTGCGCTTACATAGCGCACCAGATGCAGCAGTGCAGGATCCGTCTCGTGGTCTCCGTCGGCAACTTGGGGCGGCCTACCATACCCGTCACGACTGGGGTAGTAGTAGAACGAGCGACAGTTAACTCTGAGCGACAGGTGCCGGAGTTGAACTATAGCTTCGCGGGCTGCCAGTTGGATGGCTTGTGGCTCAAAGGAAGTTGTCCTTCCAGTGAACCTGTAGGGGCGTTCTGGCGACAGACCCCTACCGTAGATGTGCACAGTGGCCCAGTACTGACGGCTCTCACCGTACATGGGTCCCTGGTACACAACATACTCAGGAGGCTCCTCCAACGCATAGGCACGGCGGGTGAGGTTTGCGAGTACGGCAATATCTGCTTCTTTTTAGCTGAAGACAAGGGCCCCTCCTATAAGGTATTTTGTCCTCGAATAATGCGATATCTCACACCGGGTAAATCCTTAACCCTTCCTCCTCTTACTAATACTACAGAATGTTCTTGTAAATTATGGCCAATACCAGGTATATAAGCAGTGATTTCAAATCCAGAGGTTAATCGTACTCTGGCAACTTTACGTAAGGCAGAGTTGGGTTTTTTGGGTTCACACGTGAAAGTGCTTCGAAAGGCACCGGCTCCCAATGGTGAAATTCTTGCTGAAAGCACAGCTACGTGCTGGCACTCAATCAAGTAGTAGCGCTGGCACGTCACTCGGTGGCAATTTCTCCTTAGGCGCATGTCTCAGCAACACAAAACGAGGGTTTCGCTCGTTATAGGACTTGACCAACAAAACCTCCAAGGTTGGTTGCTGTGGTCTCGTTGTGAACAATGGGGCCAGGCATCGTGGCTGGGTTTGGGGAAAGAGGCTGTGCTGTGCCGAGGCTAGCGTGCCCTTTATATAGGAAAAGGAGACGGAGTCTTCCTCCGCACGCTGGCGATAGAGACGGGTTGGGTGTCGGTTACTGGCGCGTGAGCGACGGGCTAGGCTGATAGGTTGGGCACCGTCCGCCGAAAAAGGGCGTCGGGTCACTGTGGGGTTACCTTACGCGGGAAGCTTGACCGGGGGTTAGGCCAAGGTCTGATGGTTTGGTTAACCTAAGTTTATTGACCTGGCTAAGATAGGATTAGCCAATGGTCAGCCTGGCTCTGATACCAAGTCTGTCATGACCGGATTTTTGGGATATAAATTCCCAGAAAAACGGCCTGTGTGCTCACCAGCCCCAGGATTACTGTTAGCTGATGAGGCACCAACTTGATACAAGAATATCCAAGCGAGTACAAAAATATCTAGTACAAGACCATTCAGGCCTAGGAGTACAACAATTGGTTTCTAATGGTTGAGGGCGGAAGCGGTTGGGTATATCTACATCTATGGGACTCCATTTCCCACAAGAACAGCTGACCAGGATAATTCCTATCTTCGCGAGGCTGCAAACGTCAACACGTAGGCTCCGAGGTTGTCACCGCATGGCTCGTCTCCGAGCGAGAAATCTGGCCAAGACAATAGCCAGGGACAAACCAGTGAGTACGTTTGAATGTACTCGCAAACATTAGGAACACGGGTATAATAATTCAAACATGCTCCGAGTTAAACTAGATAAAACACACATTTGCCACGAAATATATGAAAGGTCATGATGCACACATATGGTTAAAATATACCAAAATAAAATACTGGGTGCCAAGCGAGTGTTTGAATGACTCCTCGAGCGGAAAATGCAGAAATAATAATACTGGTGCCAAACGAGTGTCTGAATGACTCCTCGAGTGGAAAATGCAGAAATAAAAATAATGCCGCAGTCGGGCGTCTGAGCGACACCACATAAAGGGCTTATAAAGGATAAATGAATAACACGCATGCCGCAGTCGGGCGTCTGAGCGACACCGCATAAAGGGCTTATAAGAAAAATAATTACAGTGAATATCCAGGAGGTAGGACCATCCCAGGGATACTCAATAATATACATAATATAAATGGTTAGTCCAAAATATAATAAAGATCACAATCCATACGTGTCATAGCCATAAACAAAATTTAGTACAGTCGTTTCTCCATCCGAAAACCGATAATCTAGTCAGGTCGTATCTCCATCCGAATACCGTTACAGAGTTCTAGTCAAACCGTTCTCCATCCGAATACCGTTATTGAGACTCAACTCAGACTGTGGTTTTCACTCAAGAACATGACTATCCAACAGGATATATCCTCTGCAGAGGGAATACCATTTTCCACGAGTAACGGGTTTACTTAGTCCCTCTGGACTAATTCCGTCTATGGTCTTTTGATTGAAAACACGCCCGACCTACACACACCAGCTTAACTCACCAGTACCTGGAATCACCCACGACACCTGCCAAGCAAAACTCTAAGTGGGGAGGCTACAACCTCGACATAGCATGGGATCACAAAATTTATACCGCGCGCAAAACTGGGGGAAGCTATCCCCTTCGGCTACAACCGAAACACCCATGCCCCCGGACCGAATGACAGGCTTTAATCCGTGGCCACGGGACCTTCATCACGGCCTCTCTGTACGGTGTGTGCTTTGGACAGGGGTTGACAACCTACTGAACCATACCCTATCCCTGCAGGGACAAGTGGTGGTACCGACAAAGAAGGAAGCTATTGATCAAGACTTGGTCTACAACCGACTCAGGTGGTCCAGGCACCCACCAAACATATCACCACCAATGAAATAAATCATCATTCCTCGAGCCTCACCAAGTTATGCCGGGCATACTCGTCTCGACGAGGGATTAGGGACGAGCTCGTGTCTACCCAAGACCACGACTCTCCCGGCTTCCTACCGGTGTGCAAGAGAAGCTCACAAGGATGATCCAAATCATTAATGTATCCATTTGCTGGCCACAAACAAACTCCGAAGTGCTCTCATGCACGAGACCACATCGATACACACAGCTATCACATACTCCAAGTCAAAAGGTGTTGTGATCACATCCAAACACCACAACAGAATATTATGCCAGAGTTTAGAAATGCTTGCCTTCAAAAGTATGCAAAGGATGCACTTATTGGAAGCTTTCCTTTCCCTCCAAAAATCCTATTTTGCAAAATACACAAATACAAATATTTCAAACACAGTACCAAAACTTGTCTCAAATATTTTTGACATAAATCTTAAAATAAACTAGATGAAATTTGAGAGAGGTAGGAAAAAGAATCAACTCATTTGGAGTTTTATTTTAAAAGTTATAGCCAGTCAAAGTTTGGTCAACTCTGCTTTTTAAATAAAACCAGAAAAAAGGAAAACGCTTCAGCTGCAATACGCTTTTGCAGCAGAGAAACGTACGCGGGGTTTTGCGCCTCCACTTAAGCAGAGAGGGGGGCGTCTGCGCGGGTCACTGACAGTGGGTCCAGAGGGCCCACTAGTCAGGGTTGACTGGTCTCCCTCTCCTTCCTTTCTCCGCGCCCGAACGGTGGCGGGGCTCCGGCGATCGCCGTCGACGAACGGCTGCACCTCATGGGCACCCCAGGGCGGGGATGGAACGGCTAGACCGCGGCGGTCCTTTGGGTGGTTGAAGGGTCGTCGGAGGTGGAGGGAATCGCCGGCGGCGAGCTCCGCGGCGGGTGAAGGCTACGGTGGTGAAGTGCTTTTTGTGCTCCGGTGGTCTCCGATCGAAACTGAGCAGCTGGGCAGCTCCGCAAGGCTACGTGGAGGATCTTGGTGGCGCTGGATTGGCGAATGGGTGGCCGGTTGCAACGAATCGCACCGGAGCTTGGCGGCGGCCGGGCTGGCCGGAGTTGAGGGAGACGGCCACCACAGGTCGATTTACTACGCGGGAAGCTCTACGAGGAGTGTCTGAAGTCGCGTGAGTGCTCGGAGGGGCTCGGGGACCCTTTATATAGGCGCACCGGGCTGGTTCCGCGGCGGCAGAAGATAAGATCGCCAGCGACAGCCGTTGCTGTAGTTGCAGGGCATCGTGGCGGCGACAAACGCGTTCCGACGAGCGGGAGGATAAGCGCGGCCTGTGCTCTGAGGCAGCTGTCGTGCGCTGGTGGCTTGGGCGGCGCTGAACATGGCAGAGGCCACTGCCGACGCCAGCGTGCCGCCAAGGGCGCGGCCAGTGGCGCAGCAGGGCGCCAGAGGTGCCGTGGAGCAGGGAGCGGCTAGTGCGCGGCTCAGCGATGCAGAGGGGGCCAGGGTCGGGACGCGTCGCGTGCGGCAGTGCGGCGTGTCAGCGTAGTGCGCGCGCGTGCAAAACATGCGCTCTGGGCGCGCCCAAGCACGCACGGCACCTGTTCGACGCAATGCTAGTGTGCTCTAGAGCTCGAGGGTGGAGCTGGCACTGCACAGGATGAAGGTAGGGGAAGCAAGACACTTAGTGGACAAGGTGGAAAGGTCAGGGGTTCAAGTCCGCAGTGCAAACCAGAAAGCTTGCCAAAAGTGGCTGTGCACACCAGGTGTTCGACAGAATGCCAGATGCACTTAGGCAACTCTTGGAGTGGCCAAAATCTCCAGATCAGTGTCTCTCTAGATGCAGGAGATGATGGCAAGGTTAGTTTGGCAAAGACAGAAAGTTGGTAGTGCAAGTTTTGCAAAACACCAGTTTTGGACAGAAAAAAAGGGTTTTGAACATGCATTTCAAAACCTCCAATGAGCCCAATCTCCTGGACTTAAGAGTTTGGTAGGGAGGGCTACAAGTAGGAAAAAAGCTCAGGGTTACTAGAGTAAAGAAAAATAAGGTTGCAGTACAAATCATCAAATTGGACCAGAATGCAAAAGAGGTTGATCCACTCAAATTTATCAAAGAACATCACTGGGTTTTTGCTTGAAGATGAATGGTATGCATCCACTGACATCTCCAAACACTTGGAAGAATTTTCAGAAGAATATTTAAAAGGGTTGCAGTGCAAAAGTGCCTACTGGACCAGATTGCAAAAGTTGGTGTAGAGCTCAAAATCTCCAATGGCCAAGAGGTATTCTTGCACAAAAGTGATGTGGAACCATCACATGGCCTCCCCAAATTTTGGTGGAATTTTTAGGAGCATTTATCGAATGGTTGTAATGCAAATGGGCTCCAAAAGCAAAGGAAATCATTTTATAAGAGCAGAGTTTTGAGAAAAATAAATCTTGCAACATTTGAATCCACTGAATAAATAATTGTTTTATTGTAGATAGAAACTAAGTCCAACAATACCTTTGAAGGTTTTTTCCCACAAGAGGTATAAAGTCCAAAAATCACAAAAGGAAAAATTTGACAAAATTGAAAAAGTTTTATTTCCTGGCAACATTTTAATAATAAAAACAAAGCCAAAATTTTGGGTGTCACAAATAAGTATGATAAATATGGCTTAAGGCCATCTAAAAACGATAACAGCGGAAGGCTTCGAAGATAAGTGAGTCCATCAACTCCAACGGCATCACTGAGTATAAGACCACGACCTAAGGCACCTTACTCGTCGTCTGAAAAGTCTGCAACATGAAACGTTGCAGCCCGAAAACGGGTCAGCACAAGGAATATGCTGGCAATGTAACACATAGAGAATACTGAACATAATAATGCTATACTACATGCATATATGGCTGGTGGAAAGCTCTATGGTTACAGTTTTGCGAAAAGCCAATTTTTCCCTCCTGCAAAGGAATAAATTTTATTTAACTATCATGGTGGTTGTTAAACATTGAGAAGGTACCTCCAACTCAATCCCAATTAGGTATCATCATTAACCCAACAAAATTAATTAAAGCAACATGGTGATGAGATTCACATGATAATCCAGGTACTAGATACTCAAGATGTCCATAACCGGGGACACGGCTAACCATGATTAGTTTGTACACTCTGCAGAGGTTTGTGCACTTTTCCCCACAAGACTCGACCGCCTCCGCTTGATTCTCGCACTGCATGATGTTTGAGAAACGGATGACCGAGACACAGTCTTTCAGAAGCTTAAACTCAACTCTGGGTAGACCGTACCACCTACATCCCCTACATCTGCTAGTCTACCTCATCAAGAGCTCACACAAATTAATCAACTATGCTAGAGCCCATAATAGCTTGTGGCTGCACACGGAAGTTTCTAGCATGAATAATCTCATGATCCCTTTGAGCCTGGGTGGCGGTCCATAGGATGATCACACGGGTACTCCGGGATATCCAAAAATACAGGCAACACTGGGTTCTCCAGGTGCCTCAATCCACCCAGATGTGAGTTTTAGTTGCCACCTTAGGTAAACCATTAGTTAACAATCTCACATCTGTCGTGAATATCTCTCAAACCCAATCCACGTCTACAAGCATAGCATAGCGATATAATAGCAAACATAGAAGTAACTCCCAAGGGTTTGATAATAAAACATGTAATAGGTACTACCTCAACTACTTCCCAATACCCACAATTTAATTAGATCCTAACCATGCAATGTTTGAGGGTTGATCTAATGCAATAAAAACTGGGTATGGAAGAGTATGATCAAAGTGTTACTTGCCTTGCTGATGATCCGTGTAACCTAGAGATTCGAAGTAACAAGCGGCGCACTCCGGGTACTCTATCGCAAACAAACAAGCAAACAATAAGTACTCATCTAATGCACAGGTAAAACTAAAATAAAGACCTAACCAGAAATTTCAACTTAAGAACTCCGGTTTGCAAAAAGAATCAAATCGAACGAAGCAACGAAAATCAAACGGCGAAAGAAACAAGCTTCGTTTACTTATCTGGATCTAGGTCAAATTTTACAGTAGCAAAAACTTGTTTGAGTGGGATAAACGGAAAGAGAATTTCGAGACGAAACTCTAGGCGCTTGAATCACCTGATTCCGTTAAATGAGCGAAAAGTTAAACAAAAACGAAGTTCTGATCGGAAATCACGATCTGGAATAATCGCGGAAAATCCGACGAAAAAGAAAACTGACGAACAATTAAACGAACGGGCGTTCGTTAACAGCGAAAATCCGACGAACACGTTCGTTAAAACGAACGGGTCGGTGAACGTTCACTAAGTAATAAAACCGAAAAAAATAAACCGATTTGAAAAAAATGAAAACTAGGGTTTAGAAAAAAAATAAAAAAATAAACCGAATCGGTTTTTTTAAAAAAACCGGACTCGGCGGCGGCGGCTTCGGCTACCTCGGTGGCAGCTCCGGCGGGGATCCGGCGGGGCGGCGGGGCTCGGGCGAGGCTCGGGCGGCGGCGGGGCGACGGCGGGAGGCGGCGCGAGCGGCGGCGGTGCGGGCACTGCAGCGGGCGGCGGCGGGTGCGGGTTGGGCGGCGGCGGGGTGAGGAGAGGAGGCGGGGTGGGGGGTATATATAAGGAGGGGAGGGCGGTGGCGTGGAGGAGGGGGCAAGGCGGCGGCGGCGAGGCGTGCTCGAGGCGGATTCGGGCGGCGGCGACGGCCGTGCGCGCGAGGGAGACGACGACGGGACGGGCCGGCCTGGCTCGGCTGGGCCTCGGCCCAGTCGGGCACGGTTTTTTTTAAATATTCACCGAATCTAAAAAAATCGCAGAAAAATAAATAAGAATCCAAAAATGATAAAACAAATTTTCCCCGTCTAATTAAAATAATTAGAACAAGGTGAACATTTTCTTGACCCAAAAATGCAGTTTTTGAAAACGTGCAATTTTTTTAATGCAAGTAAAATTGCAAATAAAATCCGAATAAAATCAAATATTTGATTTTAATATTTTTCCTCCAATATTTCAATTATTTTGGAGGAGTCATATTTTCTCCTCTCATTTATTTTAATATGAAATATTTTTCGGAGGGAACAATAATTAAAACCAAAAATCCTCGTTTTATTATTTGATAAAAATCAAATATGAAAAACCGGGAAAATCCCCAACTCTCTCCGAGGGTCCTTGAGTTGCTTAGGATTTATCGAGGATTTGCCAAAATGCAATAAAATATGCTATGCAATGATGATCTAATGTATAACATTCCAAATTGAAAATTTGGGATGTTACAAACCTACCCCCTTAAGATGAATCTCGCCCTCGAGATTCGGGTTGGCTAGAAAATAGGTGAGAGTGGTTCTTCCGTAGATCTTCCTCTCGCTCCCAGGTGGCTTCATCTTCCGTATGGTGACTCCACTGGACTTTGCAAAACTTGATAACCTTACTGCGGGTGACTCGGCTGGCATACTCAAGAATCTTAACTGGTTTCTCCACATAGGTCAAATCACTTTCCAGCTGAATCGCTTCTAGTGGCACTGTATCTCTCAGTGGTATTTCAGCCATCTCTGCATGGCACTTCTTCAACTGGGAAACGTGAAATACATCATGAACTCCTGACAATCCTTCAGGCAATTCCAGCTTGTAGGCAACTTCTCCCATACGTTCCAAAACTCTGTATGGTCCGATAAAACGGGGCGCTAACTTTCCCTTAACTCCAAAGCGCTTCACTCCTCGAAGTGGTGATACTCGAAGATAAACTCTATCTCCGACTTCGTGCACTGTCTCCTTACGTTTAGAATCCGCATAACTCTTCTGCCTGGACTGAGCTACCTTGAGCCTATCGCGAATCAACCTCACTTTCTGTTCAGACTCCTTAATCAAATCTGGTCCAAACAACTGACGGTCTCCAACTTTGTCCCATAACAATGCTGTTCTACACCTCCTTCCGTACAAAGCTTCGAAAGGGGCCATCTTCAAACTGGTTTGATAACTGTTGTTGTAAGAAAACTCTGCATATGGCAAATTGTCGTCCCAAGTAGATCCATAATCTAGTGCACAAGCTCTCCACATGTCTTCCAAAATCTGATTGACTCTCTCGGTCTGTCCATCTGTCTGTGGGTGAAAGGCTGTACTGAATTCTAGCCTGGTTCCCAAAGTTTCATGTAACTGATTCCAAAACTTCGAGGTAAACTGGGTTCCTCTATCTGATACAATGGTCCTCGGAACTCCATGCAAACATACGATTCTGGTCATGTATATCTTTGCCAACTTAGCACTAGTGTAAGTGGTCTTCACTGGGATGAAATGAGCTACTTTCGTCAAACGGTCGACTACAACCCATATTGAGTCATAGCCTGAACGAGTCCTGGGCAATCCCGTGATAAAATCAATGCCTAGTTTATCACACTTCCATTCGGGTATCGGCAATGGTTGTAGCAATCCCGCTGGCTTCTGATGTTCTGCCTTCACTCTCTGACATACATCACAAACTGCTACATACTCCGCAATATCCTTCTTCATTCCGGCCCACCAGAAAGTATCCTTCAAATCCAAATACATCTTGGTATTTCCTGGGTGAATCGAATACGGTGAATCATGGGCCTCTTGCAAGATCAACTTCCTGATCTCCGGATCATTGGGCACATAAATGCGGTCCTCAAACCATAAGGTATCGTACTCATCCTCACGAAATCCCTTGGCTTTTCCTTTGCTCAACTTTTCCTTTATCTCGTCAATCTCCTTGTCTGTCTTCTGAGCTTCTCTGATCTTTTCCATCAAGGTAGGCTGAATCTCCAATGTTGCTAAATAGTCTCTTGGAACTATCTCCAAACATAGCTCGCGAAGATCCTCGGCTAACTCCTGGGGTAACTCTCCTGTCATGAGGGTGTTGACATGGCTCTTGCGGCTCAACGCATCTGCTACTACGTTAGCCTTCCCTGGGTGATAATGTAATCTCATATCATAGTCCTTAATAAGCTCCAACCATCTCCTCTGCCTGAGATTTAACTCCTTCTGCGTGAAAATGTACTTCAAACTCTTGTGATCCGTGTACACCTCACAATGGTTTCCGATGAGAAAATGTTTCCAGGTCTTCAACGCATGCACTACGGCTGCTAATTCCAAATCATGCGTGGCATAATTCTTCTCATGGGGTTTAAGTTGTCGTGAAGCATATGACACAACTCTTCCTTCCTGCATAAGCACTGCTCCAAGTCCTCGACGAGAAGCGTCGCAATAAACTTCATAATCCTTGCGTTGATCTGGCAGAATCAACACAGGTCATGTAACCAATCGTTTCTTCAATTCTTGGAAACTAGCTTCACATTCCTCAGTCCAATTGAATTTGGTGTCCTTCTTCAATAGCTCAGTCATGGGCTTTGCAATCTTCGAGAAATTCTCGATGAACCTCCGGTAGTATCCTGCAAGTCCAAGAAAACTCCGGATCTCTCCAACTGACGTGGGTGATTCCCAGCTTGTTACTGTGTCAACTTTGGCGGGGTCTACTGCTATTCCTTCTCCGGATATAACATGTCCGAGGAATCCAACTTCCTTCAGCCAAAATTCACATTTGCTGAACCTGGCGTATAACTGCTGTTCTCTGAGCTTCTCAAGTACCAAACGCAAATGCTCTTTATGCTCTTCTTCATTCTTGGAGTAGACTAAAATATCGTCAATAAACACCACGATGAACTTATCCAAAAACTCCATAAACACTTGGTTCATCAGGTTCATGAAATAGGCAGGTGCGTTAGTCAGGCCAAATGACATAATGGTATACTCGTATAGCCCATACCTAGTGGTAAAAGCCGTCTTAGGTATATCCTGCTCTCGAACCTTCAACTGATGGTATCCTGATCGTAGATCGATCTTGGAAAATACCTTAGCTCCTTGTAAGCGGTCAAACAAATCATTGATCATCGGCAGTGGGTACTTGTTTTTGATGGTCACTTCATTCAATCCATGGTAATCAACAACCATCCTCAACGATCCATCTTTCTTCTCCACTAGAAGTACTGGTGATCCCCAAGGTGACGAACTTGGGCGAATATAGCCTTTATCCAGTAACTCCTTAATCTGCTTCTTAATCTCCTCCAAATCTTTTGCGGGCATCCTGTACGGTCTCTTAGATATTGGCCCTGTGCTTGGCAAAAGTTCAATCAAGAACTCAATGTCTCTATCCGGTGGCATGCCTGGCAACTCTTCTGGAAATACATCCGGGTAATCCTTCACCACTGGTACTTCCTCCTGTACAACTCCTGATAAGGAATTTACTTGAATCCTCTTCGGCACATGCCGGGATACATACTTAATCCTTCTTCCTTCTGGGGTGGTAAGCAAAATCGACTTACTGACGCACTCAATGTTCCCTTCATACTTTGATAACCAATCCATGCCTAATATCACATCCAATCCTTGCGATTCCAGTACTATTAGGACTGAGGGAAACAGGTAGTTACCAATCCTTAATGGTAACCGTTCACACCATAAACTAGCCATATACTCTGCTCCTGGCGAGGTTACTAACATGGGTGACCTAAGGGCTTGGGTTGGCAGTTTATACTTATCCACAAATCCCCTTGATATGTATGAATGCGATGCACCAGTATCAAAAAGAACGAGTGCAGTAAATGACTTAACCATAAACTTACCTATTACTGCATCAGGCTGTGCTTCAACCTCTTCCACGCTCACGTGGTTCACATGTCCTTTGTTGAAAGGGTTCGGCTTCTTCCCAGAGCTTCCATTGCCATTTCCATTCTGTGCTTCAGGACAATCAGTTGCATAATGTCCAGTCTTCTGGCACTTGAAACAAGTAATATGACTTAGATCCCTCTTGGCTGGGGTAGTTGGGTTAGTGCGGTTCTGTCCGTTGCTTCCTCCATTCCCATTACCATTCTTGGGTCCACTATGGTTGTGCGAACTACCTCCTCCATGGGTATGCTGAAACTGTCCTCCCGGTTTCGGGGTAAAACATGGCTTCTGCTGAGCTCCAGAATTATACTTCTCTTGTCCATACTTCCTCTTACGGTTTTCAATCTGCTGCTGCTTCCCTTCAATCATGAGTGCTCTATCTACCAACTCCTGATAGTTGTTGAAGGTGGCTACCATTAGCTGCATGCTCAGCTCATCATTCAATCCTTCGAGAAACTTCTCCTGCTTGGCTGCATCCGTAGCAACGTCATCTGGTGCATAACGTGCTAACTTACTGAAATCCTCCACATACTGGCCTATGGTGTGTCCTCCTTGTCGTAGGTTGCGAAACTCACGCTTCTTCATAGCCATAGCTCCTGCTGAAACATGGGCTGTACGGAAAGCTTGCTGAAACTAGTCCCATGTGATAGTGTCAATAGGGTGTGTGGCTGTGTAATTCTCCCACCATGATGCTGCGGGTCCATCAAGCTGATGTGCGGCAAAACGCACTCTTTCCGCATCTGTGCATCCTGCAGTGGCCAACTCCCTTCCAACTTTGCGGAGCCAACCATCTGCAACAATCGGCTCGGTGCTGCTGGAAAACACCGGCGGATTTAGCCTCAAGAAACGGGCTAAGTGATCAACAGGTGGTGGTGGTGGGTTGTTTTTGTTGTTGCCTTGGTTCTGTACTAACACTTGCATCAGGGCATTATGTTGCTGAATCAACTGGGTGATCTCCGGTGGGAAAACAAATCCGGTGTCGCGTCTCGGAGGCATCTGATAGGTTAGAAAAGATGAGAGTTTAGAATAGAATGAGGTCTAGAGGGAAAACACTACCCATATGCTCATGAGACAAACACATTCAATATCACTCAATCAATTCAAACAAGGCATACAATCGATCTAACTAGCGTTACAAAAGTGCTTGAACTATACTATATATGGGGGAAAACTACTACTAATATGGTGGTCTACTAGAAATTCTGATCAGTCGAAGACTCCATGATATCTGCTCCAGCTTCATCAACAAAGTCATCTTCACTGGGGTCCGAGTCGGTTTCGTCGATGATGATGTAGTTATCCGGGCAAGCGCATTCATCATCTTCTGCTTTTGGCACTGGATTTCCCATGAATACTCCAATCTTCTTCTCCAGGTCGTCATTCTTCCCTACTAGTGCGATGATTTCCTCCAAATAATCCTCGCGTGTAGCCTTGAGTTCTTCCTCCAGCTCCTTGATCTTCGTCAATGCCTTCTTCAGATCTATCTTGTCTGAGCACATCTGGTTCTCCTGGCGACGAATGTGTTGGTTTTGCTCCTGGATGAAAGCTGCAATTGATCCATCCTTCTTGGTGCTGATCATCTCCCATTGCTCGTCTCGGTGTCCACAAATCTAATAAATAGTATCCTTAAGCTCCCTGTGGTAGACTTCTCCAATGCGTCCCATAGCGATGTGGGCTACCATGCTCTTCCCTAAACTCCAGGTTGGTGCTTCAAAAGCCAATTTTATAGGCTCAGTGACTGGCGCGAACGTCCTTCCTGGAACTTGAACTTGAATCTTCCAGCTCTCCTCTTCAGGTAATGTGGCGTTGTAGGTTCCAGTGATGCTTGGTATTCCTATGTTCAAGTACTTAGTGACTCCCTTCAAGTGACGTCCAAAAGGCGTATCTTCATCTGGTTGCATGAACTTGCTCCTTGCATCCGCCATTCCTAAAAGAGTAGAAAGTGGAGACGGGTCAGAAATGAGAAGAGAGAAGTGTTCTAGGGTCTAAGCTTAGTGGTCGTGTCCTACAGTTAGCGTGTGCTCTGATACCACGTTTGTAGCGACCAGACCTCAAACAGTCTGTGCTCCTGTGCACCAGTGTCATCCCTGGATCAGTAATGCTGACACGCACAGTACAAATGGAGGATTTATAACAGAGTAGCAATCACACTTATTACAATGAATATCTCAAAAGAGAATAAGTATGATAAATATGGCTTAAGGCCATCTAAAAACGATAACAGCGGAAGGCTTCGAAGATAAGTGAGTCCATCAACTCCAACGGCATCACTGAGTATAAGACCACGACCTAAGGCACCTTACTCGTCGTCTGAAAAGTCTGCAACATGAAACGTTGCAGCCCAAAAATGGGTCGGCATAAGGAATATGCTGGCAATGTAACACATAGAGAATACTGAACATAATAATGCTATACTACATGCATATATGGCTGGTGGAAAGCTCTATGGTTACTGTTTTGCGAAAAGCCAATTTTTCCCTACTGCAAAGGAATAAATTTTATTTAACTATCATGGTGGTTGTTAAACATTGAGAAGGTACCTCCAACTCAATCCCAATTAGGTATCATCATTAACCCAACAAAATTAATTAAAGCAACATGGTGATGAGATTCACATGATAATCCAGGTACTAGATACTCAAGATGTCCATAACCGGGGACACGGCTAACCATGATTAGTTTGTACACTCTGCAGAGGTTTGTGCACTTTTCCCCACAAGACTCGATCGCCTCCGCTTGATTCTCGCACTGCATGATGTTTGAGAAACGGATGACCGAGACACAGTCTTTCAGAAGCGTAAACTCTCTACTCTGGGTAGACCGTACCACCTACATCCCCTACATCTGCTAGTCTACCTCTTCAAGAGCTCACACAAATTAATCAACTATGCTAGAGCCCATAATAGCTTGTGGCTGCACACGGAAGTTTCTAGCATGAATAATCTCATGATCCCTTTGAGCCTGGGTGGCGGTCCATAGGATGATCACACGGGTACTCCGGGATATCCAAAAATACAGGCAGCACTGGGTTCTCCAGGTGCCTCAATCCACCCAGATGTGAGTTTTAGTTGCCACCTTAGGTAAACCATTAGTTAACAATCTCACATCTGTCGTGAATATCTCTCAAACCCAATCCACGTCTACAAGCATAGCATAGCGATATAATAGCAAACGTAGAAGTAACTCCCAAGGGTTTGATAATAAAACAGGTAATAGGTACTACCTCAACTACTTCCCAATACCCACAATTTAATTAGATCCTAACCATGCAATGTTTGAGGGTTGATCTAATGCAATAAAAACTGGGTATGGAAGAGTATGATCAAAGTGTTACTTGCCTTGCTGATGATCCGCGTAACCTAGAGATTCGAAGTAACAAGCGGCGCACTCCGGGTACTCTATCGCAAACAAACAAGCAAACAATAAGTACTCATCTAATGTACAGGTAAAACTCAAATAAAGACCTAACCAGAAAGTTCAACTTAAGAACTCCGGTTTGCAAAAAGAATCAAATCGAGCGAAGCAACGAAAATCAAACGGCAAAAGAAACAAGCTTCGTTTACTAATCTGGATCTAGGTCAAATTTTACAGTAGCAAAAACTTGTTTGAGTGGGTTAAACAGAAAGAGAATTTTGAGACGAAACTCTAGGCGCTTGAATCGCCTGATTCCGTTAAACGAGCGAAAAGTTAAACGAAAACAAAGTTCTGATCGGAAATCACGATCTGGAATAATCGCGGAAAATCCACGAAAAAGAAAACTGATGAACAGTTAAACGAACGGACGTTCGTTAACAGCGAAAATCCGACGAACACGTTCGTTAAAACGAACGGGTCGGTGAACGTTCACTAAGTAATAAAACCGAAAAAAATAAACCGATCTGAAAAAAAGAAAACTAGGGTTTAGAAAAAAAAAACCGAATCGGTTTTAAAAAAACGGACTTGGCGGCGGTGGCTTCGGCTACCTCGGCGGCAGCTTCGGCGGGGCGGCGGGGCTCGGGCGAGGCTCGGGCGGCGGCGGGGCGACGGCGGGAGGCGGCGGCGCACGGCTGCGGGGCGGCGGCGCGAGTGGCGGTGGCGCGGGCGCTGTAGCGGGCGGCGGCGGGTGCGGGTTGGGCGGCGGCGGGGTGAGGAGAGGGCGGGTTGGGCGGCGGCGGGTGCGGGTTGGGCGGCGGCGGGTGCGGGTTGGGCGGCAGCGGGAGGAGGGGGCAAGGCGGCGGCGGCGGGTGCGGGTTGGGCGGCGGCGGGTGCGGGTTGGGCGGCAGCGGGAGGAGGGGGCAAGGCGGCGGCGGCGAGGCGTGCTCGAGGCGGACTCGGGCGGCGGCAGTGGCCGTGCGCGCGAGGGAGACGACGACGGGACGGGCCGGCCTGGCTCGGCTGGGCCTCGGCCCAGTCGGGTGCGGGTTTTTTATTTAAATATTCGCCGAATTTAAAAAAAACACAGAAAAATAAATAAAAATCCAAAAATGATAAAACAAAATTTCCCCGTCTAATTAAAATTATTAGAACAAGGTGAACATTTTCTTGACCCAAAAATGTAGTTTTGAAAACGTGCAATTTTTTAATGCAAGTAAAATTGCAAATAAAATCCGAATAAAATCAAATATTTGATTATAATATTTTTCCTCCAATATTTCAATTATTTTGGAGAAGTCATATTTTCTCCTCTCATTTATTTTAATATGAAATATTTTTCAGATGGAACAATAATTAAAACCAAAAATCCTCGTTTTATTATTTGATAACAATCAAATATGAAAAACCGGGAAAATCACCAACTCTCTCCGAGGGTCCTTGAGTTGCTTAGGATTTATCGAGGATTTGCTAAAATGCAATAAAATATGCTATGCAATGATGATCTAATGTATAACATTCCAAATTGAAAATTTGGGATGTTACAACTGCACAACGAACATTTTATTATCCAAAATCTGCTTGCTCTTCTTTACCACGTTCCTCTTCCGTTCTTCTTTAATAAGTACTCTCTCCGTTCCTAAATACAAGTCTTTGTATAGATTCCACCATGGACTACATATGGAGCAAAATGAGTGAATCTACACTCTAAAATGTATCTGGATACATCTGTATGTGATCCATAGTGGAAATCGCTACCAAGACTTATATTTTGGAACGGAGGGAGTATGATAGTAGTACAGTATGTTCCTTGTAGTGAAGATGAGCAGGGACATTTGCAGTGTAGAGGCCTATACGGTCGGTTGGTATGGACACTTTGAACTCGTCGGACCTCTTTGATTCGTAGGATTTTGTAAACATGGGAATAGGATTTGTAGTGGCCTGCCCACTTGAATCCTATAAGAATAGCAAGGAAATGCAGGGAGCTGTGTCGCCTTTGAGAGTTACACTAATATTAACAGTACCGCACCTTCAGTTGAAGAGAGCTGGTATCCGAAGCCTTTCTAGCCGTACCGGCAATACTAGCACATATATTCCAGCAAGTTCCACTTTGCTGATTTTACTCTGATGCTTATGGTTTTCCCGTTATATCTACACTATGATCTGTGTAGCTGCTTTGTGTCACACTAGCAGCAGTCCACTCTTGAAGCTAAACACTGCAATGACTTACAAAATTGTCACCAAGGCATTGAGTGCCATTCTGGATGCAATGAAACTCATACGCTCCCCACCTGTTGACTCTTGTTCAGAATATGATCCTAATGACTCTTGTTCAAAATTGCCACATATGGAGAGACAGCATGGAATTGCATTTCTTTGGGCGCTGTGATTCATCATCAGTGGGCAACCAACATTGTATGCAATTAAGCGGAACCTCAAGAATATGCTTCCTCTTCTATTCTTTAACATGTTCCTCTTTTGTTATTCTGTATTTAGTACGTACAGTATGTTCCTTGTCAGGAAGGGGAGCAGGGACATCTGCAGTCAACAGCTGATAGAGCTGGCATGAACTTGATCGATAGGCTTTCAATTACTAGCGGCAATACAACACCGTATTTTCAAGACAGTTCCACTTTCCCGATTTATATATCATGGTTATGGTGTACCCCTTTTATGTACACTATGATCTGCCTAGTTGCTGTGTGCTCTTGTTATCATGGTTTGGCAATAAACTCTCTATACAGTATATTTTGAACCTATCATCTGCCAACTATCCTTACTTCTGGAGCCTATTTTTTTGTGTACTTGTGCCAAATTATATAAATGCATGCACCATATTACAGCACACATGAGCTCTCTCATCAGAATCCAGTGATAGCACACAAGTGTTTATAGGGGCGCCCCTATATTAGAATATCCTCTGCATTACAAAGATAATCTCACAACTATTTATGTTTTCATGGTTCTCAGATATTATACGTAATTATAGTGAATATCAGAATCCACGCATCAGAAGAATATAGTGGAACACTGCAATGACTTACAAAATTGGCACCAAGGCATTGAGTGCCATTCTGGATGCAATGAAACTCATACGCTCCCCACCTGTAGATTCTTGTTCAGAATATGATCCTAATGACTATTCTAACCTTGAGGAGTCAAAGGCAGATGGCCTGTCATGTTCACCCATCAAGGTGCCTGCTCTAATTTGGCAAGGTTTTATTGATTGCACGTATCTTGCATATGTTGTCTTGCATTTCTTCTACTTTGTTGCACCGCCATCTGCTTAGTTTACTCATCATATATGTTGAGATGCCATGCCCATCCATTACAATACATATTTCATCTGTCATCATACCATTTTTTCCACTCAAATGTTGTTCTTGTGCATCAGACATCAAAAAGGAAGAGGGTGATTGCCGAACCTGAAGGAGCACCAGCAAAGTCCTTGAAAAATGTGGTTGTGCCGGAGAAATCAGACAGCACCCCACTTATATTGGTTGTACAACCAGTGACACAAAACGTAGGACCGACTCCAGCAGACTGTACCCATACTTCACTGGCCACACCACTAGCCCCACCAGACAGGACCTGCACTCCAGCAAAAGGTATGCCGATTTCAGTTGCCATAGCACCAGCCGTACCACAGAAAAATCCCACTCCAGGAAAAAGTACAGCAAGTCCACCGGCCGAAGACCTATCCCAACTGCAGAGACGGCCAATTCCTGCAGATTGGAACCCCATTCCAGTTATGCCCAGTTTAAAGGACAATGCTTTCAATGTTGTTAGGGACTACGTGCATATATTCCCATCATTGGAAGATTATAGTGAAGACAAACACCATTTTCACATCTTCCTGTCCCACTTACGTGTAAGTGCTATTATTCATGGTGATTATTTTCTTGTTTTTTGCTGACTAAACACATCAATGATTTACATTACATTGTTGTAAGTAGGCGAGGGTCAATCTGGATAGTCATGATGAGCAAAGCTTGCTTGCGCTTTTCAAGGAAGCATTGCAGCAGTATTGGTGTTACCTGAGGAAATCACACTTTAATGGCAAGTCTATAAACGAATTTCTGGTGAAGTCTCCTGTGCTAAATTTAGAAGACATTGGATGGAAAAACCTTGTTATGCACTGGTCTCGTTCCGAGGATGAGGTACTATCTATGATATCACATGACAATTTGAACTTCTACTTTTCCGCATGTGCCTTACGGATCTTTTTTGTAGGAAATCAGCTCGAAAAAGAATTCCGGTTTGAAAAGAACGACAGGATATCGCAAATATGCTGCCCGCTGCTTTGCTCTTGTTAATACCTGTTGTCCTGTATCACTGTACTTGCATACATACCTGGTTCATTATGTGACAGCAGTATGTATGATAGCTTGCTTATTAATTGTTCGCTCCAAATTATCTGATCTGTATGAATGGTGACATTAGTGTAGAATATATCCAATGCCAATGAATTTTTTTAGCTCTACATTGTTCTTGTAAGTACCTGCTGTGCTTTATCAGTGTACTTATATTGACAGGTAGTTGTTCATGTACCATCACTCTGCAGCTTATTTTCCTTTGCACTCCATTTTCTACACGTAAGATCTATATTTAGTCTTACCATAAGGTTAGATAACACCGATGGTACTGAAGAAGTTTAGCTCAACATTGCCCTTGGCTGTACCTTTTGCCTGTATCGCTGTACTTACATTTATAGCTACTCGGTTATGTAGCATCACTCTTCATCGTATCTTAAATATGCTCCATTTTTTCTTATTGTCACATCTATTTACTCTTAACAAAATGTGGAATAAAGGCAATGCTTATGTAGAAGATTCTACGGTAAACTTCTTGAATTGCCCCCCCCCCCATCAGCATGGATAAGGGCTTTATAGAGCCTGCCTTCACCAATAATGTAAGTTTGTCCTTCTCAAGCCTTCAAACTTTGTTGTGTATATTTGGTTAGGCATGACTGCAACAGCTGTTTATTTTTGGTGTTTGCATCAAATTGCATGTTTTAAGTTTATTATGTACTCCAGTTCATAAACAAAAGTTTGTCCTTCTCAATTTAATTTTTTAGTTGTACAACCAAGTTCCTTCTTCATACCATGTAAATTAAACTATACAGAGCAAGTGATCCTATTTTGCCAATCTGAAATGGGATAAATTGATAGCACACTAACCATTGATACTTATGAGTTCTTGATCTGTAATCCAGTGGTGTCGTGAAGCTGCCAACTCCTTCACAATGTCATTTCCTGCCATGTCTTGACCTGAACAATACCATATTGTGTTAATGCTATTTTAAACTGTGTCACTTTATTCGTCAGTAAGAAATGTGATGAATTGTCAGCATTGATACTTATATGTGCAAAACCTGTCATCTGTCTGCTTGTTTATCTTTCAGAGTGAGGAGGATATAAGTGTCAAACAAGTGCAGTCTCACCAGCTTGCTCAGCTGCTTGCGCTCCAGCTCTCGAGCAGGGCCAACCTTTCTTGAACTCTAATGAAGTGTTGTCGGTTTTGTATATTATTTTGTCGACGTGTTTAGTTGCACTGGTGGCGATCTTTGATGCCCAGTGTATGTAATCTGCTGTCTGCTTGTGCCTTATTATCATAGTGGCGAACTTTGATGCCCAGTGGATGTAATATGCCGTAATTTCTTTATTGTATAGTCTAGGTTTTTTTCTTATTCACGATGCTGCAGTTATTTTACTGTATATATATCCTGTCTTCGCAGTAAACCGACCAAACCGTAAAATTACGGTACATAATCGGGCCGTCATGCAAATCACCATGTATGATCCGCATCATGGGCCCCGTCATCTTGGTCCATTAACAAGCCGAATTTTAAACTAGCCACTAGTAGATTCGGGCCTTTAATAGGCCGAGTAAACCACCGGCCCTATTTTCCCAAGAAAACTCAATGGGCCTTTAGGAGCCTGAAAAGTAGGTTGGGCCTGAAACGTGCCGAACAGCTCACGGGCCGGCAGCAGGCCGAAATAGACCCCGGCCCATGAATGTGCCAATCAAATCATGGGCTTATAACAGGCCAAAATTGTCTCGGTCCTTATTTGGCCTAATCAGATTATCGGATGCGAGCAGGCCGGATGCAAACCGGGCCGTAGTTAGGACCAACTATATGACGGGCTTTTAACGGGCCGAAATTAATATAGGGCCAAAATGTTAAACGGGCCCTTAATAGGCCGAAACTAATATCAGGGCGAATTACTAAATGTGCCTTTAGCAAGTGGGCCCAAAAGCATAGCGTCAAGTTGACGGGTCGAATCTGATATGGGCCATAATTTAGCCCAAAGCCTCTTAAAGGGCGGGACCAGATCTGGGCCGTAATTTGGCCCGGAACATGGTAGGCTTTTAACGGGCCGGATCTCATATGGGCCATTATTAGGCCCGGAACGTGGCAGGCCATTAATGGACCGTATCAAATATGGGCCGGCAATTGGCCCAAAACATGGCAGCCAGTTAATGGGCCGGCCTACTAGGGTCCTCAAAATCTTGTGGGCCTACAGCTGGGCCGGCCCATTAATGTCGGCAAAATCTCGTAGGCCTTTAGCTGGGCCGGCCCATTATGGTCCACAAAATTCTTGTGGGCCTTCACCTGGGCCGGCCCATTATGGCCCGCAAAAATCTTGTGGGCTTGTACCTGGGCCGGCCCATTATGGCCCGCTAAAACTTGCGGGCCTTTAGCTGGGCCGACCCATTATGGTCCGCAAAATCTTGTGGGCCTTTAGTTGGGCCAGCCCATTTAATCTTTATGGGCCACTTTTGGGCCGGTCCACGTGTTAACATATCATAGGCGCATCTCGCCCATTGGAGGAGTGACACATGTGCCAACACGGAGCTGACATGTGTTTCCTACAGCCAATGATGATTTTACACGTGGAAAATCCCCATTGGTCGGGGCTGTTAACGGTTTATCGGATCCAAAACCGGACCCGATAGCTTAACGGCGTTCCGTTACGGTGGATGCCACATGTCGGTCACCCTTGACGAAAGCACTTCTGTGACGCGCGATTTATTGTCATGGAAGTGGACACTTCCGTGATGATAATTTTGGTAGTGTCATGGAACAGTTCTACAACAGCACAGGTATGACTATCTTGATTATGTCATAAATTTGTCATGGATGTACATGCATGACAGAAAACGTGACCTACTATGACAAACACGTAACATCATGGAAGTGTATTTTTTTGTAGTGCAATCCAGCGCTTGCCGCATTTACGCAATCTATCAAAAGTTCTTGTTTTCAGCCCTCGCATCACTTCTATGTTCATCCTATCTTCCTGTCCGTTGCTCCTAGGGTGAGCAACAGAGGCAAAAGAGACCTTGCTTCCAAGGCTTTGGATGTAGTGCATGAAGGCGCAACTCATGAATTGGGTGTCGTTGTCGGTAATCACTCTATTGGGAACCCCAAAACGACACACCAGTCCTTTGAGGAACTTGATAGCTGATTGCGCCGTCACCTTTCTCACTAGCTCTATGATACGTCTCTGTCGTATCTATAAATTTTTTATTTCATGCCAATATTCTACAACTTTCATATACTTTTGGAAATTTTTTATATTATTTTTGGGATTAACATATTGATCCAGTGCCCAGTGCGTGTTCCTGTTTGTTGCATGTTTTCCGTTTCACAGAATATCCATATCAAACGGAGTCCAATTGCGATAAAAACTTACAGAGATTTTTTGGAATATATGTGATTTTTGGGAAAAAGAATCAACGCGAGATGATGCCCGATGGCCCACAAGCCCTAAGGGCGCGCCCCTACCCTGGGAGGCTTGTGGCCACCCCGTAAGGTGGTTGGTGCCCTTCTTCGGCTGCAAGAAAGATACTATCCGGATAAAAATCGTGTTAAAATTTCAGCCCAATCGGAGTTACGGATCTCTGGGAATTTAAGAAACGATGAAAGGCCAGAAAACGGGAACGCAGAAACAGAAGGAAACAGAGAGAGAGAGAGAGATCAATTCTCGGAGAGGCTCTCGGCCCCCCACCGCCATGGAGGCCATGGACCAGAGGGGAAACACTCCTCCCATCTAGGGGGGGGGGGGCAAGGAAGAAGAAGGACGAGGGGGCTCTCTCCCCCTCTCTCCTGATGGCGCCGGAACGCTGCCGGGGCCATCATCATGACAACGATCTACACCAACAACTTCGCTGTGGTCATCACCAACTCTCCCCCTCTATGCAGTGGTGTAATACCCCTTCTCCCCGCTGTAATCTCTACTTAAACATGGTGCTCGACGCGATATATTATTTCCCAATGATGTATGGCTATCCTATGATGTTCGAGTAGATCCGTTTTGTCCTATGGGTTGATTGATGATCATGATTGGTTTGAGTTCTATGCTTTATTATTGGTGTTGTCCTATGGTGCTCCGTGTCGCGCAAGCGTGAGGGATCCCTGCTGTAGGGTTTGCAATATGTTCATGATTCGCTTATGGTGGGTTGCGTGAGTGACAGAAGCACAGACCCGAGTAGGTAGGTTGTTTGCGTATGGGAGTAAAGAGGACTTGAAATGCTATGGTTGGGTTCTACCTTAACGATCTTTAGTAGTTGCGGATGCTTGCTAGAGTTCCAATCATAAGTGCATATGATCCAAGTAGAGAAAGTATGTTAGCTTATGCCTCTCCCTCATATAAAATTGCAATAATGATTACCGGTCTAGTTATCGATTACCTAGGGACAAATAACTTTCTAGTGAAAAAAAGCTCTCTACTAAAACTAACTTAATTGTTTCTTTATGTAAACAGACCCTCGCTTTTATTTACGTGTTCTGTATTATCTTGCAAACCTATCCTATCAAACCTACAAAGTACTTCTAGTTTCATACTTGTTCTAGGTAAAGCGAACGTAAAGTGTGCGTAGAGTTGTTTCGGTGGTTGATAGAACTTGAGGGAATATTTGTTCTACCTTTAGCTCCTCATTGGGTTTGACACTCTTACTTATCGAGAAAGGCTACAATTGATCCCCTATACGTGTGGGTTATCAAGACCTTTTTCTGGCGCCGTTGCCGGGGAGCAATAGCGTGGGATGAATATTCTCGTGTGTGCTTGTTTTCTTTATCACTAAGTAGTTTTTATTTTCTGTTCTAAGTTGTTCTCTATCTTTAGTTATGGATATGGAACACAAAATACCAAAAAAATAGGTGTACTGCTACTCATGGAGATGGGGAACCTCCTAAAACCCTCGATGCTCGTTATGTGGGAAGTATAAAACACTACTTTGATAATCCTGAGAAAACACCATTCAAATTGATAATGGGAGACACGTTGGATCAACGTAAATACTTTAGGGATTATCGCTTGACTCAAAAAGGGAAACTGTTATGGGATCAAATTCATATGTTGCATTGGTATGCTTGGAATTTATGCTTGAGATATGATTATACTTATTGCTCTAGGATGAAGGCTCCACACCTCCCCTTTCATGTAAATTTAATGATAACAAAACCTTGCCATCTTATGCTAATGGTATATATGATTAATATGATGTGGAATGAATAGAAGAATTTGTTGCTTTTAAGGGTGCTTATGACATTGAATCTTTGTTTGAAAAGTGTGAAAATTATGATGATGCTGTTTACAGACCTGAAAATTATGCTATACTTAAATATTGCTATGAGAATTATGAATATAATGTTGATATTAATGAGTTTATTGAGAAAGTCTCCGCTGTCCAAGAAGATACTAATATTTTGCATTAATCTATGGAAGAAGAAATTGTTGACACTGTGAGCTCATTGGATGAAAAAGATGACGAGGAGAGCGAAGAACAAAAGGAGGAAGAGCGGATTAGCTACCCGTGCCCACCTTCTAATGAGAGTAACTCTTCAACTCACACATTGTTTAATCTCCCTTCATGCTCACGGAAGGACGAATGCTATGATAATTGCTATGATCCCTTGGAGTCGTTTGAAATATCCCTTTTTGATGAAATTGATGCTTGCTATGCTTGTGGCCATAATCCCAATATGAATGATGCTTATGGAGTTGAACTTGTTATGGTTCCTTATGTTATGAAAGAAATTGTTGCTATTACACCCACACATGATAGTCCTATTATCTTTTCGAATTCTCCCAACTACACTATATCGGAGAAGTTTGCACTTATTAAGGATTATATTGATGCGTTGCGTTTTACCATTATACATGATGATTTTGATAGATATAATATGCATGTGCTTGCTGCCCCTACTTGAAATTATTATGAGAGTGGAATTACATCTCCACCTGTCTATGTTTCCAACACGACAAAATTGCAAGAAACTGTTTCTACTATGTATTGGCCTTTACTTGATGTGCATGAATTGTTCTTTTATGACATGCCGGTGCACAGGAAGAGAGTTAGACTTCGTTGTTGCATGATATATATTACTTTGTGCTCAGTACTAAAATAAAAATCATTGTTAATTAAAATTGGCTTTGATATACCTTGGGATCCGGGTGGATCCATTACTTGAGTGGAGATTATCCTGTCTCCAATTCTTGCGCTTCGCACAATGTTGCTTCCAAGTAGCTCCCTATGATAGTCCATACATTTTTTTCATTCTTTGATTGTCATGTCTTCATCGGTTTTAGAAATCCGGTTTGAACAACAGTGAAGCTTAGGATGACCTGGCCATAAGCTAATAATATCAAGGTGACCTTTTAGAAACATCAGACCAGGCACACAAGTCTTCGGGATTTTCTGTTGAAAAACATAGTAATAGTGTCGTAGTTAGCAATGTATAGTTTAGCTTTAGAAAAATTTATGCAAAAGATGCACGGATGTCGTAATAGTAAAAAATCTTACCATACCATCTCCATGGATGTTACCGTAGTTCAACACGTGCACTAGTGGCACATATTGACCATAATGTGCAATAATTGATATTGTAATTCTCAACATCAATAATAAATGAGATAAGATGATCTTTCTCCTCATAAGTTAATTCGGCACCATTAGTGTAGTAGGTTCTGTCTACCATCTTCCGTACATTTTTTGAAGAATGAAAATAAGCTACCAATGGAAATACGGTGTCAACTATTTTTAAATAAACAATATAAATTACTTAATAAATATGTTTGAGAAACTCACATGGAGGTATAAGTGGAAGCGTATTAACAAGGAACCAAATGTCCATATTATCTTCGTCGATGTCATATTCAAGATCACCAAGATCGAAGGTGGCACACGTACCCTGCTAAAAATCATACGCCTTGCACAGTGCTTCCCAATTCTAGCAACCAAAATGGGATACGCTCTCCGAATTGTATAGCTTTACAGCGAAAGCATAGCCATGATGGGTCCTTAGATGAACTTCCTTTGTCTCCATATTTTCACGATCTTCAAAATTCAGATGCTCCAAGACATAGCGTCTTGCATGGCATGGGATAAGCCAGTCGAATTGTAAAAGACGGAAATTACACGTTGAAGAAGCAGAAGTCATGCTTAATTACAAAAAAGACTTGTCGTTGCGTACCGTTTCAACAGCGAAGGTCTCGTCGAGCTTAATACTGAAGCACCGGCCATCTACCAGGTGAGGCCTGTCCCACATACCCCGGTTGTCGCCGCACCAGTCGCACTCCAGGAGCCTACCGTCGTCGTCAGACATTTCCTATATTCAGAATTCAAAGATTAAACTTCTAAAATTAAATATATGTACTACAAAACTAAATTAGATCATTATTATTCATCACGGCTTGACTATCGGTCTGTCGAGTATTTTCTTGAAAACTCTCAGCTCACGTGGTGTATATATTCGATCGTCGGTGATGGTAGCTCCTCCCTTCGTTCCCGAGTGCATTACACCAAATTGTCTAGCACACGCGAACGAAGGAGAAGCTACCCCCACGACAACAGTCAGGATTCTTCATCTCTAACATTTACGACCGTCGGTGATGGTAGCTACTCCTGTCATTCCAAAGTGCATTGCACCAAAATGTCAAGCACCTTAGAATGAAGAAGAAGCTACCCCCACGACAACAGTCGGGATTCTTCATCCTCTCATATATGGTGGAGACTCTCCCTCACTGATCCCTCTGTGACATTTGCGACCGTCGATGATGGTCGTTCTTCTCTTTGTTCCCGTGCATTACCAAAAGGTCTATCACGAGAAAGAAGAGGAAGAACGATCCCCACGACAACAGTCAGCATTCTTCTTCTCTCATATATGGTGGAGTCCCGACAGACTTAAAGGCAACGTGAAATTTCATTTAGTTATCTTTCTAGAAAATCCGGGCCACTCGATATTTCCTACATATTCTAGCACAAGTCATGCCAAAATTCACGGAAAAATCCGGCATGACCTTTGCTAAAAAGGACATATATCGACTGCCTGAAATTTGCCGGAACGGAAATTAATCAACACTCCGGTAACACATAGGCCACTCTGAGGTGTTCCCTGCAAACATAGGCCACTTGGGCAAGCACAGTAGTACACAACACTACATATGACATGTCTATATCTCCATCATATTTGAAAGACCTGCATTGAAAATTTTCTATTCCATGGAAATTGTTACAACTACTCATCTACTACTCTACTACATCTATGAAAACATTTACATCATCATCAACATGGGGATTTGGCTGGTCTCACCTCGAGGTCAGAGGGGGTCGGTGATGGGGACGACGACGGGAATGATGCAGGGCTCCTTGATTTCTGCAAAAACAAAATATAAACAAAAACATTATTATCCTCATTTTACTACTTAGTGAAACCCTATAAGATATGAACTAAACATTATTATGTTGATTCAAAAGACCTACATTTAATAAAAATTTGTAAAACCTAGTTCTAACCCTAACAGCTATCCATCCATCCATCTATCCAAAGCATTACTAAAAAAAGCTAGTTTAATCGATCTGTCTATCCATCTATCTATCCAACCATTACAAAAAAAATCATCCACTCATATATATGAACACCTAGGGTTAATTAAATATATCTACATTCTATTGTACTCAAAAACCTATTTAGTGCTCTAATGATGAAATGGGCTCATATATATGAACATCCCAGGTTCGTATATATGGACAAAATTAGTAAAATACTACCTACCTATTCTACAATCAAATTGTAACTAATTTTTATTACTAAAAATTTGTATACCTAATTTTTTACTAAAACTTTCTATACAGAGAGAGGTGGGTGGAGCGAGGAGTGAGGAGGAGGAGGAGGGAGGAGTGAGGGGCAGTGGGAAGAGGGAGGAGAGAGGAGAGAGGAGGAGGGCAGCGAGAGAAGGGAGGAGGGCGACCGGAGGCGGAGGGAGGAGTGAGGAGGGTGCGGCCGGAGGAGGAGGAGGGCACGGCAGGAGGAGGAAGTGGCTGGAGGAGGAGGAGGAGGAGGGCGCGGCCGGAGGAGGAGAGAGGAGGGCGGTGGAAGGAGGAAGGAGGAGGGGGCATACGTCAGCGGCAATGCGGGGACTATGAGGAGGACGGGAAGAGAGTGAAGAGGGAGAGTGAGAAGAGCGGATGAGAGGGAGAGTGAGGGTCGGCCGCGCGGGGAAGACGATAAGCTAGGGTTAGTAGCAGCGTGGGTTGGGGACAAGCACGACTACTACGGAGCGTAGCAGTAGCGCTGGATATTGATCAGCGCTGCTACTAAGTGGGGCTCGCCATGTGACCCAGTTCAAACTTAGCAGTAGCGCCCTGCCCTGAAAACGCGCTACTACTATTTCGTTAGCAGTAGCGCGGTAATCACAACAGCGCTACTACCATACCTAGCCTGTCTGCCACGGTGTGGCAATTATAGTAGTAGCGCGTTTTCTTCTTGCCGCGCTACTGCTATGTGGATAGCAATAGCGCCTTTTGCTACCACGCGCTACTGCTAAGTAGTAGTAGCGCCTCCTTTTAACAGGCGCTACTTATAAGCTTCTATTTATAAGGTTTTCCCTAGTAGTGTTAGTCATAATCTTTGCTGAAAACCTGGGTGTTACTTAAGCTTATTTATGTAAACAAGAACAAAATAGTTTCTAAAAGTTTTTCTTTTTCACTTTCAGTTTATCAACTGAATTGCTTGAGGACAAGAAAAGGTTTAAGCTTGGGGGAGTTGATACGTTTCCGTCGTATCTACTTTTCCTAACGCTTTTGCTCTTGTTTTGGACTCATATTTGCCTGATTTGAAGGAAACTAACGCCGAACTAACGCTGTTTTCAGCAGAACTACTATGGTATTGTTTTTGCGCAGAAATAAAAGTTCTCAGAATGGAATGAACTTTTTGGAGAATTTTTATATAATAAAAGAAAATCCTGGAGCCAAGAACCATAGGAGGGGCCCTGGGTGAGCACAACCCACCTGGTGGCCCTGCAGACCCTGAGTCCAACTCCTTAAATACCTATTTTCATGTTTCACGAGATGAAGCCGCCGCCGCCTCCTGTTCTTCATCGGGAGGCCAGGTCTGGAGTCCATTTGGGGCTCCGGCGAGGGGAATCTTCGATCTTCGTCATCACTAACCTCCTTCATCACCAATTCCATGATGATCCCCACCAGGATTGAGTAATTCCTTCGTAGGCTCCCTGGTCGGTGAGGAGTTGGATGAGATTCATCATGTAATCGAGTTAGTTTTGTTAACGCTTGATCCCTAGTATCCACTATGTTCTGAGATCCTGGATCTCCTATTTTCTTAGGTACTCCATCCTTAAAAGAATGATTTGCAAGCATGGTGGAGATTTCAGCTTCAGGTATCTTTCTTTTATTAGTGACAATATTTTTCAAAATATCAGTCAAACGAGTACGCAAAAAGACTAGCCTTAGCATTTCAGCAAACAATTCAAATTCTTATTCATCCTTATTCTTTGGTGGCTTAGGAGGAAAGGGAATGGGTTTCTGAACCCATGGTTCTCTCTCTTTACCAAGTTTTTAGCAATGAAATCTCTTTTATCATAATGTTTATTTTTAGGAGGTGGGTTGTCAAGATCAACAGCAGGTTCCATTCCAACATCATTATTGGGTTCTTTAGCATTGTCTGGTTGAGCACCTACATGAACATCATCATTATCAATATCATAATCACTAGGTGAATGTTCATTACCAGATTGTGTCTCAGCATAAAAACATAGAAACATCATTACTATTCTCAGAAGGTTTTTCTACTTCTGAATCACTAGAAGCATGCAAAGTCCTATCATTTTTCTTCTTCTTTTTCCTTTTAGATGGAATAGGTGCATTAATATTAATTCTCTGAGAATCTTGTTAAATTATTTTAGGACGACCTTCAACATAAAGTGTCTCCCGAGTCATTTGCCTCCTGTAGTCATTACTCAAACAGCATGATCATTCACATTATTATTGATTTCATTGAGCAAATCATTTTGAGATTTTAACAACTTATTCTAATTGAGTTTGGACCATAGATGTATGTTTACCGAGACCTTTAACATCACTGGCAATTATAAACATAAAGTCACTCAAGCGATCAATCATGTAGGCATTGCGTTTCAATTGTATCCTAAAATATGCATTAAAATGTTCTTGCTTAACAATGTAATTGTCAAATTCATCCAAGCATTGACTAGCAGATTTATATAAGGAATATGACCTTCATCAAATCTTATAAGAGAATTTACCTTTACTACCTATGTTGGGGTGTCAAGTCCATGTATTTCTTCAATAGGTGGTAAATTCTTAACATCTTCAGCTTTAATACCCTTTTGTTTCATACATTTCTTTGCCCCTTGCATATCTACAGGACTGAGAAATGGAATACCCCTCTTCTTCGAAGTTGGTTTAGGTGGTGGTTCAGGAAGTGTCCTATCATTATCATTCCTCAATATATTGTTCAATAGTACTTCAGCTTCTTCAACAGTATGTTCCCTGAAAACACAACCAGCACAACTATCTAGGTAGTCCCTAGAAGCATTGGTTAGTCCATTATAAAAGATATCAAGTATTTAATTTTTCTTGAGAGGATGATTAGCAAAGTATTAAGTAATTGGAGAAGCCCCCCCCCCCAGCTTGAGGGAGATTCTCTTCTTCAATTTGCACAAAGTTAAATATTTCCTTTAAGGCAACTTGTTTCTTATGAGCAGGAAAATATTTTTCAAATAAGTAATATATCATATCCTGGGGACTGCGCACACAACCAGGATCAAGAGTATTAAACCATATCTTAGCATCAACCTTTAACGAGAAAGGAAATAACTTAAGGATATAGTAGTAGCGATTTTTTTTCTCAGGAGCAAATAGTGTGGCGATATCATTAGATTTAGTAAGTTGTGCCACAACAGTTTCAGATTCACAACCATGGAAAGGATTGGATTCAACCAAAGTAATTAACTCAGGATTGACAGAGAATTCATAATCCTTATCAGTAATAAAGATAGGTGAATTAGCAAACTTAGGATCATATTTCATTCTTGCATTCAAAGATTTTTCTTTCAGCTCGCATAGTAGTTTCTTAACATCCTCTCTATCATTAGAAGCAAGAAGTTCTCTAGTTATCTCTTCACCAACAACAAATCCCTCGATTATCTTAGGCATTTCGATTCTAGGATAGCTAGGCCTAATAGGTGAATCATAATTTTTAGTTTCAATAATTTCATCAGTTTCAACATTCTCAAATTCTTTAGCTTTAGCAAGTTGTTCATCAAGAAATTAACCTAGTGGCACAGTATCATCAAGCAAAGTACTAGCATCATCAATAGCATCATTCATAGCAGAAGTAGCATCATCAATTATTTGTGACATATCAGAATTAATAGCAGGTGGTGGTGTCACAAGCTTACTTAAAACAGAAGGCGAATTAAGTTCAGGGCTAGATAACAGTTCCTTACCACCCCTCATCCTAGAGGGAAAGATTTTGGTTCTATCATCCTTTAGACTCTTCATAGTTATCAACAGATATAAATCCCAAGTGACTCAGCAAATAGAGCTATGCCCCCAAGCAACGACGCTAAAAAAAGGTCTTGATAACCCACAAGTATAGGGGATTGCAATAGTTTTCGAGGGTAGAGTATTTCAACCCAAATTTATTGATTCGACACAAGGGGAGCCAAAGATTATTTGCAAGTATTAGCAGTTGAGTTGCCAATTCAACCACACCTGGATAACTAAATATCTGCAGCAGATTGGTCAGTAGGACAGTAATATGATAGTTTGATAGCAGTGGTAACAGTAGCAGCAGTAACAGTAGCAGTAGCAATTTTGTAGCAATTGTAATGGCAGCAGCAGTAGCTGTAATAACTTAGCAAAGATCAATATGCGAAAGTCATAGGCATTGTATTAGTGATGGACACTTGTGTTGGATGACACTCATCATATAACAGTCATAGCCTAGAGCGACACAGAACTAGCTCCAATTCAATAATGTAATGTAGGCATGTATTCCGTATATAGTCATACGTAGAATGCAATAAGAAATTGCATGACATCTTTTTTCCTACCCTCCCATGGCAGCGAGGTCCATAAGAAAACTAAGGGATATTAAGGCCTCATAGGGAACCGAAACAAAGCACTAACACATAGTGAATAGATGAACTCCTCAAACTACAGTAATCACCGGAAAGAATCCCAATTATTGTCACCATGGGGTATGCGAGTCTTAACACGTAATAGGTGCATATAACTTGCAAGATAGGATCAAGAAAAATATATATTCATGTAAACATATAGGGTTCAGATCTGAAATCGTGGCACTCGGGCCCTAGTGGCACGCACTAAGCATAGCAATGTCAAAGCAACATCAATCTTAGAACATAGTGGATACTAGGGATCAAGCCCTAACAAATTGAGTCGATTACATGATACCCCATCACCGTCCAGCAAACCTACGAAGAAATTACTCACTCCCGGTGGTGAGCATCATGAAATTGGTGCTGAAGAAGGGTTGGTGATGATGATAGCGATGAACCCCCCCTCTCCGGAGCCCCGAACGGACTCCAGATCTGGCCTCCCGATGAAGAACATGAGGTGTTAGTGGCTGTGTATCATAAAACGCGATGAAACTTCTTCTCTTATTTTTTCTCGGGAAAGAGGAATTTACAGGCCCTAGATTAGGGTCAGCGGAGCCACGTGAGCCCCACGAGGAACCAGGGCACACCCAGGTGGCTTGTGGGCCACTGGTTGCCTTATGGGTATTTGCTCCAATATTTTTTATTTATTCCATAAAAAATCTCCAAAAAGTTTCGTCCAAGTCCAAGAATATTTATGCAAAAAAACAACACCATGGTAGTTCTGCTGAAAATAACGTCAGTACGGGCTAGTTTCATTCAAATCATGCAAATTAGAGTCCAAAAAAGAGCAAAAGTATTCGGAAAAGTAGATATGGCGGAGACGTATCAAAATCCTATGGGGATGTCACCATATAAGATTGTGTATGATAAGTCTTGTCATTTACCTATAGAGCTAGAGCTTAAGGCTTCTTGGGCTATCAAGAATATTAATTTTAATTTTAAGGAAGCCGGAGAGAAAAGATTGATGGATATACATGCTTTAGGAGAGCTTCATGATAGTGCTTACGAGAGTGCCAGATTGTTCAACGAGAACATTAAGATGTGTGAAAGTGCAACTAATCCCTGGGTGGTTTTGGTAACTCATAACAACATATAGTTCATTGAACTAATATCCATTCAAGTTGAATATTTCAGAAACTTCAATGATTGGCATGGCATGTACTAGAGATGGGGACCCCTCAAAATGCTAAGGACAAAGATTGGCAAAAGCTCAAGACTCTTCATTTCTATTTTAGTGATCCAAGATCACATTGAGTCCATAGGAAAGCCACTACTATTAAAAGGGGATGAGGTGTTGCTTAATGGTCTACTTGCTCAAAGTGCTTAGTGATATTGCTCCAAAACCCTCAGCCACTTTCTCATTTCCACATTTGTCCGAAACTTAAAGTCAAACTCGGCCCCACCGAACCTTTCTATCCGGTGCCACCGAGTTTAGTTGACATAGCCACTGACAAAAACCCTAGACAATTCAGTCACACCGATACGGATCTCAGTCTCATCGAGATGTCCTTGCAAACTCTTTGTTACCTATTGCAAGTATTTCGGTCTCACCGAAATGTGCAATCGGTCCCACCAAGTTTGCTTGACATCCTCTCTAATTCTTATTGCTTCACTTCGGTCTAACCGAGTTGATGCAATCGGTGCCACTGAGTTGATGTTTCCCTAAGCCCTAGCACATCGGTCCCACCGAGTTGTTCCAGTTGGTCCCTCTGAGATTCCTAACATTCACATTTTGAACTAAATCGGTCTCACCGAGTACCACTATTCGGTCTGACCGAGTTGGGTCAAATGTGTGTAACGGTTGGATCTTGTATGGAGGCTATATATACCCGTCCACCCCTTCTCCATTTGAGAGAGAGCCATCAGAACGTGCCTACACTTCCACTACTCATTTTCTGAGAGAGAACCACCTACTCATGTGCTGAGACCAAGATATTCCAATCCTACCACTAGAATCTGGATCTCTAGCCTTCCCCAAGTTGCTTTCCACTCAAATCATCTTTGCACCATAGCCAAATCTGTGAGAGAGAGTTGAGTGTTGGGGAGACTATCATTTGAAGCACAAGAGCAAGGAGTTCTTCATCAACACACCATCTATTACCTTTTGGAGAGTGGTGTCTCCTAGATTGGTTAGGTGTCGCTTGGGAGCCTCCGAAAAGATTGTGGAGTTGAACCATGAAGTTTGTAAGGGCAAGGAGATCGCCTACTTTGTGAAGATCTACCCGAGTGAGGCAAGTCCTTCGTGGGCGATGGCCATGGTGGGATAGACAAGGTTGCTTCTTCGTGGACCCTTCGTGGGTGGAGCCCTCCATGGACTCGCGCAACCGTTACCCTTCGTGGGTTGAAGTCTCCATCAACGTGGACGTACGATAGCACCACCTATCGGAACCACGCCAAAAATCTCTGTGTCTACATTGCGTTTGCCTTCTCCAAACCCTTCCCTTTACCTTCGTATGCAATGTTTTACTTTCCGCTGCTACACTCCTAGAATTGCATGTGTAGGTTGATTGCTTGACTTGTACTAGTTGCTAAAATCTGCCAACACTTAAAATTGGGAAAAGGTTAGATTTTTATTTGGTCTAGTAGTCTAATCACACCCTCTCTAGACCTACTTTCGATCATACAAGTGGTATCCGAGGTTTGGTCTGCATTTGCCTTGATTTCAATAGCTTTGATTATCATAGCCTTGGTTTCACAACCTAGGAGAGTATGGCGTCTAGCGAGGGAAATTATCACCGTAGAGGTCCTTACATTGATGGTACTAATTTTGCTAGTTGGAAGCATAAAATGAAAATGCATATTATTTGTCATAACCCTCCCGTTTGGGCTATTGTGCGAATTGGCTTGCAAGGTGAATACTTTGAGGATGGAATAAAACCGGATCGTGAAGCATCTGCGGAAGAATTGAAGATGTTGCAATACAACTCTCAAGCTTGTGATATTCTCTTCAATGGGTTGTGCCCCGAAGAATTCAACAAAATAAGCCGCCTTGAGAATACAAAGGAAATTTGGAATACTTTGGTTGATATGCACGAAGGTACCGAGTCCGTCAAGGAATCCAAATTGGAAGTGCTTCAAAGTCAACTTGACAAGTTCAAAATGAAGAATGGTAAAGGAGTCGCTGAGATGTACTGTAGGCTTGCTCTCATCACAAATGAGATTGCCAGCTTAGGAAGGGAAGAGATGACTGAAAAATTCATCATCAAGAAGATCCTAAGAGCCTCTGATGGCAAATAGGATACCGTGTGCACCTTGATCCAAATGATGCCCAACTACAAAGATCTCAAGCCAACGGAAGTCATTGGTAGAATTGTTGCTCATGAGATGTCACTCAAGGATAAGGAAGAGCTCCACAACAAGTCAAGTGGTGCCTACAAAGCTTCATGTGATGCTCCGACAACATCAAGTGAGAAACAAGTCTTAAATGAAGAATTGAGCTTAATGGTGAAGAACTTCAACAAATTCTACAAGAATAGAAGCAAAGAGAGAAGTTCCAAGTCAAGGTCCTAGAATGACAAAAGATCTTCTAGTCGTGATCGTAATTGCTACAATTGTGGAAGACCCAGACACTTCTCTGATGAGTGTATGGCTCCCTACAAGAAAATAGAAGATTCACCAAGAAGGAGAAGTAAAAGACTAGATGAATCACCACCAAGAGAGAGAAGGAGTAGAGATGATCGTTATGAACGAAGACCCTCTCGTAGAACCAAGGATTCGGAAAGGAAGTACAAGTCATCAAAGAGCTACACAAGACAAAGACATCAAGCTCATGTTGGTGAATGGGTATTCGGTTCCGACTCCGACAACTACTCCGAGAGAAGCAGTCACTCCGACTCCGAATATACTCAAGATGAAGGTGTTGCCGGTCTTGCACTTGTGTCATCCAACTCCTACGGCATAGTTGACTCACCAAATGAAGGAATTGGAAGATGCTTCATGGATAAAGGCCCTAAGGTATCACACCCCGAGTATGTTGATTTCAATAGTGATGACGATGATTTGCTAGGGGATGATGATTTACTTGTTGACAGCACTAGTGATGAAAACTATGATAAAATTGCTATTAATCATGCTAACCAAGATGAAACGAATGGCAATGATAAGAAGGATATTGAGCGTATAACTAAAGAACTAAACACTCTTAAGTTAGCTCATGAAACAACTCTAGAGCATCATAGAGAGCTCTTAAGGACTCATGAGAAGCTACGCTTCAAGAACCTAAATTTAGAGCAAGAGCATGGGTTCTTAAAAGCAATCAATGATGATCTTCGAAAGAAGAGTTCTTCTGAAATTGCAAAGCAATTACTCTTGTCTACTTATATGCCACAAGTAAAAACTAGCAACAAGAGCATGAAAGATTCTTCTTCTAGTAGTAACAATAATCATGTTAAATCCCATATTGCTGCTTCGAGTAGTTCTCTTGATTCCACTAATGATTCTCTTAGCCAAGTTACACTTGAGCAAGAAAATAGCTTATTGAAGGGAATTATAGAGAAAGGTGTTTACAAGAGCCTTGCCGGAAGTAAGCAATTTGAGGAAATTGTACGCAAGCAAGGAAGGCACCGAAAGAATCAAGGTGTTGGTTTTGAACGAAAGTTCAATGCCAATGGAGTTGAGTGGGAAGAAGATGAATGCCCTAAGAAGAAGTTTGTTCCTCAACAAGAGAAGTATGACCCCACTGAGGGAGTCCTGGACTAAGGGGTCCTCGGGCGTTGGGCCTATTATCAATGGGCCGGACTGGTGGGCTGTGAAGACATGAAGGCCGAATGCTGTACCCGTGTCCGGATTGGACTCTCCTTGGCGTGGAAGGCAAGCTTGGCGACCAACTATGAAGATTCCTTCTTATGTAACCCTAGATCCTCCCGGTGTCTATATAAACCGGAGGGTGTAGTCTGGAAAGGATATACTAATTACCATAGTCATATAGGCTAGGCTTCTAGGGTTTAGCCATTACGATCTCGTGGTAGATCAACTCTTGTAATACTCATATTCATCAAGATCAATCAAGGAGGAAGTAGGGTATTACCTCCATAGAGAGGGCCCGAACCTGGGTTAACATCGTGTCCCCCGTCTCCTGTAACCATCGACCTTGGACGCAAAGTTCGGGACCCCCTACTCGAGATCAGCCGGTTTTGACACCGACATTGGTGCATTCGTTGAGACTTCCACTGTGCCGTCAATGAAAGGTTCGATGGCCCCTTCAATCATCGATAGTGACACTGTCCAAGGAGAAACCTTCCTCCCCGGACAAATTTTCGTATTCGGCGGCTTCGTACTGCGGGCCAACTCGCTTGGCCATCTGGAGCAGATCGATAGCTACGCCCCTGGCCACCAGGTCAGATTCGGAAGCTTGAACTACATCGTGGATATCCGTGGAGACTTGATCTTCAACGGATTTGATACCACGGCGATCGCTCCCCCTCGCTCCGATGAACATGACTTAAATCTGTCATCAGACCATATTCAGGAGATGGTTCCTGTAACTGCTACGGCCTTAGATCCCGAGCAGATCGCGCCATCCGAAGCCACGGAGTCCGCGGCGTTGGAGCCGCACACAGACTCAACACCTGGGAATATCTGCGTCAGCGGAATTCCGGACTCGTTTCTGGCTATAAGTTCCAAACCGCGTACGCCTGCGGACACCGAGTTGGACCAGTCATCTATCTTCGAGTTCAGCGCTGTAGACGTCTTCCAACACTCGCCCTTGGGCGATGTTCTAGATTCATTAAAAACATGTCCTTGGCGGGGGACTCACAGCCGAACTATGTCCGGTTCGAACTAGAGGCCGATGATTGAGAATTTCGCTTCCCACCCGCCACCCACTTCATAGCCACTGTCGAGGGCTTAACCGACGTTCTTGATTATGGCTCTAAAGACATCGACAGTATGGACGACGGTGCGGACAAGGAGCAAGGCCAAGACCCGCCATTCACTGGACGTTGGACGGCCACCTCTTCGTACGATGTGTACATGGTTGACACACCTAAAAAAGCTAGCGATGATGACAAAGAAGACCCAGTTGCGAATAAACCTTCTGAGACACAGTCCAAGCGTCGGCGCCCTAAACGCCGTTCTAAGTCACGTCGCTCAAAGGACAGCAACACTGGCACCAGAGAGAATAGTACTCCGGACGACGCCGAAAACAATGAAGACCCTGTTGGAGCAACATCCGAACAGGAGGAACAAGACAACAGGCAAGTTAACCCCGATAAACAGGCCATGCCCAATGACCAGGATGACGATAGTTATCGTCCACCCTCCGAGGATGACGAGAGCCTCGACAACAAGGACTTCATCGTGCCTGAGGCACCCCTCGAGTAGGAGCGCTTCAAGCGCCAGCTAATAGCTACTGCAAGAAGCCTGAAGAAAAAGCAGCAGCAGCCTCAAGCAGATCAAGACCTACTCATTGACAGATGGACTGATGTCCTGGGAGCCGAAGAATACGGCCTCAAGCGTCCAACTAAGAGTTACCCAAAACGCAGACTGCTACCTCAGTTTGATGAGGAGGTGCCGGAGCCCATACCTCCCTCGTGCAACGCGGAACGACCACCACGTGGTCGGGATAGTGCGGCGGACCGACCACCCCGTGGTCGGGATAAAACGGCAACTCTGGCCGAACAACAGCCCGCCCCACCGCCTCGTAAAAACAGAGACAAAACAGCTCGGGACTATACATACGACCTTCGGCAGGACCTGGACAGTAGAGCAGGACACACCAGATCAATCTATGAATCACGAGGACGCCTTTCGACTCGCAATGACGGCTACCTATTCGGATGTGACAAACCTAGTCACACCCGGGCCGATAACCGCAGGCGGACTTCATCGGAGGTGCGCCGCGACGCGGCCCGATATAGAGGCGCCGCACACCCTCTCTGCTTCACAGATGAAGTACTGGATCATGAATTCCCCGAGGGGTTCAAGCCCGTCAATATTGAATCATACGACGGAACAACCGATCCCGCAGTGTGGATCGAGGATTTTATTCTCCACATCCATATGGCCTGAGGAGACGATCTCCACGCCATCAAATACCTCCCACTAAAACTAAAAGGGCCAACTAGACACTGGTTAAATAGCCTTCCTGAAAATTCCATCGGCAGCTGGGAGGACTTGAAAGAAGCTTTTCTTGACAACTTCCAAGGCACTTATGTCCGGCCACCAGACGCCGATGACTTAAGGCACATAGTTCAACAACCTAGAGAATTAGCCAGAAAATTCTGGACTAGGTTCCTAACCAAAACGAACCAGATCGTTGACTGTCCGGATGCCGAAGCCCTAGCGGCCTTCAAACACAGCATTCGTGACGAATGGCTCGCCCGCCACCTCGGCCAAGAAAAGCCGAAATCCATGGCAGCCCTCACGACACTCATGACCTGCTTTTGCGCAGGTGAGGATAGCTGGCTGGCTCGTAGCAAAACCACAACCAGCGAGGCAGGGCCCTCCGAGGCCAAAAACAGCACCGGCAAGCTCCGGCGCAATAGACACAAACGCCGAAGCAATGGTGATAACACCAATGACACTACGGTTCACGCCGGATTCAGTGGTTCCAAGTTCGGCCAGCGGAAGAAGCCCTACAAAAGGAACAGCGAGGGACCATCCCGCTTGGACCGCATACTCGATCGTCCGTGCCAGATACATGGCACCCCAGACAAACAAGCTAATCATACCAACAGAGATTGTTGGGTTTTTAAACAGGTCGAGAACAAGGAAAAGGGATCACAAAGTGAAGACGATGACGAAGAGCCCCGGCAGCCGAACACTGGGGGGCAGAAGAAATTCCCCCCTCATGTCAAAACGGTGAACATGATATACGCTACACACATCCCCAAAAGGGAGCGCAAGTGCGCACTCAGGGACGTCTACGCGGTAGAGCCAGTCGCCCCATAATTTAATCAGTGGTTGTCATTCCCGATCACCTTCGATTGTCGAGATCATGCAACTAGTATCCGCCATGGCGGCTCGGCCACACTGGTTCTCGACCCAATCATCGACGGATTTCACCTAACACGAGTCCTAATATACGGTGGCAGCAGCCTCAACCTGCTCTATCAGGATACAGTGCGCAAGATGGGCATTAATCCCTCACGAATCAAACCCACATAGACTACCTTTAAAGGAGTCATACCAGGCGTAGAGGCCCGTTGTACGGGCTCAATCACGCTGGAAGTGGTCTTCGGTTCCCCGGAAAATTTCCAAAGCGAAGAGCTAATCTTCGATATCATCCCCTTCCGCAGCGGCTACCATGCACTGCTCGGACGAACCGCGTTTGCTAGATTGAACATGGTGCCACACTACGCTTATCTCAAGCTCAAGATCCCCGGTCCACGCGGCATCATAACAGTAAATGGAAACACCGAACGCTCCCTCCGTAGAGAGGAGCACACAGCCGCCCTAGCAGTAGAGGTACAGAGCGGCCTTCCCAAGCAGAACTATAATCCGGCTGCCGAGCCCCTGGACACCACCAAGAGGGTCCGGACCACACTACAACAGGACAGATCGGCTCATCAAGAGCCCGATTAGCAATACGGCCTCCGTCCCAGTCCCGATGAGGTAGCGGCATTCGCACCACGCGTACATAATTACGCACTCAAAATCCCATGGGCATCGACGGAGGCACAGCTAGCTTGTAGTCCACAGTTCGGCTGCACCGATCCCGGACTCAATTTTATCTTTACTATTTCCTTTTTTAGGTCTCTTTTATACAGGCCTCCTTCGATGGCCTGATTACTGGTCCTGTCAAAGGTCAAGTACACCAGATTGGCACAGAGCACAGGCATACAGGGAAAGCCCTAGAGGATAATTCAACGATCACTCAACCTATTTTTCAGTACCCAAATGCAGCTCTCCTTTGGTTATGGCATGTTAAATAGCGGTTTGTTTCTCGCACTATTTGTATAAAATGCGCTTTGACGCATTAACCCAACTATAATGGAAAGAGTTCATGGCCCAAGTCAAGGGGCCCCAGATATTACCTCTGCTTTTTTTTCTGTTTTCCTTTGCCATTAATTACTTATATTCTCGCACCCGTGCACTTTGGTACGTTTCATATTCGCCAGGGGCTCCCCATCGCCCCATAATATGGCAACGAAGTCCGAACACTTCTCATAGATAAGTTCGACACCCCGAATTTAGCATTATATGCATTGGCTCCGAATCATGTCTTTGGTCAATAGTTGGGTTGCCCGGCTCCTATGAATTCTACCCTACATTCCGCTACATGGGCTAGGGTAGTAAAGGGAGAACTACTGCGATTGTGCCCTGGTCTAAACCGGAAGAGCACCTCAGTAGAGAAAGCCGAAAACTGACTGTCATGATGCGGCGAGAGCCGGTCAGCTGTTCGAAGGTCACAAATTGTTGGAGATTTTTTCCGCATTCCGCGAAGGATCGGTACTTCCCGATCAGACGCTGACAGCACTATGGTTCGTATACCAGGGGCTGCGCCCATGTTTTATTATAAAACTCCTATGGCTAAGTGAGGGCGTTTAAGCCGCATAGTCTGATTGCCTGGTTCGTTGCGCTAAACAACTCCTTCAAGGACCATATAATTGGATAAAGATTGTTTAGATTCCATCCCGAACACCTCCGTACTACCTACGTGAGGGCAGAAGCCGACGACTGGCCAACCCTCAGATTCCATACAACACGGCCGCACAGGAGGAAACAATTAAAACATAACAAGCATTATATTACAAACCGGCTTTGTTTTTATCATACAAGGAAAGGACAAAACACGAGTGTATTCATTCGAAAACAATGTCCTGCCCGCACGGCGCTACTTCAAGTCGAGACCCTTCTAGGACATCCGCAAAATATCGCTCGGGTGTGCGGTGCTCCTTGCCCTCTGGCGCCCCCCTGGCCACCTCGACAGCGTCCATCTTTGCCCACCACATCTTGCAACGGGCGAAGGCCATGCGGGCACCTTCGATGCAGACTGATCGCTTGACGATGTCTAGCCGCGGACAGGCTTCCACCACCTGCTTCACGAGGCCAAATAGCTGCTAGGTATAGCTTCGGCTGGACACAGCCGGATTATTAAATCCTTCATGGCCAGTTCGGCCACCCTGTGCAGCTCGACCAACTGTTTCAGTTGATCGGCAAAGGGCACCGGATGTTCTGCCACAGCATACTGCGACCAGAACAGCTTCTCCGTGGAATTCCCTTCTCTGGCTCGGAAGAACTCCGCAGCATCGGACACGCTGCGTGGTAGATCCGCAAAAGCCCCTGGGCAACTCCGAATCTAGGATAGTAAAAGGTACTTCCTCTCCGCATACTTGCTTTGCATGTTAAAAGCCTTACCCCCTGCGACCTTCTCGGCCTCCTGCATCTCCTGGAGAGCGTCCCGGGCCTCATTCCGTGCAGTCTCCGCGCTCTGGCGAGCCTTGGTAAGTTCGGTCTCTAGAACCGACGCCTCGTGCTCCAAGGCTTCGCACTTCTTCACCGCGTCCTGGAGCTCCTGCTGGACCTTGCTGACCCGGGCCTTGAGCTTCTTACGGGCGGCTTGCTGCTGGACAGCCTTCCCCTCAGCTTCGGCTAGGGCATTTTTCAGGGCCTCGACCTCGGTCGCCGCCCCTACACATATTATGACACTCCGATCAATACTCACCGCTTATTCTTTCCGAATACACAGCAAGTCGTCACTCACCTTGCTTCTCCTGGAGCTGAATCTTCACCTCGCCGAGCTCGTTCTCGGCCTGCTCTAGCCTCTGCTTCAGTTCAGAGACTTCGGCAGCATGCTCATTCATACATATCAAGTTATTCTGCTCATTCATACATATCAAGTTAGTCTCCTACAAAGGGTTGATCCTCTGTCCGGCCTTTCTTTTCGAACACCGGATAGTGTCTCAGGGGCTACTGTCAGCATGGGGTGTTCTCTTTCTACTTGACTTACCTCAAAACCTATCAACAGATTGTTGCAGGCCTTGTTTAGTCCGCTCTTGACGGACTGAACCTTCTCGATCACCGTACCCATAAGGACACGGTGCTCGTCCACAATGGAGGCGCCTCGTAGCGCCTCCATCAGGTTATCCGATGCCCCTGGTTGGACAGGGGCCATTGGTGGAATTGGCGCACCCCCTCATTCGAAGGAAGGAGCGCGCCGGATTCTGGGGCCGTATCGGTCCCCGGAATCGTATTCGGCGGAGGGCCGAACTGAATATGTCCCTCCTCGCCAGTCTCCATGGGGATCTACTCCCCCATGTGTCCGGCAGCGAAGGTCTCGCCTTGCGGTGCCTCCTCAACAGCGTCCTAGGCCCCTCCCCGGCTCGGAACGGTCCTCCGAGACAACACTTCGGTGTTTTCCTTGGCCTCGGGGGAATAAGCGGCGGCGGCGATATGCTGGCCATTTCCGCCGGATCCAACGAACCTCCAGGTGAGGATCGCTGGATGCTGTCACGGGCCGGACTGCAATAGCACAATTAACCACGTCAAAACAATAAAAAGGAGAGGCCGGGTACACTTGTATATGTGAGTCATGGTACTTACGATGCGGCCCGAGGCTTAGTGCGGAGGCATCGCTCCGGACTGCTGTCAACATCCCACGCGGTGTTGACCGCAAGGGCGCCCTTCCCCTTCTTGGGCGTTCCCGCCTCCAGATTCATGGAGGCCCCCCTTTTCTTCTTTCCCTCCTTGGGGGGGAGGGTTCTTCTCCTCCTCCTCCTCCTCTTCCTCGTCATCGTCCTCAGGGACGGAGGAATGGGCTTCTTTGTCTTCGGACGTCACGTCCGAAGCGCCCTTCCGACGGGGGCCACTTTTGGCCCCCTTGGCCTTCTTCTTGGCCTTCTTCTCCGGCGCCTTATATGGTGCCGGCACCAGCATCTTCGCCAGAAGCGGGATGACTGGTTCTTCAGGCAGCCGAGCCGGACACTAGATCCGCTTTGCCCTCTCCATCCAATCCTGAAAAAGCAAATGATAAAAGCTCAGACATCGTCCTCGAAACAAACAAGTAGGGGATACGTTAAAAACAACATACCTCGCTGGCAAGGTGTTTAATGTCGTGCCCATGGTCTGAATCTGTGGCCGGCAGTTTCTCGTTGCCCTTAAAAAGCAACTTTCACGCACCTTCGTGAGTGGTTTCGAAGTGCCTCACCAGGGTTTGATGCTTCTTCGGATTAAACTCCCACAAAGGGCGACTTCTGCGCTGGCACGGGAGGATCCGGCAAACCAGCATCACCTGAATTACATCGACAAGCTTGACGTTCTTGGCTATCATGCTTTGAACGCGCGTCTGCAGCGCAATCAGCTCATCGGGCGAACACCAGTTCGGACTCTTCTCGACCCAGGAGGTGAGTCGCATGGCAGCGCTGGAGCGGAATTCAGCAGCTACGGCCCAGGTGGTGTCGCGGGGTTCCGTGATGTAGAACCACTGTTTCTGCCACTCCTTTACTGTATCCACAAAAGTGCCTTTCGGCCAGGAGATGTTGGACAGCTTACTCACCATGGCTCCTCCGCACTCCGCGTGATGGCCATCCACCACCTTCGGCTTCACGTTGAAGACTTTGAGCCACAGCCTGAAGTGGGGTTGGATGCGGAGGAAGGCCTCACACACGACGATAAACGCTGAGATGTTAAGGAAGGAGTTCGGGGACAGATCGTGGAAATCTATCCCGTAATAATACATGAGCCCGTGGACAAAAGGGTGGAGTGGGAACCCTAGTCCACGGAAGAAATGAGGGATGAATAGCACCCTCTCGTTGGGCTTCGGCGTGGGGACGACTTGTCCCTCGGCCGGCAGACGGTGGACGATTTCCTTCGCCAAGTATCCGGCCGCCCGAAGCTCAGTAATGTCCTCCTCCTTGACGCAGGAGACCATCCACTTGCCCTGACCTCCAGATCCGGACATGGTTGAGTGCTAGCTCGAGTGGAAAGGAGATGAGAACTTGGGCACTGGAGCTCGAGATTGGAAGGGCCGAGATAGAGAGAAGGCGTGGGAGAGGAAGAGGGAGTCCTTATCCCCTTATAAAGGTAGTAAATATTGAACGCCTCCCCACTCGCCTTAGAATTCGCCTATTCCCAAGGGCTGTATAAACGACATGGTTGGGTTACCCATGCCCGCATTGATATGAAAATCCCACGATAAGGGGACACGATCTCTGCTTTGACAAGGCGTGCCAATGGCAACCACGTCTCGAGACGTGGAGCGGCGGACACCAAAACGGTTCGGAATTATGACCGGTTGGACGTGATGTCATGCTACAAAAATTTGTCAGTGGATTGGATTCTTGTAAAATTATATTCTCGTTGTGGTTGTGTATGGTGTGTGTGACAGGTCCGGATACAATCATCGCGTCCGAAGACTATCTTGGAGTTCGGAAAAAAGGGAACCCGCCTTGCAATGCCGAAGACAATATGCATGCCAGACTCCTCGTCATTGAAGCCAGGTTCAGGGGCTACTGAGGGAGTCTTGGACTAAGGGGTCCTCGGGCATCCGGCCTATTATCAATGGGCCGGACAGGTGGGCTGTGAAGACATGAAGGTCGAAGACTGTACCTGTGTCCGGAATGGACTCTCCTTGGCGTGGAAGGCAAGCTTGGTGACCAACTATGAAGACTCCTTCTTATGTAACCGACTCTATGTAACCCTAGATTCCCCTCGTGTCTATATAAACCGGAGGGTGTAGTCCGGAAATGATATACTCATTACCATAGTCATGCATGCTAGGCTTCTAGGGTTTAGCCATTACGATCTCGTGGTAGATCAACTCTTGTAATACTCATATTCATCAAGATCAATCAAGCAGGAAGTAGGGTATTACCTCCATAGAGAGGGCCCGAACCTGGGTAAACATCGTGCCCCCCGTCTCCTGTAACCATCGACCTTAGACGCACAGTTCGGGATCCCCTACCCGAGATCTGCCGGTTTTGACACCAACACCCACTTGTTTGAAAGGGACACAAGCTCAAGATGATATTCCACCACAAGACCACAAGCTAAAAGGCAAGGACAAGCTTCAAGAGGAAATTGATTCATTTGAAGAAGCTCCTAAGGCCATGGTCAAGTGGGTTCCATATACTACATCAAGTACGACTACAACTCCAAGGATTCCCATTAAGTTGTTGTGGATCCCAAGGAAGAAGAACTAGAGTGTTCTTGAGGGTGACTCCACCAACATACTTCACTCATATTCATTTTGGCAAGGACAAGTGCAACCAACTTCTATATCTTGCACTAGTTCAAGGAGTTACAAACCCTTTTGTTGGTAAGACAAGGGACAAGGTAACCTAATGCTTTCATGGACATCATCATATGTGTGTTTCACTCTATGTCTATGGATATCCTTGTGTGTTCCTTGTGGAACTAACCCATGTAGGTATTGAAAGGTCAACTCACTCCAATGGATTGCTCCAAATGATCTACATAAACATTGAGCATCCACATCTTCAACACCTACATGAAGTCATCACCGACAAAACCCAAGGTTAGTTCACCCCTCTTACGGGGGATATCACATCTAGGGGGAGCTTTGATCTAAGAATTGAGCTCAAGCAACTCTGATGATGTGAACACAACAATGCTTTATGTAAAAGTGGTAACCCCACTTGTGCTTAAACGATGAGTATGACCTACAATCAAATGTTCTCATTTGACTCATCAGTCAATATACTCATATATAGATGACCTAGTTATCGCCAATTGCTTGATAGATGCTAGAGTGTTTGTGCATGCTTTGCCACATGTTTTATTTGCTATCTTATTGTGTGAGCATGTTTGTTGCATAATTTTCTCCATTCGAGGACATCCATTTGTTGCTTTGATTATTTGGTTTTTCTTTTCGCCAAATGGATGGACAAGAATGCCTAAGTACTCCCTCTAGCTATCTATGCTTTTTCTCATCTCAAACTCTATTCATGCTACATCACAAAGTTTTAACAAGTCGAATTCGGACCCTCCGGTGATGAGCACTCGGAGCCATCGATCTGTCAAGGGCTTAACTTCCAAAACCTCTTAATGCTTTTCGGTCAGACCAACTCACTCCTACTCGGTCTCACTGAACTCATCAAGTTGATCTAGGTTTTATCTCGGTGCAACCGATTTGAACAATTCGGTCACACCGAGTTGCAGTAACTGCTAGCAGTTTTGCATCTCGGTGACACCGAGTCGTTCCACTCGGTGACACCGACAGTGTCTGGGTATATATACCGCGGGTTGAAATTTTGGAAACTCCTCGAAACCACTCGACTGCGCCTCCACGCACTACCGCCCCCTTGGTCTCCGAATCGTCGCCGTCATCGCCAGTGACTCCCTGCCGCTGGTCTCCGCCACCGTCAACGGAGTCCTCACCGCTGTTGCCGCCGTAGCAAATCCGTCACCAAGTTAGGGTACGGATTTGACCCTTTGTGCTTTCTATAACTCTTATTCTTGCACAAAGTACAATGCCTATGTACTTTCCACGTACGAGATTGATCTATCCACCAAAAGAACTCCTTAGAATAGATTTGATGCAAAAACTTAGAGTGAGGTTTTCGCCGAACTCATCTCAGACCGACCGATCTGAGGATCTTGGTCGCACCGATTGGCCCTGGCCATTGCACAAGTACAACTCGGTTTGACCAAAGTGTACTAATCGGTGCGACTGAAATAACTTTCTCTGTGAAACCATAGCATCTCAGAGTCACGCACTGCATTTCAGTCTAACCGAAACTTTGTGTTTAGACACTTTTAGTGCTTCGGTGTCACCGAGCGTGTCAAATCGGTAGCCCCGAAATGCTTTCTGCAGAAAACTAAAATTAAGTTTTTGTCTCAATATTTTTGCAAAATAAGCTGCACTTTGTGATGCTCATCCACTCTATCTATACCCATCTATTCACTGGGTCAGTTTCAGCTATGTCAGAGGGCAGTGATAGTCAGAAGAAGTCAGAAGAGCAGCTCAACCTCGGTGAAGGCACTAGTCCCTCGGGCAGCTATGATGAGGGAACCAGAAGCACTCCCAGCAATTTGCCTAAAGCAGCTACCAGGACAAGGAAGAAGAGAACATCTGTCTGAGGATGAGGACTTTGTTAATGAGGAGGAGGTGACCCCCAAGAAGAAAGTACTCAAAAAAGAGTATGCTGCTGCTGCCACCAAGCCTGGAATGCCCAAGAAAGCTCCACCTAGGAGAGCTTCAATGTCCAAAGTCAGAGCCTCAACCCAGGAAACTATGAAGTTCACTTTGGAACAATCTGATGATGATGAGGCTTCTAGCAAGAAGAAGAAGAGGGCAAGAACCACTACTACCAAGGTGCTTGGAAGACCTTCTATGATGAGAAATTCAGATGAAGAAGAAGAGGAGGAGGAAGAGCATGTTGCACCTCCTGCAAAGACTCGGCAGCTAATGGGGGATGCCATTAGGACTAGGGTTGCTCCATCTAAGCCCAAGTCCGCCACCAAGCATTCAGCTCAAGATGAAGCCCCCAAGTCAACGGCACCCAAGAGATCAACAAGAAACATCCCTACTGCTGAAAAGAATAAGGCCCCACTGCCTGAAGCTCAAGAAGAAGAAGAGCCACTAGTGCTCAGAAAGCTCAAGCCCAAGATTCCAGATCATAGTGATGATCATCCTGTGGCAGAAAATATGACGCTAAGAAAAGCTAAGAAAGGATGCATGTCTGAGACTTTGGAGAAAGACCGATCCCTATGCCACCAGGAGGAGAACTGTTATGGACTACCGCTTTCACACAAAGGAACAACAAGATTTCTGTGAGACTGTGATGTTTGCTTGAACTACGTCGGTATTTCCCCAAAGAGGAAGGGATGATGCAGCACATCAACGGTAGGTATTTTCCTTAGTGACGAGACCAAGGTTATCAAACCAGTAGGAGAACCATGCAACACCATGTAACCAACTCCTGCACACAAAGCAGAAATACTTGCAATCCGACGTAAGAGAGGGGTTGTCAATCCCTCATGGGTAAAAAGGTAGGTAAAATTGTAGTAGATTGGATAAATAGATCTCGCGGGAACGCGAGATAAAATAAATAAACAAAAATTGCAGCAAAGTATTTTTGTATTTTTGGTTTAATAGATCTAAAAATAAAACGAAATAAAAATCGATCGTGAAGGAAAATATAATAAAGAAGAGACCCGGGGGCCGTAGATTTCACTAGTGGCTTCTCTCGAGAAAAATAGCATATGGTGGGTGAGCAAATTACTGTTGGGCAATTGATAGAACTTCAAATAATCATGATGATATCCAGGCAATGATCATTATATAGGCATCACGTCCAAGATTAGTAGACTGACTCCTGCCTGCATCTACTACTATTACTCCACACATCGACCGCTATCCAGCATGCATCTAGTGTATTAAGTTCATGGAGAAATGGAGCAATGCAATAAGAATGATGACATTATGTAGACAAGTTCTATTTATGTAGAAATAGACCCCATCTTGTTATCCTTAATACCAAGGATACGTACATGCCGGTTCCCCTTCTGTCACTGGGATCAAGCACCGTAAGATCGAACCCATCACAAAGCACCTCTTCCCATTGCAAGATAAATAGATCAAGTTGGCCAAATAAAACCCAAATATTGGAGAATAAATACGAGGCTATAAGCAATCATGCATATAAGAGATCAAGAAGACTCAAATAACTTTCATGGTTAAAAAGATAGATCTGATCAAAAACTCAAAGTTCATCGGATCCCAACAAACACACCGCAAAAGAGTTACATCATATGGATCTCCAAGAGACCATTGTATGGAGAATCAAAAGAGAGAGAGGAAGCCATCTAGCTACTAACTACGGACCCGTAGGTCTAGAATGAACTACTCATGCATCATCGGAGAGGCACCGATGGACATAATCAACCCCTCCGTGATGGTGTCTAGATTGGATCTGGTGGTTCTGGAACTTGTGGCGGCTGGAATTGATTTTCGTCGAATCCCCTAGGGTTTCTGGAATATTGGGGTATTTATAGAGCAAAGACGCGGTGCGGGAGGACATCAAGGTGGGCACAACCCACCAGGGCGCGCCTGGGCCTCCAGGCGCACCCTGGTGTCTTGTGCTCACCTCGGGCTCCCTCTTCGGTACTTCTTTGTCCCACTGGATGTCTTCTGGTCCAAAAAAATCCACAAAAAGTTTCATTGCGTTTGGACTCCGTTTGGTATTGATTTCCTGCGATGTAAAAAACATGCAGAAAACAACAACTGGCCCTGGGCACTATGTCAATAGGTTAGTACCAAAAAATGATATAAAATGACTATAAAATGATTGCAAAACATCCAAGAATGATAATATAACAGCATGGAACAATCAAAATTATAGGTACGTTGGAGACGTATTAGCGTCCCCAAGCTTAATTCATGCTCGTCCTCGAGTAGGTAAATGATAAAAATAGATTTTTTTGAAATGGAATTCTGCCTAACATGCTCATCACATATTCTTTTCTTTGTAGCATGGACATTTGGACTTTTATATGGTTCAAAGCAATAGTCTAGTTTTGACATGAGAATTTCAAAACTCAAGCATATCAACAAGCAACCGTGTCTTCCAAAATATCAACGCTAAAATAAGTTATCCCTAGCTCATTATGCTCAATCATTGATCCATTCATGAAACACACTTGCATATTAGCTACACCCAACGCTCAAGTATGATCATAGTGCCCCTTAGTTGGTTCTTTATAAGAGAAGATGGAGACTCAAATAAAAATAAAAATTGCATAAAGTAAAAGAAAGGCCCTTCGCAGAGGGAAGTAGGGATTTGTAGAGGTGCCAGAGCTCAAAGCAAAAAAGATAGAGATAAAAACATTTTGGGAGGCATGCTTTTCCTGTCAACGAGAACGATCGAGTAGCTCCCAATACTTTCCATTCTAGACATATCGTAGGTGGTTCCCAAACAGAAATTAAATTTATTCCTTTTTCCACCATACTTTCACTTTCCATGGCTAACCGTATCCACGGGTGCCTTCCATACCAACACTTTCCAAGGAATTTATTATTTGACAACATAAAGTAAATTCATTTTTCATTTCGGGACTGGGCATCCCTAATACCTTTGCCTTACTCTCGTGCAATGACAAGTGAATAAACACTCATCGTGAGAATAGCATATCTAGCATGGAAATATATTAGCCACCCCCTACCATTTCATGAGCGATACGAGCACACGAAAGAGAAGTTTATTTGAAAATTAGAGATGGCACATACAAATTTGCTTAGAACGGCAAAAGAATGCTGCATATAGGTAGGTATGATGGACTCATATGGCAAAACTGGTTTAAAGGATTTTGGACGCACAAGTAGTGATCATACTTAGTGCAAAATGAAGGCTAGCAAAAGATTGAGAAGCCACCAACAAAGAAACGAAAAATCTCATAAGCAAGCATTAAGCATAATTAACACCGAATAATGCACAACAAGTAGGATGTAATTTCATTGCATAACTATTAACTTTCGTGCTTGCATAGGGAATCACAAACCTTAACACCAATATTCTTACTAAAGCATAATTACCCATCAACATGACTCACATATCACATCATCGTGTCTCAAAACTATTACAAGGAATCAAGTTTATTTTGTCCAATGATCTTCATGAAAGTTTCTATTATATTCTTCTTGGATATCTATCACTTTGGGACTAATTTTCATGTGTTGCTTTTGATAAGCTCGAACAAATATAAGTGAAGATCATGAGCATAATATTTCTTTCTCTCAAATTAATTTAAGTGAAGCAAGAGAGAGTTTCTTAAAAAAATACTAACTCTCAAATAAATCTAAGTTAAGCATCAGAGCATTTCTTCAAAAATAATAAAGCACACCGTGCTCAAAAATATATAAGTGAAGCACTAGAGCAATTCCATAGCTCATAAGGATTTAAGTGAAGCATAGAGAGCAATTCTAACAAGTCATAGCATAATTTTGGCTCTCTCAAATATGTGTGTCCAACAAGGATTCATGACTTACAAAAAGCAAAACAAGTAAAGACTCATATCATACAAGACGCTCCAAGAAAAACTCATAGTATGTGATGAATAAAACTATAGTTCCGAGTAAAATACCGATGGTCGTTAGAAGAAAGAGGGGATGCCACTCGGGCATCCCCAAGCTTAGTTGCTTGCTTCTCTTTGGATAATAGCTTGGGATGCCATGGGCACCCCCAAGCTTAGGCTCTTCTTACTCCTTATTCCTTCATCCATCGTAACATCACCCAAAACTTGAAAACTTCAATCACACAAAACTCAACAAAACCTTCGTGAGATCCGTTAGTATAAGGAAGCAAATCACTACTATAAGTATTGTTGTAAACCCATTCATATTTTATACTTGCATTATATCTACTTTATTCCAACTTTTCTATGGCAAAAAATCTTCAAAGAAAACCATAGAATCATCAAAACAAGCACACAACGCAAAGAAAACAGAATCTGTCAAAAACAGAACAGTCTGTAGCAATCTGGATATTTAGAATACTTTTGAAACTACACAAATTCTGAAAACTTAGGACAACGTGATAAATTTGTATATTAATCTTGTGAAAAAATTGGTATTTTATCAAGCTTCTCTTAAAAATGAGAATTATTTCCGTCAGCGCAAAAGTTTCTGTTTTTCAGCAAGATCAAATCAACTATCACCCAACATGATGCTAAATGCTTTGCTTGGCACAAACACTAATTAAAACACTAATAACACAATCATAAAAGTAGAATAATTGTGCAAACACTCAAGAACAGAAAGCAAAAGGCAAAAATAAATTTTATTCATTGGGTTGCCTCCCAACAAGCGCTATCGTTTTACGCCCCTAGCTAGACATAATGCAAAGGATCTAAGTATTGTCATCTTTGTTTCTAGATCCATAAGATGCCCTCATGATTGATTCATATGGTGGCCTAATTCTTATTCTCGGGAAGTGTTCCATACCCTTCCTTAGTGGAAATTGAAATTTAATATTGCCTTCTTCCATATCAATCACCGCACCAATAGTACGTAAAAACGGTCTACCAAGAATAATTGGACAAGACGGATTGCGATCAATATCAAGAAAAATAAAAACTATGTACACATTATTCCTATTTGGAAGAATAAGAACATCAATAATTCTTCCCATAGGCTTTTTAATAGTAGAATCCGCCAAGTGCAAATTTAAAGAACATCCTTCAATATCGGTAAGATCAAGGACATCACAAAGAGATTTCAGAATTGTAGAACCACTAGCACCCAAGTCACATAAAGAAAAACACTCATAATTTTTAATCTTGACTTTGATAGTAGGTTCCCATTCATCATGTAATTTTCTAGGAATTGAAACTTCTAATTGCAATTTTTCTTCCAAAGCTTTCATCAAAGCATCAACAATATGTTTAGTAAAAGCTTTATTTTGTTCATAAGCATGGGGTGAATTTATCATGGATTGCAACAAAGAAATACAATCAATCAAAGAGCAACTATCATAATTAAAGTCTTTGTAATCCAAAAGAGTGGGCACATCACTAGTTGAAAGTGCAACTATCCCTGGGTGGTTTTGGTAATTACTAACAACATATAGCTCATTGAACTAATGCTACTTCAAGATGATTATTTCAGGAAGTTCAATAATTGGCATGGCATGGATTAGAAATGTGGACCCCTCAAAATGCTAAGGACACATATTGGCTCAAGCTCAAGGCTCTACATTTTCATTTTAGTGATCCAAGATCACATTGAGTCCTTAGGAAAGCCAATATTATTAAAAGGGGATGAGGTGTTGCTTAATAGCTTGCTTGCTCAAAATGCTTAGTGATATGCTCGAAAAATCCTCAACCACTTTCTCATATGCACATATGTCCCAAACCAAAAGTCAAACTCGGCCCTACCGATTTGATCTATCCGGCGCCACCGAGTTCATTTGACATAGCCACTGCCAGAAACCCTAGTCACTTCGGTCTCACCGATAGGGATCTCGGTCTCACCGAGATGGGATTGCAAACTCTCTGTTTCCCTTTGTAACGTTTCGGACCAACCAAGATGAGCGATCGGTCCCACCGAGTTCGCAATGCAAACTCTCTGTTTCCCCTTCGTAACGTTTCGGTCCAACCGAGATGAGCGAATCGGTCCCACCGAGTTTGCCTGACCAACTCTCTGGTTAGCTTATTACCAAAATCGGTCCCACCGACTTTGTGTAATCGGTCTCACCGAGATTACGTTATGCCCTAACCCTAATGATATAGGTCCCACCGAATTTACATGTTGGTCCCACCGAAAAGCCTAACGTTCACATTTTGAACTAAATCGGTCTGACCGAGTTTCACTATTCGGTCCCACCGAGTTTGGTAAATTGTGTGTAATGGTTAGATTTTATGTGGAAGCTATATATACCCCTCCACCCACTCTTCATTCACGAGGAAAGCCATCAACACGTGCCTACACTTCCAGCATACATTTTCTGAGAGAGAACCACCTACTCATGTGTTGAGACCAAGATATTCCATTCCATCCACATAAATCTTGATCTCTAGCCTTCCCCAAGTTGCTTTCCACTCAAATCTTCTTTCCACCAAATCCAAATCCGTCAGAGAGAGTTGAGTGTTGGGGAGACTATCATTTGAAGCACAAGAGCAAGGAGTTCATCATCAACACACCATCTATTACCTTTCGGAGAGTGGTGTCTCCTAGATTGGTTAGGTGTCACTTTTCGGAGCCTCTGTCAAGATTGTGGACTTGAACCAAGGAGTTTGTACGGGCAAGGAGATCGCCTACTTCGTGAAGATCTACCCTAGTGAGGCAAGTCCTTCATGGGCGATGGCCATGGTGGGATAGACAAGGTTGCTTCTTCATGGACCCTTCGTGGGTGGAGCCCTCCGTGGACTCGCGCAGCTGTTACCCTTCGTGGGTTGAAGTCTCCATCAACGTGGATGTACGATAGCACCACCTATCGGAACCATGGAAAAAATCTCCGTGTCTACAATGCGTTTGCTCCCTGCAAACTCCTCCCTTTACCTTCATGTGCAATGTTTTACATTCCGCTGCTATACTCTTATACTTGCATGTGTAGGTTGATTGCTTGACTTGTTCTAAGTTGCTTAAATCTGCCAAGACTTAAAATTGGGAAAAGGATAGATTTTTATTTGGTCAAGTAGTCTAATCACCCCCCTCTAGACATACTTCTGATCCTACAAGTGGTATCGGAGCTTTGGTCTCCATCTGCCTTGATTTCCATAGCCTTTGGTGATCATAGCCTTGGTGTCACAACCTAGGAGAGTATGGCGTCTAGCGAGGGAAATTACCACCGTAGAGGTCCTTACTTTGATGGTACTAATTTTGCTAGTTGGAAGCATAAGATGAGAAGGCATATTCTTGGACATAACCCCGCCGTTTGGGCTATTGTGTGTATTGGCTTGCAAGGTGAATTCTTTGATGGGAGAGAACCGAACCATGAAGCTACCGCGGAAGTGTTGAAGATGCTGCTATACAATGCTCAAGCTTGCGATATCCTCTTCAATGGATTGTGCCCCAAAGAATTCAACAAAATCAGCCGTCTTGAGAATGCAAAGGAAATTTGGGATACTTTGATTGATATGCACGAAGGTACCGACTCCATCAAGGAATCCAAATTGGATGTGCTTCAAAGTCAACTTGACAAGTTCAAAATGAAGGATTGTGAAGGTGTCACTGAAATGTACTCTAGGCTTGCTCTCATCATAAATGAGATTGCCGGCTTAGTAAGTGAAGAGATGACTGATAGATTCATCAGCAAGAAGATCCTAAGAGCCTTGGATGGAAAATATGATACCGTGTGCACATTGACCCAAATGGTGCCCAATTACAAAGATCTCAAGCCTACGGAAGTCATTGGAAGAATTTTTGCTCATGAGAGTCACTCAAGGATAAGGAAGAGCTTCACAACAAGTCAAGTGGTGCTTACAAAGCCTCATGTGATACTCCTACATCATCAAGTGAGAAACAAACCTTCAATGAGGAGTTAAGACTAATGGTGAAAATTTCAACAAGTTCTACAAGAGTAGAAGCAAGGAAAGAAGTTCCAAGTCAAGGTCCTACAATGACAAAATATCTTCTAGTCATGAGCGTAATTGCTACAATTGTGGAAGACGCAGATACTACTCCAATGAGTGTACGGTTCCCTACAAAGGAAGAGAAGATTCACCCAAAAGAACAAGTAGAAGAGAAGAATCACCTCCAAGAGAGAGAAGGAGTAGAGATGATCGTTATGAACGAAGACCCTCTCGGAGAAGCAAGGATTCAGAAAGGAAGGACAAATCATCAAGGAGCTACACAAAATGAAGACATCAAGCTCATGTTGGTGAATGGGTATCCGGCTCCGGCTCCGACCATCACCCCGAAAGAAGTTATCACTCTGACTCCGAATATACTCAAGATGAAGGTGTTGCCGGTCTAGCACTTGTGTCAACCAACTCCTACGACATATTTGACTCACCGAATGAAGGAATTGGAAGATGTTTCATGGCTAAAGGCCCAAAGGTATCACACCCCGAGTATGTTGATTTCAATAGTGATGAAGATGATTTGCTAGGTGATGTTGATTTACTTGTTGACAACTCTGGTGACGAAAACTATGATGAACTTGCTATTAATCATGTTAAGCAAGATAAAACGAATGATGATGATAAGAAGGAGATTGAGCGTCTAACTAAAGAAGTAAACACTCTTAAGTTAGCTCATGAAACTACATTGGAAGATCATCGAGAACTTTTAAAGACTCATGAGAGTTACGCTTTGAAAAGCTCAACCTTGAGCAAGAGCATGGGTTCTTAAAAGCGATCAATGATGATCTTCACAAGAAAATTTCTTCTTACATTGCCAAGCGTTTACTCTTGTCTACTTACATGCCACGAGTTAAATCTAGCAACAAGAGTAAGAAAGATTCTTCTTCTAGTAGTAACAATGATCATGCTAAATCCAATATTTTTGCTTCTAGTAGTTCTCTTGATTCCACTAATGATTCTCTTAGCCAAGTTACACTTGAGTAAGAAAATAGCTTATTGAAGGGAATTATAGAGAAAGGTGTTTACAAGAGCCTTGCCGGAAGTAAGCAATTTGAGGAAATTGTACGCAAGCAAGGAAGGCACTGGAAGAATCAAGGAATTGGTTTTGAACGGAAGTTCAATGCCAATGGAGTTGAGTGGGAAGAAGATCAATACCCCAAGACGAAGTTTGTTCCTCAAAAAGAGAACTATGATCCTACCTCTTTCCAAGGGACACAAGCTCAAGATGATCTTCCACCACAAGACCACAAGCAAAAAAGGCAAGGACAAGCTTCAAGAGGAGATTGATGCATTTCAAGAAGCTCCTAAAGCCTTGGTCAAGTGGGTTCCCAAGACTACATCAAGTTCTACTTCATCATGTACGACTACAACTCCAAGGATTCCCATCAAGATTATGTGGATCCCGAAGAAGAAGAACTAGAGAGTTCTTGAGGGTGACTCCGCCAACATATTTCACCCATATCATCTTGGCAAGGACAAGTGCAAACAACTTCCTCATCATGCGCTAGTTCAAGGAGTCACAAACCCTCTTGTTGGTAAGACAAGGGACAAGGTAACCTAATGCTTTCATGGACATCATCTTGGGTGAACATCACTCTATGTCTATGGCCATCCTTGTTTGTTCCTTGTGGGACTAACCCGTGTAGGTATTGAAAGTGCAACTCACTCCAATGGATTGCTCCAAATGATCTACATCAACATTGAGCATCCACATCTTCAACATCTACATGAAGTCATCATCGGAAAAACCACATGTTAGTTCATCCCTCTTAGGGGGAATATCACATCTAGGGGGAGCTTTACTCTAATCAATTGAGCTAAAGCAACTCTAATGGTGTGAACACAACAATGCTTCATGTAAAAGTGGTAACCCCACTTGTTCTTAAACGATGAGTATGACCTGTGATCAAATGTTCTCATTTGACTCCTAAGTCAATATACTCATATATAGATGACCTAGTCATCGCCAATTGCTTGATAGATGCTAGAGTGTTTGTGCATGCTTTGTCACATATTTCATTTGCCATTTTATTGTGTGAGCATGTTGATTGCATATTTTATTCATTCGAGGACATCCACTTGTTGTTTTGATTGATTGGCTCTTTCTCTTTTGCCAAGTGGATGGACAAGAATGCCTAAGAACTTCCTCTAGCTATCTATGCTTTCTCTAATCTCAAACTCTATTCATGCTACTTCACAAAGTTTGATCAAGTCAGATTCGAACCAGTCTGTGTGAGGAGCACTCGGAGTCCCCGATTAAACTTCCCAAACCTCTCTGTGCATTTCTGTATGACCAATCCATCCACTTCGGTCACACCGAGTTCACTGAGATGATCTAGGTTTTCAATCTCGGTGCAACCGATTTGAACTTTTCGGTAACACCGATTTGCAGTAACCCGTTGCGATTCTGCATCTCGGTGCCACCGAGTTGTTCCACTCGGTCACACCGACAGGGTCAGGATATATATATACCCACGGGTGGGATTTTGGAAATTTCTTCAAAACCCTCCATTACGCGCGTATCATGCTCTGCCGCCTTGGGTCTCCGGATCGTCTTCTCGTCGCCAGCGACCTCCCGCCGCTGGTTTCCATTGCTGTCAATGGGATTCTGCCCCGCCGTTGTCGCTGTAGCGAACTCACCGCTGAGCTAGGGTATGAGTTCGATCTTTTGTGCTAATTCCTTACTCCGATTCCTAGCACAATTCTTTGCCAAGAACTTTACCACGTATGAAATCAATCTATCTAGAGAAAACTTCCTTTAGGTTAGGTTTGGTTCGAAAATTTAGGGTTAGGTTTCTGCCGAACTCATCTCGGACCGACCGAGTTGTAGAAATCGGTCTCACCGATTTGGCTTAGGCCATTGCACATGCGTTTTTCGGTCTTACCAAAAATTGCAAATCGGTGCGCCAAGTTCAACTCTCAGTGAAACCCTAGCAATCTCGGAGCCACCGAACTGTGACTCGGTCTGACCGAGTTCACTAGTTTAGACTCCAAAAGTTGCTTCGGTATCACCGAGTTTAACAAATCGGTAGCTCCGAAATGATTTCTGTGGAGAACTAAAACTAAAATTTTGACTCATCTGTTTTGCAAAAACTCCGCACTTTGTGATGCTCATCCACTCTATCCCATCTATATCTATTCACTGGGTCTGCTGTCAGTTTGCTTGCCAGAATGTCTGACCAGAGTGATAGCCAGAACAAATCAGAATAGGAAATGCACATGAGTGAGGGCACTAGTCCCTCAAGTAGCTCTGATGATGGAAGCAGGAGCACTCCCAGTAATTTTCCCAAGGCAGCCACCAGATCAAGGAAGAAGACAACCCTCAGACTCTGAGGATGAGGACTATGTGGCTACTGAGGATGAAGTGAGCTCCAAGAAGAAAGTTTTGAAGGAGTATGGCACTGCTGCTGCAACTAAACATGGTATGCACAAGAAGGCACCTGCCAAGAGAGTGCCAACATCCAAGCCAAGGAAAGCTGCTGTAGAAGAAACAATGGAATTTACTATTGAACCTAAGGAGACTGGTGAAGGCAAGAAAAGGAAAGAGAGGGTCAGGAAGACCATTGCCAGAGTTATTAGCAAGCCCTCCATGATGAGAGATCCAGCAGAAGAAGAAGAAGAAGAAGAAGAGGAAGAGGATGCTGCACCAGCACCCAAGTCCCAAAAGCTTATGGGGGATGCTATCAAGTCAGGGGCTGCTCCTTCATAGCCCAAGACTGCCCCCAAAGCTACTGCTCAAGCTCAGAAGCCTTCTAAGCCCAAGAGAAGCACCAGGAACATCTGTCGGTGTTCTGGGAACGGTGGTCCCCAGACTTGCCTGCCTGCGGCCCAGGGCGTGGCTCTGCTGGCGGGCCCGTACGGCCCATCCTCGTCAACAAGGCATTCAAGACACTCGCGAGGTGGACGATGCAAGACCTCCTTAGGAGCGGCCTCGCCAGGTTGGCTCGCGAGCGGAGGAGAGATCAAGGAAAGGCAAACCTCATGAGGTCTCGTGACGTGAGCCATGACGATCGAGACCAGGCGGGCGCCAGGCGGGCACCAGCGCGCATAGTGTCCTTGTTTCCTCTTTGGTGCTAAGAAGGCAAGCGCAGGCGCGGAGTACCGAGGCGTCAAGCAAAGGTTTCCATATCAGTGCAACGAGACCAAGACCAGCAGGATGGCAAGACGGAGGTCACTATGGAGCCCATGGCGGCGTCACCACCAGAGCCTTTTGCAGGCGAAGACTGCTTTTGTCAGGATAAGCTGTACTAGTTGTCCCCTTTCAAATTAGCCCTTGTTGGCTCCCTTCCCGCTCAATATTTGGGGACATGACCAGGGCCTCTATAAATAGGACTAGCCGCCACAGACGGAGGAGGAGAGAACCGATCATCGGATCCTCAACCACACGCCCACTCGCCAAGCACAAGAACACCTCGCTCCAGGAGGCTGTTCTTCCCCTTGTACTGTTCCTCCTCATCCCAAGAGGAAATCCACCACCACCACACTGGAGTAGGGTATTACACCACAACGGTGGACCGAACCAGTATAAATCTAGTGTCCCTTGTGTTGCGAGTTTAGCCCTTGAGATCTTAGCGAAGCTAGGACGTGGATCGGTAGGGGGAGATCTTTGTGCGCACCCCAGTGTTCAAACCTTGAGGGTTTTGCCGGAACCCGTGATCGGACATTTGGCGCGCCGGGTAGGGGTGCGCCGAAGCTTCCCATCCGTCGCTCCGTGTCCTGTTGCTTCATCATCTCCATGGCGGACGCACGCCGCGCTCGCGCTGAGCGCCGGGCTGCCCTCGCCGCCCGCGTTGCTCAGACGGCTCCCGTCGGTGGGCCACCCCGTCGTTCTCCGTCACCTGCCGCCAACGCCGCCACCGGCCCGGCGGGGAACGAGCAGCAAGCATCCTCACTGCACCCCTCGGTGCAGCGAGATGGCCGCACCGCCACTCCATCGCTGACCCTGGCCGGTTCGTCATCCCACGCTCATCGCGCTCCCATGGATGTGCGGGCCACGCTGCTCATGGCGCACGAGCTCCTGCGTTACCGCCCAGTCGATGACCTCTATGAGGACTGGCTCGACCGCATCGCCGAGCTTGTCAGCGCCGCAGGGGGCTCCCCTGCACCGTACGTCTCGCTGCCTCGCCCTCCGCCAGCCGCGGGCGGCGTAGCCCATGGAGCGCCTCCACCACCACTGCCCCAAGACGGAGTCTTGGCGCCAAGGCGCGCGGCCCCACGGCGCGACCTGCCGCGTCCGGCGCCCGCGCAAGAAGAAAGAAGCTGCCAAGAAGTCCCTCGGCCACGACAAAATGCCCCCGCGCTCCCTGCGCCACCAGGGCAAGACCGCGTGCCGGCTGCGGTGGCGGTGCACGGACCCCATCAAGGACAAGTTCTTCACCAGCACAGAGTCCGGGTGACCACGGCAGGCTGCCGCGCCTTCACCCCTAAGCTGCGTAGCGTCGCCTGGCCGGGCAAGTTCAAGCCGGATCTGCCTCCTCGCTACGACAGCACCCCCGACCCCGCGGAGTTCCTGCAGCTCTATGAGCTAAGCATCGAGGCGGCCAACGGCGACGAGAAAGTCATGGCGAACTGGTTCCCCATGGCTCTCAAGGATGGTGCCCGCTCCTGGCTCTTGAACCTACCTCCAGGCTTGATCTCCTCCTGGAACGAGATGCGCGACCATTTCGTTGCCAACTTCCAGGGCACTGGCGACCGCCCACCGGCCGCGGGTGACCTACGCCGCGTCAAGCAACAACTAGGAGAGACCCTCCAGAAGTACATCCACCGCTCCAACAACGTTCGCCTCAAGATCCCCAAGGTGACGGACGAGGCCATCATCTCCGCGTTCTCTGATGGCGTCCGCGACATCAAGATGAAGGAGGAGCTCGCCATCCACAAGGAGATGTGCATGTCTCTGGAGCTGTTCAACCTGGCGACCAAGTGCGCAAGAGCTGAGGAGGGGCGCTTCTCCCTCCGTGAGCTCCCGGCTGTGGACCCGGAGGAGAAGAAAGCCAAGGCCAAGGACGTGAAGCGCAAGGGAGCAGCCGTGCTCGCGGCGGAGCCAGACACCAAGCGCGGCAGAGACCAGCCCGAGTCATTCAAGAGTAGCCGACTGTTCTGCGCCTTCCATAACCTGCATAGCCACAACACGAGCGGCTGTCAAGAGCTCAGAGCCATTCGAGAAGTACGCTTCGGCCGACGCCCCGAGCGCAACGACCGGGGCTACGGCCGAGGAGGAGGACGTGGTGGCGGACGCTGGGATGACCGTGGCCCATGCCAGGAGTGGCGCGAGCGGCCTCGTGAGGACCACTGGCAGGAGCAGCCTCGCGAGGGCGCCTGGAGGGATCAGCCTCGTGAGGATCGTCCTCAGGGCAACGCCGGTCTTCCTCCACTGCCGCCACCACCAAGAAGGAATGACGACCACCATCAAGACGAGGGGGCTGGGGGCTTCCAAAAGCCGCGCGCTATCGCCTGCATCTTGGGCGGAGCCGAAGCCCCAGCCTCGCAGCGTATCTTCAAACAGTTTGCGCGTGAAGCCAATGCAGTCCTCCCCAAGCTCGAGGCCACGCTGTTGGAAATATGCCCTAGAGGAAATAATAAAATGGTTATTATTATATTTCCTTGTTCATAATAATTGTCTATTGTTCATGCTATAATTGTATTAACTGGAAACCGTAATACATGTGTGAATACATAGACCACAACATGTCCCTAGTAAGCCTCTAGTTGACTAGCTCGTTGATCAATAGATGGTTATGGTTTCCTGACCATGGACATTGGATGTCATTGATAACGGGATCACATCATTAGGAGAATGATGTGATGGACAAGACCCAATCCTAAGCATAGCACAAGATCGTGTAGTTCGTTTACTAAGAACTTTTCTAATGTCAAGTATCGTTTCCTTAGACCATGAGATTGTGCAACTCCCGGATACCGTAGGAATGCTTTGGGTGTACCAAACGTCACAACGTAACTGGGTGGCTATAAAGGTGCACTACAGGTATTTCCGAAAGTGTCTGTTGGGTTGGCACGAATCGAGACTGGGATTTGTCACTCCGTATGACGGAGAGGTATCTCTGGGCCCACTCGGTAATGCATCATCATAATGAGCTCAATGTGACTAAGGAGTTAGCCACGGGATCATGCATTACGGAACGAGTAAAGAGACTTGCTGGTAACGAGATTGAACGAGGTATGGGGATACCGACGATCGAATCTCGGGCAAGTAACATACCGATGGACAAAGGGAATTGTATACGGGGTTGATTGAATCCCCGACATCGTGGTTCATTCGATGAGATCATCGTGGAACATGTGGGAGCCAACATGGGTATCCAGATCCCACTGTTGGTTATTGGCCGGAGAGATGTCTCGGTCATGTCTGCATGGTTCCCGAACCCGTAGGGTCTACACACTTAAGGTTCGGTGACGCTAGAGTTGTTATGGGAAATAGTATGTGGTTACCGAAGGTTGTTCGGAGTCCCGGATGAGATCCCGGACATCACGAGGAGTTTCGGAATGGTCCGGAGACGAAGATTTATATATGGGAAGTCCTTAATCGATCACCGGAAGTGTTCGGCGGTGTATCAGTATTGTACCGGGACCACCGAAAGGGTTCCGGGGGTCCACCGGGAGGGTCCACCTGCCCCGGAGGGCCCTATGGGCCGAATATAGAGGGGAACCAGCCCCTAGGTGGGCTGGGCGCCAAACCCCCCTAGGGCCCATGCGCCTAGGGTTGGGGGGAAACCTTAAAGGGGGCGCCCCCCTTGGCTTGGGGGGCAAGCCTCCCCCCCTTGGTCGCCGCCCCCCTCTAGATCCATCTGGAGGGGGCCGACCCCCCTCTCCCTTGCCCCTATAAATAGAGGGGGGGAGGGCAGCCGCACCCCTGGCAAGGCGCAGCCCTCTCCTCCTCCAACTCCTCCTCCTCCTCCGTAGTGCTTAACGAAGCTCTGCCGGAGAACCACGAGCTCCATTGCCACCACGCCGTCGTGCTGCTGGAGTTCTCCCTCAACTTCTCCTCTCCCCTTGCTGGATCAAGAAGGAGGAGACGTCCCCGGGCTGTACGTGTGTTGAACACGGAGGCGCCGTCCGTTCGGCGCTAGATTGGATCTTCTGCGATTTGAATCGCCGCGAGTACGACTCCATCAACCGCGTTCTTGTAACGCTTCCGCTTAGCGATCTTCAAGGGTATGAAGATGCACTCCCTCTCTCTCATTGCTAGCATCTCCTAGATTGATCTTGGTGACACGTAGGAAAATTTTGAATTATTGCTACATTCCCCAACAGTGGCATCATGAGCCAGGTCTATGCGTAGATTCTATGCACGAGTAGAACACAAAGTAGTTGTGGGCGATGATTTGTTCAATTTGCTTACCGTTACTAGTCTTATCCTGATTCGGCGGCATTGTGGGATGAAGCGGCCCGGACCGACCTTACATGTACTCTTACGTGAGACAGGTTCCACCGACTGACATGCACTTGATGCATAAGGTGTGTAGCGGGTGTCTGTCTCTCCCACTTTAGTCGGATCAGATTCGATGAAGATGGTCCTTATGAAGGGTAAATAGCAATTGGCATATCACCGTTGTGGCTTTTGCATAGGTAAGAAACGTTCTTGCTAGAAACCCATAGCAGCCACGTAAAACATGCAACAACAATTAGAGGACGTCTAACTTGTTTCTGCAGGGTATGCTATGTGATGTGATATGGCCAAAAGGATGTGATGAATTATATATATGTGATGTATGAGATTGATCATGTTCTTGTAATAGGAATCACGACTTGCATGTCGATGAGTATGACGACCGGCAGGAGCCATAGGAGTTGTCTTAATTTATTGTATGACCTGCGTGTCAATGAAAAACGCCATGTAATTACTTTACTTTATTGCTAACCATTAGCCATAGTAGTAGAAGTAATAGTTGGTGAGACAATTTCATGAAGACACGATGATGGAGATCATGATGATGGAGATCATGGTGTCATGCCGGTGACGAAGGTGATCATGCCGCGCCTCGAAGATGGAGATCAAAAGGCGCAAGATGATATTGGCCATATCATGTCACTTTATGATTTGCATGTGATGTTTGTCATGTTTACATCTTATTTGCTTAGAACGACGGTAGCATAAATAAGATGATCCCTCACTAAAATTTCAAGAGATGTGTTCCCCCTAACTGTGCACCGTTGCGAAGGTTCGTTGTTTCGAAGTGTCACGACCGGTTTTTCAATAAAATAATTATTGAGAGACCAATCCCTTTTACGGACCAGCGAAGAAGAATTCCTTCTCACTGGTAGACAATAATCTTGGTCACAGAAGAAAAATACCAGGGGTACTAAATATAATACAAGGTTGAGCAGAGGCTGCTCAACAGTTTATTACATGCACGCCGCTAAAAACAATGCGGCGGATAGGGTGGCAAACTTCTAACTCACGATAATAACAGTGGTGGAAATATCATCGCGAAGCGAGTGATATGATTCCAGAAGACTACAACTCATCGAGCGTCGGAGTGAGGCTCGAGGAGACTTATTGCGGGGGCGGAAGCGTAAACAACATAAGTGACCAATATCCGGGATCGCGCAGGACTGACTGGGACTCCTCTAGGCATCAGACGCGCTATCAAACTCTTCATCCAAGAGATCGCCTTCGTCAACATCTGGCCAAATCAAGAAGCCAGGTGAGTACTATGAAAGTACTCGCAAGACAGTTCGGACATAAGGTATAACAAATGTAAACATGAAACATATGAACAAGTTAACCAGTGCGATCAGACATAGAGGTAATAAATACTGGGTGCCAAGCGAGGGTCCGAATGACGCCTCGAGCGGAAACTGCAGAATAGTAATACTGGAGCCAAACGAGTGTCTGAAAGACTCCTCGAGCGGAAAATGCAAAATAATAATGCGGGTGCCAAACGAGTGTCTGAAAGACTCCTCGAGCGGAAAACACGGAATAATAATGCGGGTGCCAAACGAGTGTCTGAAAGACTCCTCGAGTGGAAAATGCGGAATAATAATGCGGGTGCCAAACGAGTGTCTGAAAGACTCCTCGAGAGGTAAATGCAGAATAATAATGCCACAGTCGGGCGTCGGGGCGACACCACATAAAGGGCTTATAACAGAAAGAAAAGACAGTGCATGCCGCAGTCGGACGTCTGAGCGACATCACATAAAGGGCTTATAACAGAAGTGAGAAACGAGTACACGCCACAGTCAGACGTCTGCGTGGCGTCTCATAAAGGGCTTATATTGTAACACAATAATACAATAGTTCGGGAACATAACTTATCACAAGCACGAGACAAATATAAAGTTAGTCCATCCACAGGAATAACAATAAAACTGAATTACCACTTGAGCTTGTTCGCCGGGGGCAAGTTTTTCACACGGATAGATATGGATATGATGTTTACACTACTGATCATGGATACGATGATTTGGAAAGAATTGACTCTGCAGAGTTTGTACTTAACCACAGCCAACGGATTTCAGTAGTCACGGGGACTAGTTCCGTTTGCGGTGTTTTGGAGGAAACACGTCTAACCAGTACACACCCAATTCAACCATCCGAAGCCAGGGATCACCCTTGGCGACGTTCAAGAAAAACCTTGAGACGGGGAGGCTACAACCTCGCATAGCATGGGATCAAATTTATATACGCGCGCTCTAAGGGGGTGCCCCCCCTCTCGGTCCCAACCGGAAACACCCATGCCCCCTGACCGAATGACTGGCTTTAATCCTGGGCCAAGGTACCATCATCCCGGCCTCTCTGTTTGGTGTGTACACGGAAAGAGGTTACCAACTTACTAAACCGCATCCTGGCAATGAGGCATGTGGTAGCACGGAAAAGGGAAGGGACGGTAACACGGCTCCAACCATGTTAACATTGGAAAAGTCAAATGACGCAAGGCTGGCATGCTACAACAGTACCACCTTGCTGCCCTTCATGTCACCACATGATTAGGCCATCTCTCATCAGAGATCATCGCAACTTTGGAACATGCGGGAAAAGATCGATAACGTAGCTCCAACCACGTTAACGTCGAAGAAAGTTGGATGACGCAAGGCTGGCATGCCACAACAGTACCACCTTGCTGCCCTTCATGTCACCACATGATTAGGCCACCTCTCATCAGAGGTCATCGCAACTTTGGAACAAGAAGGTCGTTGCTTTACAAGCAACAAGACATCTTACCGATACCCCTATGCCACGCACAACTCTCACGTGAACATGCAAAACATCTGCCATATCAAATATCCAAAACATGCTTGCTTGGTTTGGAGAAGTCGGAGTCTAGCTCGGCGAAGTTCGCGGCTCCGTCACCCCTCCCGGAACCTACGGCAAATCACGAAACGGGCACTAACGTGAAAACCAACACATGCCCAGAAACTCTTCCAAATATTTTTCAAATAAATCCCATAAAAAACTAGACAAAATTTGGAGATTGTCAGAAAAAGAATCACTCAAAAATACCTTTTTATTAAAAAGTTATAAAGGTTTCTGTCCAGGGACTTATCTGTAATGAAACAGAAAAGTTCCAGGGTTTTAACTGAGAAAACAGAAAACGCTTCGGCTGGGAATGCGCAAGCGCAAAGGAGGAAACGTATTCTGCCCGAAGGTGTCAACAGAAAACGGTTCGCGAATAAAAGAACAGAGGCTGACATGCGGGGTCCACATGTCAGGTTTGAAAAGCTCGCCGGCGCCCGAAGACTGCGGTGGACGCCGGCGTCGAACCACGGCGAGTTAGGAGAAACGGAGGGTACCAAGAGCTTCAACGTCCTCTTCCGCGTCGGTGGGTGGTGGACTCGTCCAACGGGGAGCACTATGTCGACGGCGACACTTTCTCCGGCGGACGGTGGCTCGGGTGAGGATGGGGAACTCCGGTGGAGGGCTGCAAGCTACAAATTGAGGCGCGGGTCAGAACGAGGGATGCAAGGTGAGGCTACTGGCACGAGAATGGAGGCGGAAGAGCACACACGGGGGCGAATCGGGCTGGGTCCCGTGGCGGGTCGCGGCGGCCGGAGTGGAGGAAGGAGACCTCCTCGGGGCTCTTCCAGTGGCTAGGCGTGCTCTAGGGGGAGTGCAGGGCTGGTGGGTGCTCGAGTTGAAGCTCGGGGCCCCTATTTATAGGCAGATCGACGGGGTGGCCGTGAACGGTGAATCTCCGGCGAGCGATTACGGCGGAGCAGTGGGTTGGCAGGGGGTTTGAGCGGTCGGGCAGCATTAGTGGATGTTACTGGACTCGATTTGCAGCTAAACGGGGTCGGTCTTGGCGTAATGGCGTCGGTCCACGGTGAGGTGACCGCACGGGCTCAACGGCGGCAGAGAGCGCGCTCCGCGCCCTGCGGTTCACGACGAGAGCGGCAGCGCGTTCGGGGAGTGGAAGGCCACGCGGCGAGCTCCGGTGGTTTGGGCGGCGCTGGGTGGCGTCGTCGGCGCCGTGTCTCCCGTTGGCGCCCGCAAAGCCGCCGCCGGCGTGGGTCACGGGGTGGCGCACCTTCTGCTGCTCGTCGCCGACGCCCGCAAGGTGCCAGGCACTCGTGCGGTGCAGGAACAAGGGGGCGAGGACGAGGAGCAAGGCGACGCGGTGGCACTCACAAGATCGATGCCCATCTCTGAAGAAAACGACAGTGGGCACTGAACTGAATCTCTGAACTTTCTGAACCTTGACAATGACCATGCACTGCAGGTGTTCGACAGAAGGTTTTGGCTATGAGATAAATTTTTCTGGAGCTGTAACTTGGTGAGATGATCACTCAAAGCACCCAGGGGCTGCCTGAATTTACTTGGAATTTTTGGAGAAGGTTTGAATGAATTTCACCAAATTTGCCAAATCTGGTCCAAACTTGCAGCAGGTGTAGTTTGAAATTTTTGAACTGAAGACTAGTGGATCTTCATGGTTCCAGGTTGAGGGTTCAAAGGACTAGGAGGGGAAAGAAGTTTGGTGGTAAAAGTCCAAACAGAAAATGGAGTTCCTTTGTAAATCTCCAAGTGGTAGAATAGAAGGCAGAAAATTGGTTTGAATGAAATTTGAATGGGAAAAAATCACATGGGGAGGTTCAACTTGCTGGATTAGGTGTAAGACATGATCCAAAGGTGAGGGAAGGATTTGGGGAGAGGATTTGCACAAATGTCATGGTAAGAAGGAATAGTTGAAAGTGGCAAAGGGCTTTCCAAAAGTCATAGTGCAAATTTAAAAGGATTTTCAGAAGTTATTTTCCCAAATGAAAAACATTTTGTTTTGAGTTCAAATGAAAAGTAAGAACTTCCAAGACCAAAGGCAGATCTTGGGTGAATCCAAACAAAACTTTTGCCATAAGGAAAATTATATGAGAGGGAGAGTTCTCTTAAAGAAAAATTTAAATTGCTCCCCTCAAGTCAAATAGAAATCTTTTTTGAAAAATCCCAAATAAAAACTTGGGTGTCACACGAAGCACCACGTGATGATCGGGTGTGATAGATTCTAACGTTCGCATACAACGGGTGTAAGCCAGATTTACACATGCGAAACACTTAGGTTGACTTGACGAGCCTAGCATGTACAGACATGGCCTCGGAACACAAGAGACCGAAAGGTCGAACATGAGTCGTATAGTAGATACGATCAACATGAAGATGTTCACCGATGATAACTAGTCCGTCTCACGTGATGATCGGACACGGCCTAGTTGACTCGGATCATGTATCACTTAGATGACTAGAGGGATGTCTATCTAAGTGGGAGTTCATTAAATAATCAGATGAACATAATTATCATGAACATAGTCAAAAGGTCTTTGCAAATTATGTCATATCTTACGCTTTGGTTCTACTGTTTAAGATATGTTCCTAGAGAAAATTTAGTTGAAAGTTGACAGTAGCAATTATGCGGACTGGGTCCATATACTGAGGATTGTCCTCATTGCTGGACAGAAAGCTTATGTCCTTAATGCACCACTCGGTGTGCTGAACCTCGAGCGTCGTCTGTAGATGTTGCGAAACATCTGACATACACGTTTTGATGACTACGTGATAGTTCAGTGTGTAATGCTAACGGTTTAAAATTGTGGCACCAAAGACGTTTTTGAAATGTCGCAGAACATATGAGATGGTCCAAAGATTGAAATTGGGATTTCAGACTAGTGCCCACGTCAAGAGGTATGAGACCTCTGACAAGTTTCTTAAGCCTGCAAACTAAGGGAGAAAATCTCTATCGTTGAGCATGTGCTCAGATTGTCTGAGTACTACACTACAAAAAAATACACTTCCATGATGATACGTGTTTCTCATAGTAGGTCGCATTTTTTGTCATGCATGTACATCCATGACGATTTTATGACAGAATCAAGATAGTCATACCTGTGCTGTCGTAGAAGTGTTCCATGACATTACCAAAATTATCATCACGGAAGTGTGCACTTCCATGACGATAAATCGCGCGTCACAGAAGTGCTTTCGTCAAGGGTGACCGACACGTGGCATCCACCGTAACGGAACGCCGTTAAGCTATCGGGTCGGGTTTTGGATCCGATAACCCGTTAACAGCCCCGACCAATGGGGATTTTCCACGTGTAAAATCATCATTGGCTGGAGGAAACACGTGTCGGCTCATCGTTGGGACAGATGTCATCCACTCATTGGACGGAAGGCGCCTATGATACGTCGACATGTGGCACAGCCCAACAGAGGCCCATTCCTGTGAAAAGGCCGGCCCATTTGACTTGGTCAAAAGGTGGCGGGCCGGCCCATGGAAAGCCTGTTAACGGCCTGTTCGCATATAGCCCATTTACAGCCCGCTAACCCAAGGCCCGTTACGCCCTATCTGAATTAGGCCCAGTAGCGTCATCTGGGCCATCCAATATGATTCCATCCCGTTTTCACTTCTGGCCATGTATGGCCCATGACGTCTTTCGGCCCATATGAGGCCCTATGTAACTCTTGGCCTATTAACGGCCCGTGGTGAAACTGGCCCGTAATGAACAGTGTATCACTTTACACCCATTAACGGCCCGTGGTGAAACTGGCCCATAATGAACAGCGTATCACTTTATACCCATTAACGGCCCGTTATTCCGCTGGGCCGTTTCCAGCCCATGTTATCTTTCGGCCTTCTCAGAGCCCAATTATTCTTGGGCTCATTTCCAGCATTCATTTACTTACGGCCCGTTACTGTCATTTTCTGCTTGTGGGCCAAATTCAGCCCGTGGTTACAGTCGGCCCGTTTGTGGTCCGTTAATACGTTGGGCCGTTTTCATAGCGTCATCAAATACGGCCTATTAACGATGGCCCATTATGGTCGGCCCATGAATGGACGATTCCAACTCTAGCCCATTTACGGCCATAATGCGGCCTGTTATTGGCCCATGTTTGGCCAATCGATCATACGGCCTGTATAAGGCCCATTGATGATACGGCCTGTAGAAGGCCCATTGTTTCTACGGACCGTAGAAGGCCCATTGTTTCTACGGCCCGTAGAAGGCCTACTGTTTCTACGGCCCGTAGAAGGCCCACTGTTTCTACAGCCCGTAGGAGGCCCAGTGTCACTACAGTAAATATTAGCCCATGGTTATTGTGGCCTAGTTTTAAAAAATAGGTAATTGCAGCCACTAGCAAACCGCGGAAAAAGAACTGCACTGACTACAAGCAAACAAATAAACAAGACAACAAGGAAATAAATAAGCAAGCAACTTATGCTAGGCTATCACGGCTATTACACATATTACATCCACTGGGCATCAAAGTTCGCCACCAATGCAAATATAGGGATTAAAGAAGCATATAAACGCCGCAGCAAAACAAGTCCAGAACTGAAACCACTTCAGAAGAGTTCAAGAAACAATATCCTGGGTACCCATAATGCTGGCAAGATGCTTAGCAAGCTTATTAACGTTCTCTTTTTTGGCGCTTAAATCCTCCAGCGCTTGTTGTTGCACAAGAAAGTACACATCTGAATTCTGCAGGGACTTCCTCAGTCCTTCGGCTTCTTGCCGCAGCAGAGCTGACTGATGCCTTTCAGCTTGTACCTGAGACTGAAGAAGCCGAAGTGATTCAGGCAGCGAGTTCGAAGAGCTTGTGCCAGCGGTACTGGCCAGTAACTCGAACACTACATCAACGCAGGACTGTGGGGTTTTCTCACTGTCTACAAGATCGTTTTTATCACCTTTCTTGGAGACCAACAGGGTTGTCTCACTATCTTGAACCTTATCTGCATTACTTTCTCTACCATTGCATAGTGGGGTGCTCTTCTCCAATATTCTGTTTTCATACTACAAGAGAAACAAGCGGACACATCACAGGTTTAGCTTGTAGTATACGAAACTCATTTTGGTAAACCGGTTTAGTAGTAAGGTGGACAGGATAACAGCATGAAACAAACATATATCTATGTACTATGGTCACTGTATTGTCCATATCATTCTAGTGTATGTTCCCTAATCAAGATAGAGACATAGTTCAACTCATATATTTTTAAGACACAGCAGCATAGACAGAATATAAGTGTGAGAAACTACACAGCATTGTTAGCACTTGTAATGTGCATCACATGAGAACATAACTGTTTATACAACTTAAACTGAAATCAACATAGAGCAAGAAGTTAGAACAACAATCCAGTTAAAGAAATGGTTTAAAACATACCTATTGCACCATTGGAGTTTCAATTGGATCCTTCAAATTCGGAAGTAGTTGGTATGAGTAAATACAGTGATGCAACAGCAAAGGAGTATGGACCATAGCTACGGAATCTAACCTGAGAACAGTTGCTCTTCTGCTTTAAACGTGGAGTTTGGGTTAGCTGTGGTGGTCTTCGTGCTTTGGGCACTGCAGTAGCTTTACAAACTGCTCGTGTGGGGGTACTCTGTGGTGGACATGGTGCTTTGTCAACTATAAGTGGGTTACTATCTGCTGGGGTTGCGGTTAGATGGGTTGTAGCTGGTTCTCTGCCCAACGGTGTAAGTGTGCAATCTAGAAGAGTCTCGATTATGTGTGGTGGGGCTAGTTTGTGGGCCAGTACAACCATGGTTCTATCTGCATCGACGGGTAGCACTGTCTTTTGTGAAGAACGGGTTTTTGCTCCCTTAGATACTGCCATCACCCCCTCCAATTCAAATGGCTGATAAACAAGAAAAGAAATTGAACGTACAGACATTGTATGATAGACAGATGTGGTAATTCACATATATGTTGTCTAACCAAACAGGACAACATGACACAATTTCACATATATGATGCCTAACTAAACAGGATAGCATGACACAGTTTCAAATATATGATGGATAACTTAACAGGATATAATGGCATAATTCAACATATGATGAGTACCTAAACAGGATGACATGACAAAACTATATGATGTCTTTCTAAAATAGGTTGGGATGAAATAATTCACATACATGTTGTCTAAGTATACCGGATGGCATGATATAATTGACATAATTGATTAATATACTAAGCAGCTGGCACTCGCATGTATGATCTCTAAACTAAGCAGATATAATTCAATATTGTGCATATGATGTCTAAACTAAGCAATGCAAGACACCATATGCATCATATGAGAAATATAAACATTGCAACTTAGAGCACACACCTCAGGTGGGATATAGGACTGCTCATCTGTCTCTGAATCCTCCTCTGAGGAGCTCCCTGTAACCATCGAGACATATGCTTCAACAGGTACCATTGCCTGCTCTGAAGACCTTCTTTTCACTCTAGATTTTTCCATAACCGGCTCAAATGGCTGATACACATGAAGAGTAGTTCAATATACACAGATTGTCGACAAATGGAATACGTAATGAAAAAAAGATAGCATGAGATAATTCACATATATGATGCCTGGCTCCATGGCGGTGCATAATTCACATATATGATAACTGGCTGAAAAACATGGCATTGCATAATTCACATATCTGATATAGAAAGCAAACATGAGGCATTCACACAAAGCATGTCTAATCTAAGCAGATGGCATGGCAATGCAAGACACCATATGCATGATATGAGCAATATAACCCAGCCAAGTTAGAGCATGCACCTCGGGGGGGAATACGACTGGTCATCTCTCTCTGAATCCTCCTCTGAGGAGCTATCTGTAACCAGCAAGAAATCTGCATCGACGGGTAGCACTGACTGCTCAGAAGACCTTGTTTTCACTCCAGATTTTCCCATGACCGACTCAAATGGCTGATGCACAGGAAGAGTAGATGAATGTATAAACATTGTTGACAAATGGAATACATTATGGAAAAAATATGGCACAATACAATTCACATATACGATGACTGGCTAAACAGGATGGCATTGCATGATTCACGTATATGATGCCTGGCTAAAGAAGATGGCATTGCATAATTCCCATATACTCCCTCCTTTCCTAAATATTTGTCTTTTTAGAGATTTCAAATGGACTACCACATACGGATGTATATAGACATATTATAGAGTGTAGATTCACTCATTTTGTTCCGTATGTAGTCACTTGTTGAAATCTCACCAAACAGGTGGCATTCACACAAAGCAAATCTAAACTAAGCTGATGACATATAAGATGTATAATGTAAGCAATGCAAGGCGCCATATGCATGATATGACCAACATCAGCATGCCAGGTTAGAGCAAACACCTCAGGTGGTAAACAGGCGTGGTCGGCTCCTTCTGAATCTCCATCTGAACAGTTATCTTCCTCTGGAATACAATCTAGAAATGCAGGAGGGGGGCACTTCGCCCACCATGGAGCGGCGTCTGCATGACATTATATTCGCACGCAACGGTCTTCTCGTTTTCTCTACATGTTCAGTACGATTGTGTACAATATCTGACATGCATAATAAAAAAATAGTTAGATTTTGTAAGGCCTAAGGGGTGCATGCAAAAATCAAGACTGATGGTAGCAAACGAGTGGATGGATCCAAAACTAATGATAGCAGGGAGATTATAGCTTCAGTTTAAAAAGATAGACAATGGATCATCTATTGTTTGTTGCCCACCCAACATGAACCACATAGAAGACCCAGATGAACCAGATAGTAGACAGATACTATTCGTTGCTGGCTCGATATGAGACCCATGGGCAATTCAAAACTCAAGATTGAACGATAAAGTAGCAGGTAATAATAACCGATGTATAACGTAAGCAAACACGAAAGACTGCGACCTCTCTTCCGGAACTGTGTAGTCCTCAGGTTCATCTGCTCAGTCGATGATGGTAATGCAGTTGGCGTGGCTGCCGGCAATGGGGAAGATGATCTAAGGTGGCAAAAGGAAGTCTGCAGGGGGGATCTCTGCTGCAGTGAACGCTTATGTCGATGGTGCACCTCAGGTGGGGTGGATGACGGCACGGCAGGAGCAGGACATAACACACAGAGTTTTCTTTGACGCCTATCTGAAAATGAAGTAAATCTATAAGGGCTCCTAAAAATTGGAGGATTTTATAAACGCAGGGACAGGAAAAACAAAGGAATAGGATAGGAATGCACGTGCAAAACAGAGCACTTGGAAACATAGGATTTCAGTCAACCTGGGTGTTTGGCTCACATGAATTGGAAGAACAGAGGAATGGAGAAACAAAGTGATGCGACGAGTGTACAACCTCTTTGGCATAGCCTTGTGGACCTCAGCATCATTGGGTTGGACATGGAGGATGGTGATGATGCTGGTGTGACTGTCGGAGGCGGGGAAGAAGATCCGAGGCCTCTGGAAATGGCGCCGAGGGTACTGCACCGCTGTGATGGACGGTTCCGTCGTTGGAGCAGCTCCGCTAAGGTGTACGGCGACGAGGCTGAAGCATGACAAGACAGACAACGTTAATCTGAAGTGGGACCCTAATATCATCTGCAATAGATGATGTAAAATATATCACCAAAAAGTGCTACTCCCTCCATTCCTAAATATTTGTCTTTCTACATATTTCAACAAGTGACTACATACGAAAGCAAAATGAGTGAATCTACACTCTAAAATGTCTCTACATGCATCTGTATGTTGTAGTCCATTTGAAATGTTAGAAAGACAAATATTTCAGAACGGAGGGAGTAGATGTAAAACGCATCAGCCGCGCCATGGCTGCTCCGATAGATGCTATAAGTACTGTTCACTCTGAACTTAACTGAAGAAAATGAACTTCACAGTCAAAACTGAATTTTACTGTCGAAACTGATTGAACTAGTAACAGAGCATTGGAATAGATGTTTAGGGCGTTCGAGCACTAGTAGCAGAGAAGCAGTGATCTAAATCAGCAGACGCTCGAGCAGGGAACGCACTAGCAGAGAGCAAGTCGTGCAGTAGCACCGCGAGCGAGTGCTAAAGCAGCAACTCATGCAGCTGCCGGAGGTCGTGCAACAGCAGCAGCAGCGCAAGCGAGAGCAAGAGCAGAGCAGCAGCACGAACAAAAGCAGGAGCAGTGCAGCAACGCGACCGACAGCAAGAACAGAGCCGCAACGCGAGCGAGAGCCGGAGCAGCTGCAGCTAGAGCCGTTGTGGAAGTCGCCGCCGAGGAAGCAACGACATGGGGGAGAGACGCCGTGGATGATGTGGCCGGCGACGGCGCCATCGATGGAGACACTCCATGTCAGCTCGGTATCGAGCACCGGTAGCCCCGTGAGATCGAATAAAAGATAAAATGCAGCGGTGAGTGCAGAAACTCCTTGGTGGCGCCGAGTTGGCCTCGGCTTCATCGGAGGAATTGGTGAGGGTGTTGCGGTTCCGGTGGGGCAGCTCAAGACGGTGCTGTGGGGATTGAGGTGGCGCGATAGACGAGGCGAACGTCGGGGCAGCTCCTTGGAGGTGGAGGACGGGGCGGCTGATCCGGCGGGACGACGAGATCGACAACGGATCCTCATCTGGTGCGGTGGATGAGGGACGGCAAGCTGTTGCGGTGGACGACGTAGTCGGGGAAGAGTCTCCGGCTAGGCGGCGGTCGGGAGGCCGACCGAGGAGTGTGGGGTTTCGCGGGTTTTGGCGGCCTCGTTGTACGAATGGGGGGGGCGAAGAGGGAGGCGGAGCCAAGCTTAGGGACGCGCTTGTCCGAAATGTGCGTAAGTTACCAGCATACCCCCACCGGTTTTGACACCGCGACGTGGAGCTTCATTTCCGGCTGAGGGGTAGAAGGGGGATTTCGCGTGTCTGGGCTGCGGGAGCGATTTCGGATGAGGAGGGTGTTCTCGCGCGCGTCCAAATTTCGGGATAACAAGGCGCGGCGCGGGTTGAAGAAGCGGGAGTTTCAAAGCAGGTGAGAGAAAAGATACTCGAGCTTGAAAATTTCTGGATAACAAGGTGCGGATTCCTTGTTCGGCAGAACAAACTTAACGTGTAAAAAAACAATTCATACAAGACACAAGAGAGTCATGTCCCCTTTTACTATATTGCTATAGATGCCATTGAAAAAACTACAAGAAAAATGTAAAAAAAATCGGGAGAACAAGATTACCCTACACAGTACCAAATCGATTCGCACTTCCCTCAACGACAACAAAAAACAAATCAATTCCCACCAAAGAAAGAGTAATGTCCCTTTTTATATGATTACAGATGCCATGATCTTGAATTTCGATTTTCGAATCCACGTTATGTTGAATTCGAATATATCGTTAGGTGACCTTGCAGTTTATAATTGATGTAGTCGTACATTTTGATCTTCCATCATATATGAACATTTTACTCCACCATGTGAACATATATATTGTCGTCTACCATCTGGACTAAATTTGAATCAATTTTCCTTATTTGAATACGATTGTTGTCAAGTTATACAATAATTTAAATATTATCTTGATAACAAAAAACATACATATAGCAGTAATCATATTTGACTATGAACTACATGTACCATACGCTCTCCAATTTAAATATTTGTATCCATTTTATGTTGAATTCAAATCATAGTACAATATTGGTCTAGGTAGCGAGATGTTTGGGATAATCTAAACCCTATTTTCATACGTATAATTTTTGGCTGAATTGGGATAAGTTTTGGTATAAGCCTCTTGCAAAACCGGAGATTCTCTCAACAAGCCTCGTGGTTCCGAGAGGGAACGTGTCACCTTTGTGTGCGAAACGATATATGCTGCCTCCCCCCTGATTTTATTTACAGAGGCAACATAGAACTATATGAATGCCCTGTTAAATTTTGGAATTATTTCGGGTTCATTTGGCCTTTTTATACATTAATTGAGTTTCTGGACTTTTAATGTGCATAATCTAAATATGAATTGCATGCACATGCTCCGGTGCACCAAAGTGGGTTGAAAAATCACATGTGTGTCCTTGGTTGAATTTCTAGGTCCCATGGAAGAAATGAGAATGAAATTCAAACATCTGGGCATCATGACTCGGCCGAGAACATCGAGAAACTTTGATTTTAAATTCATGTAAATCCAAAACTCGCCTAGAAATCATGAAACTTAGCATGGTGTCATGTCATGGCACTAACATGTTGTGGTAAAAAAATTGGGCCGATTTGGAAGCTCGTGGTTCTAAGAGGGAACGTGCCACCTTTGAGTGTGAAACGATATACGCTGCCCCCCTTGAGTTTCTTAACAAAGGCAACATAGAACTACATTAGTGCCCTGTTAAGTTTTGGAATTATTCCAGGTTCATTTGTCGTTTTTTATACATTAATTGAGTTTCTGGTCATTTAATGTGCATAAGTCAAATTTGAACTACAAGCACATGCTCTCGTGCACCAAAGTTGGTTGAAAAATCACATTTGTGTCCTCGGGTGAATTTCTAGGTCCCATGCAAGAAATGAGAATAAAATTAAAACATCTGGGCATCGTGGCTCGGCCGAGAACATTGAGAAACTTGGTTTTAAAATTCTTGTAAATCCAAAACACCTCTGAAAATCATGAAACTTGGCATGGATGTCATGTCATGGTACTACCATGTTGTGGTAAAAAAATTGGCCGAATAGGAACATATTTTGGTATAAGCTTCTTGCAAACCGAAGCTTCTCTCAAGAAGGCTCGTGGTTCTGAGAGGGAACGTGCCACCTTTGAGTGCGAAACGATATACGTTGTCCCCCTTGAGTTTATTTACAAAGGCAACATAGAACTACATGAGTGCCCTGTTAAATTTTGGAATTATTCCGGCTTCGTTTGGCCTTATTTACACATTAATTGAGTTTTTGGTCATTTAATGTGCATAATACAAATTTGAACTACAAGCACATGCTCCCGTGCACCAAAGTTGGTTGAAAAATCACATTTGTGTCCTCGGGTGAATTTCTACTCCCTCCTTCCATATATATAGGTCCTGATGCGTTTTTCAAGGCTAACTTTGGCCAAACGTTAGAGCAATAATATATGACATGCAACTTACACAAAGCATACCTTCAAATTTGTATGTCAAAGGAGCTTCCAATAATATAATTTTCATAGTATACATCTCATGTGCTATTAATCTTGTCAATAGTCAAAGGTTGTCTTAAAAAACACATTAGGCCCTATATAGATGGAAGGAGGGAGTAGGTCCCATGCAAAAAATGAGAATAAAATTCAAACATCTGGGCATCGTGGCTCGGTCGAGAACATTGAGAAACTTGGTTTTAAAATCATGAAACTTGGCATGGTGTCATGTCATGGTAGTACCATGCCGTGGTAAAAAAAATTGGCCGAATAGGAACAAATTTTGGTATAAGCTTCTTGCAACTCGGAGCTTCTCCCAAGAAGGCTCGTGGTTCTGGGAGGGAACGTGTCACCTTTGTGTACATAATTCAAATTTGAAATACAAGCACATGTTCCAGTGCACCAAAGTTGGTTGAAAAATCACTTGTGTGTCCTCGGGTAAATTTCTAGGTTCCATGCAAGAAATGGGAATGAAATTTAAAATTCTGGGCGTCGTGGCTGGGTTGGAAACATTGAGAAACTTAGTTTTTTAATTCCTGTAAATCCAAAACACGCATGAAAATAATGAAACTTGGCTTGGTGCCATGACATGGCACCAACATGCTGTGGTAAATTTGCAGTCCGATTTGCGAAGGCGCACACATTAACAATCAACAAAGTCATTTTGGAACAAGTGCTGTCACGTTACAATCGGAAACACAAGTATTGTTGAAACCGTGGGCGTTCTACTTACTAGTACCATTTACGTGCCGCCACGCGTCCCTATTTTTTATTAGCTAGGAGGCGCTGTGCAGGGTAGCTATTTGAGAACGAGAGGCGTGCGATCAGACCCCTGCGCGTGCTTATCGGGAGGAGAGCCCTTTGACCTCCATCTGTCGTCCACCTCTCTCCCAAGGTCTCTATTAATGGCGCCCGAGCCTCTATTTAATGGCGTGGCTATGTCTCACTCGACTGAGATTTAAGAGAGAAAAGAGAAAATCTGAAAGCACGGATCTTGATGTAAGATCCAACGGACCTATATAGCATCTACTGCGACTTATAGCAAGACTGATGAATATATAAGGATGATTAATTTTTTTGATCAAAGAAGGGCTTGCCCCTTCCGATTTTCATTACTGAAAACGACCACAATTCACAAGAAGTTCAGCACAACTCCAGCCTAACATGAAGGACTAAAAGCTACCAGATTGAAATCGCAACATCCCAAGAGGCCAACAAAGGCCAAACATCCGCGCTAGAACCCAAAATTTCATAACCGACGACACAATCCACATCCTAAACCAATTATTACATCAAAAGAAACCAGGAAACTGAAGGAAGCCCAGCAGCAACTAGAAGAACAGCAACGCCAGGGTCGCCACAGCAAGAGTTTTCTTCATTCCAGCCTCACAACATTGATCTTCCACAGAAAGATAAGGACGATTAATTGTCTTACATAATTAGAAAGATAATTAAAAAAGCCACATGCGGCTACGCCCGAAATACACAAGGGCAAAAGAAGAAGGAAGACAAGGATCTGGCTCGCTGATCTCTACTTTCTTGATGCGTTGCTGCAGGCCGCGGGAACTAGTCTCCGCGGCGAGCGGCGATGAGCTCTTTCGTGTCCTCAAGATGCTGCTTGAGAACATCCATGGATTCCTCCACCAGCCTTTGGCGCTTGTTGCGGAGCATGTCATTCTCGTCCATATGTTTCATGACGATGACGCCGGTCCTCTTCAACAAGGCACTGGTCTCCTCCTGCTGGTCTGCACTTCGGACGATCTTCTCCCTCAGCAGGTCGCGCTCGGCCCGGAGCCTCTCATTGCCCTCCCTTAGTTGCCGGATGACGCCGGTAGCCTGTTCAAACGAGGCTTTCATGTCGTCCTACAACCTCGCCCAGCCGGAGATCTGATCCATCTGGCTATGGACGATCTCATGCATGCGCCTGTAACAGTCGTCGCCTGCCCGCGAGAAATTTTCCCAAGCCGCCGCGGCGCGGCGAGACATCTCTACTGCATTCGTGGCGCGGCGGGACATCTCTGCTGCTTCCGCGGCGCGGCCGGACCAGTCTGCTGCATCGACGACGCGGCGGGAACTCCGTGCTGCTTCAGCGGCGCGGCGGGACCTCTGTGCTGCTACTTCCGCGCGGCGGGACATGTCGGCTGCTCTCGCAGCGAGGCGGGACATCTCTCGTGCTTCCGCTGCCATGCTCGCCTCTCCCTGGTGGCAATCTCTCGACCTAGAACTCACGCTGGCCATGGCAGACGCAAGGGAAGGATGCTGAATGACTTGTTTGTTTTTGTGTATGAGGAGTTGAGGAGGAATGTGCAGTCATCTTGGCATACTAGTATTTATAACCGAGTACTAATACGCTCCTAAGTGGGAAACCGTTTAGGTTGTGATCGGTGTGAACAGGTTTGCAATTCAATATAGCGTGGTACTAATACGCACCTAAGTGGGAAACTGTTTAGGTTGTGATCGGTGTGAACAGGTTTGCAATTCAATATAGCGTGGAGTAATTTGGAATGTGACGAGACGCAAGCTCAAAATTTATTGACGGTTCTAGTTTCGAAGTGCGGCACTATTCCCGGATGCAGTACTTCTTTTTCTACTCCCTCCTTTCCGGTTTTATAGGGCTTATCTCAAAATTTTAGTTTTTCCATTTTATAAAGCTCAATTTGGTTGTTCCCCAACAGATGTTCAGATTCCAAGGTGCATTAAATCATTGCATGCAAGTATTAAGAGAAAATTGACCAATGCATGTACTTTATGCATGCATTGCAATTAATGCATTGATAAACATAATTTTTTGAGAAAAAAAAGAGCATTAATTAGGTGCTTTTGCAAACTACAAAAAATATTCCACCACTCACCATCTTGGTTGGTGAGATTTTTGAATTAAGCCCTATAAACCGGAAAGGAGGGAGTACTGCTGTGTACGTGCAATAACTGGCACCGTCGTATACATATCTTACGGTTAACAGGGCGTTCGACAGGAATAGCCGCGTGGCGAGCTCTAGGCTAGTCTTTTTTTCAGGCGCATTAAACCTATCTCTCGGGACTTCTCGCACGCACCATTGTGCCACGCACAAAAACTTGTACTCTGAGTTTAGTAGTACGTTCTACAGGAAGAGAAGAGGTGCACGCACGCACTCGTCCTCTCACGCACGCGTCTATTTTTTCTCGAAAAGGAGGATGATGACCCCCGGCCTCTGCATCCGGGAGTCACACACGCATCTGTAGCTACGAATTGTAGTGTTCTCAACCACCCGATTGGCTCTATCATGGATGTACCTATATACTAAAACATGTCTAGATACATCTATATTTTGACAAATGGAAGGCATGTATTGTGAAACGGAGGGAGTACTTGTCATCAAAATGGATAAAAAGGGACGTATCTAGAACTAAAATACGTCTACATACATCTCCTTTTATCCCTTTTGATGACAAGTAGTACTTCTTACCCAAAGGAACTTTATATCAACCAGACACAAAATATCCGTTCGACTGTTGGAAATTACTGATCTGATGTCGAAGTAATTGCTGCATCGCCACCAAAACCCACCATTTCTTAAGCTAAAGTAGACCAAGGTAATCCCTATATTAGCATATTACTAAGATAAACAGAAGGCACTGTAGAAACATTTAGGATGTGAGCTTGTCAATCTGAATGTGGAGGGACACAAGCTTAGCCCCGGCCAGCAGCTTGGGCGGAACTGTCAAGAAGGTCAGCTCCTGCACGTCGACGTCGCCGGGATCCTTGCTGCTTGTCACCTCCATTTCCACCTTGACGGCGTCAGTCGTGCGTTTGGGCTCCCCCGGTGGGCCGTTCGCCCACAGCTTGGCCACGTAGTGCGGCAGTGGGGATGCCCCCGCTCTGATGCAGAAGACCGACACGGCGATAGGCGCGCCGATGTCGAGCACGCCGCCGACCAAGAAAAACGCGCGACGGTCCTCCTCTGCGAACAGCAAGAGCCGTGGCTCCGACAGTGGCACTTGCAGCTGGAGCACCTTGCCGTACTGGATCCTGTGCACGGGCATGGGATGCGCGGTGTTGTTGTGCCGGTAGAGCACCGGCGGCGGGCCTTCGTAGCCGCAGACAGGCACAGGGCATTTGCAGGTTGCGAGCGGACACACACTCTGGTGATCGGCGAGCTTGTGGTAAGTGACGTAGAGCCCACAGCCTTCGTGCGGGCACTCCACCCTCACCGACAAAAGGACGGAGTCCACCGCCGTGTTCCGCACGTTGAAGCCACCTCCACGCTCGCACTTCTAGCACTGCCGCTGGTTCCCAGGGCGCTCGACGCGGAAGTCCGCGCAGGCCAGGTGCCCTCCCTTGCACTGCAGAAATCAATCGAACAGCACATCAATCAAGAAACCTGCACCTTGCTCAATCAGCTGAACGGACGAGGTGCATTCGAACCTCATACACTGGAGGCGTCAAGGGGCGGAGGCACAAGGGGCAGTGGAGCACGGTGAGGTCCATCGAGACCTTAGAGAGCTCCATCGTCGGGTCCTGTTCGGTCTGCATGATCTCGCCCTCCTCGTGCACAACCATCTCTCGACTTGGGCTGGGGTATTACAAAGCTTTACCGTCACATATTTTATACTACTTCAAGGTGCATTAAATCAACACATGAAAGTATCAAAAGGAGAATTACGGCATCCATGCATGCGTTGTAATTAATGCATCAGTAAACGCAAATTATTGAAATATATCGAGTGCAGTGCTTTGATGTGTCACGTCAACTCGTACATCAACGAGAAGTTTGATTATCCTCTCCCTCACGGACTTAGCTGCACCTGCCTTTGGCTTTATGACAGGTTGGCCACACACCTGTCGGTCCCACCTGTCATACACGCAAAGGAAGGAGCGTCCCTCCCTCGCCCATGAGCGTGGTGGCTGGCAAGACAAGGAGAAGCTTTTGCTACACGCTCTCCCTCCCGCACGCGGTGGACATGTAGCAGTTCAATTGGTGTCAGATGGCCAGAAGCATACTATAGTACTCCTCCAGTGCAGTACTACTCCATCATTGTTTGACTTCCCGAAGAGGCGAAGAGCCAAGCGCAGCCCGGACACTCGTGTGGCAGTTTCATGTGTAGAGTAGTCTAGGATAGCGTGTACCATGTCTGTAAGCTTAAAATCGTTGGGGTCGGCTCCATGCTATGTGGCCGTCTTGAAGTTTTTAAAAAAAATTAAAATAGTCTTCTGGCCCTACCTGACACCCTGGTGATTGTAGTTTACACGCTCATCTGGTCAAGACAGGAATATATATTTTAATTTGTTTTTTTCGAAGAGGGGGGACTCCCCGGCCTCTGCATCAGAACGATGGATACGGCCACATATATTTTAATTTGTGGTGGGTAATGTTAGAGGTTGCAGCAAATGTATTGTACACTGCGGGTCTTTCAGCCAAGTTTAGAGGCAAGCATGTGGGGCCAGTGCTATGATGTGTCGCGTCAACTCGTACAATGAGGAGAAGCTTGATTTTACTACACGCCTTCTCCCTCACCCATGCGTGCGGTTGCTCGCAAACGAGGACAGGCTTTTGCTTAGTAGTACTTCTACAACAAGCTATCCGTCCCGCTCGGGTGGACGGACATGCAGCAGTGGATTCGACACTGTAGAAGCAGTAGTAGTAACATCATTGTTCGTCTTCTTGAAGAGGCGAAGAGCCAAGCGCAAACCGAACGTTGCAGTTGCGAACATTGGAGCACGCATATAGCCAGGCTCTTGCATCAGACAAAATTGCTATGTGAGCCCACTATTGTACTAGTACGTACAACTACTTGCTAGTCTAGCCCTGTAAACCAGAAAGGAGTATTTGCCCTTCTAGAGATTTCAACAAGTGACTAGACTACACCGAGACGGAGTACATATGGAGCAAAATGAGTGAATCTGCACCGTAAATAAATACGTACTAGTTCTATCGTTTTCCTCTCCGAGGTGCACAATATTGAGTATACTGACTAGTCTCTTTTTGACACGCATTTACGTTTTTTACACAGTACAGACGCAAGCGCTCATATACACGCGCATACACTCACCCCTATGAACGCACACATGCACGGCACTATCATCTTGAAATTTACGAAGTCACCATAGGCACCTCGTCGTCGACGGGTCCATAGGTGCTTGAATGCCAAGGAGGGAGAGGGTAGCGGTTCCCGAGACATTGAACGGTCAATGATGCATCCTCAATTACATGCAGAGGGAATTAATTGGAGAATCAGAATAGAGCCAGCACGATGTGAATGCAACAGAGTTTGGACTCTCATATAATAAAGGTGCCCCACCACTCCAATCCATCTACTCCCAAGTCTCTGCGCAACACTGCTCACTCCAATCCAAGACCAAGTGACCAGAAGCCACAAGCACCTATGGAGGCGATGGACGCGAGCGGCAGTCGGCTGTGCCAAATCATCCAAGGCGCCGACTGTTGGGGAACGTAGTAATTTCAAAAAAATTCCTACGCACACGCAAGATCATGGTGATGCATAGCAACGAGAGGGGAGAGTGTTGTCCACGTACCCTCGTGGACCGAAAGCGGAAGCGTTAACACAACGCGGTTGATGTAGTCGTACGTCTTCACGATCCGACCGATCAAGTACCGAACGCACGGCACCTCCGAGTTCAGCACACGTTCAGCTCGATGACGTCCCTCGAACTCCGATCCAGTCGAGTGTTGAGGGAGAGTTTCGTCAGCACAACGGTGTGGTGACGATGATGATGTTCTACCGACGCAGGGCTTCGCCTAAGCACCGCTACGATATTATCGAGGTGTAATATGGTGGAGGGGGGCACCGCACACGGCTAAGAGATCAATAGATCAATTGTTGTGTCTATGGGGTGCCCCCCTGCCCCCGTATATAAAGGAGCAAGGTGGAGGCCACCGGCCAAGGAGGAGGGCGCGCCAAGGGGGTAGTCCTACTCCCACCGGGAGTAGGACTCCTCCTTTCCTTGTTGGAATAGGAGAAGGGAAGGGAGAAGGAGAAAGAAGGAAGGGGGCACCCCCCTCCCTAGTCCAATTTGGACTAGTCCATGGGGAGGGGTGCGGCCACCCTTTGGGGCCTTTCTCTCCTTTCCCGTATGGCCCATTAAGGCCCAATACGAATTCCCGTAACTCTCCGGTACTCCGAAAAATACCCGAATCACTCGGAACCTTTCCGAAGTCCGAATATAGTCGTCCAATATATCGATCTTTACGTCTCGGCCATTTCGAGACTCCTCGTCATGTCCCCAGTCTCATCCGGGACTCCGAACTCCTTTGGTACATCAAAACACATAAACTCATAATATAACCGTCATCGTAACGTTAAGCGTGCAGACCCTATGGGTTCGAGAATTATGTAGACATGACCGAGACACCTCTCCGGTCAATAACCAATAGCGGAACCTAGATGCTCATATTGGCTCCCACATATTCTACGAAGTTCTTTATCGGTCAGACCGCATAACAGCATACGTTGTTCCCTTTGTCATTGGTATGTTACTTGCCCGAGATTCGATCGTCGGTATCTCAATACCTAGTTCAATCTCGTTACCGGCAAGTCTCTTTACTCGTTCCGTAATACATCATCCCGCAACTAGCTCATTAGTTGCAATGCTTGCAAGGCTTATAGTTATGTGCATTACCGAGTGGGCCCAGAGCACCTTTATAATCACCCACTTACGTTGTGACGTTTGGTAGCACACAAAGTGTTCCTCCGGTAAACGGGAGTTGCATAATCTCATAGTCATAGGAACATGTATAAGTCATGAAGAAAGCAATAGCAACATACTAAACGATCGAGTGCTAAGCTAACGGAATGGGTCAGTCAATCACATCATTCTCCTAATGATGTGATCCCGTTAATTAAATGACAACTCATGTCTATGGCTACGAAACATAACCATCTTTGATCAACGAGCTAGTCAAGTACAGGCATACTAGTGACACTCTGTTTGTTTATGTGTTCACACAAGTATTATGTTTCCGGTTAATACAATTCTAGCATGAATAATAAACATTTATCATGATATAAGGAAATAAATAATAACTTTATTATTGCCTCTAGGGTATATTTCCTTCAGTCTCCCACTTGCACTAGAGTCAATAATCTAGTTCACATCGCCATGTGATTTAACACCAATAGTTCACATCACCATGTGATTAACACCCATAGTTCACATCGTCATGTGACCAACACCCAAAGGGTTTACTAGAGTCAATAATCTAGTTCACATCGCTATGTGATTAACACCCAAAGAGTACTAAGGTGTGATTATGTTTTGCTTGTGAGATAATTTTAGTCAACGGGTCTGTCACATTCAGATCCGTAAGTATTTTGCAAATTTCTATGTCTACATTGCTCTGCACGGAGCTACTCTAGCTAATTGCTCCCACTTTCAATATGTATCTAGACCGAGACTTAGAGTCATCTAGATTAGTGTCAAAACTTGCATCGACGTAACCCTTTACGACGAACCTTTTGTCACTTCCATAATCAAGAAACATATCCTTATTCCACTAAGGATAATTTTGACCGCTGTCCTTGCCAAAATCAGTGTAGGGTATACAATAGATCTGGTACACAGCATGGCATACTTTATAAAACCTATGGCCAAGGCATAGGGAATGACTTTCATTCTCTTTCTATCTTCAGCCGTGGTCGGGCTTTGAATCTTACTCAATTTCACACCTTGTAACACAGGCAAGAACTCTTTCTTTGACTGTTCTATTTTGAACTACTTCAAAATCTTGTTAAGGTATGTACTCATTGAAAAAACTTATCAAGCGTCTTGATCTATCTCTATAGATCTTGATGCTCAATATGTAAGCAGCTTCACCGAGGTCTTTCTTTGAAAAACTCCTTTCAAACACTCCTTTATGCTTTGTAGAATAATTCTACATTATTTCCGATCAACAATATGTCATTCACATATACTTATCAGAAATGCTGTAGTGCTCCCACTCACTTTCTTGTAAATACAGGCTTCACCGCAAGTCTGTATAAAACTATATGCTTTGATCAACTTATCAAAGCGTATATTCCAACTCCGAGATGCTTGCACCAGTCCATAGATGGATCGCTGGAGTTTGCATATTTTGTTAGCACCATTAGGATTGACAAAACCTTCTGGTTGCATCATATACAACTCTTCTTTAATGAATCCATTAAGGAATGCAGTTTTGTTTATCCATTTGCCAGAATTCATAAAATGCGGCAATTGCTAACATGATTCGGACAGACTTAAGCATAGATACGAGTGAGAAACTCTCATCGTAGTCAACACCTTAAACTTGTCGAAAACCTTTTGCGACAATTCTAGCTTTGTAGATAGTAACACTACTATCAGCGTCCGTCTTCCTCTTGAAGATCCATTTAATCTCAATGGCTCGCCGATCATTGGGCAAGTCAACCAAAGTCCATACTTTGTTCTCATACATGGATCCCATCTCAGATTTCATGGCCTCAAACCATTTTGCGGAATCTGGCTCACCATCGCTTCCTCATAGTTCGCAGGTTCGTCATGGTCAAATAACATGACCTCCAGAATAGGATTACCGTACCACTCTGGTGCGGATCTTGATCTGGTTGACCTACGAGGTTGAGTAATAACTTGATCTGATGTTTCATGATCATTATCATTAACTTCCTCACTAATTGGTGTAGGTGTCGCAGAAACTGGTTTATGTGATGATCTACTTTCCAATAAGGGAGCAGGTACAGTTACCTCATCAAGTTCTACTTTCCTCCCACTCACTCCTTTCGAGAGAAACTCCTTCTACAGAAAGGATCCATTCTTAGCAATGAATGTCTTGCCTTCGGATCTGTGATAGAAGGTGTACCCAACAGTCTCCTTTGGGTATCCTATGAAGACACATTTCTCCGATTTAGGTTCGAGCTTATCAGGTTGAAGTTTCTTCACATAAGCATCGCAACCCCAAACTTTAAGAAACTACAACTTTGGTTTCTTGCCAAACCACAGTTCATAAGATGTCGTCTCAACGGATTTAGATGGTACCCTATTTAACATGAATGCAGCTGTCTCTAATGCATAACCCCAAAACGATAGTGGTAGATCGGTAAGAGACATCATATATCGCACCATATCTAATAAAGTACGGTTACGATGTTCGGACACACCATTACACCGTGGTGTTCCAGGTGGCGTGAGTAGTGAAACTATTTCACATTGTTTTAATTGAAGGCCAAACTCATAACTCAAATACTCTTCTCCACGATCAGATCGTAGAAACTTTATTTTCTTGTTACGATGATTTTCCGCTTCACTCTGAAATTTTATGAACTTTTCAAATGTTTCAGACTTCTGTTTCATTAAGTAGATATACCCATATCTACTCAAATCATCTGTGAAGGTCAGAAAATAATGATACCTGCTATGAGCCTCAATATTCATCGGACCACATACATCTGTATGTACGATTTCCATCAAATCTGTTGCTCTCTCCATAGTTCTGGAGAATGGCGTTTTAGTCATCTTGCCCATGAGGCACGGTTCGCAAGCATCAAGTGATTCCAAAATCCCATTAGTATGGAGTTTCTTCATGCGCTTTACACCAATATGACCTAAATGGCAGTGCCACAAATAAGTTGCACTATCATTATTAACTTTGCATCTTTTGGCTTCATTATTATGAATATGTGTATCACTACGATCGAGATCCAACAAACCATTTTATTGGGTGTATGACCATAGAAGGTTTTATTCATGTAAACAGAACAACAATTATTCTCTAATTTAAATGAATAATCGTATTGCAACAAACATGATCAAAACATATTCATGCTCAACGCAAACACCAAATAACACTTATTTAGGTTCAACACTAATCCCGAAAGTATAGGGAGTGTGCGATGATGATCATATCAATCTTGGAACCACTTCCAATACACATCGTCACTTCATCCTTAACTAGTTTATGTTTATGCAACTCCCGTTTCGAGTTACTACTCTTTAGCAACTGAGCCAGTATCAAATACCGAGGGGTTGCTATAAACACTAGTAAAGTACACATCAATAACACGTATATCCAATATACCTTTGTTCACTTTGCCATCCTTCTTATCCACCAAATACTTGGGGTAGTTCCACTTCCAGTGACCAGTCCCTTTGCAGTAGAAGCACTTAGTCTCAGGCTTAGGACCAGACTTAGGCTTCTTCACTTGAGCAGCAACTTGCTTGCCGTTCTTCTTGAAGTTCCCCTTCTTCCCTTTGCCCTTTTCTTGAAACTAGTGGTCTCATCAACCATCAACACTTGATGTTTTTCTTGATTTCTACCTTCGTCGATTTCAGCATCACGAAGAGCTCGGGAATTACTTTCGTCATCCCTTGCATACTATAGTTCATCATGAAGTTCTACTAACTTGGTGATGGTGACTAGAGAATTCCGTCAATCACTATTTTATCTGGAAGATTAACTCCCACTTGATTCAAGCGATTGTAGTACCCAGACAATCTGAGCACATGCTCACTGCTTGAGCTATTCTCCTCCATCTTTTAGCTATAGAACTTGTTGGAGACTTCATATCTCTCAACTCGGGTATTTGCTTGAAATATTAACTTCAACTCCTGGAACATCTCATATGGTCCATGACGTTCAAAACGTCTTTGAAGTCCCGATTCTAAGCCGTTAAGCATGGTGCACTAAACTATAAAGTAGTCATCATATTGAGCTAGCCAAACATTCATAACGTCTGCATCTGCTCCTGCAATAGGTCTGTCACCTAGCGGTGCATCAAGGACATAATTCTTCTGTGCAGCAATGAGGATAATCCTCAGATCACGGATCCAATCTGCATCTTTGCTACTAACATCTTTCAACATAATTTTCTCTAGGAACATATCAAAAAAAACACAGGGAAGCAACAACGCGAGCTATTGATCTACAACATAATTTGCAAAATACTATCAGGACTAAATTCATGATAAATTTAAGTTCAATTAATCATATTACTTAAGAACTCCCACTTAGATAGACATCCCTCTAATCCTCTAAGTGATCACGTGATTCATATCAACTAAACCATGTCCGATCATCACGTGAGATGGAGTAGTTTCAACGGTGAACATCACTATGTTGATCATATCTACTATATGATTCACGCTCGACCTTTCGGTCTCGGTGTTCTGAGGCCATATCTGCATATGCTAGGCACGTCAAGTTTAACCTGAGTATTCTGCGTGTGCAACTGTTTTGCACCCGTTGTATTTGAACGTAGAGCCTATCACACCCGATCATCACGTGGTGTCTCAGCACGAAGAACTTTCGCAACGGTGCATACTCAGGGAGAACACTTTTATCTTGAAATTTTAGTGAGAGATCATCTTATAATGCTACCGTCAATCAAAGCAAGATAAGATGCATAAAAGATAAACATCACATGCAATCAATATAAGTGATATGATATGGCCATCATCATCTTGTGCTTGTGATCTCCATCTCCGAAGCACCGTCATGATCACCATCGTCACCGGCGCGACACCTTGATCTCCATCGTAGCATCATTGTCGTCTCGCCATTCTTATGCTTCTACGACTATCGCTACCGCTTAGTGATAAAGTAAAGCTTTACAGGGCGATTGCATTGCATACAATAAAGCGACAACCATATGGCTCCTGCCAGTTGCCGATAACTCGGTTACAAAACATGATCATCTCATACAATAAAAAATAGCATCATGTCTTGACCATATCACATCACAACATGCCCTGCAAAAACAAGTTAGACGTCCTCTACTTTGTTGTTGCAAGTTTTACGTGGCTGCTACGGGCTTAGCAAGAACCGTTCTTACCTACGCATCAAAACCACAACGATAGTTTGTCAAGTTGGTGTTGTTTTAACCTTCGCAAGGACCGGGCGTAGCCACACTCGGTTCAACTAAAGTGAGAGAGACAGACACCCGCCAGTCACCTTTAAGCAACGAGTGCTCGCAACGGTGAAACCAGTCTCGCGTAAGCGTACGCGTAATGTCGGTCCGGGCCCCTTCATCTCACAATACCGCTGAACCAAAATATGACATGCTGGTAAGCAGTATGACTTATATCGCCCACAACTCACTTGTGTTCTACTCGTGCATATAACATCAACGCATAAAACCAGGCTCGGATGCCACTGTTGGGGAACGTAGTAATTTCAAAAAATTTCCTACGCACACACAAGATCATGGTGATGCATAGCAACGAGAGGGGAGAGTGTTGTCCACGTACCCTCGTAGACCGAAAGCCAAGGAGGGAGAGGGTAGCGGTTCCCGAGACGTTGAACGGTCAATGATGCATCCTCAATTACATGCAGAGGGAATTAATTGGAGAAGCAGAATAGAGCCAGCACGATGTGAATGCAACAGAGTTTGGACTCTCATATAATAAAGGCGCCCCACCACTCCAATCCATCTACTCCCAAGTCTCTGCGCAACACTGCTCACTCCAATCCAAGACCAAGTGACCAGAAGCCACAAGCACCTATGGAGGCGATGGACGCGAGCGGCAGTCGGCTGTGCCAAATCATCCAAGGCGCCGGCTGTTGGGGAACGTAGTAATTTCAAAAAAATATCCTACGCACACGCAAGATCATGGTGATGCATAGCAACGAGAGGGGAGAGTGTTGTCCACGTACCCTCGTAGACCGAAAGCGGAAGCGTTAACACAACGCGGTTGACGTAGTCGTACGTCTTCACGATCCGAGAGATCAAGTACCGAAAGCACGGCACCTCCGAGTTCAGCACACGTTCAGCTCGATGACGTCCCTCGAACTCCGATCCAGCCGAGTGTTGAGGGAGAGTTTCGTCAGCACGACGGCGTGGTGACGATGATGATGTTCTACCGACGCAGGGCTTCGCCTAAGCACCGCTACGATATTATCGAGGTGTAATATGGTGGAGGGGGGCACCGCACACGGCTAAGAGATCAATAGATCAATTGTTGTGTCTATGGGGTGCCCCCCTGCCCCCGTATATAAAGGAGCAAGGTGGAGGCCGCCGGCCAAGGAGGAGGGCGCCCCAAGGGGGGAGTCCTACTCCCACCGGGAGTAGGACTCCTCCTTTCCTTGTTGGAATAGGATAAGGGAAGGGAGAAGGAGAAAGAAGGAAGGGGGCGCCCCCCCCCTAGTCCAATTCGGACTAGTCCATGGGGAGGGGTGCGGCCACCCTTTGGGGCCTTTCTCTCCTTTCCCGTATGGCCCATTAAGGCCCAATAGGAATTCCCGTAACTCTCCGGTACTCCGAAAAATACCCGAATCACTCGGAACCTTTCCGAAGTCCGAATATAGTCGTCCAATATATCGATCTTTACGTATCAGCCATTTCGAGACTCCTCGTCATGTCCCCGATCTCATCCGGGACTCCGAACTCCTTCGGTACATCAAAACACATAAACTCATAATATAACCGTCATCGTAACGTTAAGCGTGCGGACCCTACGGGTTAGAGAACTATGTAGACATGACCGAGACACCTCTCCGGTCAATAACCAATAGCGGAACCTAGATGCTCATATTGGCTCCCACATATTCTACGAAGATCTTTATCGGTCAGACCGCATAACAACATACGTTGTTCCCTTTGTCATCGGTATGTTACTTGCCCGAGATTCGATCGTCGGTATCTCAATACCTAGTTCAATCTCATTACCGGCAAGTCTCTTTACTCGTTCCGTAATACATCATCCCGCAACTAGCTCATTAGTTGCAATGCTTGCAAGGCTTATAGTGATGTGCATTACCGAGTGGGCCCAGAGATACCTCTCCGACAATCGGAGTGACAAATCCTAATCTCGAAATACGCCAACCCAACAAGTACCTTCGGAGACACCTGTAGAGCACCTTTATAATCACCCAGTTACGTTGTGACGTTTGGTAGCACACAAAGTGTTCCTCCGGTAAACGGGAGTTGCATAATCTCATAGTCATAGGAACATGTATAAGTCATGAAGAAAGCAATAGCAACATACTGAACGATCGAGTGCTAAGCTAACGGAATGGCTCAAGTCAATCACATCATTCTCCTAATGATGTGATCCCGTTAATCAAATGACAACTCATGTCTATGGCTAGGAAACATAACCATCTTTGATCAACGAGCTAGTCAAGTAGAGGCATACTAGTGACACTCTGTTTGTCTATGTATTCACACAAGTATTATGTTTCTGGTTAATACAATTCTAGCATGAATAATAAACATTTATCATGATATAAGGAAATAAATAATAACTTTATAATTTCCTCTAGGGCATATTTCCTTCATCGGCCTGCGGCCCTGCACCGCGCAGCGTTTCCAGACGGTGTTGGCGACCGCAGGCATCGTAGCCCTCGCCGACGCCGGCTTCGCCTCTCGCATGGACGACATGATGGTCAACTCCATTCGCAAGTTCACCGCCGTCAAGAAGCGCGCGGACGACCTTGCCGTACTGCACCATCCCGCGCGCCCAGGCTCCTCATTGCCGGCTACCCTCATCGGCCTCCATGGTGATGAACTCTTTCAAGCCCTGGTGACCCTGCAGGTGCCGGAGGTCGCGACGAAGAATGTGCACCTCGAGGCCGCGCTCGCCGCGCAGCGCCTCGCCATGCGAGAAACCGTCGACCTGCACATCCACGTCTATGAGGAAATCGTCTACATAGGCCACTACAAGGCAAGCAAGGACAGAAAGACGTTCGCCTTCATCCAGCGGCTGGAATCTTTGGACGCCATTGTTCAAAAGCACATCGACCTGGCCACGAAAGCCGCTGCTACTTAGGCGCCGTTCGGTGGGCCGGCGCCCTGAGTCGAGGAGGTGGACATCGTCGATGGATGCATCTCTTCTTGCCTCCTGTAACCAGCACTGCATCGCCTCATGGCCTTAATGTTTTATTAGTATAGTACTCCCTCCGTTCCCAAATATAAGTCTTTCTAAAGATTCCAGCAAGTGACTACTACATACGGAGCAAAATGAGTGAATCTACACACTAAACTATGTCTACATACATTTGTATGCTGTATTCCATTTGAAATAGTACCTAAAAAGGCTTATATTTATGAACGGAGGGAGTATATGGCATTTTTATTCCAGTCGTAACGTTTTCACTGTGAGGTGGGGCCGCAGTTGAGCAAACCCACCCCGCCCATCGGGCGTCGGCCGAGTTTAGAATTACTAGAAGAGAGAAACGAGGGAGGAGAGCTAGCTGTAGCATGGACGCTCTTGTCAGATGGGACTCGTGTTTATAGAATAGGAGTACTGAGCACTCGTGCCTCTTTTTTTTGAGGGAAAAATTAGTCGTATGCCTAGTACCACTAGTTGGGTGCGTGCGACCTATAGCTGTCATCACTTTAGGTCTCCTTTTCGAACCGCGGCTACGCTTCACAGTACATATTATTTCACGCATTTATCCTGCTATATGTACTCCTAGGCTATTTCCACGTGCTCCCATTCGCCGACATGTGGGACATAGAGCATCTGGGTCGTAGTGCATGCACGACTCGGAGCATATGCCGGGGTACTTTACATTTCAGACCTCACGAATTACATGCAAACCCCCCGCAGAAGAATAAGTAAATGAATGAATTACTACATGAAACCGGATTATTTTCGTGGAAACCGGAGCATGTTCATTAAATTTTGGACATAACACGTTTATAAAAAATGACCGGACCGAAACCAGTCTAAGGGCCTCTTTGATTTTTCCCGCAAGAAAAGGGCCTCTTTGATTCGCAGGATACTGAAAACATAGGAATGGGGAAAGTATGATGGCGATGAACCGAGACGAGGAGAACTCTAACTCAGTTAGAGGTTAGAGTTAGATTCTAACCCTGAACTAACTCTAAACCAAAGAGGTGTATGGATGGCAGGGTTAGATTGACAATTTCCTGCCGGATTTGGAGGGTGCTTGGATACGTTTTATTTCCATGACTAAAAGTAGTGGGACTAAAACTTGCTAGCCTCACCCATGCTTGGATCCAAATACTAAAGAGACTAAAATCAAGTTAATGAGCATTTATTATCCTCCAAACCCTCCAATCCAGAACTCGCCTGTGTTAAATGAGAGGAGTTAAATGAGGAGAGAGAGGACTAATCCACATTTTAGTAGGGGTACCCCTGACTAAACTTTTTTAGTCTCAAGACCAGTTTTAGCCCCTCTTTAGTCAGGGGTGCTTGGAACTTTAGCCTCTTAAAGAGACTATTTTTAGTCAGACTAAAATAAGTCCCTTGGATCCAAGCACCCTCTTGGTGTGGCCGGCTCTTCTGTGGCCTCCTCCCGCTCATAATTGACATAAACGAACCATCTATACAAATCAAGCATGCAAAACATGATAATTTTTACTTTGTCCATACAAATGAGATATCCCACTTAAACATACAAGTCGTCAATCAAGCTTCACAAAATAAAAAAACACTTCATGAAACAAAGAATGAGCTAACTCATCACGGAAGTCATTCACGATAGGGAGGGAGCCCGGAGCCCCTCACGCACCGAGGGAGGAGCTCGCCATCGTCGCTCTGGAGGAAGGCTCTGTAGAGCCCAAGCCCCGGGAACCCCTCCGACGTCGGCCCTTGCGAGTTGAGGTCAGCACCGGCATGGGTAGCAGGGCCGCTTGCCGCCGACTGGGAACTTAATCTTTGGGCCTCTAGAAATAATGCAAGCCTGTAACTAAAATACCTAGAAAGGTGAACTGAATCTTTGGGCCTCTAGAAATAATGCAAGCCTGAAACTGAAATACCTAGAAAGGTGAACTGAATCTTTGGGCCTCTAGAAATAATGCAAGCTTGAAAGTGAAATACCTAGAAAGGTGAACTGAATCTTTGGGCCTCTAGAAATAATGCAAGCCTGAAACTGAAATACCTAGAAAGGTGAACTAAATCTTTGGGCCTCTAGAAATAATGCAAGCCTGAAATTTAAATACCTAGAAAGGTGAACTAAATCTTTGGGCCTCTAGAAATAATGCAAGCCTGAAATTGAAATACCTAGAAAGGTGACCTGAATCTTTGGGCCTCTAGAAAGATTTATTACCTCCTCAAGCAGCATCAAACAATTCCATGCGTGCACCACAAATCTATACCAAGTTTGATCAGGATCTACTTTTCCAAATCAGAATTAGCGCTAGAGCAAGCAAGATCAATGATATGGCCGTGAGACAGAGAAGGAACGAACAAACTCACCCCTCTCGCGACCTCCCTGGTAGATGCGCCGCCGCCGCGCATGACAGAGGGAGAAAAACGACTGGTGAAGGGGGAGCGGGGTGACCTTCGAAGGCCGGAGGGAGAGGGCGGCCGGAGTAGGGCGGCGGAGGCCGGAAGGAGAGGGCGGCCGGAGGAGAGAGAGAGGGCGAGCGGCCCTATGGGGAACAGAGAGGAGTCGTGCAAGAGGGGGGGAGCGATCTGGTGCGGACAGGGGAGATTTTTTTAGTTCTCTTTTAGTGGGCCCGAGGATAACTAACCCAATTAGAACCTCTCCACCGGGCTAGTTTTTTTAGCTGGGTTAGAGCAAACTAGCTCAAACTAACCCCTCTTGTTTCGATAATTTGAGGCTATTTCAACCCAAACTAGCTCTAACTTAGGGATCCAAACAAAGAGGAGTGTTACTGTACATGCTACAGTGTGGACCGTAGCACATTGTTTTTTATGGCCATATCACCACATTGTTTTCTACTGCTGGTTCACTGGGCTACCGTGGTTCGCATTGCTGGTTCACTGGGCTGCCGTGGTTCGCACTCCTCCGACCTGAGTAGTACTGTAGTATAGTACTAGTATATACCGCATCATTCTTTGCTCCTTCTTACTACTCTGACATGTGGGAGAGCCAGCATCCGGGTCGACGTGTCATGCACCAGATTAGAGCGCGGAACGGAAGGGGGGCATCACCTCGGTCGGAGCACCGGTAATTCATGACTATAGTGAGTGGTCATATCACAAGTCTTTCCAGCAGTAACACACCGTCAAATCGTACAGCCCCACTCGCTCACCCTCCTCGCCTCTCTGTCAAGCCGCCTACCCGAAAACTGCTGCGCGTACTGCCCGGGAAAAGCCCCGCCCTCAACTTTTAACTATGCAAAAATAGTTCGAGCTTGTTCGTTCTATATAAATACAGTACTTACTGTATGTTTATTCACCCGTGGGGTTGTTCAATGAATGGAGGGGCGGGGAGCACAAGTAAACAATACTGTAGTACTACTAGTAGTAAGTAGGAGTCGTACAGTAGTCACCTTAAATAGAGAGTTTCTTTTCTTTAATGCCACGTACACAAATTGAAACGCTTGTTGTGGAGAGAAAAAAGATAATCACTCCACTATATATGGACGCAGGGGCCTGAGCGCTTGCTTTACTAGGGTTGCTCTCTTCATTCTCTCATCCTCTCTAGATATAAACAAGACAGCGGTAGCGACATTTTCTCTCTGCTCACCGCTGGTCACAGATCCGGCCGGATCCCTTCGGCCGGTGTGTGTAGAGGACTAAAAGGTGCATCGTTCACGCGGTCATCACCGCCGAGGGAGGAAACCCAGAGCTGCCGGAGGGGCCCGATCCTCTGCCAGTGTCATTCTCTCCGACACAGCGCTGGCTCGAGAGGTCCTCCGACCCTTCTTCCTCCCTGCCGTATTGTCCGCAGATCCGACCTGCCGCCGCCGACATCCTGGCGACCCGCAGGTATAAGTTCTTCGAAAGCGGCCTTGCTCTACTGCCCCAGCTCCCCACGTGTCTGCATGTGCATCTTTTTCTACTCCCATTAGCTCTTCCAAAGCCACCCAAATTTTTAGTGTTATTAGAGGTAAAGCTACTTCATGCATTTGAATCTAGGGCTTTGTTCAAACAACGAAGAAAGGGGGGAAGTTGTAGCATGAATCTAGGACTTGATTCAAAGAGGAAATAATATGGTGAAAGTAGTAGAGACCGGATACCCAACCGGTCTCTTGGTTGAAAAGGGAAATAATGGGAAAACGCAGTACAAACTGGATAAGGAACAGATCTATTATTGGTTGAAAAAGGATAGAAAGTGGCGGCAGGTGGACAAGTCAACAGAGTATGTCCAGGATTAGATTTGCTGCCATCACATAGTAAAAGGTCTCCCGGATTAGATTTGCTGCCCTCACATAGTAAAAGGTCTCAGGATTAGATTTGCTGCCCTCACATAGTAAAAGGTCTCAGGATTAGATTTGCTGCCCTCACATAGTAAAAGGTCTCCAGGATTAGATTTGCTGCCCTCACATAGTAAAAGGTCTCCAGGATTAGATTTTCTGCCCTCACATAGTACAAGGTCTCCAGGATTAGGTTTGCTGCCCTCACATAGCATGAACAAACTCGGCATCACCACTTTATGCCTCCTTGTAGGTACATTGTGCTGATGCGTCCACTGTCGCATGTCCTTATACCAACCTTTTGCTGTTGTTAATGTAAGCGCGCATGTAAAATGAAGCGATCACACTGTTACCTTCGGGACATGTCTAACCAGTGTTATTGTTAACTAATGCCTCCAGTAATAAGATGCAATTAAACTGTGTTACAAATGGCACTCCTGCTGTTTTCCCCAGTATGATAAGTAAGTTGCTCCTTTACGCTGCTGAGTGTCCTGGTGTCCCCACGGTCCCATGCCCTTAAACCAACTCTTTAGCTGCTGTTGATTTACTGTGTCTGGTAAACAAGCAATGCCACCATTAAACTAATCCCATATTTGAGGAATCTCGTTGTTGATCGTAATGCTTCTAGTAACATGAAGCATTGCTGACGTTTTAAAATTTCTACTGTCCTTGCGTGATTGCCATGAACATAATTAAGATGCTTCTTTTCATTTTCTATATGTTTCGTATATTCTTATTGACCAGCAACAGTTTACTTTCTATCTTTTTGTGCAGATAGGGATATCCATTTTCACCTTGTTGCTATTGTGACCTTTTGGTGAACTGCACAAAACACTTTTTTTGGAATGAGTGTCTTGTGCAGTTCAACTAAAATGTCACGTGGGCAACATCTCTCAATTTTGGTGGAACTGCACAAAATGGTGATTGGAGTTTCCAAAATCTCCGTCAAGTTCTGCTGGTAATCTCGTGCAACATTTTATTAGCCTTTGCAAGATGGAGCCATCACTGTCACCACAATGGCACTTTATTTTAGTGGAACTGCACAAAAGGATAAGAAAATTATAGTTGCACCTTACATGAGCCGGACAGCCAACCTTAATGTTGCTCAATTTTTGTGCAACTACTAAAGAAGAACCTGCCAGCTCACAAGAGGAAGTACTTCTTGCTAGCTGAATGATACAATGTTTACTTCATTTCAGGTGAACTGCAGAAAAAGTGGCATGAATTGAATCATCGAGTGGAGCTGTAGGTTGACTTCCAATAGTGCCAGCATTATAGTAATCATGCTCTTTATTATCTGTGCTGTGCAAACAGGAATACTCAACTACAGATGTTGTGACGGTCAAGAGCATTCGCCAAGTTCTTCGATTGTATGACATGGCTAGCCAAGATGGATTTAATCCCGATATTCACTTTATCAAAAGGCTCTAATGGGTTGGTTCTGAATCTTGCAAGCTGGGAATCAGTGAGATGTGTAGGCATCTTTGTTGTACTTATTATTTGAATCTTATTTGTTGGTTCTGAATCTTGCAAGCTGGGAATCAATGAGATGTGTAGGCATCTTTGTTGTGCTTATTATTTGGATCGTATTTGTTGGTTCTGAATCTTGCAAGTAAGGAATCAATGAGATGTGTAGGCATCTTTGCTGTACTTATTATTTGGATCTTATTTGTTGGTTCTGAATCTTGCAAGCTGGGAAACACAGCATGATGATGCAGAGGACAACAAGCATAACAAACAGTTCAAACTTGGTAGTATTATCTTTGTGAAAGTGCGACAAATGTGCTGATCGTGTGCTTCCTGAGAATAATAATTCTAATTGTTGAGCATGTTGATCCTGTGGCACTGATAGAACGAGCGAATGCATTGCTTGTTTTAAGTATAAATTTCTATTAAAGCTAATTAAATTTAAGTAAAGTGACCACTAACTCCTGTTATTACAGTACCAATACAGACCCCTTCGTGAACCGACGTGTGGCCGAGGGTGCATCTTCTGTCGGGCGTGCAGCGGACGAGGGAGGGGTAGTAACTGTTGTCGCCTGTACACACTCAGCTTACTGTTGAATCCAGTTCCCCAAGAGCTGAAAAACGAACTGCTGCCGCCGCCTACACACTCGTTCACTCGAAGAGACTCCAATGGCGATCCGAAGGGTGAGCCTACTGGATATGGACTTCAGCAAGGAGTTCCCCTTTGATTTCGCCGTTCAGTCCTATGGCTGCACCAACGATACAGACTCGATGAAGCTCTGCCTCACCTCAGTCCTATGGCTGCACCAGGTTCTGGAGCATTCGCCCATTTCATCGGCAGCACCGACTGCACCTTCGCTACGGTGGAGAGAAGGAAGAACGCGACGATTCGGCCATCTGGTGCAACAAGCTTGTCGACATCCAGAAGAAATACAAGATCATCAGCAACGGGCAGGAGAAGGACTCCGTGGTTGACCTCGCTGAGACCATCATCGACCCCTAATATGCCAACATGAAAGAAGACGACCTGAACACATGGGAGGTACCTCTGAATCTAGCCTACATAACCTACGCGGCCAAGGACGCATACGCATGCTACGACATGTACAGGCAGATGTTGGACATGAGGGCGTGTCTACTTCCCGTAACCGACGAGTACACGGACAGCCGCAGCGTCATGATCAAGCGTGCCAGGAAGGTCTAGATGTTGTACTTTATCTGTTTATAAGCACCATTATCATCTGAGTGTTTCATGCATTAGCCTATGTGTCCTAATTATCTGTTTTGTCTGAAATATTTCTTTTGAGAACCCATTAACTTGATTGCTTTTTTAAGTGGCTATTTGCTTATGTATGTAAACTAGTTCACTTGTCCGTAAAAAAAAACTAGTTCACTCGGCTGCCGTGCTTTGAATCTCCTTCCTCCCAACATATTCCCCTCCTCAGGTGGACCCAGCAGGTCTCTGAATTTTCTCCCACTTTCTTTTTCGATGTAAACTGAGTTTTCTCCCAGTACTTTCCCCTAGAACCAACTCAACTGTCCCACGTCTAGCCTAAAAAAAATAATAGCCCACTTACTATTAACTCATCAAATTAAAATGATATTTTATTTCTTAAGTTGAAAGTTCTTACAAAATAAAAATAATAATTGTTTATATATAACTTGGCAAGTTAACTCCTAGTGATTGCGTACATAAGCTTGCAAAGATTTTACTGACGTGCAATCATGTGTTTATGTTTTTATAACATTTCTCCGTCTAGCCCAACATGTTATTTTCACCCAGCCCAGCAAGTCCGCGGATTTCGAGAAAAATGCAAATGGGATTTAAACGGGCTGCATAGATGCTACATCATCGTTTCACCCAGCCCACCAAATGGCCTAAAAACACAAATGGACTGGCTGACATGTGGGCCAGTAGGTCGAAGCCTAAGAAGGCATTGGATTTACATCCAACGGCCGTCATTCTTCTTAAATCTCTCGTCTTCTTCCCCCAGCGCTGCCGGAACCGCCTGCTCCAGCCTTCGACGTCCAGCGGCGTTGTTTTGCGCTCCTCAGCGAAACGCTACCCCACCGACGGCCAGGCCATCCCTCCTCTCCGCACCTCCTGTTATTCTCTGCCGAGTGTAGGACCACCTCGCACCCGAACTAGTCAAGTTTCCCACTCCTCTCCGTCTGCGACTCCACTGCCGCGTCTTCCCCATCTCCGGGTCGTTCCAGTCTGGGGCCTCACCGTCGTCCATCGCCTCAGTGCGCTCGGCGCGGCGTCGTCAACATACGAGAGTCATCGGAAGAGGACTGTACGTGGAGAGCCTGACGGCTGGGACCCACGAGGTCCATGGTCGCACGCAAGGAAAGTTCCTCCTTATTACGCACTGTACGTGCACTGTACATGGGAAGGGCTTCTGTATTTCGCGAAAAAGACGTTCCCCCGCTGACAGGTCGGACCCACCAGCTATATATTCGCACGCAAGGAAGTGCCTCCTTATTACGCACCAAAAAATGAATACCCCCTGCTAGCTGGGACCCACCATAGTGGGTGGCTGACTTCTGGGCCTACTAAGTTGACGAGGACAGAGGGCTTTGTCAAATTATTCAATATGAACGATTCTAGCTCCAGTGACCGTACGATGTCCATGCAACGGCCATAGTGCTTCTTCAACCTCTGGTCTTCTTGCTCCAGCCGCCCAAAGTAGCGTCGGTCGTGCCGCGTGCTCCTGCCTCTCGTGGCCGGCTGTGATACCGCGGAGGCCTCACCACCCACTACTACTCCCACCGCTGGTCCAGGGTATCCCTCTACACACCCACACCCCCTGTTATTCTGCGGCGACGGCAGCCTCACGCCGCAGCCGAACCAGTGAATCCTCGTACTCCTCTCCGCGCGGGCATCCACTGCCACGTCTTCCCCGGCTCCCCGCCGTCCCCTTCCTAGGCCTCACCATCGTCCACCGCCTTGGTGCTCTCGGCGCGGCGTGGTCAATGTGGTCAACGACCGACTTCCATCGGAAGAGTACTGTACGTGGAGAGGCTGACAGCTGGGTCCACGGCCACAGCCCAGTTTTTTTGTGATTTGCCAAGTAAGTCGCTTTGTCAGGCTTATTGGGCTGCAAATCTTTCAAGACGAGGAGAGCTTCATTCGGCTGGCCGAGAAAATGGCCTATCAGTAATGAGAAATGGGATGTACATTTTTAAAACACATCAAACCGGCAATTAGTTTCAAATATCTTTTTTCATTTCGAGATTTTAAATTACATTAATTTTTACGCATGGAGAATTTGTTGGATTTTATATTGATATACATTTATTTTGAAAATCAGTTTGAATGAGTCGAAATTTCAGGATTAAAAACAGTTCGGACCGCACCGAAATATGCAAAATTTTGTATAATTTTTTAACCGTGGCCACAATATGGGTTGTAATGCTAACAAAAAGAATATGGGCTCCAAAAAACCCTTAAGAATTAGCAAATGGGCTGTAAATTATTAGAAATAATGGCAGATGGGTTGTATGCTGTTTTCCATAGATTTGAGGCTTTCCTAAAAAAAAGGTTGACGCACAAGCAGTGACTGTTGGATGTCCATCGAACGGCCGTCGTGCTTCTTCAATCTCTGCTCTTCCTGCTCCAGCCGCTCAAACAAGCGCCGGCGGGACTGCCTGCTCCCTCCTCCCCGCGGCCGGCTGTGCTGCCGCGCAGGCCTCACCGCCCCACCGTACTCCCATCGCTGGCCTAGCCGTCCCTCTACTCACCCACACCTGATGTTATTCTCCGGCGATGGCAGACGAACCAGTAAACCCTTGTACAGTCGTACTCCCCTCCGCGTGGGAAACAACTGCCGAGTCTTCCCTGCCTTCGTGTCGTTCCCTTCCTAGGCCTCGCCGTCGTCCACCGCCCTGGTGCTCTCGGCGCAGCCTGGTCAACGTGGTCAACGACCGACATGCAACTGAAGTGGACTGTACGTGGAGAGGCCGACAGGTGGGTCCACGGCCGCACGCAAGGAAATGCCTCCTTATTACGCGCAAAATAATGATTCCTCCACCTGACATCAGGGACCCACCGAAAGGGCCTCTGTATTTCGCAAAAAAAAATGTTACCACCGGTGACAGCTCGGACCCACCAGCTATATCTTCGCACGCAAGGAAGTGCCTCCTTATTACGCACAAAAAAAATGAATACTCCCCCTGTTAGCTGGGACCCAGTATAGTGGCAGGCTGACTTATGGGCCTACTAAGTTGACGGGGCCGGAGGGCTTTGTCAACTTAGTCAATATGCATGATTCTAGCTCCAGTGACCGTACGATGTCCATCCAAAGGCCGTAGTGCTTCTTCAACCTCTGGTCTTCTTGCTCCAGCCGCCCAAACCAGCGCCGGTCGTCCCTCGTGCTCCTGCCTCCCGTGGCCGGCTGCGATGCGGCGGAGGCCTCACACCGCAGCGAACCAGTGAACCCTCGTACTCCTCTACACGTGGGCATCCACTGCCGCGTCTTCGCCGGCTCCGCGTCGTCCCCTTCCTAGGCCTCGCCGTCGTCCATCGCCCTGGTGCCCTCAACGCGGCGTGGTCAACGTGGTGAAGGAACGGCTTCCATCGGACGTGAACTGTACATGGAGAGGCTGACAGCTGGGTCCACGGCCGCAGCAAGGAAGTGTCTCCTTATTACGTGCAAAATAATTATTCCTCCACCTGACAGCGGGGACCCACCGGACAGGCCACCGTATTTCGCGAAAAAAATGTTTGCCCCTGACTGCTGGGACCCACCAGCTACATCTTCGCACGCAAGGAAGTGTGTCCGGGCAAAAAAAACGATTCGCCCCCCTGACTGCTGGGACCCACCAGCTACATCTTCGCAGGCAAGGAAGTGCCTGACAGTCGGGACCCACCTGGTCGAAGCGTACGTAGTGTTGTCATTCTAGTCGCGAACGTGTACGTACATATATACTGGTGGATGTAGAGGCGCGCACGTGTCGTAGTAGAGGCGCGTATGTGTCGTAGTAGAGGCGTGCACGTAGCATGTACACGTACGTACAGCGGCCAGGGTGCAAGAAAGAAAATACGGCCACGTATGTGTACATACGGGCGGGGTCTCGAATGCCTACTCGCGCATACGTACGGCCAGGGGTCGTGTGGCTGGGTCGGAACGGAGAAACAGCGTCATCGTCGTGTTCATGGGGAGGCAACGGAATGCGTCGTGTTCATGGGGAGGGGTGTGGCGTACCGCAAAACGGAGGAAACGGACCTCCTACGGTTGAAACGGGGGTCCTGTTGATCGGGAGGGGTGTGGCATACCGTAAAACGAAGGAAACGGACCTCCTACGGTCGAAATGGGGGTCCTGTTGATCGGGAGGGGTGTGGCGTACCGCAAAACGGACGAAACGGACCTCCTACGGTCGAAACGGGGGTTCTTTTGATCGGGAGGGGTGTGGCATACCGCAAAACGGATGAAACGGACCTCCTACGGTTGAAACGGGGGTCCTGTTCATCGGGAGGGGTGTGGCGTACCGAAAAACGGGACTCCACGGGATACTGTTCATCTCCACCGTCAACCTCCTCCAGCCTCCACGGGCTACCGTCGACCTCCTCCAGCCTCCACGGGCTCCTGTTCATCCAGCCTCCACCGCGCGCTACTCCACCGGCTACTGTTCAACCACCCCTCCAGGGGCACCCCTCCACCGTCTACTGTTCATCCAGCCCTCCACACCACGGGGTCCTGTTCAACCACCCCTCCACGGGCACCCCTCCAACATCTACTGTTCAACCAGCCCTCCACACCACGGGGTCCTGTTCATCCAGAGGCAACGCCACCGCTCACTGTTCATCCAACCCCCCTCCCCTCCCCCCGCAACGCTCACTGTTCATCCCAGAGGCAGCATCGATCGGCTTCAGTTAGCAGCAGTAGCGAACGAATCACTCGATCGGGTTCAGTTAACAGCCATCGCTCGGGTTCAGTTAACAGCCATCGCTTGGGTTCAGTAACGAGTAGCCTGCAGTGCAATCGCTCGGGTTCAGTTAGAGCCCAACGCCTCGCTCGGGTTCAGTTAGAGCCAACGCCTCGCACACACGCGCGTACGTGTACGAGAGAAACACGCATCGCTCGGCCCCCGACCTCCCACCGTAACCGGGAACTCGCCGAAATTTTCCTCGCCCTCGCCTCTACCACGGTTTTTTCCGTCATGGACGGCCCAAAGAATGTCATGCAGCTGCGTGTCCGGCCTGCCCAGGACGAAAAGCCCATTTTCTGTCATGATTTTTTGTCATAGAAGTAGGAGCCCACCACATCTATGATGATACCGGGTTTTGTCACAATTATCGTCATAGAAGTGTCATATGTATGACAGAAAAAAATTTGTTCGGCCCAAAATGTCACGGATGTGTCTTTTTTTTGTAGTGACAATCGCTTGAATCGAGTGGGAGTTAATCTTCCAGATGAGATAGTGATGGTTCTCCATAGTCACTGCCACCAAGCTATTAGAGCTTCGTGATGAACTATAACATATCAGGGATAGACATGATGATCCTTGAGCAACTCGCGATGTTTGACACCGCGAAAGTAGAAATCAAGTAGGAGCATCAATTGTTGATGGTTAGTAAAACCACTAGTTTCAAGAAGGGCAAGGGAAAGAAGGGATACTTCATGAAACGGCAAATCAGTTGCTGCTCTAGTGAAGAAACCCAAGGTTGAACCCAAACCCGAGACTAAGTGCTTCTGTAATGAGGGGAACGGTCACTGAAGCAGAATTACCCTAGATACTTGGTAGATGAGAAGGCAGGCAAGGTCGACAGAAGTATATTGGATATACATTATATTAGTGTGTACTTTACTAGTACTCCTAGAGCACCAGGGTATTAGGTACCGGTTCGGTTGCTAAGTGTTGGTAACTTGAAATAAAAAGCTACGGAATAAACGGAGACTAGCTAAAGGTGAGATGACCATATGTGTTGGAAGTGTTTCCATGGTTGATGTGATCAAGCATCGCATGCTCCCTCTACCATCGAGATTGGTGTTAAACCTAAATAATTGTTATTTGGTGATTGCGTTGAGCATAGACATGATTGGATTATGTTTATCGCAATACGATTATTCATTTAAGGAGAATAATGGTTACTCTATTTATTTGAATAATACCTTCAATGGTCTTGCACCTAAAATGAATGGTTTATTGAATCTCAATCGTACTGATACACATATTCATGCCAAAAGATGTAAAATAGTAATGATAGTACCACATACTTGTGGCACTGCCATTTGAGTCATATTGGTATAAAACGCATGAAGAAGCTCCATGTTGATGGATCTTTGGACTCACTCGTTTTTGAAAAGATTGAGACATGCGAACCATCTCTATTAGTATATATGCATGAAGAAAGTCCATACAGATGGATCGTTTGAACTCACTTGATTTTGAATCACTTGAGACATGCAAATCATACCACATGGGCAAGATGACTGAAAGGCCTCGTTTTCAGTAAGATGGAACAAGAAAGCAACTTGTTGGAAGTAATACATTTTGATGTGTGCAGTCCAATGAGTGCTGAGGCATGCAGTGGATATCTTTATGTTCTTACTTCACAGATGATTTGAGTAGATGCTGAGTATTTTTACTTGATGAAACACAAGTCTGAATTATTGAAAGGTTCAAGTAATTTCAGAGTGAAGTTGAAGATCGTCGTGACAAGAGGATAAAATGTCTGTGATATGATCGTTGTGATGGTGGGCTCGGATTCCGACGAATGGCTCGAGGCCATAAAATCCGAGAGAGGATCCATGTATAAAAACAAAGTATAGACTTTGGAAGAACTACTTGATGGTCGTAAGGCTGTTGGGTACAGATGGATTTTAAAAGGAAGACAGACAATGATGGTAAGTGTCACCATTAAGAAAGCTCGACTTGTCGTTAAGATGTTTTCCGACAAGTTCAAGGAGTTGACTGCGATGAGACTTTCTCACTCGTAGCGATGCTAAGAGTCTGTTGGAATTATATTAGCAGTTACTGCATTATTTATGAAATCTTGCAGATAGGATGTCAAAACATTGTTTCCTCGACGATTTTCTTGAGGAAAGGTTGTATGTGATACAACCAGATGGTTTTATCAATCCTGAAAGATGCTAACAAGTATGCAAAGCTCCAGCAATCCTTCTAAGGACTAGAGTAAGCATCTCGGAGTTGGAATGTATGCTTTGATGAGATGATCAAAGATTTTGGGTTTATACAAAGTTTATGAGAAACTTGTATTTCCAAAGAAGTGAGTGGGAGCACTATAGAATTTTTGATGAGTATATGTTGTTAACATATTGTTGATCAGAAATGATGTAGAATTTCTAGAAAGCATACAGGGTTATTTGAAAAGTGTTTTTCAATGGAAAACCTGGATTAAGCTACTTGAACATTGAGCATCAAGATCTATAAGGATAGATCAAAAACGCTTAATAGTACTTTCAAATGAATACATACCGTGACAAGATTTTGAAGGAGTTAAAAATAGATCAGCAAAGAAGGAGTTCTTGGCTGTGTTACAAGGTGTGAGTATTGAGTAAGACTCAAGACCTGACCACGGCAGAAGAGAGAGAAAGGATGAAGGTCGTCCCCTATGCTTTAGACGTAGGCTCTACAGTATGCTATGTTGTGTACCGCACCTGAAGTGTGCCTTGCCATGAGTTAGTCAAGGGGTACAATAGTGATCCAAGAATGGATCACATGACAGCGGTCGAACTTATCCTTAGTATCTAGTGGACTAAGGAATTTTCTCGATTATGGAGGTGGAAAAGGAGTTCGTCGTAAAGGGTTACGTCGATGCAAACTTTGAGACTAATCCAGATGACTCTGAGTAGTAAACCGGATTCGTATAGTAGAGCAGTTGTTTGGAATAGCTCCAAGTAGCGCGTGGTAGCTGCATCTACAAGATGACATAGAGATTTGTAAAGCACACACGGATCTAAATGTTGCAGACCCGTTGACTAAAACCTCTCTCGTAAGCATAACATGATCAAACCCTAGAACTCATTGAGTGTTAATCACATGGTGATGTGAACTAGATTATTGACTCTAGTAAACTCTTGGGTATTAGTCACATGGCGATGTGATCTTTCAGTGTTAATCACATGGTGATGTGAACTAGATTATTGACTCTAGTAAACTCTTGGGTATTAGTCACATGGCGATGTGATCTTTCAGTGTTAATCACATGGTGATGTGAACTAGATTATTGACTCTAGTGCAAGTGGGAGACTGTTGGAAATATGCCCTAGAGGCAATAATAAAATGCTTATTATTGTATTTCCTTGTTCATGATAATTGTCTATTGTTCATGCTATATTTGTCGGGTGGTAGGTGCGACATATGCCAACGGGTGGCTTATCATTGTGGGAGCCAGTAAGACATCGCCGATGCCTGGAAACGGGATAAGGCGAAGACATGCACGCCGGCGAATCTTACCTAGGTTCGGGGCTCTCCGTGGAGATAACACCCCTAGTCCTGCTCTGCGGGGTCTCCGCATGATCACTAGATCAACACAAGTAGCTACAGGTGCTCCTTGAGCTGTTTGGCTAGGGGAAGAAGAAGGGCAAGGCTAGCTCTCCTTTTCTCTCTATGTGGTGTGTAAAACTCTATGAGATCAACCCTTTGCATGGGTTTCCCGGGGGATTTATATAGGCCTACCCCCCAGGGGTACAATGGTAATCCTGTTGGGCGCGGGTCCCAGCCGTCAGTGTCTGTGCTCGCCGGCTTCTCCGCCGGCCATTGGGGCCCGCCGACTGGTGGGTCCCGCCGGCTGCCGGCCTCTTGGCCGACAGGGCGGCCCCACCGCCTGGGGGCCTTGTCGGCGGCTGGTTACTGTTGCCTCGCCCCTGATGACGAGGGCTTTGTCGAGGTAAGCGTGGCTACAGTGTCGCCGCCTTGCGGGCTCTCACTGTAGCCTCACCTCGTCTTGTCTCCTTAATGATGCACATGTTTCGAGGGAGGGAGGTAGCCGGCTATTGGGAGCCGGCTACGCCCCAGGCCGACTAGGGGAGGCCGGGCCGCCTTCGAGCGTCTCTCTGGCTAAAGGGGCCCGCCGCCCGCGGGCCGTACTGGCGCCTGTCGTGGGTGACGTCGAGGTCAACATGGCTACAGTGCCGCGCCGGACGGGGGATGGCTGACCCGTACGGCGCCCTGTGGCCATGCATGTTCCTGGATTCAGGGGTAGTGGGCCGTACTGCGGCCACGCCCCGTCTTATCACCGTTATGTGGGTGCAGCCCTGGTGGGTGCAGTCATGGCCGGCTTTTGGGAGTCGGCCTTCTTCATGGCCGGCTTCTGGGAGTCGGTCCTCTTGGGGCCGGCTTCCTGGAGTCGGCCATCTCGTAGCTTTCTTCGGGAAGGTTTTTGAGGCTGGGTCGCCTTCCGGTAGTCGGCCTTGGGGATAGCCGGCCAGAGGAAGGCGGCCCCATGCTCTGGATGCTTGAAGGCTCGATTGGCCTGATAATTTTTCGAAGAGCTAGGGGGAGTCGGTTAGGCTACCCGTGGCCATTTACTCCGACAGTAGTCCCCGAAGCTGGTTGGGCTTCGAGGCTGAGAGGAGGTCGAGAAGCTTGGTCAGCTTTTTATCTTGACGAGCCAGCTGCTGGGAGCCGGCTTCGGTGGGGTGCGCCGTCTTGGCGAAACTTCTGAAGTCTGAAGGTGGGAGTCGGTTGGTGCGCGCGTCGGGCTGCGGGCCGGCCGCTCGCCGCCCGCGAACCACGTGGCATCCTCTGGCTGAAAAAGCCTGCCAACCCACGCGCGTGACAGGACGTCGCCGCAGGCCGGGGGCCCACCACTCCTACGCCTAGGCCCAGGCGCGGATTCTCTGTGGCCCAAAGCGGGCCGCACGCCTTCCGGCGGCAGTTTCTGCACGTCGTTAGGGTGCAATAATCGCGGGACGTGGGGGAGTGGGCGCAGTTAATCCCACGTTCCCCTCCACGCCTCGCCTCCTCGGCTTCGTCGCACGAGGCTATAAGTAGGGGGAGGAGGGGAAGCGGCAGACACTCGCACGCTCGTCCTCTCTCCGCCATCTTCTTCCTCCTCCTTTCCGTCGCAGCAGCATCTTGCCGCCGCGCTGTCCCACCAATATTCGCACCACCCCGCAGCTTTGCCGCTGCGGGGCCGTGCTTTCTCCGCCGCCGCACCCTTTCTCGCCAGCTTCTCGCCGTCATGCAGTACGGCGGAGACTGGGACGGCTCCAACGTCCATACGGACCACATCGACATCCTCCGCAAGACGCGGCGGTTGCCTAGCAAGGACCAGGTGCGGGTCTGTCTCGCGCCGGAGAAGGAGATCACGCCGGCGCCGGAGGAAGGCGAGCAGGTAATCTTTCGCTCGCACTTCCTGCGCGGCCTCGGTCTGTCCGCGAGCGCCTTCTTCCGCTCCTTCCTCGAGTTTCATCTGCTCCAGCCACACCACCTCACTCCAAACACGGTGGTGCTGTTGTCCGCCTTCGTCACTCTGTGCGAGGGCTTTCTTGGCGTTCTTCCCACCCTAGAGCTCTGGGGGGGAATTCTCCCAAACCAAGCTCGGCACCCGCATGCAGGGCGTGCCGGCACAGAGCGGCGCCTTCATCGCGATGCGGAGGCCGGCAGCCGACAACCCCTTCCCTGTCATCACGCTGATCCAGTCGGTGAAGCGATGGCAGAAATCGTACTTCTACGTGAAGAACGTTGCCCCGCAAGGCGACTACGTCAACTTGCGGACTTACGTAGCCGGCCCACCGACTGGGAGGCGGCCCCAGTGGTCCTATTGGGCCGCGAGACTGTCGCCGGCTGGAGCCGCAGCCGTTGCCTGACTCCGGGTAATGATCCAGTCGGAGGGCCTGACTGGATCCGACCTGCTGGCCGCCTTCGTCATGCACCGGGTGCTCCCACTTCAAAGCCGCCCTCATCTGATCTGTCAGATGAGCGGCCAACTCGACCCGAGTCGGATGTGCACCAAGGAGATGCCTCATGACGAGGTGGCTCATATGGTGAATTATCTCGCGAACTGCAAGCTCTCCGCAAAGTGGCAATTTGGCAAGGAGCCGTACTCCCGCGGTCATCCCCCGCCTACGGTATGCTTTCTTTATCTTTTCTTCTTTTAGTTTTGTCACCAAGTTTTTCTTGGCCGACCCTGACCAGTCGGCATGTCTTGGCAGAGCCCTCTCCTTCGACCTGCGGCCGGGACAGCGGGAGCGGATCGCCGATTTCTCCCCGACCGGGCGGAGCATGACTTGCAGGACCCCGACTTGGGGGCGGCCTCCATGGACGACAACACCGAGGCGGGAGGCGGCGAAGCGGGCAGCGACGCAGGCGGCTCCGGGCTTGGAGCCAGCTTCGACGACTGGCCGGATGACGACGAGGCGGAAATCGTCCCACGCCGCCAGCCGGCGTCCGACCATGGCGCGGGATCCTCCGCCGCGCCGCCTGCTCGGGGTGGCGCGCAGAAGCGCCGGGCCGCGTCGGGCTTGTTCGGCAGTCGGCCGAAGAAGCCCAAGGGCGGGACGGCGGTGACCAGATGGGATGAGGCGGCCGCGAAGGCGGCCCGCTTCCGCAAGGTGGTGAAGCAGCCGCAAACGGTTTCGACGTAAGTGTAGATTCTTTTGCATATTCTTTCTTCTTTTCTTGTCGATTTCTGAATCCTTGTCTTGTGTCAAAAATCAGGGCTCCGCTTTCTCTTGAGCGGGTTGCTGCCGCCTCCGTGGTTGGATCGCCGAGAGGATCCGGTGGCACCCGCCGTGTGGACCCCCGCGCCGAGCTTCAAGCGGCGACGGAGCGAAATGCGCGGGAGGCGCGGGAGGAGCGGGAGGCGGAAGAGCTGAGGGCGGCTGTCGCCAAGGCGGCGCAGGAGTCGGCGAAGGCACGTGCCGACGCGGCGGCCAAGGCCCAGGCGGAGGCTGCCGCCGCAGCGACAGCGGAGGGGCCTTGCTTGTCACCCCTTGCCAGAGGAAGCAGGCGGCGACCTGCCGGGGTTGGAGAGGGAGGACGACGTCGTCGTCCAGGAGAGGGAGGCGGTACCGCCCTCGCCGACTGGGGCGGCCCAAGGTAGCCGGCCTAACGCGCCGCCTGCGGAATCGGCTGGAGGCGAGCCGGCTGTGAGGACGGACCTGGTGGTCCGGTCGCCATCGCACTAGCACGCGGGGAAGGCAACTTCGGCTCCGGACCCGCAGAAGGCCGCGGGCCCCAGCTCATCGGCCCAGGACGTGGAGACGGCCAGCGCCAGCTCGGGGTGGACGCCAGGTGGTGGGACGGCCGTGGTGAATGTGGCGGCGCAAGAAGTCCGGAACCGGCTTCTGTAGATCTTGATGCCTAATATATATGCAGCTTCACCGAGGTCTTCCATTGAAAAACTCTTATTCAAGTATCCCTTTATGCTATCCAGAAATTCTATATCATTTCCAATCAGCAATATGTCATCCACATATAATATCAGAAATGCTACTGAGCTCCCACTCACTTTCTTGTAAATACAGGCTTCTCCAAAAGTCTGTATAAAACCAAATGCTTTGATCACACTATCAAAGCATTTATTCCAACTCCGAGAGGCTTGCACTAGTCCATAAATGGATCGCTGGAGCTTGCACACTTTGTTAGCTCCCTTTGGATCGACAAAACCTTCCGGTTGCATCATATACAACTCTTCTTCCAGAAATCCATTCAGGAATGCAGTTTTGACATCCATTTGCCAAATTTCATAATCATAAAATGCGGCAATTGCTAACATGATTCGGACAGACTTAAGCATCGCTACGGTGAGAGGTCTCATCGTAGTCAATCCCTTGAACTTGTCGAAAACCTTTCGCAACAAGTCGAGCTTTATAGACAGTAACGTTACTGTCAGCGTCAGTCTTCTTCTTGAAGATCCATTTATTTTCAATGGCTTGCCGATCATCGGGCAAGTCAACCAAAGTCCATACTTTGTTCTCATACATGGATCCCATCTCGGATTTCATGGCCTCAAGCCATTTTGCGGAATCTGGGCTCACCATTGCTTCTTCATAGTTCGTAGGTTCGTCATGGTCTAGTAACATAACCTCCAGAACAGGATTACCGTACCACTCTGGTGCGGATCTTAATCTAGTTGACCTCCGAGGTTTAGTAATAACTTGATCTGAAGTTTCATGATCATTATCATTAACTTCCCCACTAATTGGCGTAGGTGTCGCAGAAACTGGTTTCTGTGATGATCTACTTTCCAATAAGGGAGCAGGTACAGTTACCTCATCAAGTTCTACTTTCCTCCCACTCACTTCTTTCGAGAGAAACTCCTTCTCTAGAAAGGATCCATTCTTAGCAACGAATGTCTTACCTTCGGATCTGTGATAGAAGGTGTACCCAACAGTCTCCTTTCGGTATCCTATGAAGACACATTTCTCCGATTTAGGTTCGAGCTTATCAGGTTGAAGTTTCTTCACATAAGCATCGCAACCCCAAACTTTAAGATACGACAACTTTGGTTTCTTGCCAAACCATAGTTCATAAGGTGTCGTTTCAACGGATTTTGATGGTGCCCTATTTAGAGTGAATGCAGCCGTCTCTAAAGCATAACCCCAAAACGACAGCGGTAAATCAGTAAGAGACATCATAGATCGCACCATATCTAGTAAAGTACGATTACGAAATTCGGACACACCATTACGCTGTGGTGTTCCGGGTGGCGTGAGTTGCGAAACTATTCCGCATTGTTTCAAATGAAGACCAAAATCATAACTCAAATATTCTCTTCCACGATCAGATCGTAGAAATTTTATTTTCTTGTTACGATGATTTTCAACTTCACTCTGAAATTCTTTGAACTTTTCAAATGTTTCAGACTTATGTTTCATTAAGTAGATATACCCATATCTGCTCAAATCATCTGTGAAGGTGAGAAAATAACGATATCCGCCACGAGCCTCAATATTCATCGGACCACATACATCTGTATGTATGATTTCCAATAAATCTATTGCTCTCTCCATAGTTCCGGAGAACGGTGTTTTAGTCATCTTGCCCATGAGGCACGGTTCGCAAGTACCAAGTGATTCATAATCAAGTGATTCCAAAAGTCCATCAGTATGGAGTTTCTTCATGCGCTTTACACCGATATGACCTAAACGGCAGTGCCACAAATAAGTTGCACTGTCATTATCAACTCTGCATCTTTTGGCTTCGACATTATGAATATGTGTGTCACTACTATCGAGATTCATTAAAAATAGACCACTCTTCAAGGGTGCATGACCATAAAAGATATTATTCATATAAATAGAACAACCATTATTCTCTGATTTAAATGAATAACCGTCTCGCATTAAACAAGATCCAGATATAATGTTCATGCTCAACACTGGCACCAAATAACAATTATTTAGGTCTAAAAGTAATCCCGAAGGTAGATGTAGAGGTAGCGTGCCGACCGCGATCACATCGACTTAGGAACCATTTCCCACACGCATCGTCACCTCATCCTTAGCCAATCTTCGCTTAATCCTTAGTCCCTGTTTCGAGTTGCAAATATTAGCAACAGAACCAGTATCAAATACCCAGGTGCTACTGCGAGCATTAGTAAGTTACACATCAATAACATGTATATCACATATACCTTTGTTCACCTTGCCATCCTTCTTATCCGCCAAATACTTGGGGCAGTTCCGCTTCCAGTGACCAGTCTGTTTGTAGTAGAAGCACTCAGTCTCAGGCTTAGTTCCAGACTTGGGCTTCTTCACTTAAGCAGCAACTTGCTTGCCGTTATTCTTGAAGTTCCCCTTCTTCCCTTTACCCTTTTTCTTGAAACTGGTGGTCTTGTTGACCATCAACACTTGATGCTCCTTCTTGATTTCTACCTCCACAACTTTTAGCATTGCGAAGAGCTCGGGAATTGTCTTATCCATCCCTTCCATGTTATAGTTCATCACGAAGCTCTTGTAGCTTGGTGGCAGTGATTGAAGAATTCTGTCAATGGCACTATCATCCGGAAGATTAACTCTCAGTTGAATCAAGTGATTGTTATACCCAGACATGTTTGAGTATATGCTCACTGACAGAACTATTCTCCTCCATCTTGCAGTTGTAGAACTTATTGGAGACTTCATATCTCTCAATCCGGGCATTTTCTTGAAATATTAACTTCAACTCCTGGAACATCTGATATGCTCCATGACATTCAAAATGTCGTTGAAGTCCCGGTTCTAAGCCGTAAAGCATGGCACACTGAACTATCGAGTAGTCATCATCTTTGCTCTGCCAGACGTTCTTAATGTCATCAGTAGCATCTGCAGCAGGCCTGGCACCCAGCGGTGCTTCTAGGACGTAATTCTTCTGTGCAGCAATGAGGATAATCCTCAAGTTACGGACCCAGTCCGTGTAATTGCTACCATCATCTTTCAACTTTGCTTTCTCAAGGAACGCATTAAAATTCAACGGAACAATAGCACGGGCCATTTATCTACAATTAACATAGACAAGCAAGATACTATCAGGTACTAAGTTCATGATAATTCAAGTTCAATTAATCATATTACTTAAAAACTCCCACTTAGATAGACATCCCTCTAATCATCTAAGTGATTACGTGATCCAAATCAACTAAACCATGTCCGATCATCACGTGAGATGGAGTAGTTTCAATGGTGAACATCACTATGTTGATCATATCTACTATATGATTCACGCTCGACCTTTCGGTCTCCGTGTTCCGAGGCCATATCTGCATATGCTAGGCTCGTCAAGTTTAACCCTAGTATTCCGCGTGTGCAACTGTTTTGCACCCGTTGTATTTGAACATAGAGCCTATCACACCCGATCATCACGTGGTGTCTCAGCACGAAGAACTTTCGCAACGGTGCATACTCAGGGAGAACACTTTTATCTTGAAATTTTAGTGAGAGATCATCTTATAATGCTACCGTCAATCAAAGCAAAATAAGATGCATAAAAGATAAACATCACATGCAATCAATATCAGTGATATGATATGGCCATCATCATCTTGTGCTTGTGATCTCCATCTCCGAAGCACCGTCATCATCACCATCGTCACCGGCTCGACACCTTGATATCGATCGTAGCATCGTTGTCGTCTCGCCAACTATTGCTTTTACGACTACCGCTACTGCTTAGTGATAAAGTAAAACAATTACATGGCGATTGCATTGCATACAATAAAGCGACAACCATATGGCTCCTGCCAGTTGCCGATAACTCGGTTACGAAACATGATCATCTCATACAATAAAATATAGCAGCATGTCTTGACCATATCACATCACAACATGCCCTGCAAAAACAAGTTAGACGTCCTCTACTTTGTTGTTGCATGTTATACGTGGCTGCTACGGGCTTTGCAAGAACCGTTCTTACCTACGCATCAAAACCACAACGATAGTTTTTCAAGTTACTGTTGTTTTAACCTTCGCAAGGACCGGGCGTAACCACACTCGGTTCAACTAAAGTGAGAGAGACAGACACCCGCCAGTCACCTTTAAGCAACGAGTGCTCGCAACGGTGAAACCAGTCTCGCGTAAGCGTATGCGTAATGTCGGTCCGGGCCGCTTCATCTCACAATACCGCTGAACCAAAGTATGACATGCTGGTAAGCAGTATGACTTATATCGCCCACAACTCACTTGTGTTCTACTCATGCATAACATCAACGCATAAAACCAGGCTCGAATGCCACTGTTGAGGAACGTAGTAATTTCAAAAAAATTCTACGCACACGCAAGATCATGGTGATGCACAGCAACGAGAGGGGAGAGTGTTGTCCACGTACCCTCGTAGACCGAAAGCGGAAGCGTTAACACAACGCGGTTGATGTAGTCGTACGTCTTCACGATCCGACCGATCAAGTACCGAACGCAGGGCACCTCCAAGTTTAGCACACGTTCAGCTCGATGACGTTCCTCGAACTCCGATCCAGCCGAGTGTTGAGGGAGAGTTTCGTCAGCACGACGGCGTGGTGACGATGATGATGTTCTACCGACGTAGGGCTTCGCCTAAGCACCGCTACGATATTATCGAGGTGTAATATGGTGGAGGGGGGCACCGCACACGGCTAAAAGATCGTTAATCAATTGTGTGTCTAGAGGTGCCCCCTACCCCCGTATATAAAGGTGCAAGGGGGAGGCCGCCGGCCAAGCAGGAGAGGCGCGCCTAGGAGGAGTCCTACTCCTACTGGGAGTAGGACTCCCCCCTTTTCCATGTTGGACTAGGAGAGAGGGGGAAGAGGTGGAGGGGAGGAAGGAAGGCCCACTAAGGCCCATTAAGTTACCGGGGGGTTCCGGTAACCTCCCGGTACTCCGGAAAAATCCCGATTTCACCCGGAACACTTCCGGTGTCCAAACATAGGCTTCCAATATATCAATCTTTATGTCTCGACCATTTCGAGACTCCCTGTCATGTCCGTGATCACATCCGGGACTCCGAACAACCTTCGGTACATGAAAACATATAAACTCATAATATAACTGTCATCGTAACGTTAAGCGTGCGGACCCTACGGGTTCGAGAACTATGTAGACATGACCGAGACACCTCTCCGGTCAATAACCAATAGCGGAACCTGGATGCTCATCTTGGTTCCCACATATTCTACGAAGATCTTTATCGGTCAGACCGCATAACAACATACGTTGTTCCCTTTGTCATCGGTATGTTACTTGCCCGAGATTCGATCGTCGGTATCTCGATACCTAGTTCAATCTCGTTACCGGCAAGTCTCTTTACTCGTTCCATAATACATCATCCCGCAACTAACTCATTAGTTACAATGCTTGCAAGGCTTATACTGATGTGCATTACCGAGTGGGCCCAGAGATACCTCTCCGACAATCGGAGTGACAAATCCTAATCTCGAAATACGCCAACCCAACAAGTACCTTTGGAGACACCTGTAGAGCACCTTTATAATCACCCAGTTACGTTGTGACGTTTGGTAGCACACAAAGTGTTACTCCGGTAAACGGGAGTTGCATAATCTCATAGTCATAGGAACATGTATAAGTCATGAAGAAAGCAATAGCAACATACTAAACGATCGAGTGCTAAGCTAACGGAATGGGTCAAGTCAATCACATCATTGTCCTAATGATGTGATCCCGTTAATCAAATGACAACTCATGTCTATGGCTAGGAAACATAACCATCTTTGATCAACGAGCTAGTCAAGTAGAGGCATACTAGTGACACTCTGTTTGTCTATGTATTCACACATGTATTATGTTTCCGGTTAATACAATTCTAGCATGAATAATAAACATTTATCATGATATAAGGAAATAAATAATACTTTATTATTGCCTCTAGGGCATATTTCCTTCATTCTTCATGAGTCGGTACAGGGGGAGAGCCTTCTCCCCTAGCCGGCTGATAAAGTGGTTTAGGGAGGCCAGGCACCCGGTGAACTTCTGAACGTCTCGCAACTTGGTAGGAATCTCCATTCTCTCAATGGCCTTGATCTTCACTGGGTTGCACTCAATTCCGCGTTCGGAGACCAAAAAGCCTAGAAGCTCGCCGGCTGGTACTCCGAACACGCATTTCTCGGGGTTGAGCTTGATCTGGAATCGGCGCAAGTTAGCAAATGTTTCTCTGAGGTCTTCCAGCAGGGTGCCGCGCTTCTCCGTCTTCACCAAAATATCGTCTACGTAGACGTGGGCATTTCTGCCGAGTTGCTTGAGGAGGCATTTCTGCATGCAACGCTGAAAAGTGGCACCGGCATTCCTCAAGCCGAATGTCATAGTCAGGTAGCAGAAAGCTCCGAATGGTGTGATGAAGGCGGTCTTCAGGCGGTCGGCTGGGTCCAACTTGATCTGGTGGTATCCTGAGTGAGCATCCAAGAAACTCAACAGCTCGCATCCGGCTGTGGAGTCTATCACTTGATCGATCCGTGGTAGGGCAAACGGATCTTTGGGGCAGGCTTTGTTGAAACTGGTGTAATCTATACACATACGCCATTTATTGTTCTTCTTCAACACTAAGACCGCGTTGGCAAGCCACTCTGGGAAAAACACCTCCATAATGAAGCTGGCGGCCAGGAGCCGGGCTATCTCTTCTCCTACGATCCTTCTCTTCTCCTCCGACACTCGGCGGAGAGGCTGCTTGACTGGTTTCGCGTCCGCTCGGACGTGTAGCTTGTGCTCGGCAAAATCCTTCGGAACACCCGGCATGTCCTTTGGGGACCATGCAAAGATGTCCCGATTCTCACGGAGGAAGTCGACGAGCTCGCCTTCCTATTTACTGTCCAGGTTTGCACCAATGATGGCAAACCTCTCCGGGTTCTCCGGGTCCAGAGGTATCTTCTTTGTCTCCTTGGCCGGCTGGAAGGAGCCCTGAGCATCGTATTCCTTGGGGCTGGGGGACAGGGCCGGCTGCTTGCCGGCCATGGTCACGACTCGGTCCAGCATCTTCTTCTCTTCAGCAATCACGAGGGACTCGGCCAGTCGGCTGCTGGCCGAAGCGCACTTGATGGACTTCTTGTAGTCTCCGGCTATGGTGATGATCCCCTTTGAACTCGGCATCTTCATCTTGAGGTAGGCGTAGTGGGGCATAGACATGAACTTGGCCAGGGCAGGTCGGCCAAGCAAGGCGTGGTAAGGGCTCTGTAGATCCACTACTTCAAACCAGATCGCTTCTCGGCGAAAGTGATCCTTGTCTCCGAAGAGAACATCCATCTTGATCTTGCCGATTGGGGAACAGGATAGGCCGGGTACGATGCCATGGAACACAGTCCGGCTTGGCATGAGCTGCTTCGCCTTGAGGTTCAACTTCTTCATGGTGTCTCGGTACAGTATGTTGATGCTGCTTCCACCATCAATCAGCACGCGGGAGAAACGGGCAGCTCGCCTTTCCGTCGCGAGGGTGACGTCCAACACCAATGCGTAGGTGCCGGGAGATGACATCACCTCTAAGTGATCGGCCCGGCTCCAGCTGATGGGCCTTTTAGATCAATGCATGAACTCGGGGTTGCTGGAGGCGACCGCGTTGACTTCTTGGTGCTGTCGGCGCTGACTGCGCTTGTCTTCAACCTGGCTCGTGAAGACGACATAGGCGGCGTGCTCATCTGGGAACTCATCCTGAATGGCTCCGACTGCTGGTCGAACAACCGGCTACTGAGGGGCTGGAGGCGGCGGGCCAGGAGGCAGAGGCGGCACCAGCCCTTCGCCCTTGGAGATCCGCGTGAGCCAATGGCACTTCTGGGTCGTGTGGTTGGACGGCTTCACGCCGCTGTGGAACTTGCAGGGGGCATCGAGAGTTTGCTTGTAGGATAAGGCCGGCTGCCAAGCCGGCCTGCCGCCCTTCTTCTTAGGAGCGGGCCGTTGTTCGGGCTGTTCGTCTTCGATGGTGGCTACTTGCCGACTGGTGGAAGGCGGCATGGGGGCCTTGCGCTTGTGGTCATTCTGGTAGGGGCGTCGGTTGGAGTCGCCAGCCGGCGTCGTGGGAGCTGGAGCGAGCACCTTTCCAGAGGCGTCCACTCGGAGCTCGGTCTTCATCGAGGAGTCGGCGTGGCGTACTTGTCTGCTATGATCAGCAGCTCGTCGAGGGTAGTCGGCTCGTCGCAGAGGAGTCGGTGCTTGAGGAGGGTGCCCTCTCGGCACCCGGCGGTGAAGTATTCTATGGCTTGAACCTTGTGCACCCCCTCGCAGGAGTTGCAGAGCTCGGCCCACCACGTGAGGTAGTCGCGAGTCGATTCGCTGGGCCCTTGGATGCATAAGGAGAGCTGGCGGGGCTTGGGAGGCCGCTTGTATGTGCTGGTGAAGTTGCGGACGAAGACTTCCGTGAAGTCTAGCCAGCTGTTGACGCTGTAGGGCTTGAGGATGTTCAGCCAGGTGCGCGCCGTGCCTTGAAGCATGAGAGGGACGTATTTTACGGCAACGCGCCTGTTGCCGTTTGCTATGCTGACTGCGGTAGAGTAGTCGATCAGCCAATCTTCCGGCTTCACGGATCCGTTGTACTTTGGCGTGTCTCTGGGGAGTGAGAACCCTTTGGGGAAGGGCTCGTCGCGGATGCGGGGGCCAAAGAAAGGCGGGCCGACATCATCTTCTTCTTCTAGCGCCAGGGATCGCGCTAGGCGGTTGATCCGGTGGCGGGCATCATTCTCGCTGACTCCTTCGCGGTGGCCTAGTCGGCCACCGAGAGTCAGGTGCGTGACAGGCGGCGGGGTGGGATATCTCTCCCCACGAGACGGAGGGGGAGGCGGATTACCTTGTCGTTCCACCGCTCGGGGGTGGCCTTCTGCGTCGCGCTCAATGGTGATTCGAGTCCGGCTGCGGCTAGCAGCCGGCTCCTTGTCTTTCCTTGCGCGGGCGCCGCTTGCAGTCGGCGTCCGGGATGTCGCAGCGTGTTCCCGGCGTGGGGGAGGACTCTCAGCGCGGGCGCCGGCTTCATGCCGTTCTGCGGCCGCGTCGATCAGCTACTAGATGCGTCTTGTCATGTAGGGGAGCTCATCAGCCCCCAGCCCGTTCAGCTCTTCTGCGGCCGCCTGAGCGGCACGCAGGTTCTTGAGTGGCGTGGCGTAGACTGGGCGGTCTACACCCAGCATGCTGGCGATGGCCGCGCCGCGCTTCTTGACGAGGCCGGCTCGGCTCGGCCCGCCAGGAGGCGGCGTACCAAAGGCGGCGCGGTCGACTTTGCGCTGGTGAGCCTCAGTGAGGCGTCTCATGGATGCTATCTTCTGGCCCTCTGCGATGAGGGCGAGGCGGCGTGCCTCCAGAGTCTCGGCGTCGGCGTCGGCCGGGATGGGGACGGACAAGTCGTGCAGCGCCGCTTGTAGGGCATCGTGGGCGTTCTCGCCCGAGACGGTGCCGTGGCTGATGACCAGAACCTTAGTGACAGCGCTGCTGCCACTGTCGGCTCGAGGGAGAGGGTCGTCGATGATCACCACATCGGTGGGGAAGGCGTCAAGCGATGCCGTGTCGGAGTCGACAAGCATCGGGTCGGTGGAGCCGACTGACTCCAACTCCACAGCAAGCTCGCTGGAGACGTGAAGCTGGTCGAGGAGGCTGACGAGGCGGCTCTCGGGGTAGTCTGTGCCTGCGTCGGACGCGGGCTCGTCGGAGATGCGAGTCTCGCCAAGAAGGTCGGCGAGGCAGCTCGCCGCGCAGGCATCTTCGACGCCTTGCAGCGCGTCAGGGCAAGCGCCATCGGGCGTAGCAGGCTGGCTACGCTCGCGGGGGAGGAAAAGGGTTCCCGTCCAGAACAGGTCTCCGGACGACGGTGCATCTGGCCCCACGGTGGGCGCCAAATGTCGGGTGGTAGGTGCGACATATGCCAATGGGTGGCTTATCATTGTGGGAGCCAGTAAGACATCGCCGGTGCCTGGAAACGGGATAAGGCGAAGACATGCACGCCGGTGAATCTTACCCAGGTTCGGGGCTCTTCGTGGAGATAACACCCCTAGTCCTGCTCTGCGGGGTCTCCGCATGATCACTAGATCAACACAAGTAGCTATAGGTGCTCCTTGAGCTGTTTGGCTAGGGGAAGAAGAAGGGCAAGGCTAGCTCTCCTTTTCTCTCTATGTGGTGTGTAAAACTCTATGAGATCAACCCTTTGCATGGGTGTCCCGGGGGATTTATATAGGCCTACCCCCCAGGGGTACAATGGTAATCCGGCTGGGTGCGGGTCCCAGCCGTCAATGTCTGTGCTCGCCGGCTTCTCCGCCGGCCATTGGGGCCCGCCGACTGGTGGGTCCCGCCGGCTGCCGGCCTCTTGGCCGACAGGCCGGCCCCACCGCCTGGGGGCCTTGTCGGCGGTTGGTTACTGTTGCCTCGCCTCTGATGACAAGGCCTTTGTCGAGGTAAGCGTGGCTACAGTGCCGCCACCTTGCGGGCTCTCACTGTAGCCTCACCTTGTCTTGTCTCCTTAATGATGCACATGTTTCGAGGGAGGGAGGTAGCCGGCTATTGGGAGCCGGCTACGCCCCAGGACGACTAGGGGAGGCCGGGCCGCCTTCGAGCGTCTCTCTGGCTAAAGGGGCCCGCCGCCCGCGGGCCGTACTAGCGGCTGTCGTGGGTGACGTCGAGGTCAACATGGCTACAGTGCCGCGCCGGACGGGGGATGGCTGACCCGTACTGCGCCCTGTGGCCATGCATGTTCCGGGATTCAGGGGTAGTGGGCCGTACTGCGGCCACGCCCCGTCTTATCACCGTTATGTGGGTGCAGCCCTGGTGGGTGCAGTCTTGGCCGGCTTCTGGGAGTCGGCCTTCTTCATGGCCGGCTTCTGGGAGTCGGTCCTCTTTGGGCCGGCTTCCTGGAGTCGGCCATCTCGTAACTTTCTTCGGGAAGGTTTTTGAGGCCAGGTCGCCTTCCGGTAGTCGGCCTTGGGGATAGCCGGCCAGAGGAAGGCGGTCCCATGCTCTGGATGCTTGAAGGCTCGATTGGCCTGATAATTTTTCGAAGAGCCAGGGGAGTCGGTTAGGCTACCCGTGGCCATTTACTCCGACAATAATTGTATTAACTGGAAATCGTAATACATGTGTGAATACATAGACCACAACATGTCCCTAGTAAGCCTCTAGTTGACTAGCTCGTTGATCAATAGATGGTTATGGTTTCCTGACCATGGACATTGGATGTCATTGATAACGGGATCACATCATTAGGAGAATGATGTGATGGACAAGACCCAATCCTAAGCATAGCACAAGATCGTGTAGTTCATTTCCTAAGAGCTTTTCTAATATCAAGTATCATTTCCTTAGACCATGAGATTGTGCAACTCCCGGATACCGCAGGAATGCTTTGGGTGTACCAAACATCACAACGTAACTAGGTGGCTATAAAGGTGCACTACAGGTATTTCCAAAAGTGTCTGTTGGGATGGCACGAATCGAGACTGGGATTTGTCACTCCGTATGACGGAGAGGTATCTCTGGGCCCACTCGGTAATGCATCATCATAATGAGCTCAATGTGAGTAAGGAGTTAGCCACGGGATCATGCGTTACGGAACGAGTAAAGAGACTTGCCGGTAACGAGATTGAACGAGGTATGGGGATACCGACGATCGAATCTCGGGCAAGTAACATACCGATGGACAAAGGGAATTGTATACGGGATAGATTCAATCCCCGACATCATGGTTCATCCGATGAGATCATCGTGGAACATGTGAGAGCCAACATGGGTATCCAAATCCCGCTGTTTGTTATTGGCCGGAGAGATGTCTCGGTCATGTCTGCATGGTTCCCGAACCCGTAGGGTCTACACACTTAAGGTTCGGTGACGCTAGAGTTGTTATGGGAAATAGTATGTGGTTACCGAAGGTTGTTCGGATTCCCGGATGAGATCCCGGATGTCACGAGGAGTTTCGGAATGGTCTGGAGACGAAGATTTATATATGGGAAGTCCTTATTCGGTCGCCGGAAGTGTTCGGGGGTGTATCGGTATTGTACCGGGACCACCGAAAGGGTTCCGGGGGTCCACCGGGGGGGTCCACCTGCCCCGGACGGCCCTATGGGCCGAATATAGAGGGGAACCAGCCCCTAGGTGGGCTGGGCTCCAAACCCCCCTAGGGCCCATGCGCCTAGGGTTGGGGGGAACCCCAAAGGGGGCGCCCCCTTGGCTTGGGGGGCAAGCCTCCCCCCTTGGCCACCGCCCCCCCTCTAGATCCATCTGGAGGGGTCCGGCCCCCATCTCCCTTGCCCCTATAAATAGAGGGGGGTGGGAGGGCAGCCGCAACCCTGGCAAGGCGCAGCCCTCTCCTCCTCCAACTCCTCCTCCTCCTCCGTAGTGCTTAGCGAAGCTCTGCCGGAGAACCACGAGCTCCATTGCCACCAGGCCATCGTGCTGCTGGAGTTCTCCCTCAACTTCTCCTCTCCCCTTGCTGGATCAAGAAGGAGGAGACGTCCCCGGGCTGTACGTGTGTTGAACGCGGAGGCGCCGTCCGTTCGGCGCCGTCCGTTCGGCGCTAGATCGGATCTTCCGCGATTTGAATCGCCACGAGTACGACTCCATCAACCGCGTTCTTGTAACGCTTCCCCTTAGCGATCTGCAAGGGTATGAAGATGCACTCCCTCTCTCTCGTTGCTAGCATCTCCTAGATTGATCTTGGTGACACGTAGGAAATTTTTGACTTATTGCTACGTTCCCCAACACACGCGCCCGCTCAGATGGTCCAAGTGCGCCGTCATGTTCAGCTCGGCAGATCAGCTCAAGTGCGCGGCTACCGCTGGCGCCCTCCCAATGCTTTGTTCACCAGTCATCAGCAACGTGCAAGTCACCAAGACCCTCATCGATGGTGGCGCGGGGCTCAACGTCCTGTCCGACGACACGTTCGACAACCTCCAAGTGTCGTATGACCAGATTCAGTCCACCAAGCCTTTCTCAGGAGTGATCGACGGCTCCACTACCCCGATCGGGCAGGTCCACCTTCCCGTCATGTTCGGACAGCGCGACAACTACCGTACCGAGCTCATCGACTTCGACGTCGCCCACATCCGCCTGCCATATAATGCGATCCTCGGGTACCCAGCCCCGGCCAAGTTCATGGCGGTGACCCATCACGGCTACAATGTCCTCAAGATGCCAGGAAGCAGCGGAATCATCACAGTCCCGTGCGAAGAAAAAGACACGGTGTGCTCTCTCGTGCGTGCCTTCCAAGTTGCAGCAATCAACGACCCCAATAGCAAGAGCGAGTGCCCTCCTAAGGCCACCCCCAAGAAGAAGCAGCTGCTCCGCGCAGGGCCTCAGGCAAGCGGCGCCTCAAGCGACACCACGTCTGGATCGGCGCCCACACCTGGGGCGCCTCCCTCCATCGCATAGGAAAGCGTGCCCGGCGCGCTTCTCAGGCAGGGCTTGGGGGCTCTCTTCTGGAGGGCCTCAGACCTTGCCAACATCACGAGGGAGGCGCTCGGGCACCATCTGGAGGCGTGCTTCATGGCACGCTTCCCTCAGGAGGACACAGGGCAAGGAGCGCCCAGCGCTCAGGAATTCATCACCAAGGCCACTCAGGAACTGCAGGATGCGAGGGCCATGTGCGGCAACCGCCGCTCACCTGCCGCAGCCCCCCATCCACGCAAGGATGCCGGACTACGCGTCTGCATCGACGTGCCAGGGCTCAACAGGGCCGCGTCTCAGGAGCCCTTCTGGCCTTCGTGTGTGGGACGCTGCGAGGGCCCACCGCACAGCTATGTTCGCATGCCTTTTGGCCTGCCGAGCGTGGCGTTCGCCTATCAGCGCAACCTGCGGCGCGCCCTGGCGACTCAGGAGGCCAGGCACCACGCCGTCCTGACGGAGACGGAGACGGTCCTCAATTCCGCCTGGACCCCCAGAGCCTCCGGAGGCTCAGGGCCCCGGTGGCTCGTGAGGAGCGACCCCTTCGCCGCGCACCTTCATCTGCCCCAACATCCCTTCATCAATAGAACCAGGTGACATTTTCCAAGCTTATTTAGCTGGGAGCGCGCCCCGGGCTGCATCATTCCCAGGCCACGTGGGTCCGTCCCTATGGCATGTATCCCTTTTCATGTCTTTAGCTTACCTTGCCGGGGGCGCCCCTCGGGCTGCATCATCCCCAAGCCGCTTGGGCCTGACCCAGTGGCATGTATTTTCCATGCATTTACTTAAGCTAGTGTGCTTGCCATGCTTGATCTACCTATGACTATCACCTGCTCAATTCTCACCCGCCACGGGGGCTGCTCATGCTGGCACGACGCTTGTACTCGGGTCCGTCCCTGCAACGTTGACAAACCTGAGCGGTCGAGCTCTGACTCGCAGCACGCCCCGCGAACGTCACCTCACCGGGCCCTCAGTTCCTTCATCTCTTCGCGAGCAACCGGCGGCAGACCGGCAACCATAATGGCAAACTGTGTCTCTCCTTGTGTTGGCTCGCAGGAATCTCCTAAAGATGTCGGCAGGCGGAACCGCGAGCTCCCTCTTCTCCCATGCAATCCGCTTGCACGATAAAAGGGGGCTCCTGAGCATTGCGACTTAGGGGCTCCTGCTGGCTCTCCAGCCCTCACCCCCTGGCCTTGACCACGGCATGCGACCTGGCATACCAGCGGCGACTGAGCTCACTCGAGGGCGGGGACCCGAGGACGTAGAGCATGAAGGAGAGCGTGGAGAAGGGGGAGAGAGCTACTTCTATCAAAGAGGAGCAAAGGCCCGGGTTGGCTAAACCGCTAAGGATTATGAACCATACTAACCGCAGCCCTGCTGCAGCAACGTCACCCCCTTTCTTACCTCTCAACGGCTGCTTGAGTGCTAAAGGGGACCTCTTGAGCATCACGCCTCAGGAACTCTTACTGGACCTCGGGCTGCTCACGTCCTGGCCTTGACCACGGCACGCGACCTGGCATACCAGCGACGGCTGCAGCCTGCCTGGGGACCGGGACCTGTCAGCGTAGAGCACCAAGTCATCGCGAGGCCGGAAAGGGAGACCGAGCTGAAGCAGGACTCGCGATCGCGCAAGTTCATAATAAGGACAATATTGACAAGAGACATTACAAAACCTTTACACACCCCCATGGGGTACTTCTTGATTCCTCGCAGGGAACAAAAAGCAAGAACTTAGGGAATCCTATCTACACGCGCCCCTGTGGATGACGCCATCATCAACAGTGGGCCACCAGAGGCCGGCGCCAACCTCATCCAGATCGGCGGCGATGGCCAGACGCTGCAGCCCTGCTCCGGGCTCGGCGAGAGCTTGGGGGCACGTAGCTGTCGTCGCTCGTCTCCGGGGTCTCGTAGAGCTCGGGAGAATCGCTGGACTCCCAAGTGTCGCTGCGGCTTCCAAAGGAGCCGCTGGCAACGCGGGCAGCAGGCACTGCCCCAGCTGCGGCACAAGCCTGATGACCCCACCTGGGGCAACACTCCAGACGGCGGCCTTCTACGTCGAAGACCTTGAAGAACAGCGTGGAGGCGCCGTCGTACACGAAATGGATCGCGAGGGCGCCCTCCGTGCGACACACTGGGAGACCTCACCCCAGCCTCAGGTCATGAAGATCTTCCCCGGGAGACGGCCTCAACCTCCGCGCCAGTCGCGGGCTTGTCGTAGTCGGCGTGCTGCAGCTAAAGCCCAAGGGGCCCCCTCGGCGGCATCTCAGCCAAGAAGAAGGAAGGGAAGCGGATCCAAGTGCTCGGGGCATCGCCGCCCACCGCACGAGCTCGCGCGAGGAGTCCGTGGCGTGGACTCCAGGGGCGGCAACGCGCGCCACTGCGGCACGGCGACCACGGCCACGGCGAGCGCGCCGGCGCTCGTCGCCTCTCCCTCCTGAACCCCCGGCTCGGGCGTACATGTGTAATGGATACCCAGGAGGAGGCCGCTCGCACAAAGGCCTCGTCACCACCTGCATCGTCACCGCGTCGCGGCAGTGGACCTGCCTCTTCTTCAGCGGCACCGACCCGTCGAGGGGAGTCTTTGCTTTCTCTGCAGCGGAAAACCTTCGGATGGGCACCATTGGTGCCGGTGATGGAGCAGAGGAGGAGAAGCAAGCGGAATGGGAAGAGATGGGCAACGGGGGCTCCGCTCCCCATCCCCATTTATGGCAAGAGAAGGCCAACCAGCGCCCCCCACGATCACAGGTAATGATGGTTTTTCCATGCATGTCACAGGGACTTGTCAAGTCGGGCAGTTCCCGAGGCAGCGTGGGGAAGCGGAGACGCCCACGTCCAATCAACCACCACGCGTCAACCAAGGCCGCAGGCTATTGGAGCCCGCGGCGCTCCGCACTTGACCTTTGGCTTCGCCTCGAAGCCAAGCCCGAGCGTGCCTTGGGCCCGTGGGCTACTGTCGGCATTCTGGGAATGAGGGTCCCAGACTTGCCTGCCTGCGGCCCATGGCGTGGCTCTGCTGGCGGGCCCGTATGGCCCATCTTCGTCAACAAGGCATTCAAGACCCTCGCGAGGCGGACGACGCAAGACCTCCTCAGGAGCGGCCTCACCAGGTTGGCTCGCGAGGGGCGGAGAGATCAAGGCAAGGCAAACCTCGCGACGTGAGCCATGACGATCGAGACCAAGCGGGCGCAGGTGGGCGCTAGCGCGCACAGTGTCCTTGCTCTTTGGTGCTAAGAAGGCAAGCGCAGGCGCGGAGTACTGAGGCGTCAAGCAAAGGTTTCCATATCAGTGCAACGAGACCAAGACCAGCAGGACGGCAAGACGAAGGTCACCATGGAGCCCAAGGCGGCGTCACCACCAGAGCCTTTTGCAAGCGAAGACTGCTTTTATCAGGATAAGCTGTACTAGTTGTCCCCTTTCAATTTTGCCGTTGTTGGCTCCCTTCTCGCTCAATATTTGGGGAGAGGACCAGTGCCTCTATAAATAGGACTAGCCACCACAGAGGGAGGAGGAGAGAACCGATCATCGGATCCTCAACCACACACCCACTCGCCAAGCACAAGAACACCTCGCTTCAGGAGGCTGTTCTTCCCCTTGTACTGTTCATCCTCAGCCCAAGAGGCAATCCACCACCACCACACTGGAGTAGGGTATTACACCACAGCGGTGGCCCGAACCAGTATAAATCTTGTGTCCCTTGTGTTGCGAGTTCGTCGAGTTAGCCCTTGAGATATTAGCGAAGCTAGGACGTGGATCACTAGGGGGAGATCTTCGTGCGCACCCCAGTGTTCGAACCTTGAGGGTTTTTCCGGAACCCGTGATCCGACAACATCCCAGCTGAAGAGAAGAGCAGGGCCCCAGTGCCTGAAGTTGAAGAAGAAGATGCTGAAGCCCAAGTGCTGAGGAAACTAAAACCAAAGATTCCAGACCATAATGAAACTCATCCAGTGGCAGAGGATATGAACATCAGGAAGGATGCAGGGTTGAGACTTTGGAGACAGTCTGATCCATATGCCGTGAGAAGGAAGACTGCTGTGGACTACAGGTTCCACACCAAAGAACAACAAGATTTCTATGAAACCATTCTGCTTGACAAGAAGCCTATAGTCTGTGATATGAAGTGGGTTGATTGCGAATACATTGATGAGAATGAAGATCATTTTCCAGGAGTACATACAAGCTTCAAAGCATGTGGTGTTGATAAGTTTGTGGGACAGAAACTTACCAAATGGAATGATGAACTCATCATGCAATTCTACTCCACTGCTCATTTCTATCCAGATGGTAGAATTGTTTGGATGTCTGAAGGTACAAGGTACCAGACAACTATTGCTGAGTGGGCCAAGCTGATAAAAGCCCCTGAGGAGCATGAGGATGATTTGGATGTGTATGCCAAGAAGAATAAAGACCACAACTCTATGGCAAATATGTACAAAGAGATCCCAGACAAAGCTTTGGAAACACACAAGTTTGGATCTGTGCATTACTTCTTGTCTGGTCTAGCTACAATCAACACAATCTTGAGGCATACTCTGTTACCTAAATCTGGAGATCACAAGATGATCAGAGGACATTCAATCAATTTGCTGTAAATATTTGATGTTCCTCAGAAATTCAAGGTCATGAGTGTGATTGTTGAGACAATCAAAAGGACAGCTGCAGATCAGAAGAGGTCTTGTGGGTATGCTCCACACATTCAGGTGCTCATCAACTCCAAGATGGGCACAGGTACTTATTTGTTGGACAAGGAGAACTTACCCTTCAGATCAGAATTTGAAGATAACACAGTTGTGATGAATGAAGATGGTCCTACATCAGTGCAAGCACATGAGAAGAGAGCAAACGCAAAGGCAGAAAAAGCTACAAAGATGCCAAGTGTTGAGGAGGCATCTCAAGTGATCTTAAGGTCAAAACAAGATCAGCTAGCTTATCTGATTCAAGCAACTTTGAGAATTGAGTAGGGCTTGGCCACCCTGACTCAGAATCAGGAGAGCTTGGAGAGGATCATTGAGACCGAGTTTTATGATCTTGATCTGAAAGTAACGGAGATACAGACTATAGTTGAACAACTCCATGAGGAAGCAAAGGAGAAAAAAAGGACAGTGTACCGCAGATGCTTTTCGCAGAGTGCCTAGAGGTCAGAGGTCTGCTACAGTGCCCATACCTGACCCCAGAGCAACTACTTCAGCACCAGCAGCAACAGCTTCAGTGCCACCTCCAGTTGCCACTCCACCAGCTCCAACAACGTCTACTGATGCCATCGTCCTTGGAGTCCTCTCTACACCACCTCCCAAAGACCAAGCCTAGAGAGACGCATAGCACTATGCATTTTCAAACTTTTTGGTAACTTGTTGCCAAAGGGGGAGAAATGTATAGATCATAGGCTTCGAGAGAGAGTGTTTTGCTTCTTTATCTCTCTTGCTATTTGTTTGATAGTTTTGTGTGTGCTCGTTTGATACTTAATGTCTGTGTGTGAGACACTTGTATGATCATGTGTTTGATCATATCATACTTTAATGTTTGCTTGGATGATATTATCTTTTATATCCCTATATGATCATTCACTTTGCTTGGTGATGAGTGCATGTTTTAATTCCTATCATTTTCAGCGCTCCACCAAGATGTATGTGACATGGAAGAGTAACCCATGATCCTAATCGACTGTGCATTTGCATTTAGAAGAAAATCTTAAATAATGCACAAATTTAGGGGGAGCTCTTGCTTATCACATACTTCTCAAAGCGACGATGTACTTAAATCTTATTATCATTTGTCGAATCTTTGATCTATATGTTCTCACCAATTACCAAAAAGGGGGGAGATTGAAAGTGCAACTATCCCTGGGTGGTTTTGGTAATTACTAACAACATATAGCTCATTGAACTAATGCTACTTCAAGATGATTATTTCAGTAAGTTCAATAATTGGCATGGAAAGGATTAGAAATGTGGACCCCTCAAAATGCTAAGGACACATATTGGCTCAAGCTCAAGGCTCTACATTTTCATTTTAGTGATCCAAGATCAGATTGAGTCCTTAGGAAAGCCAATACCATTAAAAGGGGATGAGGTGTTGCTTAATAGCTTGCTTGCTCAAAATTCTTAGTGATATGCTCCAAAATCCTCAACCACTTTCTCATATGCACATATGTCCCAAACCAAAAGTCAAACTCGGCCCTACCGACTTGATCTATCCGGCGCCACCGAGTTCATTTGACATAGCCACTGCCAGAAACCCTAGTCACTTCGGTCTCACCGATAGGGATCTCGGTCTCACTGAGATGGGATTGCGAACTCTCTGTTTCCCTTCGTAACGTTTCGGTCCAACCGAGATGAGTGATCAGTCTCACCGAGTTCGCAATGCAAACTCTCTGTTTCCCCTTCATAACGTTTCGGTCCAGCCGAGATGAGCGAATCGGTCCCACCGAGTTTGCCTGACCATCTCTCTGTTTAGCTTATTACCAAAATCGGTCCCACCGAGTTTGTGTAATCGGTCTCACCGAGATTACTTATGCCCTAACTTCCAGCATACATTTTCTGAGAGAGAACCACCTACTCATGTGTTGAGACCAAGATATTCCATTCCAACCACATAAATCTTGATCTCTAGCCTTCCCCAAGTTGCTTTCCACTCAAATCTTCTTTCCACCAAATCCTAATCCGTGAGAGAGAGTTGAGTGTTGGGGAGACTATCATTTGAAGCACAAGAGCAAGGAGTTCATCATCAATACACCATCTATTACCTTTTGGAGAGTGGTGTCTCCTAGATTGGTTAGGTGCCACTTGGGAGCCTCCATCAAGATTGTGGAGTTGAACCAAGGAGTTTGTACGGGCAAGGAGATTGCCTACTTCATGAAGATCTACCCTAGTGAGGCAAGTCCTTCGTGGGCGATGGCCATGGTGGGATAGACAAGGTTGCTTCTTCGTGGACCCTTCGTGGGTGGAGCCCTCCGTGGACTCGCGCAGCCATTACCCTTCGTGGGTTGAAGTCTCCATCAACATGGATGTACGATAGCACCACCTATCCGAACCACGGAAAAAATCTCCGTGTCTACATTGCGTTTGCTCCCTCCAAACTCCCCCCTTTACCTTCATGTGCAATGTTTTACATTCCGCTGCTATACTCTTAGACTTGCATGTGTAGGTTGATTGGTTGACTTGTTCTAAGTTGCTAAAATCTGCCAAGACTTAAAATTGGGAAAAGGATAGATTTTTATTTGGTCAAGTAGTCTAATCACCCCCCCCCTCTAGACATACTTTCGATCCTACACTAGTTAAAGTTTTGACCTCTTCAAACCCACTTTTATCAATTTTCTCAACAAGATTTTCACCCTCCGAATTATCGGAACGCCTTCTAGCTAATGTTGACTCTTCTTCAGTCCCTTTTTCATCAATATTAACTTTACTGAACAAAGAAGCAATAGGAGAAACACCAATCATTTTAAGATCTTCATAACTTTTATGAAAGCAATCTCTAGAAAACGCTTTTTCTAAAAATTCTCTTCTAGCTCTAAGCATAGCGGTTCTTTTCTTACTTTCATCCATAGAAACATAAAGAGCTTTAATTGATTCTTCAACCTTAGGCACAAAATTTTCATCTTAAGATTTTCTACATCATGAGAGATTCTATCAACACTTCTAGACAAATCATCAATCTTATTCAACTTTTCTTCCATTGTAGCATTGAAAACCTTTTGAGTGTTCATGAATTCTTTAATATTATTATCAAGATGAGAGGTGTTCCTATTATTATTATCAGAAGGATTACCAAAGTAATTACCACAATTATTAGAGGAATTACTAGGAAAAGTCCTAGCATTAAAATTACCTCTATAAGCATTTTTATTGAAACTGTTTCGCGAGATAAAATTCACATCTATGGCATCACTATTTTTCTCAATCATAGTAGACAAAGGCACATCATTAAAATCAATAGGAGCACTTTTATTAGCAACCAGTTTCATAAGAGCATCAACTTTCACTCAAAGAAGAAATTTCTTCAACCGAATTAACTTTTTTACTAGTAGGAGGCCTTTCGGTATGCCATTGTGAATAATTTGCCAGGATATTATCAAGCAATTTGGTGGCTTCACCCAAAGTAATTTCCATAAAAGTACCACCCGCGGCAGAATCTAAAAGATTACGAGAGACAAAATTCAACCCCGCATAAAACTTTTGTATGCTCATCCAAAGATTTAACCAATCAGTTGGGCAATTCCTTAGCATCAATTTCATCCTTCCGAGGATTGTTCAACATGCTCATGTTCAAGTTGCTTGAAATTCATGATCTGGGTTCTAAGGGAAATAATTTTTGCGGGCGGAAAATACTTAGTAATAAAAGCATCCTTGCACTTATCCCAAGAATCGATACTATTGCGAGGCAAAGAAGAAAACCAAATTTTTGCACGATCTTGCAAAGAAAATGGAAATAATTTCAACTTCACAACATCATTGTCCACATCTTTTTTCTTTTGCATATCGCATAATTCCACGAATGTGTTACGATGGGACGCGACATCCTCATTAGGAGTACCGGAAAATTGATCTTTCATAACAAGATTCAACAAAGCGATATTAATATCACAAGACTCCGCAGTAGTGGCGGGAGGAGAAATCGGAGTGCTGATAAAATCATTGTTGTTGGTATTGGAGAAATCACACAACTTGGTGTTCTCATGAGTCATTGTGACTACGCAACAAGATTGCACTCAAAAACAGATCTGACGAGAAAACGGCGAACGAAAAAGAGGGCGAATAAAACGGCAAATTTTTGTGAAGTGGGGGAGAGTAAAACGAGAGGCAAATGGCAAATAATGTAAATTGCAAGGAGATGATATTTGTGATTAGGAACCTGGTAGTATTTGATGATGTCTCCCCGGCAACGGCACCAGAAATTCCTTTTGATGCTTGCTTGAACTACGTCGGTATTTCCCCAAAGAGGAAGGGATGATGCAGCACTGCAACGGTAGGTATTTCCCTCAGTGATGAGACCAAGGTTATCGAACCAGTAAGAGAACCATGCAACACCACGTAAACAGCTCCTGCACACAAAGAACAAATACTTGCAACCCGACGTAAGAGAGGGGTTGTCAATCCCTCACGGGTAAAAAGATAGGTAAAATTGTAGTAGATTGGATAAATAGATCTCGCGGGAACGCGAGATAAAATAAATAAACAAAAATTGCAGCAAGATATTTTTGTATTTTTGGTTTAATAGATCTGAAAATAAAAGCAAATAAAAATAGATCGCAAAGAAAAATATAATAAAGAAGAGACCCGGGGGCCATAGGTTTCACTAGTGGCTTCTCTTGAGAAAAATAGCATACGGTGGGTGAACAAATTAATGTTGGGAAATTGATAGAACTTCAAATAATCATGAAGATATCCAGGCAATGATCATTATATAGGCATCACGTCCAAGATTAGTAGACCGACTCCTGCCTGCATCTACTACTATTACTCCACACATCGACCGCTATCCAGCATGCATCTAGTGTATTAAGTTCATGGAGAAATGGAGCAATGCAATAAGAATGATGACATTATGTAGACAAGTTCTATTTATGTAGAAATAGACCCCATCTTGTTATCCTTAATACCAAGGATACGTACATGCCGGTTCCCCTTCTGTCACTGGGATCAAGCACCGTAAGATCGAACCCATCACAAAGCACCTCTTCCCATTGCAAGATAAATAGATCAAGTTGGCCAAATAAAACCCAAATATTGGAGAATAAATACGAGGCTATAAGCAATCATGCATATAAGAGATCAAGAAGACTCAAATAACTTTCATGGTTAAAAAGATAGATCTGATCAAAAACTCAAAGTTCATCGGATCCCAACAAACACACCGCAAAAGAGTTACATCATATGGATCTCCAAGAGACCATTGTATTGAGAATCAAAAGAGAGAGAGGAAGCCATCTAGCTACTAACTACGGACCCGTAGGTCTACAATGAACTACTCACGCATCATCGGAGAAGCACCAATGGACATGATGAACCCCTCCGTGATGGTGTCTAGATTGGATCTGGTGGTTCTGGACTTCCGGCTGCTAGAATTGATTTTCATCGACTCCCCTAGGGTTTCTGGAATATTGGGGTATTGATAGAGCAAAGAGGCGGTGTGGGAGGCCACCGAGGTGGGCACAACCCACCAGGGGGCGCCTGAGCCTCCAGGCACGCCCTGGTGTCTTGTGCTCACCTCGGGCTCCCTCTTCGATACTTCTTTGGCCCACTGGATGTCTTCTGGTCCAAAAAGAATCCACAAGAAGTTTCGCTGTGTTTCGACTCCGTTTGGTATTGATTTCCCGCGATGTAAAAACATGCAGAAAACAACAACTGGCACTGGGCACTATGTCAATAGGTTAGTACCAAAAAATGATATAAATGACTATAAAATGATTGTAAAACATCCAAGAATGATAATATAATAGCATGGAACAATAAAAATTATAGATACGTTGGAGACGTATCAGACTGTCCTTTTGGAGAAGAAGCCCATAGTATGTGACATGAAATGGGTGGACTGGAAATACATTGATGACAATGAGGACTATTTCCCAAGTGTGCATGAGAGCTTCAGAATGAATGGTGTTGACAAGTTTGTTGGACAGAAGTTGACTAAGTGGAAGGGTGAGATGATCATGCAATTCTACTCCACTGCTCACTTCTATCCTGATGGAAAGATTGTCTGGATGACTGAAGGAACAAAGTATCAATCAACTATCTCGGAATGGGCCAAGCTGATTAATGCTCCATATGAAGAGGAGAATGACATTGATGTGTATGCTAAGCCTAGGAAGGATCACAACTCCATGGCTAACATGTACATGCCAAATCCTGACAAAGCCTTGGAGACTCACAAGTTTGGATCAATATACTAAGCGCTTGCTGGTTTGACCACCATGAACAATATATTGAGGCACACTCTTTTGCCCAAATCAGGAGATCATAGAACAATCCGTGGTCACTCCATCAACTTGCTTCACTTGTTTGATGTGCCACTGAAATTTAAGGTGATAAGCTTGATTGTTGAAATAGTGAAGAGAACATCTACTGATCAAAAGTGATCTTGTGGATATGCCCCTCACATTCAAATGTTGATCAATTCCAAGATGGGAACCGGGAAGTATCTACTAGACAGTGAGCATCTTCCCTTGAGGCCAGATTTGAGGACAATGAGGTTGCCATGGATGCAGCCCATCCTACTTGTGCAGAAGCCCAGGAGAAGATAGAGAAGGCAAAAGCAGCAAAGGCAGCCAATGCACCAGATGCTTCCACAGTGATGCTCAAGACCAAGCAAGATCAACTCAGTTATCTGCTTGAGGCTACAATGAGAATTGAGAAGGGCTTGGTCACCTTGACTCAAAATATGGAAAGTCTAGAGAGGATCATTGATACTAAATTCCATGACCTAGATGTGAAGGTCACTGAGATACAGACCACCATGGAGAAGCTCCAAGAAGAAGCTGAGGACAGGGAGGATAGACCAACTATAGATACTTTCCATAGAGTGCCAAGGGCACAAAGGTCATCATCAGTGCCTGTTGTCAGAGACTCCAGGATTACTCAGCACCTGCAGCAACTTCCACGGTTGTACCTCCAGTGTATACCACTCCAACCCCACTGACTTCCTTAGAGGCTTTTGCAGAAGGACTCCTCTCCACGCCATCTACGCACACTAGAGTGATAACCCACAAATATAGGGGATCGCAACAGTTTTTGAGGGTAGAGTATTCAACCCAAATTTATATATTCGACACAAGGGGAGCCAAAGAATATTTGTAAGTATTAGTAGCTGAGTTGTCAATTCAACCACACCTGGAGATTAATTATCTGCAGCAAAGTGATCAGTACCAAAGTAGTATGATAGTTTTGATAGTAATAGCAACAGCAGTAGTAACGGTAACAATGATAGCAATGATTTTTGTAGCAAGTGCAACAGTAATAGCAGCAGTAGTAACTCAGCAAGATCAATATGTAGGAAAATCGTAGGCATTGGATCGACAATTTGTTGGATGATATTCGTCATGTGACAGTTATAACCTAGGGCAATACGGCACTGGCTCCAGTTCATAAATATAATGTAGGCATGTATTCCATAAATAGTCATACGTGTTTATGGAAAGAACTTGCATGACATCTTTTGTCCTACCCTCCCATGGCAGCGGGGTCCTGTTGGAAACTAACTGATACTAAAGCCTCCTTTTAATAGAGAACCGAAACAAAGCATTAACACACGGTGAATACATGAACTCCTCAAACTACGGTCATCACCGGGAAGTGTCCCTACTATTGTCACTCCGGGGTTGCCGGATCATAACATGTAGTAGGTGACTATAACTTGCAATATCGGATCTAGAACATAGATATAATGGTGATAACATAAACGGTTCAGATCTGAAATCATGGCACCCGGGCCTAAAGTGACAAGCATTAAGCATGGCAAAGTCATAGCAACATCAATCTCAAAACATAATGGATACTAGGGTTCAAGCCCAAACAAAACTAACTCGATTACATGATGAATCTCATCCAAATCCTCACCGACCAGTGAGCCTACGAAGGAATTACTCACTCCCGGTGGGGAGCATCATGGAATTGGCGATGGAGAAGGGTTGGTGATGATGAAGATCGAAGACCCCCCTCTCCGGAGCCCCAAACGGACTCCAGATCTGGCCTCCTGATGAAGAACAGGAGACGGTGGCGGCTCCGTCTCGTGGAATGTGATACTTCTTTCTCCTTGATTTTTTTTTCTGGAAAAAAGTGATTTTATAGCGTCGGTTTCAGGGTCTGTGTGCCCACCAGGTGGGGACAACCCACCTGGGCGTGCCTGGAGGGGGTGGCGCGCCCTGGTGGGTTGTACCCACCCAGGTGCCCCCCTCCAGTAGTTCTTGGCTCCAGAAATTGTCTTTTATTGTATAAAAAAGCCCCGCAAAGTTTCGTTCCAATCCGAGAACTTTATTTCTGCACAAAAACAACACCATGGTAGTTTTGCTGAAAATAGCGTCAGTCTGGGTTAGTTTCATTCAAATCATGCAAATTAGAGTCCAAAACAAGAGGAAAAGCGTTAGGAAAAGTAGATGCGACAGAGACGTATCAACTACCCCAAGCTTAAACATTTTCTTGTCCTCAAGCAATTCAGTTGATAAACTGAAAGTGAAAAAGAAAAACTTTTACGAACTCTTTTGCTCTTGTTTGCATAAATAACCTTAAACAACACCCGGGTTTTCAGCCAATATTATAACTAACCAAGTCGACAATAACTCTTAAGAATTATATTAACTCATATCAATGACATAATCAGCTAGCGAGCAATAATAAGATATCTCAAACAGCAACACGTTATCAAAGCAACCATGGTATAATATGACAATAGTGGTATCTCGCTAGCCCTTTCTGAGACCGCAAAACAAAAATGCAGAGCACCTCCAAAGTTCAAGCAGTGACTAAACACTCTGTAAATAGGACTAGCCACCACAGTAGGAGGCAACTGATTCTAGATCATCCTCACCCACACAATTTCATCGAGCACAAGAACACCTCACCTCAGGAGGCTGTTCTTCCCTTGTACTGTTCATCCTCAGCCCAAGATGCAATCCACCACCACCACACTGGAGTAGGGTATTACACCACATCGGTGGCCCGAACCAGTATAAACCTCGTGTCTCTTGTGTTGCGGGTTCGTCGAGCTAAGCTTTGAGACAGCGGTGAGGCTGAGGGCGTGATTAGGTAGAGGGAGATCTTCGTGCGCACCCCAGTGTTCGAACCTCAAGGGTTTTGCCGGAACCCGAAATCTGACATTTGGCGCGCCAGGTAGAGGTGCGCCGAAGTTTTCCTTCCGTCGATCTGCGCTCCGCCGCCACCGCGCTTCGCTCTCATGGCAGGCGTCCCAATTCTGTCTCCGACGACTGATGCTGGCTACGGGGCCAGGGGAGGCAGGTGCAGTGGCCGCCCAAGTTCAAGCCGGAGATGCCGCCGCGCTACGACGGCGCGGCGGACCCGTCGGCTTTCCTGCTGGCGTACAAGGAGGCCGTCCTCAAGGCTGGGGGCAGCGACAAGGTCATGGCCAACTGGCTTCCCATGGCTCTCACAGGTGCACCACATGCCTGGCTTCTCACCCTCCCAGGATCTTCCGTGGCGTCCTGGGAGGAATTGCGCGACCTCCTCACCGCACGCTTCGCGGCGCCGCCGCCCCTTGCTGTCGCGGCCCTCCTCGGCGGCTCACAAGCGCCGCCCTCAGATCGTCACATCAAGCCGTTCCTTCGCCAGATCGGCGCCGCTCCCAAGCACCCGGGGGCTCCCCCGGGTTGGGCGGCGCCCGAGGCCAACCTCACCTTCGACTCGGGGGATCGTCCCGTCACCACCATAGGCTCGGGTGTGCTCCCAATGCTTTGCACGCCCACCATCTGCAATGTGTCCGTCACCAACGTGCTCTCGGTGGAGGCCTTCAGCCTCCTTCATGTACCACTCGAGCGGCTCCGCCCCAGCAAGCCCTTCTCCGGCGTCAGCGGCGGCCCCTCCAGCCCCCTGGGGAGATCCGTCTTCCTATGACCTTCAGCACCTGCGACAACTACCGCACCGAGCTGATCGACTTCGCATCGCCCACATCAGCCTCCCGTACAACGCTATCCTCGGGTACCCGGCTCTGGCTCAGTTCATGGTGGCGACCCATCCGGCCTACAACCTCATGAAGATGCCCGGGAGCAAGGGCGTCCTCACAGTAGTTGGGGACACCAAGGAGGCCCTAGAGGCGCTCAGGCTCGCCCCAAGACCGCCACGACGGCGCGACGTGCCGATGCGGACAGCACCAAGGCCAAAGAGGCTGCGCCAACCAAGAAGAAGCAGTTGTTCATGTCAGCGTTCTGGGAACGGGGTTCCCCAGACTTGCCTGCCTGCGGCCCACGGCATGGCTGTGCAGCAAGCCTGTACGGCCCATCTTCATCAGTGAGACATTCAAGACCCTCGCGAGGGGCCAAGCCTCGCAGGGAGGATGACACAAGACCTCCTCAGGAGCGGCCTCACCAGGCTGCCTCGCGAGGAGTGGAGAAATCAAGGCAGGGCAAACCTCGCGAGGCTCTTGTGACGTGAGCCATGACGATCAAGATCAGGGGGGCGCCAGGCGGGCGCCAGCGCGCGCAGCGTCCTTGTTTCCTCTTTGGTGCTAAGGAGGCAAGCGCAGGCGCGGAGTACCGAGGCATCAAACAAAGGTTTCCATATCAGTGCAACAAGACCAAGACCAGCGGGACGGCAGGACGGAGGTCACCATGGAGCCCAAGACGGTGTCACCACCAGAGCCTTTTGCAGGCGAAGACCACTTTTGTCAGGATAAGCTGTACTAGCTGTCACCTTTCAAATTGGCCGTTGTTGGCTCCCTTCCCGCTCAATATTTGGGGAGAGGACCAGGGCCTATATAAGTAAAGCTAGCCACCACCGTAGAAGGACACCTCGAGTTCATTGAGAGGCATCTCACTCACACTAGTTCGTCAAGCACAAGAATACCTCAACCTCAGGAGGCTGTTCTTCCCCTTGTACTGTTCACCATCAGCCCAAGAGGCAATCCACCATCACACACTGGAGTAGGGTATTACACCACAACGGTGGCCCGAACCAGTATAAATCTCGTGTCCTTTGTGTTGTGAGTTCGTCGAGTTCGTCCGCGAGATCTTAGCGAGCTAGGGCGTGGATCGGTAGGGAGGAATTCTTCGCGCACACCCCAGTGTTTGAACCTTGAGGGTTTTGCCAAAACCCGTGATCCGACATTTGGCGCGCCAGGTAGGGGTGCGCCGTAGCTCCTCTCCGCCAATCTACGCTCTGCCGCCACCACACTTCGCTCTCATGGCAGGCACCCCACTACCGACTCCAACAGCCGACGCTGACGACGGGGCCAGGGGGCTCTGAGCCCTGGCCCCCGCCCTGCGGCAGGTGTGATGGCCGCCCAAGTTCAAGCCGGAGATGCCGCCGCACTACGACGGCGCGGCGGACCTGTCGGCTTTCCTGCTGGCGTACGAGGAGGCCGTCCTCGAGGCCGGCGGCGATGACAAGGTCATGGCCAACTGGCTCCCCATGGCCCTCGCCGGTGAGCCACGCGCTTGGCTGCTCAACCTCCCTTGATCCATGGTGGCATACTGGGAGGAACTCTGCGACCTCTTCATTGCGTGCTACGCAGCACCGGCGCACCACACGGCCGCGGCCCTGCTTGGCGGCTCTCAAGCACCGCCTTCGGATCGCCACATCAAACCGTTCCTCCGCCAGATTGGTGCTGCTTCCAAGCGCTCGGGGGCTCCACCGGGTTGGGTTGCGCCTGAGGCCGACCTCTCCTTCAGCTCAGAGGACCACCTCGTCACCACTACCGGCTCGGGCATGCTTCCGATGCTCTGCATGCCCACCATCTGCAACGTGGTTGTCACCAAGACCCTCATCGACGACGGCGCCGGCCTTAACTTGCTCTCCATGGAGGCCTTCAGCCTTCTTCACGTGCCGCTCGAGCGGCTCAGCCTCAGCAAGCCTTTCTCAGGAATTGGTGGCGGCATCCCCTGCTCCCTGGGGCAGATCCGCCTCCCCGTCATCTTCGACACGCGTGACAACTACCGCACCGAGCTGGTCGACTTCGACATCGCCCGTATCGGCCTCCCGTACAACGCCATTCTTGGGTACCCAGCTCTGGCCCAATTCATGGCGGCGACTCACCCGGCCTACAACCTCATGAAGATGCCTGGAAGCAAAGGCGTCCTCACTGTCATGGGGGACGCCAAGGAGGCCCTGGCAGCGCTCAAGCTCGCCCTCAAGACCGCTGCGGCGGCGCAGCCTGCGGACGCGGGCACCTCCGAGCCCGAGGGAGCCGCACCAACCAAGGAGAAGCAGTTGTTCACACAAGACAAGGCGGAAACCAAGCAGGTGCCAGTCAACGAGGACGGGTTCTCAGGAGCCACCTTTACCATAGGTGCCGGCCTCGACCCAAGCCAAGAGGAAGCATTGGTGAAGTTCTTGCGTGCAAACAAGTATATATTCGCATGGGAGCCCAATTTGCTGGTGGGAGTCCCGAGAGAGGTGATTCAGCATCATTTAAGGGTATGCCCCAATGTGCGCCCTGTGAAGCAGCGGGCGAGACGGCAGTCCACGGAGAAGCAGGCCTTCATCGTCCAAGAGACCCGCAAGTTGGAGGCGGCGGGTGCCATTCACGAGGTACGGTTCCCCGAATGGCTGGCGAACCCTGTCGTAGTGCCTAAGAAAGGCGGGAAGGAGCGAATGTGCGTCGACTTCACCAACCTCAACAAGGCCTGCCCCCAAGATCTGTTCCCGCTCCCACGCATCGATCAGATCGTCGACTCCACCGCCGAGTGCGACCTGTTGTGCTTCCTGGATGCGTTCTCGTGGTATCACCAGATCAAGATGGCGGTAGAAGATGTAGAGAAGACAGCCTTCCTGACCCCATGTGGGGTGTACTGCTACACCTGCATGCCCTTCGGACTGCGCAACGCGGGCGCAACCTTTCAGCGGCTGATGCACATCGCCTTGGGCGGCAGCTCGGGAGAAACACGGAGGCCTACGTCGACGACATTGTGGTGAAGTCTCGGGAGGCAAGGGCCTTGATTCAAGACCTGGAGGAGACCTTCGCGAGCCTGCATTAGGTGAACTTGCGGCTTAACCCGGAGAAGTGTGTGTTCGGTGTCCCTTCCGGCAAGTTGCTGGGCTTCCTCGTGTCCCACAGAGGGATCGAGGCGAACCCAGAGAAGATTAAGGCCATTGAGGACATGAGCCCACCGCAGATCCTTCAGGAAATGCAGAAGCTGGCTGGTCGGGTAACTGCGTTGGGACGCTTCATCTGCAAGCTAGGAGAGCGCGCTCTACCCTTCTTCAAGCTAATGAAGAAAAAGGGCCCATTCGAGTGGACCCAGGAGGCCAACCAAGCTTTTCAAGACCTCAAGAGATACCTGACCAGCCCACCGGTGATGGTGGCGCCACGACCCCTCGAGCCCCTAGTACTCTACCTTGCCGCTACCCCGTACTCCGCCAGCGTAGCGCTGATGGCGGTTCGGGTGGAGCACAAAGCCAAGGGCGCACTGTGCCGAGCTACAGCTGAAGCGATGCAAGATCAGGAAGGCGCCGCAAGAGCCTTAGCAGCGTCAACAGAAGACCAAGCTCGGCAGGACGACGTCACCGAGATTCCCGCAAGCGATCAGGCGTCAGGAGTCCCACCACCTCAGGAGACATCCCAATTTCCACAAGACACAAGCCTCAACAGCGCGCCAGCCCTCGTCAAACACCCGGTGTATTTTGTCAGCACAGTGTTGCGGGACGCGAGGGCGCAATATCCCATGCCTCAGAAGCTCCTGCTCGCGCTCTTGGTGGCCTCGCGCAAGCTGCGGCACTACTTCCAGGGCCACCCCATCAAGGTCGTCTCAGCCTACCCATTGGAGAGGGTGCTCAGGAGCCCCAACTCTGGTGGAAGGATCGCTGAGTGGAACATCAAGTTGCAAGCATTCTAGTTGGAGTTCAGCACTACCAGGGTCATCAAGGGAGCCGTGCTCGCTGATATTGTGGCAGAATGGACGGACGCCCCGACACTTGAAGTAGGCGAAGACCGGTCCACCTCACCAGGGAGCGAGGCGCCAGATGGTTGGGTCATGTATTTCGATGGTGCCTTCGCGCATCAGGGCACGGGGGCTGGAGCGGTACTCATCTCGCCCACTCAGGACAAGCTCTACTACGCTGTGCAGCTCTGCTTTCAGCAGGGCGAGAAGGTCTCCAACAACATCGCAGAATATGAAGGCCTCATAGCCGGCTTGAAGGCCGTCGCAGCTCTAGGGGTGAAGCGCCTCACCGTTAGGGGCGACTCACAGCTCCTCGTCAATTTCTCCAACAAAGTGTATGAGCCAAAGGACGAGCACATGGAGGCATACCTCGCGGAAGTGCGTAAGATGGAAAAGCAGTTCCTGAGCCTGGAGTTGCAGCATGTTCCTCGTGGCACCAACAAGGAAGCCGACGACATCGCCAGGAGGGCGTCCAAGTGCCAGCCCCAAGAGCCCGGCGTCTTCGAGGAGCGGCTCTTCTAGCTGTCAGCAATGCCACCACTTTCAAACACAGCGCAGCCTCGGGAGGAGCTCCCACAGCCGCCTGCCACAGGAGCCCCGGCCTGTGGCCCGACCTCAGGAGCTCGCCTGCTCTTGGCGCTCGAGCCCCAGGAGGGATGCTGGACCAAGGAATTCAAGGAATATCTGATGCAAGGGGCACTGCCGGAGAAGGAGGAGGACGTAGAACGCGTGGCCCGGCAAGCCACGGCGTACTGCATCCAGGACGGTGAGTTGTACAGGAAGCGGCCAAATGAAGTTTCTCTGCGCTGCATTTCCAGGGACCAGGGGAAGGAGTTGCTAATTGACATACACGGCGGGTACTACGGGAACCACTCGTCATCACGGACCCTCGTCGGCAAGGTTTTCTGCAGTGGGTTCTACTGGCCCACTGCGCTCAAGGACGCAGCTGAGCTGGTGAAGTCCTGCAAAGCCTGCCAGTTCCACACCAAGCAGATCCATCAGCTGGCTCAGGGCCTCCAGACCGTCCCACTCACGTGGCCGTTCGCGGTCTGGGGGCTGGACATTTTGGGCCCGTTCCCTCGAGCCCCTGGGGGCTACCGCTACCTCTACGTCGCAATCGACAAGTTCACCAAGTGGGCAGAAGTGGAAGCCGTCCGCACCATCCCAGCCGGCTCTGCTGTCAAGTTCATCAAGGGCCTCGTGAGCCGCTTCGGGGTTCCCAACCGCATCATCACAGATAACGTCTCGCAATTCACTAGTAACCTATTCAAAACCTACTGTGCTAACCTTGGAACGCAGATTTGCTACGCTTCGGTGGCACACCCCAGGAGCAATGGTCAGGCCGAACGCGCCAACGCAGAGCTCCTGAGGGGCCTCAAGACCAGGACCTTCAAGAAGAAGCTTGAGGCCTGTGGCAGGGGCTGGCACGATGAGCTCCAGTCCGTGATGTGGTCCATCCGCACCACCGCCACCAAGCCAACGGGCGAGACCCCGTTCTTCCTTGTCTATGGAGCCGAAGCGGTCCTTCCTCACGAGGTCAAGCATCGCTCCGCATGGGTCCTGGCGTTTTATGAAACGCAGCAGGACGCCCCACGGGGGGATGGACCTCGTGCTGGGGGAGGAACGTCGTCGCGAAGCTGCACTGAGGGCGGCAAGGTACCAGCAGGCGCTGCGGCGATATCACTGCTGCAACATCCGCTCCAAGCGCTCGAGGCGGGCGACCTCGTCCTGAGGCGGGTCCTCTCCAGGGAAGGGCTGCACAAGCTCTCACCTATGTGGGAGGGCCCGTTCAGGGTCGTCCATGTCTCTAAGCCTGGCGCCGCGCGCCTGGAGACGCGGGACGGGGTACCCATCCAGAACGCCTCGAACATCCAGCACCTCCGGAAGTTCTACCCATGAAGCAAGGCCCAGTGCCTGTGAAGAAGGCCCGGTGCCTGTAAAGAATCGCCGCCCGTGACACTCTCACGTAATAATGAGTGGGGCTGTACACGCCCCGGAGTCTCAGGAGTGCCGCCCTCGGGCCTCGGGGGCTCCCTCCAACGCCTAGTGGCAGCACTTAGCTCCGCGCTGGTGAGAAGACTTGAAGACCAGATTAGGTGCCGGACACGGCTTTTCATTTGCTTTCCGTAGTTGGCTTGCCTTCTCTTAATCAAAGTTTGCTTCTGGTGTTCCTTGCTGATTCGATTCCTTCGCCTTTTCCCGCCTTTTCCGACTCTGGTTCGCTCGTGTTCTCTCTCTCTCGCATACCTCGCGAGGGGGGCTAGGCAGGTGCCCTCGCGAGCGTTTTTTCCTTCTCTCTGCCTTCTCGCGAGCCACCCTCGTTCGAGCTCGCAAGCTAGTGCATCTCTCCTAATCCGTGCCCCTCGGGTAACGTGATATGAAGTGTCGGGTCAAGGCTTGGGTGAACGACAAATCTCCTAGCAAGCTTCCTAACGGATTTTTTGCAGTTTCTGAGCAATCACAGACTACTAGGTCAAGACGGACACGCGGAAACAAATGCCTCGTAAAGACGAGGCCGCCCGAACGCACCAAGCTAAGTTATCTCTGCACAAAATAACAACACAGCATGGAAACAACAAGCGTAGCATAATGATTAAGAAGTCATGGTTCGATACACGCCCCACCGGGCCCATACTGGTTTCATTTTGATGCATGAAGGAAAAGAGGAACAAAACAAAAGCGGCGCTTGCCCCTGTAGCAGTCCACGGGGGCAGGCCCATGGAGATGTCCTGGGCTTAGTCGGACCCCTCCTCGCGCTTCAGGGATGCGCAGCGATGAACGACCCGCTACCACCTTCGAAGCAGGCGCGGTGGCGTGGTGGCTGGTCGTAGCCGCCACTACTGGAACTGTCGCCGCGAGAGGAACCACCGTAGCCGGACGAGCCGTGGCCAGCGGGTTCGCCCTCCTCCTCGTCCCGACCATCGCTAAGGCCGAGCACCTCCTCGCCGTCGTTCACCTCGGGGCAGCCTCCGGCGCGGGGACCGTCTTGCCCGAACACCCACACGTAGAGGGTCGCGTCACCGTCAAACTTGAAGTGGAGGGTGCACCGCCTGCCCAGGCCGCGCGCGCGGGTGAACGTCTGCCAACCGCGGGCCAGAGCTATGTTGCCCGCGACGGAGACCTCGACCGCGACCCAAGAAGCCCGGTTGCAACAACCGTCTGCCTGCATCGACAGCCCACCTGGACCGGAGGCCGGTAGCTCGTCGGCAAAGAAGCGGGGAAGCTAGAGCCAGCTGCCGACCGGATCCTCCGACCAGACAACGAACTCCGGTAGCACCTCTGACGCGTGGACCCGTGGCCGGGGAGGTCGCGCAACCACGGCGCATCTCCTTTCGTCGACGGGGCTGCCGCGACCGGAGCGACTCCTGCCACGCGCGGCGGCGCCACCCCGGGGGCCGGGGGCCATGGCGGGTGTCGCGGCGTGCTTGCGGGGACGGCCACGTCCACGCTTGGGCACCGGGGAGCCGGGCCCCTCCCGAGGGGCCTTGCCCTTCAACGCAGCATAGAACCTCTTTGACGGCGCCATTGCTGCTGGCAGAGGAGCAAGGAGGAGGAAGCAGGCGAACCGCGAAGAGATGGGTGACGGGGGCTCTGCCCCCCTCCCCATATATAGCGGAAGAAGGCCAACCGGCGCCTCCCACGATCGCAGGTAATGATGGTTTTCCTTGCATGTCGCAGGGACTTGTCAAGTCGAGCAGTTGCTGAGGCAGCGTGGGGAAGTAGAGACGCCCACGTCCATTCAACCGCCACGCATCGACCAAGGCCGCAGGCTTTTGGGGCCCGCGGCGCTCCGCGCTTGACCTTTGGCTTCACCTCGAAGCCAAGCCCGAGCACGCCTTGGGCCCGGGGGCTACTGTCGGCGTTCTGGGAACGGGGGTCCCCAAACTTGCCTGCCTGCGGCCCACGGCATGGCTGTGCTGCAGGCCTGTATGGCCCATCTTCTTCAGTGAGACATTCAAGACCCTCACGAGGGGCCAAGCCTCGCGGGGCGGACGACGCAAGACCTCCTCAGGAGCGGCCTCACCAGGCTGCCTCGCGAGGAGCGGAGAAAACAAGGCAGGGCAAACCTCGCGCGGCTCTCATGACGTGAGCCATGACGATCAAGATCAGGCGGGCACCAGGCGGGCGCCAGTGCGCGCAGCGTCCTTGTTTCCTCTTTGGTGCTAAGGAGGCAAGCGCAGGCGCGGAGTACCGAGGCATCAAGCAAAGGTTTCCATATCAGTGCAACGATACCAGGACCAACGGGACGGCAGGATGGAGGTCACCATGGAGCCCAAGACGGCGTCACCACCAGAGCCTTTTGTAGACGAAGACCACTTTTTTCAGGATAAGCTGTACTAGTTGTCCCCTTTCAAATTGGCCGTTGTTGGCTCCCGTCCCGCTCAATATTTGGGGAGAGGACCAGGGCCTATATAAGTAGAGCTAGCCACCACCGTAGAAGGACACCTCGAGTTCATTGAGAGGCATCTCACTCACACAAGTTCGTCAAGCACAAGAACACCTGAACCTCAGGAGGCTGTTCTTCCCCTTGTATTGTTCACCATCAGCCCAAGAGGCAATCCACCACCACACACTAGAGAAGGGTATTACACCACAACGGTGGCCCGAACCAGTATAAATCTCGTGTCCTTTGTGTTGTTAGTTCGTCGAGTTCGTCCGCGAGATCTTAGCGAGCTAGGGCATGGATCGGTAGGGAGGAATTCTTCGCGCGCACCCCAGTGTTCGAACCTTGAGGGTTTTGCCGGAACCCGTGATCCGACAGGTCACTCAAGACCGGGCGGAAACCAAGCAGGTGCCGATCGAGGAAGATGGGTCCTCGGGGGCCACCTTCACCATAGGCGCCAACCTCGAACCCGATCAAGAGGAGGCACCGGTGAAGTTCTTGCGCGCAAACAAGGAAGTATTCGCCTGGGAGCCCGATTAGCTGGCAGGGGTCCCAAGAGGAGTGATTGAGCACCACTTGAAGGTGTGCCCCAATGTACGCCCTGTGAAGCAGAGGGCGCTAGGGCAGTCCAGAGAGAAGCAGTCCTTCATTGTCCAAGAAACCCGCAAGCTAGAAGCGGCGGGTGTCATTCGCTAGGTTCGGTACCCCGAGTGGCTGGCGAACCCCGTCATTGTGCCGAAGAAAGGCGGGAAGGAGCGCATGTGTGTCGACTTCACCAATCTCAACAAGGCTTGCCCCCAAGATCGGTTCCCGCTTCCACGCATCGACCAGATCGTCGACTCCACTGCCGAGTGCGACCTACTGTGCTTCCTGGATGCGTTCTCAGGCTATCACCAGATCAAGAATGCGGTACAAGATATCGAGAAGACGGCCTTCCTGTCCCCGTGCGGGGTATACTGCTACACTTGCATGCCATTCAGGCTGCGCAACGCGAGCACAACCTTCCAACGGCTGATGCACATCGCCCTGGGCCAGCAGCTCGGGAGGAACGCTGAAGCTTGCGTCGACGACATTGTGGTGAAGTCTCGAGAAGCAAGGACTTTAATTCAGGACCTGGAGGAGACCTTTGAAAGCCTGCGCCGGGTGGACTTGCGGCTCAACCCGGAGAAATGCGTGTTTGGTGTCCCTTCTGGCAAGTTATTGGGTTTCCTTGTGTCCCACAGAGGGATCGAGGCAAACCCAGAGAAAGTCAAGGCAATCAAAGACATGAGTCCACTGCAAACCCTCTAGGAGATGCAAATGCTTGATGGTCGCGTGACTGCGTTGGGGCGCTTTATCTCCAAGCTGGGAGAGCGCGCCCTACCATTCTTCAAGCTGATGAAGAAGGGCGCATTCGAGTGGACCCCGGAGGCCGACCAAGCGTTTCAAGACCTCAGGAGATACCTGACGAGCCCACCAGTGATGGCGGCGCCTCGCCCTCTCGAGCCCCTGGTGCTTTACCTAGCCGCCACTCCCTACTCCGGCAACGCAGCACTGGTGGCGGTCCGGGAAGAGCGCCAGGCCAAGGGCGCGTCGCGCCAAGTTGCGCCCCCAGCCAGGGCGGTGCAAAGCCCGGAGGGCACCATGAAGACCGCATCAACATCAATGGAAGACCAGGCTCAGCAAGACGGTGCACTTGGGCCTGCAGAGGCCCCCACGGGTGACTAGGCTTTGGGGGCTCCATCGTCTCAAGAGGCGCACCGACCTTCGGAAGCCGCGAGCCTCGTCAATACACCCGCCCTCGTCGAGCACCCTGTGTATTTTGTCAGCATGGTGCTTCGGGACGCGAGGGCATGGTACCCCATGCCTCAGAAGCTCCTGCTCGCACTCTTGGTGGCCTCGCGTAAGTTGTGGCACTACTTTCAAGGTCACCCCATCAAGGTCGTCTCGGCCTACCCATTGGAGAGGGTGATCAGGAGCCCTAACTCCGTCAGGAGAGTCGCTGAGTGGAACATCGAGCTGCAGGCCTTCCAGTTGGAGTTCAGCACCACCAGGGTCATCAAGGGAGCCGCGCTCGCTGATTGCATGGCAGAATGGACGGATGCCCCGGGGCTTGAAGAAGGCGAGGATCGGTCCCTCTCGCCAGGAAGTGAAGAGCCAGACGGCTGGGTTATGTATTTCGATGGCGCCTTCGCGCGCCAGGGCACGGGGGCTGGAGCAATGCTCATCTCACCCACTCAGGACAAACTTAACAACATCATGCAGCTCTGCTTCCAGCAGGGCGAGAAGGTCTCCAACAACATAGCAGATTATGAAGGCCTCATAGCTGGCCTCAAGGCTGCGGTGGCCTGGAAGTTAAGCGCCTCACCATCAAAGGCGACTCGCAGCTCCTCGTCAACTTCTCCAACAAGGTATACGAGACGAAGGACGAGCACATGGAGGCGTACCTCGCGGAGGTGCACAAGATGGAGAAGCAGTTCTTGGGCCTAGAATTGCAGCGCGTGCCCCGTGGCACCAGCAAGGAAGCCGACGACATCGCCAGGAGAGCATCCAAGCGGCTACCCCAAGAGCCTGGCGTCTTCGAGGAGCAGCTCTTCAAGCCATCGGCAACACCGCCACTTTCAAGAACAGCGTTGCCTCGGGAAGAGCTCCCTCAGCCACCTGCTTCGGGAGCCCCGGCCTGCGGCCCGACCTCGAGAGCATGCTTGCTCTTGGCGCTCGAGCCACAGGAAGGGTGCTGGACCAAGGAATTCAAGGAATATCTAACGCAAGGGACGCTGCCGGAGAAGGAGGAGGAGGCGGAGCGTGTGGCCCGACAGGTGATACATCTCCAACGTATCTATAATATTTGATTGTTCCATGCTATATTATATTCTGTTTTGGATGTTTATTGGGCTTTATTATACACTTTTATATTATTTTTGGGACTAACCTATTAACCGGAGGCCCAGCCCAAATTGCTGTTTTTTGCCTATTTCAGTGTTTCGAAGGAAAAGGATATCAAACGGAGTCCAAACGGAATGAAACCTTCAGGAATGTGATTTTCAGAACAAACATGATCCAGAGGACTTGGAGTCTACGTAAAGCAATCAACGAGGAGAGCACGAGGCATGGGGGCGCGCCTACCCCCCTGGGCGCGCCCTCCACCCTCGTGGGCCCCTCGTTGCACCACCGACGTACTTCTTCCTCCTATATATATACCCATATACCCTGGAAACATCATATACTGAGCCAAAACCCTATTTCCACCGCCGCAACTCTCTGTACCCGTGAGATCCCATCTTGGGGCCTCTTCCGGCGCTCCGCCGGAGGGGGCATCGATCACGGAGGGCTTCTACATCAACACCATAGCCTCTCCGATGATGTGTGAGTAGTTTACCTCAGACCTTCAGGTCCGTAGTTATTAGCTAGATGGCTTCTTCTCTCTCTTTGGATCTCAATACGAAGTTCTCCTCGATCTTCTTGGAGATCTATTCGATGTAATCTTCTTTTGCGGTGTGTTTGTCGAGATCCGATGAATTGTGGGTTTATGACCAAGTTTATCTATGAACAATATTTGAATCTCCTCTTAATTCTTTTATGTATGATTGGTTATCTTTGCAAGTCTCTTTGAATTATCAGTTTGGTTTGGCCTACTAGATTGATCTTTATTGCAATGGGAGAAGTGCTTAGCTTTGGGTTCAACCTTGCGGTGCTCGATCCCAGTGAGAGTAGGGGAAACGACACGTATTGTATTGTTGCCATCGAGGATAAAAAGATGGGGTTTATATCATATTGCATGAGTTTATCCCTCTACATCATGTCATCTTGCTTAAAGCATTACTCTGTTCTTATGAACTTAATACTCTAGATGCATGCTGGATAGCGGTCGATGTGTGGAGTAATAGTAGTAGATGCAGGATCGTTTCGGTCGCTACTTGTCGCGGACGTGATGCCTATATACATGATCATACGTAGATATTCTCATAACTATACTCAGTTCTATCAATTGCTCGACAGTAATTTGTTTACCCACCATAATACTTATGCTCTTGAGAGAAGCCACTAGTGAAACCTATGGCCCCCGGGTCTATTTTCCATCATATTAATCTTCCAACACTTAGCTATTTCTATTGTCGTTTATTTTAC